>NC_080832.1:145987848-147310189 GCF_030435755.1 Ochotona princeps | reverse complement strand
CACCTAGGGAAGAGAGTGTGCTGGTGAATGGCAACTGCCCGAAGCAGCAGCACAGCTCTTCCACTGCCAAAACAACTCCACCTGCCTCATGAACTTCACATACCATCAGCTGTCCTGGCAGCTATCTAGGAAACCCTGTTGGGTCACTTTCGGTCCCATGCCCATTGAGCCCAGTGGGATGGAATCAAGCAGCTTCAGCACCCACACAAAACGAACATGGAGCTCCTCACTCAAGGCGCTCAAAACTCCACGGACAAAGACAAGTTCAGTGCCCAAGCCATTTCCCGCTGCCATGGAAACCAAGTGCTCTGGCAGCACATATGTCTGAAAGTGGATATGACACCTAGGGAAGGGAGTGTGCTGGTGAATGGCAACTGCCCGAAGCAGCAGCACAGCTCTTCCACTGCCAAAACAACTCCACCTGCTTCATGAACTTCACATACCATCAGCTGTCCTGGCAGCTATCTAGGAAACCCTGTTGGGTCACTTCCGGTCCCATGCCCATTGAGCCCAGTGGGATGGAATCAAGCACCTTCAGCACACACACAAAATGAACATGGAGCTCCTCACTCCAGGCGCTCAAAAATCCACGGACAAAGACAAGTTCAGTGCCCAAGCCATTTCCCGCTGCCATGGAAACCAAGTGCTCTGGCAGCACATATGTCTGAAAGTGGATATGACACCTAGGGAAGAGAGTGTGCTGGTGAATGGCAACTGCCCGAAGCAGCAGCACAGCTCTTCCACTGCCAAAACAACTCCACCTGCCTCATGAACTTCACATACCATCAGCTGTCCTGGCAGCTATCTAGGAAACCCTGTTGGGTCACTTTAGGTCCCATGCCCATTGAGCCCAGTGGGATGGAATCAAGCAGCTTCAGCACCCACACAAAACGAACATGGAGCTCCTCACTAGAGGCGCTCAAAACTCCACGGCCAAGGACAAGTTCAGTGCCCAAGCCATTTCCCGCTGCCATGGAAACTAAGAGCTCTAGCTGCACATATGTCTGAAAGTGGATATGACACCTAGGGAAGAGAGTGTGCTGGTGAATGGCAACTGCCCGAAGCAGCAGCACAGCTCTTCCAGTGCCAAAACAACTCCACCTGCCTCATGAACTTCACATACCATCAGCTGTCCTGGCAGCTATCTAGGAAACCCTGTTGGGTCACTTCCGGTCCCATGCCCATTGAGCCCAGTGGGATGGAATCAAGCAGCTTCAGCACCCACACAAAACGAACATGGAGCTCCTCACTAGAGGCGCTCAAAACTCCACGGTCAAAGACATGTTCAGTGCCCAAGCCATTTTTCGCCTCCATGGAAACCAAGTGCTCTGGCAGCACATATGTCTGAAAGTGGATATGACACCTAGGGAAGGGAGTGTGCTGGTGAATGGCAACTGCCCGAAGCAGCAGCACAGCTCTTCCACTGCCAAAACAACTCCACCTGCCTCATGAACTTCACATACCATCAGCTGTCCTGGCAGCTATCTAGGAAACCCTGTTGGGTCACTTCCGGTCCCATGCCCATTGAGCCCAGTGAGATGGAATCAAGCAGCTTCAGCACCCACACAAAACGAACATGGAGCTCCTCACGCCAGGCGCTCAAAACTCCACGGCCAAAGACATGTTCAGTGCCCAAGCCATTTCCCGCTGCCATGGAAACCAAGTGCTCTGGCAGCACGTATGTCTGAAAGTGGATATGACACCTAGGGAAGGGACTGTGCTGGTGAATGGCAACTGCCCGAAGCAGCAGCACAGCTCTTCCACTGCCAAAACAACTCCACCTGCCTCATGAACTTCACATACCATCAGCTGTCCTGGCAGCTATCTAGGAAACCCTGTTGGCTCACTTCTGGTCCCATGCCCATTGAGCCCATTGGGATGGAATCAAGCAGCTTCAGCACACACAAAAATCTAAAATGGAGCTCCTCACTCAAGGCGCTCAAAACTCCATGGCCAAAGACAAGTTCAGTGCCCAAGCCATTTCCCGCTGCCATGGAAACTAAGAGCTCTGGCAGCACATATGTCTGAAAGTGGATATGACACCTAGGGAAGAGAGTGTGCTGGTGAATGGCAACTGCCCGAAGCAGCAGCACAGCTCTTCCAGTGCCAAAACAACTCCACCTGCCTCATGAACTTCACATACCATCAGCTGTCCAGGCTGCTATCTAGGAAACCCTTTTGGGTCACTTCCGGTCCCATGACAATTGATCCCAGTGGGATGGAATCAAGCAGCTTCAGCACCCACACAAATCTAAAATGGAGCTCCTCACTCAAGGCGCTCAAAACTCCACGGCCAAAGACAAGTTCAGTGCCCAAGCCATTTCCCGCTGCCATGGAAACTAAGAGCTCTGGCAGCACATATGTCTGAAAGTGGATATGACACCTAGGGAAGAGAGTGTGCTGGTGAATGGCAACTGCCCGAAGCAGCAGCACAGCTCTTCCACTGCCAAAACAACTCCACCTGCCTCATGAACTTCACATACCATCAGCTGTCCTGGCAGCTATCTAGGAAACCCTGTTGGCTCACTTTCGGTCCCATGCCCATTGAGCCCAGTGGGATGGAATCAAGCAGCTTCAGCACCCACACAAAACGAACATGGAGCTCCTCACTCAAGGCGCTCAAAACTCCACGGCCAAAGACAAGTTCAGTGCCCAAGCCATTTCCCGCTGCCATGGAAACCAAGTGCTCTGGCAGCACATATGTCTGAAAGTGGATATGACACCTAGGGAAGGGAGTGTGCTGGTGAATGGCAACTGCCCGAAGCAGCAGCACAGCTCTTCCACTGCCAAAACAACTCCACCTGCTTCATGAACTTCACATACCATCAGCTGTCCTGGCAGCTATCTAGGAAACCCTGTTGGGTCACTTCCGGTCCCATGCCCATTGAGCCCAGTGGGATGGAATCAAGCACCTTCAGCACACACACAAAATGAACATGGAGCTCCTCACTCCAGGCGCTCAAAAATCCACGGACAAAGACAAGTTCCGTGCCCAAGCCATTTCCCGCTGCCATGGAAACCAAGTGCTCTGGCAGCACATATGTCTGAAAGTGGATATGACACCTAGGGAAGAGAGTGTGCTGGTGAATGGCAACTGCCCGAAGCAGCAGCACAGCTCTTCCACTGCCAAAACAACTCCACCTGCCTCATGAACTTCACATACCATCAGCTGTCCTGGCAGCTATCTAGGAAACCCTGTTGGGTCACTTTAGGTCCCATGCCCATTGAGCCCAGTGGGATGGAATCAAGCAGCTTCAGCACCCACACAAAACGAACATGGAGCTCCTCACTAGAGGCGCTCAAAACTCCACGGCCAAGGACAAGTTCAGTGCCCAAGCCATTTCCCGCTGCCATGGAAACTAAGAGCTCTGGCAGCACATATGTCTGAAAGTGGATATGACACCTAGGGAAGAGAGTGTGCTGGTGAATGGCAACTGCCCGAAGCAGCAGCACAGCTCTTCCACTGCCAAAACAACTCCACCTGCCTCATGAACTTCACATACCATCAGCTGTCCTGGCAGCTATCTAGGAAACCCTGTTGGCTCACTTTTGGTCCCATGCCCATTGAGCCCAGTGGGATGGAATCAAGCAGCTTCAGCACCCACACAAAACGAACATGGAGCTCCTCACTCAAGGCGCTCAAAACTCCACGGCCAAAGACAAGTTCAGTGCCCAAGCCATTTCCCGCTGCCATGGAAACCAAGTGCTCTGGCAGCACATATGTCTGAAAGTGGATATGACACCTAGGGAAGGGAGTGTGCTGGTGAATGGCAACTGCCCGAAGCAGCAGCACAGCTCTTCCACTGCCAAAACAACTCCACCTGCTTCATGAACTTCACATACCATCAGCTGTCCTGGCAGCTATCTAGGAAACCCTGTTGGGTCACTTCCGGTCCCATGCCCATTGAGCCCAGTGGGATGGAATCAAGCACCTTCAGCACACACACAAAATGAACATGGAGCTCCTCACTCCAGGCGCTCAAAAATCCACGGACAAAGACAAGTTCCGTGCCCAAGCCATTTCCCGCTGCCATGGAAACCAAGTGCTCTGGCAGCACATATGTCTGAAAGTGGATATGACACCTAGGGAAGAGAGTGTGCTGGTGAATGGCAACTGCCCGAAGCAGCAGCACAGCTCTTCCACTGCCAAAACAACTCCACCTGCCTCATGAACTTCACATACCATCAGCTGTCCTGGCAGCTATCTAGGAAACCCTGTTGGGTCACTTTAGGTCCCATGCCCATTGAGCCCAGTGGGATGGAATCAAGCAGCTTCAGCACCCACACAAAACGAACATGGAGCTCCTCACTAGAGGCGCTCAAAACTCCACGGCCAAGGACAAGTTCAGTGCCCAAGCCATTTCCCGCTGCCATGGAAACTAAGAGCTCTAGCTGCACATATGTCTGAAAGTGGATATGACACCTAGGGAAGAGAGTGTGCTGGTGAATGGCAACTGCCCGAAGCAGCAGCACAGCTCTTCCACTGCCAAAACAACTCCACCTGCCTCATGAACTTCACATACCATCAGCTGTCCTGGCAGCTATCTAGGAAACCCTGTTGGGTCACTTCCGGTCCCATGCCCATTGAGCCCAGTGGGATGGAATCAAGCAGCTTCAGCACCCACACAAAACGAACATGGAGCTCCTCACTAGAGGCGCTCAAAACTCCACGGTCAAAGACATGTTCAGTGCCGAAGCCATTTCCCGCTGCCATGGAAACCAAGTGCTCTGGCAGCACATATGTCTGAAAGTGGATATGACACCTAGGGAAGGGAGTGTGCTGGTGAATGGCAACTGCCCGAAGCAGCAGCACAGCTCTTCCACTGCCAAAACAACTCCACCTGCCTCATGAACTTCACATACCATCAGCTGTCCTGGCAGCTATCTAGGAAACCCTGTTGGGTCACTTCCGGTCCCATGCCGATTGAGCCCAGTGAGATGGAATCAAGCAGCTTCAGCACCCACACAAAACGAACATGGAGCTCCTCACGCCAGGCGCTCAAAACTCCACGGCCAAAGACATGTTCAGTGCCCAAGCCATTTCCCGCTGCCATGGAAACCAAGTGCTCTGGCAGCACGTATGTCTGAAAGTGGATATGACACCTAGGGAAGGGAGTGTGCTGGTGAATGGCAACTGCCCGAAGCAGCAGCACAGCTCTTCCACTGCCAAAACAACTCCACCTGCCTCATGAACTTCACATACCATCAGCTGTCCTGGCAGCTATCTAGGAAACCCTGTTGGCTCACTTCTGGTCCCATGCCCATTGAGCCCATTGGGATGGAATCAAGCAGCTTCAGCACACACACAAATCTAAAATGGAGCTCCTCACTCAAGGCGCTCAAAACTCCACGGCCAAAGACAAGTTCAGTGCCCAAGCCATTTCCCGCTGCCATGGAAACTAAGAGCTCTGGCAGCACATATGTCTGAAAGTGGATATGACACCTAGGGAAGAGAGTGTGCTGGTGAATGGCAACTGCCCGAAGCAGCAGCACAGCTCTTCCAGTGCCAAAACAACTCCACCTGCCTCATGAACTTCACATACCATCAGCTGTCCAGGCTGCTATCTAGGAAACCCTTTTGGGTCACTTCCGGTCCCATGCCAATTGATCCCAGTGGGATGGAATCAAGCAGCTTCAGCACCCACACAAATCTAAAATGGAGCTCCTCACTCAAGGTGCTCAAAACTCCGCGGCCAAAGACATGTTCAGTGCCGAAGCCATTTCAGGCTGCCATGGAAACCAAGTGCTCTGGCAGCACATATGTCTGAAAATGGATATGACACCTAGGGAAGAGAGTGTGCTGGTGAATGGCAACTGCCCGAAGCAGCAGCACAGCTCTTCCAGTGCCAAAACAACTCCACCTGCCTCATGAACTTCACATACCATCAGCTGTCCTGGCAGCTATCTAGGAAACCCTGTTGGGTCACTTCCGGTCCCATGCCCATTGAGCCCAGTGGGATGGAATCAAGCAGCTTCAGCACCCACACAAAACGAACATGGAGCTCCTCACTTAAGGCGCTCAAAACTCCACAGCCTAAGACAAGTTCAGTGCCGAAGCCATTTCCCGCTGCCATGGAAACCAAGTGCTCTGGCAGCACATATGTCTGAAAGTGGATATGACACCTAGGGAAGGGAGTGTGCTGGTGAATGGCAAGTCCCCGAAGCAGCAGCACAGCTCTTCCACTGCCAAAACAACTCCACCTGCCTCATGAACTTCACATACCATCAGCTGCCCTGGCAGCTATCTAGGAAACCCTGTTGGGTCACTTTCGGTCCCATGCCCATTGAGCCCAGTGGGATGGAATCAAGCAGCTTCAGCACCCACACAAAACTAACATGGAGCTCCTCACTCAAGGCGCTCAAAACTCCACGGCCAAAGACAAGTTCAGTGCCCAAGCCATTTCCCGCTGCCATGGAAACCAAGTGCTCTGGCAGCACATATGTCTGAAAGTGGATATGACACCTAGGGAAGGGAGTGTGCTGGTGAATGGCAACTGCCCGAAGCAGCAGCACAGCTCTTCCACTGCCAAAACAACTCCACCTGCCTCATGAACTTCACATACCATCAGCTGTCCTGGCAGCTATCTAGGAAACCCTGTTGGGTCACTTTCGGTCCCATGCCCATTGAGCCCAGTGGGATGGAATCAAGCAGCTTCAGCAAACACACAAAACGAACATGGAGCTCCTCACTCAAGGCGCTCAAAAGTCCATAGCCAAAGACAAGTTCAGTGCCCAAGCCATTTTTCGCTGCCATGGAAACCAAGTGCTCTGGCAGCACATATGTCTGAAAGTGGATATGACACCTAGGGAAGAGAGTGTGCTGGTGAGTGGCAACTGCCCGAAGCAGCAGCACAGCTCTTCCACTGCCAAAACAACTACACCTGCCTCATGAACTTCACATACCATCAGCTGTCCAGGCTGCTATCTAGGAAACCCTGTTGGGTCACTTCCTGTCCCATGCCCATTGAGCCCAGTGGGATGGAATCAAGCAGCTTCAGCACACACACAAATCTAACATGGAGCTCCCTACTCAAGGTGCTCAAAACTCCACGGCAAAAGACAAGTTCAGTGCCCAAGCCATTTCCCGCTGCCATGGAAACTAAGAGCTCTGGCAGCACATATGTCTGAAAGTGGATATGACACCTAGGGAAGAGAGTGTGCTGGTGAATGGCAACTGCCCGAAGCAGCAGCACAGCTCTTCCACTGCCAAAACAACTCCACCTGCCTCATGAACTTCACATACCATCAGCTGTCCAGGCTGCTATCTAGGAAACCCTTTTGGGTCACTTCCGGTCCCATGCCCATTGAGCCCAGTGGGATGGAATCAAGCAGCTTCAGCACCCACACAAATCTAAAATGGAGCTCGTCACTCAAGGTGCTCAAAACTCCGCGGCCAAAGACATGTTCAGTGCCGAAGCCATTTCCCGCTGCCATGGAAACCAAGTGCTCTGGCAGCACATATGTCTGAAAGTGGATATGACACCTAGGGAAGGGAGTGTGCTGGTGAATGGCAAGTCCCGGAAGCAGCAGCACAGCTCTTCCACTGCCAAAACAACCCCACCTGCCTCATGAACTTCACATACCATCAGCTGTCCTGGCAGCTATCTAGGAAACCCTGTTGGGTCACTTTAGGTCCCATGCCCATTGAGCCCAGTGGGATGGAAACAAGCAGCTTCAGCACCCACACAAAACGAACATGGAGCTCCTCACTAGAGGCGCTCAAAACTCCACGGCCAAGGACAAGTTCAGTGCCCAAGCCATTTCCCGCTGCCATGGAAACTAAGAGCTCTGGCAGCACATATGTCTGAAAGTGGATATGACACCTAGGGAAGAGAGTGTGCTGGTGAATGGCAACTGCCCGAAGCAGCAGCACAGCTCTTCCACTGCCAAAACAACTCCACCTGCTTCATGAACTTCACATACCATCAGCTCTCCTGGCAGCTATCTAGGAAACCCTGTTGGCTCACTTTCGGTCCCATGCCCATTGAGCCCAGTGGGATGCAATCAAGCAGCTTCAGCACACACACAAATCTAACATGGAGCTCCTCACTCAAGGCGTAAAACTCCATGGCCAAAGACAAGTTCAGTGCCCAAGCCATTTCCCGCTGCCATGGAAACCAAGTGCTCTGGCAGCACATATGTCTGAAAGTGGATATGACACCTAGGGAAGAGAGTGTGCTGGTGAATGGCAACTGCCCGAAGCAGCAGCACAGCTCTTCCACTGCCAAAATAACACCACCTGCCTCATGAACTTCACATACCATCAGCTGTCCTGGCAGCTATCTAGGAAACCCTGTTAGGTCACTTCCGGTCCCATGCCCATTGAGCCCAGTGGGATGGAATCAAGCAGCTTCAGCACCCACACAAAACGAACATGGAGCTCCACACTAGAGGCGCTCAAAACTCCACGGCCAAGGACAATTTCAGTGCCCAAGCCATTTCCCGCTGCCATGGAAACCAAGTGCTCTGGCAGCACATATGTCTGAAAGTGGATATGACACCTAGGGAAGAGAGTGTGCTGGTGAATGGCAACTGCCCGAAGCAGCAGCACAGCTCTTCCACTGCCAAAACAACTCCACCTGCCTCATGAACTTCACATACCATCAGCTGTCCTGGAAGCTATCGAGGAAACCCTGTTGGGTCACTTCCGGTCCCATGCCCATTGAGCCCAGTGGGATGGAATGAAGCAGCTTCAGCACCCACACAAAACGAACATGGAGCTCCTCACTCAAGGTGCTCAAAACTCCACGGCCAAAGACAAGTTAAGTGCCCAAGCCATTTCCCGCTGCCATGGAAACCAAGTGCTCTGGCAGCACATATGTCTGAAAGTGGATATGACACCTAGGGAAGGGAGTGTGCTGGTGAATGGCAACTGCCCAAAGCAGCAGCACAGCTCTTCCACTGCCAAAACAACTCCACCTGCCTCATGAACTTCACATACCATCAGCTCTCCTGGCAACTATCTAGGAAACCCTGTTGGCTCACTTTCGGTCCCATGCCCATTGAGCCCAGTGGGATGCAATTAAGCAGCTTCAGCACCCAACAAATCAAACATGGAGCTCCTCACTCCAGGCGCTCAAAACTCCATGGCCAAAGACATGTTCAGTGCCCAAGCCATTCCCCGCTGCCATGGAAACCAAGTGCTCTGGCAGCACATATGTCTGAAAGTGGATATGACACCTAGGGAAGGGAGTGTGCTGGTGAATGGCAAGTCCCGGAAGCAGCAGCACAGCTCTTCCACTGCCAAAACAACTCCACCTGCCTCATGAACTTCACATACCATCAGCTGTCCTGGCAGCTATCTAGGAAACCCTGTTGGGTCACTTTCGGTCCCATGCCCATTGAGCCCAGTGGGATGGAATCAAGCAGCTTCAGCACCCACACAAAACGAACATGGAGCTCCTCACTAGTGGCGCTCAAAACTCCACGACCAAGGACAAGTTCAGTGCCCAAGCCATTTCCCGCTGCCATGGAAACTAAGAGCTCTGGCAGCACATATGTCTGAAAGTGGATATGACACCTAGGGAAGAGAGTGTGCTGGTGAATGGCAACTGCCCGAAGCAGCAGCACAGCTCTTCCACTGCGAAAACAACTCCACCTGCCTCATGAACTTCACATACCATCAGCTCTCCTGGCAGCTATCTAGGAAACCCTGTTGGGTCACTTTCGGTCCCATGCCCATTGAGCCCAGTGGGATGGAATCAAGCAGCTTCAGCACCCACACAAAACGAACATGGAGCTCCTCACTCAAGGCGCTCAAAACTCCACGGCCAAAGACAAGTTCAGTGCCCAAGCCATTTCCCGCTGCCATGGAAACCAAGTGCTCTGGCAGCACATATGTCTGAAAGTGGATATGACACCTAGGGAAGAGAGTGTGCTGGTGAATGGCAACTGCCCGAAGCAGCAGCACAGCTCTCCCACTGCCAAAACAACTCCACCTGCTTCATGAACTTCACATACCATCAGCTGTCCTGGCAGCTATCTAGGAAACCCTGTTGGGTCACTTCCGGCTCCATGCCCATTGAGCCCAGTGGGATGGAATCAAGCAGCTTCAGCACACACACAAAATGAACATGGAGCTCCTCACTCCAGGCGCTCAAAAATCCACGGACAAAGACAAGTTCAGTGCCCAAGCCATTTCCCGCTGCCATGGAAACCAAGTGCTCTGGCAGCACATATGTCTGAAAGTGGATATGACACCTAGGGAAGAGAGTGTGCTGGTGAATGGCAACTGCCCGAAGCAGCAGCACAGCTCTTCCACTGCCAAAACAATACCACCTGCCTCATGAACTTCACATACCATCAGCTGTCCTGGCAGCTATCTAGGAAACCCTGTTGGGTCACTTTAGGTCTCATGCCCATTGAGCCCAGTGGGATGGAATCAAGCAGCTTCAGCACCCACACAAAACGAACATGGAGCTCCTCACTAGAGGCGCTCAAAACTCCACGGCCAAGGACAAGTTCAGTGCCCAAGCCATTTCCCGCTGCCATGGAAACTAAGAGCTCTGGCAGCACATATGTCTGAAAGTGGATATGACACCTAGGGAAGAGAGTGTGCTGGTGAATGGCAACTGCCCGAAGCAGCAGCACAGCTCTTCCACTGCCAAAACAACTCCACCTGCCTCATGAACTTCACATACCATCAGCTGTCCTGGCAGCTATCTAGGAAACCCTGTTGGGTCACTTCCGGTCCCATGCCCATTGAGCCCAGTGGGATGGAATCAAGCAGCTTCAGCACCCACACAAAACGAACATGGAGCTCCTCCTTTAAGGCGCTCAAAACTCCACGGCCAAAGACAAGTTCAGTGCCCAAGCCATTTCCCGCTGCCATGGAAACCAAGTGCTCTGGCAGCACATATGTCTGAAAGTGGATATGACACCTAGGGAAGAGAGTGTGCTGGTGAATGGCAACTGCCCGAAGCAGCAGCACAGCTCTTCCAGTGCCAAAACAACTCCACCTGCCTCATGAACTTCACATACCATCAGCTCTCCTGGCAGCTATCTGGGAAACCCTGTTGGGTCACTTTCGGTCCCATGCCCATTGAGCCCAGTGGGATGGAATCAAGCAGCTTCAGCACCCACACAAAACGAACATGGAGCTCCTCACTCAAGGCGCTCAAAACTCCATGGCCAAAGACAAGTTCAGTGCCCAAGCCATTTCCCGCTGCCATGGAAACCAAGTGCTCTGGCAGCACATATGTCTGAAAGTGGATATGACACCTAGGGAAGGGAGTGTGCTGGTGAATGGCAAGTCCCGGAAGCAGCAGCACAGCTCTTCCAGTGCCAAAACAACCCCACCTGCCTCATGAACTTCACATACCATCAGCTGTCCTGGCAGCTATCTAGGAAACCCTGTTGGGTCACTTTCGGTCCCATGCCCATTGAGCCCAGTGGGATGGAATCAAGCACCTTCAGCACACACACAAAATGAACATGGAGCTCCTCACTCCAGGCGCTCAAAAATCCACGGACAAAGACAAGTTCAGTGCCCAAGCCATTTCCCGCTGCCATGGAAACCAAGTGCTCTGGCAGCACATATGTCTGAAAGTGGATATGACACCTAGGGAAGAGAGTGTGCTGGTGAATGGCAACTGCCCGAAGCAGCAGCACAGCTCTTCCACTGCCAAAACAATACCACCTGCCTCATGAACTTCACATACCATCAGCTGTCCTGGCAGCTATCTAGGAAACCCTGTTGGGTCACTTTAGGTCTCATGCCCATTGAGCCCAGTGGGATGGAATCAAGCAGCTTCAGCACCCACACAAAACGAACATGGAGCTCCTCACTAGAGGCGCTCAAAACTCCACGGCCAAGGACAAGTTCAGTGCCCAAGCCATTTCCCGCTGCCATGGAAACTAAGAGCTCTGGCAGCACATATGTCTGAAAGTGGATATGACACCTAGGGAAGAGAGTGTGCTGGTGAATGGCAACTGCCCGAAGCAGCAGCACAGCTCTTCCACTGCCAAAACAACTCCACCTGCCTCATGAACTTCACATACCATCAGCTGTCCTGGCAGCTATCTAGGAAACCCTGTTGGCTCACTTCCGGTCCCATGCCCATTGAGCCCAGTGGGATGGAATCAAGCAGCTTCAGCACCCACACAAAACGAACATGGAGCTCCTCATTTAAGGCGCTCAAAACTCCACGGCCAAAGACAAGTTCAGTGCCCAAGCCATTTCCCGCTGCCATGGAAACCAAGTGCTCTGGCAGCACATATGTCTGAAAGTGGATATGACACCTAGGGAAGAGAGTGTGCTGGTGAATGGCAACTGCCCGAAGCAGCAGCACAGCTCTTCCAGTACCAAAACAACTCCACCTGCCTCATGAACTTCACATACCATCAGCTCTCCTGGCAGCTATCTGCGAAACCCTGTTGGGTCACTTTCGGTCCCATGCCCATTGAGCCCAGTGGGATGGAATCAAGCAGCTTCAGCACCCACACAAAACGAACATGGAGCTCCTCACTCAAGGCGCTCAAAACTCCATGGCCAAAGACAAGTTCAGTGCCCAAGCCATTTCCCGCTGCCATGGAAACCAAGTGCTCTGGCAGCACATATGTCTGAAAGTGGATATGACACCTAGGGAAGGGAGTGTGCTGGTGAATGGCAAGTCCCGGAAGCAGCAGCACAGCTCTTCCAGTGCCAAAACAACCCCACCTGCCTCATGAACTTCACATACCATCAGCTGTCCTGGCAGCTATCTAGGAAACCCTGTTGGGTCACTTTAGGTCCAATGCCCATTGAGCCCAGTGGGATGGAATCAAGCAGCTTCAGCACCCACACAAAACGAACATGGAGCTCCTCACTAGAGGCGCTCAAAACTCCACGGCCAAGGACAAGTTCAGTGCCCAAGCCATTTCCCGCTGCCATGGAAACTAAGAGCTCTGGCAGCACATATGTCTGAAAGTGGATATGACACCTAGGGAAGAGAGTGTGCTGGTGAATGGCAACTGCCCGAAGCAGCAGCACAGCTCTTCCACTGCCAAAACAACTCCACCTGCTTCATGAACTTCACATACCATCAGCTGTCCTGGCAGCTATCTAGGAAACCCTGTTGGCTCACTTTCGGTCCCATGCCCATTGAGCCCAGTGGGATGGAATCAAGCAGCTTCAGCACACACACAAATCTAACATGGAGCTCCTCACTCAAGGCGCTCAAAACTCCGCGGCCAAAGACAAGTTCAGTGCCCAAGCCATTTCCCGCTGCCATGGAAACCAAGTGCTCTGGCAGCACATATGTCTGAAAGTGGATATGACACCTAGGGAAGAGAGTGTGCTGGTGAATGGCAACTGCCCGAAGCAGCAGCACAGCTCTTCCACTGCCAAAACAACTCCACCTGCCTCATGAACTTCACATACCATCAGCTGTCCTGGCAGCTATCTAGGAAACCCTGTTGGCTCACTTCCGGTCCCATGCCCATTGAGCCCAGTGGGATGGAATCAAGCAGCTTCAGCACCCACACAAAACGAACATGGAGCTCCACACTAGAGGCGCTCAAAACTCCACGGCCAAGGACAAGTTCAGTGCCCAAGCCATTTCCCGCTGCCATGGAAACTAAGTGCTCTGGCAGCACATATGTCTGAAAGTGGATATGACACCTAGGGAAGAGAGTGTGCTGGTGAATGGCAACTGCCTGAAGCAGCAGCACAGCTCTTCCACTGCCAAAACAACTCCACCTGCCTCATGAACTTCACATACCATCAGCTGTCCTGGAAGCTATCGAGGAAACCCTGTTGGGTCACTTCCGGTCCCATGCCCATTGAGCCCAGTGGGATGGAATCAAGCAGCTTCAGCACCCACACAAAACGAACATGGAGCTCTTCACTCAAGGTGCTCAAAACTCCACGGCCAAAGACAAGTTAAGTGCCCAAGCCATTTCCCGCTGCCATGGAAACCAAGTGCTCTGGCAGCACATATGTCTGAAAGTGGATATGACACCTAGGGAAGAGAGTGTGCTGGTGAATGGCAACTGCCCGAAGCAGCAGCACAGCTCTTCCAGTGCCAAAACAACTCCACCTGCCTCATGAACTTCACATACCATCAGCTCTCCTGGCAGCTATCTGGGAAACCCTGTTGGGTCACTTTCGGTCCCATGCCCATTGAGCCCAGTGGGATGGAATCAAGCAGCTTCAGCACCCACACAAAACGAACATGGAGCTCCTCACTCAAGGCGCTCAAAACTCCACGGCCAAAGACAAGTTCAGTGCCCAAGCCATTTCCCGCTGCCATGGAAACCAAGTGCTCTGGCAGCACATATGTCTGAAAGTGGATATGACACCTAGGGAAGGGAGTGTGCTGGTGAATGGCAACTGCCCGAAGCAGCAGCACAGCTCTTCCACTGCCAAAACAACCCCACCTGCCTCATGAACTTCACATACCGTCAGCTGTCCTGGCAGCTATCAAGGAAACCCTTTTGGGTCACTTCCGGTCCCATGCCCATTGAGCCCAGTGGGATGGAATCAAGCAGCTTCAGCACCCACACAAAACGAACATGGAGCTCCTCACTAGTGGCGCTCAAAACTCCACGACCAAGGACAAGTTCAGTGCCCAAGCCATTTCCCGCTGCCATGGAAACTAAGAGCTCTGGCAGCACATATGTCTGAAAGTGGATATGACACCTAGGGAAGAGAGTGTGCTGGTGAATGGCAACTGCCCGAAGCAGCAGCACAGCTCTTCCACTGCCAAAACAACTCCACCTGCCTCATGAACTTCACATACCATCAGCTGTCCTGGCAGCTATCTAGGAAACCCTGTTGGGTCACTTTCGGTCCCATGCCCATTGAGCCCAGTGGGATGGAATCAAGCAGCTTCAGCACCCACACAAAACGAACATGGAGCTCCTCACTCAAGGCGCTCAAAACTCCACGGCCAAAGACAACTTCAGTGCCCAAGCCATTTCCCGCTGCCATGGAAACCAAGTGCTCTGGCAGCACATATGTCTGAAAGTGGATGTGACACCTAGGGAAGAGAGTGTGCTGGTGAATGGCAACTGCCCGAAGCAGCAGCACAGCTCTTCCAGTGCCAAAACAACTCCACCTGCCTCATGAACTTCACATACCATCAGCTCTCCTGGCAGCTATCTGGGAAACCCTGTTGGGTCACTTTCGGTCCCATGCCCATTGAGCCCAGTGGGATGGAATCAAGCAGCTTCAGCACCCACACAAAACGAACATGGAGCTCCTCACTCAAGGCGCTCAAAACTCCACGGCCAAAGACAAGTTCAGTGCCCAAGCCATTTCCCGCTGCCATGGAAACCAAGTGCTCTGGCAGCACATATGTCTGAAAGTGGATATGACACCTAGGGAAGGGAGTGTGCTGGTGAATGGCAACTGCCCGAAGCAGCAGCACAGCTCTTCCACTGCCAAAACAACCCCACCTGCCTCATGAACTTCACATACCATCAGCTGTCCTGGCAGCTATCTAGGAAACCCTGTTGGGTCACTTCCGGTCCCATGCCCATTGAGCCCAGTGGGATGGAATCAAGCAGCTTCAGCACCCACACAAAACGAACATGGAGCTCCACACTAGAGGCGCTCAAAACTCCACGGCCAAGGACAAGTTCAGTGCCCAAGCCATTTCCCGCTGCCATGGAAACTAAGTGCTCTGGCAGCACATATGTCTGAAAGTGGATATGACACCTAGGGAAGAGAGTGTGCTGGTGAATGGCAACTGCCCGAAGCAGCAGCACAGCTCTTCCACTGCCAAAACAACTCCACCTGCCTCATGAACTTCACATACCATCAGCTGTCCTGGAAGCTATCGAGGAAACCCTGTTGGGTCACTTCCGGTCCCATGCCCATTGAGCCCAGTGGGATGGAATCAAGCAGCTTCAGCACCCACACAAAACGAACATGGAGCTCCTCACTCAAGGTGCTCAAAACTCCACGGCCAAAGACAAGTTAAGTGCCCAAGCCATTTCCCGCTGCCATGGAAACCAAGTGCTCTGGCAGCACATATGTCTGAAAGTGGATATGACACCTAGGGAAGGGAGTGTGCTGGTGAATGGCAACTGCCCAAAGCAGCAGCACAGCTCTTCCACTGCCAAAACAACTCCACCTGCCTCATGAACTTCACATACCATCAGCTGTCCTGGCAACTATCTAGGAAACCCTGTTGGGTCACTTTCGGTCCCATGCCCATTGAGCCCAGTGGGATGCAATTAAGCAGCTTCAGCACCCACACAAATCAAACATGGAGCTCCTCACTCAAGGCGCTCAAAAATCCATGGCCAAAGACATGTTCAGTGCCCTAGCCATTCCCCGCTGCCATGGAAACCAAGTGCTCTGGCAGCACATATGTCTGAAAGTGGATATGACACCTAGGGAAGGGAGTGTGCTGGTGAATGGCAAGTCCCGGAAGCAGCAGCACAGCTCTTCCACTGCCAAAACAACCCCACCTGCCTCATGAACTTCACATACCATCAGCTGTCCTGGCAGCTATCTAGGAAACCCTGTTGGGTCACTTTCGGTCCCATGCCCATTGAGCCCAGTGGGATGGAATCAAGCAGCTTCAGCACCCACACAAAACGAACATGGAGCTCCTCACTAGTGGCGCTCAAAACTCCACGACCAAGGACAAGTTCAGTGCCCAAGCCATTTCCCGCTGCCATGGAAACTAAGAGCTCTGGCAGCACATATGTCTGAAAGTGGATATGACACCTAGGGAAGAGAGTGTGCTGGTGAATGGCAACTGCCCGAAGCAGCAGCACAGCTCTTCCACTGCCAAAACAACTCCACCTGCCTCATGAACTTCACATACCATCAGCTGTCCTGGCAGCTATCTAGGAAACCCTGTTGGGTCACTTTCGGTCCCATGCCCATTGAGCCCAGTGGGATGGAATCAAGCAGCTTCAGCACCCACACAAAACGAACATGGAGCTCCTCACTCAAGGCGCTCAAAACTCCACGGCCAAAGACAAGTTCAGTGCCCAAGCCATTTCCGCTGCCATGGAAACCAAGTGCTCTGGCAGCACATATGTCTGAAAGTGGATATGACACCTAGGGAAGAGAGTGTGCTGGTGAATGGCAACTGCCCGAAGCAGCAGCACAGCTCTTCCACTGCCAAAACAACCCCACCTGCCTCATGAACTTCACATACCGTCAGCTGTCCTGGCAGCTATCAAGGAAACCCTTTTGGGTCACTTCCGGTCCCATGCCCATTGAGCCCAGTGGGATGGAATCAAGCAGCTTCAGCACCCACACAAAACGAACATGGAGCTCCTCACTAGTGGCGCTCAAAACTCCACGACCAAGGACAAGTTCAGTGCCCAAGCCATTTCCCGCTGCCATGGAAACTAAGAGCTCTGGCAGCACATATGTCTGAAAGTGGATATGACACCTAGGGAAGAGAGTGTGCTGGTGAATGGCAACTGCCCGAAGCAGCAGCACAGCTCTTCCACTGCCAAAACAACTCCACCTGCCTCATGAACTTCACATACCATCAGCTGTCCTGGCAGCTATCTAGGAAACCCTGTTGGGTCACTTTCGGTCCCATGCCCATTGAGCCCAGTGGGATGGAATCAAGCAGCTTCAGCACCCACACAAAACGAACATGGAGCTCCTCACTCAAGGCGCTCAAAACTCCACGGCCAAAGACAACTTCAGTGCCCAAGCCATTTCCCGCTGCCATGGAAACCAAGTGCTCTGGCAGCACATATGTCTGAAAGTGGATGTGACACCTAGGGAAAGGAGTGTGCTGGTGAATGGCAACTGCCCGAAGCAGCAGCACAGCTCTTCCAGTGCCAAAACAACTCCACCTGCCTCATGAACTTCACATACCATCAGCTCTCCTGGCAGCTATCTGGGAAACCCTGTTGGGTCACTTTCGGTCCCATGCCCATTGAGCCCAGTGGGATGGAATCAAGCAGCTTCAGCACCCACACAAAACGAACATGGAGCTCCTCACTCAAGGCGCTCAAAACTCCACGGCCAAAGACAAGTTCAGTGCCCAAGCCATTTCCCGCTGCCATGGAAACCAAGTGCTCTGGCAGCACATATGTCTGAAAGTGGATATGACACCTAGGGAAGGGAGTGTGCTGGTGAATGGCAACTGCCCGAAGCAGCAGCACAGCTCTTCCACTGCCAAAACAACCCCACCTGCCTCATGAACTTCACATACCATCAGCTGTCCTGGCAGCTATCTAGGAAACCCTGTTGGGTCACTTCCGGTCCCATGCCCATTGAGCCCAGTGGGATGGAATCAAGCAGCTTCAGCACCCACACAAAACGAACATGGAGCTCCACACTAGAGGCGCTCAAAACTCCACGGCCAAGGACAAGTTCAGTGCCCAAGCCATTTCCCGCTGCCATGGAAACTAAGTGCTCTGGCAGCACATATGTCTGAAAGTGGATATGACACCTAGGGAAGAGAGTGTGCTGGTGAATGGCAACTGCCCGAAGCAGCAGCACAGCTCTTCCACTGCCAAAACAACTCCACCTGCCTCATGAACTTCACATACCATCAGCTGTCCTGGAAGCTATCGAGGAAACCCTGTTGGGTCACTTCCGGTCCCATGCCCATTGAGCCCAGTGGGATGGAATCAAGCAGCTTCAGCACCCACACAAAACGAACATGGAGCTCCTCACTCAAGGTGCTCAAAACTCCACGGCCAAAGACAAGTTAAGTGCCCAAGCCATTTCCCGCTGCCATGGAAACCAAGTGCTCTGGCAGCACATATGTCTGAAAGTGGATATGACACCTAGGGAAGGGAGTGTGCTGGTGAATGGCAACTGCCCAAAGCAGCAGCACAGCTCTTCCACTGCCAAAACAACTCCACCTGCCTCATGAACTTCACATACCATCAGCTGTCCTGGCAACTATCTAGGAAACCCTGTTGGGTCACTTTCGGTCCCATGCCCATTGAGCCCAGTGGGATGCAATTAAGCAGCTTCAGCACCCACACAAATCAAACATGGAGCTCCTCACTCCAGGCGCTCAAAACTCCATGGCCAAAGACATGTTCAGTGCCCTAGCCATTCCCCGCTGCCATGGAAACCAAGTGCTCTGGCAGCACATATGTCTGAAAGTGGATATGACACCTAGGGAAGGGAGTGTGCTGGTGAATGGCAAGTCCCGGAAGCAGCAGCACAGCTCTTCCACTGCCAAAACAACCCCACCTGCCTCATGAACTTCACATACCATCAGCTGTCCTGGCAGCTATCTAGGAAACCCTGTTGGGTCACTTTCGGTCCCATGCCCATTGAGCCCAGTGGGATGGAATCAAGCAGCTTCAGCACCCACACAAAACGAACATGGAGCTCCTCACTAGTGGCGCTCAAAACTCCACGACCAAGGACAAGTTCAGTGCCCAAGCCATTTCCCGCTGCCATGGAAACTAAGAGCTCTGGCAGCACATATGTCTGAAAGTGGATATGACACCTAGGGAAGAGAGTGTGCTGGTGAATGGCAACTGCCCGAAGCAGCAGCACAGCTCTTCCACTGCCAAAACAACTCCACCTGCCTCATGAACTTCACATACCATCAGCTGTCCTGGCAGCTATCTAGGAAACCCTGTTGGGTCACTTTCGGTCCCATGCCCATTGAGCCCAGTGGGATGGAATCAAGCAGCTTCAGCACCCACACAAAACGAACATGGAGCTCCTCACTCAAGGCGCTCAAAACTCCACGGCCAAAGACAAGTTCAGTGCCCAAGCCATTTCCGCTGCCATGGAAACCAAGTGCTCTGGCAGCACATATGTCTGAAAGTGGATATGACACCTAGGGAAGAGAGTGTGCTGGTGAATGGCAACTGCCCGAAGCAGCAGCACAGCTCTTCCACTGCCAAAACAACTCCACCTGCCTCATGAACTTCACATACCATCAGCTGTCCTGGCAACTATCTGGGAAACCCTGTTGGGTCACTTTCGGTCCCATGCCCATTGAGCCCAGTGGGATGCAATTAAGCAGCTTCAGCACCCACACAAATCAAACATGGAGCTCCTCACTCCAGGCGCTCAAAACTCCATGGCCAAAGACATGTTCAGTGCCCTAGCCATTTCCCGCTGCCATGGAAACCAAGTGCTCTGGCAGCACATATGTCTGAAAGTGGATATGACACCTAGGGAAGGGAGTGTGCTGGTGAATGGCAAGTCCCGGAAGCAGCAGCACAGCTCTTCCAGTGCCAAAACAACCCCACCTGCCTCATGAACTTCACATACCATCAGCTGTCCTGGCAGCTATCTAGGAAACCCTGTTGGCTCACTTTAGGTCCCATGCCCATTGAGCCCAGTGGGATGGAATCAAGCAGCTTCAGCACCCACACAAAACGAACATGGAGCTCCTCACTAGAGGCGCTCAAAACTCCACGGCCAAGGATAAGTTCAGTGCCCAAGCCATTTCCCGCTGCCATGGAAACTAAGAGCTCTGGCAGCACATATGTCTGAAAGTGGATATGACACCTAGGGAAGGGAGTTTGCTGGTGAATGGCAACTGCCCGAAGCAGCAGCACAGCTCTTCCACTGCCAAAACAACTCCACCTGCTTCATGAACTTCACATACCATCAGCTGTCCTGGCAGCTATCTAGGAAACCCTGTTGGGTCACTTCCGGTCCCATGCCCATTGAGCCCAGTGGGATGGAATCAAGCAGCTTCAGCACCCACACAAATCTAACATGGAGCTCCTCACTCAAGGCGCTCAAAACTCCACGGCCAAAGACAAGTTCAGTGCCCAAGCCATTTCCCGCTGCCATGGAAACCAAGTGCTCTGGCAGCACATATGTCTGAAAGTGGATATGACACCTAGGGAAGGGAGTGTGCTGGTGAATGGCAACTGCCCGAAGCAGCAGCACAGCTCTTCCACTGCCAAAACAACTCCACCTGCCTCATGAACTTCACATACCATCAGCTGTCCTGGCAGCTATCTAGGAAACCCTGTTGGCTCACTTTCGGTCCCATGACCATTGAGCCCAGTCGGATGGAATCAAGCAGCTTCAGCACACACACAAATCTAACATGGAGCTCCTCAATCAAGGCGCTCAAAACTCCACGGCCAAAGACAACTTCAGTGCCCAAGCCATTTCCCGCTGCCATGGAAACCAAGTGCTCTGGCAGCACATATGTCTGAAAGTGGATATGACACCTAGGGAAGGGAGTGTGCTGGTGAATGGCAACTGCCCGAAGCAGCAGCACAGCTCTTCCAGTGCCAAAACAACACCACCTGCCTCATGAACTTCACATACCATCAGCTCTCCTGGCAGCTATCTAGGAAACCCAGTTGGGTCACTTCCGGTCCCATGCCCATTGAGCCCAGTGGGATGGAATCAAGCAGCTTCAGCACCCACACAAAACGAACATGGAGCTCCTCACTCAAGGCGCTCAAAACTCCACGGCCAAAGACAAGTTCAGTGCCCAAGCCATTTCCCGCTGCCATGGAAACCAAGTGCTCTGGCAGCACATATGTCTGAAAATGGATATGACACCTAGGGAAGGGAGTGTGCTGGTGAATGGCAACTGCCCGAAGCAGCAGCACAGCTCTTCCACTGCCAAAACAAATCCACCTGCCTCATGAACTTCACATACCATCAGCTGTCCTGGCAGCTATCTAGGAAACCCTGTTGGGTCACTTCTGGTCCCATGCCCATTGAGCCCAGTGGGATGGAATCAAGCAGCTTCAGCACACACACAAATCTAACATGGAGCTCCTCACTCAAGGCACCCAAAACTCCATGGCCAAAGACAAGTTCAGTGCCCAAGCCATTTCCCGCTGCCATGGAAACCAAGTGCTCTGGCAGCACATATGTCTGAAAGTGGATATGACACCTAGGGAAGGGAGTGTGCTGGTGAATGGCAAGTCCCCGAAGCAGCAGCACAGCTCTTCCACTGCCAAAACAAATCCACCTGCCTCATGAACTTCACATACCATCAGCTGTCCTGGCAGCTATCTAGGAAACCCTGTTGGGTCACTTCCGGTCCCATGCCCATTGAGTCCAGTGGGATGGAATCAAGCAGCTTCAGCACCCACACAAAACGAACACGGAGCTCCTCACTCAAGGCGCTCAAAACTCCATACCAAAGACAAGTTCAGTGCCCAAGCCATTTCCCGCTGCCATGGAAACCAAGTGCTCTGGCAGCACATATGTCTGAAAGTGGATATGACACCTAGGGAAGGGAGTGTGCTGGTGAATGGCAAGTCCCGGAAGCAGCAGCACAGCTCTTCCACTGCCAAAACAACCCCACCTGCCTCATGAACTTCACATACCATCAGCTGTCCTGGCAGCTATCTAGGAAACCCTGTTGGGTCACTTTCGGTCCCATGCCCATTGAGCCCAGTGGGATGCAATTAAGCAGCTTCAGCACCCACACAAATCTACGATGGAGCTCCTCACTCAAGGCGCTCAAAACTCCATGGCCAAAGACAAGTTCAGTGCCCAAGCCATTTCCCGCTGCCATGGAAACCAAGTGCTCTGGCAGCACATATGTCTGAAAGTGGATATGACACCTAGGGAAGGGAGTGTGCTGGTGAATGGCAACTGCCCGAAGCAGCAGCACAGCTCTTCCACTGCCAAAACAACTCCACCTGCCTCATGAACTTCACATACCATCAGCTGTCCTGGCAGCTATCTAGGAAACCCTGTTGGGTCACTTTCGGTCCCATGCCCATTGAGCCCAGTGGGATGGAATCAAGCAGCTTCAGCACACACACAAATCTAACATGGAGCTCCTCACTCAAGGCGCTCAAAACTCCACGGCCAAAGACAAGTTCAGTGCCCAAGCCATTCCCCGCTGCCATGGAAAACAAGTGCTCTGGCAGCACATATGTCTGAAAGTGGATATGACACCTAGGGAAGGGAGTGTGCTGGTGAATGGCAACTGCCCGAAGCAGCAGCACAGCTCTTCCACTGCTAAAACAATACCACCTGCCTCATGAACTTCACATACCATCAGCTGTCCTGGCAGCTATCTAGGAAACCCTGTTGGGTCACTTCCGGTCCCATGCCCATTGAGCCCAGTGGGATGGAATCAAGCAGCTTCAGCACCCACACAAATCTAACATGGAGCTCCTCACTCAAGGCGCTCAAAACTCCACGGCCAAAGACAAGTTCAGTGCCCAAGCCATTTCCCGCTGCCATGGAAACTAAGAGCTCTGGCAGCACATATGTCTGAAAGTGGATATGACACCTAGGGAAGAGAGTGTGCTGGTGAATGGCAACTGCCCGAAGCAGCAGCACAGCTCTTCCACTGCCAAAACAACTCCACCTGCCTCATGAACTTCACATACCATCAGCTGTCCTAGCAGCTATCTAGGAAACCCTGTTGGGTCACTTCCGGTCCCATGCCCTTTGAGCCCAGTGGGATGGAATCAAGCAGCTTCAGCAACCACACAAAATGAACATGGAGCTCCTCACTCCAGGCGCTCAAAACTCCACAGCCAAAGACATGTTCAGTGCCCAAGCCATTTCCCGCTGCCATGGAAACCAAGTGCTCTGGCAGCACATATGTCTGAAAGTGGATATGACACCTAGGGAAGGGAGTGTGCTGGTGAATGGCAACTGCCCGAAGCAGCAGCACAGCTCTTCCAGTGACAAAACAACCCCACCTGCCTCATGAACTTCACATACCATCAGCTGTCCTGGCAGCTATCTAGGAAACCCTGTTGGCTCACTTTCGGTCCCATGCCCATTGAGCCCAGTGGGATGCAATTAAGCAGCTTCAGCACCCACACAAATCTAACATGGAGCTCCTCACTCAAGGCGCTCAAAACTCCACGGCCAAAGACAAGTTCAGTGCCCAAGCCATTTCCCGCTGCCATGGAAACCAAGTGCTCTGGCAGCACATATGTCTGAAAGTGGATATGACACCTAGGGAAGGGAGTGTGCTGGTGAATGGCAACTGCCCGAAGCAGCAGCACAGCTCTTCCACTGCTAAAACAATACCACCTGCCTCATGAACTTCACATACCATCAGCTGTCCTGGCAGCTATCTAGGAAACCCTGTTGGGTCACTTCCGGTCCCATGCCCATTGAGCCCAGTGGGATGGAATCAAGCAGCTTCAGCACCCACACAAATCTAACATGGAGCTCCTCACTCAAGGCGCTCAAAACTCCACGGCCAAAGACAAGTTCAGTGCCCAAGCCATTTCCCGCTGCCATGGAAACTAAGAGCTCTGGCAGCACATATGTCTGAAAGTGGATATGACACCTAGGGAAGAGAGTGTGCTGGTGAATGGCAACTGCCCGAAGCAGCAGCACAGCTCTTCCACTGCCAAAACAACTCCACCTGCCTCATGAACTTCACATACCATCAGCTGTCCTAGCAGCTATCTAGGAAACCCTGTTGGGTCACTTCCGGTCCCATGCCCTTTGAGCCCAGTGGGATGGAATCAAGCAGCTTCAGCAACCACACAAAATGAACATGGAGCTCCTCACTCCAGGCGCTCAAAACTCCACAGCCAAAGACATGTTCAGTGCCCAAGCCATTTCCCGCTGCCATGGAAACCAAGTGCTCTGGCAGCACATATGTCTGAAAGTGGATATGACACCTAGGGAAGGGAGTGTGCTGGTCAATGGCAACTGCCCGAAGCAGCAGCACAGCTCTTCCAGTGCCAAAACAACACCACCTGCCTCAAGAACTTCACATACCATCAGCTGTCCTGGCAGCTATCCAGGAAACCCTGTTGGCTCACTTCCGGTCCCATGCCCATTGAGCCCAGTGGGATGGAATCAAGCAGCTTGAGCACCCACACAAAAAGAACATGGAGCTCCTCACTCAAGGCGCTCAAAACTCCATGGCCAAAGACAAGTTCAGTGCCGAAGCCATTTCCCGCTGCCATGCAAACCAAGTGCTCTGGCAGCACATATGTCTGAAAGCGGATATGACACCTAGGGAAGGGAGTGTGCTGGTGAATGGCAACTGCCCGAAGCAGCAGCACAGCTCTTCCACTGCCAAAACAACCCCACCTGCCTCATGAACTTCACATACCATCAGCTGTCCTGGCAGCTATCTAGGAAACCCTGTTGGCTCACTTCCGGTCCCATGCCCATTGAGTCCAGTGGGATGGAATCAAGCAGCTTCAGCACCCACACAAAACGAACACGGAGCTCCTCACTCAAGGCGCTCAAAACTCCATACCAAAGACAAGTTCAGTGCCCAAGCCATTTCCCGCTGCCATGGAAACCAAGTGCTCTGGCAGCACATATGTCTGAAAGTGGATATGACACCTAGGGAAGGGAGTGTGCTGGTGAATGGCAAGTCCCGGAAGCAGCAGCACAGCTCTTCCAGTGACAAAACAACCCCACCTGCCTCATGAACTTCACATACCATCAGCTGTCCTGGCAGCTATCTAGGAAACCCTGTTGGCTCACTTTCGGTCCCATGCCCATTGAGCCCAGTGGGATGCAATTAAGCAGCTTCAGCACCCACACAAATCTACGATGGAGCTCCTCACTCAAGGCGCTCAAAACTCCACGGCCAAAGACAAGTTCAGTGCCCAAGCCATTTCCCGCTGCCATGGAAACCAAGTGCTCTGGCAGCACATATGTCTGAAAGTGGATATGACACCTAGGGAAGGGAGTGTGCTGGTGAATGGCAACTGCCCGAAGCAGCAGCACAGCTCTTCCACTGCCAAAACAACTCCACCTGCCTCATGAACTTCACATACCATCAGCTGTCCTGGCAGCTATCTAGGAAACACTGTTGGCTCACTTTCGGTCCCATGCCCATTGAGCCCAGTGGGATGGAATCAAGCAGCTTCAGCACACACACAAATCTAACATGGAGCTCCTCACTCAAGGCGCTCAAAACTCCACGGCCAAAGACAAGTTCAGTGCCCAAGCCATTCCCCGCTGCCATGGAAAACAAGTGCTCTGGCAGCACATATGTCTGAAAGTGGATATGACACCTAGGGAAGGGAGTGTGCTGGTGAATGGCAACTGCCCGAAGCAGCAGCACAGCTCTTCCACTGCTAAAACAATACCACCTGCCTCATGAACTTCACATACCATCAGCTGTCCTGGCAGCTATCTAGGAAACCCTGTTGGGTCACTTCCGGTCCCATGCCCATTGAGCCCAGTGGGATGGAATCAAGCAGCTTCAGCACCCACACAAATCTAACATGGAGCTCCTCACTCAAGGCGCTCAAAACTCCACGGCCAAAGACAAGTTCAGTGCCCAAGCCATTTCCCGCTGCCATGGAAACTAAGAGCTCTGGCAGCACATATGTCTGAAAGTGGATATGACACCTAGGGAAGAGAGTGTGCTGGTGAATGGCAACTGCCCGAAGCAGCAGCACAGCTCTTCCACTGCCAAAACAACTCCACCTGCCTCATGAACTTCACATACCATCAGCTGTCCTGGCAGCTATCTAGGAAACCCTGTTGGGTCACTTCCGGTCCCATGCCCTTTGAGCCCAGTGGGATGGAATCAAGCAGCTTCAGCACACACACAAAATGAACATGGAGCTCCTCACTCCAGGCGCTCAAAACTCCACAGCCAAAGACATGTTCAGTGCCCAAGCCATTTCCCGCTGCCATGGAAACCAAGTGCTCTGGCAGCACATATGTCTGAAAGTGGATATGACACCTAGGGAAGGGAGTGTGCTGGTCAATGGCAACTGCCCGAAGCAGCAGCACAGCTCTTCCACTGCCAAAACAACACCACCTGCCTCAAGAACTTCACATACCATCAGCTGTCCTGGCAGCTATCCAGGAAACCCTGTTGGCTCACTTCCGGTCCCATGCCCATTGAGCCCAGTGGGATGGAATCAAGCAGCTTGAGCACCCACACAAATCTAACATGGAGCTCCTCACTCAAGGCGCTCAAAACTCCATGGCCAAAGACAAGTTCAGTGCCGAAGCCATTTCCCGCTGCCATGCAAACCAAGTGCTCTGGCAGCACATATGTCTGAAAGTGGATATGACACCTAGGGAAGGGAATGTTCTGGTGAATGGCAACTGCCCGAAGCAGCAGCACAGCTCTTCCAGTGCCAAAACAACCCCACCTGCCTCATGAGCTTCACATACCATCAGCTGTCCTGGCAGCTATCTAGGAAACCCTGTTGGCTCACTTTCGGTCCCATGCCCATTGAGCCCAGTGGGATGCCATTAAGCAGCTTCAGCACCCACACAAATCTAACATGGAGCTCCTCACTCAAGGCGCTCAAAACTCCATGTCCAAAGACAAGTTCAGTGCCCAAGCCATTCCCCGCTGCCATGGAAACCAAGTGCTCTGGCAGCACATATGTCTGAAAGTGGATATGACACCTAGGGAAGGGAGTGTGCTGGTGAATGGCAACTGCCCGAAGCAGCAGCACAGCTCTTCCACTGCCAAAACAACTCCACCTGCCTCATGAACTTCACATACCATCAGCTGTCCTGGCTGCTATCTAGGAAACCCTGTTGGGTCACTTCCGGTCCCATGCCCATTGACCCCAGTGGGATGGAATCAAGCAGCTTCAGCACCCACACAAATCTAACATGGAGCTCCTCACTCAAGGCGCTCAAAACTCCATGGCCTAAGACAAGTTCAGTGCCCAAGCCATTTCCTGCTGCCATGGAAACCAAGTGCTCTGGCAGCACATATGTCTGAAAGTGGATATGACACCTAGGGAAGGGAATGTGCTGGTGAATGGCAACTGCCCGAAGCAGCAGCACAGCTCTTCCACTGCCAAAACAACCCCACCTGCCTCATGAACTTCACATACCATCAGCTGTCCTGGCAGCTATCTAGGAAACCCTGTTGGCTCACTTTCGGTCCCATGCCCATTGAGACCAGTGGAATGGAATCAAACAGCTTCAGCACCCACACAAAAAGAACATGGAGCTCCTCACTCAAGGCGCTCAAAACTCCACGGCCAAAGACAAGTTCAGTGCCCAAGCCATGCCCCGCTGCCATGGAAACCAAGTGCTCTGGCAGCACATATGTCTGAAAGTGGATATGACACCTAGGGAAGGGAGTGTGCTGGTGAATGGCAAGTGCCCGAAGCAGCAGCACAGCTCTTCCACTGCCAAAACAACTCCACTTGCCTCATGAACTTCACATACCATCAGCTGTCCTGGCAGCTATCTAGGAAACCCTGTTGGGTCATTTCCGGTCCCATGACCATTGAGCCCAGTGGGATGGAATCAAGCAGCTTCAGCACCCACACAAATCTAACATGGAGCTCCTCACTAGAGGCGCTCAAAACTCCATGGCCAAAGACAATTTCAGTGCCCAAGCCATTTCCCGCTGCCATGGAAACTAAGAGCTCTAGCAGCACATATGTCCGAAAGTGGATATGACACCTAGGGAAGAGAGTGTGCTGGTGAATGGCAACTGCCCGAAGCAGCAGCACAGCTCTTCCAGTGCCAAAACAACTCCACCTGCCTCATGAACTTCACATACCATCAGCTGTCCTGGCAGCTATCTAGGAAACCCTGTTGGGTCACTTCCGGTCCCATGCCCATTGAGCCCAGTGGGATGGAATCAAGCAGCTTCAGCACACACACAAATCTAACATGGAGCTCCTCACTCAAGGCGCTCAAAACTCCACGGCCAAAGACAAGTTCAGTGCCCTAGCCATTTCCCGCTGCCACGGAAACCAAGTGCTCTGGCAGCACATATGTCTGAAAGTGGTTATGACACCTAGGGAAGGGATTGTGCTGGTGAATGGCAACTGCCCGAAGCAGCAGCACAGCTCTTCCACTGCCAAAACAACACCACCTGCCTCATGAACTTCACATACCACCAGCTGTCCTGGCAGCTATCTAGGAAACCCTGTTGGCTCACTTTCGGTCCCATGCCCATTGAGCCCAGTGGGATGGCATTAAGCAGCTTCAGCACCCACACAAATCTAACATGGAGCTCCTCACTCAAGGCGCTCAAAAATCCACGGTCAAAGACAAGTTCAGTGCCCTAGCCATTTCCCGCTGCCACGGAAACCAAGTGCTCTGGCAGCACATATGTCTGAAAGTGGTTATGACACCTAGGGAAGGGATTGTGCTGGTGAATGGCAAGTGCCCGAAGCAGCAGCACAGCTCTTCCACTGCTAAAACAACACCACCTGCCTCATGAACTTCACATACCATCAGCTGTCCTAGCAGCTATCTAGGAAACCCTGTTGGGTCACTTCTGGTCCCATGCCCATTGAGCCCAGTGGGATGCCATTAAGCAGCTTCAGCACTCACACAAATCTAACATGGAGCTCCTCACTCAAGGCGCTCAAAACTCCATGTCCAAAGACAAGTTCAGTGCCCAAGCCATTTCCCGCTGCCATGGAAACCAAGTGCTCTGGCAGCACATATGTCTGAAAGTGGATATGACACCTAGGGAAGGGAGTGTGCTGGTGAATGGCAACTGCCCGAAGCAGCAGCACAGCTCTTCCACTGCCAAAACAACTCCACCTGCCTCATGAACTTCACATACCATCAGCTGTCCTGGCAGCTATCTAGGAAACCCTGTTGGCTCACTTTCGGTCCCATGCCCATTGAGCCCAGTGGGATGCAGTTAAGCAGCTTCAGCACCCACACAAAACGAACATGGAGCTCCTCACTCAAGGCGCTCAAAACTCCATGAGCAAAGACAAGTTCAGTGCCCAAGCCATTTCCCGCTGCCATGGAAACCAAGTGCTCTGGCAGCACATATGTCTGAAAGTGGATATGACACCTAGGGAAGGGAGTGTGCTGGTGAATGGCAACTGCCCGAAGCAGCAGCACAGCTCTTCCACTGCCAAAACAACCCCACCTGCTTCATGAACTTCACATACCATCAGCTGTCCTGGCAGCTATCTAGGAAACCCTGTTGGCTCACTTTCGGTCCCATGCCCATTGAGCCCAGTGGGATGGAGTTAAGCAGCTTCAGCACACACACAAAAAGAACATGGAGCTCCTCACTCAAGGCGCTCAAAACTCCACGGCCAAAGACAAGTTCAGTGCCCAAGCCATTCCCCGCTGCCATGGAAACCAAGTGCTCTGGCAGCACATATGTCTGAAAGTGGATATGACACCTAGGGAATGGAGTGTGGTGGTGAATGGCAAGTCCCCGAAGCAGCAGCACAGCTCTTCCACTGCCAAAACAACACCACCTGCCTCATGAACTTCACATACCATCAGCTGTCCTGGCATCTATCTAGGAAACCCTGTTGGCTCACTTCCGGTCCCATGCCCATTGAGCCCAGTGGGATGGAACCAAGCAGCTTCAGCACCCACACAAAACGAACATGGAGCTCCTCACTCAAGGCGCCCAAAACTCCATGGCCAAAGACAAGTTCAGTGCCCAAGCCATTTCCCGCTGCCATGGAAACCAAGTGCTCTGGCAGCACATATATCTGAAAGTGGATATGACACCTAGGGAAGGGAATGTTCTGGTGAATGGCAACTGCCCGAAGCATCAGCACAGCTCTTCCACTGCCAAAACAACCCCACCTGCTTCATGAACTTCACATACCATCAGCTGTCCTGGCATCTATCTAGGAAACCCTGTTGGCTCACTTCCGGTCCCATGCCCATTGAGCCCAGTGGGATGGAACCAAGCAGCTTCAGCACCCACACAAAAAGAACATGGAGCTCCTCACTCAAGCCGCCCAAAACTCCATGGCCAAAGACAAGTTCAGTGCCCAAGCCATTTCCCGCTGCCATGGAAACCAAGTGCTCTGGCAGCACATATGTCTGAAAGTGGATATGACACCTAGGGAAGGGAATGTTCTGGTGAATGGCAACTGCCCGAAGCATCAGCACAGCTCTTCCACTGCCAAAACAACCCCACCTGTTTCATGAACTTCACATACCATCAGCTGTCCTGGCATCTATCTAGGAAACCCTGTTGGCTCACTTCCGGCCCCATGCCCATTGAGCCCAGTGGGATGGAATCAAGCAGCTTCAGCACCCACACAAAAAGAACATGGAGCTCCTCACTCAAGGCGCCCAAAACTCCATGGCCAAAGACAAGTTCAGTGCCCAAGCCATTTCTCGCTGCCATGGAAACCAAGTGCTCTGGCAGCACATATGTCTGAAAGTGGATATGACACCTAGGGAAGGGAATGTTCTGGTGAATGGCAACTGCCCGAAGCATCAGCACAGCTCTTCCACTGCCAAAACAACTCCACCTGCCTCATGAACTTCACATACCATCAGCAGTCCTGGCAGCTTTCTAGGAAACCCTGTTGGGTCACTTCCGGTCCCATGCCCTTTGAGCCCAGTGGGATGGAATCAAGCAGCTTGAGTACCCACACAAATCTAACATGGAGCTCCTCACTCAAGGCGCTCAAAACTCCATGGCCAAAGACAAGTTCAGTGCCCAAGCCATTTCCCGCTGCCATGGAAACCAAGTGCTCTGGCAGCACATATGTCTGAAAGTGGATATGACACCTAGGGAAGGGAGTGTGCTGGTGAATGGCAACTGCCAGAAGCAGCAGCACAGCTCTTCCACTGCCAAAACAACTCCACCTGCCTCATGAACTTCACATACCATCAGCAGTCCTGGCAGCTATCTAGGAAACCCTGTTGGGTCACTTCCGGTCCCATGCCCATTGAGCCCAGTGGGATGGAATCAAGCAGCTTCAGCACCCACACAAATCTAACATGGAGCTCCCTACTCAAGGTGCTCAAAACTCAACGGCCAAAGACAAGTTCAGTGCCCAAGCCATTTCCCGCTGCCATGGAAACCAAGTGCTCTGGCAGCACATATGTCTGAAAGTGGATATGACACCTAGGGAAGGGAGTGTGCTGGTGAATGGCAACTGCCCGAAGCAGCAGCACAGCTCTTCCACTGCCAAAACAACTCCACCTGCCTCATGAACTTCACATACCATCACCTGTCCTGGCAGCTATCTAGGAAACCCTGTTGGCTCACTTCCGGTCCCATGCCCATTGAGCCCAGTGGGATGGAATCAAGCAGCTTCAGCACCCACACAAAAAGAACATGGAGCTCCCTACTCAAGGTGCTCAAAACTCCATGGCCAAAGACAAGTTCAGTGCCCAAGCCATTTCCCGCTGCCATGGAAACCAAATGCTCTGGCAGCACATATGTCTGAAAGTGGATATGACACCTAGGGAAGGGAGTGTGGTGGTGAATGGCAACTGCCCGAAGCAGCAGCACAGCTCTTCCACTGCCAAAACAACTCCACCTGCCTCATGAACTTCACATACCTTCAGCTGTCCTGGCAGCTATCTAGGAAACCCTGTTGGCTCACTTTCGGTCCCATGCCCATTGAGCCCAGTGGGATGGAGTTAAGCATCTTCAGCACCCACACAAAAAGAACATGGAGCTCCTCACTCAAGGCGTTCAAAACTCCATGGCCAAAGACAAGTTCAGTGCCCAAGCCATTTCCCGCTGCCATGGAAACCAAATGCTCTGGCAGCACATATGTCTGAAAGTGGATATGACACCTAGGGAAGGGAGTGTGGTGGTGAATGGCAACTGCCCGAAGCAGCAGCACAGCTCTTCCACTGCCAAAACAACACCACCTGCCTCATGAACTTCACATACCATCAGCTGTCCTGGCAGCTATCTAGGAAACCCTGTTGGGTCACTTTCGGTCCCATGCCCATTGAGCCCAGTGGGATGGAGTTAAGCAGCTTCAGCACCTACACAAAACGAACATGGAGCTCCTCACTCAAGGCGCTCAAAACTCCACGGCCAAAGACAAGTTCAGTGCCCAAGCCATTTCCCGCTGCCATGGAAACCAAGTGCTCTGGCAGCACATATGTCTGAAAGTGGATATGACACCTAGGGAAGGGAGTGTGGTGGTGAATGGCAACTGCCCGAAGCAGCAGCACAGCTCTTCCACTGCTAAAACAATACCACCTGCCTCATGAACTTCACATACCATCAGCTGTCCTGGCAGCTATCTAGGAAACCCTGTTGGGTCACTTCCGGTCCCATGCCCATTGAGCCCAGTGGGATGGAATCAAGCAGCTTCAGCACCCACACAAATCTAACATGGAGCTCCTCACTCAAGGCGCTCAAAACTCCACGGCCAAAGACAAGTTCAGTGCCCAAGCCATTTCCCGCTGCCATGGAAACTAAGAGCTCTGGCAGCACATATGTCTGAAAGTGGATATGACACCTAGGGAAGAGAGTGTGCTGGTGAATGGCAACTGCCCGAAGCAGCAGCACAGCTCTTCCACTGCCAAAACAACTCCACCTGCCTCATGAACTTCACATACCATCAGCTGTCCTAGCAGCTATCTAGGAAACCCTGTTGGGTCACTTCCGGTCCCATGCCCTTTGAGCCCAGTGGGATGGAATCAAGCAGCTTCAGCAACCACACAAAATGAACATGGAGCTCCTCACTCCAGGCGCTCAAAACTCCACAGCCAAAGACATGTTCAGTGCCCAAGCCATTTCCCGCTGCCATGGAAACCAAGTGCTCTGGCAGCACATATGTCTGAAAGTGGATATGACACCTAGGGAAGGGAGTGTGGTGGTGAATGGCAACTGCCCGAAGCAGCAGCACAGCTCTTCCAGTGCCAAAACAACACCACCTGCCTCAAGAACTTCACATACCATCAGCTGTCCTGGCAGCTATCCAGGAAACCCTGTTGGCTCACTTCCGGTCCCATGCCCATTGAGCCCAGTGGGATGGAATCAAGCAGCTTGAGCACCCACACAAATCTAACATGGAGCTCCTCACTCAAGGCGCTCAAAACTCCACGGCCAAAGACAAGTTCAGTGCCGAAGCCATTTCCCGCTGCCATGCAAACCAAGTGCTCTGGCAGCACATATGTCTGAAAGCGGATATGACACCTAGGGAAGGGAGTGTGCTGGTGAATGGCAACTGCCCGAAGCAGCAGCACAGCTCTTCCACTGCCAAAACAACCCCACCTGCCTCATGAACTTCACATACCATCAGCTGTCCTGGCAGCTATCTAGGAAACCCTGTTGGCTCACTTCCGGTCCCATGCCCATTGAGTCCAGTGGGATGCAGTTAAGCAGCTTCAGCACCCACACAAAAAGAACATGGAGCTCCTCACTCAAGGCGCTCAAAACTCCATACCAAAGACAAGTTCAGTGCCCAAGCCATTTCCCGCTGCCATGGAAACCAAGTGCTCTGGCAGCACATATGTCTGAAAGTGGATATGACACCTAGGGAAGGGAGTGTGCTGGTGAATGGCAACTGCCCGAAGCAGCAGCACAGCTCTTCCACTGCCAAAACAACCCCACCTGCTTCATGAACTTCACATACCATCAGCTGTCCTGGCAGCTATCTAGGAAACCCTGTTGGCTCACTTTCGGTCCCATGCCCATTGAGCCCAGTGGGATGGAGTTAAGCAGCTTCAGCACCCACACAAATCTACCATGGAGCTCCTCACTCAAGGCGCTCAAAACTCCACGGCCAAAGACAAGTTCAGTGCCCAAGCCATTCCCCGCTGCCATGGAAACCAAGTGCTCTGGCAGCACATATGTCTGAAAGTGGATATGACACCTAGGGAATGGAGTGTGGTGGTGAATGGCAAGTCCCCGAAGCAGCAGCACAGCTCTTCCACTGCCAAAACAACACCACCTGCCTCATGAACTTCACATACCATCAGCTGTCCTGGCATCTATCTAGGAAACCCTGTTGGCTCACTTCCGGTCCCATGCCCATTGAGCCCAGTGGGATGGAACCAAGCAGCTTCAGCACCCACACAAAAAGAACATGGAGCTCCTCACTCAAGGCGCCCAAAACTCCATGGCCAAAGACAAGTTCAGTGCCCAAGCCATTTCCCGCTGCCATGGAAACCAAGTGCTCTGGCAGCACATATATCTGAAAGTGGATATGACACCTAGGGAAGGGAATGTTCTGGTGAATGGCAACTGCCCGAAGCATCAGCACAGCTCTTCCACTGCCAAAACAACCCCACCTGATTCATGAACTTCACATACCATCAGCTGTCCTGGCATCTATCTAGGAAACCCTGTTGGCTCACTTCCGGTCCCATGCCCATTGAGCCCAGTGGGATGGAACCAAGCAGCTTCAGCACCCACACAAAAAGAACATGGAGCTCCTCACTCAAGGCGCCCAAAACTCCATGGCCAAAGACAAGTTCAGTGCCCAAGCCATTTCCCGCTGCCATGGAAACCAAGTGCTCTGGCAGCACATATGTCTGAAAGTGGATATGACACCTAGGGAAGGGAATGTTCTGGTGAATGGCAACTGCCCGAAGCATCAGCACAGCTCTTCCACTGCCAAAACAACCCCACCTGTTTCATGAACTTCACATACCATCAGCTGTCCTGGCATCTATCTAGGAAACCCTGTTGGCTCACTTCCGGTCCCATGCCCATTGAGCCCAGTGGGATGGAATCAAGCAGCTTCAGCACCCACACAAAAAGAACATGGAGCTCCTCACTCAAGGCGCCCAAAACTCCATGGCCAAAGACAAGTTCAGTGCCCAAGCCATTTCTCGCTGCCATGGAAACCAAGTGCTCTGGCAGCACATATGTCTGAAAGTGGATATGACACCTAGGGAAGGGAATGTTCTGGTGAATGGCAACTGCCCGAAGCATCAGCACAGCTCTTCCACTGCCAAAACAACTCCACCTGCCTCATGAACTTCACATACCATCAGCAGTCCTGGCAGCTTTCTAGGAAACCCTGTTGGGTCACTTCCGGTCCCATGCCCTTTGAGCCCAGTGGGATGGAATCAAGCAGCTTGAGTACCCACACAAATCTAACATGGAGCTCCTCACTCAAGGCGCTCAAAACTCCATGGCCAAAGACAAGTTCAGTGCCCAAGCCATTTCCCGCTGCCATGGAAACCAAGTGCTCTGGCAGCACATATGTCTGAAAGTGGATATGACACCTAGGGAAGGGAGTGTGCTGGTGAATGGCAACTGCCCGAAGCAGCAGCACAGCTCTTCCACTGCCAAAACAACTCCACCTGCCTCATGAACTTCACATACCATCAGCAGTCCTGGCAGCTATCTAGGAAACCCTGTTGGGTCACTTCCGGTCCCATGCCCATTGAGCCCAGTGGGATGGAATCAAGCAGCTTCAGCACCCACACAAATCTAACATGGAGCTCCCTACTCAAGGTGCTCAAAACTCGACGGCCAAAGACAAGTTCAGTGCCCAAGCCATTTCCCGCTGCCATGGAAACCAAGTGCTCTGGCAGCACATATGTCTGAAAGTGGATATGACACCTAGGGAAGGGAGTGTGCTGGTGAATGGCAACTGCCCGAAGCAGCAGCACAGCTCTTCCACTGCCAAAACAACTCCACCTGCCTCATGAACTTCACATACCATCACCTGTCCTGGCAGCTATCTAGGAAACCCTGTTGGGTCACTTCCGGTCCCATGCCCATTGAGCCCAGTGGGATGGAATCAAGCAGCTTCAGCACCCACACAAAAAGAACATGGAGCTCCCTACTCAAGGTGCTCAAAACTCCATGGCCAAAGACAAGTTCAGTGCCCAAGCCATTTCCCGCTGCCATGGAAACCAAATGCTCTGGCAGCACATATGTCTGAAAGTGGATATGACACCTAGGGAAGGGAGTGTGGTGGTGAATGGCAACTGCCCGAAGCAGCAGCACAGCTCTTCCACTGCCAAAACAACTCCACCTGCCTCATGAACTTCACATACCTTCAGCTGTCCTGGCAGCTATCTAGGAAACCCTGTTGGCTCACTTTCGGTCCCATGCCCATTGAGCCCAGTGGGATGGAGTTAAGCATCTTCAGCACCCACACAAAAAGAACATGGAGCTCCTCACTCAAGGCGTTCAAAACTCCATGGCCAAAGACAAGTTCAGTGCCCAAGCCATTTCCCGCTGCCATGGAAACCAAGTGCTCTGGCAGCACATATGTCTGAAAGTGGATATGACACCTAGGGAAGGGAGTGTGGTGGTGAATGGCAACTGCCCGAAGCAGCAGCACAGCTCTTCCACTGCCAAAACAACACCACCTGCCTCATGAACTTCACATACCATCAGCTGTCCTGGCAGCTATCTAGGAAACCCTGTTGGGTCACTTTCGGTCCCATGCCCATTGAGCCCAGTGGGATGGAGTTAAGCAGCTTCAGCACCTACACAAAACGAACATGGAGCTCCTCACTCAAGGCGTTCAAAACTCCATGGCCAAAGACAAGTTCAGTGCCCAAGCCATTTCCCGCTGCCATGGAAACCAAGTGCTCTGGCAGCACATATGTCTGAAAGTGGATATGACACCTAGGGAAGGGAGTGTGCTGGTGAATGGCAACTGCCCCAAGCAGCAGCACAGCTCTTCCACTGCCAAAACAACTCCACCTGCCTCATGAACTTCACATACCATCAGCTGTCCTGGCAGCTATCTAGGAAACCCTGTTGGGTCACTTCTGGTCCCATGCCCATTGAGCCCAGTGGGATGGAATCAAGCAGCTTGAGCACCCACACAAAACGAACATGGAGCTCCTCACTCAAGGCGCTCAAAACTCCACGGCCAAAGACAAGTTCAGTGCCCAAGCCATTCCCCGCTGCCATGGAAACCAAGTGCTCTGGCAGCACATATGTCTGAAAGTGGATATGACACCTAGGGAAGGGAGTGTGCTGGTGAATGGCAACTGCCCGAAGCAGCAGCACAGCTCTTCCACTGCCAAAACAACTCCACCTGCCTCATGAACTTCACATACCATCAGCTGTCCTGGCAGCTATCTAGGAAACCCTGTTGGGTCACTTCCGGTCCCATGCCCATTGAGCCAGTGGGATGGAATCAAGCAGCTTCAGCACCCACACAAAACGAACATGGAGCTCCTCACTCAAGGCGCTCAAAACTCCATGGCCAAAGACATGTTCAGTGCCCAAGCCATTTCCCGCTGCCATGGAAACCAAGTGCTCTGGCAGCACATATGTCTGAAAGTGGATATGACACCTAGGGAAGGGAGTGTGCTGGTGAATGGCAACTGCCCGAAGCAGCAGCACAGCTCTTCCACTGCCAAAACAACTCCACCTGCCTCATGAACTTCACATACCATCAGCTGTCCTGGCAGCTATCTAGGAAACCCTGTTGGGTCACTTCCGGTCCCATGCCCATTGAGCCAGTGGGATGGAATCAAGCAGCTTCAGCACCCACACAAAACGAACATGGAGCTCCTCACTCAAGGCGCTCAAAACTCCATGGCCAAAGACATGTTCAGTGCCCAAGCCATTCCCCGCTGCCATGGAAACCAAGTGCTCTGGCAGCACATATGTCTGAAAGTGGATATGACACCTAGGGAAGGGAGTGTGGTGGTGAATGGCAACTGCCTGAAGCAGCAGCACAGCTCTTCCACTGCCAAAACAACTCCACCTGCCTCATGAACTTCACATACCATCAGCTGTCCTGGCAACTATCTAGGAAACCCTGTTGGGTCACTTCTGGTCCCATGCCCATTGAGCCCAGTGGGATGGAATCAAGCAGCTTCAGCACCCACACAAAACGAACATGGAGCTCCTCACTCAAGGCGCTCAAAACTCCATGGCCAAAGACAAGTTCAGTGCCCAAGCCATTTCCCGCTGCCATGGAATCTAAGTGCTCTGGCAGCACATATGTCTGAAAGTGGATATGACACCTAGGGAAGGGAGTGTGCTGGTGAATGGCAACTGCCCGAAGCAGCAGCACAGCTCTTCCAGTGCCAAAACAACCCCACCTGCCTCATGAACTTCACATACCATCAGCTGTCCTGGCAGCTATCTAGGAAACCCTGTTGGCTCACTTCCGGTCCCATGCCCATTGAGCCCAGTGGGATGGAGTCAAGCAGCTTCAGCACCCACACAAAACGAACATGGAGCTCCTCACTCAAGGCGTTGAAAACTCCACGGCCAAAGACAAGTTCAGTGCCCAAGCCATTTCCCGCTGCCATGGAAACCAAGTGCTCTGGCAGCACATATGTCTGAAAGTGGATATGACACCTAGGGAAGGGAGTGTGGTGGTGAATGGCAACTGCCCGAAGCAGCAGCACAGCTCTTCCACTGCCAAAAGAACACCACCTGCCTCATGAACTTCACATACCATCAGCTGTCCTGGGAGGTATCTAGGAAACCCTGTTGGCTCACATTCGGTCCCATGCCCATTGAGCCCAGTGGGATGGAGTTAAGCAGCTTCAGCACCCACACAAAAAGAACATGGAGCTCCTCACTCAAGGCGCTCAAAACTCCATGGCCAAAGACAAGTTCAGTGCCCAAGCCATTTCCCGCTGCCATGGAAACCAAGTGCTCTGGCAGCACATATGTCTGAAAGTGGATATGACACCTAGGGAAGGGAGTGTGCTGGTGAATGGCAACTGCCCGAAGCAGCAGCACAGCTCTTCCACTGCCAAAACAACACCACCTGCCTCATGAACTTCACATACCATCAGCTGTCCTGGCAGCTATCTAGGAAACCCTGTTGGGTCACTTCCGGTCCCATGCCCATTGAGCCCAGTGGGATGGAACCAAGCAGCTTCAGCACCCACACAAAAAGAACATGGAGCTCCTCACTCAAGGCGCCCAAAACTCCATGGCCAAAGACAAGTTCAGTGCCCAAGCCATTCCCCGCTGCCATGGAAACCAAGTGCTCTGGCAGCACATATGTCTGAAAGTGGATATGACACCTAGGGAAGGGAATGTTCTGGTGAATGGCAACTGCCCGAAGCATCAGCACAGCTCTTCCACTGCCAAAACAACCCCACCTGCTTCATGAACTTCACATACCATCAGCTGTCCTGGCATCTATCTAGGAAACCCTGTTGGCTCACTTCCGGTCCCATGCCCATTGAGCCCAGTGGGATGGAATCAAGCAGCTTCAGCACCCACACAAAACGAACATGGAGCTCCTCACTCAAGGCGCTCAAAACTCCATGGCCAAAGACAAGTTCAGTGCCCAAGCCATTCCCCGCTGCCATGGAAACCAAGTGCTCTGGCAGCACATATGTCTGAAAGTGGATATGACACCTAGGGAAGGGAGTGTGCTGGTGAATGGCAACTGCCCGAAGCAGCAGCACAGCTCTTCCACTGCCAAAACAACCCCACCGGCCTCATGAACTTCACATACCATCAGCTGTCCTGGCAGCTATCTAGGAAACCCTGTTGGCTCACTTTCGGTCCCATGCCCATTGAGCCCAGTGGGATGGAGTTAAGCAGCTTCAGCACCCACACAAAAAGGACATGGAGCTCCTCACTCAAGGCGCTCAAAACTCCATGGCCAAAGACAAGTTCAGTGCCGCAGCCATTTCCCGCTGCCATGGAAACCAAGTGCTCTGGCAGCACATATGTCTGAAAGTGGATATGACACCTAGGGAAGGGAGTGTGGTGGTGAATGGCAAGTGCCCGAAGCAGCAGCACAGCTCTTCCACTGCCAAAACAACACCACCTGCCTCATGAACTTCACATACCATCAGCTGTCCTGGCAGCTATCTAGGAAACCCTGTTGGCTCACTTTCGGTCCCATGCCCATTGAGCCCAGTGGGATGGAGTTAAGCAGCTTCAGCACCCACACAAAAAGAACATGGAGCTCCTCACTCAAGGCGCTCAAAACTCCATGGCCAAAGACAAGTTCAGTGCCCAAGCCATTTCCCGCTGCCATGGAAACCAAGTGCTCTGGCAGCACATATGTCTGAAAGTGGATATGACACCTAGGGAAGGGAGTGTGCTGGTGAATGGCAACTGCCCGAAGCAGCAGCACAGCTCTTCCACTGCCAAAACAACTCCACCTGCCTAATGAACTTCACATACCATCAGCTGTCCTGGCAGCTATCTAGAAAACCCTGTTGGGTCACTTCCGGTCCCATGCCCATTGAGCCCAGTGGGATGGAATCAAGCAGCTTGAGCACCCACACAAAACGAACATGGAGCTCCTCACTCAAGGCGCTGAAAACTCCACGGCCAAAGACAAGTTCAGTGCCCAAGCCATTCCCCGCTGCCATGGAAACCAAGTGCTCTGGCAGCACATATGTCTGAAACTGGATATGACACCTAGGGAAGGGAGTCTGGTGGTGAATGGCAACTGCCTGAAGCAGCAGCACAGCTCTTCCACTGCCAAAATAACTCCACCTGCCTCATGAACTTCACATACCATCAGCTGTCCTGGCAACTATCTAGGAAACCCTGTTGGGTCACTTCCGGTCCCATGCCCATTGAGCCCAGTGGGATGGAATCAAGCAGCTTCAGCACCCACACAAAACGAACATGGAGCTCCTCACTCAAGGCGCTCAAAACTCCATGGCCAAAGACAAGTTCAGTGCCCAAGCCATTTCCCGCTGCCATGGAAACCAAGTGCTCTGGCAGCACATATGTCTGAAAGTGGATATGACACCTAGGGAAGGGAGTGTGGTGGTGAATCGCAACTGCCAAAGCAGAAGCACCACAGCTCTTCCACTGCCAAAACAACACCACCTGCCTCATGAACTTCACATACCATCAGCTGTCCTGGCAGCTATCTAGGAAACCCTGTTGGCTCACTTTCGGTCCCATGCCCATTGAGCCCAGTGGGATGGAGTTAAGCAGCTTCAGCACCCACACAAAAAGAACATGGAGCTCCTCACTCAAGGCGCTCAAAACTCCATGGCCAAAGACAAGTTCAGTGCCCAAGCCATTTCCCGCTGCCATGGAAACCAAATGCTCTGGCAGCACATATGTCTGAAAGTGGATATGACACCTAGGGAAGGGAGTGTGCTGGTGAATGGCAACTGCCCGAAGCAGCAGCACAGCTCTTCCACTGCCAAAACAACACCACCTGCCTCATGAACTTCACATACCATCAGCTGTCCTGGCAGCTATCTAGGAAACCCTGTTGGCTCACTTTCGGTCCCATGCCCATTGAGCCCAGTGGGATGGAGTTAAGCAGCTTCAGCACCCACACAAAACGAACATGGAGCTCCTCACTCAAGGCGCTCAAAACTCCACGGCCAAAGACAAGTTCAGTGCCGAAGCCATTTCCCGCTGCCATGGAAACCAAGTGCTCTGGCAGCACATATGTCTGAAAGTGGATATGACACCTAGGGAAGGGAGTGTGGTGGTGAATGGCAACTGCCCGAAGCAGCAGCACAGCTCTTCCACTGCCAAAACAAGCCCACCTGCCTCATGAACTTCACATACCATCAGCTGTCCTGGCAGGTATCTAGGAAACCCTGTTGGCTCACATTCGGTCCCATGCCCATTGAGCCCAGTGGGATGGAGTTAAGCAGCTTCAGCACCCACACAAAAAGAACATGGAGCTCCTCACTCAAGGCGCTCAAAACTCCATGGCCAAAGACAAGTTCAGTGCCCAAGCCATTTCCCGCTGCCATGGAAACCAAGTGCTCTGGCAGCACATATGTCTGAAAGTGGATATGACACCTAGGGAAGGGAGTGTGGTGGTGAATCGCAACTGCCAAAGCAGAAGCACCACAGCTCTTCCACTGCCAAAACAACCCCACCTGCCTCATGAACTTCACATACCATCAGCTGTCCTGGCAGCTATCTAGGAAACCCTGTTGGCTCACTTTCGGTCCCATGCCCATTGAGCCCAGTGGGATGGAGTTAAGCAGCTTCAGCACCCACACAAAAAGAACATGGAGCTCCTCACTCAAGGCGCTCAAAACTCCATGGCCAAAGACAAGTTCAGTGCCCAAGCCATTTCCCGCTGCCATGGAAACCAAGTGCTCTGGCAGCACATATGTCTGAAAGTGGATATGACACCTAGGGAAGGGAGTGTGCTGGTGAATGGCAAGTGCCCGAAGCAGCAGCACAGCTCTTCCACTGCCAAAACAACTCCACCTGCCTCATGAACTTCACATACCATCAGCAGTCCTGGCAGCTTTCTAGGAAACCCTGTTGGGTCACTTCCGGTCCCATGCCCTTTGAGCCCAGTGGGATGGAATCAAGCAGCTTGAGTACCCACACAAATCTAACATGGAGCTCCACACTCAAGGCGCTAAAAACTCCATGGCCAAAGACAAGTTCAGTGCCCAAGCCATTTCCCGCTGCCATGGAAACCAAGTGCTCTGGCAGCACATATGTCTGAAAGTGGATATGACACCTAGGGAAGGGAGTGTGCTGGTGAATGGCAACTGCCCGAAGCAGCAGCACAGCTCTTCCACTGCCAAAACAACTCCAAGTGCCTCATGAACTTCATATACCATCACCTGTCCTGGCAGCTATCTAGGAAACCCTGTTGGGTCACTTCCGGTCCCATGCCCATTGAGCCCAGTGGGATGGAATCAAGCAGCTTCAGCACACACACAAATCTAACATGGAGCTCCTCACTCAAGGCGCTCAAAACTCCACGGCCAAAGACAAGTTCAGTGCCCAAGCCATTTCCCGCTGCCATGGAAACCAAGTGCTCTGGCAGCACATATGTCTGAAAGTGGATATGACACCTAGGGAAGGGAGTGTGCTGGTGAATGGCAACTGCCCGAAGCATCAGCACAGCTCTTCCACTGCCAAAACAACTCCACCTGCCTCATGAACTTTACATACCATCAGCTGTCCTGGCAGCTATCTAGGAAACCCTGTTGGGTCACTTCCGGTCCCATGCCCATTGAGCCCAGTGGGATGGAATCAAGCAGCTTCAGCACCCACACAAATCTAACATGGAGCTCCTCACTAGAGGCGCTCAAAACTCCATGGCCAAAGACAAGTTCAGTGCCCAAGCCATTTCCCGCTGCCATGGAAACTAAGATCTCTGGCAGCACATATGTCTGAAAGTGGATATGACACCTAGGGAAGGGAGTCTGGTGGTGAATGGCAACTGCCCGAAGCAGCAGCACAGCTCTTCCACTGCCAAAACAACACCACCTGCCTCATGAACTTCACATACCATCAGCTGTCCTGGCAGCTATCTAGGAAACACTGTTGGGTCACTTCCGGTCCCATGCCCATTGAGCCCAGTGGGATGGAATCAAGCAGCTTCAGCACCCACACAAAAAGAACATGGAGCTCCTCACTAGAGGCGCTCAAAACTCCATGGCCAAAGACAAGTTCAGTGCCCAAGCCATTTCCCGCTGCCATGGAAACCAAGTGCTCTGGCAGCACATATGTCTGAAAGTGGATATGACACCTAGGGAAGGGAGTGTGCTGGTGAATGGCAACTGCCCGAAGCAGCAGCACAGCTCTTCCACTGCCAAAACAACACCACCTGCCTCATGAACTTCACATACCATCAGCTGTCCTGGCAGCTATCTAGGAAACCCTGTTGGCTCACTTTCGGTCCCATGCCCATTGAGCCCACTGGGATGCAATTAAGCAGCTTGAGAACCCACACAAAAAGAACATGGAGCTCCTCACTCAAGGCGCTCAAATCTCCACGGCCAAAGACAAGTTCAGTGCCGAAGCCATTTCCCGCTGCCATGGAAAGCAAGTGCTCTGGCAGCACATATGTCTGAAAGTGGATATGACACCTAGGGAAGGGAGTGTGCTGGTGAATGGCAACTGCCCGAAGCAGCAGCACAGCTCTTCCACTGCCAAAACAACTCCACCTGCCTCATGAACTTCACATACCATCAGCTGTCCTGGCAGCTATCTAGGAAACCCTGTTGGGTCACTTCTTGTCCCATGCCCATTGAGCCCAGTGGGATGGAGTTAAGCAGCTTCAGCACCCACACAAAAAGAACATGGAGCTCCTCACTCAAGGCGCTCAAAACTCCATGGCCAAAGACAAGTTCAGTGCCCAAGCCATTTCCCGCTGCCATGGAAACCAAGTGCTCTGGCAGCACATATGTCTGAAAGTGGATATGACACCTAGGGAAGGGAGTGTGCTGGTGAATGGCAACTGCCCGAAGCAGCAGCACAGCTCTTCCACTGCCAAAACAACCCCACCTGCCTCATGAACTTCACATACCATCAGCTGTCCTGGCAGCTATCTAGGAAACCCTGTTGGCTCACTTTCGGTCCCATGCCCATTGAGCCAGTGGGATGGAATCAAGCAGCTTCAGCACCCACACAAAACGAACATGGAGCTCCTCACTCAAGGCGCTCAAAACTCCACGGCCAAAGACAAGTTCAGTGCCGAAGCCATTTCCCGCTGCCATGGAAACCAAGTGCTCTGGCAGCACATATGTCTGAAAGTGGATATGACACCTAGGGAAGGGAGTGTGCTGGTGAATGGCAACTGCCCGAAGCAGCAGCACAGCTCTTCCACTGCCAAACCAACTCCACCTGCCTCATGAACTTCACATACCATCAGCTGTCCTGGCAGCTATCTAGGAAACCCTGTTGGCTCACTTCCGGTCCCATGCCCATTGAGCCCAGTGGGATGGAATCAAGCAGCTTCAGCACCCACACAAAACGAACATGGAGCTCCTCACTCAAGGCGCTCAAAACTCCACGGCCAAAGACAAGTTCAGTGCCCAAGCCATTTCCCGCTGCCATGGAAACCAAGTGCTCTGGCAGCACATATGTCTGAAAGTGGATATGACACCTAGGGAAGGGAGTCTGGTGGTGAATGGCAACTGCCCGAAGCAGCAGCACAGCTCATCCACTGCCAAAACAACCCCACCTGCCTCATGAACTTCACATACCATCAGCTGTCCTAGCAGGTATCTAGGAAACCCTGTTGGCTCACATTCGGTCCCATGCCCATTGAGCCCAGTGGGATGGGGTTAAGCAGCTTCAGCACCCACACAAAAAGAACATGGAGCTCCTCACTCAAGGCGCTCAAAACTCCATGGCCAAAGAAAAGTTCAGTGCCGAAGCCATTTCCCGCTGCCATGGAAACCAAGTGCTCTGGCAGCACATATGTCTGAAAGTGGATATGACACCTAGGGAAGGGAGTGTGGTGGTGAATGGCAACTGCCCGAAGCAACAGCACAGCTCTTCCACTGCAAAAACAACTCCACCTGCCTCATGAACTTCACATACCATCAGCTGTCCTGGCAGCCCTCTAGGAAACCCTGTTGGGTCACTTCTGGTCCCATGCCCATTGAGCCCAGTGGGATGGAATCAAGCAGCTTCAGCACCCACACAAAACGAACATGGAGCTACTCATTCAAGGCGCTCAAAACTACATGGCCAAAGACAAGTTCAGTGCCCAAGCCATTTCCCGCTGCCATGGAAACCAAGTGCTCTGGCAGCACATATGTCTGAAAGTGGATATGACACCTAGGGAATGGAGTGTGGTGGTGAATGGCAAGTCCCCGAAGCAGCAGCACAGCTCTTCCACTGCAAAAACAACACCACCTGCCTCATGAACTTCACATACCATCAGCTGTCCTGGCAGCTATCTAGGAAACCCTGTTGGGTCACTTCCGGTCCCATGCCCATTGAGCCCAGTGGGATGGAACCAAGCAGCTTCAGCACCCACACAAAAAGAACATGGAGCTCCTCACTCAAGGCGCCCAAAACTCCATGGCCAAAGACAAGTTCAGTGCCCAAGCCATTTCCCGCTGCCATGGAAACCAAGTGCTCTGGCAGCACATATGTCTGAAAGTGGATATGACACCTAGGGAACAGAATGTGCTGGTGAATGGCAACTGCCCGAAGCATCAGCACAGCTCTTCCACTGCCAAAACAACCCCACCTGCTTCATGAACTTCACATACCATCAGCTGTCCTGGCAGCTATCTAGGAAACCCTGTTGGCTCACTTCCGGTCCCATGCCCATTGAGCCCAGTGGGATGGAATCAAGCAGCTTCAGCACACACACAAAAAGAACATGGAGCTCCTCACTCAAGGCGCTCAAAACTCCATGGCCAAAGACAAGTTCAGTGCCCAAGCCATTTCCCGCTGCCATGGAAACCAAGTGCTCTGGCAGCACATATGTCTGAAAGTGGATATGACACCTAGGGAAGGGAGTGTGCTGGTGAATGGCAACTGCCCGAAGCAGCAGCACAGCTCTTCCACGGCCAAAACAACTCCACCAGCCTCATGAACTTCATATACCATCACCTGTCCTGGCAGCTATCTAGGAAACCCTGTTGGCTCACTTTCGGTCCCATGCCCATTGAGCCCACTGGGATGCAATTAAGCAGCTTGAGAACCCACACAAAAAGAACATGGAGCTCCTCACTAGAGGCGCTCAAAACTCCATGGCCAAAGACAAGTTCAGTGCCCAAGCCATTTCCCGCTGCCATGGAAACTAAGAGCTCTGGCAGCACATATGTCTGAAAGTGGATATGACACCTAGGGAAGGAAGTGTGGTGGTGAATGGCAACTGCCCGAAGCAGCAGCACAGCTCTTCCACTGCCAAAACAACACCACATGCCTCATGAACTTCACATACCATCAGCTGTCCTGGCAGCTATCTAGGAAACACTGTTGGGTCACTTCCGGTCCCATGCCCATTCAGCCCAGTGGGATGGAATCAAGCAGCTTCAGCACCCACACAAAACGAACATGGAGCTCCTCACTAGAGGCGCTCAAAACTCCATGGCCAAAGACAAGTTTAGTGCCGAAGCCATTTCCCGCTGCCATGGAAACCAAGTGCTCTGGCAGCACATATGTCTGAAAGTGGATATGACACCTAGGGAAGGGAGTGTGCTGGTGAATGGCAACTGCCCGAAGCAGCAGCACAGCTCTTCCACTGCCAAAACAACACCACCTGCCTCATGAACTTCACATACCATCAGCTGTCCTGGCAGCTATCTAGGAAACCCTGTTGGCTCACTTTCGGTCCCATGCCCATTGAGCCCACTGGGATGCAGTTAAGCAGCTTGAGAACCCACACAAAAAGAACATGGAGCTCCTCACTCAAGGCGCTCAAAACTCCATGGCCAAAGACAAGTTCAGTGCCCAAGCCATTTCCCGCTGCCATGGAAACCAAGTGCTCTGGCAGCACATATGTCTGAAAGTGGATATGACACCTAGGGAAGGGAGTGTGCTGGTGAATGGCAACTGCCCGAAGCAGCAGCACAGCTCTTCCACGGCCAAAACAACTCCACCAGCCTCATGAACTTCATATACCATCACCTGTCCTGGCAGCTATCTAGGAAACCCTGTTGGCTCACTTCCGGTCCCATGCCCATTGAGCCCAGTGGGATCGAATCAAGCAGCTTCAGCACACACACAAATCTAACATGGAGCTCCTCACTCAAGGTGCTCAAAACTCGACGGCCAAAGACAAGTTCAGTGCCCAAGCCATTTCCCGCTGCCATGGAAACCAAGTGCTCTGGCAGCACATATGTCTGAAAGTGGATATGACACCTAGGGAAGGGAGTGTGGTGGTGAATGGCAACTGCCCGAAGCAGCAGCACAGCTCTTCCACTGCCAAAACAACTCCACCTGCCTCATGAACTTTACATACCATCAGCTGTACTGGCAGCTATCTAGGAAACCCTGTTGGGTCACTTCCGGTCCCATGCCCATTGAGCCCAGTGGGATGGAATCAAGCAGCTTCAGCACCCACACAAATCTAACATGGAGCTCCTCACTAGAGGCGCTCAAAACTCCATGGCCAAAGACAAGTTCAGTGCCCAAGCCATTTCCCGCTGCCATGGAAACTAAGAGCTCTGGCAGCACATATGTCTGAAAGTGGATATGACACCTAGGGAAGGAAGTGTGGTGGTGAATGGCAACTGCCCGAAGCAGCAGCACAGCTCTTCCACTGCCAAAACAACACCACCTGCCTCATGAACTTCACATACCATCAGCTGTCCTGGCAGCTATCTAGGAAACACTGTTGGGTCACTTCCGGTCCCATGCCCATTCAGCCCAGTGGGATGGAATCAAGCAGCTTGAGCACCCACACAAAACGAACATGGAGCTCCTCACTCAAGGCGCTCAAAACTCCATGGCCAAAGACAAGTTCAGTGCCGAAGCCATTTCCCGCTGCCATGGAAACCAAGTGCTCTGGCAGCACATATGTCTGAAAGTGGATATGACACCTAGGGAAGGGAGTCTGCTGGTGAATGGCAACTGCCCGAAGCAGCAGCACAGCTCTTCCACTGCCAAAACAACTCCACCTGCCTCATGAACTTCACATACCATCAGCTGTCCTGGCAGCTATCTAGGAAACCCTGTTGGGTTACTTCCGGTCCCATGCCCATTGAGCCCAGTGGGATGGAACCAAGCAGCTTCAGCACCCACACAAATCTAACATGGAGCTCCTCACTCAAGGCGCTCAAAACTCCATGGCCAAAGACAAGTTCAGTGCCCAAGCATTTCCCGCTGCCATGGAAACCAAGTGCTCTGGTAGCACATATATCTGAAAGTGGATATGACACCTAGGGAAGGGAGTGTGCTGGTGAATGGCAACTGCCCGAAGCAGCAGCACAGCTCTTCCAGTACCAAAACAACCCCACCTGCCTCATGAACTTCACATACCATCAGCTGTCCTGGCAGCTATCTAGGAAACCCTGTTGGCTCACTTCCGCTCCCATGCCCATTGAGCCCAGTGGGATGGAATCAAGCAGCTTCAGCACCCACACAAAACGAACATGGAGCTCCTCACTCAAGGCGCTCAAAACTCCATGGCCAAAGACAAGTTCAGTGCCCAAGCCATTTCCCGCTGCCATGGAAACCAAGTGCTCTGGCAGCACATATGTCTGAAAGTGGATATGACACCTAGGGAATGGAGTGTGGTGATGAATGGCAACTGCCCGAAGCAGCAGCACAGCTCTTCCACTGCCAAAACAACTCCACCTGCCTCATGAACTTCACATACCATCAGCTGTCCTGGCAGCTATCTAGGAAACCCTGTTGGGTCACTTCCGGTCCCATGCCCATTGAGCCCAGTGGGATTGAATCAAGCAGCTTCAGCACACACACAAAACGAACATGGAGCTCCTCACTCAAGGCGCTCAAAACTCCATGGCCAAAGACAAGTTCAGTGCCCAAGCCATTTCCCGCTGACATGGAAACCAAGTGCTCTGGCAACACATATGTCTGAAAGTGGATATGACACCTAGGGAAGGGAGTGTGCTGGTGAATGGCAACTGCCCGAAGCAGCAGCACAGCTCTTCCAGTGCCAAAACAACTCCACCTGCCTCATGAACTTCACATACCATCAGCTGTCCTGGCAGCTATCTAGGAAACCCTGTTGGGTCACTTCCGGTCCCATGCCCATTGAGCCCAGTGGGATGGAATCAAGCAGCTTCAGCACCCACACAAAACGAACATGGAGCTCCTCACTCAAGGCGCTCAAAACTCCACGGCCAAAGACAAGTTCAGTGCCCAAGCCATTCCCCGCTGCCATGGAAACCAAGTGCTCTGGCAGCACATATGTCTGAAAGTGGATATGACACCTAGGGAAGGGACTGTGCTGGTGAATGGCAAGTGCCCGAAGCAGCAGCACAGCTCTTCCACTATCAAAACAACTCCACCTGCCTCATGAACTTCACATACCATCAGCTGTCCTGGCAGCTATCTAGGAAACCCTGTTGGCTCACTTCCGGTCCCATGCCCATTGAGCCCAGTGGGATCGAATCAAGCAGCTTCAGCACACACACAAATCTAACATGGAGCTCCTCACTCAAGGCGCTAAAAACTCGACGGCCAAAGACAAGTTCAGTGCCCAAGCCATTTCCCGCTGCCATGGAAACCAAGTGCTCTGGCAGCACATATGTCTGAAAGTGGATATGACACCTAGGGAAGGGAGTGTGCTGGTGAATGGCAACTGCCCGAAGCAGCAGCACAGCTCTTCCACTGCCAAAACAACTCCACCTGCCTCATGAACTTTACATACCATCAGCTGTCCTGGCAGCTATCTAGGAAACCCTGTTGGCTCACTTCCGGTCCCATGCCCATTGAGCCCAGTGGGATGGAATCAAGCAGCTTCAGCACCCACACAAATCTAACATGGAGCTCCTCACTAGAGGCGCTCAAAACTCCATGGCCAAAGACAAGTTCAGTGCCCAAGCCATTTCCCGCTGCCATGGAAACTAAGAGCTCTGGCAGCACATATGTCTGAAAGTGGATATGACACCTAGGGAAGGAAGTGTGGTGGTGAATGGCAACTGCCCGAAGCAGCAGCACAGCTCTTCCACTGCCAAAACAACACCACCTGCCTCATGAACTTCACATACCATCAGCTGTCCTGGCAGCTATCTAGGAAACACTGTTGGGTCACTTCCGGTCCCATGCCCATTCAGCCCAGTGGGATGGAATCAAGCAGCTTCAGCACCCACACAAAACGAACATGGAGCTCCTCACTAGAGGCGCTCAAAACTCCATGGCCAAAGACAAGTTTAGTGCCGAAGCCATTTCCCGCTGCCATGGAAACCAAGTGCTCTGGCAGCACATATGTCTGAAAGTGGATATGACACCTAGGGAAGGGAGTGTGCTGGTGAATGGCAACTGCCCGAAGCAGCAGCACAGCTCTTCCACTGCCAAAACAACACCACCTGCCTCATGAACTTCACATACCATCAGCTGTCCTGGCAGCTATCTAGGAAACCCTGTTGGCTCACTTTCGGTCCCATGCCCATTGAGCCCACTGGGATGCAGTTAAGCAGCTTGAGAACCCACACAAAAAGAACATGGAGCTCCTCACTCAAGGCGCTCAAAACTCCATGGCCAAAGACAAGTTCAGTGCCCAAGCCATTTCCCGCTGCCATGGAAACCAAGTGCTCTGGCAGCACATATGTCTGAAAGTGGATATGACACCTAGGGAAGGGAGTCTGCTGGTGAATGGCAACTGCCCGAAGCAGCAGCACAGCTCTTCCACTGCCAAAACAACTCCACCTGCCTCATGAACTTCACATACCATCAGCTGTCCTGGCAGCTATCTAGGAAACCCTGTTGGGTCACTTCCGGTCCCATGCCCATTGAGCCCAGTGGGATGGAACCAAGCAGCTTCAGCACCCACACAAATCTAACATGGTGCTCCTCACTCAAGGCGCTCAAAACTCCATGGCCAAAGACAAGTTCAGTGCCCAAGCATTTCCCGCTGCCATGGAAACCAAGTGCTCTGGTAGCACATATATCTGAAAGTGGATATGACACCTAGGGAAGGGAGTGTGCTGGTGAATGGCAACTGCCCGAAGCAGCAGCACAGCTCTTCCAGTACCAAAACAACCCCACCTGCCTCATGAACTTCACATACCATCAGCTGTCCTGGCAGCTATCTAGGAAACCCTGTTGGGTCACTTCCGGTCCCATGCCCATTGAGCCCAGTGGGATGGAATCAAGCAGCTTCAGCACACACACAAATCTAACATGGAGCTCCTCACTCAAGGCGCTCAAAACTCCACAGCCAAAGACAAGTTCAGTGCCCAAGCCATTTCCCGCTGCCATGGAAACCAAGTGCTCTGGCAGCACATATGTCTGAAAGTGGATATGACACCTAGGGAATGGAGTTTGGTGATGAATGGCAACTGCCCGAAACAGCAGCACAGCTCTTCCACTGCCAAAACAACTCCACCTGCCTCATGAACTTCACATACCATCAGCTGTCCTGGCAGCTATCTAGGAAACCCTGTTGGGTCACTTCCGGTCCCATGCCCATTGAGCCCAGTGGGATTGAATCAAGCAGCTTCAGCACACACACAAAACGAACATGGAGCTCCTCACTCAAGGCGCTCAAAACTCCATGGCCAAAGACAAGTTCAGTGCCCAAGCCATTTCCTGCTGACATGGAAACCAAGTGCTCTGGCAACACATATGTCTGAAAGTGGATATGACACCTAGGGAAGGGAGTGTGCTGGTGAATGGCAACTGCCCGAAGCAGCAGCACAGCTCTTCCAGTGCCAAAACAACTCCACCTGCCTCATGAACTTCACATACCATCAGCTGTCCTGGCAGCTATCTAGGAAACCCTGTTGGGTCACTTCCGGTCCCATGCCCATTGAGCCCAGTGGGATGGAATCAAGCAGCTTCAGCACCCACACAAAACGAACATGGAGCTCCTCACTCAAGGCGCTCAAAACTCCACGGCCAAAGACAAGTTCAGTGCCCAAGCCATTCCCCGCTGCCATGGAAACCAAGTGCTCTGGCAGCACATATGTCTGAAAGTGGATATGACACCTAGGGAAGGGAGTGTGCTGGTGAATGGCAAGTGCCCGAAGCAGCAGCACAGCTCTTCCACTATCAAAACAACTCCACCTGCCTCATGAACTTCACATACCATCAGCTGTCCTGGCAGCTATCTAGGAAACCCTGTTGGGTCACTTCCGGTCCCATGCCCATTGAGCCAGTGGGATGGAATCAAGCAGCTTGAGCACCCACACAAAACGAACATGGAGCTCCTCACTCAAGGCGCTCAAAACTCCATGGCCAAAGACAAGTTCAGTGCCCAAGCCATTTCCCGCTGCCATGGAAACTAAGAGCTCTGGCAGCACATATGTCTGAAAGTGGATATGACACCTAGGGAAGGAAGTGTGGTGGTGAATGGCAACTGCCCGAAGCAGCAGCACAGCTCTTCCACTGCCAAAACAACACCACCTGCCTCATGAACTTCACATACCATCAGCTGTCCTGGCAGCTATCTAGGAAACACTGTTGGGTCACTTCCGGTCCCATGCCCATTCAGCCCAGTGGGATGGAATCAAGCAGCTTCAGCACCCACACAAAACGAACATGGAGCTCCTCACTAGAGGCGCTCAAAACTCCATGGCCAAAGACAAGTTTAGTGCCGAAGCCATTTCCCGCTGCCATGGAAACCAAGTGCTCTGGCAGCACATATGTCTGAAAGTGGATATGACACCTAGGGAAGGGAGTGTGCTGGTGAATGGCAACTGCCCGAAGCAGCAGCACAGCTCTTCCACTGCCAAAACAACACCACCTGCCTCATGAACTTCACATACCATCAGCTGTCCTGGCAGCTATCTAGGAAACCCTGTTGGCTCACTTTCGGTCCCATGCCCATTGAGCCCACTGGGATGCAGTTAAGCAGCTTGAGAACCCACACAAAAAGAACATGGAGCTCCTCACTCAAGGCGCTCAAAACTCCATGGCCAAAGACAAGTTCAGTGCCCAAGCCATTTCCCGCTGCCATGGAAACCAAGTGCTCTGGCAGCACATATGTCTGAAAGTGGATATGACACCTAGGGAAGGGAGTGTGCTGGTGAATGGCAACTGCCCGAAGCAGCAGCACAGCTCTTCCACGGCCAAAACAACTCCACCAGCCTCATGAACTTCATATACCATCACCTGTCCTGGCAGCTATCTAGGAAACCCTGTTGGCTCACTTCCGGTCCCATGCCCATTGAGCCCAGTGGGATCGAATCAAGCAGCTTCAGCACACACACAAATCTAACATGGAGCTCCTCACTCAAGGTGCTCAAAACTCGACGGCCAAAGACAAGTTCAGTGCCCAAGCCATTTCCCGCTGCCATGGAAACCAAGTGCTCTGGCAGCACATATGTCTGAAAGTGGATATGACACCTAGGGAAGGGAGTGTGGTGGTGAATGGCAACTGCCCGAAGCAGCAGCACAGCTCTTCCACTGCCAAAACAACTCCACCTGCCTCATGAACTTTACATACCATCAGCTGTACTGGCAGCTATCTAGGAAACCCTGTTGGGTCACTTCCGGTCCCATGCCCATTGAGCCCAGTGGGATGGAATCAAGCAGCTTCAGCACCCACACAAATCTAACATGGAGCTCCTCACTAGAGGCGCTCAAAACTCCATGGCCAAAGACAAGTTCAGTGCCCAAGCCATTTCCCGCTGCCATGGAAACTAAGAGCTCTGGCAGCACATATGTCTGAAAGTGGATATGACACCTAGGGAAGGAAGTGTGGTGGTGAATGGCAACTGCCCGAAGCAGCAGCACAGCTCTTCCACTGCCAAAACAACACCACCTGCCTCATGAACTTCACATACCATCAGCTGTCCTGGCAGCTATCTAGGAAACACTGTTGGGTCACTTCCGGTCCCATGCCCATTCAGCCCAGTGGGATGGAATCAAGCAGCTTCAGCACCCACACAAAACGAACATGGAGCTCCTCACTAGAGGCGCTCAAAACTCCATGGCCAAAGACAAGTTTAGTGCCGAAGCCATTTCCCGCTGCCATGGAAACCAAGTGCTCTGGCAGCACATATGTCTGAAAGTGGATATGACACCTAGGGAAGGGAGTGTGCTGGTGAATGGCAACTGCCCGAAGCAGCAGCACAGCTCTTCCACTGCCAAAACAACACCACCTGCCTCATGAACTTCACATACCATCAGCTGTCCTGGCAGCTATCTAGGAAACCCTGTTGGCTCACTTTCGGTCCCATGCCCATTGAGCCCACTGGGATGCAGTTAAGCAGCTTGAGAACCCACACAAAAAGAACATGGAGCTCCTCACTCAAGGCGCTCAAAACTCCATGGCCAAAGACAAGTTCAGTGCCGAAGCCATTTCCCGCTGCCATGGAAACCAAGTGCTCTGGCAGCACATATGTCTGAAAGTGGATATGACACCTAGGGAAGGGAGTCTGCTGGTGAATGGCAACTGCCCGAAGCAGCAGCACAGCTCTTCCACTGCCAAAACAACTCCACCTGCCTCATGAACTTCACATACCATCAGCTGTCCTGGCAGCTATCTAGGAAACCCTGTTGGGTTACTTCCGGTCCCATGCCCATTGAGCCCAGTGGGATGGAACCAAGCAGCTTCAGCACCCACACAAATCTAACATGGAGCTCCTCACTCAAGGCGCTCAAAACTCCATGGCCAAAGACAAGTTCAGTGCCCAAGCATTTCCCGCTGCCATGGAAACCAAGTGCTCTGGTAGCACATATATCTGAAAGTGGATATGACACCTAGGGAAGGGAGTGTGCTGGTGAATGGCAACTGCCCGAAGCAGCAGCACAGCTCTTCCAGTACCAAAACAACCCCACCTGCCTCATGAACTTCACATACCATCAGCTGTCCTGGCAGCTATCTAGGAAACCCTGTTGGCTCACTTCCGCTCCCATGCCCATTGAGCCCAGTGGGATGGAATCAAGCAGCTTCAGCACCCACACAAAACGAACATGGAGCTCCTCACTCAAGGCGCTCAAAACTCCATGGCCAAAGACAAGTTCAGTGCCCAAGCCATTTCCCGCTGCCATGGAAACCAAGTGCTCTGGCAGCACATATGTCTGAAAGTGGATATGACACCTAGGGAATGGAGTGTGGTGATGAATGGCAACTGCCCGAAGCAGCAGCACAGCTCTTCCACTGCCAAAACAACTCCACCTGCCTCATGAACTTCACATACCATCAGCTGTACTGGCAGCTATCTAGGAAACCCTGTTGGGTCACTTCCGGTCCCATGCCCATTGAGCCCAGTGGGATGGAATCAAGCAGCTTCAGCACCCACACAAATCTAACATGGAGCTCCTCACTAGAGGCGCTCAAAACTCCATGGCCAAAGACAAGTTCAGTGCCCAAGCCATTTCCCGCTGCCATGGAAACTAAGAGCTCTGGCAGCACATATGTCTGAAAGTGGATATGACACCTAGGGAAGGAAGTGTGGTGGTGAATGGCAACTGCCCGAAGCAGCAGCACAGCTCTTCCACTGCCAAAACAACACCACCTGCCTCATGAACTTCACATACCATCAGCTGTCCTGGCAGCTATCTAGGAAACACTGTTGGGTCACTTCCGGTCCCATGCCCATTCAGCCCAGTGGGATGGAATCAAGCAGCTTGAGCACCCACACAAAACGAACATGGAGCTCCTCACTAGAGGCGCTCAAAACTCCATGGCCAAAGACAAGTTTAGTGCCGAAGCCATTTCCCGCTGCCATGGAAACCAAGTGCTCTGGCAGCACATATGTCTGAAAGTGGATATGACACCTAGGGAAGGGAGTGTGCTGGTGAATGGCAACTGCCCGAAGCAGCAGCACAGCTCTTCCACTGCCAAAACAACACCACCTGCCTCATGAACTTCACATACCATCAGCTGTCCTGGCAGCTATCTAGGAAACCCTGTTGGCTCACTTTCGGTCCCATGCCCATTGAGCCCACTGGGATGCAGTTAAGCAGCTTGAGAACCCACACAAAAAGAACATGGAGCTCCTCACTCAAGGCGCTCAAAACTCCATGGCCAAAGACAAGTTCAGTGCCGAAGCCATTTCCCGCTGCCATGGAAACCAAGTGCTCTGGCAGCACATATGTCTGAAAGTGGATATGACACCTAGGGAAGGGAGTCTGCTGGTGAATGGCAACTGCCCGAAGCAGCAGCACAGCTCTTCCACTGCCAAAACAACTCCACCTGCCTCATGAACTTCACATACCATCAGCTGTCCTGGCAGCTATCTAGGAAACCCTGTTGGGTTACTTCCGGTCCCATGCCCATTGAGCCCAGTGGGATGGAACCAAGCAGCTTCAGCACCCACACAAATCTAACATGGAGCTCCTCACTCAAGGCGCTCAAAACTCCATGGCCAAAGACAAGTTCAGTGCCCAAGCATTTCCCGCTGCCATGGAAACCAAGTGCTCTGGTAGCACATATATCTGAAAGTGGATATGACACCTAGGGAAGGGAGTGTGCTGGTGAATGGCAACTGCCCGAAGCAGCAGCACAGCTCTTCCAGTACCAAAACAACCCCACCTGCCTCATGAACTTCACATACCATCAGCTGTCCTGGCAGCTATCTAGGAAACCCTGTTGGCTCACTTCCGCTCCCATGCCCATTGAGCCCAGTGGGATGGAATCAAGCAGCTTCAGCACCCACACAAAACGAACATGGAGCTCCTCACTCAAGGCGCTCAAAACTCCATGGCCAAAGACAAGTTCAGTGCCCAAGCCATTTCCCGCTGCCATGGAAACCAAGTGCTCTGGCAGCACATATGTCTGAAAGTGGATATGACACCTAGGGAATGGAGTGTGGTGATGAATGGCAACTGCCCGAAGCAGCAGCACAGCTCTTCCACTGCCAAAACAACTCCACCTGCCTCATGAACTTCACATACCATCAGCTGTACTGGCAGCTATCTAGGAAACCCTGTTGGCTCACTTCCGGTCCCATGCCCATTGAGCCCAGTGGGATGGAATCAAGCAGCTTCAGCACCCACACAAATCTAACATGGAGCTCCTCACTAGAGGCGCTCAAAACTCCATGGCCAAAGACAAGTTCAGTGCCCAAGCCATTTCCCGCTGCCATGGAAACTAAGAGCTCTGGCAGCACATATGTCTGAAAGTGGATATGACACCTAGGGAAGGAAGTGTGGTGGTGAATGGCAACTGCCCGAAGCAGCAGCACAGCTCTTCCACTGCCAAAACAACACCACCTGCCTCATGAACTTCACATACCATCAGCTGTCCTGGCAGCTATCTAGGAAACACTGTTGGGTCACTTCCGGTCCCATGCCCATTCAGCCCAGTGGGATGGAATCAAGCAGCTTGAGCACCCACACAAAACGAACATGGAGCTCCTCACTAGAGGCGCTCAAAACTCCATGGCCAAAGACAAGTTTAGTGCCGAAGCCATTTCCCGCTGCCATGGAAACCAAGTGCTCTGGCAGCACATATGTCTGAAAGTGGATATGACACCTAGGGAAGGGAGTGTGCTGGTGAATGGCAACTGCCCGAAGCAGCAGCACAGCTCTTCCACTGCCAAAACAACACCACCTGCCTCATGAACTTCACATACCATCAGCTGTCCTGGCAGCTATCTAGGAAACCCTGTTGGCTCACTTTCGGTCCCATGCCCATTGAGCCCACTGGGATGCAGTTAAGCAGCTTGAGAACCCACACAAAAAGAACATGGAGCTCCTCACTCAAGGCGCTCAAAACTCCATGGCCAAAGACAAGTTCAGTGCCGAAGCCATTTCCCGCTGCCATGGAAACCAAGTGCTCTGGCAGCACATATGTCTGAAAGTGGATATGACACCTAGGGAAGGGAGTCTGCTGGTGAATGGCAACTGCCCGAAGCAGCAGCACAGCTCTTCCACTGCCAAAACAACTCCACCTGCCTCATGAACTTCACATACCATCAGCTGTCCTGGCAGCTATCTAGGAAACCCTGTTGGGTTACTTCCGGTCCCATGCCCATTGAGCCCAGTGGGATGGAACCAAGCAGCTTCAGCACCCACACAAATCTAACATGGAGCTCCTCACTCAAGGCGCTCAAAACTCCATGGCCAAAGACAAGTTCAGTGCCCAAGCATTTCCCGCTGCCATGGAAACCAAGTGCTCTGGTAGCACATATATCTGAAAGTGGATATGACACCTAGGGAAGGGAGTGTGCTGGTGAATGGCAACTGCCCGAAGCAGCAGCACAGCTCTTCCAGTACCAAAACAACTCCACCTGCCTCATGAACTTCACATACCATCAGCTGTCCTGGCAGCTATCTAGGAAACCCTGTTGGCTCACTTCCGCTCCCATGCCCATTGAGCCCAGTGGGATGGAATCAAGCAGCTTCAGCACCCACACAAAACGAACATGGAGCTCCTCACTCAAGGCGCTCAAAACTCCATGGCCAAAGACAAGTTCAGTGCCCAAGCCATTTCCCGCTGCCATGGAAACCAAGTGCTCTGGCAGCACATATGTCTGAAAGTGGATATGACACCTAGGGAATGGAGTGTGGTGATGAATGGCAACTGCCCGAAGCAGCAGCACAGCTCTTCCACTGCCAAAACAACTCCACCTGCCTCATGAACTTCACATACCATCAGCTGTACTGGCAGCTATCTAGGAAACCCTGTTGGGTCACTTCCGGTCCCATGCCCATTGAGCCCAGTGGGATGGAATCAAGCAGCTTCAGCACCCACACAAATCTAACATGGAGCTCCTCACTAGAGGCGCTCAAAACTCCATGGCCAAAGACAAGTTCAGTGCCCAAGCCATTTCCCGCTGCCATGGAAACTAAGAGCTCTGGCAGCACATATGTCTGAAAGTGGATATGACACCTAGGGAAGGAAGTGTGGTGGTGAATGGCAACTGCCCGAAGCAGCAGCACAGCTCTTCCACTGCCAAAACAACACCACCTGCCTCATGAACTTCACATACCATCAGCTGTCCTGGCAGCTATCTAGGAAACACTGTTGGGTCACTTCCGGTCCCATGCCCATTCAGCCCAGTGGGATGGAATCAAGCAGCTTGAGCACCCACACAAAACGAACATGGAGCTCCTCACTAGAGGCGCTCAAAACTCCATGGCCAAAGACAAGTTTAGTGCCGAAGCCATTTCCCGCTGCCATGGAAACCAAGTGCTCTGGCAGCACATATGTCTGAAAGTGGATATGACACCTAGGGAAGGGAGTGTGCTGGTGAATGGCAACTGCCCGAAGCAGCAGCACAGCTCTTCCACTGCCAAAACAACACCACCTGCCTCATGAACTTCACATACCATCAGCTGTCCTGGCAGCTATCTAGGAAACCCTGTTGGCTCACTTTCGGTCCCATGCCCATTGAGCCCACTGGGATGCAGTTAAGCAGCTTGAGAACCCACACAAAAAGAACATGGAGCTCCTCACTCAAGGCGCTCAAAACTCCATGGCCAAAGACAAGTTCAGTGCCGAAGCCATTTCCCGCTGCCATGGAAACCAAGTGCTCTGGCAGCACATATGTCTGAAAGTGGATATGACACCTAGGGAAGGGAGTCTGCTGGTGAATGGCAACTGCCCGAAGCAGCAGCACAGCTCTTCCACTGCCAAAACAACTCCACCTGCCTCATGAACTTCACATACCATCAGCTGTCCTGGCAGCTATCTAGGAAACCCTGTTGGGTTACTTCCGGTCCCATGCCCATTGAGCCCAGTGGGATGGAACCAAGCAGCTTCAGCACCCACACAAATCTAACATGGAGCTCCTCACTCAAGGCGCTCAAAACTCCATGGCCAAAGACAAGTTCAGTGCCCAAGCATTTCCCGCTGCCATGGAAACCAAGTGCTCTGGTAGCACATATATCTGAAAGTGGATATGACACCTAGGGAAGGGAGTGTGCTGGTGAATGGCAACTGCCCGAAGCAGCAGCACAGCTCTTCCAGTACCAAAACAACCCCACCTGCCTCATGAACTTCACATACCATCAGCTGTCCTGGCAGCTATCTAGGAAACCCTGTTGGCTCACTTCCGCTCCCATGCCCATTGAGCCCAGTGGGATGGAATCAAGCAGCTTCAGCACCCACACAAAACGAACATGGAGCTCCTCACTCAAGGCGCTCAAAACTCCATGGCCAAAGACAAGTTCAGTGCCCAAGCCATTTCCCGCTGCCATGGAAACCAAGTGCTCTGGCAGCACATATGTCTGAAAGTGGATATGACACCTAGGGAATGGAGTGTGGTGATGAATGGCAACTGCCCGAAGCAGCAGCACAGCTCTTCCACTGCCAAAACAACTCCACCTGCCTCATGAACTTCACATACCATCAGCTGTCCTGGCAGCTATCTAGGAAACCCTGTTGGCTCACTTCCGGTCCCATGCCCATTGAGCCCAGTGGGATTGAATCAAGCAGCTTCAGCACACACACAAAACGAACATGGAGCTCCTCACTCAAGGCGCTCAAAACTCCATGGCCAAAGACAAGTTCAGTGCCCAAGCCATTTCCCGCTGACATGGAAACCAAGTGCTCTGGCAACACATATGTCTGAAAGTGGATATGACACCTAGGGAAGGGAGTGTGCTGGTGAATGGCAACTGCCCGAAGCAGCAGCACAGCTCTTCCAGTGCCAAAACAACTCCACCTGCCTCATGAACTTCACATACCATCAGCTGTCCTGGCAGCTATCTAGGAAACCCTGTTGGGTCACTTCCGGTCCCATGCCCATTGAGCCCAGTGGGATGGAATCAAGCAGCTTCAGCACCCACACAAAACGAACATGGAGCTCCTCACTCAAGGCGCTCAAAACTCCACGGCCAAAGACAAGTTCAGTGCCCAAGCCATTCCCCGCTGCCATGGAAACCAAGTGCTCTGGCAGCACATATGTCTGAAAGTGGATATGACACCTAGGGAAGGGACTGTGCTGGTGAATGGCAAGTGCCCGAAGCAGCAGCACAGCTCTTCCACTATCAAAACAACTCCACCTGCCTCATGAACTTCACATACCATCAGCTGTCCTGGCAGCTATCTAGGAAACCCTGTTGGCTCACTTCCGGTCCCATGCCCATTGAGCCCAGTGGGATCGAATCAAGCAGCTTCAGCACACACACAAATCTAACATGGAGCTCCTCACTCAAGGCGCTAAAAACTCGACGGCCAAAGACAAGTTCAGTGCCCAAGCCATTTCCCGCTGCCATGGAAACCAAGTGCTCTGGCAGCACATATGTCTGAAAGTGGATATGACACCTAGGGAAGGGAGTGTGCTGGTGAATGGCAACTGCCCGAAGCAGCAGCACAGCTCTTCCACTGCCAAAACAACTCCACCTGCCTCATGAACTTTACATACCATCAGCTGTCCTGGCAGCTATCTAGGAAACCCTGTTGGCTCACTTCCGGTCCCATGCCCATTGAGCCCAGTGGGATGGAATCAAGCAGCTTCAGCACCCACACAAATCTAACATGGAGCTCCTCACTAGAGGCGCTCAAAACTCCATGGCCAAAGACAAGTTCAGTGCCCAAGCCATTTCCCGCTGCCATGGAAACTAAGAGCTCTGGCAGCACATATGTCTGAAAGTGGATATGACACCTAGGGAAGGAAGTGTGGTGGTGAATGGCAACTGCCCGAAGCAGCAGCACAGCTCTTCCACTGCCAAAACAACACCACCTGCCTCATGAACTTCACATACCATCAGCTGTCCTGGCAGCTATCTAGGAAACACTGTTGGGTCACTTCCGGTCCCATGCCCATTCAGCCCAGTGGGATGGAATCAAGCAGCTTCAGCACCCACACAAAACGAACATGGAGCTCCTCACTAGAGGCGCTCAAAACTCCATGGCCAAAGACAAGTTTAGTGCCGAAGCCATTTCCCGCTGCCATGGAAACCAAGTGCTCTGGCAGCACATATGTCTGAAAGTGGATATGACACCTAGGGAAGGGAGTGTGCTGGTGAATGGCAACTGCCCGAAGCAGCAGCACAGCTCTTCCACTGCCAAAACAACACCACCTGCCTCATGAACTTCACATACCATCAGCTGTCCTGGCAGCTATCTAGGAAACCCTGTTGGCTCACTTTCGGTCCCATGCCCATTGAGCCCACTGGGATGCAGTTAAGCAGCTTGAGAACCCACACAAAAAGAACATGGAGCTCCTCACTCAAGGCGCTCAAAACTCCATGGCCAAAGACAAGTTCAGTGCCCAAGCCATTTCCCGCTGCCATGGAAACCAAGTGCTCTGGCAGCACATATGTCTGAAAGTGGATATGACACCTAGGGAAGGGAGTCTGCTGGTGAATGGCAACTGCCCGAAGCAGCAGCACAGCTCTTCCACTGCCAAAACAACTCCACCTGCCTCATGAACTTCACATACCATCAGCTGTCCTGGCAGCTATCTAGGAAACCCTGTTGGGTCACTTCCGGTCCCATGCCCATTGAGCCCAGTGGGATGGAACCAAGCAGCTTCAGCACCCACACAAATCTAACATGGTGCTCCTCACTCAAGGCGCTCAAAACTCCATGGCCAAAGACAAGTTCAGTGCCCAAGCATTTCCCGCTGCCATGGAAACCAAGTGCTCTGGTAGCACATATATCTGAAAGTGGATATGACACCTAGGGAAGGGAGTGTGCTGGTGAATGGCAACTGCCCGAAGCAGCAGCACAGCTCTTCCAGTACCAAAACAACCCCACCTGCCTCATGAACTTCACATACCATCAGCTGTCCTGGCAGCTATCTAGGAAACCCTGTTGGGTCACTTCCGGTCCCATGCCCATTGAGCCCAGTGGGATGGAATCAAGCAGCTTCAGCACACACACAAATCTAACATGGAGCTCCTCACTCAAGGCGCTCAAAACTCCACAGCCAAAGACAAGTTCAGTGCCCAAGCCATTTCCCGCTGCCATGGAAACCAAGTGCTCTGGCAGCACATATGTCTGAAAGTGGATATGACACCTAGGGAATGGAGTGTGGTGATGAATGGCAACTGCCCGAAGCAGCAGCACAGCTCTTCCACTGCCAAAACAAATCCACCTGCCTCATGAACTTCACATACCATCAGCTGTCCTGGCAGCTATCTAGGAAACCCTGTTGGGTCACTTCCGGTCCCATGCCCATTGAGCCCAGTGGGATTGAATCAAGCAGCTTCAGCACCCACACAAAACGAACATGGAGCTCCTCACTCAAGGCGCTCAAAACTCCATGGCCAAAGACAAGTTCAGTGCCCAAGCCATTTCCTGCTGACATGGAAACCAAGTGCTCTGGCAACACATATGTCTGAAAGTGGATATGACACCTAGGGAAGGGAGTGTGCTGGTGAATGGCAACTGCCCGAAGCAGCAGCACAGCTCTTCCAGTGCCAAAACAACTCCACCTGCCTCATGAACTTCACATACCATCAGCTGTCCTGGCAGCTATCTAGGAAACCCTGTTGGGTCACTTCCGGTCCCATGCCCATTGAGCCCAGTGGGATGGAATCAAGCAGCTTCAGCACCCACACAAAACGAACATGGAGCTCCTCACTCAAGGCGCTCAAAACTCCACGGCCAAAGGTAAGTTCAGTGCCCAAGCCATTCCCCGCTGCCATGGAAACCAAGTGCTCTGGCAGCACATATGTCTGAAAGTGGATATGACACCTAGGGAAGGGAGTGTGCTGGTGAATGGCAAGTGCCCGAAGCAGCAGCACAGCTCTTCCACTATCAAAACAACTCCACCTGCCTCATGAACTTCACATACCATCAGCTGTCCTGGCAGCTATCTAGGAAACCCTGTTGGGTCACTTCCGGTCCCATGCCCATTGAGCCAGTGGGATGGAATCAAGCAGCTTGAGCACCCACACAAAACGAACATGGAGCTCCTCACTCAAGGCGCTCAAAACTCCATGGCCAAAGACAAGTTCAGTGCCCAAGCCATTTCCCGCTGCCATGGAAACCAAGTGCTCTGGCAGCACATATGTCTGAAAGTGGATATGACACCTAGGGAAGGGAGTGTGCTGGTGAATGGCAAGTGCCCGAAGCAGCAGCACAGCTCTTCCACTGCCAAAACAACCCCACCTGCCTCATGAACTTCACATACCATCAGCTGTCCTAGCAGCTATCTAGGAAACCCTATTGGGTCATTTCCGGTCCCATGCCCATAGAGCTCAGTGGGATGGAATCAAGCATCTTCAGCACCCACACAAATCTAACATGGAGCTCCTCACTCAAGGCGCTCAAAACTCCACGGCCAAAGACAAGTTCAGTGCCGAAGCCATTTCCCGCTGCCATGGAAACCAAGTGCTCTGGCAGCACATATGTCTGAAAGTGGATATGACACCTAGGGAAGGGACTGTGCTGGTGAATGGCAACTGCCCGAAGCAACAGCACAGCTCTTCCACTGCCAAAACAACTCCACCTGCCTCATGAACTTCACATACCATCAGCTGTCCTGGCAGGTATCTAGGAAACCCTGTTGGGTCACTTCTGGTCCCATGCCCATTGAGCCCAGTGGGATGGAATCAAGCAGCTTCAGCACCCACACAAAAAGAACATGGAGCTCCTCACTCAAGGCGCTCAAAATTCCACGGCCAAAGACAAGTTCAGTGCCCAAGCCATTTCCCGCTGCCATGGAAACCAAGTGCTCTGGCAGCACATATGTCTGAAAGTGGATATGACACCTAGGGAAGGGAGTGTGCTGGTGAATGGCAACTGCCCGAAGCAGCAGCACAGCTCTTCCACTGCCAAAACAACTCCACCTGCCTCATGAACTTCACATACCATCAGCTGTCCTGGCAGCTATCTAGGAAACCCTGTTGGCTCACTTCCGGTCCCATGCCCATTGAGCCAGTGGGATGGAATCAAGCATCTTGAGCACCCACACAAAACGAACATGGAGCTCCTCACTCAAGGCGCTCAAAACTCCATGGCCAAAGACAAGTTCAGTGCCCAAGCCATTTCCCGCTGCCATGGAAACCAAGTGCTCTGGCAGCACATATGTCTGAAAGTGGATATGACACCTAGGGAAGGGAGTGTGCTGGTGAATGGCAACTGCCCGAAGCAGCAGCACAGCTCTTCCACTGCCAAAACAAATCCACCTGCCTCACGAACTTCACATACCATCAGCTGTCCTGGCAGCTATCTAGGAAACCCTATTGGGTCATTTCCGGTCCCATGCCCATAGAGCTCAGTGGGATGGAATCAAGCATCTTCAGCACCCACACAAATCTAACTTGGAGCTCCTCACTCAAGGCGCTCAAAACTCCATGGCCAAAGACAAGTTCAGTGCCCAAGCCATTTCCCGCTGCCATGGAAACCAAGTGCTCTGGCAGCACATATGTCTGAAAGTGGATATGACACCTAGGGAAGGGAGTCTGGTCGTGAATGGCAACTGCCTGAAGCAGCAGCACAGCTCTTCCACTGCCAAAACAACTCCACCTGCCTCATGAACTTCACATACCATCAGCTGTCCTGGCAGCTATCTAGGAAACCCTGTTAGCTCACTTCCGGTCCCATGCCCATTGAGCCCAGTGGGATGGAATCAAGCAGCTTCAGCACACACACAAATCTAACATGGAGCTCCTCACTCAAGGCGCTTAAAACTCCATGGCCAAAGACAAGTTCTGTGCCCAAGCCATTTCCCGCTGCCATGGAAACCAAGTGCTCTGGCAGCACATATGTCTGAAAGTGGATATGACACCTAGGGAAGGGAGTGTGCTGGTGAATGGCAACTGCCCGAAGCAGCAGCACAGCTCTTCCACTGCCAAAACAACACCACCTGCCTCATGAACTTCACATACCATCAGCTGTCCTGGCAGCTATCTAGGAAACCCTGTTGGCTCACTTCCGGTCCCATGCCCTTTGAGCCCAGTGGGATGGAACCAAGCAGCTTCAGCACCCACACAAAACGAACATGGAGCTCCTCACTCAAGGCGCTCAAAACTCCACGGCCAAAGACAAGTTCAGTGCCCAAGCCATTTCCCGCTGCCATGGAAACCAAGTGCTCTGGCAGCACATATGTCTGAAAGTGGATATGACACCTAGGGAAGGGAGTGTGCTGGTGAATGGCAACTGCCTGAAGCAGCAGCACAGCTCTTCCACTGCCAAAACAACTCCACCTGCCTCATGAACTTCACATACCATCAGCTGTCCTGGCAGCTATCTAGGAAACCCTGTTGGGTCACTTCTGGTCCCATGCCCATTGAGCCCAGTGGGATGGAATCAAGCAGCTTCAGCACCCACACAAAAAGAACATGGAGCTCCTCACTCAAGGCGCTCAAAATTCCACGGCCAAAGACAAGTTCAGTGCCCAAGCCATTTCCCGCTGCCATGGAAACCAAGTGCTCTGGCAGCACATATGTCTGAAAGTGGATATGACACCTAGGGAAGGGAGTGTGCTGGTGAATGGCAAGTGCCCGAAGCAGCAGCACAGCTCTTCCACTGCCAAAACAACTCCACCAGCCTCATGAACTTCACATACCATCAGCTGTCCTGGCAGCTATCTAGGAAACCCTGTTGGGTCACTTCCGGTCCCATGCCCATTGAGCCAGTGGGATGGAATCAAGCATCTTGAGCACCCACACAAAACGAACATGGAGCTCCTCACTCAAGGCGCTCAAAACTCCATGGCCAAAGACAAGTTCAGTGCCCAAGCCATTTCCCGCTGCCATGGAAACCAAGTGCTCTGGCAGCACATATGTCTGAAAGTGGATATGACACCTAGGGAAGGGAGTGTGCTGGTGAATGGCAAGTGCCCGAAGCAGCAGCACAGCTCTTCCACTGCCAAAACAACCCCACCTGCCTCATGAACTTCACATACCATCAGCTGTCCTAGCAGCTATCTAGGAAACCCTATTGGGTCATTTCCGGTCCCATGCCCATAGAGCTCAGTGGGATGGAATCAAGCATCTTCAGCACCCACACAAATCTAACATGGAGCTCCTCACTCAAGGCGCTCAAAACTCCATGGCCAAAGACAAGTTCAGTGCCCAAGCCATTTCCCGCTGCCATGGAAACCAAGTGCTCTGGCAGCACATATGTCTGAAAGTGGATATGACACCTAGGGAAGGGAGTCTGGTCGTGAATGGCAACTGCCTGAAGCAGCAGCACAGCTCTTCCACTGCCAAAACAACTCCACCTGCCTCATGAACTTCACATACCATCAGCTGTCCTGGCAGCTATCTAGGAAACCCTGTTGGGTCACTTCTGGTCCCATGCCCATTGAGCCCAGTGGGATGGAATCAAGCAGCTTCAGCACCCACACAAAAAGAACATGGAGCTCCTCACTCAAGGCGCTCAAAATTCCACGGCCAAAGACAAGTTCAGTGCCCAAGCCATTTCCCGCTGCCATGGAAACCAAGTGCTCTGGCAGCACATATGTCTGAAAGTGGATATGACACCTAGGGAAGGGAGTGTGCTGGTGAATGGCAACTGCCCGAAGCAGCAGCACAGCTCTTCCACTGCCAAAACAACTCCACCTGCCTCATGAACTTCACATACCATCAGCTGTCCTGGCAGCTATCTAGGAAACCCTGTTGGGTCACTTCCGGTCCCATGCCCATTGAGCCAGTGGGATGGAATCAAGCATCTTGAGCACCCACACAAAACGAACATGGAGCTCCTCACTCAAGGCGCTCAAAACTCCATGGCCAAAGACAAGTTCAGTGCCCAAGCCATTTCCCGCTGCCATGGAAACCAAGTGCTCTGGCAGCACATATGTCTGAAAGTGGATATGACACCTAGGGAAGGGAGTGTGCTGGTGAATGGCAAGTGCCCGAAGCAGCAGCACAGCTCTTCCACTGCCAAAACAACCCCACCTGCCTCATGAACTTCACATACCATCAGCTGTCCTAGCAGCTATCTAGGAAACCCTATTGGGTCATTTCCGGTCCCATGCCCATAGAGCTCAGTGGGATGGAATCAAGCATCTTCAGCACCCACACAAATCTAACATGGAGCTCCTCACTCAAGGCGCTCAAAACTCCATGGCCAAAGACAAGTTCAGTGCCCAAGCCATTTCCCGCTGCCATGGAAACCAAGTGCTCTGGCAGCACATATGTCTGAAAGTGGATATGACACCTAGGGAAGGGAGTCTGGTCGTGAATGGCAACTGCCTGAAGCAGCAGCACAGCTCTTCCACTGCCAAAACAACTCCACCTGCCTCATGAACTTCACATACCATCAGCTGTCCTGGCAGCTATCTAGGAAACCCTGTTGGGTCACTTCTGGTCCCATGCCCATTGAGCCCAGTGGGATGGAATCAAGCAGCTTCAGCACACACACAAATCTAACATGGAGCTCCTCACTCAAGGCGCTTAAAACTCCATGGCCAAAGACAAGTTCAGTGCCCAAGCCATTTCCCGCTGCCATGGAAACCAAGTGCTCTGGCAGCACATATGTCTGAAAGTGGATATGACACCTAGGGAAGGGAGTGTGCTGGTGAATGGCAACTGCCCGAAGAAGCAGCACAGCTCTTCCACTGCCAAAACAACACCACCTGCCTCATGAACTTCACATACCATCAGCTGTCTTGGCAGCTATCTAGGAAACCCTGTTGGCTCACTTCCGGTCCCATGCCCTTTGAGCCCAGTGGGATGGAACCAAGCAGCTTCAGCACCCACACAAAACGAACATGGAGCTCCTCACTCAAGGCGCTCAAAACTCCACGGCCAAAGACAAGTTCAGTGCCCAAGCCATTTCCCGCTGCCATGGAAACCAAGTGCTCTGGCAGCACATATGTCTGAAAGTGGATATGACACCTAGGGAAGGGAGTGTGGTGGTGAATGGCAACTGCCTGAAGCAGCAGCACAGCTCTTCCACTGCCAAAACAACCCCACCTGCCTCATGAACTTCACATACCATCAGCTGTCCTGGCAGCTATCTAGGAAACCCTGTTGGGTCACTTCTGGTCCCATGCCCATTGAGCCCAGTGGGATGGAATCAAGCAGCTTCAGCACCCACACAAAAAGAACATGGAGCTCCTCACTCAAGGCGCTCAAAACTCCATGGCCAAAGACAAGTTCAGTGCCCAAGCCATTTCCCGCTGCCATGGAAACCAAGTGCTCTGGCAGCACATATGTCTGAAAGTGGATATGACACCTAGGGAAGGGAGTGTGCTGGTGAATGGCAACTGCCCGAAGCAGCAGCACAGCTCTTCCACTGTCAAAACAACTCCACCTGCCTCATGAACTTCACATACCATCAGCTGTCCTGGCAGCTATCTAGGAAACCCTGTTGGGTCACTTCCGGTCCCATGCCCATTGAGCCAGTGGGATGGAATCAAGCAGCTTGAGCACCCACACAAAACGAACATGGAGCTCCTCACTCAAGGCGCTCAAAACTCCATGGCCAAAGACAAGTTCAGTGCCCAAGCCATTTCCCGCTGCCATGGAAACCAAGTGCTCTGGCAGCACATATGTCTGAAAGTGGATATGACACCTAGGGAAGGGAGTGTGCTGGTGAATGGGAAGTGCCCGAAGCAGCAGCACAGCTCTTCCACTGCCAAAACAACCCCACCTGCCTCATGAACTTCACATACCATCAGCTGTCCTAGCAGCTATCTAGAAAACCCTATTGGGTCATTTCCGGTCCCATGCCCATAGAGCTCAGTGGGATGGAATCAAGCATCTTCAGCACCCACACAAATCTAACATGGAGCTCCTCACTCAAGGCGCTCAAAACTCCATGGCCAAAGACAAGTTCAGTGCCCAAGCCATTTCCCGCTGCCATGGAAACCAAGTGCTCTGGCAGCACATATGTCTGAAAGTGGATATGACACCTAGGGAAGGGAGTCTGGTTGTGAATGGCAACTGCATGAAGCAGCAGCACAGCTCTTCCACTGCCAAAACAACTCCACCTGCCTCATGAACTTCACATACCATCAGCTGTCCTGGCAGCTATCTAGGAAACCCTGTTGGGTCACTTCTGGTCCCATGCCCATTGAGCCCAGTGGGATGGAATCAAGCAGCTTCAGCACCCACACAAATCTAACATGGAGCTCCTCACTCAAGGCGCTCAAAACTCCATGGCCAAAGACAAGTTCAGTGCCCAAGCCATTTCCCGCTGCCATGGAAACCAAGTGCTCTGGCAGCACATATGTCTGAAAGTGGATATGACACCTAGGGAATGGAGTGTGGTGGTGAATGGCAGCTGCCCGAAGCAGCAGCACAGCTCTTCCACTGCCAAAACAACCCCACCTGCCTCATGAACTTCACATACCATCAGCTCTCCTGGCAGCTATCTAGGAAACCCTGTTGGGTCACTTTCGGTCCCATGCCCATTGAGCCCAGTGGGATGCAGTTAAGCAGCTTCAGCACCCACACAAAAAGAACATGGAGCTCCTCACTCAAGGCGCTCAAAACTCCATGGCCAAAGACAAGTTCAGTGCCCAAGCCATTTCCTGCTGCCATTTAAACCAAGTGCTCTGGTAGCACATATGTCTGAAAGTGGATATGACACCTAGGGAAGGGAGTGTGCTGGTGAATGGCAACTGCCCAAAGCAGCAGCACAGCTCTTCCACTGCCAAAACAACTCCACCTGCCTCATGAACTTCACATACCATCAGCTGTCCTGGCAGCTATCTAGGAAACCCTGTTGGCTCACTTCCGGTCCCATGCCCATTGAGCCCAGTGGGATGGAGTTAAGCAGCTTCAGCACCCACACAAATCTAACATGGAGCTCCTCACTCAAGGCGCTCAAAACTCCATGGCCAAAGACAAGTTCAGTGCCCAAGCCATTTCCCGCTGCCATGGAAACCAAGTGCTCTGGCAGCACATATGTCTGAAAGTGGATATGACACCTAGGGAAGAGAATGTGCTGGTGAATGGCAACTGCCCGAAGCAGCAGCACAGCTCTTCCACTGCCAAAACAACTCCACCTGCCTCATGAACTTCACATACCATCAGCTGTCCTGGCAGCTATCTAGGAAACCCTGTTGGCTCACTTTCGGTCCCATGCCCATTGAGCCCAGTGGGATGGAATCAAGCAGCGTCAGCACACACACAAATCTAACATGGAGCTCCTCACTCAAGGCGCTTAAAACTCCATGGCCAAAGACAAGTTCAGTGCCCAAGCCATTTCCCGCTGCCATGGAAACCAAGTGCTCTGGCAGCACATATGTCTGAAAGTGGATATGACACCTAGGGAAGGGAGTCTGGTCGTGAATGGCAAGTCCCGGAAGCAGCAGCACAGCTCTTCCACTGCCAAAACAACCACACCTGCCTCATGAACTTCACATACCATCAGCTGTCCTGGCAGCTATCTAGGAAACCCTGTTGGGTCACTTCCGGTCCCATGCCCATTGAGCCCAGTGGGATGGAATCAAGCAGCGTCAGCACCCACACAAATCTAACATGGAGCTCCTCACTCAAGGCGCTCAAAACTCCATGGCCAAAGACAAGTTCAGTGCCCAAGCCATTTCCCGCTGCCATGGAAACCAAGTGCTCTGGCAGCACATATGTCTGAAAGTGGATATGACACCTAGGGAAGGGAGTGTGCTGGTGAATGGCAACTGCCTGAAGCAGCAGCACAGCTCTTCCACTGCCAAAACAACTCCACCTGCCTCATGAACTTCACATACCATCAGCTGTCCTGGCAGCTATCTAGGAAACCCTGTTGGCTCACTTCCGGTCCCATGCCCATTGAGCCCAGTGGGATGGAATCAAGCAGCTTCAGCACCCACACAAAACGAACATGGAGCTCCTCATTCATGGCGCTTAAAACTCCATGGCCAAAGACAAGTTCAGTGCCCAAGCCATTTCCCGCTGCCATGGAAACCAAGTGCTCTGGCAGCACATATGTCTGAAAGTGGATATGACACCTAGGAAAGGGAGTGTGCTGGTGAATGGCAACTGCCCGAAGCAGCAGCACAGCTCTTCCACTGCAAAAACAACCCCACCTGTCTCATGAACTTCACATACCATCAGCTGTCCTGGCAGCTATCTAGGAAACCCTGTTGGGTCACTTCCGCTCCCATGCCCATTGAGCCCAGTGGGATGGAATCAAGCAGCTTCAGCACCCACACAAAAACGAACATGGAGCTCCTCACTCAAGGCGCTCAAAACTCCACGGCCAAAGACAAGTTCAGTGCCCAAGCCATTCCCCGCTGCCATGGAAACCAAGTGCTCTGGCAGCACATATGTCTGAAAGTGGATATGACACCTAGGGAAGGGAGTGTGCTGGTGAATGGCAACTGCCCCAAGCAGCAGCACAGCTCTTCCACTGCCAAAACAACTCCACCTGCCTCATGAACTTCACATACCATCAGCTGTCCTGGCAGCTATCTAAGAAACCCTGTTGGCTCAATTCTGGTCCCATGCCCATTGAGCCCAGTGGGATGGAATCAAGCAGCTTCAGCACCCACACAAAACGAACATGGAGCTCCTCACTCAAGGCGCTTAAAATTCCATGGCCAAAGACAAGTTCAGTGCCCAAGCCATTTCCCGCTGCCATGGAAACCAAGTGCTCTGGCAGCACATATGTCTGAAAGTGGATATGACACCTAGGGAAGGGAGTGTGCTGGTGAATGGCAAGTCCCCGAAGCAGCAGCACAGCTCTTCCAGTGCCAAAACAACCCCACCTGCCTCATGAACTTCACATACCATCAGCTGTCCTGGCAGCTATCTAGGAAACCCTGTTGGCTCACTTCCGGTCCCATGCCCATTGAGCCCAGTGGGATGGAGTTAAGCAGCTTCAGCACCCACACAAATCTAACATGGAGCTCCTCACTCAAGGCGCTCAAAACTCCATGGCCAAAGACAAGTTCAGTGCCCAAGCCATTTCCCGCTGCCATGGAAACCAAGTGCTCTGGCAGCACATATGTCTGAAAGTGGATATGACACCTAGGGAAGGGAGTCTGGTTGTGAATGGCAACTGCCCGAAGCAGCAGCACAGCTCTTCCACTGCCAAAACAACTCCACCTGCCTCATGAACTTCACATACCATCAGCTGTCCTGGCAGCTATCTAGGAAACCCTGTTGGCTCACTTTCGGTCCCATGCCCATTGAGCCCAGTGGGATGGAATCAAGCAGCGTCAGCACACACACAAATCTAACATGGAGCTCCTCACTCAAGGCGCTTAAAACTCCATGGCCAAAGACAAGTTCAGTGCCCAAGCCATTTCCCGCTGCCATGGAAACCAAGTGCTCTGGCAGCACATATGTCTGAAAGTGGATATGACACCTAGGGAAGGGAGTCTGGTCGTGAATGGCAAGTCCCGGAAGCAGCAGCACAGCTCTTCCACTGCCAAAACAACTCCACCTGATTCATGAACTTCACATACCATCAGCTGTCCTGGCAGCTATCTAGGAAACCCTGTTGGGTCACTTCCGGTCCCATGCCCATTGAGCCCAGTGGGATGGAATCAAGCAGCTTCAGCACCCACACAAAACGAACATGGAGCTCCTCATTCATGGCGCTTAAAACTCCATGGCCAAAGACAAGTTCAGTGCCCAAGCCATTCCCTGCTGCCATGGAAACCAAGTGCTCTGGCAGCACATATGTCTGAAAGTGGATATGACACCTAGGAAAGGGAGTGTGCTGGTGAATGGCAACTGCCCGAAGCAGCAGCACAGCTCTTCCACTGCAAAAACAACCCCACCTGTCTCATGAACTTCACATACCATCAGCTGTCCTGGCAGCTATCTAGGAAACCCTGTTGGGTCACTTCCGCTCCCATGCCCATTGAGCCCAGTGGGATGGAATCAAGCAGCTTCAGCACCCACACAAAAACGAACATGGAGCTCCTCACTCAAGGCGCTCAAAACTCCACGGCCAAAGACAAGTTCAGTGCCCAAGCCATTCCCCGCTGCCATGGAAACCAAGTGCTCTGGCAGCACATATGTCTGAAAGTGGATATGACACCTAGGGAAGGGAGTGTGCTGGTGAATGGCAACTGCCCCAAGCAGCAGCACAGCTCTTCCACTGCCAAAACAACTCCACCTGCCTCATGAACTTCACATACCATCAGCTGTCCTGGCAGCTATCTAAGAAACCCTGTTGGCTCAATTCTGGTCCCATGCCCATTGAGCCCAGTGGGATGGAATCAAGCAGCTTCAGCACCCACACAAAACGAACATGGAGCTCCTCACTCAAGGCGCTTAAAATTCCATGGCCAAAGACAAGTTCAGTGCCCAAGCCATTTCCCGCTGCCATGGAAACCAAGTGCTCTGGCAGCACATATGTCTGAAAGTGGATATGACACCTAGGGAAGGGAGTGTGCTGGTGAATGGCAACTGCCTGAAGCAGCAGCACAGCTCTTCCACTGCCAAAACAACTCCACCTGCCTCATGAACTTCACATACCATCAGCTGTCCTGGCAGCTATCTAGGAAACCCTGTTAGCTCACTTCCGGTCCCATGCCCATTGAGCCCAGTGGGATGGAATCAAGCAGCTTCAGCACCCACACAAAACGAACATGGAGCTCCTCATTCATGGCGCTTAAAACTCCATGGCCAAAGACAAGTTCAGTGCCCAAGCCATTTCCCGCTGCCATGGAAACCAAGTGCTCTGGCAGCACATATGTCTGAAAGTGGATATGACACCTAGGAAAGGGAGTGTGCTGGTGAATGGCAACTGCCCCAAGCAGCAGCACAGCTCTTCCACTGCCAAAACAACTCCACCTGCCTCATGAACTTCACATACCATCAGCTGTCCTGGCAGCTATCTAAGAAACCCTGTTGGCTCAATTCTGGTCCCATGCCCATTGAGCCCAGTGGGATGGAATCAAGCAGCTTCAGCACCCACACAAAACGAACATGGAGCTCCTCACTCAAGGCGCTTAAAACTCCATGGCCAAAGACAAGTTCAGTGCCCAAGCCATTTCCCGCTGCCATGGAAACCAAGTGCTCTGGCAGCACATATGTCTGAAAGTGGATATGACACCTAGGGAAGGGAGTGTGCTGGTGAATGGCAAGTCCCCGAAGCAGCAGCACAGCTCTTCCAGTGCCAAAACAACCCCACCTGCCTCATGAACTTCACATACCATCAGCTGTCCTGGCAGCTATCTAGGAAACCCTGTTGGGTCATTTCCGGTCCCATGCCCATTGAGCCCAGTGGGATGGAATCAAGCAGCTTCAGCACCCACACAAATTTAACATGGAGCTCCTCACTCAAGGCGCTCAAAACTCCACAGCCAAAGACAAGTTCAGTGCCCAAGCCATTTCCCGCTGCCATGGAAACCAAGTGCTCTGGCAGCACATATGTCTGAAAGTGGATATGACACCTAGGGAAGGGAGTGTGCTGGTGAATGGCAACTGCCCGAAGCAGCAGCAGCACAGCTGTTCTAGTGCCAAAACAACTCCACCTGCCTCATGAACTTCACACACCATTAGCTGTCCCGGCAGCTATCTAGGAAACCCTGTTGGCTCACTTTCGGTCCCATGCCCATTGAGCCCAGTGGGATTGAATCAAGCAGCTTCAGCACACACACAAAACGAACATGGAGCTCCTCACTCAAGGCGCTCAAAACTCCATGGCCAAAGACAAGTTCAGTGCCCAAGCCATTTCCCGCTGCCATGGAAACCAAGTGCTCTGGCAACACATATGTCTGAAAGTGGATATGACACCTAGGGAAGGGAGTGTGGTGGTGAATGGCAATTGCCCGAAGCAGCAGCACAGCTCTTCCACTGCCAAAACAACTCCACCTGCCTCATGAACTTCACATACCATCAGCTGTCCTGGCAGCTATCTAGGAAACCCTGTTGGCTCACTTCCGGTCCCATGCCCATTGAGCCCAGTGGGATGGAACCAAGCAGTTTCAGCACCCACACAAAACGAACATGGAGCTCCTCACGCCAGGCGCTAAAAACTCCACGGCCAAAGACATGCTCAGTGCCCAAGCCATTTCCCGCTGCCATGGAAACCAAGTGCTCTGGCAGCACATATGTCTGAAAATGGATATGACACCTAGGGAAGGGAGTCTGGTGGTGAATGGCAACTGCCTGAAGCAGCAGCACAGCTCTTCCACTGCCAAAACAACTCCACCTGATTCATGAACTTCACATACCATCAGCTGTCCTGGCAGCTATCTAGGAAACCCTGTTGGGTCACTTCTGGTCCCATGCCCATTGAGCCCAGTGGGATGGAATCAAGCAGCTTCAGCACCCACACAAAAAGAACATGGAGCTCCTCACTCAAGGCGCTCAAAACTCCATGGCCAAAGACAAGTTCAGTGCCCAAGCCATTTCCCGCTGCCATGGAAACCAAGTGCTCTGGCAGCACATATGTCTGAAAGTGGATATGACACCTAGGGAAGGGAGTGTGCTGGTGAATGGCAAGTCCCCGAAGCAGCAGCACAGCTCTTCCAGTGCCAAAACAACCCCACCTGCCTCATGAACTTCACATTCCATCAGCTGTCCTAGCAGCTATCTAGGAAACCCTGTTGGGTCATTTCCGGTCCCATGCCCATTGAGCCCAGTGGGATGGAATCAAGCAGCTTCAGCACCCACACAAATCTAACATGGAGCTCATCACTCAAGGCGCTCAAAACTCCACAGCCAAAGACAAGTTCAGTGCCCAAGCCATTTCCCGCTGCCATGGAAACCAAGTGCTCTGGCAGCACATATGTCTGAAAGTGGATATGACACCTAGGGAAGGGAGTGTGCTGGTGAATGGCAACTGCCCGAAGCAGCAGCACAGCTCTTCCACTGCCAAAACAACTCCACCTGCCTCATGAACTTCACACACCATTAGCTGTCCCGGCAGCTATCTAGGAAACCCTGTTGGCTCACTTCCGGTCCCATGCACATTGAGCCCAGTGGGATTGAATCAAGCAGCCTCAGCACACACACAGAACGAACATGGAGCTCCTCACTCAAGGCGCTCAAAACTCCACAGCCAAAGACAAGTTCAGTGCCCAAGCCATTTCCCACTGACATGGAAACCAAGTGCTCTGGCAACACATATGTCTGCAAGTGGATATGACACCTAGGGAAGGGAGTGTGGTGGTGAATGGCAATTGCCCGAAGCAGCAGCACAGCTCTTCCACTGCCAAAACAACCCCACCTGCCCCATGAACTTCACATACCATCAGCTGTCCTGGCAGCTATCTAGGAAACCCTGTTGGCTCACTTCCGGTCCCATGCCCATTGAGCCCAGTGGGATGGAATCAAGCAGCTTCAGCACCCACACAAATCTAACATGGAGCTCCTCACTCAAGGCGCTCAAAACTCCATGGCCAAAGACAAGTTCAGTGCCCAAGCCATTTCCTGCTGCCATGGAAACTAAGAGCTCTGGCAGCACATATGTCTGAAAGTGGATATGACACCTAGGGAAGGGAGTGTGCTGGTGAATGGCAACTGCCCGAAGCAGCAGCACAGCTCTTCCAGTGCCAAAACAACTCCACCTGCCTCATGAACTTCACATACCATCAGCTGTCCTGGCAGCTATCTAGGAAACCCTGTTGGCTCACTTCCGGTCCCATGCCCATTGAGCCCAGTGGGATGGAATCAAGCAGCTTCAGCACCCACACAAATCTAACATGGAGCTCCTCACTCAAGACGCTCAAAACTCCACGGCCAAATAAACATATGAAAAAATGTTCAAGTTCCCTGGCAATAAGGGAAATCCAAATTAAAACATCAATGATGTACCACCTAACGCCAGTAAGACTGGCCCACATGAATAAAAGCACCAACGACACTTGTTGGCGAGGTTGCGGGGAAAAGGGAACCCTACTCCACTGCTGGTGGGGCTGCAGGCTGGTACAGCATCTATGGAAATCAGTATGGAGAATATTCAAACAACTCAAATTCAACATACCGTATGATCCAGCAATAGCACTCCTAGGAATATATCCAGAACACTTGTTCTATGAGAAACCAACATGCACTCCTATGTTCATAGCAGCACAATCAGTAATTGCAAAAACATGGAAACAACCAAAATGCCCATCAACAGAGGATTGGATAAGAAAGCTATGGTTCATCTACTCCATGGAATACTACTCAGCTATTAAAAAAAACAAAATGCAGTTCTTTGTGGCCAAATGGGCCAAACTGGAAACCATAATGGTAAGGGAAATGAGCCAATCCCAAAAGGTTAAATACCACATGTTTGCCTTAATTTAAGATGATATGATGTTATGTATAACATGTTATGTTTTGAATGTTATATGTTGTGTATAAACTAAAATTGAAGTATAGGTGAGGTGGTCACAGAAGGTGGCTGGGAACCCGCATTTACTTTTAACATATTGGTTACTCATTACTATGTCAATTAATTCCATAATGATGTAAATTTTTGCTGATGGTATGTTGGAGCTTTCAATTGACTGGGATGATACTCTGCTGGCTCTGTCATCAGACCAGAGAGGGTATACCTAAGGAGCCGTTGAACTTGACGGGACAATAAGATGCTGGACTCTATGTTTGGTATACGCTTGCAATGGGGAAATCTCAACTGAACTTGAGCTGTGGTTATGCAACAAGGTGGAGGAATCCACCATGGTGGGAGGGTTTGGGGAGGGGTGGGGAGAACCCAAGTATCTATTTAACTGTGTCACATAATACAATGTAATTACTGAAGTTAAATAATAAATAATTAAAAAAAAAAAGACAAGTTCAGTGCCCAAGCCATTTCCCGCTGCCATGGAAACTAAGAGCTCTGGCAGCACATATGTCTGAAAGTGGATATGACACCTAGGGAAGGGAGTGTGCTGGTGAATGGCAACTGCCCGAAGCAGCAGCACAGCTCTTCCAGTGCCAAAACAACTCCACCTGCCTCATGAACTTCACATACCATCAGCTGTCCTGGCAGCTATCTAGGAAACCCTGTTGGCTCACTTCCGGTCCCATGCCCATTGAGCCCAGTGGGATGGAATCAAGCAGCTTCAGCACCCACACAAAAAGAACATGGAGCTCCTCACTCAAGGCGCTCAAAACTCCATGGCCAAAGACAAGTTCAGTGCCCAAGCCATTTCCCGCTGCCATGGAAACCAAGTGCTCTGGCAGCACATATGTCTGAAAGTGGATATGACACCTAGGGAAGGGAGTGTGCTGGTGAATGGCAACTGCCCGAAGCAGCAGCACAGCTCTTCCAGTGCCAAAACAACCCCACCTGCCTCATGAACTTCACATTCCATCAGCTGTCCTAGCAGCTATCTAGGAAACCCTGTTGGGTCATTTCCGGTCCCATGCCCATTGAGCCCAGTGGGATGGAATCAAGCAGCTTCAGCACCCACACAAATCTAACATGGAGCTCCTCACTCAAGGCGCTCAAAACTCCACAGCCAAAGACAAGTTCAGTGCCCAAGCCATTTCCCGCTGCCATGGAAACCAAGTGCTCTGGCAGCACATATGTCTGAAAGTGGATATGACACCTAGGGAAGGGAGTGTGCTGGTGAATGGCAACTGCCCGAAGCAGCAGCACAGCTCTTCCACTGCCAAAACAACTCCACCTGCCTCATGAACTTCACACACCATTAGCTGTCCCGGCAGCTATCTAGGAAACCCTGTTGGCTCACTTCCGGTCCCATGCACATTGAGCCCAGTGGGATTGAATCAAGCAGCTTCAGCACACACACAGAACGAACATGGAGCTCCTCACTCAAGGCGCTCAAATTCCACAGCCAAAGACAAGTTCAGTGCCCAAGCCATTTCCCGCTGCCATGGAAACCAAGTGCTCTGGCAACACATATGTCTGAAAGTGGATATGACACCTAGGGAAGGGAGTGTGGTGGTGAATGGCAATTGCCCGAAGCAGCAGCACAGCTCTTCCACTGCCAAAACAACCCCACCTGCCTCATGAACTTCACATACCATCAGCTGTCCTGGCAGGTATCAAGGAAACCCTGTTGGGTCATTTCCGGTCCCATGCCCATTGAGCCCAGTGGGATGGAATCAAGCAGCTTCAGCACCCACACAAATATAACATGGAGCTCCTCACTCAAGGCGCTCAAAACTCCACGGCCAAAGACAAGTTCAGTGCCCAAGCCATTTCCCGCTGCCATGGAAACCAAGTGCTCTGGCAGCACATATGTCTGAAAGTGGATATGACACCTAGGAAGGGAGTGTGCTGGTGAATGGCAACTGCCCGAGCAGCAGCACAGCTCTTCCACTGCCAAAACAACTCCACCTGCCTCATGAACTTCACATACCATCAGCTGTCCTGGCAGCTATCTAAGAAACCCTGTTGGCTCACTTCTGGTCCCATGCCCATTGAGCCCAGTGGGATGGAATCAAGCAGCTTCAGCACCCACACAAAACGAACATGGAGCTTCTCACTCAAGGCGCTCAAAACTCCATGGCCAAAGACAAGTTCAGTGCCCAAGCCATTTCCCGCTGCCATGGAAACCAAGTGCTCTGGCATCACATATGTTTGAAAGTGGATATGACACCTAGGGAAGGGAGTGTGGTGGTGAATGGCAAGTCCCCGAAGCAGCAGCACAGCTCTTCCACTGCCAAAACAACCCCACCTGCCTCATGAACTTCACATACCATCAGCTGTCCTAGCAGCTATCTAGGAAACCCTGTTGGGTCATTTCCGGTCCCATGCCCATTGAGCCCAGTGGGATGGAATCAAGCAGCTTCAGCACCCACACAAATCTAACATGGAGCTCCTCACTCAAGGCGCTCAAAACTCCACAGCCAAAGACAAGTTCAGTGCCCAAGCCATTTCCCGCTGCCATGGAAACCAAGTGCTCTGGCAGCACATATGTCTGAAAGTGGATATGACACCTAGGGAAGGGAGTGTGCTGGTGAATGGCAACTGCCCGAAGCAGCAGCACAGCTCTTCCAGTGCCAAAACAACTCCACCTGCCTCATGAACTTCACACACCATCAGCTGTCCTGGCAGCTATCTAGGAAACCCTGTTGGCTCACTTTCGGTCCCATGCCCATTGAGCCCAGTGGGATGGAGTTAAGCAGCTTCAGCACCCACACAAATCTAACATGGAGCTCCTCACTCAAGGCGCTCAAAACTCCACGGCCAAAGACAAGTTCAGTGCCCAAGCCATTTCCCGCTGCCATGGAAACCAAGTGCTCTGGCAGCACATATGTCTGAAAGTGGATATGACACCTAGGGAAGGGAGTGTGCTGGTGAATGGCAACTGCCCGAAGCAGCAGCACAGCTCTTCCACTGCCAAAACAACTCACCTGCCTCATGAACTTCACATACCATCAGCTGTCCTGGCAGCTATCTAGGAAACCCTGTTGGCTCACTTCCGGTCCCATGCCCATTGAGCCCAGTGGGATGGAATCAAGCAGCTTCAGCACCCACACAAATCTAACATGGAGCTCCTCACTCAAGGCGCTCAAAACTCCACGGCAAAAGACAAGTTCAGTGCCCAAGCCATTTCCCGCTGCCATGGAAACCAAGTGCTCTGGCAGCACATATGTCTGAAAGTGGATATGACACCTAGGGAAGAGAATGTGCTGGTGAATGGCAACTGCACGAAGCAGCAGCACAGCTCTTCCACTGCCAAAACAACCCCACCTGCCTCATGAACTTCACATACCATCAGCTGTCCTGGCAGCTCTCTAGGAAACCCTGTTGGGTCACTTCCGGTCCCATGCCCATTGAGCCCAGTGGGATGGAATCAAGCAGCTTCACCACCCACACAAATCTAACATGGAGCTCCTCACTCAAGGCGCTCAAAACTCCATGGCCAAAGACAAGTTCAGTGCCCAAGCCATTTCCTGCTGCCATGGAAACTAAGAGCTCTGGCAGCACATATGTCTGAAAGTGGATATGACCTAGGGAAGGGAGTGTGCTGGTGAATGGCAACTGCCCGAAGCAGCAGCACAGCTCTTCCACTGCCAAAACAACTCCACCTGCCTCATGAACTTCACATACCATCAGCTGTCCTGGCAGGTATCTAGGAAACCCTGTTGGCTCACTTCCGGTCCCATGCCCATTGAGCCCAGTGGGATGGAATCAAGCAGCTTCAGCACCCACACAAATCTAACATGGAGCTCCTCACTCAAGACGCTCAAAACTCCACGGCCAAATAAACATATGAAAAAATGTTCAAGTTCCCTGGCAATAAGGGAAATCCAAATTAAAACATCAATGAGGTACCACCTAACGCCAGTAAGACTGGCCCACATGAATAAAAGCACCAACGACACTTGTTGGCGAGGTTGCGGGGAAAGGGAACCCTACTCCACTGCTGGTGGGGCTGCAGGCTGGTACAGCATCTATGGAAATCAGTATGGAGAATATTCAAACAACTCAAATTCAACATACCGTATGATCCAGCAATAGCACTCCTAGGAATATATCCAGAACACTTGTTCTATGAGAAACCAACATGCACTCCTATGTTCATAGCAGCACAATCAGTAATTGCAAAAACATGGAAACAACCAAAATGCCCATCAACAGAGGATTGGATAAGAAAGCTATGGTTCATCTACTCCACGGAATACTACTCAGCTGTTAAAAAAAACAAAATGCAGTTCTTTGTGGCCAAATGGGCCAAACTGGAAACCATAATGCTAAGGGAAATGAGCCAATCCCAAAAGGTTAAATACCACATGTTTGCCTTAATTTAAGATGATATGATGTTATGTATAACATGTTATGTTTTGAATGTTATATGTTGTGTATAAACTAAAATTGAAGTATAGGTGAGGTGGTCACAGAAGGTGGCTGGGAACCCGCATTTACTTTTAACATATTGGTTATTCATTACTATGTCAATTAATTCCATAATGATGTAAATTTTTGCTGATGGTATGTTGGAGCTTTCAATTGACTGGGATATACTCTGCTGGCTCTGTCATCAGACCAGAGAGGGTATACCTAAGGAGCCGTTGAACTTGACGGGACAATAAGATGCTGGACTCTATGTTTGGTATACGCTTGCAATGGGGAAATCTCAACTGAACTTGAGCTGTGGTTATGCAACAAGGTGGAGGAATCCACCATGGTGGGAGGGTTTGGGGAGGGGTGGGGAGAACCCAAGTATCTATTTAACTGTGTCACATAATACAATGTAATTACTGAAGTTAAATAATAAATAATTAAAAAAAAAAAGACAAGTTCAGTGCCCAAGCGATTTCCCGCTGCCATGGAAACTAAGAGCTCTGGCAGCACATATGTCTGAAAGTGGATATGACACCTAGGGAACTCTGTGTGGTGGTGAATGGCAACTGCCCGAAGCAGCAGCACAGCTCTTCCACTGCCAAAACAACTCCACCTGCCTCATGAACTTCACATACCATCAGCTGTCCTGGCAGCTATCTAGGAAACCCTGTTGGCTCACTTCCGGTCCCATGCCCATTGAGCCCAGTGGGATGGAATCAAGCAGCTTCAGCACCCACACAAAAAGAACATGGAGCTCCTCACTCAAGGCGCTCAAAACTCCATGGCCAAAGACAAGTTCAGTGCCCAAGCCATTTCCCGCTGCCATGGAAACCAAGTGCTCTGGCAGCACATATGTCTGAAAGTGGATATGACACCTAGGGAAGGGAGTGTGCTGGTGAATGGCAACTGCCCGAAGCAGCAGCACAGCTCTTCCACTGCCAAAACAACACCACCTGCCTCATGAACTTCACATACCATCAGCTGTCCTGGCAGCTATCTAGGAAACCCTGTTGGCTCACTTCCGGTCCCATGCCCATTGAGCCCAGTGGGATGGAATCAAGCAGCTTCAACACCCACACAAAAAGAACATGGAGCTCCTCACTCAAGGCGCTCAAAACTCCACGGCCAAAGACAAGTTCAGTGCCCAAGCCATTCCCCGCTGCCATGGAAACCAAGTGCTCTGGCAGCACATATGTCTGAAAGTGGATATGACACGTAGGGAAGGGAGTGTGCTGGTGAATCGCAACTGCCCGAAGCAGCAGCACAGCTCTTCCACTGCCAAAACAACTCCACCTGCCTCATGAACTTCACATACCATCAGCTGTCCTGGCAGCTATCTAGGAAACCCTGTTGGGTCACTTCCGGTCCCATGCCCATTGAGCCCAGTGTGATGGAATCAAGCAGCTTCTGCACCCACACAAAACGAACATGGAGCTCCTCACTCAAGGCGCTCAAAACTCCACGGCCAAAGACAAGATCAGTGCCCAAGCCATTTCCCGCTGCCATGGAAACCAAGTGCTCTGGCAGCACATATGTCTGAAAGTGGATATGACACCTAGGGAAGGGAGTGTGCTGGTCAATGGCAACTGCCCGAAGCAGCAGCACAGCTCTTCCACTGCCAAAACAACTCCACCTACCTCATGAACTTCACATACCATCAGCTGTCCTGGCAGCTATCTAGGAAACCCTGTTGGCTCACTTCCGGTCCCATGCCCATTGAGCCCAGTGGGATGGAGTTAAGCAGCTTCAGCACCCACACAAATCTAACATGGAGCTCCTCACTCAAGGCGCTAAAAACTCCATGGCCAAAGACAAGTTCAGTGCCCAAGCCATTTCCCGCTGCCATGGAAACCAAGTGCTCTGGCAGCACATATGTCTGAAAGTGGATATGACACCTAGGGAAGAGAATGTGCTGGTGAATGGCAACTGCCCGAAGCAGCAGCACAGCTCTTCCACTGCCAAAACAACCCCACCTGCCTCATGAACTTCACATACCATCAGCTGTCCTGGCAGCTATCTAGGAAACCCTGTTGGCTCACTTCTGGTCCCATGCCCATTGAGCCCAGTGGGATGGAATCAAGCAGCTTCACCACCCACACAAATCTAACATGGAGCTCCTCACTCAAGGCGCTCAAAACTCCATGGCCAAAGACAAGTTCAGTGCCCAAGCCATTCCCTGCTGCCATGGAAACTAAGAGCTCTGGCAGCACATATGTCTGAAAGTGGATATGACACCTAGGGAAGGGAGTGTGCTGGTGAATGGCAACTGCCCGAAGCAGCAGCACAGCTCTTCCAGTGCCAAAACAACTCCACCTGCCTCATGAACTTCACATACCATCAGCTGTCCTGGCAGCTATCTAGGAAACCCTGTTGGCTCACTTCCGGTCCCATGCCCATTGAGCCCAGTGGGATGGAATCAAGCAGCTTCAGCACCCACACAAATCTAACATGGAGCTCCTCACTCAAGACGCTCAAAACTCCACGGCCAAATAAACATATGAAAAAATGTTCAAGTTCCCTGGCAATAAGGGAAATCCAAATTAAAACATCAATGAGGTACCACCTAACGCCAGTAAGACTGGCCCACATGAATAAAAGCACCAACGACACTTGTTGGCGAGGTTGCGGGGAAAAGGGAACCCTACTCCACTGCTGGTGGGGCTGCAGGCTGGTACAGCATCTATGGAAATCAGTATGGAGAATATTCAAACAACTCAAATTCAACATACCGTATGATCCAGCAATAGCACTCCTAGGAATATATCCAGAACACTTGTTCTATGAGAAACCAACATGCACTCCTATGTTCATAGCAGCACAATCAGTAATTGCAAAAACATGGAAACAACCAAAATGCCCATCAACAGAGGATTGGATAAGAAAGCTATGGTTCATCTACTCCATGGAATACTACTCAGCTATTAAAAAAAACAAAATGCAGTTCTTTGTGGCCAAATGGGCCAAACTGGAAACCATAATGGTAAGGGAAATGAGCCAATCCCAAAAGGTTAAATACCACATGTTTGCCTTAATTTAAGATGATATGATGTTATGTATAACATGTTATGTTTTGAATGTTATATGTTGTGTATAAACTAAAATTGAAGTATAGGTGAGGTGGTCACCGAAGGTGGCTGGGAACCCGCATTTACTTTTAACATATTGGTTACTCATTACTATGTCAATTAATTCCATAATGATGTAAATTTTTGCTGATGGTATGTTGGAGCTTTCAATTGACTGGGATGATACTCTGCTGGCTCTGTCATCAGACCAGAGAGGGTATACCTAAGGAGCCGTTGAACTTGACGGGACAATAAGATGCTGGACTCTATGTTTGGTATAGGCTTGCAATGGGGAAATCTCAACTGAACTTGAGCTGTGGTTATGCAACAAGGTGGAGGAATCCACCATGGTGGGAGGGTTTGGGGAGGGGTGGGGAGAACCCAAGTATCTATTTAACTGTGTCACCTAATACAATGTAATTACTGAAGTTAAATAATAAATAATTAAAAAAAAAAAGACAAGTTCAGTGCCCAAGCCATTTCCCGCTGCCATGGAAACTAAGAGCTCTGGCAGCACATATGTCTGAAAGTGGATATGACACCTAGGGAAGGGAGTGTGCTGGTGAATGGCAACTGCCCGAAGCAGCAGCACAGCTCTTCCACTGCCAAAACAACTCCACCTGCCTCATGAACTTCACATACCATCAGCTGTCCTGGCAGCTATCTAGGAAACCCTGTTGGCTCACTTCCGGTCCCATGCCCATTGAGCCCAGTGGGATGGAATCAAGCAGCTTCAGCACCCACACAAAAAGAACATGGAGCTCCTCACTCAAGGCGCTCAAAACTCCATGGCCAAAGACAAGTTCAGTGCCCAAGCCATTCCCCGCTGCCATGGAAACCAAGTGCTCTGGCAGCACATATGTCTGAAAGTGGATATGACACCTAGGGAAGGGAGTGTGCTGGTGAATGGCAACTGCCCGAAGCAGCAGCACAGCTCTTCCAGTGCCAAAACAACCCCACCTGCCTCATGAACTTCACATACCATCAGCTGTCCTGGCAGCTATCTAGGAAACCCTGTTGGGTCATATCCGGTCCCATGCCCATTGAGCCCAGTGGGATGGAATCAAGCAGCTTCAGCACCCACACAAATCTAACATGGAGCTCCTCACTCAAGGCGCTCAAAACTCCATGGCCAAAGACAAGTTCAGTGCCCAAGCCATTTCCCGCTGCCATGGAAACCAAGTGCTCTGGCAGCACATATGTCTGAAAGTGGATATGACACCTAGGGAAGAGAATGTGCTGGTGAATGGCAACTGCCCGAAGCAGCAGCACAGCTCTTCCACTGCCAAAACAACCCCACCTGCCTCATGAACTTCACATACCATCAGCTGTCCTGGCAGCTATCTAGGAAACCCTGTTGGCTCACTTCCGGTCCCATGCCCATTGAGCCCAGTGGGATGGAATCAAGCAGCTTCAGCACCCACACAAATCTAACATGGAGCTCCTCACTCAAGGCGCTCAAAACTCCATGGCCAAAGACAAGTTCAGTGCCCAAGCCATTTCCTGCTGCCATGGAAACTAAGAGCTCTGGCAGCACATATGTCTGAAAGTGGATATGACACCTAGGGAAGGGAGTGTGCTGGTGAATGGCAACTGCCCGAAGCAGCAGCACAGCTCTTCCACTGCCAAAACAACTCCACCTGCCTCATGAACTTCACATACCATCAGCTGTCCTGGCAGCTATGTAGGAAACCCTGTTGGCTCACTTCCGGTCCCATGCCCATTGAGCCCAGTGGGATGGAATCAAGCAGCTTCAGCACCCACACAAATCTAACATGGAGCTCCTCACTCAAGACGCTCAAAACTCCACGGCCAAATAAACATATGAAAAAATGTTCAAGTTCCCTGGCAATAAGGGAAATCCAAATTAAAACATCAATGAGGTACCACCTAACGCCAGTAAGGCTGGCCCACATGAATAAAAGCACCAACGACACTTGTTGGCGAGGTTGCGGGGAAAAGGGAACCCTACTCCACTGCTGGTGGAGCTGCAGGCTGCTACAGCATCTATGGAAATCAGTATGGAGAATATTCAAACAACTCAAATTCAACATACCGTATGATCCAGCAATAGCACTCCTAGGAATATATCCAGAACACTTGTTCTATGAGAAACCAACATGCACTCCTATGTTCATAGCAGCACAATCAGTAATTGCAAAAACATGGAAACAACCAAAATGCCCATCAACAGAGGATTGGATAAGAAAGCTATGGTTCATCTACTCCATGGAATACTACTCAGCTATTAAAAAAAACAAAATGCAGTTCTTTGTGGCCAAATGGGCCAAACTGGAAACCATAATGCTAAGGGAAATGAGCCAATCCCAAAAGGTTAAATACCACATGTTTGCCTTAATTTAAGATGATATGATGTTATGTATAACATTTTATGTTTTGAATGTTATATGTTGTGTATAAACTAAAATTGAAGTATAGGTGAGGTGGTCACAGAAGGTGGCTGGGAACCCGCATTTACTTTTAACATATTGGTTACTCATTACTATGTCAATTAATTCCATAATGATGTAAATTTTTGCTGATGGTATGTTGGAGCTTTCAATTGACTGGGATGATACTCTGCTGGCTCTGTCATCAGACCAGAGAGGGTATACCTAAGGAGCCGTTGAACTTGACGGGACAATAAGATGCTGGACTCTATGTTTGGTATACGCTTGCAATGGGGAAATCTCAACTGAACTTGAGCTGTGGTTATGCAACAAGGTGGAGGAATCCACCATGGTGGGAGGGTTTGGGGAAGGGTGGGGAGAACCCAAGTATCTATTTAACTGTGTCACATAATACAATGTAATAACTGAAGTTAAATAATAAATAATTAAAAAAAAAAAAAGACAAGTTCAGTGCCCAAGCCATTTCCCGCTGCCATGGAAACTAAGAGCTCTGGCAGCACATATGTCTGAAAGTGGATATGACACCTAGGGAACTCTGTGTGGTGGTGAATGGCAACTGCCCGAAGCAGCAGCACAGCTCTTCCACTGCCAAAACAACTCCACCTGCCTCATGAACTTCACATACCATCAGCTGTCCTGGCAGCTATCTAGGAAACCCTGTTGGCTCACTTCCGGTCCCATGCCCATTGAGCCCAGTGGGATGGAATCAAGCAGCTTCAGCACCCACACAAAAAGAACATGGAGCTCCTCACTCAAGGCGCTCAAAACTCCATGGCCAAAGACAAGTTCAGTGCCCAAGCCATTTCCCGCTGCCATGGAAACCAAGTGCTCTGGCAGCACATATGTCTGAAAGTGGATATGACACCTAGGGAAGGGAGTGTGCTGGTGAATGGCAACTGCCCGAAGCAGCAGCACAGCTCTTCCACTGCCAAAACAACACCACCTGCCTCATGAACTTCACATACCATCAGCTGTCCTGGCAGCTATCTAGGAAACCCTGTTGGCTCACTTCCGGTCCCATGCCCATTGAGCCCAGTGGGATGGAATCAAGCAGCTTCAACACCCACACAAAAAGAACATGGAGCTCCTCACTCCAGGCGCTCAAAACTCCACGGCCAAAGACAAGATCAGTGCCCAAGCCATTTCCCGCTGCCATGGAAACTAAGAGCTCTGGCAGCACATATGTCTGAAAGTGGATATGACACCTAGGGAAGAGAGTGTGCTGGTGAATGGCAACTGCCCGAAGCAGCAGCACAGCTCTTCCACTGCCAAAACAACTACACCTCCCTCATGAACTTCACATACCATCAGCTGTCCTGGCAGCTATCTAGGAAACCCTGTTGGGTCACTTCCGGTCCCATGCCCATTGAGCCCAGTGGGATGGAATCAAGCAGCTTCAGCACCCACACAAAACGAACATGGAGCACCTCACTCAAGGCGCTCAAAACTCCATGGCCAAAGACAAGTTCAGTGCCCAAGCCATTTCCCGCTGCCATGGAAACCAAGTGCTCTGGCAGCACATATGTCTGAAAGTGGATATGACACCTAGGGAAGGGAGTGTGCTGGTGAATGGCAACTGCCCGAAGCAGCAGCACAGCTCTTCCACTGCCAAAACAACACCACCTGCCTCATGAACTTCACATACCATCAGCTGTCCTGGCAGCTATCTAGGAAAGCCTGTTGGGTCATTTCCGGTCCCATGCCCATTGAGCCCAGTGGGATGGAATCAAGCAGCTTCAGCACCCACACAAATCTAACATGGAGCTCCTCACTAAAGGCGCTCAAAACTCCATGGCCAAAGACAAGTTCAGTGCCCAAGCCATTTCCCGCTGCCATGGAAACCAAGTGCTCTGGCAGCACATATGTCTGAAAGTGGATATGACACCTAGGGAAGGGAGTGTGCTGGTGAATGGCAACTGCCCGAAGCAGCAGCACAGCTCTTCCACTGCCAAAACAACTCCACCTGCCTCATGAACTTCACATACCATCAGCTGTCCTGGCAGCTATCTAGGAAACCCTGTTGGGTCACTTCCGGTCCCATGCCCATTGAGCCCAGTGGGATGGAATCAAGCAGCTTCAGCACCCACACAAATCTAACATGGAGCTCCTCACTCAAGACGCTCAAAACTCCACGGCCAAATAAACATATGAAAAAATGTTCAAGTTCCCTGGCAATAAGGGAAATCCAAATTAAAACATCAATGAGGTACCACCTAACGCCAGTAAGACTGGCCCACATGAATAAAAGCACCAACGACACTTGTTGGCGAGGTTGCGGGGAAAAGGAAACCCTACTCCACTGCTGGTGGGGCTGCATGCTGCTACAGCATCTATGGAAATCAGTATGGAGAATATTCAAACAACTCAAATTCAACATACCGTATGATCCAGCAATAGCACTCCTAGGAATATATCCAGAACACTTGTTCTATGAGAAACCAACATGCACTCCTATGTTCATAGCAGCACAATCAGTGATTGCAAAAACATGGAAACAACCAAAATGCCCATCAACAGAGGATTGGATAAGAAAGCTATGGTTCATCTACTCCATGGAATACTACTCAGCTATTAAAAAAAACAAAATGCAGTTCTTTGTGGCCAAATGGGCCAAACTGGAAACCATAATGCTAAGGGAAATGAGCCAATCCCAAAAGGTTAAATACCACATGTTTGCCTTAATTTAAGATGATATGATGTTATGTATAACATGTTATGTTTTGAATGTTATATGTTGTGTATAAACTAAAATTGAAGTATAGGTGAGGTGGTCACAGAAGGTGGCTGATAACCCGCATTTACTTTTAACATATTGGTTATTCATTACTATGTCAATTAATTCCATAATGATGTAAATTTTTGCTGATGGTATGTTGGAGCTTTCAATTGACTGGGATGATACTCTGCTGGCTCTGTCATCAGACCAGAGAGGGTATACCTAAGGAGCCGTTGAACTTGACGGGACAATAAGATGCTGGACTCTATGTTTGGTATACGCTTGCAATGGGGAAATCTCAACTGAACTTGAGCTGTGGTTATGCAACAAGGTGGAGGAATCCACCATGGTGGGAGGGTTTGGGGAGGGGTGGGGAGAACCCAAGTATCTATTTAACTGTGTCACATAATACAATGTAATTACTGAAGTTAAATAATAAATAATTAAAAAAAAAAGACAAGTTCAGTGTCCAAGCCATTTCCCGCTGCCATGGAAACTAAGTGCTCTGGCAGCACATATGTCTGAAAGTGGATATGACACCTAGGGAAGTGAGTGTGTTGGTGAATGGCAACTGCCCGAAGCAGCAGCACAGCTCTTCCAGTGCCAAAACAACTCCACCTGCCTCATGAACTTCACATACCATCAGCTGTCGTGGCAGCTCTCTAGGAAACCCTGTTGGGTCACTTCCGGTCCCATGCCCATTGAGCCCAGTGGGATGGAATCAAGCAGCTTGAGCACCCACACAAAACGAACATGGAGCTCCTCACTCAAGGCGCTCAAAACTCCACGGCCAAAGACAAGTTCAGTGCCCAAGCCATTTCCCGCTGCCATGGAAACCAAGTGCTCTGGCAGCACATATGTCTGAAAGTGGATATGACACCTAGGGAAGGGAGTGTGCTGGTGAATGGCAACTGCCCGAAGCAGCAGCACAGCTCTTCCACTGCAAAAACAACTCCACCTGCCTCATGAACTTCACATACCATCAGCTGTCCTGGCAGCAATCTAGGAAACCCTGTTGGGTCACTTCCGGTCCCATGCCCATTGAGCCAAGTGGGATGGAATCAAGCAGCTTCAGCACACACACAAAAAGAACATGGAGCTCCTCTCTCAAGGCGCTCAAAACTCCACGGCCAAAGACAAGTTCAGTGCCCAAGCCATTTCCCGCTGCCATGGAAACCAAGTGCTCTGGCAGCACATATGTCTGAAAGTGGATATGACACCTAGGGAAGGGAGTGTGCTGGTGAATGGCAACTGCCCGAAGCAGCAGCACAGCTCTTCCACTGCCAAAACAACTCCACCTGCCTCATGAACTTCACATACCATCAGCTGTCCTGGCAGCTATCTAGGAAACCCTGTTGGCTCACTTCCGGTCCCATGCCCATTGAGCCCAGTGGGATGGAATCAAGCAGCTTCAGCACCCACACAAAACGAACATGGAGCTCCTCACTCAAGGCGCTCAAACCTCCATGGCCAAAGACAAGATCAGTGCCCAAGCCATTTCCCGCTGCCATGGAAACCAAGTGCTCTGGCAGCACATATGTCTGAAAGTGGATATGACACCTAGGGAAGGGAGTGTGCTGGTGAATGGCAACTGCCCGAAGCAGCAGCACAGCTCTTCCGCTGCCAAAACAACCCCACCTGCCTCATGAACTTCACATACCATCAGCTGTCCTAGCAGCTATGTAGGAAACCCTGTTGGCTCACTTCCGGTCCCATGCCCATTGAGCCCAGTGGGATGGAATCAAGCAGCTTCAGCACCCACACAAATCTAACATGGAGCTCCTCACTCAAGACGCTCAAAACTCCACGGCCAAATAAACATATGAAAAAATGTTCAAGTTCCCTGGCAATAAGGGAAATCCAAATTAAAACATCAATGAGGTACCACCTAACGCCAGTAAGGCTGGCCCACATGAATAAAAGCACCAACGACACTTGTTGGCGAGGTTGCGGGGAAAAGGGAACCCTACTCCACTGCTGGTGGGGCTGCAGGCTGGTACAGCATCTATGGAAATCAGTATGGAGAATATTCAAACAACTCAAATTCAACATACCGTATGATCCAGCAATAGCACTCCTAGGAATATATCCAGAACACTTGTTCTATGAGAAACCAACATGCACTCCTATGTTCATAGCAGCACAATCAGTAATTGCAAAAACATGGAAACAACCAAAATGCCCATCAACAGAGGATTGGATAAGAAAGCTATGGTTCATCTACTCCATGGAATACTACTCAGCTATTAAAAAAAACAAAATGCAGTTCTTTGTGGCCAAATGGGCCAAACTGGAAACCATAATGCTAAGGGAAATGAGCCAATCCCAAAAGGTTAAATACCACATGTTTGCCTTAATTTAAGATGATATGATGTTATGTATAACATGTTATGTTTTGAATGTTATATGTTGTGTATAAACTAAAATTGAAGTATAGGTGAAGTGGTCACAGAAGGTGGCTGGGAACCCGCATTTACTTTTAACATATTGGTTACTCATTACTATGTCAATTAATTCCATAATGATGTAAATTTTTGCTGATGGTATGTTGGAGCTTGCAATTGACTGGGATGATACTCTGCTGGCTCTGTCATCAGACCAGAGAGGGTATACCTAAGGAGCCGTTGAACTTGACGGGACAATAAGATGCTGGACTCTATGTTTGGTATACGCTTGCAATGGGGAAATCTCAACTGAACTTGAGCTGTGGTTATGCAACAAGGTGGAGGAATCCACCATGGTGGGAGGGTTTGGGGAGGGGTGGGGAGAACCCAAGTATCTATTTAACTGTGTCACATAATACAATGTAATAACTGAAGTTAAATAATAAATAATTAAAAAAAAAAAAAAGACAAGTTCAGTGCCCAAGCCATTTCCCGCTGCCATGGAAACTAAGAGCTCTGGCAGCACATATGTCTGAAAGTGGATATGACACCTAGGGAACTCTGTGTGGTGGTGAATGGCAACTGCCCGAAGCAGCAGCACAGCTCTTCCACTGCCAAAACAACTCCACCTGCCTCATGAACTTCACATACCATCAGCTGTCCTGGCAGCTATCTAGGAAACCCTGTTGGCTCACTTCCGGTCCCATGCCCATTGAGCCCAGTGGGATGGAATCAAGCAGCTTCAGCACCCACACAAAAAGAACATGGAGCTCCTCACTCAAGGCGCTCAAAACTCCATGGCCAAAGACAAGTTCAGTGCCCAAGCCATTTCCCGCTGCCATGGAAACCAAGTGCTCTGGCAGCACATATGTCTGAAAGTGGATATGACACCTAGGGAAGGGAGTGTGCTGGTGAATGGCAACTGCCCGAAGCAGCAGCACAGCTCTTCCACTGCCAAAACAACACCACCTGCCTCATGAACTTCACATACCATCAGCTGTCCTGGCAGCTATCTAGGAAACCCTGTTGGCTCACTTCCGGTCCCATGCCCATTGAGCCCAGTGGGATGGAATCAAGCAGCTTCAACACCCACACAAAAAGAACATGGAGCTCCTCACTCAAGGCGCTCAAAACTCCACGGCCAAAGACAAGATCAGTGCCCAAGCCATTTCCCGCTGCCATGGAAACCAAGTGCTCTGGCAGCACATATGTCTGAAAGTGGATATGACACCTAGGGAAGGGAGTGTGCTGGTGAATGGCAACTGCCCGAAGCAGCAGCACAGCTCTTCCACTGCCAAAACAACTACACCTCCCTCATGAACTTCACATACCATCAGCTGTCCTGGCAGCTATCTAGGAAACCCTGTTGGGTCACTTCCGGTCCCATGCCCATTGAGCCCAGTGGGATGGAATCAAGCAGCTTCAGCACCCACACAAAACGAACATGGAGCTCCTCACTCAAGGCGCTCAAAACTCCATGGCCAAAGACAAGTTCAGTGCCCAAGCCATTTCCCGCTGCCATGGAAACCAAGTGCTCTGGCAGCACATATGTCTGAAAGTGGATATGACACCTAGGGAAGGGAGTGTGCTGGTGAATGGCAACTGCCCGAAGCAGCAGCACAGCTCTTCCACTGCCAAAACAACACCACCTGCCTCATGAACTTCACATACCATCAGCTGTCCTGGCAGCTATCTAGGAAACCCTGTTGGGTCATTTCCGGTCCCATGCCCATTGAGCCCAGTGGGATGGAATCAAGCAGCTTCAGCACCCACACAAATCTAACATGGAGCTCCTCACTCAAGATGCTCAAAACTCCATGGCCAAATAAACATATGAAAAAATGTTCAAGTTCCCTGGCAATAAGGGAAATCCAAATTAAAACATCAATGAGGTACCACCTAACGCCAGTAAGACTGGCCCACATGAATAAAAGCACCAACGACACTTGTTGGCGAGGTTGCGGGGAAAAGGAAACCCTACTCCACTGCTGGTGGGGCTGCAGGCTGGTACAGCATCTATGGAAATCAGTATGGAGAATATTCAAACAACTCAAATTCAACATACCGTATGATCCAGCAATAGCACTCCTAGGAATATATCCAGAACACTTGTTCTATGAGAAACCAACATGCACTCCTATGTTCATAGCAGCACAATCAGTAATTGCAAAAACATGGAAACAACCAAAATGCCCATCAACAGAGGATTGGATAAGAAAGCTATGGTTCATCTACTCCATGGAATACTACTCAGCTATTAAAAAAAACAAAATGCAGTTCTTTGTGGCCAAATGGGCCAAACTGGAAACCATAATGCTAAGGGAAATGAGCCAATCCCAAAAGGTTAAATACCACATGTTTGCCTTAATTTAAGATGATATGATGTTATGTATAACATGTTATGTTTTGAATGTTATATGTTGTGTATAAACTAAAATTGAAGTATAGGTGAGGTGGTCACAGAAGGTGGCTGGGAACCCGCATTTACTTTTAACATATTGGTTATTCATTACTATGTCAATTAATTCCATAATGATGTAAATTTTTGCTGATGGTATGTTGGAGCTTTCAATTGACTGGGATGATACTCTGCTGGCTCTGTCATCAGACCAGAGAGGGTATACCTAAGGAGCCGTTGAACTTGACGGGACAATAAGATGCTGGACTCTATGTTTGGTATACGCTTGCAATGGGGAAATCTCAACTGAACTTGAGCTGTGGTTATGCAACAAGGTGGAGGAATCCACCATGGTGGGAGGGTTTGGGGAGGGGTGGGGAGAACCCAAGTATCTATTTAACTGTGTCACATAATACAATGTAATTACTGAAGTTAAATAATACATAATTAAAAAAAAAAGACAAGTTCAGTGTCCAAGCCATTTCCCGCTGCCATGGAAACTAAGTGCTCTGGCAGCACATATGTCTGAAAGTGGATATGACACCTAGGGAAGTGAGTGTGTTGGTGAATGGCAACTGCCCGAAGCAGCAGCACAGCTCTCCCAGTGCCAAAACAACTCCACCTGCCTCATGAACTTCACATACCATCAGCTGTCCTGGCAGCTCTCTAGGAAACCCTGTTGGGTCACTTCCGGTCCCATGCCCATTGAGCCCAGTGGGATGGAATCAAGCAGCTTGAGCACCCACACAAAACGAACATGGAGCTCCTCACTCAAGGCGCTCAAAACTCCATGGCCAAAGACAAGTTCAGTGCCCAAGCCATTTCCCGCTGCCATGGAAACCAAGTGCTCTGGCAGCACATATGTCTGAAAGTGGATATGACACCTAGGGAAGGGAGTGTGCTGGTGAATGGCAACTGCCCGAAGCAGCAGCACAGCTCTTCCACTGCCAAAACAACTCCACCTGCCTCATGAACTTCACATACCATCAGCTGTCCTGGCAGCAATCTAGGAAACCCTGTTGGGTCACTTCCGGTCCCATGCCCATTGAGCCAAGTGGGATGGAATCAAGCAGCTTCAGCACACACACAAAAAGAACATGGAGCTCCTCTCTCAAGGCGCTCAAAACTCCACGGCCAAAGACAAGTTCAGTGCCCAAGCCATTCCCCGCTGCCATGGAAACCAAGTGCTCTGGCAGCACATATGTCTGAAAGTGGATATGACACCTAGGGAAGGGAGTGTGCTGGTGAATGGCAACTGCCCGAAGCAGCAGCACAGCTCTTCCAGTGCCAAAACAACTCCACCTGCCTCATGAACTTCACATACCATCAGCTGTCCTGGCAGCTATCTAGGAAACCCTGTTGGCTCACTTCCGGTCCCATGCCCATTGAGCCCAGTGGGATGGAATCAAGCAGCTTCAGCACCCACACAAAACGAACATGGAGCTCCTCACTCAAGGCGCTCAAACCTCCATGGCCAAAGACAAGATCAGTGCCCAAGCCATTTCCCGCTGCCATGGAAACCAAGTGCTCTGGCAGCACATATGTCTGAAAGTGGATATGACACCTAGGGAAGGGAGTGTGCTGGTGAATGGCAACTGCCCGAAGCAGCAGCACAGCTCTTCCGCTTCCAAAACAACCCCACCTGCCTCATGAACTTCACATACCATCAGCTGTCCTAGCAGCTATGTAGGAAACCCTGTTGGCTCACTTCCGGTCCCATGCCCATTGAGCCCAGTGGGATGGAATCAAGCAGCTTCAGCACCCACACAAATCTAACATGGAGCTCCTCACTCAAGGCGCTCAAAACTCCATGGCCAAAGACAAGTTCAGTGCCCAAGCCATTTCCCACTGCCATGGAAACCAAGTGCTCTGGCAGCACATATGTCTGAAAGTGGATATGACACCTAGGGAAGAGAATGTGCTGGTGAATGGCAACTGCCCGAAGCAGCAGCACAGCTCTTCCACTGCCAAAACAACTCCACCTGCCTCATGAACTTCACATACCATCAGCTGTCCTGGCAGCTATGTAGGAAACCCTGTTGGGTCATTTCCGGTCCCATGCCCATTGAGCCCAGTGGGATGGAATCAAGCAGCTTCAGCACCCACACAAATCTAACATGGAGCTCCTCACTCAAGATGCTCAAAACTCCACGGCCAAATAAACATATGAAAAAATGTTCAAGTTCCCTGGCAATAAGGGAAATCCAAATTAAAACATCAATGAGGTACCACCTAACGCCAGTAAGACTGTCCCACATGAATAAAAGCACCAACGACACTTGTTGGCGAGGTTGCGGGGAAAAGGAAACCCTACTCCACTGCTGGTGGGGCTGCAGGCTGCTACAGCATCTATGGAAATCAGTATGGAGAATATTCAAACAACTCAAATTCAACATACCGTATGATCCAGCAATAGCACTCCTAGGAATATATCCAGAACACTTGTTCTATGAGAAACCAACATGCACTCCTATGTTCATAGCAGCACAATCAGTGATTGCAAAAACATGGAAACAACCAAAATGCCCATCAACAGAGGATTGGATAAGAAAGCTATGGTTCATCTACTCCATGGAATACTACTCAGCTATTAAAAAAAACAAAATGCAGTTCTTTGTGGCCAAATGGGCCAAACTGGAAACCATAATGCTAAGGGAAATGAGCCAATCCCAAAAGGTTAAATACCACATGTTTGCCTTAATTTAAGATGATATGATGTTATGTATAACGTGTTATGTTTTGAATGTTATATGTTGTGTATAAACTAAAATTGAAGTATAGGTGAAGTGGTCACAGAAGGTGGCTGGGAACCCGCATTTACTTTTAACATATTGGTTATTCATTACTATGTCAATTAATTCCATAATGATGTAAATTTTTGCTGATGGTATGTTGGAGCTTTCAATTGACTGGGATGATACTCTGCTGGCTCTGTCATCAGACCAGAGAGGGTATACCTAAGGAGCCGTTGAACTTGACGGGACAATAAGATGCTGGACTCTATGTTTGGTATACGCTTGCAATGGGGAAATCTCAACTGAACTTGAGCTGTGGTTATGCAACAAGGTGGAGGAATCCACCATGGTGGGAGGGTTTAGGGAGGGGTGGGGAGAACCCAAGTATCTATTTAACTGTGTCACATAATACAATGTAATTATTGAAGTTAAATAATAAATAATTAAAAAAAAAAGACAAGTTCAGTGCCCAAGCCATTTCCCGCTGCCATGGAATCTAAGAGCTCTGGCAGCACATATGTCTGAAAGTGGATATGACACCTAGGGAAGTGAGTGTGTTGGTGAATGGCAACTGCCCGAAGCAGCAGCACAGCTCTTCCAGTGCCAAAACAACTCCACCTGCCTCATGAACTTCACATACCATCAGCTGTCCTGGCAGCTATCTAGGAAACCCTGTTGGCTCACTTCCGGTCCCATGCCCATTGAGCCCAGTGGGATGGAATCAAGCAGCTTGAGCACCCACACAAAACGAACATGGAGCTCCTCACTCAAGGCGCTCAAAACTCCACGGCCAAAGACAAGTTCAGTGCCCAAGCCATTTCCCGCTGTCATGGAAACCAAGTGCTCTGGCAGCACATATGTCTGAAAGTGGATATGACACCTAGGGAAGGGAGTGTGCTGGTGAATGGCAACTGCCCGAAGCAGCAGCACAGCTCTTCCACTGCCAAAACAACTCCACCTGCCTCATGAACTTCACATACCATCAGCTGTCCTGGCAGCTATCTAGGAAACCCTGTTGGCTCACTTCCGGTCCCATGCCCATTGAGCCCAGTGGGATGGAATCAACCAGCTTCAGCACCCACACAAAAAGAACATGGAGCTCCTCACTCAAGGCGCTCAAACCTCCATGGCCAAAGACAAGTTCAGTGCCCAAGCCATTTCCCGCTGCCATGAAAACCAAGTGCTCTGGGAGCACATATGTCTGAAAGTGGATATGACACCTAGGGAAGAGAATATGCTGGTGAATGGCAACTGCCCGAAGCAGCAGCACAGCTCTCCAATGCCAAAACAACTACACCTGCCTCATGAACTTCACATACCATCAGCTGTCCTGGCAGCTATCTAGGAAACCCTGTTGGCTCACTTGCCGCTCCCATGCCCATTGAGCCCAGTGGGATGGAATCAAGCAGCTTCAGCACCCACACAAAAAGAACATGGAGCTCCTCACTCAAGGCGCTTAAAACTCCATGGCGAAAGACAAGTTCAGTGCCCAAGCCATTTCCCGCTGCCATGGAAACCAAGTGCTCTGGCAGCACATATGTCTGAAAGTGGATATGACACCTAGGGAAGGGAGTGTGCTGGTGAATGGCAACTGCCCGAAGAAGCAGCACAGCTCTTCCAGTGTCGAAACAACACCACCTGCCTCATGAACTTCACATACCATCAGCTGTCCTAGCAGCTATCTAGGAAACCCTATTGGCTCACTTCCGGTCCCATGCCCTTTGAGCCCAGTGGGATGGAATCAAGCAGCTTCAGCACCCACACAAAACGAACATGGAGCTCCTCACTCAAGGCGCTCAAAACTCCACGGCCAAAGACAAGTTCAGTGCCCAAGCCATTTCCCGCTGCCATGGAAACCAAGTGTTCTGGCAGCACATATGTCTGAAAGTGGATATGACACCTAGGGAAGGGAGTGTGCTGGTGAATGGCAACTGCCCGAAGCAGCAGCACAGCTCTTCCAGTGCCAAAACAACTCCACCTGCCTCATGAACTTCACATACCATCAGCTGTCCTGGCAGCTATCAAGGAAACCCTGTTGGGTCACTTCCGGTCCCATGCCCATTGAGCCCAGTGGGATGGAATCAAGCAGCTTCAGCACCCACACAAATCTAACATGGAGCTCCTCACTCAAGACGCTCAAAACTCCACGGCCAAATAAACATATGAAAAAATGTTCAAGTTCCCTGGCAATAAGGGAAATCCAAATTAAAACATCAATGAGGTACCACCTAACGCCAGTAAGACTGGCCCACATGAATAAAAGCACCAACGACACTTTTTGGCCAGGTTGCGGGAAAAGGGAACCCTACTCCACTGCTGGTGGGGCTGCAGGCTGGTACAGCATCTATGGAAATCAGTATGGAGAATATTCAAACAACTCAAATTCAACATACCGTATGATCCAGCAATAGCACTCCTAGGAATATATCCAGAACACTTGTTCTATGAGAAACCAACATGCACTCCTATGTTCATAGCAGCACAATCAGTAATTGCAAAAACATGGAAACAACCAAAATGCCCATCAACAGAGGATTGGATAAGAAAGCTATGGTTCATCTACTCCATGGAATACTACTCAGCTATTAAAAAAAACAAAATGCAGTTCTTTGTGGCCAAATGGGCCAAACTGGAAACCATAATGCTAAGGGAAATGAGCCAATCCCAAAAGGTTAAATACCACATGTTTGCCTTAATTTAAGATGATATGATGTTATGTATAACATGTTATGTTTTGAATGTTATATGTTGTGTATAAACTAAAATTGAAGTATAGGTGAAGTGGTCACAGAAGGTGGCTGGGAACCCGCATTTACTTTTAACATATTGGTTACTCATTACTATGTCAATTAATTCCATAATGATGTAAATTTTTGCTGATGGTATGTTGGAGCTTGCAATTGACTGGGATGATACTCTGCTGCCTCTGTCATCAGACCAGAGAGGGTATACCTAAGGAGCCGTTGAACTTGACGGGACAATAAGATGCTGGACTCTATGTTTGGTATACGCTTGCAATGGGGAAATCTCAACTGAATTTGAGCTGTGGTTATGCAACAAGGTGGAGGAATCCACCATGGTGGGAGGGTTTGGGGAGGGGTGGGGAGAACCCAAGTATCTATTTAACTGTGTCACATAATACAATGTAATTACTGAAGTTAAATAATAAATAATTAAAAAAAAAAGACAAGTTCAGTGCCCAAGCCATTTCCCGCTGCCATGGAAACTAAGAGCTCTGGAGCACATATGTCTGAATGTGGATATGACACCTAGGGAAGTGAGTGTGTTGGTGAATGGCAACTGCCCGAAGCAGCAGCACAGCTCCTCCAGTGCCAAAACAACCCCACCTGCCTCATGAACTTCACATACCATCAGCTGTCCTGGCAGCTATCTAGGAAACCCTGTTGGGTCACTTCCGGTCCCATGCCCATTGAGCCCAGTGGGATGGAATCAAGCAGCTTCAGCACCCACACAAAACGAACATGGAGCTCCTCACTCAAGGCGCTCAAAACTCCATGGCCAAAGACAAGTTCAGTGCCCAAGCCATTTCCCGCTGCCATGGAAACCAAGTGCTCTGGCAGCACATATGTCTGAAAGTGGATATGACACCTAGGGAAGGGAGTGTGCTGGTGAATGGCAACTGCCCGAAGCAGCAGCACAGCTCTTCCACTGCCAAAACAACCCCACCTGCCTCATGAACTTCACATACCATCAGCTGTCCTGGCAGCTATCTAGGAAACCCTGTTGGGTCACTTCCGGTCCCATGCCCATTCAGCCCAGTGGGATGGAATCAAGCAGCTTCAGCACCCACACAAAACGAACATGGAGCTCCTCACTCAAGGTGCTCAAAACTCCACAGCCAAAGACAAGTTCAGTGCCTAAGCCATTTCCCGCTGCCATGGAAACCAAGTGCTCTGGCAGCACATATGTCTGAAAGTGGATATGACACCTAGGGAAGGGAGTGTGCTGGTGAATGGCAACTGCCCGAAGCAGCAGCACAGCTCTTCCAGTGCCAAAACAACTCCACCTGCCTCATGAACTTCACATACCATCAGCTGTCCTGGCAGCTATCTAGGAAACCCTGTTGGCTCACTTCCGGTCCCATGCCCATTGAGCCCAGTGGGATGGAATCAAGCAGCTTCAGCACCCACACAAAACTAACATTGAGCTCCTCACTCAAGGCGCTAAAAACTCCATGGCCAAAGACAAGTTCAGTGCCCAAGCCATTTCCCGCTGCCATGGAAACCAAGTGCTCTGGCAGCACATATGTCTGAAAGTGTATATGACACCTAGGGAAGGGACTGTGCTGGTGAATGGCAAGTTCCCGAAGCAGCAGCACAGCTCTTCCACTGCCAACACAACCCCACCTGCCTCATGAACTTCACATACCATCAGCTGTCCTAGCAGCTATCTAGGAAACCCTGTTGGGTCATTTCCGGTCCGATGCCCATTGAGCCCAGTGGGATGGAATCAAGCAGCTTCAGCACCCACAAAAATCTAACACGGAGCTCCTCACTCAAGGCGCTCAAAACTCCATGGCCAAAGACAAGTTCAGTGCCCAAGAAATTTTCCGCTGCCATGGAAACCAAGTGCTCTGGTAGCACATATGTCTGAAAGTGGATATGACACCTAGGGAAGGGAGTGTGCTGGTGAATGGCAACTGCCCGAAGCAGCAGCACAGCTCTTCCACTGCCAAAACAACCCCACCTGCCTCATGAACTTCACATACCATCAGCTGTCCTGGCAGCTATCTAGGAAACCCTGTTGGGTCACTTCTGGTCCCATGCCCATTGAGCCCAGTGGGATGGAATCAAGCAGCTTCAGCACCCACACAAATCTAACATGGAGCTCCTCACTCAAGGCGCTCAAAACTCCATGGCAGAAGACAAGTTCAGTGCCCAAGCCATTTCCCGCTGCCATGGAAACCAAGTGCTCTGGCAGCACATATGTCTGAAAGTGGATATGACACCTAGGGAAGGGAGTGTGCTGGTGAATGGCAACTGCCCGAAGCAGCAGCACAGCTCTTCCACTGCCAAAACAACCCCACCTGCCTCATGAACTTCACATACCATCAGCTGTCCTGGCAGCTATCTAGGAAACCCTGTTGGGTCACTTCTGGTCCCATGCCCATTGAGCACAGTGGGATGGAATCAAGCAGCTTCAGCACCCAAACAAAAAGAACATGGAGCTCCTCACTCAAGGCGCTCAAAACTCCACGGCCAAAGACAAGTTCAGTGCCCAAGCCATTTCCCGCTGCCATGGAAACCAAGTGCTCTGGCAGCACATATGTCTGAAGGTGGATATGACACCTAGGGAAGGGAGTGTGCTGGTGAATGGCAACTGCCCGAAACAGCAGCACAGCTCTTCCACTGCCAAAACAACTCCACGTGCCTCATGAACTTCACATACCATCAGCTGTCCTGGCAGCTATCTAGGAAACCCTGTTGGGTCACTTCCGGTCCCATGCCCATTGAGCCCAGTGGGATGGAAACAAGCAGCTTCAGCACCCACACAAATCTAACATGGAGCTCCTCACTCAAGGCGCTAAAAACTCCATGGCCAAAGACAAGTTCAGTGCCCAAGCCATTTTCCGCTGCCATGGAAACCAAGTGCTCTGGCAGCACATATGTCTGAAAGTGGATATGACACCTAGGGAAGGGAGTGTGCTGGTGAATGGCAACTGCCCGAAGCAGCAGCACAGCTCTTCCACTGCCAAAACAACCCCACCTGCCTCATGAACTTCACATACCATCAGCTGTCCTGGCAGCTATCTAGGAAACCCTGTTGGCTCACTTCCGGTCCCATGCCCATTGAGCCCAGTGGGATGGAGTTAAGCAGCCTCAGCACCCACACAAATCTAACATGGAGCTCCTCACTCAAGACGCTCAAATCTCCACGGCCAAATAAACATATGAAAAAATGTTCAAGTTCCCTGGCAATAAGGGAAATCCAAATTAAAACATCAATGAGGTACCACCTAACGCCAGTAAGACTGGCCCACATGAATAAAAGCACCAACGACACTTGTTGGCGAGGTTGCGGGGAAAAGGGAACCCTACTCCACTGCTGGTGGGGCTGCAGGCTGCTACAGCATCTATGGATATCAGTATGGAGAATATTCAAACAACTCAAATTCAACATACCGTATGATCCAGCAATAGCACTCCTAGGAATATATCCAGAACACTTGTTCTATGAGAAACCAACATGCACTCCTATGTTCATAGCAGCACAATCAGTAATTGCAAAAACATGGAAACAACCAAAATGCCCATCAACAGAGGATTGGATAAGAAAGCTATGGTTCATCTACTCCATGGAATACTACTCAGCTATTAAAAAAAACAAAATGCAGTTCTTTGTGGCCAAATGGGCCAAACTGGAAACCATAATGCTAAGGGAAATGAGCCAATCCCAAAAGGTTAAATACCACATGTTTGCCTTAATTTAAGATGATATGATGTTATGTATAACATGTTATGTTTTGAATGTTATATGTTGTGTATAAACTAAAATTGAAGTATAGGTGAAGTGGTCACAGAAGGTGGCTGGGAACCCGCATTTACTTTTTACATATTGGTTACTCATTACTATGTCAATTAATTCCATAATGATGTAAATTTTTGCTGATGGTATGTTGGAGCTTTCAATTGACTGGGATGATACTCTGCTGGCTCTGTCATCAGACCAGAGAGGGTATACCTAAGGAGCCGTTGAACTTGACGGGACAATAAGATGCTGGACTCTATGTTTGGTATACGCTTGCAATGGGGAAATCTCAACTGAACTTGAGCTGTGGTTATGCAACAAGGTGGAGGAATCCACCATGGTGGGAGGGTTTGGGGAGGGGTGGGGAGAACCCAAGTATCTATTTAACTGTGTCACATAATACAATGTAATTACTGAAGTTAAATAATAAATAATTAAAAAAAAAAAAAGACAAGTTCAGTGCCCAAGCCATTTCCCGCTGCCATGGAAACTAAGAGCTCTGGCAGCACATATGTCTGAAAGTGGATATGACACCTAGGGAAGGGAGTGTGCTGGTGAATGGCAAGTCCCCGAAGCAGCAGCACAGCTCTTCCAGTGCCAAAACAACTCCACCTGCCTCATGAACTTCACATACCATCAGCTGTCCTGGCAGCTATCTAGGAAACCCTGTTGGGTCACTTCCGGTCCCATGCCCATTGAGCCCAGTGGGATGGAATCAAGCAGCTTCAGCACCCACACAAAAAGAACATGGAGCTCCTCACTCAAGGCGCTCAAAACTCCACGGCCAAAGACAAGTTCAGTGCCCAAGCCATTTCCCGCTGCCATGGAAACTAAGAGCTCTGGCAGCACATATGTCTGAAAGTGGATATGACACCTAGGGAAGGGAGTGTGCTGGTGAATGGCAACTACCCGAAGCAGCAGCACAGCTCTTCCACTGCCAAAACAACTCCACCTGCCTCTTGAACTTCACATACCATCAGCTGTCCTGGCAGCTATCAAGGAAACCCTGTTGTGTCATTTCCGGTCCCATGCCCATTGAGCCCAGTGGGATGGAATCAAGCAGCTTCAGCACCCACACAAATCTAACATGGAGCTCCTCACTCAAGACGCTCAAAACTTCACGGCCAAATAAACATATGAAAAAATGTTCAAGTTCCCTGGCAATAAGGGAAATCCAAATTAAAACATCAATGAGGTACCACCTAACGCCAGTAAGACTGGCCCACATGAATAAAAGCACCAACGACACTTGTTGGCGAGGTTGCGGGGAAAAGGGAACCCTACTCCACTGCTGGTGGGGCTGCAGGCTGCTACAGCATCTATGGAAATCAGTATTGAGAATATTCAAACAACTCAAATTCAACATACCGTATGATCCAGCAATAGCACTCCTAGGAATATATCCAGAACACTTGTTCTATGAGAAACCAACATGCACTCCTATGTTCATAGCAGCACAATCAGTAATTGCAAAAACATGGAAACAACCAAAATGCCCATCAACAGAGGATTGGATAAGAAAGCTATGGTTCATCTACTCCATGGAATACTACTCAGCTATTAAAAAAAACAAAATGCAGTTCTTTGTGGCCAAATGGGCCAAACTGGAAACCATAATGCTAAGGGAAATGAGCCAATCCCAAAAGGTTAAATACCACATGTTTGCCTTAATTTAAGATGATATGATGTTATGTATAACATTTTATGTTTTGAATGTTATATGTTGTGTATAAACTAAAATTGAAGTATAGGTGAGGTGGTCACAGAAGGTGGCTGGGAACCCGCATTTACTTTTAACATATTGGTTACTCATTACTATGTCAATTAATTCCATAATGATGTAAATTTTTGCTGATGGTATGTTGGAGCTTTCAATTGACTGGGATGATACTCTGCTGGCTCTGTCATCAGACCAGAGAGGGTATACCTAAGGAGCCGTTGAACTTGACGGGACAATAAGATGCTGGACTCTATGTTTGGTATAGGCTTGCAATGGGGAAATCTCAACTGAACTTGAGCTGTGGTTATGCAACAAGGTGGAGGAATCCACCATGGTGGGAGGGTTTAGGGAGGGGTGGGGAGAAACCAAGTATCTATTTAATTGTGTCACATAATACAATGTAATTACTGAAGTTAAATAATAAATAATTAAAAAAAAAAAAAGACAAGTTCAGTGCCCAAGCCATTTCCCGCTGCCATGGAAACTAAGAGCTCTGGAGCACATATGTCTGAATGTGGATATGACACCTAGGGAAGTGAGTGTGTTGGTGAATGGCAACTGCCCGAAGCAGCAGCACAGCTCTTCCACTGCCAAAACAACTCCACCTGCCTCATGAACTTCACATACCATCAGCTGTCCTGGCAGCTATCTAGGAAACCCTGTTGGCTCACTTCCGGTCCCATGCCCATTGAGCCCAGTCGGATGGAATCAAGCAGCTTCAGCACCCACACAAAACTAACATGGAGCTCCTCACTCAAGGCGCTCAAAACTCCACGGCCAAAGACAAGTTCAGTGCCCAAGCCATTTCCCGCTGCCATGGAAACCAAGTGCTCTGGCAGCACATATGTCTGAAAGTGGATATGACACCTAGGGAAGGGAGTGTGTTGGTGAATGGCAACTGCCCGAAGCAGCAGCACAGCTCTTCCACTGCAAAAACAACCCCACCTGCCTCATGAACTTCACATACCATCAGCTGTCCTGGCAGCTATCTAGGAAACCCTGTTGGGTCACTTCCGGGCCCATGCCCATTGAGCCCAGTGGGATGGAATCAAGCAGCTTCAGCACCCACACAAATCTAACATGGAGCTCCTCACTCAAGGCGCTCAAAACTCCATGGCCAAAGACAAGTTCAGTGCCCAAGCCATTTCCCACTGTCATGGAAACCAAGTGCTCTGGCAGCACATATGTCTGAAAGTGGATATGTCACCTAGGGAAGAGAATGTGCTGGTGAATGGCAACTGCCTGAAGCAGCAGCACAGCTCTTCCACTGCCAAAACAACTCCACCTGCCTCATGAACTTCACATACCATCAGCTGTCCTGGCAGCTATCTAGGAAACCCTGTTGGCTCACTTCCGGTCCCATGCCCATTGAGCCCAGTGGGATGGAATCAAGCAGCTTCAGCACCCACACAAATCTAACATGGAGCTCCTCACTCAAGGCGCTCAAAACTCCATGGCCAAAGACAAGTTCAGTGCCCAAGCCATTTCCCGCTGCCATGGAAACCAAGTGCTCTGGCAGCACATATGTCTGAAAGTGGATATGACACCTAGGGAAGGGAATAGTGCTGATGAATGGCAACTGCCCGAAGCAGCAGCACAGCTCTTCCACTGCCAAAAAAACTCCACCTGCCTCATGAACTTCACATACCATCAGCTGTCCTGGCAGCTATCTAGGAAACCCTGTTGGGTCACTTCCGGTCCCATGCCCATTGAGCCCAGTGGGATGGAATCAAGCAGCTTCAGCACCCACACAAAACGAACATGGAGCTCCTCACTCAAGGCGCTCAAAACTCCATGGCCAAGACAAGTTCAGTGCCCAAGCCATTTCCCGCTGCCATGGAAACCAAGTGCTCTGGCAGCATATGTCTGAAAGTGGATATGACACCTAGGGGAGGGAGTGTGGTGGTGAATGTCAACTGCCCGAAGCAGCAGCACACCTCTGCCAGTGCAAAACCAACTCCACCTGCCTCATGAACTTCACATACCATCAGCTGTCCTGGCAGCTATCTAGGAAACCCTGTTGGGTCACTTCCGGTCCCATGCCCATTGAGACCAGTGGGATGGAAACAAGCAGCTTCAGCACCCACACAAAACGAACATGGAGCTCCTCACTCAAGGCGCTCAAAAGCCGACAGCCAAAGACAAGTTTAGTGCACAAGCCATTTCCCGCTGCCATGGAAACCAAGTGCTCTGGCAGCACATATGTCTGAATGTGGATATGACACCTAGGGAAGGGAGTGTGGTGGTGAATGGCAACTGCTCGAAGCAGCAGCACAGCTCTTCCACTGCCAAAACAACTCCACCTGCCTCATGAACTTCACATACCATCAGCTGTCCTGGCATGATTGTTGGACAACCTGTTGGGTCACTTCCGGTCCCATGCCCATTGAGACCAGAGGGATGAAATCAAGCAAGATGAGTACCCACACAAAACTAACATGGAGCTCCTCATTCAAGGCGCTCAAAACTTCACGGCCAAAGACAAGTTCAGTGCCCAAGCCATTTCCCGCTGCCATGGAAACCAAGTGCTCTGGCAGCACATATGTCTGAAAGTGGATATGACACCTAGGGAAGGGAGTGTGCTGGTGAATGGCAACTGCCCGAAGCAGCAGCACAGCTCTTCCAGTGCCAAAACAACTCCACGTGCCTCATGAACTTCACATACCATCAGCTGTCCTGGCAGCTATCTAGGAAACCCTGTTGGGTCACTTCCGGTCCCATGCCCATTGAGCCCAGTGGGATGGAATCAAGCAGCTTGAGCACCCACACAAAACGAACATGAAACTCCTCACTCAAGGCGCTCAAAACGCCACAGCCAAAGACAAGTCCAGTGCCCAAGCCATTTCCCGCTGCCATGGAAACCAAGTGCTCTGGCAGCACATATGTCTGAAAGTGGATATGATACCTAGGGAAGGGAGTGTGCTGGTGAATGGCAACTGCCCAAAGCAGCAGCATAGCTCTTCCACTGCCAAAACAACTCCACCTGCCTCATGAACTTCACATACCATCAGCTGTCCTGGCAGCTATCTAGGAAACCCTGTTGGGTCACTTCCGGTCCCATGCCCATTGAGCCCAGTGGGATGGAATCAAGCAGCTTGATGACCCACACAAAACTAACATGGAGCTCCTCACTCAAGGCGCTCAAAAGCCCACAGCCAAAGACAAGTTCAGTGCCGAAGCCATTTCCCGCTGCCATGGAAACCAAGTGTTCTGGCAGCACATATGTCTGAATGTGGATATGACACCTAGGGAAGGGAGTTTGCTGGTGAATGGCATCTGCCCGAAGCAGCAGCACAGCTCTTACAATGCAAAACCAACTACACGTGCCTCATGAACTTCACATACCATCAGCTGTCCTGGCATGTATTTTGGACACGCTGTTGGGTCACTTCCGGTCCCATGCCCATTGAGCCCAGTCGGATGGAATCAAGCAGCTTCAGCACCCACACAAAACTAACATGGAGCTCCTCACTCAAGGCGCTCAAAACTCCACGGCCAAAGACAAGTTCAGTGCCCAAGCCATTTCCCGCTGCCATGGAAACCAAGTGCTCTGGCAGCACATATGTCTGAAAGTGGATATGACACCTAGGGAAGGGAGTGTGTTGGTGAATGGCAACTGCCCGAAGCAGCAGCACAGCTCTTCCACTGCCAAAACAACCCCACCTGCCTCATGAACTTCACATACCATCAGCTGTCCTGGCAGCTATCTAGGAAACCCTGTTGGGTCACATCCGGGCCCATGCCCATTGAGCCCAGTGGGATGGAATCAAGCAGCTTCAGCACCCACACAAATCTAACATGGAGCTCCTCACTCAAGGCGCTCAAAACTCCATGGCCAAAGACAAGTTCAGTGCCCAAGCCATTTCCCACTGTCATGGAAACCAAGTGCTCTGGCAGCACATATGTCTGAAAGTGGATATGTCACCTAGGGAAGAGAATGTGCTGGTGAATGGCAACTGCCTGAAGCAGCAGCACAGCTCTTCCACTGCCAAAACAACTCCACCTGCCTCATGAACTTCACATACCATCAGCTGTCCTGGCAGCTATCTTGGAAACCCTGTTGGCTCACTTCCGGTCCATGCCCATTGATCCCAGAGGGATGGAATCAAGCAGCTTCAGCACCCACACAAATCTAACATGGAGCTCCTCACTCAAGGCGCTCAAAACTCCATGGCCAAAGACAAGTTCAGTGCCGAAGCCATTTCCCGCTGCCATGGAAACCAAGTGCTCTGGCAGCACATATGTCTGAAAGTGGATATGACACCTAGGGAAGGGAGTGTGGTGGTGAATGGCAACTGCCCGAAGCAGCAGCACAGCTCTTCCACTGCCAAAAAAACTCCACCTGCCTCATGAACTTCACATACCATCAGCTGTCCTGGCAGCTATCTAGGAAACCCTGTTGGCTCACTTCCGGTCCCATGCCCATTGAGCCCAGTCGGATGGAATCAAGCAGCTTCAGCACCCACACAAAACGAACATGGAGCTCCTCACTCAAGGCGCTCAAAACTCCATGGCCAAGACAAGTTCAGTGCCCAAGCCATTTCCCGCTGCCATGGAAACCAAGTGCTCTGGCAGCACATGTCTGAAAGTGGATATGACACCTAGGGAAGGGAGTGTGCTGGTGAATGGCAAATGCCCGAAGCAGCAGCACAGCTCTTGCACTGCCAAAACAACACCACCTGCCTCATGAACTTCACATACCATCAGCTGTCCTGGCAGCTATCTAGGAAACCCTGTTGGGTCACTTCCGGTCCCATGCCCATTGAGCCCAGTCGAATGGAATCAAGCAGCTTGAGCACCCACACAAAACTAACATTGAGCTGCTCACTCAAGGCGCACAAAACGTCACAGCCAAATACAAGTTCAGTGCCCAAACCATTTCCCGCTGCCATGGAAACCAAGTGCTCTGGCAGCACATATGTCTGAAAGTGGATATGACACCTAGGGAAGGGAGTGTGCTGGTGAATGGCAAATGCCCGAAGCAGCAGCACAGCTCTTGCACTGCCAAAACAACACCACCTGCCTCATGAACTTCACATACCATCAGCTGTCCTGGCAGCTATCTAGGAAACCCTGTTGGGTCACTTTCTGTCCCATGCCCATTGAGCCCAGTGGGATGGAATCAAGCAGCTTCAGCACCCACACAAAAATAACATGGAGCTCCTCACTCCAGGCACTCAAAACTTCATGGCCAAAGACAAGTTCAGTGCCCAAGCCATTTCCCACTGGCATGGAAACTAAGAGCTCTGGCAGCACATATGTCTGAAAGTGGATATGACAATAAGAAAGGGAGTGTGGTGGTGAATGGCAACTGCCTGAAGCAGCAGCACAGCTCTTCCACTGCCAAAACTACTCCACCTGCCTCATGAACTTCACAAACCATCAGCTGTCCTGGCATGATTGTTGGACACCCTGTTGGGTCACTTCCGGTCAAATGCCCATTGAGCCCAGTGGGATGGAATCAAGCAGTTTCAGCACCCACACATAATGAAGATGGAGCTCCTCACTCCAGGCGTGTAAAACTTCACAGCCAAAGAGAAGTTCAGTGCCCAAGCCATTTCCCGCTGCCATGGAAACCAAGTGCTCTGGCAGCACATATGTCTGAAAGTGGATATGACACCTAGGGAAGGGAATGTGTTGGTGAATGGCAAGTCCCCGAAGCAGCAGCACAGCTCTTCCAGTGGCAAAACAACTCCACCTGCCTCATGAACTTCACATACCATCAGCTGTCCTGGCATGATTGTTGGACACCCTGTTGGGTCACTTCCGGTCAAATGCCCATTGAGCCCAGTGGGATGGAATCAAGCAGCTTCAGCACCCACACAAAACGAACATGGAGCTCCTCACTCAAGGCACTCAAAAATCCACAGCCAAAGACATGTTAGGTGCCCAAACCATTTTCTGCTGTCATGGAAACCAAGTGCTCTGGCAGCACATATGTCTGAATGTGGATATGACACCTAGGGAAGGGACTGTGCTGGTGAATGGCAACTGACCGAAGCAGCAGCACAGCTCTTCCAGTCCCAAAACAACTCCACCTGCCTCATGAACTTCACATACCATCAGCTGTCCTGGCATGGTTGTTGTACATCCTGTTGGGTCACTTCCGGTACCATGCCCATTGAGCTCTGTGGGATGGAATCAAGCAGGTTGAGCACCCACACAAAACGAACATGTAGCTCCTCACTCAAGGCGTTTATAACTCCACAGCCAAAGACAAGTTCAGTGCCCAAGCCATTTCCCGCTGCCATGGAAACCAAGTGCTCTGGCAGCACATATGTCTGAATGTGGATATGACACCTAGGGAAGGGAGTTTGCTGGTGAATGGCAAGACCCCGAAGCAGCAGCACAGCTCTTCCAGTGGCAAAACAACTCCACCTGCCTCATGAACTTCACATACCATCAGCTGTCCTGGCAGCTATCTAGGAAACCCTGTTGGGTCACTTCCGGTCCCATGCCCATTGAGCCCAGTCGGATGGAATCAAGCAGCTTCAGCACCCACACAAAACTAACATGGAGCTCCTCACTCAAGGCACTCAAAGCTCCACAGCCAAAGTCAAGTTCAGTGCCCAAGCCATTTCCCTCTGCAATGGAAACCAAGTGCTCTGGCAGCACATATGTCTGAAAGTGGATATGACACCTAGGGAAGGGAGTGTGGTGGTGAATGGCAACTGCCCGAAGCAGCAGCACAGCTCTTCCAGTGCCAAAACAACTCCACCTGCCTCATGAACTTCACATACCATCAGCTGTCCTGGCATGGTTGTTGTACATCCTGTTGGGTCACTTCTGGTACCATGCCCATTGAGCTCTGTGGGATGAAATCAAGCAGGATGAGCACCCACACAAAACGAACATGGAGCTCCTCACTCAAGGCGCTTAAAACTCCAGAGCCAAAGTCAAGTTCAGTGCCCAAGCCATTTCCCGCTGCCATGGAAACCAAGTGCTCTGGCAGCACATATGTCTGAAAGTGGATATGACACCTAGGGAAGGGAGTGTGCTGGTGAATGGCAAATGCCCGAAGCAGCAGCACAGCTCTTCCAGTGGCAAAACAACTCCACCTGCCTCATGAACTTCACATACCATCAGCTGTCCTGGCAGCTATCTAGGAAACCCTGTTGGGTCACTTCCGGTCCCATGCCCATTGAGCCCAGTGGGATGGAATCAAGCAGTTTGAGCACCCACACAAAACGAACATGGAGCTCCTCACTCAAGGCGCTCAAAAGCCGACAGCCAAAGAAAAGTTTAGTGCCCAAGCCATTTCCCGCTGCCATGGAAACCAAGTGCTCTGGCAGCACATATGTCTGAATGTGGATATGACACCTAGGGAAGGGAGTGTGGTGGTGAATGGCAACTGCTCGAAGCAGCAGCACAGCTCTTCCACTGCCAAAACAACTCCACCTGCCTCATGAACTTCACATACCATCAGCTGTCCTGGCATGATTGTTGGACAACCTGTTGGGTCACTTCCGGTCCCATGCCCATTGAGCCCAGAGGGATGAAATCAAGCAAGATGAGTACCCACAAAAAACTAACATGGAGCTCCTCATTCAAGGCGCTCAAAACTTCACGGCCAAAGACAAGTTCAGTGCCCAAGCCATTTCCCGCTGCCATGGAAACCAAGTGCTCTGGCAGCACATATGTCTGAAAGTGGATATGACACCTAGGGAAGGGAGTGTGCTGGTGAATGGCAACTGCCCGAAGCAGCAGCACAGCTCTTCCAGTGCCAAAACAACTCCACGTGCCTCATGAACTTCACATACCATCAGCTGTCCTGGCAGCTATCTAGGAAACCCTGTTGGGTCACTTCCGGTCCCATGCCCATTGAGCCCAGTGGGATGGAATCAAGCAGCTTGAGCACCCACACAAAACGAACATGTAACTCCTCACTCAAGGCGCTCAAAACGCCACAGCCAAAGACAAGTCCAGTGCCCAAGCCATTTCCCGCTGCCATGGAAACCAAGTGCTCTGGCAGCACATATGTCTGAAAGTGGATATGATACCTAGGGAAGGGAGTGTGCTGGTGAATGGCAACTGCCCAAAGCAGCAGCATAGCTCTTCCACTGCCAAAACAACTCCACATGCCTCATGAACTTCACATACCATCAGCTGTCCCTGCAGCTATCTAGGAAACCCTGTTGGGTCACTTCCGGTCCCATGCCCATTGAGCCCAGTGTGATGGAATCAAGCAGCTTGATGACCCACACAAAACTAACATGGAGCTCCTCACTCAAGGCGCTCAAAACTCCATGGCCAAAGACAAGTTCAGTGCCCAAGCCATTTCCCGCTGCCATGGAAACCAAGTGCTCTGGCAGCACCTATGTCTGAAAGTGGATATGAGACTTAGGAAGGGAGTGTGGTGCTGAATTGCAAGTTACTGAAGCAGCAGCACAGCTCATCCACTGCCAAAACAACTCCACCTGCCTCATGAACTTCACATACCATCAGCTGTCCTGGCAGCTATCTAGGAAACCCTGTTGGATCGCTTCCAGTCCCATGCCCATTGAGCCCAGTGGGATGGAATCAAGCAGTTTCAGCACCCACACAAAACGAACATGGAGCTCCTCACTCAAGGCGCTCAAAAGCCCACAGCCAAAGACAAGTTCAGTGCCCAAGCCATTTCCCGCTGCCATGGAAACCAAGTGCTCTGGCAGCACATATGTCTGAAAGTGGATATGACACCTAGGGAAGGGAGTGTGCTGGTGAATGGCAACTGCCCGAAGCACCAGCACAGCTCTTCCAGTGCCAAAACAACACCACCTGCCTCATGAACTTCACATACCATCAGCTGTCCTGGCAGCTATCTAGGAAACCCTGTTGGGTCACTTTCGGTCCCATGCCCATTGAGCCCAGGGGGATGAAATCAAGCAGCCTGAGCACCCACACAAAACGAACATTGAGCTCCTCACTCAAGGCGCACAAAACTTCACAGCCAAAGACAAGTTCAGTGCCCAAGCCATTTCCCGCTGCCATGGAAACCAAGTGCTCTGGCAGCACATATGTCTGAAAGTGGATATGACACCTAGGGAAGGGAGTGTGGTGGTGCATGGCAACTGCCCGAAGCAGCAGCACAGCTCTTCCAGTGCCAAAACAACTCCACCTGCCTCATGAACTTCACATACCATCAGCTCTCCTGGCATGTATCTAGGAAACCCTGTTGGGTCACTTCCGATCCCATGCCCATTGAGCCCAGTGGGATGGAATCAAGCAGCTTCAGCACCCACACAAAACTAACATGGAGCTCCTCACTCAAGGCGTTTAAAACTTCACAGCCAAAGAGAAGTTCAGTGCCGAAGCCATTTCCCGCTGCCATGGATACCAAGTGCTCTGGCAGCACATATGTCTGAAAGTGGATATGACACCTAGGGAAGGGAATGTGCTGGTGAATGGCAAGTGCCCGAAGCAGCAGCACAGCTCTTCCACTGCCAAAACAACTCCACCTGCCTCATGAACTTCACAAACCATCAGCTGTCCTGGCAGCTATCTAGGAAACCCTGTTGGGTCACTTCCGGTCGCATGCCCATTGAGCCCAGTGGGATGGAATCAAGCAGCTTCAGCAACCACACAAAACGAACATGGAGCTCCTCACTCAAGGCGCTCAAAACTCCATTGCCAAAGACAAGTTCAGTGCCCAAGCCATTTCCCGCTGCCATGGAAACCAAGTGCTCTGGCAGCACATATGTCTGAAAATGGATATGACACCTAGGGAAGGGAGTGTGTTGGTGAATGGCAACTGCCCGAAGCAGCAGCACAGCTCTTCCACTGCCAAAACAACTCCACCTGCCTCATGAACTTCACATACCATCAGCTGTCCTGGCAGCTATCTAGGAAACCCTGTTGGCTCACTTCCGGTCCCATGCCCATTGAGCCCAGTGGGATGGAATCAAGCAGCTTCAGCACCCACACAAAACGAACATGGAGCTCCTCACTTCAGTAGCTGAAAAGCCCACAGCCAAAGAGAAGTTCAGTGCCCAAGCCATTTCCCGCTGCCATGGAAACCAAGTGCTCTGGCAGCACATGTCTGAAAGTGGATACGACACCTAGGGAAGGGAGTGTGGTGGTGAATGGCAACTGCCTGAAGCAGCAGCACAGCTCTTCCACTGCCAAAACTACTCCACCTGCCTCATGAACTTCACAAACCATCAGCAGTTCTGGCATGATTGTTGGACACCCTGTTGGGTCACTTCCGGTCAAATGCCCATTGAGCCCAGTGGGATGGAATCAAGCAGCTTCAGCACCCACACATAATGAAGATGGAGCTCCTCACTCAAGGCGTGTAAAACTTCACAGCCAAAGAGAAGTTCAGTGCCGAAGCCATTTCCCGCTGCCATGGATACCAAGTGCTCTGGCAGCACATATGTCTGAAAGTGGATATGACACCTAGGGAAGGGAATGTGTTGGTGAATGGCAAGTCCCCGAAGCAGCAGCACAGCTCTTCCACTGCCAAAACAACTCCACCTGCCTCATGAACTTCACATACCATCAGCTGTCCTGGCATGATTGTTGGACACCCTGTTGGGTCACATCCGGTCCCATGTCCATTGAGCCCAGTGGGATGGAATCAAGCAGCTTGAGCACCCACACAAATCTAACATGGAGCTCCTCACTCAAGGCACTCAAAAATCCACAGCCAAAGACATGTTCAGTGCCCAATCCATTTTCTGCTGTCATGGAAACCAAGTGCTCTGGCAGCACATATGTCTGAATGTGGATATGACACCTAGGGAAGGGACTGTGCTGGTGAATGGCAACTGCCCGAAGCAGTAGCACAGCTCTTCCAGTGCCAAAACAACTCGACCTGCCTCATGAACTTCACATACCATCAGCTGTCCTTGCATGGTTGTTGTACATCCTGTTGGGTCACTTCCGGTACCATGCCCATTGAGCCCTGTAGGATGGAATCAAGCAGCTTCAGCACCCACACATAATGAAGATGGAGCTCCTCACTCAAGGCGTTTAAAACTTCACAGCCAAAGAGAAGTTCAGTGCCGAAGCCATTTCCCGCTGCCATGGAAACCAAGTGCTCTGGCAGCACATATGTCTGAAAGTGGATATGACACCTAGGGAAGGGAATGTGCTGGTGAATGGCAAGTGCCCGAAGCAGCAGCACAGCTCTTCCAGTGGCAAAACAACTCCAAATGCCTCATGAACTTCACAAACCATCAGCTGTCCTGGCAGCTATCTAGGAAACCCTGTTGGGTCACTTCCGGTCCCATGCCCATTGAGCCCAGTGGGATGGAATCAAGCAGCTTCAGCAACCACACAAAACGAACATGGAGCTCCTCACTCAAGGCGCTCAAAACTCCATAGCCAAAGACAAGTTCAGTGCCCAAGCCATTTCCCGCTGCCATGGAAACCAAGTGCTCTGGCAGCACATATGTCTGAAAGTGGATATGACACCTAGGGGAGGGAGTGTGGTGGTGAATGGCAACTGCCCGAAGCAGCAGCACAGATCTTCCACTGCCAAAACAACTCCACCTGCCTCATGAACTTCACATACCATCAGCTGTCCTGGCAGCTATCTAGGAAACCCTGTTGGCTCACTTCCGGTCCCATGCCCATTGAGCCCAGTGGGATGGAATCAAGCAGCTTCAGCACCCACACAAAACGAACATGGAGCTCCTCACTTCAGTAGCTGAAAAGCCCACAGCCAAAGAGAAGTTCAGTGCCCAAACCATTTCCCGCTGCCATGGAAACCAAGTGCTCTGGAAGCACATATGTCTGAAAGTGGATATGACACCTAGGGAAGGGAGTGTGGTGGTGCATGGCAACTGCTCGATGCAGCAGCACAGCTCTTCCACTGCCAAAACAACTCCACCTGCCTCATGAACTTCACATACCATCAGCTGTCCCTGCAGCTATCTAGGAAACCCTGTTGGGTCACTTCCGGTGAAATGCCCATTGAGCCCAGTGGGATGGAATCAAGCAGCTTCAGCACCCACACAAAAATAACATGGAGCTCCTCACTTAAGGCGCTAAAAACTCCACAGCCAAGAACAAGTTCAGTGCCCAAGCCATTTCCAGCTGCCATGGAAACTAAGAGCTCTGGCAGCACATATGTCTGAAAGTGGATATGACAATAAGAAAGGGAGTGTGGTGGTGAATGGCAACTGCCTGAAGCAGCAGCACAGCTCTTCCACTGCCAAAACTACTCCACCTGCCTCATGAACTTCACAAACCATCAGCTGTCCTGGCATGTATTTTGGACACCCTGTTGGGTCACTTCCGGTCAAATGCCCATTGAGCCCAGTGGGATGGAATCAAGCAGCTTCAGCACCCACACATAATGAAGATGGAGCTCCTCACTCAAGGCGTGTAAAACTTCACAGCCAAAGAGAAGTTCAGTGCCGAAGCCATTTCCCGCTGCCATGGATACCAAGTGCTCTGGCAGCACATATGTCTGAAAGTGGATATGACACCTAGGGAAGGGAATGTGTTGGTGAATGGCAAGTCCCCGAAGCAGCAGCACAGCTCTTCCAGTGGCAAAAAACTCCACCTGCCTCATGAACTTCACATACCATCAGCTGTCCTGGCATGATTGTTGGACACCCTGTTGAGTCACTTCCGGTCAAATGCCCATTGAGCCCAGTGGGATGGAATCAAGCAGCTTCAGCACCCACACAAATCTAACATGGAGCTCCTCACTCAAGGCACTCAAAAATCCACAGCCAAAGACATGTTCAGTGCCCAAACCATTTTCTGCTGTCATGGAAACCAAGTGCTCTGGCAGCACATATGTCTGAATGTGGATATGACACCTAGGGAAGGGACTGTGCTGGTGAATGGCAACTGCCCGAAGCAGCAGCACAGCTCTTCCAGTGCCAAAACAACTCCACCTGCCTCATGAACTTCACATACCATCAGCTGTCCTGGCATGGTTGTTGTACATCCTGTTAGGTCACTTCCGGTACCATGCCCATTGAGCTCTGTGGGATGGAATCAAGCAGGTTGAGCACCCACACAAAACTAACATGGAGCTCCTCACTCAAGGCGCTTATAACTCCACAGCCAAAGTCAAGTTCAGTGCCCAAGCCATTTCCCGCTGCCATGGAAACCAAGTGCTCTGGCAGCACATATGTCTGAAAGTGGATATGACACCTAGGGAAGGGAGTGTGGTGGTGAATGGCAACTGCCCGAAGCAACAGCATAGCTCTTCCAGTGCCAAAACAACTCCACCTGCCTCATGAACTTCACAAACCATCAGCTGTCCTGGCAGCTATCTAGGAAACCCTGTTGGGTCACTTCCGGTCCCATGCCCATTGAGCCCAGTGGGATGGAATCAAGCAGCTTGAGCACCCACACAAATCTAACATGGAGCTCCTCACTCCTGGCACTCAAAACTTCATGGCCAAAGACAAGTTCAGTGCCCAAACCATTTCCCGCTGCCATGGAAACCAAGTGCTCTGGCAGCACATGTCTGAAAGTGGATACGACACCTAGGGAAGGGAGTGTGCTGGTGAATGGCAAATGCCCGAAGCAGCAGCACAGCTCTTCCACTGCCAAAACAACACCACCTGCCTCATGACTTCACATACCATCAGCTGTCCTGGCAGTTATCTAGGAAACCCTGTTGGGTCACTTTCGGTCCCATGCCCATTGAGCCCAGTCGAATGGAATCAAGCAACTTGAGCACCCACACAAAACTAACATTGAGCTGCTCACTCAAGGCGCACAAAACTTCACAGCCAAAGACAAGTTCAGTGCCCAAACCATTTCCCGCTGCCATGGAAACCAAGTGCTCTGGCAGCACATATGTCTGAATGTGGATATGACACCTAGGGAAGGGAGTGTGGTGGTGCATGGCAACTGCCCGAAGCAGCAGCACAGCTCTTCCAGTGCCAAAACAACTCTACCTGCCTCATGAACTTCACATACCATCAGCTCTCCTGGCATGTATTTTGGACACGCTGTTGGGTCACTTCCGGTCCCATGCCCATTGAGCCCAGTGGGATGGAATCAAGCAGCTTCAGCACCCACACAAAAATAACATGGAGCTCCTCACTTAAGGCGCTGAAAACTCCACAGCCAAGGACAAGTTCAGTGCCCAAGCCATTTCCCACTGGCATGGAAACTAAGAGCTCTGGCAGCACATATGTCTGAAAGTGGATATGACAATAAGAAAGGGAGTGTGGTAGTGAATGGCAACTGCCTGAAGCAGCAGCACAGCTCTTCCACTGCCAAAACTACTCCACCTGCCTCATGAACTTCACAAACCATCAGCTGTCCTGGCATGATTGTTGGACACCCTGTTGGGTCACTTCCGGTCAAATGCCCATTGAGCCCAGTGGGATGGAATCAAGCAGCTTCAGCACCCACACAAATCTAACATGGAGCTCCTCACTCAAGGCACTCAAAAATCCACAGCCAAAGACATGTTCAGTGCCCAATCCATTTTCTGCTGTCATGGAACCAAGTGCTCTGGCAGCACATATGTCTGAATGTGGATATGACACCTAGGGAAGGGACTGTGCTGGTGAATGGCAACTGCCCGAAGCAGCAGCACAGCTCTTCCAGTGCCAAAACAACTCCACCTGCCTCATGAACTTCACATACCATCAGCTGTCCTGGCATTTTTGTTGTACATCCTGTTGGGTCACTTCCGGTACCATGCCCATTGAGCCCTGTGGGATGGAATCAAGCAGCTTCAGCACCCACACATAATGAAGATGGAGCTCCTCATTCAAGGCGTTTAAAACTTCACAGCCAAAGAGAAGTTCAGTGCCGAAGCCATTTCTCGCTGCCATGGATACCAAGTGCTCTGGCAGCACATATGTCTGAAAGTGGATATGACACCTAGGGAAGGGAATGTGCTGGTGAATGGCAAGTGCCCGAAGCAGCAGCACAGCTCTTCCAGTGGCAAAACAACTCCAAATGCCTCATGAACTTCACAAACCATCAGCTGTCCTGGCAGCTATCTAGGAAACCCTGTTGGGTCACTTCCGGTCCCATGCCCATTGAGCCCAGTGGGATGGAATCAAGCAGCTTCAGCAACCACACAAAACGAACATGGAGCTCCTCACTCCAGGCGCTCAAAACTCCATGGATAAAGACAAGTTCAGTGCCCAAGCCATTTCCCGCTGCCATGGAAACCAAGTGCTCTGGCAGCACATATGTCTGAAAGTGGATATGACACCTAGGGAAGGGAGTGTGGTGGTGAATGGCAACTGCCCGAAGCAGCAGCACAGCTCTTCCACTGCCAAAACAACTCCACCTGCCTCATGAACTTCACATACCATCAGCTGTCCTGGCAGCTATCTAGGAAACCCTGTTGGGTCACTTCCGGTCCCATGCCCATTGAGCCCAGTGGGATGGAATCAAGCAGCTTGAGCACCCACACAAAACGAACATGGAGCTCCTCACTTCAGTAGCTGAAAAGCCCACAGCCAAAGAGAAGTTCAGTGCCCAAACCATTTCCCGCTGCCATGGAAACCAAGTGCTCTGGCAGCACATATGTCTGAAAGTGGATATGACACCTAGGGAAGGGAGTGTGGTGGTGCATGGCAACTGCTCGAAGCAGCAGCACAGCTCTTCCACTGCCAAAACAACTCCACCTGCCTCATGAACTTCACATACCATCAGCTGTCCTGGCATGTATTTTGGACACGCTGTTGGGTCACTTCCGGTCCCATGCCCATTGAGCCCAGTGGGATGGAATCAAGCAGCTTCAGCACCCACACAAAAATAACATGGAGCTCCTCACTTAAGGCGCTAAAAACTCCACAGCCAAGGACAAGTTCAGTGCCCAAGCCATTTCCAGCTGCCATGGAAACTAAGAGCTCTGGCAGCACATATGTCTGAAAGTGGATATGACAATAACAAAGGGAGTGTGGTGGTGAATGGCAACTGCTTGAAGCAGCAGCACAGCTCTTCCACTGCCAAAACTACTCCACCTGCCTCATGAACTTCACAAACCATCAGCTGTCCTGGCATGATTGTTGGACACCCTGTTGGGTCGCTTCCGGTCAAATGCCCATTGAGCCCAGTGGGATGGAATCAAGCAGCTTCAGCACCCACACATAATGAAGATGGAGCTCCTCACTCAAGGCGTGTAAAACTTCACAGCCAAAGAGAAGTTCAGTGCCGAAGCCATTTCCCGCTGCCATGGAAACCAAGTGCTCTGGCAGCACATATGTCTGAAAGTGGATATGACACCTAGGGAAGGGAATGTGTTGGTGAATGGCAAGTCCCCGGAGCAGCAGCACAGCTCTTCCACTGCCAAAACAACTCCACCTGCCTCATGAACTTCACATACCATCAGCTGTCCTGGCATGATTGTTGGACACCCTGTTGGGTCACTTCCGGTCAAATGCCCATTGAGCCCAGTGGGATGGAAACAAGCAGCTTCAGCACCCACACAAATCTAACATGGAGCTCCTCACTCAAGGCACTCAAAAATCCACAGACAAAGACATGTTCAGTGCTGAAACCATTTTCTGCTGTCATGGAAACCAAGTGCTCTGGCAGCACATATGTCTGAATGTGGATATGACACCTAGGGAAGGGACTGTGCTGGTGAATGGCAACTGCCCGAAGCAGCAGCACAGCTCTTCCAGTGCCAAAACAACTCCACCTGCCTCATGAACTTCACATACCATCAGCTGTCCTGGCATGGTTGTTGTACATCCTGTTGGGTCACTTTCGGTACCATGCCCATTGAGCTCTGTGGGATGGAATCAAGCAGGTTGAGCACCCACACAAAACTAACATGGAGCTCCTCACTCAAGGCGCTTATAACTCCACAGCCAAAGTCAAGTTCAGTGCCCAAGCCATTTCCCGCTGCCATGGAAACCAAGTGCTCTGGCAGCACATATGTCTGAAAGTGGATATGACACCTAGGGAAGGGAGTGTGGTGGTGAATGGCAACTGCCCGAAGCAGCAGCACAGCTCTTCCACTGCCAAAACAACTCCACCTGCCTCATGAACTTCACAAACCATCAGTTGTCCTGGCAGCTATCTAGGAAACCCTGTTGGGTCACTTCCGGTCACATGCCAATTGAGCCCAGTGGGATGGAATCAAGCAGCTTGAGCACCCACACAAATCTAACATGGAGCTCCTCACTCCAGGCACTCAAAACTTCATGGCCAAAGACAAGTTCAGTGCCCAAACCATTTCCCGCTGCCATGGAAACCAAGTGCTCTGGCAGCACATATGTCTGAAAGTGGATATGACACCTAGGGAAGGGAGTGTGTTGGTGAATGGCAACTGCCCAAAGCAGCAGCATAGCTCTTCCAGTGCCAAAACAACTCCACCTGCCTCATGAACTTCACATACCATCAGCTGTCCTGGCAGCTATCTAGGAAACCCTGTTGGGTCCCTTCCAGTCCCATGCCCATTGAGCCCAGTGGGATGGAATCAAGCAGCTTGAGCACCCACACAAATCTAACATGGAGCTCCTCACTCAAGGCGCTCTAAATCCCACAGCCAAAGAGAAGTTCAGTACCCAAGCCATTTCTGCTGCCATGGAAACCAAGTGCTCTGGCAGCACATATGTCTGAAAGTGGATATGACACCTAGGGAAGGGAGTGTGGTGGTGAATGGCAACTGCCCGAAGCAGCAGCACAGCTCTTCCAGTGCCAAAACAACTCCACCTGCCTCATGAACTTCACATACCATCAGCTGTCCTGGCAGGTATTTGGACACCTTTTGGGTCACTTCCGGTCCCATGCCCATTGAGCCCAGTGGGATGGAATCAAGCAGCTTCAGCACCCACACAAAACCAACATGGAGCTCCTCACTCAAGGCGCTCAAAAGCCCACAGCCAAAGACAAGTTCAGTGCCCAAGCCATTTCCCGCTGCCATGGAAACCAAGTGCTCTGGCAGCACATATGTCTAAAAGTGGATATGACACCTAGGGAAGGGAGTGTGCTGGTGAATGGCAACTGCCCGAAGCAGCAGCACAGCTCTTCCACTGAAAAAAAAACTCCACCTGCCTCATGAACTTCACATACCATCAGCTGTCCTGGCAGCTATCTAGGAAACCCTGTTGGGTCACTTCCGGTCCCATGCCCATTGAGCCCAGTGGGATGGAATCAAGAAGCTTGAGCACCAACACAAAACGAACATGGAGCTCCTCACTCAAGGCGTTCAAAACTCCACAGCCAAAGACAAGTTCAGTGCCTAAGAAATTTCCCGCTGCCATGGAAACCAAGTGCTCTGGCAGCACATATGTCTGAAAGTGGATATGACACCTAGGGAAGGGAGTGTGTTGGTGAATGGCAAGTGATTGAAGCAGCAGCACAGCTCTTCCACTGCCAAAACAACACCACCTACCTCATGAACTTCACATACCATCAGCTGTCTTGGCAGCTATCTAGGAAACCCTGTTGGCTCACTTCCGGTCCCATGCCCATTGAGCCCAGTGGGATGGAATCAAGCAGCTTCAGCACCCACACAAAACTAACATGGAGCTCCTCACTCAAGCCGTTTAAAACTTCACAGCCAAAGAGAAGTTCAGTGCCCAAGCCATTTCCCCCTGCCATGGAAACCAAGTGCTCTGGCAGCACATATGTCTGAATGTGGATATGACACCTAGGGAAGGGAGTTTGCTGGTGAATGGCATCTGCCCGAAGCAGCAGCACAGCTCTTCCAGTGCAAAACCAACTCCACCTGCCTCATGAACTTCACATACCATCAGCTGTCCTGGCAGCTATCTAGGAAACCCTGTTGGGTCACTTCCGGTCCCATGCCCATTGAGCCCAGTGGGATGGAATCAAGCAGCTTCAGCACCCACACAAAACTAACATGGAGCTCCTCACTCAAGGCACTCAAAACTCCACAGCCAAAGTCAAGTTCAGTGCCCAAGCCATTTCCCTCTGCAATGGAAACCAAGTGCTCTGGCAGCACATATGTCTGAAAGTGGATATGACACCTAGGGAAGGGAGTGTGGTGGTGAATGGCAACTGCCCGAAGCAGCAGCACAGCTCTTCCACTGCCAAAACAACTCCACCTGCCTCATGAACTTCACATACCATCAGCTGTCCTGGCATGGTTGTTGTACATCCTGTTGGGTCACTTCCGGTACCATGCCCATTGAGCTCTGTGGGATGAAATCAAGCAGGATGAGCACCCACACAAAACTAACATGGAGCTCCTCACTCAAGGCGCTTAAAACTCCACAGCCAAAGTCAAGTTCAGTGCCCAAGCCATTTCCCGCTGCCATGGAAACCAAGTGCTCTGGCAGCACATATGTCTGAAAGTGGATATGACACCTAGGGAAGGGAGTGTGCTGGTGAATGGCAAATGCCCGAAGCAGCAGCACAGCTCTTCCAGTGGCAAAACAACTCCACCTGCCTCATGAACTTCACATACCATCAGCTGTCCTGGCAGCTATCTAGGAAACCCTGTTGGGTCACTTCCGGTCCCATACCCATTGACCCCAGTGGGATGGAATCAAGCAGTTTGAGCACCCACACAAAACGAACATGGAGCTCCTCACTCAAGGCGCTCAAAACTTCACGGCCAAAGACAAGTTCAGTGCCCAAGCCATTTCCCGCTGCCATGGAAACCAAGTGCTCTGGCAGCACATATGTCTGAATGTGGATATGACACCTAGGGAAGGGAGTGTGGTGGTGAATGGCAACTGCTCGAAGCAGCAGCACAGCTCTTCCACTGCCAAAACAACTCCACCTGCCTCATGAACTTCACATACCATCAGCTGTCCTGGCAGCTATCTAGGAAACCCTGTTGGGTCACTTCCGGTCCCATGCCCATTGAGCCCAGAGGGATGAAATCAAGCAAGATGAGTACCCACACAAAACTAACATGGAGCTCCTCACTCAAGGCGCTCAAAACTTCACCGCCAAAGACAAGTTCAGTGCCCAAGCCATTTCCCGCTGCCATGGAAACCAAGTGCTCTGGCAGCACATATGTCTGAAAGTGGATATGACACCTAGGGAAGGGGGTGTGCTGGTGAATGGCAACTGCCCGAAGCAGCAGCACAGCTCTTCCACTGCCAAAACAACTCCACCTGCCTCATGAACTTCACATACCATCAGCTGTCCTGGCAGCTATCTAGGAAACCCTGTTGGCTCACTTCCGGTTCCATGCCCTTTGAGCCCAGTGGGATGGAATCAAGCAGCTTGAGCATCCACACAAAACGAACATGAAACTCCTCACTCAAGGCGCTCAAAACGCCACAGCCAAAGACAAGTCCAGTGCCCAAGCCATTTCCCGCTGCCATGGAAACCAAGTGCTCTGGCAGCACATATGTCTGAAAGTGGATATGACACCTAGGGAAGGGAGTGTGCTGGTGAATGGCAACTGCCCAAAGCAGCAGCATAGCTCTTCCACTGCCAAAACAACTCCACCTGCCTCATGAACTTCACATACCATCAGCTGTCCTGGCAGCTATCTAGGAAACCCGGTTGGCTCACTTCCGGTCCCATGCCCATTGAGCCCAGTGGGATGGAATCAAGCAGTTTCAGCACCCACACAAAACGAACATGGAGCTCCTCACTCAAGGCGCTCAAAAGCCCACAGCCAAAGACAAGTTCAGTGCAGAAGCCATTTCCCGCTGCCATGGAAACCAAGTGCTCTGGCAGCACATATGTCTGAAAGTGGATATGAGACTTAGGAATGGAGTGTGGTGCTGAATTGCAAGTTACTGAAGCAGCAGCACAGCTCATCCACTGCCAAAACAACTCCACCTGCCTCATGAACTTCACATACCATCAGCTGTCCTGGCAGCTATCTAGGAAACCCGGTTGGCTCACTTCCGGTCCCATGCCCATTGAGCCCAGTGGGATGGAATCAAGCAGTTTCAGCACCCACACAAAACGAACATGGAGCTCCTCACTCAAGGCGCTCAAAAGCCCACAGCCAAAGACAAGTTCAGTGCCCATGCCATTTCCCGCTGCCATGGAAACCAAGTGCTCTGGCAGCACATATGTCTGAAAGTGGATATGACACCTAGGGAAGGGAGTGTGCTGGTGAATGGCAACTGCCCGAAGCACCAGCACAGCTCTTCCAGTGCCAAAACAACACCACCTGCCTCATGAACTTCACATACCATCAGCTGTCCTGGCAGCTATCTAGGAAACCCTGTTGGGTCACTTTCCGTCCCATGCCCATTGAGCCCAGTGGGATGAAATCAAGCAGCCTGAGCACCCACACAAAACGAACATTGAGCTCCTCACTCAAGGCGCACAAAACTTCACAGCCAAAGACAAGTTCAGTGCCCAAGCCATTTCCCGCTGCCATGGAAACCAAGTGCTCTGGCAGCACATATGTCTGAAAGTGGATATGACACCTAGGGAAGGGAGTGTGCTGGTGCATGGCAACTTCCCCAAGCAGCAGCACAGCTCTTCCACTGCCAAAACAACTCCACCTGCCTCATGAACTTCACATACCATCAGCTTTCCTGGCATGTATCTAGGAAACCCTGTTGGGTCACTTCCGGTCCCATGCTCATTGAGCCCAGTGGGATGGAATCAAGCAGCTTCAGCACCCACACAAAAATAACATGGAGTTCCTCACTTAAGGCGCAAAAAACTCCACAGCCAAGGACAAGTTCAGTGCCCAAGCCATTTCCCACTGGCATGGAAACCAAGTGCTCTGGCAGCACATATGTCTGAAAGTGGATATGAAAATAAGGAAGGGAGTGTGGTGGTGAATGGCAACTGCCTGAAGCAGCAGCACAGCTCTTCCAGTGCCAAAACTACTCCACCTGCCTCATGAACTTCACAAACCATCATCTGTCCTGGCAGCTATCTAGGAAACCCTGTTGGGTCACTTCCGGTCCCATGCCCATTGAGCCCAGTGGGATGGAATCAAGCAGCTTCAGCACCCACACATAATGAAGATGGAGCTCCTCACTCAAGGCATTTAAAACTTCACAGCCAAAGAGAAGTTCAGTGCCCAAGCCATTTCCCGCTGCCATGGATACCAAGTGCTCTGGCAGCACATATGTCTGAAAGTGGATATGACACCTAGGGAAGGGAATGTGCTGGTGAATGGCAACTGCCCGAAGCAGCAGCATAGCTCTTCCAGTGCCAAAACAACTCCACCTGCCTCATGAACTTCACATACCATCAGCTGTCCTGGCAGCTATCTAGGAAACCCTGTGTGGTCACTTCCGGTCCCATGCCCATTGAGCCCAGTGGGATGGAATCAAGCAGCTTGAGCACCCACACAAAACTAACATGGAGCTCCTCACTCCAGGCACTCAAAACTTCATGTCCAAAGACAAGTTCAGTGCCCAAACCATTTCCCGCTGCCATGGAAACCAAGTGCTCTGGCAGCACATATGTCTGAAAGTGGATATGACACCTAGGGAAGGGAGTGTGGTGGTGAATGGCAACTGCCCGAAGCAGCGGCACAGCTCATCCACTGCCAAAACAACTCCACCTTCCTCATGAACTTCACGTAATATCAGCTGTCCTGGCAGCTATCTAGGAAACCCTGTTGGGTCACTTCTGGTCCCATGCCCATTGAGCCCAGTGGGATGGAATCAAGCAGCTTCAGCACCCACACATAATGAAGATGGAGCTCCTCACTCAAGGCGTGTAAAACTTCACAGCCAAAGTCAAGTTCAGTGCCCAAGCCATTTCCCTCTGCAATGGAAACCAAGTGCTCTGGCAGCACATATGTCTGAAAGTGGATATGACACCTAGGGAAGGGAGTGTGGTGGTGAATGGCAAGTGCCCGAAGCAGCAGCACAGCTCTTGCAGTGCCAAAAATACGCCACCTGCCTCATGAACTTCACATACCATCAGCTGTCCTGGCATGGTTGTTGTACATCCTGTTGGGTCACTTCCGGTACCATGCCCATTGACCCCAGTGGGATGAAATCAAGCAGCTTCAGCACCCACAAAAAAATAACATGGAGCTCCTCACTCAAGGCGCTCAAAAGCCCACAGCCAAAGACAAGTTCAGTGCCCAAGCCATTTCCCGCTGCCATGGAAACCAAGTGCTCTGGCAGCACATATGTCTGAAAGTGGATATGACACCTAGGGAAGGGAGTGTGGTGGTGAATGGCAAGTGCCCGAAGCAGCAGCATAGCTCTTCCAGTGCCAAAACAACTCCAACTGCCTCATGAACTTCACATACCATCAGCTGTCCTGGCAGCTATCTAGGAAACCCTATTGGGTCACTTCCGGCACCATGCCCATTGAGCCCAGTGGGATAGAATCAAGCAGCTTCAGCACCCACACAAAACGAACATGGAGCTCCTCACTCAAGGCGCTGAAAACTCCATGGCCAAAGACAAGTTCAGTACCCAAGCCATTTCCCGCTGCCATGGAAACCAAGTGCTCTGGCAGCACATGTCTGAAAGTGGATATGACACCTAGGGAAGGGAATGTGTTGGTGAATGGCAACTGCCCGAAGCAGCAGCACAGCTCTTCCAGTGCCAAAGCAACTCCACCTGCCTCATCAACTTCACATACCATCAGCTCTCCTGGCAGCTATCTAGGAAACCCTGTTGGGTCACTTCCGATCCCATGCCCATTGAGCCCAGTGGGATGGAATCAAGCAGCTTGAGCACCCACACAAAACGAACATGGAGCTCCTCACTCAAGGCGCTCAAAACTCCATGGCCAAAGACAAGTTCAGTGCCCAAGCCATTTCCCGCTGCCATGGAAACTAAGAGCTCTGGCAGCACATATGTCTGAAAGTGGATATGACACCTAGGGAAGGGAGTGTGCTGGTGAATGGCAACTGCCCGAAGCAGCAGCACAGCTCTGCCAGTGCAAAACCAACTCCACCTGCCTCATGAACTTCACATACCATCAGCTGTCCTGGCAGCTATCTAGGAAACCCTGTTGGGTCACTTCCGGTCCCATGCCCATTGAGCCCAGTGGGATGGAATCAAGCAGCTTCAGCACCCACACAATACGAACATGGAGCTCCTCACTCAAGGCGCTCAAAAGCCCACAGCCAAAGACAAGTTCAGTGCCCAAGCCATTCCCCGCTGCCATGGAAACCAAGTGCTCTGGCAGCACATATGTCTGAAAGTGGATATGACACCTAGGGAAGGGAGTGTGGTGGTGAATTGCAAGTCCCCGAAGCAGCAGCATAGCTCTTCCACTGCCAAAACAACTCCACCTGCCTCATGAACTTCACATACCATCAGCTGTCCTGGCAGGTATGTTGGACACCTTTTGGGTCACTTCCGGTCGATGCCAAGTGAGCCCAGTGGGATGGAATCAAGCAGCTTCAGCACCCACACAAAACTAACATGGAGCTCCTCACTCAAGGTGCTCAAAGCTTCATGGCCAAAGACAAGTTCAGTGCTCAAACAATTTCCCGCTGCCATGGAAACCAAGTGCTCTGGCAGCACATATGTCTGATTGTGGATATGACACCTAGGGAAGGGAGTGTGCTGGTGAATGGCAACTGCCCGAAACAGCAGCACAGCTCTTCCAGTGCCAAAACAACTCCACCTGCCTCATTAACTTCACATACCATCAGCTCTCCTGGCATGTATGTTGGACACTCTGTTGGGTCACTTCCGGTCCCATGCCCTTTGAGCCCAGGGGGATGGAAACAAGCAGCTTGAGCACCCACACAAAACTAACATGGAGCCCCTCACCCAATGCGCTGAAAACTCCACAGCCAAAGACAAGTTCAGTGCCCAAGCCATTTCCCGCTGCCATGGAAACCAAGTGCTCTGGCAGCACATATATCTGAAAGTGGATATGACACCTAGGGAAGGGAGTGTGCTGGTGAATGGCAACTGTCCGAAGCAGCAGCATAGCTCTTCCAGTGCCAAAACAACTCCACCTGCCTCATGAACTTCACATACCATCAGCTGTCCTGGCAGCTATCTAGGAAACCCTGTTGGGTCACTTCCGGTCCCATGCCCATTGAGCCCAGTGGGATGGAATCAAGCAGCTTCAGCACCCACACAAAACTAACATTGAGCTCCTCACTCAAGGCGCTCAAAATTCACGGCCAAAGACATGTTCAGTGCCGAAGCCATTTCCCGCTGCCATGGAAACCAAGTGCTCTGGCAGCACATATGTCTGAAAGTGGATATGACACCTAGGGAAGGGAGTGTGGTGGTGAATGGAAACTGCCTGAAGCAGCAGCACAGCTCTTCCACTGCCAAAACAACTCCACCTGCCTCATGAACTTCACATACCATCAGCTGTCCTGGCAGCTATCTAGGAAACCGTGTTGGCTCACTTCCGGTCCCATGCCCATTGAGCCCAGTGGGATGGAATCAAGCAGCTTCAGCACCCACACAAAACGAACATTGAGCTCCTGACTCCAGGCACTCAAAACTTCATGGCCCAAGACAAGTTCAGTGCCCAAACCATTTTCCACTGCCATGGATACCAAGTGAGCTGGCAGCACATATGTCTGAAAGTGGATATGACACCTAGGGAAGGGAGTGTGCTGGTGAATGGCAACTGCCCAAAGCAGCAGCATAGCTCTTCCACTGCCAAAAGAACTCCACCTGCCTCATGAACTTCACATACCATCAGCTGTCCTGGCAGCTATCTAGGAAACCCTGTTGGGTCACTTCCAGTCCCATGCCCATTGAGCCCAGTGGGATGGAATCAAGCAGCTTCAGCACCCACAAAAATCTAACATGGAGCTCCTCACTCAAGGCGATCAAAACGCTACAGCCAAAGACAATCCAGTGCCCAAGCCATTTCCCGCTGCCATGGAAACCAAGTGCTCTGGCAGCACATATGTGTGAAAGCGGATATGACACCTAGGGAAGGGAGTGTGCTGGTGAATGGCAACTGCCCAAAGCAGCAGCACAGCTCTTCCACAGCCAAAACAACTCCACCTGCCTCATGAACTTCACATACCATCAGCTGTCCTGGCAGGTATGTTGGACACCTTTTGGGTCACTTCCGGTCGATGCCAAGTGAGCCCAGTGGGATGGAATCAAGCAGCTTCAGCACCCACACAAAACTAACATTGAGCTCCTCACTCAAGGCGCTCAAAATTCACGGCCAAAGACAAGTTCAGTGCCGAAGCCATTTCCCGCTGCCATGGAAACCAAGTGCTCTGGCAGCACATATGTCTGAAAGTGGATATGAGACTTAGGGAAGGGAGTGTGCTGGTGAATGGCAAGTGCCCGAAGCAGCAGCACAGCTCTTCCAGTGCCAAAACAAGCCCACCTGCCTCATGAACTTCACATACCATCAGCTGTCCTGGCAGTTATCTAGGAAACCCTGTTGGGTCACTTCCGGTCCCATGCCCATTGAGCCCAGTGGGATGGAATCAAGCAGCTTCAGCACCCACACAAAACTAACATGGAGCTCCTGACTCCAGGCACTCAAAACTTCATGGCCCAAGACAAGTTCAGTGCCCAAACCATTTCCCACTGCCATGGAAACCAAGTGCTCTGGCAGCACATATGTCTGAAAGTGGATATGACACCTAGGGAAGGGAGTGTGCTGGTGAATGGCAACTGCCCAAAGCAGCAGCATAGCTCTTCCAGTGCGAAAAGAACTCCACCTGCCTCATGAACTTCACATACCATCAGCTGTCCTGGCAGCTATCTAGGAAACCCTGTTGGCTCACTTCCGGTCCCATGCCCATTGAGCCCAGTGGGATGGAATCAAGCAGCTTCAGCACCCACACAAAACGAACATGGAGCTCCTCACTCAAGGCGCTCAAAATCCCACAGCGAAAGACAAGTTCAGTGCCTATACCATTTCCCACTGCCATGGAAACCAAGTGCTCTGGCAGCACATATGTCTGAAAGTGGATATGACACCTAGGGAAGGGAGTGTGGTGGTGAATTGCAACTGCCTGAAGCAGCAGCACAGCTCTTCCAGTGCCAAAACAACTCCACCTGCCTCATGAACTTCACATACCATCAGCTGTCCTGGCAGCTATCTAGGAAACCCTGTTGGGTCACTACAGGTCCCATGCCAATTGAGCCCAGTGGGATGAAATCAAGCAGCTTGAGCACCCACACAAAACTGACATGGAGCCCCTCACTCAAGGCGCTCAAAACGACACAGCCAAAGACAAGTTCAGTGCCCAAGCCATTTCCCGCTGCCATGGAAACCAAGTGCTCTGGCAGCACCTATGTCTGAAAGTGGATATGACACCTAGGGAAGGGAGCGTGGTGGTGAATGGCAACTGCCCGAAGCAGCAGCACAGCTCTTCCACTGCCAAAACAACACCATCTGCCTCATGAACTTCACATACCATCAGCTCTCCTGGCATGTATGTTGGACACTCTGTTGGGTCACTTCCGGTCCCATGCCCTTTGAGCCCAGTGGGATGGAAACAAGCAGCTTGAGCACCCACACAAAACTAACATGGAGCCCCTCACCCAATGCGCTGAAAACTCCACAGCCAAAGACAAGTTCAGTGCCCAAGCCATTTCCCGCTGCCATGGAAACCAAGTGCTCTGGCAGCACATATGTCTGAAAGTGGATATGACACCTAGGGAAGGGAGTGTGCTGGTGAATGGCAACTGTCCGAAGCAGCAGCACAGCTCTTCCAGTGCCAAAACAACTCCACCTGCCTCATGAACTTCACATACCATCAGCTGTCCTGGCAGCTATCTAGGAAACCCTGTTGGGTCACTTCCGGTCCCATGCCCATTGAGCCCAGTGGGATGGAATCAAGCAGCTTCAGCACCCACACAAAACTAACATTGAGCTCCTCACTCAAGGCGCTCAAAATTCACGGCCAAAGACAAGTTCAGTGCCGAAGCCATTTCCCGCTGCCATGGAAACCAAGTGCTCTGGCAGCACATATGTCTGAAAGTGGATATGACACCTAGGGAAGGGAGTGTGGTGGTGAATGGAAACTGCCTGAAGCAGCAGCACAGCTCTTCCACTGCCAAAACAACTCCACGTGCCTCATGAACTTCACATACCATCAGCTGTCCTGGCAGCTATCTAGGAAACCCTGTTGGCTCACTTCCGGTCCCATGCCCATTGAGCCCAGTGGGATGGAATCAAGCAGCTTCAGCACCCACACAAAACTAACATGGAGCTCCTGACTCCAGGCACTCAAAACTTCATGGCCCAAGACAAGTTCAGTGCCCAAACCATTTCCCACTGCCATGGAAACCAAGTGCTCTGGCAGCACATATGTCTGAAAGTGGATATGACACCTAGGGAAGGGAGTGTGCTGGTGAATGGCAACTGCCCAAAGCAGCAGCATAGCTCTTCCAGTGCGAAAAGAACTCCACCTGCCTCATGAACTTCACATACCATCAGCTGTCCTGGCAGCTATCTAGGAAACCCTGTTGGCTCACTTCCGGTCCCATGCCCATTGAGCCCAGTGGGATGGAATCAAGCAGCTTCAGCACCCACACAAAACGAACATGGAGCTCCTCACTCAAGGCGCTCAAAATCCCACAGCGAAAGACAAGTTCAGTGCCTATACCATTTCCCACTGCCATGGAAACCAAGTGCTCTGGCAGCACATATGTCTGAAAGTGGATATGACACCTAGGGAAGGGAGTGTGGTGGTGAATTGCAACTGCCTGAAGCAGCAGCACAGCTCTTCCAGTGCCAAAACAACTCCACCTGCCTCATGAACTTCACATACCATCAGCTGTCCTGGCAGCTATCTAGGAAACCCTGTTGGGTCACTACAGGTCCCATGCCAATTGAGCCCAGTGGGATGAAATCAAGCAGCTTGAGCACCCACACAAAACTGACATGGAGCCCCTCACTCAAGGCGCTCAAAACGACACAGCCAAAGACAAGTTCAGTGCCCAAGCCATTTCCCGCTGCCATGGAAACCAAGTGCTCTGGCAGCACCTATGTCTGAAAGTGGATATGACACCTAGGGAAGGGAGCGTGGTGGTGAATGGCAACTGCCCGAAGCAGCAGCACAGCTCTTCCACTGCCAAAACAACACCATCTGCCTCATGAACTTCACATACCATCAGCTCTCCTGGCATGTATGTTGGACACTCTGTTGGGTCACTTCCGGTCCCATGCCCTTTGAGCCCAGTGGGATGGAAACAAGCAGCTTGAGCACCCACACAAAACTAACATGGAGCCCCTCACCCAATGCGCTGAAAACTCCACAGCCAAAGACAAGTTCAGTGCCCAAGCCATTTCCCGCTGCCATGGAAACCAAGTGCTCTGGCAGCACATATGTCTGAAAGTGGATATGACACCTAGGGAAGGGAGTGTGCTGGTGAATGGCAACTGTCCGAAGCAGCAGCACAGCTCTTCCAGTGCCAAAACAACTCCACCTGCCTCATGAACTTCACATACCATCAGCTGTCCTGGCAGCTATCTAGGAAACCCTGTTGGGTCACTTCCGGTCCCATGCCCATTGAGCCCAGTGGGATGGAATCAAGCAGCTTCAGCACCCACACAAAACTAACATTGAGCTCCTCACTCAAGGCGCTCAAAATTCACGACCAAAGACAAGTTCAGTGCCGAAGCCATTTCCCGCTGCCATGGAAACCAAGTGCTCTGGCAGCACATATGTCTGAAAGTGGATATGACACCTAGGGAAGGGAGTGTGGTGGTGAATGGAAACTGCCTGAAGCAGCAGCACAGCTCTTCCACTGCCAAAACAACTCCACGTGCCTCATGAACTTCACATACCATCAGCTGTCCTGGCAGCTATCTAGGAAACCCTGTTGGCTCACTTCCGGTCCCATGCCCATTGAGCCCAGTGGGATGGAATCAAGCAGCTTCAGCACCCACACAAAACTAACATGGAGCTCCTGACTCCAGGCACTCAAAACTTCATGGCCCAAGACAAGTTCAGTGCCCAAACCATTTCCCACTGCCATGGATACCAAGTGAGCTGGCAGCACATATGTCTGAAAGTGGATATGACACCTAGGGAAGGGAGTGTGCTGGTGAATGGCAACTGCCCAAAGCAGCAGCATAGCTCTTCCACTGCCAAAAGAACTCCACCTGCCTCATGAACTTCACATACCATCAGCTGTCCTGGCAGCTATCTAGGAAACCCTGTTGGGTCACTTCCAGTCCCATGCCCATTGAGCCCAGTGGGATGGAATCAAGCAGCTTCAGCACCCACAAAAATCTAACATGGAGCTCCTCACTCAAGGCGATCAAAACGCCACAGCCAAAGACAAGTCCAGTGCCCAAGCCATTTCCCGCTGCCATGGAAACCAAGTGCTCTGGCAGCACATATGTGTGAAAGCGGATATGACACCTAGGGAAGGGAGTGTGCTGGTGAATGGCAACTGCCCAAAGCAGCAGCACAGCTCTTCCACAGCCAAAACAACTCCACCTGCCTCATGAACTTCACATACCATCAGCTGTCCTGGCAGGTATGTTGGACACCTTTTGGGTCACTTCCGGTCGATGCCAAGTGAGCCCAGTGGGATGGAATCAAGCAGCTTCAGCACCCACACAAAACTAACATGGAGCTCCTCACTCAAGGTGCTCAAAGCTTCACGGCCAAAGACAAGTTCAGTGCTCAAACAATTTCCCGCTGCCATGGAAACCAAGTGCTCTGGGAGCACATATGTCTGATTGTGGATATGACACCTAGGGAAGGGAGTGTTCTGGTGAATGGCAACTGCCCAAAACAGCAGCACAGCTCTTCCAGTGCCAAAACAACTCCACCTGCCTCATTAACTTCACATACCATCAGCTCTCCTGGCAACTATCTAGGAAACCCTGTTGGGTCACTACAGGTCCCATGCCAATTGAGCCCAGTGGGATGAAATCAAGCAGCTTGAGCACCCACACAAAACTGACATGGAGCCCCTCACTCAAGGCGCTCAAAACGACACAGCCAAAGACAAGTTCAGTGCCCAAGCCATTTCCCGCTGCCATGGAAACCAAGTGCTCTGGCAGCACCTATGTCTGAAAGTGGATATGACACCTAGGGAAGGGAGCGTGGTGGTGAATGGCAACTGCCCGAAGCAGCAGCACAGCTCTTCCACTGCCAAAACAACACCATCTGCCTCATGAACTTCACATACCATCAGCTCTCCTGGCATGTATGTTGGACACTCTGTTGGGTCACTTCCGGTCCCATGCCCTTTGAGCCCAGGGGGATGGAAACAAGCAGCTTGAGCACCCACACAAAACTAACATGGAGCCCCTCACCCAATGCGCTGAAAACTCCACAGCCAAAGACAAGTTCAGTGCCCAAGCCATTTCCCGCTGCCATGGAAACCAAGTGCTCTGGCAGCACATATGTCTGAAAGTGGATATGACACCTAGGGAAGGGAGTGTGCTGGTGAATGGCAACTGTCCGAAGCAGCAGCATAGCTCTTCCAGTGCCAAAACAACTCCACCTGCCTCATGAACTTCACATACCATCAGCTGTCCTGGCAGCTATCTAGGAAACCCTGTTGGCTCACTTCCGGTCCCATGCCCATTGAGCCCAGTGGGATGGAATCAAGCAGCTTCAGCACCCACACAAAACGAACATGGAGCTCCTCACTCCAGGCGCTCAAAAGCCCACAGCCAAAGACAAGTTCAGTGCCGAAGCCATTTCCCGCTGCCATGGAAACCAAGTGCTCTGGCAGCACATATGTCTGAAAGTGGATATGACACCTAGGGAAGGGAGTGTGGTGGTGAATGGCAACTGCCCGAAGCAGCGGCACAGCTCATCCACTGCCAAAACAACTCCACCTGCCTCATGAACTTCACATACCATTAGCTGTCCTGGCATGAATGTTGGACAACCTGTTGGGTCACTTCCGGTCCCATGCCCATTGAGCCCAGAGGGATGAAATCAAGCAAGTTGAGTACCCACACAAATCTAACATGGAGCTCCTCACTCAAGGCGCTCAAAACTCCATGGTCAAAGACAAGTTCAGTGCCCAAGCCATTTCCCGCTGCCATGGAAACCAAGTGCTCTGGCAGCACATATGTCTGAAAGTGGATATGACACCTAGGGAAGGGAGTGTGCTGGTGAATTGCAACTGCCTGAAGCAGCAGCACAGCTCTTCCAGTGCCAAAACAACTCCACCTGCCTCATGAACTTCACATACCATCAGCTGTCCTGGCAGCTATCTAGGAAACCCTGTTGGGTCACTTCCGGTCCCATGCCCATTGAGCCCAGTGGGATGGAATCAAGTAGTTTGAGCACCCACACAAATCTAACATGGAGCTCCTCACTCAAGGCGCTCAAAACTCCACAACCAAAGACATGTTCAGTGCCCAAGCCATTTCCCGCTGCCATGGAAACCAAGTGCTCTGGCAGCACATATGTCTGAAAGTGGATATGACACCTAGGGAAGGGAGTGTGGTGGTGAATGGCAACTGCCCGAAGCAGCAGCATAGCTCTTCCAGTGCCAAAACAACTCCACCTGCCTCATGAACTTCACATACCATCAGCTGTCCTGGCAGCTATCTAGGAAACCCTGTTGGGTCACTTCCGGTCCCATGCCCATTGAGCCCAGTGGGATGGAATCAAGCAGCTTGAGCACCCACACAAAACGAACATGGAGCTCCTCACTCCAGGCGCTCAAAAGCCCACAGCCAAAGACAAGTTCAGTGCCGAAGCCATTTCCCGCTGCCATGGAAACCAAGTGCTCTGGCAGCACATATGTCTGAAAGTGGATATGACACCTAGGGAAGGGAGTGTGGTGGTGAATGGCAACTGCCCGAAGCAGCGGCACAGCTCATCCACTGCCAAAACAACTCCACCTGCCTCATGAACTTCACATACCATTAGCTGTCCTGGCATGAATGTTGGACAACCTGTTGGGTCACTTCCGGTCCCATGCCCATTGAGCCCAGAGGGATGAAATCAAGCAAGTTGAGTACCCACACAAATCTAACATGGAGCTCCTCACTCAAGGCGCTCAAAACTCCATGGTCAAAGACAAGTTCAGTGCCCAAGCCATTTCCCGCTGCCATGGAAACCAAGTGCTCTGGCAGCACATACGTCTGAAAGTGGATATGACACCTAGGGAGGGGAGTGTGGTGGTGAATGGCAACTGCCCAAAGCAGCAGCACAGCTCTTCCAGTGCCAAAACAACTCCACCTGCCTCATGAACTTCACATACCATCAGCTGTCCTGGCAGCTATCTAGGAAACCCTGTTGGGTCACTTCCGGTCCCATGCCCATTGAGCCCAGTGGGATGGAATCAAGCAGCTTCAGCACCCACACAAAACGAACATGAAACTCCTCACTCAAGGCGCTCAAAACGCCACAGCCAAAGACAAGTTCAGTGCCCAAGCCATTTCCCGCTGCCATGGAAACCAAGTGCTCTGGCAGCACATATGTCTGAAAGTGGATATGACACCTAGGGAAGGGACTGTGGTGGTGAATGGCAACTGCCCGAAGCAGCAGCACAGCTCTTCCACTGCCAAAACAACTCCACCTGCCTCATGAGCTTCACATACCATCAGCTGCCTTGGCAGCTATCTAGGAAACCCTGTTGGGTCACTTCCGGTCCCATGCCCATTGAGCCCAGTGGGATGGAATCAAGCAGCTTCAGCACCCACACAAAACGAACATGGAGCTCCTCACTCAAGCCGCTCAAAAGCCCACAGCCAAAGACAAGTTTAGTGCCCAAGCCACTCCCCGCTGCCATGGAAACCAAGTGCTCTGGCAGCACATATGTCTGAATGTGGATATGACACCTAGGGAAGGGAGTGTGCTGGTGAATGGCAACTGCCCGAAGCAGCAGCACAGCTCTTCCAGTGCCAAAACAACTCCACCTGCCTCATGAACTTCACATACCATCAGCTGTCCTGGCAGCTATCTAGGAAACCCTGTTGGCTCACTTCCGGTCCCATGCCCTTTGAGCTCAGTGGGATGGAATCAAGCAGCTTCAGCACCCACACAAAACGAACATGGAGCTCCTCACTCAAGGCGCTGAAAACTCCATGGCCAAAGACATGTTCAGTACCCAAGCCATTTCCCGCTGCCATGGAAACCAAGTGCTCTGGCAGCACATGTCTGAAAGTGGATATGACACCTAGGGAAGGGAGTGTGTTGGTGAATGGCAACTGCCCGAAGCAGCAGCACAGCTCTTCCAGTGCCAAAGCAACTCCACCTGCCTCATGAACTTCACATACCATCAGCTCTCCTGGCAGCTATCTAGGAAACCCTGTTGGGTCCCTTCCGATGCCATGCCCATTGAGCCCAGTAGGATGGAATCAAGCAGCTTGAGCACCCACACAAATCTAACATGGAGCTCCTCACTCAAGGCGCTCAAAACTCCATGGCCAAAGACAAGTTCAGTGCCCAAGCCATTTCCCGCTGCCATGGAAACTATGAGCTCTGGCAGCACATATGTCTGAAAGTGGATATGACACCTAGGGAAGGGAGTGTGCTGGTGAATGGCAACTGCCCGAAGCAGCAGCACAGCTCTGCCAGTGCAAAACCAACTCCACCTGCCTCATGAACATCACATACCATCAGCTGTCTTGGCAGCTATCTAGGAAACCCTGTTGGCTCACTTCCGGTCCCATGCCCATTGAGCCCAGTGGGATTGAATCAAGCAGCTTCAGCACCCACACAATACGAACATGGAGCTCCTCACTCAAGGCGCTCAAAAGCCCACAGCCAAAGACAAGTTTAGTGCCCAAGCCATTCCCCGCTGCCATGGAAACCAAGTGCTCTGGCAGCACATATGTCTGAAAGTGGATATGACACCTAGGGAAGGGACTGTGCTGGTGAATTGCAAGTCCCCGAAGCAGCAGCATAGCTCTTCCACTGCCAAAACAACTCCACCTGCCTCATGAACTTCACATACCATTAGCTGTCCTGGCATGAATGTTGGACAACCTGTTGGGTCACTTCCGGTCCCATGCCCATTGAGCCCAGAGGGATGAAATCAAGCAAGTTGAGTACCCACACAAATCTAACATGGAGCTCCTCACTCAAGGCGCTCAAAACTTCATGGCCAAAGACAAGTTCAGTGCCCAAGCCATTTCCCGCTGCCATGGAAACCAAGTGCTCTGGCAGCACATACGTCTGAAAGTGGATATGACACCTAGGGAGGGGAGTGTGGTGGTGAATGGCAACTGCCCAAAGTAGCAGCACAGCTCTTCCAGTGCCAAAACAACTCCACCTGCCTCATGAACTTCACATACCATCAGCTGTCCTGGCAGCTATCTAGGAAACCCTGTTGGGTCACTTCCGGTCCCATGCCCTTTGAGCCCAGTGGGATGGAATCAAGCAGCTTCAGCACCCACACGAAACGAACATGAAACTCCTCACTCAAGGCGCTCAAAACGCCACAGCCAAAGACAAGTTCAGTGCCCAAGCCATTTCCCGCTGCCATGGAAACCAAGTGCTCTGGCAGCACATATGTCTGAAAGTGGATATGACACCTAGGGAAGGGACTGTGGTAGTGAATGGCAACTGCCCGAAGCAGCAGCACAGCTCTTCCAGTGCCAAAACAACTCCACCTGCCTCATGAGCTTCACATACCATCAGCTGTCTTGGCAGCTATCTAGGAAACCCTGTTGGCTCACTTCCGGTCCCATGCCCATTGAGCCCAGTGGGATGGAATCAAGCAGCTTGAGCACCCACACAAAACGAACATGGAGCTCCTCACTCAAGCCGCTCAAAAGCCCACAGCCAAAGACAAGTTTAGTGCCCAAGCCATTCCCCGCTGCCATGGAAACCAAGTGCTCTGGCAGCACATATGTCTGAATGTGGATATGACACCTAGGGAAGGGAGTGTGGTGGTGAATGGCAACTGCCCGAAGCAGCAGCATAGCTCTTCCAGTGCCAAAACAACTCCACCTGCCTCATGAACTTCACATACCATCAGCTGTCCTGGCAGCTATCTATGAAACCCTGTTGGGTCACTTCCGGTCCCATGCCTATTGAGCCCAGTGGGATGGAATCAAGTAGCTTGAGCACCCACACAAAACGAACATGAAACTCCTCACTCAAGGCGCTCAAAACGCCACAACCAAAGACAAGTTCAGTGCCCAAGCCATTCCCCGCTGCCATGGAAACCAAGTGCTCTGGCAGCACATATGTCTGAAAGTGGATATGACACCTAGGGAAGGGACTGTGGTGGTGAATGGCAACTGCCCGAAGCAGCAGCACAGCTCTTCCACTGCCAAAACAACTCCACCTGCCTCATGAGCTTCACATACCATCAGCTGTCTTGGCAGCTATCTAGGAAACCCTGTTGGCTCACTTCCGGTCCCATGCCCATTGAGCCCAGTGGGATGGAATCAAGCAGCTTGAGCACCCACACAAAACGAACATGGAGCTCCTCACTCAAGCCGCTCAAAAGCCCACAGCCAAAGACAAGTTTAGTGCCCAAGCCATTCCCCGCTGCCATGGAAACCAAGTGCTCTGGCAGCACATATGTCTGAATGTGGATATGACACCTACGGAAGGGAGTGTGGTGGTGAATGGAAACTGCCTGAAGCAGCAGCACAGCTCTTCCACTGCCAAAACAACTCCACGTGCCTCATGAACTTCACATACCATCAGCTGTCCTGGCAGCTATCTAGGAAACCCTGTTGGCTCACTTCCGGTCCCATGCCCATTGAGCCCAGTGGGATGGAATCAAGCAGCTTCAGCACCCACACAAAACTAACATGGAGCTCCTGACTCCAGGCACTCAAAACTTCATGGCCCAAGACAAGTTCAGTGCCCAAACCATTTCCCACTGCCATGGAAACCAAGTGCTCTGGCAGCACATATGTCTCAAAGTGGATATGACACCTAGGGAAGGGAGTGTGCTGGTGAATGGCAACTGCCCAAAGCAGCAGCATAGCTCTTCCACTGCCAAAAGAACTCCACCTGCCTCATGAACTTCACATACCATCAGCTGTCCTGGCAAGTATCTAGGAAACCCTGTTGGGTCACAACAGGTCCCATGCCCATTGAGCCCAGTGGGATGAAATCAAGCAGCTTCAGCACCCACACAAAACTGACATGGAGCCCCTCACTCAAGGCGCTGAAAACTCCACAGCCAAAGACAAGTTCAGTGCCCAAGCCATTTCCCGCTGCCATGGAAACCAAGTGCTCTGGCAGCACCTATGTCTGAAAGTGGATATGACACCTAGGGAAGGGAGCGTGGTGGTGAATGGCAACTGCCCGAAGCAGCAGCACAGCTCTTCCAGTGCCAAAACAACACCATCTGCCTCATGAACTTCACATACCATCAGCTCTCCTGGCATGTATGTTGGACACTCTGTTGGGTCACTTCCGGTCCCATGCCCATTGAGCCCAGTGGGATGGAATCAAGCAGCTTCAGCACCCACACAAAACTAACATTGAGCTCCTCACTCAAGGCGCTCAAAATTCACGGCCAAAGACAAGTTCAGTGCCGAAGCCATTTCCCGCTGCCATGGAAACCAAGTGCTCTGGCAGCACATATGTCTGAAAGTGGATATGAGACTTAGGGAAGGGATTGTGCTGGTGAATGGCAAGTCCCCGAAGCAGCAGCACAGCTCTTCCAGTGCCAAAACAACCCCACCTGCCTCATGAACTTCACATACCATCAGCTGTCCTGGCAGTTATCTAGGAAACCCTGTTGGCTCACTTCCGGTCCCATGCCCATTGAGCCCAGTGGGATGGAATCAAGCAGCTTCAGCACCCACACAAAACTAACATGGAGCTCCTCACTCAAGGCGCTCAAAATCCCACAGCGAAAGACAAGTTCAGTGCCTATACCATTTCCCACTCCCACGGAAACCAAGTGCTCTGGCAGCACATATGTCTGAAAGTGGATATAACACCTAGGGAAGGGAGTGTGCTGGTGAATGGCAACTGCCCAAAGCAGCAGCACAGCTCTTCCAGTGCCAAAGCAACACCATCTGCCTCATGAGCTTCACATACCATCAGCTCTCCTGGCATGTATGTTGGACACTCTGTTGGGTCACTTCCGGTCCCATGCCCTTTGAGCCCAGGGGGATGGAAACAAGCAGCTTCAGCACCCACACAAAACGAACATGAAGCTCCTCACTCAAGGCGCTCTAAAGCCCACAGCCAAAGACAAGTTCAGTTCCCAAGCCATTTCCCGCTGCCATGGAAACCAAGTGCTCTGGCAGCACATATGTCTGAAAGTGGATATGACACCTAGGGAAGGGAGTGTGTTGGTGAATGGCAACTGCCTGAAGCAGCAGCACAGCTCTTCCAGTGCCAAAACAACTCCACCTGCCTCATGAACTTCACATACCATCAGCTATCCTGGCAGCTATCTAGGAAACCCTGTTGGGTCACTTCCGGTCCCATGCCCATTGAGCCCAGGGGGATGGAATCAAGCAGCTTCAGCACCCACACAAAACTGACATGGAGCTCCTCACCCAATGCGCTCAAAAGCCCACAGCCAAAGACAAGTTCAGTGCCAGAGCCATTTCCCGCTGCCATGGAAACCAAGTACTCTGGCAGCACATATGTCTGAAAGTGGATATGACACCTAGGGAAGGGAGTGTGGTGGTGAATGGCAACTGCCCGAAGCAGCAGCACAGCTCTTCCAGTGCCAAAACAACTCCACCTGCCTCATGAACTTCACATACCATCAGCTCTCCTGGCATGTATGTTGGACACCCTGTTGGGTCACTTCCGGTCCCATGCCCATTGAGCCCAGTGGGACGAAATAAAGCAGCTTGAGCACCTACACAAAACTAACATGGAGCTCCTCATTCAAGGCGCTCAAAACTCCACAGCCAAAGACAAGTTCAGTGCCCAAGCCATTTCCCGCTGCCATGGAAACCAAGTGCTCTGGCAGCACATATGTCTGAAAGTGGATATGACACCTAGGGAAGGGAGTGTGCTGGTGAGTGGCAACTGCCCGAAGCAGCAGCACAGCTCTTCCAGTGCCAAAACAACTCCACCTGCCTCATGAACTTCACATACCATCAGCTGTCCTGGCAGCTATCTAGGAAACGCTGCTGGGTCACTTCCGGTCCCATGCCCATTGAGCCCAGTGGGATGGAATCAAGCAGCTTCAGCACCGAAACAAAACTAACATGGAGCTCCTCACTCAAGGTGCTCAATACTCCACCATCAAAGTTCAGTGCTGAAGCCATTTCCTGCTGCCATGGAAACCAAGTGCTCTGGCAGCACATATGTCTCAAAGTGGATATGACACCTAGGGAAGGGAGTGTGCTGGTGAATGGCAACTTCCCCAAGCAGCAGCACAGCTCTTCCAGTGCCAAAACAACTCCACGTGCCTCATGAACTTCACATACCATCAGCTGTCCTGGCAGCTATCTAGGAAACCCTGTTGGGTCACTTCCGGTCCCATGCCCATTGAGCCCAGTGGGATGGAATCAAGCAGCTTGATCACCCACACAAAACTAACATGGAGCTCCTCACTCAAGGCGCTCAAAACTCCACAGCCAAAGACGAGTTCAGTGCCAGAGCCATTTCCCGCTGCCATGGAAACCAAGTGCTCTGGCAGCACATATGTCTGAAAGTGGATATGACACCTAGGGAAGGGAGTGTGCTGGTGAATGGCAACTGCCTGAAGCAGCATCACAGCTCTTCCAGTGCCAAAACAACTCCACCTGCCTCATGAACTTCACATACCATCAGCTGTCCTGGCAGGTATGTTGGACACCCTGTTGGGTCACTTCCGGTCCCATGCCCATTGAGCCCAGTGGGATGGAATCAAGCAGCTTCAGCACCCACACAAAACTAAGATGAACCTCCTCACTCAAGGCACTCCAAATTTCACAGCCAAAGACAAGTTCAGTGCCCAAGCCATTTCCCGCTGCCATGGAAACCAAGTGCTCTGGCAGCACATATGTCTGAAAGTGGATATGACACTTAGGGAAGGGAGTGTGGTGCTGAATGGCAACTGCCCGAAGCAGCAGCACAGCTCTTCCACTGCCAAAACAACTCCACCTGCCTCATGAACTTCACATACCATCAGCTGTCCTGGCAACTATCTAGGAAACCCTGTTGGGTCACTTCCGGTCCCATGCCCATTGAGCCCAGTGGGATGGAATCAAGCAGCTTCAGCACCCACACAAATCGAACATGGAGCTCCTCACTCAAGGTGCTCAAAACTCCAAAGCCAAAGACAAGTTCAGTGCCCAAGCCATCTCCCGCTGCCATGGAAACCAAGTGCTCTGGCAGCACATATGTCTGAAAGTGGATATGACTCCTAGGGAAGGGAGTGTGGTGCTGAATGGCAACTGCCTGAAGCAGCATCACAGCTCTTCCAGTGCAAAAACAACTCCACCTGCCTCATGAACTTCACATACCATCAGCTGTCCTGGCAGGTATGTTGGACACCCTGTTGGGTCACTTCCGGTCCCATGCCCATTGAGCCCAGTGGGATGGAATCAAGCAGCTTGAGCACCCACACAAAACTAAGATGAACCTCCTCACTCAAGGCACTCCAAATTTCACTGCCAAAGACAAGTTCAGTGCCCAAGCCATTTCCCGCTGCCATGGAAACCAAGTGCTCTGGCAGCACATATGTCTGAAAGTGGATATGACACCTACGGAAGGGAGTGTGGTGCTGAATGACAACTGCCCGAAGCAGCAGCACAGCTCTTCCACTGCCAAAACAACTCCACCTGCCTCATGAACTTCACATACCATCAGCTGTCCTGGCGGGTATGTTGGACACCTTGTTGGGTCACTTCCGGTCCCATGCCCATTGAGCCCAGTGGGATGGAATCAAGCAGCTTGAGCACCCACACAAAACTAACATGGAGCTCCTCACTCAAGGTGCTCAATACTCCAAAGCCAAAGACAAGTTCAGTGCCCAAGCCATTTCCTGCTGCCATGAAACCAAGTGCTCTGGCAGCACATATGTCTGAAAGTGGATATGACACCTAGGGAAGGGAGTGTGCTGGTGAATGGCAACTGCCTGAAGCAGCATCACAGTTCTTCCATTGCAAAAACAACTCCACCTGCCTCATGAACTTCACATATCATCAGCTGTCCTTTCAGGTATGTTGGAAAATTTGTTGGGTCACTTCCGGTCCCATGCCCATTGAGCCCAGTGGGATGGAATCAAGCAGCTTCAGCACCCACACAAAACGAACATGGAGCTCCTCACTCCAGGCGCTGAAAACTTCACGGCCAAAGACAAGTTCAGTTCCCAAGCCATTTCCCGCTGCCATGGAAACCAAGTGCTCTGGCAGCACATATGTCTGAAAGTGGATATGACACCTAGGGAAGGGAGTGTGGTGGTGAATGGCAACTGCCCGAAGCAGCAGCACAGCTCTTCCACTGCCAAAACAACTCCACCTGCCTCATGAACTTCACATACCATCAGCTGTCCTGGCAGGTAAGTTGGACACCCTGTTGGGTCACTTCCGGTCCCATGCCCATTGAGCCCAGTGGGATGGAATCAAGAAGCTTCAGCACCCACAGAAAACTAACATGGAGCTCCTCACTCAAGGCGCTCAAAACTCCGCGACCAAAGACAAGTTCAGTGCCCAAGCCATTTCCTGCTGCCATGGAAACCAAGTGCTCTGGCAGCACATATGTCTGAAAGTGGATATGACACCTAGGGAAGGGAGTGTGCTGGTGAATGGCAACTGCCCGAAGCAGCAGCACAGCTCTTCCAGTGCCAAAACAACTCCACCTGCCTCATGAACTTCACATACCATCAGCTGTCCTGGCAGCTATCTAGGAAACCCTGTTGGGTCACTTCCGGTCCCATGCCCATTGAGCCCAGTGGGATGGAATCAAGCAGCTTCAGCACCCACACAAAACTAACATGGAGTTCCTCACTCAAGACGCTCAAAACTCCATTGCCAAAGACAAGTTCAGTGCCCAAGCCATTTCCCGCTGCCACGGAAACCAAGTGCTCTGGCAGCACATATGTCTGAAAGTGGATATGACACTTAGGGAAGGGAGTGTGCTGGTGAATGGCAACTGCCCGAAGCAGCAGCACAGCTCTTCCAGTGCAAAAACAACTCCGCCTGCCTCATCAACTTCACATACCATCAGCTGTCCCTGCAGCTCTCTAGGAAACCCTGTTGGGTCACTTTCGGTCCCATGCCCATTGAGCCCAGTGGGATGGAATCAAGCAGCTTCAGCACCCACACAAAACGAGCATGGAGCTCCTCACTCTAGGCGCTCAAACCTATACGGTAAAAGACAAGTTCAGTGCCGAAGCCATTTCCCGCTGCCATGGAAACCAAGTGCTCTGGCAGCACATATGTCTGAAAGTGGATATGGCACCTGGGGAAGGGAGAGTCGTGGTGAATGGCAACCACCCGAAGCAGCAGCACAGCTCTTCCAGTGCGAAAACAACTCCGTCTGCCTCATGAACTTCACATACCATCAGCTGTCCTGGCAGCTATCTAGGAAACCCTGTGTGGTCACATCCGGTCCCATGCCCATTGAGCCCAGTGGGATGGAATCAAGCAGCTTCAGCACAAACACAAAACGAACATGGAGCTCCTCACTCAAGGCGCTCAAAACTCCATAGCCAAAGACAAGTTCAGTGCCCAAGCCATTTCCCGCTGCCATGGAAACCAAGTGCTCTGGCAGCACATATGTCTGAAAGTGGATATGACACCTAGGGAAGGGAGTGTGCTGGTGAATGGCAACTGCTCGAAGCTGCAGCACAGCTCTTCCACTGCCAAAACAACTCCACCTGCCTCATGAACTTCACATACCATCAGCTGTCCTGGCAGCTATCTAGGAAACCCTGTTGGGTCACTTCCAGTCCCAAGCCCATTGAGCCCAGTGGGATGGAATCAAGCAGCTTCAGCACCCACACAAAACTAACATGGAGCTCCTCACTCAAGGCGCTCAAAACTCCACAGCCAAAGACAAGTTCAGTTCCCAAGCTATTTCCCGCTGCCATGGAAACCAAGTGCTCTGGCAGCACATATGTCTGAAAATGGATATGACACCTAGGGAAGGGAGTGTGCTGGTGAATGGCAACTGCCCGAAGCAGCAGCACAGCTCTTCCACTGCCAAAACAACTCCACCTGCCTCATGAACTTCACATACCATCAGCTGTCCTGGCAGGTAAGTTGGACACCCTGTTGGGTCACTTCCGGTCCCATGCCCATTGAGCCCAGTGGGATGGAATCAACCAGCTTGAGCACACACACAAAACGAACATGGAGCTCCTCACTCAAGGCGCTCAATACTCCATGGCGAAAGACAAGTTCAGTGCCGAAGCCATTTCCCGCTGCCATGGAAACCAAGTGCTCTGGCAGCACATATGTCTGAAAGTGGATATGACACCTAGGGAAGGGAGTGTGCTGGTGAATGGCAACTGCCCGAAGCAGCAGCACAGCTCGTACAGTGCAAAAACAACTCCACCTGCCTCATGAACTTCACATACCATCAGCTGTCCTGGCAAGTATGTTAAACACCCTGTTGGGTCACTTCCGGTCCCATGCCCTTTGAGCCCAGTGGGATGGAATCAAGAAGCTTCAGCACCCACACAAAACGAACATGGAGCTCCTCACTCAAGGCGCTAAAAACTCCACAGCCAAAGACAAGTTCAGTGCCCAAGCCATTTCCTGCTGCCATGGAAACCAAGTGCTCTGGCAGCACATATGTCTGAAAGTGGATATGACACCTAGGGAAGGGAGTGTGGTGGTGAATGGCAACTGCCCGAAGCAGCAGCACAGCTCTTCCAGTGCCAAAACAACTCCACCTGCCTCATGAACTTCACATACCATCAGCTGTCCTGGCAGCTATCTAGGAAACCCTGTTGTGTCACTTCCGGTCCCATGCCCATTGAGCCCAGTGGGATGGAATCAAGCAGCTTCAGCACCCACACATATCGAACATGGAGTTCCTCACTCAAGACGCTCAAAACTCCATTGCCAAAGACAAGTTCAGTGCCCAAGCCATTTCCCGCTGCCATGGAAACCAAGTGCTCTGGCAGCACATATGTCTGAAAGTGGATATGACACTTAGGGAAGGGAGTGTGCTGGTGAATGGCAACTGCCCGAAGCAGCAGCACAGCTCTTCCAGTGCCAATACAACTCCGCCTGCCTCATCAACTTCACATACCATCAGCTGTCCCTGCAGCTATCTAGGAAACCCTGTTGGGTCACTTTCGGTCCCATGCCCATTGAGCCCAGTGGGATGGAATCAAGCAGCTTCAGCACCCAACAAAACGAGCATGGAGCTCCTCACTCTAGGCGCTCAAACCTCCACGGTAAAAGACAAGTTCAGTGCCGAAGCCATTTCCCGCTGCCATGGAAACCAAGTGCTCTGGCAGCACATATGCCTGAAAGTGGATATGGCACCTGGGGAAGGGAGAGTCGTGGTGAATGGCAACCACCCGAAGCAGCAGCACAGCTCTTCCACTGCCAAAACAACTCCACCAGCCTCATGAACTTCACATACCATCAGCTGTCCTGGCAGGTATGTTGGACACCTTTTGGGTCACTTCCGGTGGATGCCAAGTGAGCCCAGTGGGATGGAATCAAGCAGCTTCAGCACAAACACAAAATGAACATGGAGCTCCTCACTCAAGGCGCTCAAATCTCCATAGCCAAAGACAAGTTCAGTGCCGAAGCCATTTCCCGCTGCCATGGAAACCAAGTGCTCTGGCAGCACATATGTCTGAAAGTGGATATGACACCTAGGGAAGGGAGTGTGCTGGTGAATGGCAACTGCTCGAAGCTGCAGCACAGCTCTTCCAGTGCCAAAACAACTCCACCTGCCTCATGAACTTCACATACCATCAGCTGTCCTGGCAGCTATCTAGGAAACCCTGTTGGGTCACTTCCAGTCCCAAGCCCATTGAGCCCAGTGGGATGGAATCAAGCAGCTTCAGCACCCACACAAAACTAACATGGAGCTCCTCACTCAAGGCGCTCAAAACTCCACAGCCAAAGACAAGTTCAGTTCCCAAGCTATTTCCCGCTGCCATGGAAACCAAGTGCTCTGGCAGCACATATGTCTGAAAATGGATATGACACCTACAGAAGGGAGTGTGCTGGTGAATGGCAACTGCCCGAAGCAGCAGCACAGCTCTTCCACTGCCAAAACAACTTCACCTGCCTCATGAACTTCACATACCATCAGCTGTCCTGGCAGGTAAGTTGGAAACCCTGTTGGGTCACTTCCGGTCCCATGCCCATTGAGCCCAGTGGGATGGAATCAAGAAGCTTCAGCACCCACACAAAACTAACATGGAGCTCCTCACTCAAGGCGCTAAAAACTCCGCGACCAAAGACAAGTTCACTGCCCAAGCCATTTCCTGCTGCCATGGAAACCAAGTGCTCTGGCAGCACATATGTCTGAAAGTGGATATGACACCTAGGGAAGGGAGTTTGCTGGTGAATGGCATCTGCCCGAAGCAGCAGCACAGCTCTTCCAGTGCCAAAACAACTCCACCTGCCTCATGAACTTCACATAACATCAGCTGTCCTGGCAGCTATCTAGGAAACCCTGTTGGGTCACTTTCGGTCCCATGCCCATTGAGCCCAGTGGGATGGAATCAAGCACCTTCGGCACCCACAAAAAACGAACATGGAGCTCCTCACTCAAGGCGCTCAAACCTCCACGGCCAAAGACAAGTTCAGTGCCCAAGCCATTTCCCGCTGCCATGGAAACCAAGTGCTCTGGCAGCACATATGTCTGAAAGTGGATATGACACCTAGGGAAGGGAGTGTACTGGTGAATGGCAACTGCTCGAAGCTGCAGCACAGCTCTTCCAGTGCCAAAACAACTCCACCTGCCTCATGAACTTCACATACCATCAGCTGTCCTGGCAGGTATGTTGGACACCCTGTTGGGTCACTTCCGGTCCCATGCCCATTGAGCCCAGTGGGATGGAATCAAGCAGCTTGAGCACCCACACAAAACTAAGATGAACCTCCTCACTCAAGGCACTCCAAATTTCACAGCCAAAGACAAGTTCAGTGCCCAAGCCATTTCCCGCTGCCATGGAAACCAAGTGCTCTGGCAGCACATATGTCTGAAAGTGGATATGACACCTACGGAAGGGAGTGTGGTGCTGAATGACAACAGCCCGAAGCAGCAGCACAGCTCTTCCACTGCCAAAACAACTCCACCTGCCTCATGAACTTCACATACCATCAGCTGTCCTGGCGGGTATGTTGGACACCTTGTTGGGTCACTTCCGGTCCCATGCCCATTGAGCCCAGTGGGATGGAATCAAGCAGCTTGAGCACCCACACAAAACTAACATGGAGCTCCTCACTCAAGGTGCTAAAAACTCCAAACCAAAGACAAGTTCAGTGCCCAAGCCATTTCCTGCTGCCATGAAAACCAAGTGCTCTGGCAGCACATATGTCTGAAAGTGGATATGACACTTAGGGAAGGGAGTGTGCTGGTGAATGGCAACTGCCTGAAGCAGCATCACAGTTCTTCCAGTGCAAAAACAACTCCACCTGCCTCATGAACTTCACATACCATCAGCTGTCCTTTCAGGTATGTTGGACAATTTGTTGGGTCACTTCCGGTCCCATGCCCATTGAGCCCAGTGGGATGGAATCAAGCAGCTTCAGCACCCACACAAAACGAACATGGAGCTCCTCACTCCAGGCGCTGAAAACTTCACGGCCAAAGACAAGTTCAGTTCCCAAGCCATTTCCCGCTGCCATGGAAACCAAGTGCTCTGGCAGCACATATGTCTGAAAGTGGATATGACACCTAGGGAAGGGAGTGTGGTGGTGAATGGCAACTGCCCGAAGCAGCAGCACAGCTCTTCCACTGCCAAAACAACTCCACCTGCCTCATGAACTTCACATACCATCAGCTGTCCTGGCAGGTAAGTTGGACACCCTGTTGGGTCACTTCCGGTCCCATGCCCATTGAGCCCAGTGGGATGGAATCAAGAAGCTTCAGCACCCACACAAAACTAACATGGAGCTCCTCACTCAAGGCGCTCAAAACTCCGCGACCAAAGACAAGTTCAGTGCCCAAGCCATTTCCTGCTGCCATGGAAACCAAGTGCTCTGGCAGCACATATGTCTGAAAGTGGATATGACACCTAGGGAAGGGAGTGTGGTGGTGAATGGCAACTGCCCGAAGCAGCAGCACAGCTCTTCCAGTGCCAAAACAACTCCACCTGCCTCATGAACTTCACATACCATCAGCTGTCCTGGCAGCTATCTAGGAAACCCTGTTGTGTCACTTCCGGTCCCATGCCCATTGAGCCCAGTGGGATGGAATCAAGCAGCTTCAGCACCCACACAAAACTAACATGGAGTTCCTCACTCAAGACGCTCAAAACTCCATTGCCAAAGACAAGTTCAGTGCCCAAGCCATTTCCCGCTGCCACGGAAACCAAGTGCTCTGGCAGCACATATGTCTGAAAGTGGATATGACACTTAGGGAAGGGAGTGTGCTGGTGAATGGCAACTGCCCGAAGCAGCAGCACAGCTCTTCCAGTGCAAAAACAACTCCGCCTGCCTCATCAACTTCACATACCATCAGCTGTCCCTGCAGCTCTCTAGGAAACCCTGTTGGGTCACTTTCGGTCCCATGCCCATTGAGCCCAGTGGGATGGAATCAAGCAGCTTCAGCACCCACACAAAACGAGCATGGAGCTCCTCACTCTAGGCGCTCAAACCTATACGGTAAAAGACAAGTTCAGTGCCGAAGCCATTTCCCGCTGCCATGGAAACCAAGTGCTCTGGCAGCACATATGTCTGAAAGTGGATATGGCACCTGGGGAAGGGAGAGTCGTGGTGAATGGCAACCACCCGAAGCAGCAGCACAGCTCTTCCAGTGCGAAAACAACTCCGTCTGCCTCATGAACTTCACATACCATCAGCTGTCCTGGCAGCTATCTAGGAAACCCTGTGTGGTCACATCCGGTCCCATGCCCATTGAGCCCAGTGGGATGGAATCAAGCAGCTTCAGCACAAACACAAAACGAACATGGAGCTCCTCACTCAAGGCGCTCAAAACTCCATAGCCAAAGACAAGTTCAGTGCCCAAGCCATTTCCCGCTGCCATGGAAACCAAGTGCTCTGGCAGCACATATGTCTGAAAGTGGATATGACACCTAGGGAAGGGAGTGTGCTGGTGAATGGCAACTGCTCGAAGCTGCAGCACAGCTCTTCCACTGCCAAAACAACTCCACCTGCCTCATGAACTTCACATACCATCAGCTGTCCTGGCAGCTATCTAGGAAACCCTGTTGGGTCACTTTCAGTCCCAAGCCCATTGAGCCCAGTGGGATGGAATCAAGCAGCTTCAGCACCCACACAAAACTAACATGGAGCTCCTCACTCAAGGCGCTCAAAACTCCACAGCCAAAGACAAGTTCAGTTCCCAAGCTATTTCCCGCTGCCATGGAAACCAAGTGCTCTGGCAGCACATATGTCTGAAAATGGATATGACACCTAGGGAAGGGAGTGTGCTGGTGAATGGCAAGTGCCCGAAGCAGCAGCACAGCTCTTCCAGTGGCAAAACAACTCCACCTGCCTCATGAACTTCACATACCATCAGCTGTCCTGGCAGGTAAGTTGGACACCCTGTTGGGTCACTTCCGGTCCCATGCCCATTGAGCCCAGTGGGATGGAATCAACCAGCTTGAGCACACACACAAAACGAACATGGAGCTCCTCACTCAAGGCGCTCAATACTCCATGGCGAAAGACAAGTTCAGTGCCGAAGCCATTTCCCGCTGCCATGGAAACCAAGTGCTCTGGCAGCACATATGTCTGAAAGTGGATATGACACCTAGGGAAGGGAGTGTGCTGGTGAATGGCAACTGCCCGAAGCAGCAGCACAGCTCGTCCAGTGCAAAAACAACTCCACCTGCCTCATGAACTTCACATACCATCAGCTGTCCTGGCAAGTATGTTAAACACCCTGTTGGGTCACTTCCGGTCCCATGCCCTTTGAGCCCAGTGGGATGGAATCAAGAAGCTTCAGCACCCACACAAAACGAACATGGAGCTCCTCACTCAAGGCGCTAAAAACTCCGCGACCAAAGACAAGTTCAGTGCCCAAGCCATTTCCTGCTGCCATGGAAACCAAGTGCTCTGGCAGCACATATGTCTGAAAGTGGATATGACACCTAGGGAAGGGAGTGTGGTGGTGAATGGCAACTGCCCGAAGCAGCAGCACAGCTCTTCCAGTGCCAAAACAACTCCACCTGCCTCATGAACTTCACATACCATCAGCTGTCCTGGCAGCTATCTAGGAAACCCTGTTGTGTCACTTCCGGTCCCATGCCCATTGAGCCCAGTGGGATGGAATCAAGCAGCTTCAGCACCCACACATATCGAACATGGAGTTCCTCACTCAAGACGCTCAAAACTCCATTGCCAAAGACAAGTTCAGTGCCCAAGCCATTTCCCGCTGCCATGGAAACCAAGTGCTCTGGCAGCACATATATCTGAAAGTGGATATGACACCTAGGGAAGGGAGTGTGCTGGTGAATGGCAACTGCCCGAAGCAGCAGCACAGCTCTTCCAGTGGCAAAACAACTCCACCTGCCTCATGAACTTCACATACCATCAGCTGTCCTGGCAGCTATCTAGGAAACCCTGTTGGGTCACTTCCGGTCCCATGCCGTTTGAGCCCAGTGGGATCTAATCAAGCAGCTTCAGCACCCACACAAAACGAACATGGAGCTCCTCACTCTAGGCGCTCAAAACTCCACAGCCAAAGACAAGTTCAGTGCCCAAGCCATTTCCCGCTGCCATGGAAACCAAGTGCTCTGGCAGCACATATGTCTGAAAGTGGATATGACACTTAGGGAAGGGAGTGTGGTGGTGAATGGCAACTGCCCGAAGCAGCAGCACAGCTCTTCCACTGCCTAAACAACTCCACCTGCCTCATGAACTTCACATACCATCAGCTGTCCTGGCAGCTATCTAGGAAACCCTGTTGGGTCACTTCCGGTCCCATGCCCATTGAGCCAGTGAGATGGAATCAAGCAGCTTCAGCACCCACACAAAACGAACATGGAGCTCCTCACTCAAGGCGCTAAAAACTGCATGTGCGAAAGAGAAGTTATGTGCCTAAGCCATTTCCCTCTGCAATGGAAACCAAGTGCTCTGGCAGCACATATGTCTGAAAGTGGATATGACACCTAGGGAAGGGAGTGTGGTGGTGAATGGCAACTGCCCGAAGCAGCAGCACAGTTCTTCCACTGCCAAAACAACTCCATCTTCCTCATGAACTTTACATACCATCAGCTGTCCTGGCAGGTATGTTGGACACCTTTTGGGTCACTTCCGGTCGATGCCAAGTGAGCCCAGTGGGATGGAATCAAGCAGCTTCAGCACCCACACAAAACTAACATGGAGCTCCTCACTCAAGGCGCTCAAAGCTCCACAGCCAAAGACAAGTTCACTGCCCAAGCCATTTCCCTCTGCCATGGAAACCAAGTGCTCTGGCAGCACATATGTCTGAAAGTGGATATGACACCTAGGGAAGGGAGTGTGCTGGTGAATGGCAACTGCCCGAAGCAGCAGCACAGCTCTTCCAGTGCCAAAACAACTCCACATGCCTCATGAACTTCACATACCATCAGCTGTCCTGGCAGGTAAGTTGGACACCCTGTTGGGTCACTTCGGGTCACATGCCCATTGAGCCCAGTGGGATGGAATCAAGCAGCTTGAGCACCCACACAAAACGAACATGGAGCTCCTCAATCAAGGCGCTCAAAACTCCATGGCCAAAGACAAGTTCAGTGCCGAAGCCATTTCCTGCTGCCATGGAAACCAAGTGCTCTGGCAGCACATATGTCTGAAAGTGGATATGACACCTAGGGAAGGGAGTGTGGTGGTGAATGGCAACTGCCCGAAGCAGCAGCACAGCTCTTCCAGTGCCAAAACAACTCCACCTGCCTCATGAACTTCACATACCATCAGCTGTCCTGGCAGCTATCTAGGAAACCCTGTTGGGTCACTTCCGGTCCCATGCCCATTGAGCCCAGTGGGATAGAATCAAGCAGCTTGGGCACCCACACAAAACGAACATGGAGCTCCTCACACAAGGCGCTACAAATTTCACGATCAAAGACAAGTTCAGTGCCCAAGCCATTTCCCGCTGCCATGGAAACCAAGTGCTCTGGCAGCACATATGTCTGAAAGTGGATATGACACCTAGGGAAGGGAGTGTGCTAGTGAATGGCAATTGCCCGAAGCAGCAGCACAGCTCTTCCAGTGCCAAAACAACTCCACCTGCCTCATGAACTTCACATACCATCAGCTGTCCTGGCAGCTATCTAGGAAACCCTGTTGGGTCACTTCCGGTCCCATGCCCATTGAGCCCAGTGGGATGGAATCAAGCAGCTTCAGCACCCACACAAAACGAACATGGAGCTCCTCACTCAAGACGCTGAAAACTCCACAGCCAAAGACAAGTTCAGTGCCCAAGCCATTTCCCTCTGCCATGGAAACCAAGTGCTCTGGCAGCACATATGTCTGAAAGTGGATATGACACCTACGGAAGGGAGTGTGCTGGTGAATGGCAACTGCCCGAAGCAGCAGCACAGCTCGTCCACTGCCAAAACAACTCCACCTGCCTCATGAACTTCACATACCATCAGTTGTCCTGGCAGCTATCTAGGAAACCCTGTTGGCTCACTTCCGGTCCCATGCCCATTGAGCCCAGTGGGATGGAATCAAGCAGCTTGAGAACCCACACAAATCTAACATGGAGCTCCTCACTCAAGGCGCTCAAAACTCCTCGGCCAAAGACAAGTTCAGTGCCCAAGCCATTTCCCGCTGCCATGGAAACCAAGTGCTCTGGCAGCACATATGTCTGAAAGTGGATATGACACCTAGGGAAGGGAGTGTGCTGGTGAATGGCAACTGCCCTAAGCAGCAGCACAGCTCTTCCAGTGGCAAAACAACTCCACCTGCCTCATGAACTTCACATACCATCAGTTGTCCTGGCAGCTATCTAGGAAACCCTGTTGGGTCACTTCCGGTCCCATGCCCATTGAGCCCAGTGGGATCTAATCAAGCAGCTTCAGCACCCACACAAAACGAACATGGAGCTCCTCACTCTAGGCGCTCAAAACTTCACGGTCAAAGACAAGTTCAGTGCCGAAGCCATTTCCCGCTGCCATGGAAACCAAGTTCTCTGGCAGCACATATGTCTGAAAGTGGATATGACACCTAAGGAAGGGAGTGTGCTGGTGAATGGCAACTGCCAGAAGCTGCAGCACAGCTCTTCCAGTGCCAAAACAACTCCACCTGCCTCATGAACTTCACATACCATCAGCTGTCTTGGCAGCTATCTAGGAAACCCTGTTGGGTCACTTCCGGTCCCATGCCCATTGAGCCCAGTGGGATAGAATCAAGCAGCTTCAGCACCGACACAAAACTAACATGGAGCTCCTCACTCAAGGCACTCAAAACTCCATAGCCAAAGACAAGTTCAGTGCCCAAGCCATTTCCCGCTGCCATGGAAACCAAGTGCTCTGGCAGCACATATGTCTGAAAGGGGATATGACACCTAGGGAAGGGAGTGTGCTGGTGAATGGCAACTGCTCGAAGCTGCAGCACAGCTCTTCCACTGCCAAAACAACTCCGTCTGCCTCATGAACTTCATATACCATCAGCTGTCCTGGCAGCTATCTAGGAAACCCTGTTGGGTCACTTCCGGTCCCATGCCCATTGAGCCCAGTGGGATGGAATCAAGCAGCTTCAGCACCCACACAAAACTAACATGGAGCTCCTCACTCAAGGCGCTCAAAACTCCACAGCCAAAGACAAGTTCAGTGCCCAAGCCATTTCCCGCTGCCATGGAAACCAAGTGCTCTGGCAGCACATATGTCTGAAAGTGGATATGACACCTAGGGAAGGGAGTGTGCTGGTGAATGGCAACTGCCCGAAGCAGCAGCACAGCTCTTCCAGTGCCAAAACAACTCCGTCTGCCTCATGAACTTCACATACCATCAGCTGTCCTGGCAGCTATCTAGGAAACCCTGTTGGGTCACTTTCGGTCCCATGCCCATTGAGCCCAGTAGGATGGAATCAAGCAGCTTGAGCACCCACACAAAACGAACATGGAGCTCCTCACTCAAGGTGCTCAATCCTCCACAACCAAAGACAAGTTCAGTGCCCAAGCCATTTCCCGCTGCCATGGAAACCAAGTGCTCTGGCAGCACATATGTCTGAAAGTGGATATGACACTTAGGAAGGGAGTGTGGTGGTGAATGGCAACTGCCCGAAGCAGCAGCACAGCTCTTCCAGTGCCAAAACAACTCCACCTGCCTCATGAACTTCACATACCATCAGCTGTCCTGGCAGCTATCTAGGAAACCCTGTTGGGTCACTTCCGGTCCCATGCCCATTGAGCCCAGTGGGATGGAAACAAGCAGCTTCAGCACCCACAGAAAACTAACATGGAGCTCCTCACTCAAGGCGCTCAAAACTCCCCAGCTAAAGACAAGTTCAGTGCCCAAGCTATTTCCCGCTGCCATGGAAACCAAGTGCTCTGTCAGCACATATATCTGAAAGTGGATATGACACCTAGGGAAGGGAGTGTGCTGGTGAATGGCAACTGCCCGAAGCAGCAGCACAGCTCTTCCAGTGCCAAAACAACTCCACCTGCCTCATGAACTTCACATACCATCAGCTGTCCTGGCAGCTATCTAGGAAACCCTGTTGGGTCACTTCCGGTCCCATGCCCATTGAGCCCAGTGGGATGGAATCAAGCAGCTTCAGCACCCACACAAAACGAACATGGAGCTCCTCACTCAAGACGCTGAAAACTCCACAGCCAAAGACAAGTTCAGTGCCCAAGCCATTTCCCTCTGCCATGGAAACCAAGTGCTCTGGCAGCACATATGTCTGAAAGTGGATATGACACCTACGGAAGGGAGTGTGCTGGTGAATGGCAACTGCCCGAAGCAGCAGCACAGCTCGTCCACTGCCAAAACAACTCCACCTGCCTCATGAACTTCACATACCATCAGTTGTCCTGGCAGCTATCTAGGAAACCCTGTTGGCTCACTTCCGGTCCCATGCCCATTGAGCCCAGTGGGATGGAATCAAGCAGCTTGAGAACCCACACAAATCTAACATGGAGCTCCTCACTCAAGGCGCTCAAAACTCCTCGGCCAAAGACAAGTTCAGTGCCCAAGCCATTTCCCGCTGCCATGGAAACCAAGTGCTCTGGCAGCACATATGTCTGAAAGTGGATATGACACCTAGGGAAGGGAGTGTGCTGGTGAATGGCAACTGCCCTAAGCAGCAGCACAGCTCTTCCAGTGGCAAAACAACTCCACCTGCCTCATGAACTTCACATACCATCAGTTGTCCTGGCAGCTATCTAGGAAACCCTGTTGGGTCACTTCCGGTCCCATGCCCATTGAGCCCAGTGGGATCTAATCAAGCAGCTTCAGCACCCACACAAAACGAACATGGAGCTCCTCACTCTAGGCGCTCAAAACTTCACGGTCAAAGACAAGTTCAGTGCCGAAGCCATTTCCCGCTGCCATGGAAACCAAGTGCTCTGGCAGCACATATGTCTGAAAGTGGATATGACACCTAAGGAAGGGAGTGTGCTGGTGAATGGCAACTGCCAGAAGCTGCAGCACAGCTCTTCCAGTGCCAAAACAACTCCACCTGCCTCATGAACTTCACATACCATCAGCTGTCTTGGCAGCTATCTAGGAAACCCTGTTGGGTCACTTCCGGTCCCATGCCCATTGAGCCCAGTGGGATAGAATCAAGCAGCTTCAGCACCCACACAAAACTAACATGGAGCTCCTCACTCAAGGCACTCAAAACTCCATAGCCAAAGACAAGTTCAGTGCCCAAGCCATTTCCCGCTGCCATGGAAACCAAGTGCTCTGGCAGCACATATGTCTGAAAGGGGATATGACACCTAGGGAAGGGAGTGTGGTGGTGAATGGCAACTGTCAGAAGCAGCAGCACAGCTCTTCCAGGGCCAAAACAACTCCGTCTGCCTCATGAACTTCATATACCATCAGCTGTCCTGGCAGCTATCTAGGAAACCCTGTTGGGTCACTTCCGGTCCCATGCCCATTGAGCCCAGTGGGATGGAATCAAGCAGCTTCAGCACCCACACAAAACGAACATGGAGCTCCTCACTCAAGGCGCTCAAAACTCCACAGCCAAAGACAAGTTCAGTGCCCAAGCCATTTCCCGCTGCCATGGAAACCAAGTGCTCTGGCAGCACATATGTCTGAAAGTGGATATGACACCTAGGGAAGGGAGTGTGCTGGTGAATGGCAACTGCCCGAAGCAGCAGCACAGCTCTTCCAGTGCCAAAACAACTCCGTCTGCCTCATGAACTTCACATACCATCAGCTGTCCTGGCAGCTATCTAGGAAACCCTGTTGGGTCACTTTCGGTCCCATGCCCATTGAGCCCAGTAGGATGGAATCAAGCAGCTTGAGCACCCACACAAAACGAACATGGAGCTCCTCACTCAAGGTGCTCAATCCTCCACAACCAAAGACAAGTTCAGTGCCCAAGCCATTTCCCGCTGCCATGGAAACCAAGTGCTCTGGCAGCACATATGTCTGAAAGTGGATATGACACTTAGGAAGGGAGTGTGGTGGTGAATGGCAACTGCCCGAAGCAGCAGCACAGCTCTTCCAGTGCCAAAACAACTCCACCTGCCTCATGAACTTCACATACCATCAGCTGTCCTGGCAGCTATCTAGGAAACCCTGTTGGGTCACTTCCGGTCCCATGCCCATTGAGCCCAGTGGGATGGAAACAAGCAGCTTCAGCACCCACAGAAAACTAACATGGAGCTCCTCACTCAAGGCGCTCAAAACTCCCCAGCTAAAGACAAGTTCAGTGCCCAAGCTATTTCCCGCTGCCATGGAAACCAAGTGCTCTGGCAGCACATATATCTGAAAGTGGATATGACACCTAGGGAAGGGAGTGTGCTGGTGAATGGCAACTGCCCGAAGCAGCAGCACAGCTCTTCCAGTGCCAAAACAACTCCACCTGCCTCATCAACTTCACATACCATCAGCTGTCCTAGCAGCTATCTAGGAAACCCTGTTGGGTCACTTCCGGTCCCATGCCCATTGAGCCCAGTGGGATGGAATCAAGCAGCTTCAGCACCCACACAAAACGAACATGGAGCTCCTCACTCAAGGCGCTCAAAACTCCACAGCCAAAGACAAGTTCAGTGCCCAAGCCATTTCCCTCTGCAGTGGAAACCAAGTGCTCTGGCAGCACATATGTCTGAAAGTGGATATGACACCTAGGGAAGGGAGTGTGCTGGTGAATGGCAACTGCCTGAAGCAGCAGCACAGCTCTTCCAGTGCCAAAACAACTCCATCTTCCTCATGAACTTCACATACCATCATCTGTCCTGGCAGCTATCTAGGAAACCCTGTTGGGTCACTTCCGGTCCCATGCCCATTGAGACCAGGGGGATTTAATCAAGCAGCTTCAGCACCCACACAAAACTAACATGGAGCTCCTCACTCAAGGCGCTCAAAACTCCACAGCCAAAGACAAGTTCAGTGCCCAAGCCATTTCCCTCTGCAGTGGAAACCAAGTGCTCTGGCAGCACATATGTCTGAAAGTGGATATGACACCTAGGGAAGGGAGTGTGCTGGTGAATGGCAACTGCCCAAAGCAGCAGCACAGCTCTTGCACTGCCAAAACAACTCCGTCTGCCTCATGAACTTCACATACCATCAGCTGTCCTGGCAGCTATCTAGGAAACCCTGTTGGGTCACTTTCGGTCCCATGCCCATTGAGCCCAGTGGGATGGAATCAAGCAGCTTGAGCACCCACACAAAACGAACATGGAGCTCCTCACTCAAGGCGCTGAAAACTCCACAGCCAAAGACAAGTTCAATGCCCAAGCCATTTCCCTCTGCAGTGGAAACCAAGTGCTCTGGCAGCACATATGTCTGAAAGTGGATATGACACCTAGGGAAGGGAGTGTGCTGGTGAATGGCAACTGCCCGAAGCAGCAGCACAGCTCTTCCACTGCCAAAACAACTCCACCTGCCTCATCAACTTCACATACCATCAGCTGTCCTAGCAGCTATCTAGGAAACAGTGTTGGGTCACTTCCGGTCCCATGCCCATTGAGACCAGGGGGATTTAATCAAGCAGCTTCAGCACCCACACAAAACTAACATGGAGCTCCTCACTCAAGGCGCTCAAAACTCCACAGCCAAAGACAAGTTCAGTGCCCAAGCCATTTCCCGCTGCCATGGAAACCAAGTGCTCTGGCAGCACATATGTCTGAAAGTTAATATGACACCTAGGGAAGGGAGTGTGCTGGTGAATGGCAACTGCCCGAAGCAGCAGCACAGCTCTTCCAGTGCCAAAACAACTCCACCTGCCTCATCAACTTCACATACCATCAGCTGTCCTGGCAGGTAAGTTGGACACCCTGTTGGGTCACTTCCGGTCCCATGCCCATTGAGCCCAGTGGGATGGAATCAAGCAGCTTCAGCACCCACACAAAACGAACATGGAGCTCCTCACTCAAGGCGCTCAAAACTCCACAGCCAAAGACAAGTTCAGTGCCGAAGCCATTTCCCTCTGCAGTGGAAACCAAGTGCTCTGGCAGCACATATGTCTGAAAGTGGATATGACACCTAGGGAAGGGAGTGTGCTGGTGAATGGCAACTGCCCAAAGCAGCAGCACAGCTCTTGCACTGCCAAAACAACTCCGTCTGCCTCATGAACTTCACATACCATCAGCTGTCCTGGCAGCTATCTAGGAAACCCTGTTGGGTCACTTTCGGTCCCATGCCCATTGAGCCCAGTGGGATGGAATCAAGCAGCTTGAGCACCCACACAAAACGAACATGGAGCTCCTCACTCAAGGTGCTCAATCCTCCACAACCAAAGACAAGTTCAGTGAACAAGCCATTTCCCGCTGCCATGGAAACCAAGTGCTCTGGCAGCACATATGTCTGAAAGTGGATATGACACTTAGGGAAGGGAGTGTGCTGGTGAATGGCAACTGCCCGAAGCAGCAGCACAGCTCTTCCACTGCCAAAACAACTCCACCTGCCTCATGAACTTCACATACCATCATCTGTCTTGGCAGCTATCTAGGAAACCCTATTTGGTCACTTCTGGTCCCATGCCCATTGAGCCCAATGGGATGGAAACAAGCAGCTTCAGCACCCACAGAAAACTAACATGGAGCTCCTCACACAAGGCGCTCAAAACTCCCCAGCTAAAGACAAGTTCAGTGCCCAAGCTATTTCCCGCTGCCATGGAAACCAAGTGCTCTGGCAGCACATATATCTGAAAGTGGATATGACACCTAGGGAAGGGAGTGTGCTGGTGAATGGCAACTGCCCGAAGCAGCAGCACAGCTCTTCCAGTGCCAAAACAACTCCACCTGCCTCATCAACTTCACATACCATCAGCTGTCCTGGCAGCTATCTAGGAAACCCTGTTGGGTCACTTCCGGTCCCATGCCCATTGAGCCCAGTGGGATGGAATCAAGCAGCTTGAGCACCCACACATAACGAACATGGAGCTCCTCACTCAAGGCGCTCAAAACTCCACAGCCAAAGACAAGTTCAGTGCCCAAGCCATTTCCCGCTGCCATGGAAACCAAGTGCTCTGGCAGCACATATGTCTGAAAGTGGATATGACACTTAGGGAAGGGAGTGTGCTGGTGAATGGCAACTGCCCGAAGCAGCAGCACAGCTCTTCCACTGCCAAAACAACTCCACCTGCCTCATGAACTTCACATACCATCAGCTGTCCTGGCAGCTATCTAGGAAACCCTGTTGGCTCACTTCCGGTCCCATGCCCATTGAGCCCAGTGGGATGGAATCAAGCAGCTTCAGCACCCACACAAAACGAACATGGAGCTCCTCACTCAAGGCGCTCAAAACTGCATGGCGAAAGACAAGTTCAGTGCCAAAGCCATTTCCCTCTGCAGTGGAAACCAAGTGCTCTGGCAGCACATATGTCTGAAAGTGGATATGACACTTAGGGAAGGGAGTGTGCTGGTGAATGGCAACTGCCCGAAGCAGCAGCACAGCTCTTCCAGTGCCAAAACAACTCCACCTGCCTCATGAACTTCACATACCATCAGCTGTCCTGGCAGCTATCTAGGAAACCCTGTTGGGTCACTTCCGGTCCCATGCCCATTGAGCCCAGTGGGATGGAATCAAGCAGCTTGAGCACCCACACATAACGAACATGGAGCTCCTCACTCAAGGCGCTCAAAACTCCACAGCCAAAGACAAGTTCAGTGCCCAAGCCATTTCCCGCTGCCATGGAAACCAAGTGCTCTGGCAGCACATATGTCTGAAAGTGGATATGACACCTAGGGAAGGGAGTGTGCTGGTGAATGGCAACTGCCCGAAGCAGCAGCACAGCTCTTCCAGTGCCAAAACAACTCCACCTGCCTCATCAACTTCACATACCATCAGCTGTCTTGGCAGCTATCTAGGAAACCCTGTTGGGTCACTTCCGGTCCCATGCCCATTGAGCCCAGTGGGATGCAATCAAGCAGCTTCAGCACCCACACAAAACGAACATGGAGCTCCTCACTCAAGACGCTCAAAACTCCACAGCCAAAGACAAGTTCAGTGCCCAAGCCATTTCCCGCTGCCATGGAAACCAAGTGCTCTGGCAGCACATATGTCTGAAAGTAGATATGACACCTAGGGAAGGGAGTGTGGTGATGAATGGCAACTGCCCGAAGCAGCAGCACAGCTTTTCCACTGCCAAAACAACTCCACCTGCCTCATGAACTTCACATACCATCAGCTGTCCTGGCAGCTATCTAGGAAACCCTGTTGGGTCACTTCCGGTCCCATGCCCATTGAGCCCACTGGGATCTAATCAAGCAGCTTCAGCACCCACACAAAACTAACATGGAGCTCCTCACTCAAGGCGCTCAAAATTCCACAGCCAAAGACAAGTTCAGTGCCCAAGCCATTTATCTCTCTGCAATGGAAACCAAGTGCTCTGGGAGCACATATGTCTGAAAGTGGATATGACACCTAGGGAAGGGAGTGTGGTGGTGAATGGCAACTGCCCAAAGCAGCAGCACAGCTCTTCCAGTGCCAAAACAACTCCACCTGCCTCATCAACTTCACATACCATCAGCTGTCCTGGCAGCTATCTAGGAAACCCTGTTGGGTCACTTCCGGTCCCATGCCCATTGAGCCCAGTGGGATTGAATCAAGCAGCTTCAGCACCCACACAAAACTAACATGGAGCTCTTCACTCAAGGCGCTCAAAACTCCATGGCGAATGACAAGTTCAGTGCCCAAGCCATTTCCCGCTGCCATGGAAACCAAGTGCTCTGGCAGCACATATGTCTAAAAGTGGATATGACACCTAGGGAAGGGAGTGTGCTGGTGAATGGCAACTGCCCGAAGCAGCAGCACAGCTCGTCCACTGCCAAAACAACTCCACCTGCCTCATGAACTTCACATACCATCAGCTGTCCTGGCAGCTATCTAGGAAACCCTGTTGGGTCACTTCCGGTCCCATGCCCATTGAGCCCAGTGGGATGGAATCAAGCACCTTCGGCACCCACACAAAACGAACATGGAGCTCCTCACTCAAGGCGCTCAAACCTCCACGGCCAAAGACAAGTTCAGTGCCCAAGCCATTTCCCGCTGCCATGGAAACCAAGTGCTCTGGCAGCACATATGTCTGAAAGTGGATATGACACCTAGGGAAGGGAGTGTGCTGGTGAATGGCAACTGCCCGAAGCAGCAGCACAGCTCTTCCAGTGCCAAAACAACTCCACCTGCCTCATCAACTTCACATACCATCAGCTGTCCTGGCAGCTATCTAGGAAACCCTGTTGGGTCACTTTCGGTCCCATGCCCATTGAGCCCAGTGGGATGCAATCAAGCAGCTTCAGCACCCACACAAAACTAACATGGAGCTCCTCACTCAAGGCGCTCAAAACTCCACAGCCAAAGACAAGTTCAGTGCCCAAGCCATTTCCCGCTGCCATGGAAACCAAGTGCTCTGGCAGCACATATGTCTGAAAGTGGATATGACACCTAGGGAAGGGAGTGTGCTGGTGAATGGCAACTGCCCGAAGCAGCAGCACAGCTCTTCCAGTGCCAAAACAACTCCACCTGCCTCATGAACTTCACATACCATCAGCTGTCCTGGCAGCTATCTAGGAAACCCTGTTGTGTCACTTCCGGTCCCATGCCCATTGAGCCCAGTGGGATGGAATCAAGCAGCTTCAGCACCCACACAAAACTAACATGGAGCTCCTCACTCAAGGCGCTCAAAATTCCACAGCCAAAGACAAGTTCAATGCCGAAGCCATTTATCTCTCTGCAATGGAAACCAAGTGCTCTGGCAGCACATATGTCTGAAAGTGGATATGACACCTAGGGAAGGGAGTGTGGTGGTGAATGGCAACTGCCCAAAGCAGCAGCACAGCTCTTCCACTGCCAAAACAACTCCACCTGCCTCATCAACTTCACATACCATCAGCTGTCTTGGCAGCTATCTAGGAAACCCTGTTGGGTCACTTCCGGTCCCATGCCCATTGAGCCCAGTGGGATGGAATCAAGCAGCTTCAGCACCCACACAAAACGAACATGGAGCTCCTCACTCAAGACGCTCAAAACTCCACAGCCAAAGACAAGTTCAGTGCCGAAGCCATTTCCCGCTGCCATGGAAACCAAGTGCTCTGGCAGCACATATGTCTGAAAGTAGATATGACACCTAGGGAAGGGAGTGTGGTGATGAATGGCAACTGCCCGAAGCAGCAGCACAGCTTTTCCACTGCCAAAACAACTCCACCTGCCTCATGAACTTCACATACCATCAGCTGTCCTGGCAGCTATCTAGGAAACCCTGTTGGGTCACCTCCGGTCCCATGCCCATTGAGCCCACTGGGATCTAATCAAGCAGCTTCAGCACCCACACAAAACTAACATGGAGCTCCTCACTCAAGGCGCTCAAAATTCCACAGCCAAAGACAAGTTCAGTGCCCAAGCCATTTATCTCTCTGCAATGGAAACCAAGTGCTCTGGGAGCACATATGTCTGAAAGTGGATATGACACCTAGGGAAGGGAGTGTGCTGGTGAATGGCAACTGCCCAAAGCAGCAGCACAGCTCTTCCAGTGGCAAAACAACTCCACCTGCCTCATGAACTTCATATACCATCAGCTGTCCTGGCAGCTATCTAGGAAACCCTGTTGGCTCACTTCCGGTCCCATGCCCATTGAGCCCAGTGGGATGGAATCAAGCAGCTTCAGCACCCACACAAAACGAACATGGAGCTCCTCACTCAAGGCGCTGAAAACTCCACAGCCAAAGACAAGTTCAGTGCCCAAGCCATTTCCCGCTGCCATGGAAACCAAGTGCTCTGGCAGCACATATGTCTGAAAGTAGATATGACACCTAGGGAAGGGAGTGTGGTGATGAATGGCAACTGCCCGAAGCAGCAGCACAGCTCTTCCAGTGCCAAAACAACTCCACCTGCCTCATGAACTTCACATACCATCAGCTGTCCTGGCAGCTATCTAGGAAACCCTGTTGGGTCACTTCCGGTCCCATGCCCATTGAGCCCAGTGGGATTGAATCAAGCAGCTTCAGCACACACACAAAACGAACATGGAGCTCCTCACTCAAGGCGCTCAAAACTCCACAGCAAAAGACAAGTTCAGTGCCCAAGCCATTTCCCTCTGCAATGGAAACCAAGTGCTCTGGGAGCACATATATCTGAAAGTGGATATGACACCTAGGGAAAGGTGTGCGCTGGTGAATGGCAACTGCCCGAAGCAGCAGCACAGCTCTTCCAGTGCCAAAACAACTCCACCTGCCTCATGAACTTCACATATCATCATCTGTCCTGGCAGCTATCTAGGAAACCCTGTTGGGTCACTTCCGGTCCCATGCCCATTGAGCCCAGTGGGATGGAATCAAGCAGCTTCAGCACCCACACAAAACGAACATGGAGCTCCTCACTCAAGGCGCTCAAATCTCCACGGCCAAAGACAAGCTCAGTGCCCAAGCCATTTTTCGCTGCCATGGAAACCAAGTGCTCTGGCAGCACATATGTCTGAAAGTGGATATGACACCTAGGGAAGGGAGTGTGGTGATGAATGGCAACTGCTCGAAGCTGCAGCACAGCTCTTCCAGTGCCAAAACAACTCCACCTGCCTTATGAACTTCACATACCATCAGCTGTCCTGGCAGCTATCTAGGAAACCCTGTTGGGTCACTTCCGGTCCCATGCCCATTGAGCCCAGTGGGATGGAATCAAGCAGCTTCAGCACCCACACAAAACTAACATGGAGCTCCTCACTCAAGGCGCTCAAAACTCCACAGCCAAAGACAACTTCAGTGCCGAAGCCATTTCCCGCTGCCATGGAAACCAAGTGCTCTGGCAGCACATATGTCTGAAAGTGGATATGACACCTAGGGAAGGGAGTGTGCTGGTGAATGGCAACTGCCAGAAGCAGCAGCACAGCTCTTCCAGTGCCAAAAAGACTCCGCCTGTCTCATGAACTTCACATACCATCAGCTGTCCTGGCAGCTATCTAGGAAACCCTGTTGGGTCACTTCCGGTCCCATGCCCATTGAGCCCAGTGGGATGGAATCAAGCAGCTTCAGCACCCACAGAAAACTAACATGGAGCTCCTCACTCAAGGCGCTCAAAACTCCATGGCCAAAGACAAGTTCAGTGCCGAAGCCATTTCCCGCTGCCATGGAAACCAAGTGCTCTGGCAGCACATATGTCTAAAAGTGGATATGACACCTAGGGAAGGGAGTGTGCTGGTGAATGGCAAGTGCCCGAAGCAGCAGCACAGCTCGTCCACTGCCAAAACAACTCCACCTGCCTCATGAACTTCACATACCATCAGCTGTCCTGGCAGCTATCTAGGAAACCCTGTTGGGTCACTTCCGGTCCCATGCCCATTGAGCCCAGTGGGATGGAATCAAGCACCTTCGGCACCCACACAAAACGAACATGGAGCTCCTCACTCAAGGCGCTCAAACCTCCACGGCCAAAGACAAGTTCAGTGCCCAAGCCATTTCCCGCTGCCATGGAAACCAAGTGCTCTGGCAGCACATATGTCTGAAAGTAGATATGACACCTAGGGAAGGGAGTGTGCTGGTGAATGGCAATTGTCCGAAGCAGCAGCACAGCTCTTCCACTGCCAAAACAACTCCACCTGCCTCATGAACTTCACATACCATCAGCTGTCCTGGCAGCTATCTAGGAAACCCTGTTGGCTCACTTCCGGTCCCATGCCCATTGAGCCCAGTGGGATGGAATCAAGCAGCTTCAGCACCCACACAAAACGAACATGGAGCTCCTCACTCAAGACGCTGAAAACTCCACAGCCAAAGACAAGTTCAGTGCCCAAGCCATTTCCCGCTGCCATGGAAACCAAGTGCTCTGGCAGCACATATGTCTGAAAGTGGATATGACACCTAGGGAAGGGCGTATGGTGGTGAATGGCAACTGCCCGAAGCAGCAACACAGCTCTTCCAGTGCCAAAACAACTCCACCTGCCTCATGAACTTCACATACCATCAGCTGTCCTGGCAGCTATCTAGGAAACCCTGTTGGCTCACTTCCGGTCCCATGCCCATTGAGCCCAGTGGGATGGAATCAAGCAGCTTGAGCACCCACACAAAACTAACATGGAGCTCCTCACTCAAGGCACACAAAACTCCACAGCCAAAGACAAGCTCAGTGCCCAAGCCATTTCCCGCTGCCATGGAAACCAAGTGCTCTGGCAGCACATATGTCTGAAAGTAGATATGACACCTAGGGAAGGGAGTGTGCTGGTGAATGGCAACTGCCCGAAGCAGCAGCACAGCTCTTCCAGTGCCAAAACAACCCCACCTGCCTCATGAACTTCACATACCATCAGCTGTCCTGGCAGCTATCTAGGAAACCCTGTTGGGTCACTTCCGGTCCCATGCCCATTGAGCCCAGTGGGATGGAATCAAGCAACTTCAGCACCCACACAAAACGAACATGGAGCTCCTCACTCAAGGCGCTCAAAATTCCACAGCCAAAGACAAGTTCAGTGCCCAAGCCATTTATCTCTCTGCAATGGAAACCAAGTGCTCTGGCAGCACATATGTCTGAAAGTGGATATGACACCTAGGGAAGGGAGTGTGCTGGTGAATGGCAACTGCCATAGGAGCAGCAGCACAGCTCTTCCACTGCCAAAACAACTCCACCTGCCTCATGAACTTCACATACCATCAGCTGTCCTGGCAGCTATCTAGGAAACCCTCTTGGGTCACTTCCGGTCCCATGCCCATGGAGCCCAGTGGGATGGAATCAAGCAGCTTCAGCACCCACACAAAACTAACATGGAGCTCCTCACTCAAGGCGCTCAAAACTCCACGGCCAAAGACAAGTTCAGTGCCCAAGCCATTTCCCGCTGCCATGGAAACCAAGTGCTCTGGCAGCACATATGTCTGAAAGTGGATATGACACCTAGGGAAGGGAGTGTGCTGGTGAATGGCAAGTGCCCGAAGCAGCAGCACAGCTCTTCCAGTGCCAAAAAAACTCCACCTGCCTCATGAACTTCACATACCATCAGCTGTCCTGGCAGCTATCTAGGAAACCCTGTTGGGTCACTTCCGGTCCCATGCCCATTGAGCCCAGTGGGATGGAATCAAGCAGCTTCAGCACCCACACAAAACGAACATGGAGCTCCTCACTCAAGGCGCTCAAAACTCCGCAGCCAAAGACAAGTTCAGTGCCCAAGCCATTTCCCTCTGCAATGGAAACCAAGTGCTCTGGGAGCACATATATCTGAAAGTGGATATGACACCTAGGGAAGGGTGTGCGCTGGTGAATGGCAACTGCCCGAAGCAGCAGCACAGCTCTTCCACTGGCAAAACAACTCCACCTGCCTCATGAACTTCACATATCATCATATGTCCTGGCAGCTATCTAGGAAACCCTGTTGGGTCACTTCCGGTCCCATGCCCATTGAGCCCAGTGGGATGGAATCAAGCAGCTTCAGCACCCACACAAAACTAACATGGAGCTCCTCACTCAAGGCGCTCAAAACTCCACGGCCAAAGACAAGTTCAGTGCCCAAGCCATTTTTCGCTGCCATGGAAACCAAGTGCTCTGGCAGCACATATGTCTGAAAGTGGATATGACACCTAGGGAAGGGAGTGTGCTGGTGAATGGAAAATTGCCCGAAGCAGCAGCACAGATCTTCCACTGCCAAAACAACTCCACCTGCCTCATGAACTTCACATACCATCAGCTGTCCTGGCAGCTATCTAGGAAACCCTGTTGGGTCACTTCCGGTCCCATGCCCATTGAGCCCAGTGGGATGGAATCAAGCAGCTTCAGCACCCACACAAAACTAACATGGAGCTCCTCACTCAAGGCGCTCAAAACTCCACAGCCAAAGACAAGTTCAGTGCCCAAGCCATTTCCCGCTGCCATGGAAACCAAGTGCTCTGGCAGCACATATGTCTGAAAGTGGATATGACACCTAGGGAAGGGAGTGTGCTGGTGAATGGCAACTGCCCGAAGCAGCAGCACAGCTCTTCCACTGCCAAAACAACTCCACCTGCCTCATGAACTTCACATACCATCAGCTGTCCTGGCAGCTATCTAGGAAACCCTGTTGGCTCACTTCCGGTCCCATGCCCATTGAGCCCAGTGGGATGGAATCAAGCAGCTTCAGCACCCACACAAAACGAACATGGAGCTCCTCACTCAAGGCGCTCAAAATTCCACAGCCAAAGACAAGTTCAGTGCCCAAGCCATTTATCTCTCTGCAATGGAAACCAAGTGCTCTGGCAGCACATATGTCTGAAAGTGGATATGACACCTAGGGAAGGGAGTGTGGTGGTGAATGGCAACTGCCCAAAGCAGCAGCACAGCTCTTCCAGTGCCAAAACAACTCCACCTGCCTCATGAACTTCACATACCATCAGCTGTCCTGGCAGCTATCTAGGAAACCCTGTTGGCTCACTTCCGGTCCCATGCCCATTGAGCCCAGTGGGATGGAATCAAGCAGCTTCAGCACCCACACAAAACGAACATGGAGCTCCTCACTCAAGGCGCTCAAAACTCCATGGCCAAAGACAAGTTCAGTACCCAAGCCATTTCCCGCTGCCATGGAAACCAAGTGCTCTGGCAGCACATATGTCTGAAAGTGGATATGACACCTAGGGAAGGGAGTGTGCTGGTGAATGGCAACTGCCCGAAGCAGCAGCACAGCTCGTCCACTGCCAAAACAACTCCACCTGCCTCATGAACTTCACATACCATCAGCTGTCCTGGCAGCTATCTAGGAAACCCTGTTGGGTCACTTCCGGTCCCATGCCCATTGAGCCCAGTGGGATGGAATCAAGCAGCTTCAGCACCCACACAAAACTAACATGGAGCTCCTCACTCAAGGCGCTCAAAATTCCACAGCCAAAGACAAGTTCAGTGCCGAAGCCATTTATCTCTCTGCAATGGAAACCAAGTGCTCTGGCAGCACATATGTCTGAAAGTGGATATGACACCTAGGGAAGGGAGTGTGCTGGTGAATGGCAACTGCCCAAAGCAGCAGCACAGCTCTTCCACTGCCAAAACAACTCCACCTGCCTCATGAACTTCACATACCATCAGCTGTCCTGGCAGCTATCTAGGAAACCCTGTTGGCTCACTTCGGGTCCCATGCCCATTGAGCCCAGTGGGATGGAATCAAGCAGCTTCAGCACCCACACAGAACGAACATGGAGCTCCTCACTCAAGGCGCTCAAAACTCCACAGCCAAAGACAAGTTCAGTGCCCAAGCCATTTCCCGCTGCCATGGAAACCAAGTGCTCTGGCAGCACATATGTCTGAAAGTAGATATGACACCTAGGGAAGGGAGTGTGGTGATGAATGGCAACTGCCCGAAGCAGCAGCACAGCTCTTCCAGTGCCAAAACAACTCCACCTGCCTCATGAACTTCACATACCATCAGCTGTCCTGGCAGCTATCTAGGAAACCCTGTTGGGTCACTTCCGGTCCCATGGCATTTGAGCCCAGTGGGATGGAATCAAGCAGCTTCAGCACACACACAAAACGAACATGGAGCTCCTCACTCAAGGCGCTCAAAACTCCGCAGCAAAAGACAAGTTCAGTGCCCAAGCCATTTCCCTCTGCAATGGAAACCAAGTGCTCTGGCAGCACATATATCTGAAAGTGGATATGACACCTAGGGAAAGGTGTGCGCTGGTGAATGGCAACTGCCCGAAGCAGCAGCACAGCTCTTCCAGTGCCAAAAAGACTCCGTCTGTCTCATGAACTTCACATACCATCAGCTGTCCTGGCAGCTATCTAGGAAACCCTGTTGGGTCACTTTCGGTCCCATGCCCATTGAGCCCAGTGGGATGGAATCAAGCAGCTTCAGCACCCACAGAAAACTAACATGGAGCTCCTCACTCAAGGCGCTAAAAACTCCGCATGGCGAATGAAAAGTTCAGTGCCGAATCCATTTCCCGCTGCCATGGAAACCAAGTGCTCTGGCAGCACATATGTCTGAAAGTGGATATGACACCTAGGGAAGGGAGTGTGCTGGTGAATGGCAAGTGCACGAAGCAGCAGCACAGCTCGTCCACTGCCAAAACAACTCCACCTGCCTCATGAACTTCACATACCATCAGCTGTCCTGGCAGCTATCTAGGAAACCCTGTTGAGTCACTTCCGGTCCCATGCCGATTGAGCCCAGTGGGATGGAATCAAGCACCTTCGGCACCCACACAAAACGAACATGGAGCTCCTCACTCAAGGCGCTCAAACCTCCACGGCCAAAGACAAGTTCAGTGCCCAAGCCATTTCCCGCTGCCATGGAAACCAAGTGCTCTGGCAGCACATATGTCTGAAAGTGGATATGACACCTAGGGAAGGGAGTGTACTGGTGAATGGCAACTGCTCGAAGCTGCAGCACAGCTCTTCCAGTGCCAAAACAACTCCACCTGCCTCATCAACTTCACATACCATCAGCTGTCCCTGCAGCTATCTAGGAAACCCTGTTGGGTCACTTCCGGTCCCATGCCCATTGAGCCCAGTGGGATGGAATCAAGCAGCTTCAGCACCCACACAAAACGAGCATGGAGCTCCTCACTCTAGGCGCTCAAACCTCCACGGTAAAAGACAAGTTCAGTGCCCAAGCCATTTCCCTCTGCCATGGAAACCAAGTGCTCTGGCAGCACATATGTCTGAAAGTGGATATGGCACCTGGGGAAGGGAGAGTGGTGGTGAATGGCAAGCACCCGAAGCAGCAGCACAGCTCTTCCAGTGCCAAAACAACTCCGTCTGCCTCATGAACTTCACATACCATCAGCTGTCCTGGCAGCTATCTAGGTAACCCTGTTGGGTCACTTCCGGTCCCATGCCCATTGAGCCCAGTGGGATGGAATCAAGCAGCTTCAGCACAAACACAAAGCGAACATGGAGCTCCTCACTCAAGGCGCTCAAAACTCCACAGCCAAAGACAAGTTTAGTGCCCAAGCCATTTCCCGCTGCCATGGAAACTAAGAGCTCTGGCAGCACATATGTCTGAAAGTGGATATGACACCTAGGGAAGGGAGTGTGCTGGTGAATGGCAACTGCCCGAAGCAGCAGCACAGCTCTTCCACTGCCTAAACAACTCCACCTGCCTCATCAACTTCACATACCATCAGCTGTCCTGGCAGCTATCTAGGAAACCCTGTTGGCTCACTTCCGGTCCCATGCCCATTGAGCCCAGTGGGATGGAATCAAGCAGCTTGAGAACCCACACAAATCTAACATGGAGCTCCTCACTCAAGGCGCTCAAAACTCCTCGGCCAAAGACAAGTTCAGTGCCGAAGCCATTTCCCGCTGCCATGAAAACCAAGTGCTCTGGCAGCACATATGTCTGAAAGTGGATATGACACCTAGGGAAGGGAGTGTGCTGGTGAATGGCAACTGCCCGAAGCAGCAGCACAGCTCTTCCAGTGGCAAAACAACTCCACCTGCCTCATGAACTTCACATACCATCAGCTGTCCTGGCAGCTATCTAGGAAACCCTGTTGGATCACTTCCGGTCCCATGCCGTTTGAGCCCAGTGGGATCTAATCAAGCAGCTTGAGCACCCACACAAAACTAACATGGAGCTCCTCACTCTAGGCGCTCAAAACTTCACGGCCAAAGACAAGTTCAGTGCCCAAGCCATTTCCCGCTGCCATGGAAACCAAGTGCTCTGGCAGCACATATGTCTGAAAGTGGATATGACACCTAGGGAAGGGAGTGTGCTGGTGAATGGCAACTGCCCGAAGCAGCAGCACAGCTCTTCCACTGCCAAAACAACTCAACCGGCCTCATGAACTTCCTGGCAGCTATCTAGGAAACCCTGTTGGGTCACTTTCGGTCCCATGCCCATTGAGCCCAGTGGGATGGAATCAAGCAGCTTGAGCACCCACACAAAACGAACATGGAGCTCCTCACTCAAGGTGCTCAATCCTCCACAACCAAAGACAAGTTCAGTGCCCAAGCCATTTCCCGCTGCCATGGAAACCAAGTGCTCTGGCAGCACATATGTCTGAAAGTGGATATGACACTTAGGGACGGGAGTGTGCTGGTAAATGGCAACTGCCCGAAGCAGCAGCACAGCTCTTCCACTGCCTAAACAACTCCACCTGCCTCATCAACTTCACATACCATCAGCTGTCCTGGCAGCTATCTAGGAAACCCTGTTGGGTCACTTCCGGTCCCATGCCCATTGAGCCCAGTGAGATGGAATCAAGCAGCTTCAGCACCCACACAAAACGAACATGGAGCTCCTCACTCAAGGCGCTAAAAACTGCATGTGCGAAAGACAAGTTCTGTGCCAAAGCCATTTCCCTCTGCAATGGAAACCAAGTGCTCTGGCAGCACATATGTCTGAAAGTGGATATGACACCTAGGGAAGGGAGTGTGCTGGTGAATGGCAACTGCCCGAAGCAGCAGCACAGCTCTTCCTCTGCCAAAACAACTCCATCTTCCTCATGAACTTCACATACCATCATCTGTCCTGGCAGCTATCTAGGAAACCCTGTTGGCTCACTTCCGGTCCCATGCCCATTGAGCCCAGTGGGATGGAATCAAGCAGCTTCAGCACCCACACAAAACGAACATGGAGCTCCTCACTCAAGGCGCTCAAAACTCCACAGCCAAAGACAAGTTCACTGCCCAAGCCATTTCCCTCTGCCATGGAAACCAAGTGCTCTGGCAGCGCATATGTCTGAAAGTGGATATGACACCTAGGGAAGGGAGTGTGCTGGTGAATGGCAACTGCCCGAAGCAGCAGCACAGCTCGTCCACTGCCAAAACAACTCCACCTGCCTCATGAACTTCACATACCATCAGCTGTCCTGGCAGGTAAGTTGGACACCCTGTTGGGTCACTTCGGGTCACATGCCCATTGAGCCCAGTGGGATGGAATCAAGGAGCTTGAGCACCCACACAAAAGGAACATGGAGCTCCTCACTCAAGACGCTGAAAACTCCACAGCCAAAGACAAGTTCAGTGCCCAAGCCATTTCCCTCTGCCATGGAAACCAAGTGCTCTGGCAGCACATATGTCTGAAAGTGGATATGACACCTACGGAAGGGAGTGTGCTGGTGAATGGCAACTGCCCGAAGCAGCAGCACAGCTCTTCCACTGCCAAAACAACTCCACCTGCCTCATGAACTTCACATACCATCAGTTGTCCTGGCAGCTATCTAGGAAACCCTGTTGGGTCACTTCCGGTCCCATGCCCATTGAGCCCAGTGGGATCTAATCAAGCAGCTTCAGCACCCACACAAAACGAACATGGAGCTCCTCACTCTAGGCGCTCAAAACTCCACGGTCAAAGACAAGTTCAGTGCCCAAGCCATTTCCCGCTGCCATGGAAACCAAGTGCTCTGGCAGCACATATGTCTGAAAGTGGATATGACACCTAGGGAAGGGAGTGTGCTGGTGAATGGCAACTGCTTGAAGCTGCAGCACAGCTCTTCCAGTGCCAAAACAACTCCACCGGCCTCATGAACTTCACATACCATCAGCTGTCTTGGCAGCTATCTGGGAAATCCTGTTGGGTCACTTCCGGTCCCATGCCCATTGAGCCCAGTGGGATGGAATCAAGCAGCTTCAGCACAAACACAAAACTAACATGGAGCTCCTCACTCAAGGCACTCAAAACTCCATAGCCAAAGACAAGTTCAGTGCCCAAGCCATTTCCCGCTGCCATGGAAACCAAGTGCTCTGGCAGCACATATGTCTGAAAGTGGATATGACACTTAGGAAGGGAGTGTGGTGGTGAATGGCAACTGCCCAAAGCAGCAGCACAGCTCTTCCACTGCCTAAACAACTCCACCTGCCTCATGAACTTCACATACCATCAGCTGTCCTGGCAGCTATCTAGGAAACCCTGTTGGGTCACTTCTGGTCCCATGCCCATTGAGCCCAGTGGGATGGAAACAAGCAGCTTCAGCACCCACAGAAAACTAACATGGAGCTCCTCACTCAAGGCGCTCAAACCTGCATGGCGAAAGACAAGTTCAGTGCCCAAGCCATTTCCCTCTGCAATGGAAACCAAGTGCTCTGGCAGCACATATGTCTGAAAGTGGATATGACACCTAGGGAAGGGAGTGTGCTGGTGAATGGCAACTGCCCGAAGCAGCAGCACAGCTCCTCCACTGCCAAAACAACTCCATCTTCCTCATGAACTTCACATACCATCATAGGTCCTGGCAGCCAACTAGGAAACCCTGTTGGGTCACTTCTGGTCCCATGCCCATTGAGCCCAGTGGGATGGAATCAAGCAGCTTGGGCACCCACACAAAACGAACATGGAGCTCCTCACTCAAGGCGCTCCAAATTTCACGGCCAAAGACAAGTTCAGTGCCCAAGCCATTTCCCGCTGCCATGGAAACCAAGTGCTCTGGCAGCACATATGTCTGAAAGTGGATATGACACCTAGGGAAGGAAGTGTGCTGGTGAATGGCAACTGCCCGAAGCAGCAGCACAGCTCTTCCAGTGCCAAAACAACTCCACCTGCCTCATGAACTTCACATACCATCAGCTGTCCTGGCAGCTATCTAGGAAACCCTGTTGGGTCACTTCCGGTCCCATGCCCATTGAGCCCAGTGGGATGGAATCAAGCAGCTTCAGAACCCACACAAATCTAACATGGAGCTCCTCACTCAAGCCGCTCAAAACTCCTCAGCCAAAGACAAGTTCAGTGCCCAAGCCATTTCCCGCTGCCATGGAAACCAAGTGCTCTGGCAGCACATATGTCTGAAAGTGGATATGACACCTAGGGAAGGGAGTGTGCTGGTGAATGGCAACTGCCCGAAGCAGCAGCACAGCTCTTGCAGTGGCAAAACAACTCCGTCTGCCTCATGAACTTCACATACCATCAGCTGTCCTGGCAGCTATCTAGGAAACCCTGTTGGGTCACTTCCGGTCCCATGCCCATTGAGCCCAGTGGGATGGAATCAAGCAGCTTCAGCACCCACACAAAACGAACATGGAGCTCCTCACTCAAGGCGCTAAAAACTCCACGGCCAAAGACAAGTTCAGTGCCCAAGCCATTTCCCGCTGCCATGGAAACCAAGTGCTCTGGCAGCACATATGTCTGAAAGTGGATATGACACTTAGGGAAGGGAGTGTGCTGGTGAATGGCAACTGCCCGAAGCAGCAGCACAGCTCTTCCAGTGCCAAAACAACTCCACCTGCCTCATGAACTTCACATACCATCAGCTGTCCTGGCAGCTATCTAGGAAACCCTGTTGGGTCACTTCTGGTCCCATGCCCATTGAGCCCAGTGGGATGGAAACAAGCAGCTTCAGCACCCACACAAAACGAACATGGAGCTCCTCACTCAAGGCGCTCAAAACTCCCCAGCTAAAGACAAGTTCAGTGCCCAAGCTATTTCCCGCTGCCATGGAAACCAAGTGCTCTGGCAGCACATATATCTGAAAGTGGATATGACACCTAGGGAAGGGAGTGTGCTGGTGAATGGCAACTGCCCGAAGCAGTAGCACAGCTCTTCCAGTGCCAAAACAACTCCACCTGCCTCATCAACTTCACATACCATCAGCTGTCCTAGCAGCTATCTAGGAAACCCTGTTGGGTCACTTCCGGCCCCATGCCCATTGAGCCCAGTGGGATGGAATCAAGCAGCTTCAGCATCCACACAAAACGAACATGGAGCTCCTCTCTCAAGGCGCTCAAAACTGCATGGCGAAAGACAAGTTCAGTGCCCAAGCCATTTCCCTCTGCAGTGGAAACCAAGTGCTCTGGCAGCACATATGTCTGAAAGTGGATATGACACCTAGGGAAGGGAGTGTGCTGGTGAATGGCAACTGCCCGAAGCAGCAGCACAGCTCTTCCAGTGCCAAAACAACTCCATCTTCCTCATGAACTTCACATACCATCATCTGTCCTGGCAGCTATCTAGGAAACCCTGTTTGGTCACTTCCGGTCCCATGCCCATTGAGACCAGGGGGATTTAATCAAGCAGCTTCAGCACCCACACAAAACGAACATGGAGCTCCTCACTCAAGGCGCTCAAAACTCCACAGCCAAAGACAAGTTCAGTGCCCAAGCCATTTCCCGCTGCCATGGAAACCAAGTGCTCTGGCAGCACATATGTCTAAAAGTGGATATGACACTTAGGGAAGGGAGTGTGCTGGTGAATGGCAACTGCCCGAAGCAGCAGCACAGCTCTTCCACTGCCAAAACAACTCCACCTGCCTCATGAACTTCACATACCATCAGCTGTCCTGGCAGCTATCTAGGAAACCCTGTTGGGTCACTTTCGGTCCCATGCCCATTAAGCCCAGTGGGATGGAATCAAGCAGCTTCAGCACCTACACAAAACGAACATGGAGCTCCTCACTCAAGGTGCTCAATCCTCCACAACCAAAGACAAGTTCAGTGCCCAAGCCATTTCCCGCTGGCATGGAAACCAAGTGCTCTGGCAGCACATATGTCTGAAAGTGGATATGACACTTAGGGAAGGGAGTGTGCTGGTGAATGGCAACTGCCCGAAGCAGCAGCACAGCTCTTCCAGTGCCAAAACAACTCCACCTGCCTCATGAACTTCACATACCATCAGCTGTCCTGGCAGCTATCTAGGAAACCCTGTTGGCTCACTTCCGGTCCCATGCCCATTGAGCCCAGTGGGATGGAATCAAGCAGCTTCAGCACCCACACAAAACGAACATGGAGCTCCTCACTCAAGGTGCTCAATCCTCCACAACCAAAGACAAGTTCAGTGAACAAGCCATTTCCCGCTGCCATGGAAACCAAGTGCTCTGGCAGCACATATGTCTGAAAGTGGATATGACACTTAGGGAAGGGAGTGTGCTGGTGAATGGCAACTGCCCGAAGCAGCAGCACAGCTCTTCCAGTGCCAAAACAACTCCACCTGCCTCATCAACTTCACATACCATCAGCTGTCCTGGCAGCTATCTAGGAAACCCTGTTTGGTCACTTCTGGTCCCATGCCCATTGAGCCCAGTGGGATGGAAACAAGCAGCTTCAGCACCCACAGAAAACTAACATGGAGCTCCTCACTCAAGGCGCTCAAAACTCCACAGCTAAAGACAAGTTCAGTGCCCAAGCTATTTCCCGCTGCCATGGAAACCAAGTGCTCTGGCAGCACATATATCTGAAAGTGGATATGACACCTAGGGAAGGGAGTGTGCTGGTGAATGGCAACTGCCCGAAGCAGCAGCACAGCTCTTCCAGTGCCAAAACAACTCCACCTGCCTCATGAACTTCACATACCATCAGCTGTCCTAGCAGCTATCTAGGAAACCCTGTTGGGTCACTTCCGGTCCCATGCCCATTGAGCCCAGTGGGATGGAAACAAGCAGCTTCAGCACCCACAGAAAACTAACATGGAGCTCCTCACTCAAGGCGCTCAAAACTCCCCAGCTAAAGACAAGTTCAGTGCCCAAGCTATTTCCCGCTGCCATGGAAACCAAGTGCTCTGGCAGCACATATGTCTGAAAGTGGATATGACACCTAGGGAAGGGAGTGTGCTGGTGAATGGCAACTGCCCGAAGCAGCAGCACAGCTCTTCCAGTGCGAAAACAACTCCACCTGCCTCATGAACTTCACATACCATCAGCTGTCCTAGCAGCTATCTAGGAAACCCTGTTGGGTCACTTCCGGTCCCATGCCCATTGAGCCCAGTGGGATGGAATCAAGCAGCTTCAGCACCCACACAAAACTAACATGGAGCTCCTCACTCAAGGTGCTCAAAACTCCACAGCCAAAGACAAGTTCAGTGCCGAATCCATTTCCCGCTGCCATGGAAACCAAGTGCTCTGGCAGCACATATGTCTGAAAGTGGATATGACACTTAGGGAAGGGAGTGTGCTGGTGAATGGCAACTGCCCGAAGCAGCAGCACAGCTCTTCCACTGCCAAAACAACTCCACCTGCCTCATGAACTTCACATACCATCAGCTGTCCTGGCAGCTATCTAGGAAACCCTGTTGGGTCACTTCTGGTCCCATGCCCATTGAGCCCAGTGGGATGGAAACAAGCAGCTTCAGCACCCACACAAAACGAACATGGAGCTCCTCACTCAAGGCGCTCAAAACTGCATGGCGAAAGACAAGTTCAGTGCCCAAGCCATTTCCCTCTGCAGTGGAAACCAAGTGCTCTGGCAGCACATATGTCTGAAAGTGGATATGACACCTAGGGAAGGGAGTGTGCTGGTGAATGGCAACTGCCCGAAGCAGCAGCACAGCTCTTCCAGTGCCAAAACAACTCCATCTTCCTCATGAACTTCACATACCATCATCTGTCCTGGCAGCTATCTAGGAAACCCTGTTGGGTCACTTTCGGTCCCATGCCCATTGAGCCCAGTGGGATGGAATCAAGCAGCTTGAGCACCCACACAAAACGAACATGGAGCTCCTCACTCAAGGTGTTCAATCCTCCACAACCAAAGACAAGTTCAGTGCCCAAGCCATTTCCCGCTGCCATGGAAACCAAGTGCTCTGGCAGCACATATGTCTGAAAGTGAATATGACACTTAGGGAAGGGAGTGTGCTGGTGAATGGCAACTGCCCGAAGCAGCAGCACAGCTCTTCCAGTGCCAAAACAACTCCACCTGCCTCATCAACTTCACATACCATCAGCTGTCCTGGCAGCTATCTAGGAAACCCTGTTGGGTCACTTCTGGTCCCATGCCCATTGAGCCCAGTGGGATGGAATCAAGCAGCTTCAGCACCCACACAAAACTAACATGGAGCTCCTCACTCAAGGTGCTCAATCCTCCACAACCAAAGACAAGTTCAGTGCCCAAGCCATTTCCCGCTGCCATGGAAACCAAGTGCTCTGGCAGCACATATGTCTGAAAGTGGATATGACACTTAGGGAAGGGAGTGTGCTGGTGAATGGCAACTGCCCGAAGCAGCAGCACAGCTCTTCCAGTGCCAAAACAACTCCACCTGCCTCATCAACTTCACATACCATCAGCTGTCCTGGCAGCTATCTAGGAAACCCTGTTTGGTCACATCTGGTCCCATGCCCATTGAGCCCAATGGGATGGAAACAAGCAGCTTCAGCACCCACAGAAAACTAACATGGAGCTCCTCACTCAAGGCGCTCAAAACTTCCCAGCTAAAGACAAGTTCAGTGCCCAAGCCATTTCCCGCTGCCATGGAAACCAAGTGCTCTGGCAGCACATATATCTGAAAGTGGATATGACACCTAGGGAAGGGAGTGTGCTGGTGAATGGCAACTGCCTGAAGCAGCAGCACAGCTCTTCCAGTGCCAAAACAACTCCACCTGCCTCATCAACTTCACATACCATCAGCTGTCCTCGCAGCTATCTAGGAAACCCTGTTGGGTCACTTCCGGTCCCATGCCCATTGAGCCCAGTGGGATGGAATCAAGCAGCTTGAGCACCCACACATAACGAACATGGAGCTCCTCACTCAAGGCGCTCAAAACTCCACAGCCAAAGACAAGTTCAGTGCCCAAGCCATTTCCCGCTGCCATGGAAACCAAGTGCTCTGGCAGCACATATGTCTGAAAGTGGATATGACACTTAGGGAAGGGAGTGTGCTGGTGAATGGCAAGTGCCCGAAGCAGCAGCACAGCTCTTCCAGTGGCAAAACAACTCCACCTGCCTCATGAACTTCACAAACCATCAGCTGTCCTGGCAGCTATCTAGGAAACCCTGTTGGGTCACTTCCGGTCCCATGCCCATTGAGCCCAGTGGGATGGAATCAAGCAGCTTCAGCACACACACAAAACGAACATGGAGCTCCTCACTCAAGGCGCTCAAAACTCCATAGCCAAAGACAAGTTCAGTGCCCAAGCCATTTCCCGCTGCCATGGAAACCAAGTGCTCTGGCAGCACATATGTCTGAAAGTGGATATGACACCTAGGGAAGGGAGTGTGCTGGTGAATGGCAACTGCCCGAAGCAGCAGCACAGCTCTTCCACTGCCAAAACAACTCCACCTGCCTCATGAACTTCACATACCTTCAGCTGTCCTCGCAGCTATCTAGGAAACCCTGTTTGGTCACTTCTGGTCCCATGCCCATTGAGCCCAGTGGGATGGAATCAAGCAGCTTGAGCACCCACACAAAACGAACATGGAGCTCCTCACTCAAGGCGCTCAAAACTCCACGGCCAAAGACAAGTTCAGTGCCCAAGCCATTTCCCGCTGCCATGGAAACCAAGTGCTCTGGCAGCACATATGTCTGAAAGTGGATATGACACCTAGGGAAGGGAGTGTGCTGGTGAATGGCAACTGCCCGAAGCAGCAGCACAGCTCTTCCAGTGCCAAAACAACTCCACCTGCCTCATGAACTTCACATACCATCAGCTGTCCTGGCAGCTATCTAGGAAACCCTGTTGGGTCACTTCCGGTCCCATGCCCATTGAGCCCAGTGGGATGGAATCAAGCAGCTTCAGCACCCACACAAAACGAACATGGAGCTCCTCTCTCAAGGCGCTCAAAACTCCGCAGCCAAAGACAAGTTCAGTGCCCAAGCCATTTCCCTCTGCAATGGAAACCAAGTGCTCTGGGAGCACATACATCTGAAAGTGGATATGACACCTAGGGAAGGGTGTGCGCTGGTGAATGGCAACTGCCCGAAGCAGCAGCACAGCTCTTCCAGTGCCAAAACAACTCCACCTGCCTCATGAACTTCACATATCATCATCTGTCCTGGCAGCTATCTAGGAAACCCTGTTGGGTCACTTCCGGTCCCATGCCCATTGAGCCCAGTGGGATGGATTCAAGCAGCTTCAGCACCCACACAAAACGAACATGGAGCTCCTCACTCAAGGCGCTCAAAACTCCACGGCCAAAGACAAGTTCAGTGCCCAAGCCATTTTTCGCTGCCATGGAAACCAAGTGCTCTGGCAGCACATATGTCTGAAAGTGGATATGACACCTAGGGAAGGGAGTGTGCTGGTGAATGGCAATTGCCCGAAGCAGCAGCACAGCTCTTCCAGTGCCAAAACAACTCCACCTGCCTCATGAACTTCACATACCATCAGCTGTCCTGGCAGCTATCTAGGAAACCCTGTTGGGTCACTTCCAGTCCCATGCCCATTGAGCCCAGTGGGATTGAATCAAGCAGCTTCAGCACCCACACAAAACTAACATGGAGCTCCTCACTCAAGACACTGAAAACTCCACAGCCAAAGACAAGTTCAGTGCCGAAGCCATTTCCCACTGCCATGGAAACCAAGTGCTCTGTCAGCACATATGTCTGAAAGTGGATATGACACCTAGGGAAGGGAGTGTGCTGGTGAATGGCAACTGCCCGAAGCAGCAGCACAGCTCTTCCACTGCCAAAACAACTCCACCTGCCTCATGAACTTCACATACCTTCAGCTGTCCTCGCAGCTATCTAGGAAACCCTGTTGGGTCACTTCTGGTCCCATGCCCATTGAGCCCAGTGGGATGGAATCAAGCAGCTTGAGCACCCACACAAAACGAACATGGAGCTCCTCACTCAAGGCGCTCAAAACTCCACGGCCAAAGACAAGTTCAGTGCCCAAGCCATTTCCCGCTGCCATGGAAACCAAGTGCTCTGGCAGCACATATGTCTGAAAGTGGATATGACACCTAGGGAAGGGAGTGTGCTGGTGAATGGCAACTGCCCGAAGCAGCAGCACAGCTCTTCCACTGCCAAAACAACTCCACCTGCCTCATCAACTTCACATACCATCAGCTGTCCTGGCAGCTATCTAGGAAACCCTGTTGGGTCACTTCTGGTCCCATGCCCATTGAGCCCAGTGGGATGGAATCAAGCAGCTTCAGCACCCACACAAAACTAACATGGAGCTGCTCACTCAAGGCGCTCAAAACTCCACAGCCAAAGACAAGTTCAGTGCCCAAGCCATTTCCCGCTGCCATGGAAACCAAGTGCTCTGGCAGCACATATGTCTGAAAGTGGATATGACACCTAGGGAAGGGAGTGTGCTGGTGAATGGCAACTGCCCGAAGCAGCAGCACAGCTCTTCCACTGCCAAAACAACTCCACCTGCCTCATGAACTTCACATACCTTCAGCTGTCCTCGCAGCTATCTAGGAAACCCTGTTGGGTCACTTCTGGTCCCATGCCCATTGAGCCCAGTGGGATGGAATCAAGCAGCTTGAGCACCCACACAAAACGAACATGGAGCTCCTCACTCAAGGCGCTCAAAACTCCACGGCCAAAGACAAGTTCAGTGCCCAAGCCATTTCCCGCTGCCATGGAAACCAAGTGCTCTGGCAGCACATATGTCTGAAAGTGGATATGACACCTAGGGAAGGGAGTGTGCTGGTGAATGGCAACTGCCCGAAGCAGCAGCACAGCTCTTCCAGTGCCAAAACAACTCCACCTGCCTCATCAACTTCACATACCATCAGCTGTCCTGGCAGCTATCTAGGAAACCCTGTTGGGTCACTTCCGGTCCCATGCCCATTGAGCCCAGTGGGATGGAATCAAGCAGCTTCAGCACCCACACAAAACGAACATGGAGCTCCTCTCTCAAGGCGCTCAAAACTCCGCAGCCAAAGACAAGTTCAGTGCCCAAGCCATTTCCCTCTGCAATGGAAACCAAGTGCTCTGGGAGCACATACATCTGAAAGTGGATATGACACCTAGGGAAGGGTGTGCGCTGGTGAATGGCAACTGCCCGAAGCAGCAGCACAGCTCTTCCAGTGCCAAAACAACTCCACCTGCCTCATGAACTTCACATATCATCATCTGTCCTGGCAGCTATCTAGGAAACCCTGTTGGGTCACTTCCGGTCCCATGCCCATTGAGCCCAGTGGGATGGATTCAAGCAGCTTCAGCACCCACACAAAACGAACATGGAGCTCCTCACTCAAGGCGCTCAAAACTCCACGGCCAAAGACAAGTTCAGTGCCCAAGCCATTTTTCGCTGCCATGGAAACCAAGTGCTCTGGCAGCACATATGTCTGAAAGTGGATATGACACCTAGGGAAGGGAGTGTGCTGGTGAATGGCAATTGCCCGAAGCAGCAGCACAGCTCTTCCAGTGCCAAAACAACTCCACCTGCCTCATGAACTTCACATACCATCAGCTGTCCTGGCAGCTATCTAGGAAACCCTGTTGGGTCACTTCCGGTCCCATGCCCATTGAGCCCAGTGGGATGGAATCAAGCAGCTTCAGCACCCACACAAAACTAACATGGAGCTCCTCACTCAAGACGCTGAAAACTCCACAGCCAAAGACAAGTTCAGTGCCGAAGCCATTTCCCGCTGCCATGGAAACCAAGTACTCTGTCAGCACATATGTCTGAAAGTGGATATGACACCTAGGGAAGGGAGTGTGCTGGTGAATGGCAACTGCCCGAAGCAGCAGCACAGCTCTTCCACTGCCAAAACAACTCCACCTGCCTCATGAACTTCACATACCTTCAGCTGTCCTCGCAGCTATCTAGGAAACCCTGTTGGGTCACTTCTGGTCCCATGCCCATTGAGCCCAGTGGGATGGAATCAAGCAGCTTGAGCACCCACACAAAACGAACATGGAGCTCCTCACTCAAGGCGCTCAAAACTCCACGGCCAAAGACAAGTTCAGTGCCCAAGCCATTTCCCGCTGCCATGGAAACCAAGTGCTCTGGCAGCACATATGTCTGAAAGTGGATATGACACCTAGGGAAGGGAGTGTGCTGGTGAATGGCAACTGCCCGAAGCAGCAGCACAGCTCTTCCAGTGCCAAAACAACTCCACCTGCCTCATCAACTTCACATACCATCAGCTGTCCTGGCAGCTATCTAGGAAACCCTGTTGGGTCACTTCCGGTCCCATGCCCATTGAGCCCAGTGGGATGGAATCAAGCAGCTTCAGCACCCACACAAAACTAACATGGAGCTCCTCACTCAAGGCGCTCAAAACTCCACAGCCAAAGACAAGTTCAGTGCCCAAGCCATTTCCCGCTGCCATGGAAACCAAGTGCTCTGGCAGCACATATGTCTGAAAGTGGATATGACACCTAGGGAAGGGAGTGTGCTGGTGAATGGCAACTGCCCGAAGCAGCAGCACAGCTCTTCCAGTGCCAAAACAACTCCACCTGCCTCATGAACTTCACATACCATCAGCTGTCTTGGCAGCTATCTAGGAAACCCTGTTGGGTCACTTCTGGTCCCATGCCCATTGAGCCCAGTGGGATGGAATCAAGCAGCTTCAGCACCCACACAAAACGAACATGGAGCTCCTCTCTCAAGGCGCTCAAAACTCCGCAGCCAAAGACAAGTTCAGTGCCCAAGCCATTTCCCTCTGCAATGGAAACCAAGTGCTCTGGGAGCACATATATCTGAAAGTGGATATGACACCTAGGGAAGGGTGTGCGCTGGTGAATGGCAACTGCCCGAAGCAGCAGCACAGCTCTTCCAGTGCCAAAACAACTCCACCTGCCTCATGAACTTCACATATCATCATCTGTCCTGGCAGCTATCTAGGAAACCCTGTTGGCTCACTTCCGGTCCCATGCCCATTGAGCCCAGTGGGATGGATTCAAGCAGCTTCAGCACCCACACAAAATGAACATGGAGCTCCTCACTCAAGGCGCTCAAAACTCCCCAGCTAAAGACAAGTTCAGTGCCCAAGCCATTTTTCGCTGCCATGGAAACCAAGTGCTCTGGCAGCACATATGTCTGAAAGTGGATATGACACCTAGGGAAGGGAGTGTGCTGGTGAATGGCAATTGCCCGAACCAGCAGCACAGCTCTTCCAGTGCCAAAACAACTCCACCTGCCTCATGAACTTCACATACCATCAGCTGTCCTGGCAGCTATCTAGGAAACCCTGTTGGGTCACTTCCGGTCCCATGCCCATTGAGCCCAGTGGGATTGAATCAAGCAGCTTCAGCACCCACACAAAACTAACATGGAGCTCCTCACTCAAGACGCTGAAAACTCCACAGCCAAAGACAAGTTCAGTGCCGAAGCCATTTCCCGCTGCCATGGAAACCAAGTGCTCTGGCAGCACATATGTCTGAAAGTGGATATGACACCTAGGGAAGGGAGTGTGCTGGTGAATGGCAACTGCCCGAAGCAGCAGCACAGCTCTTCCACTGCCAAAACAACTCCACCTGCCTCATGAACTTCACATACCTTCAGCTGTCCTCGCAGCTATCTAGGAAACCCTGTTGGGTCACTTCTGGTCCCATGCCCATTGAGCCCAGTGGGATGGAATCAAGCAGCTTGAGCACCCACACAAAACGAACATGGAGCTCCTCACTCAAGGCGCTCAAAACTCCACGGCCAAAGACAAGTTCAGTGCCCAAGCCATTTCCCGCTGCCATGGAAACCAAGTGCTCTGGCAGCACATATGTCTGAAAGTGGATATGACACCTAGGGAAGGGAGTGTGCTGGTGAATGGCAACTGCCCGAAGCAGCAGCACAGCTCTTCCACTGCCAAAACAACTCCACCTGCCTCATGAACTTCACATACCATCAGCTGTCCTGGCAGCTATCTGGGAAACCCTGTTGGGTCACTTCCGGTCCCATGCCCATTGAGCCCAGTGGGATGGAATCAAGCAGCTTCAGCACCCACACAAAACGAACATGGAGCTCCTCACTCAAGGCGCTCAAAATTTCACAGCCAAAGACAAGTTCAGTGCCGAAGCCATTTATCTCTCTGCAATGGAAACCAAGTGCTCTGGCAGCACATGTCTGAAAGTGGATATGACACCTAGGGAAGGGAGTGTGCTGGTGAATGGCAACTGCCCGAAGCAGCAGCACAGCTCTTCCACTGCCAAAACAACTCCACCTGCCTCATGAACTTCACATACCTTCAGCTGTCCTCGCAGCTATCTAGGAAACCCTGTTGGGTCACTTCTGGTCCCATGCCCATTGAGCCCAGTGGGATGGAATCAAGCAGCTTGAGCACCCACACAAAACGAACATGGAGCTCCTCACTCAAGGCGCTCAAAACTCCACGGCCAAAGACAAGTTCAGTGCCCAAGCCATTTCCCGCTGCCATGGAAACCAAGTGCTCTGGCAGCACATATGTCTGAAAGTGGATATGACACCTAGGGAAGGGAGTGTGCTGGTGAATGGCAACTGCCCGAAGCAGCAGCACAGCTCTTCCACTGCCAAAACAACTCCACCTGCCTCATGAACTTCACATACCATCAGCTGTCCTGGCAGCTATCTGGGAAACCCTGTTGGGTCACTTCCGGTCCCATGCCCATTGAGCCCAGTGGGATGGAATCAAGCAGCTTCAGCACCCACACAAAACGAACATGGAGCTCCTCACTCAAGGCGCTCAAAATTTCACAGCCAAAGACAAGTTCAGTGCCGAAGCCATTTATCTCTCTGCAATGGAAACCAAGTGCTCTGGCAGCACATGTCTGAAAGTGGATATGACACCTAGGGAAGGGAGTGTGCTGGTGAATGGCAACTGCCCAAAGCAGCAGCACAGCTCTTCCAGTGCCAAAACAACTCCACCTGCCTCATGAACTTCACATACCATCAGCTGTCCTGGCAGCTATCTAGGAAACCCTGTTGGGTCACTTCGGGTCCCATGCCCATTGAGCCCAGTGGGATGGAATCAAGCAGCTTCAGCACCCACACAAAACGAACATGGAGCTCCTCACTCAAGGCGCTCAAAACTCCACGGCCAAAGACAAGTTCAGTGCCCAAGCCATTTCCCGCTGCCATGGAAACCAAGTGCTCTGGCAGCACATATGTCTGAAAGTGGATATGACACCTAGGGAAGGGAGTGTGCTGGTGAATGGCAACTGCCCGAAGCAGCAGCACAGCTCTTCCACTGCCAAAACAACTCCACCTGCCTCATCAACTTCACATACCATCAGCTGTCCTGGCAGCTATCTAGGAAACCCTGTTGGGTCACTTCCGGTCCCATGCCCATTGAGCCCAGTGGGATGGAATCAAGCAGCTTCAGCACCCACACAAAACGAACATGGAGCTCCTCACTCAAGACGCTGAAAACTCCACAGCCAAAGACAAGTTCAGTGCCGAAGCCATTTCCCGCTGCCATGGAAACCAAGTGCTCTGGCAGCACATATGTCTGAAAGTGGATATGACACCTAGGGAAGGGAGTGTGCTGGTGAATGGCAACTGCCCGAAGCAGCAGCACAGCTCTTCCACTGCCAAAACAACTCCACCTGCCTCATGAACTTCACATACCTTCAGCTGTCCTCGCAGCTATCTAGGAAACCCTGTTGGGTCACTTCTGGTCCCATGCCCATTGAGCCCAGTGGGATGGAATCAAGCAGCTTGAGCACCCACACAAAACGAACATGGAGCTCCTCACTCAAGGCGCTCAAAACTCCACGGCCAAAGACAAGTTCAGTGCCCAAGCCATTTCCCGCTGCCATGGAAACCAAGTGCTCTGGCAGCACATATGTCTGAAAGTGGATATGACACCTAGGGAAGGGAGTGTGCTGGTGAATGGCAACTGCCCGAAGCAGCAGCACAGCTCTTCCACTGCCAAAACAACTCCACCTGCCTCATGAACTTCACATACCATCAGCTGTCCTGGCAGCTATCTAGGAAACCCTGTTGGGTCACTTCCGGTCCCATGCCCATTGAGCCCAGTGGGATGGAATCAAGCAGCTTCAGCACCCACACAAAACGAACATGGAGCTCCTCACTCAAGGCGCTCAAAATTTCACAGCCAAAGACAAGTTCAGTGCCGAAGCCATTTATCTCTCTGCAATGGAAACCAAGTGCTCTGGCAGCACATGTCTGAAAGTGGATATGACACCTAGGGAAGGGAGTGTGCTGGTGAATGGCAACTGCCCAAAGCAGCAGCACAGCTCTTCCAGTGCCAAAACAACTCCACCTGCCTCATCAACTTCACATACCATCAGCTGTCCTGGCAGCTATCTAGGAAACCCTGTTGGGTCACTTCGGGTCCCATGCCCATTGAGCCCAGTGGGATGGAATCAAGCAGCTTCAGCACCCACACAAAACGAACATGGAGCTCCTCACTCAAGGCGCTCAAAACTCCACGGCCAAAGACAAGTTCAGTGCCCAAGCCATTTCCTGCTGCCATGGAAACCAAGTGCTCTGGCAGCACATATGTCTGAAAGTGGATATGACACCTAGGGAAGGGAGTGTGCTGGTGAATGGCAACTGCCCGAAGCAGCAGCACAGCTCTTCCAGTGCCAAAACAACTCCACCTGCCTCATCAACTTCACATACCATCAGCTGTCCTGGCAGCTATCTAGGAAACCCTGTTGGGTCACTTCCGGTCCCATGCCCATTGAGCCCAGTGGGATGGAATCAAGCAGCTTCAGCACCCACACAAAACGAACATGGAGCTCCTCACTCAAGGCGCTCCAAATTTCACGGCCAAAGACAAGTTCAGTGCCCAAGCCATTTCCCGCTGCCATGGAAACCAAGTGCTCTGGCAGCACATATGTCTGAAAGTGGATATGACACCTAGGGAAGGGAGTGTGCTGGTGAATGGCAAGTGCCCGAAGCAGCAGCACAGCTCTTCCAGTGCCAAAACAACTCCACCTGCCTCATCAACTTCACATACCATCAGCTGTCTTGGCAGCTATCTAGGAAACCCTGTTGGGTCACTTCCGGTCCCATGCCCATTGAGCCCAGTGGGATGGAAACAAGCAGCTTGAGCACCCACACAAATCTAACATGGAGCTCCTCACTCAAGACGCTCAATACTACATGGCCAAAGACAAGTTCAGTGCCCAAGCCATTTTTCGCTGCCATGGAAACCAAGTGCTCTGGCAGCACATATGTCTGAAAGCGGATATGACACCTAGGGAAGGGAGTGTGCTGGTGAATGGCAACTGCCCGAAGCAGCAGCACAGCTCTTCCAGTGCCAAAACAACTCCGTCTGCCTCATGAACTTCACATACCATCAGCTGTCCTGGCAGCTATCTAGGAAACCCTGTTGGGTCACTTCCGGTCCCATGCCTCTTGAGCCCAGTGGGATGGAACCAAGCAGCTTGAGTACCCACACAAAACTAACATGGAGCTCCTCCCTCAAGGCGCTAAAAACTCCGCAGCTAAAGACAAGTTCAGTGCCCAAGCCATTTCCCGCTGCCATGGAAACCAAGTGCTCTGGCAGCACATATGTCTGAAAGTGGATATGACACCTAGGGAAGGGAGTGTGCTGGTGAATGGCAACTGCCCGAAGCAGCAGCACAGCTCTTCCAGTGCCAAAACAACTCCGTCTGCCTCATGAACTTCACATACCATCAGCTGTCCTGGCAGCTATCTAGGAAACCCTGTTGGGTCACTTCCGGTCCCATGCCCATTGAGCCCAGGGGGATGGAATCAAGCAGCTTCAGCACCCACACAAAACGAACATGGAGCTCCTCACTCAAGGCGCTCAAAACTCCATAGCCAAAGACAAGTTCAGTGCCCAAGCCATTTCCCGCTGCCATGGAAACCAAGTGCCCTGGCAGCACATATGTCTGAAAGGGGATATGACACCTAGGGTAGGGAGTGTGGTGATGAATGGCAACTGCCCGAAGCAGCAGCACAGCTCTTCCACTGCCAAAACAACTCCACCTACCTCATGAACTTCACATACCATCAGCTGTCTTGGCAGCTATCTAGGAAACCCTGTTGGCTCACTTCCGGTCCCATGCCCATTGAGCCCAGTGGGATGGAATCAAGCAGCTTCAGCACCCACACAAAACGAACATGGGGCTCCTCACTCAAGGCGCTCAAAACTCCACGGCCAAAGACAAGTTCAGTGCCCAAGCCATTTCCCGCTGCCATGGAAACCAAGTGCTCTGGCAGCACATATGTCTGAAAGTGGATATGACACCTAGGGAAGGGAGTCTGGTGCTGAATGGCAACTGCCCGAAGCAGCAGCACAGTTCTTCCACTGCCAGAACAACTCCACCTTCCTCATGAACTTCACATACCATCAGCTGTCCTGGCAGCTATCTAGGAAACCCTGTTGGGTCACTTCCGGTCCCATGCCCATTGAGCCCAGTGGGATGGAATCAAGCAGCTTCAGCACCCACACAAAACGAGCATGGAGCTCCTCACTCAAGGCGCTCAAAACTCCACGGCCAAAGACAAGTTCAGTGCCCAAGCCATTTCCCGCTGCCATGGAAACCAAGTGCTCTGGCAGCACATATGTCTGAAAGTGGATATGACACCTAGGGAAGGGAGTGTGCTGGTGAATGGCAACTGCCCGAAGCAGCAGCACAGCTCTTCCAGTGGCAAAACAACTCCGTCTGCCTCATGAACTTCACATACCATCAGCTGTCCTGGCAGCTATCTAGGAAACCCTGTTGGCTCACTTCGGGTCCCATGCCCATTGAGCCCAGTGGGATTGAATCAAGCAGCTTCAGCACCCACACAAAACGAACATGGAGCTCCTCACTCAAGGCGCTCAAAACTCCACGGCCAAAGACAAGTTCAGTGCCCAAGCCATTTCCTGCTGCCATGGAAACCAAGTGCTCTGGCAGCACATATGTCTGAAAGTGGATATGACACCTAGGGAAGGGAGTGTGCTGGTGAATGGCAACTGCCCGAAGCAGCAGCACAGCTCTTCCAGTGCCAAAACAACTCCACCTTCCTCATGAACTTCACATACCATCAGCTGTCCTGGCAGCTATCTAGGAAACCCTGTTGGGTCACTTCCGGTCCCATGCCCATTGAGGCCAGGGGGATGGAATCAAGCAGCTTCAGCACCCACACAAAACGAACATGGAGGCCTCACTCAAGGCGCTCAAAACTCCACGGCCAAAGACAAGTTCAGTGCACAAGCCATTTCCCGCTGCCATGGAAACCAAGTGCTGTGGCAGCACATATGTCTGAAAGTGGATATGACACCTAGGGTAGGGAGTGTGGTGATGAATGGCAACTGCCCGAAGCAGCAGCACAGCTCTTCCACTGCCAAAACAACTCCACCTGCCTCATGAACTTCACATACCATCAGCTGTCCTGGCAGCTATCTAGGAAACCCTGTTGGGTCACTTCCGGTCCCATGCCCATTGAGCCCAGTGGGATGGAATCAAGCAGCTTCAGAACCCACACAAAATGAACATGGAGCTCCTCACTCAAGGCGCCCAAAATTACATGGCGAAATACAAGTTCAGTGCCGAAGCCATTTCCCGCTGCCATGGAAACCAAGTGCTCTGGCAGCACATATGTCTGAAAGTAGATATGACAACTAGGGAAGGGAGTCTGGTGCTGAATGGCAACTGCCCGAAGCAGCAGCACAGCTCTTCCAGTGCCAAAACAACTCCACCTGCCTCATGAACGTCACATACAATCAGCTGTCTTGGCAGCTATCTAGGAAAACCTATTGTTTCAATTCCGGTCCCATGCCCATTGAGCCCAGTGGGATGGAATCAAGCAGCTTCAGCACCCACACAAAACTAACATGGAGCTCCTCACTCAAGGCACTCAAAACTCCTCGGCCAAAGACAAGTTCAGTGCCCAAGCCATTTCCCGCTGCCATGGAAACCAAGTGCTCTGGCAACACATATGTCTGAAAGTGGATATGACACCTAGGGAAGGGAGTGTGCTGGTGAATGGCAACTGCCCGAAGCAGCAGCACAGCTCTTCCACTGCCAAAACAACTCCACCTGCCTCATGAACTTCACATACCATCAGCTGTCCTGGCAGCTATCTAGGAAACCCTGTTGGGTCACTTCCGGTCCCATGCCCATTGAGCCCAGTGGGATGGAATCAAGCAGCTTCAGCACCCACACAAAACGAACATGGAGCTCCTCACTCAAGGCCCTAAAAACTCCACGGCCAAAGACAAGTTCAGTGCCGAAGCCATTTCCTGCTGCCATGGAAACCAAGTGCTCTGGCAGCACATATGTCTGAAAGTGGATATGACACCTAGGGAAGGGAGTGTGCTGGTGAATGGCAACTGCCCGAAGCAGCAGCACAGCTCTTCCAGTGGCAAAACAACTCCAAATGCCTCATGAACTTCACATACCATCAGCTGTCCTGGCAGCTACCTAGGAAACCCTGTTGGGTCACTTCCGGTCCCATGCCCATTGAGCCCAGTGGGATGGAATCAAGCAGCTTCAGCACCCACACAAAACGAACATGGAGCTCCTCACTCAAGGCGCCCAAAATTACATGGCGAAATACAAGTTCAGTGCCCAAGCCATTTTCCGCTGCCATGGAAACCAAGTGCTCTGGCAGCACATATGTCTGAAAGTGGATATGACACCTAGGGTAGGGAGTGTGGTGATGAATGGCAACTGCCCGAAGCAGCAGCACAGCTCTTCCAGTGGCAAAACAACTCCAAATGCCTCATGAACTTCACATACCATCAGCTGTCCTGGCAGCTATCTAGGAAACCCTGTTGGGTCACTTCCGGTCCCATGCCCATTGAGCCCAGTGGGATGGAATCAAGCAGCTTCAGCACCCACACAAAACGAACATGGAGGCCTCACTCAAGGCGCTCAAAACTCCACGGCCAAAGACAAGTTCAGTGCCCAAGCCATTTCCCGCTGCCATGGAAACCAAGTGCTGTGGCAGCACATATGTCTGAAAGTGGATATGACACCTAGGGTAGGGAGTGTGGTGATGAATGGCAACTGCCCGAAGCAGCAGCACAGCTCTTCCAGTGCCAAAACAACTCCACCTGCCTCATGAACTTCACATACCATCAGCTGTCCTGGCAGCTATCTAGGAAACCCTGTTGGGTCACTTCCGGTCCCATGCACATTGAGCCCAGTGGGATGGAATCAAGCAGCTTCAGAACCCACACAAAATGAACATGGAGCTCCTCACTCAAGGCGCCCAAAATTACATGGCGAAATACAAGTTCAGTGCCCAAGCCATTTCCCGCTGCCATGGAAACCAAGTGCTCTGGCAGCACATATGTCTGAAAGTGGATATGACACCTAGGGAAGGGAGTCTGGTGCTGAATGGCAACTGCCCGAAGCAGCAGCACAGCTCTTCCAGTGCCAAAACAACTCCACCTGCCTCATGAACGTCACATACAATCAGCTGTCTTGGCAGCTATCTAGGAAACCCTGTTGGGTCACTTCCGGTCCCATGCCCATTGAGCCCAGTGGGATGGAATCAAGCAGCTTGAGAACCCACACAAATCTAACATGGAGCTCCTCACTCTAGGCGCTCAAAACTCCACGGTCAAAGACAAGTTCAGTGTCCAAGCCATTTCCCGCTGCCATGGAAACCAAGTGCTCTGGCAGCACATATGTCTGAAAGTGGATATGACACCTAGGGAAGGGAGTTTGCTGGTGAATGGCAACTGCTTGAAGCAGCAGCACAGCTCTTCCTCTGCCAAAACAACTCCACCTGCCTCATCAACTTCACTTACCATCAGCTGTTCTGGCAGCTATCTAGGAATCCCTGTTGGGTCACTTCCGGTCCCATGCCCATTGAGCCCAGTGGGATGGAATCAAGCAGCTTCAGCACCCACACAAAACGAACATGGAGCTCCTCACTCAAGGCGCTCAAAACTCCGCAGCCAAAGACAAGTTCAGTGCCCAAGCCATTTCCCTCTGCAATGGAAACCAAGTGCTCTGGGAGCACATATATCTGAAAGTGGATATGACACCTAGGGAAGGGAGTGTGCTGGTGAATGGCAACTGCTCGAAGCAGCAGCACAGCTCTTCCAGTGCCAAAACAACTCCACCTGCCTCATGAACTTCACATATCATCATCTGTCCTGGCAGCTATCTAGGAAACCCTGTTGGGTCACTTCCGGTCCCATGCCCATTGAGCCCAGTGGGATGGAATCAAGCAGCTTCAGCACCCACACAAAACGAAGATGGAGCTCCTCACTCAAGGCGCTCAATACTCCACGGCCAAAGACAAGTTCAGTGCCCAAGCCATTTTTCGTTGCCATGGAAACCAAGTGCTCTGGCAGCACATATGTCTGAAAGTGGATATGACACCTAGGGAAGGGAGTGTGCTGGTGAATGGCAACTGCCCGAAGCTGCAGCACAGCTCTTCCAGTGCCAAATCAACTCCACCTGCCTTATGAACTTCACATACCATCAGCTGTCCTGGCAGCTATCTAGGAAACCCTGTTGGGTCACTTCCGGTCCCATGCCCATAGAGCCCAGTGGGATGGAAACAAGCAGCTTCAGCACCCACACAAATCTAACATGGAGCTCCTCACTCAAGGCGCTCAATACTACAGGCCAAAGACAAGTTCACTGCCCAAGCCATTTTTCGCTGCCATGGAAACCAAGTGCTCTGGCAGCACATATGTCTGAAAGTGGATATGACACCTAGGGAAGGGAGTGTGCTGGTGAATGGCAACTGCCCGAAGCAGCAGCACAGCTCTTCCAGTGCCAAAACAACTCCACCTGCCTCATGAACTTCACATACCATCAGCTGTCCTGGCAGCTATCTAGGAAACCCTGTTGGGTCACTTCCGGTCCCATGCCTATTGAGCCCAGTGGGATGGAACCAAGCAGCTTCAGCACCCACACAAAACGAACATGGAGCTCCTCACTCAAGGCGCTAAAAACTCCGCAGCTAAAGACAAGTTCAGTGCCCAAGCCATTTCCCGCTGCCATGGAAACCAAGTGCTGTGGCAGCACATATGTCTGAAAGTGGATATGACACCTAGGGAAGGGAGTGTGCTGGTGAATGGCAACTGCCCGAAGCAGCAGCACAGCTCTTCCAGTGCCAAAACAACTCCACCTGCCTCATGAACTTCACATACCATCAGCTGTCCTGGCAGCTATCTAGGAAACCCTGTTGGGTCACTTCCGGTCCCATGCCCATTGAGCCCAGTGGGATGGAATCAAGCAGCTTCAACACCCACACAAAACGAACATGGAGCTCCTCACTCAAGGCGCTCAAAACTCCACAGCCAAAGACAAGTTCAGTGCCCAAGCCATTTCCCGCTGCCATGGAAACCAAGTGCTCTGGCAGCACATATGTCTGAAAGTGGATATGACACCTAGGGAAGGGAGTGTGCTGGTGAATGGCAACTGCCCGAAGCAGCAGCACAGCTCTTCCAGTGCCAAAACAACTCCACCTGCCTCATGAACTTCACATACCATCAGCTGTCCTGGCAGCTATCTAGGAAACCCTGTTGGGTCACTTCCGGTCCCATGCCCATTGAGCCCAGTGGGATGGAATCAAGCAGCTTCAGCACCCACACAAAACGAACATGGAGCTCCTCACTCAAGGCGCTCAAACCTCCACAGCCAAAGACAAGTTCAGTGCCGAAGCCATTTCCCACTGCCATGGAAACCAAGTGCTCTGGCAGCACATATGTCTGAAAGTAGATATGACACCTAGGAAGGGAGTGTGGTGATGAATGGCGACTGCCCGGAGCAGCAGCACAGCTCTTCCAGTGCCAAAACAACTCCACCTGCCTCATCAACTTCACTTAGCATCAGCTGTTCTGGCAGCTATCTAGGAATCCCTGTTGGGTCACTTCCGGTCCCATGCCCATTGAGCCCAGTGGGATGGAATCAAGCAGCTTCAGCACGCACACAAAACGAACATGGAGCTCCTCACTCAAGGCGCTCAAAACTCCGCAGCCAAAGACAAGTTCAGTGCCCAAGCCATTTCCCTCTGCCATGGAAACCAAGTGCTCTGGCAGCACATATGTCTGAAAGTGGATATGACACCTAGGGAAGGGAGTCTGGTGCTGAATGGCAACTGCCCGAAGCATCAGCACAGCTCTTCCAGTGCCAAAACAACTCCACCTGCCTCATGAACTTCACATATCATCATCTGTCCTGCCAGCTATCAAGGAAACCCTGTTGGGTCACTTCCGGTCCCATGCCCATTGAGACCAGTGGGATGGAATCAAGCAGCTTCAGCACCCACACAAAACGAACATGGAGCTCCTCACTCAAGACGCTGAAAACTCCACGGCCAAAGACAAGTTCAGTGCCCAAGCCATTTTTCGCTGCCATGGAAACCAAGTGCTCTGGCAGCACATATGTCTGAAAGTGGATATGACACCTAGGGAAGGGAGTGTGCTCGTGAATGGCAACTGCTCGAAGCTGCAGCACAGCTCTTCCAGTGCCAAAACAACTCCACCTGCCTTATGAACTTCACATACCATCAGCTGTCCTGGCAGCTATCTAGGAAACCCTGTTGGGTCACTTCGGGTTATATGCCCATTGAGCCCAGTGGGATGGAAACAAGCAGCTTCAGCACCCACACAAATCTAACATGGAGCTCCTCACTCAAGGCGCTCAAAACTCCACAGCCAAAGACAAGTTCAGTGCCCAAGCCATTTTTCGCTGCCATGGAAACCAAGTGCTCTGGCAGCACATATGTCTGAAAGTGGATATGACACCTAGGAAGGGAGTGTGCTGGTGAATGGCAACTGCCCGAAGCAGCAGCACAGCTCTTCCAGTGCCAAAACAACTCCGTCTGCCTCATGAACTTCACATACCATCAGCTGTCCTGGCAGCTATCTAGGAAACCCTGTTGGGTCACTTCCGGTCCCATGCCTATTGAGCCCAGTGGGATGGAACCAAGCAGCTTCAGCACCCACACAAAACGAACATGGAGCTCCTCACTCAAGGCGCTAAAAACTCCGCAGCTAAAGACAAGTTCAGTGCCCAAGCCATTTCCCGCTGCCATGGAAACCAAGTGCTCTGGCAGCACATATGTCTGAAAGTGGATATGACACCTAGGGAAGGGAGTGTGCTGGTGAATGGCAACTGCCCGAAGCAGCAGCAGCACAGCTGTTCTAGTGCCAAAACAACTCCACCTGTCTCATGAAGTTCACATACCATCAGCTGTCCTGGCAGCTATCTAGGAAACCCTGTTGGGTCACTTCCGGTCCCATGCCCATTGAGCCCAGGGGGATAGAATCAAGGAGCTTCAGCACCCACACAAAACGAACATGGAGCTCCTCACTCAAGGCGCTTAAAACTCCACGGCCAAAGACAAGTTCAGTGCCCAAGCCATTTCCCGCTGCCATGGAAACCAAGTGCTCTGGCAGCACATATGTCTGAAAGTGGATATGACACCTAGGGAAGGGAGTGTGGTGATGAATGGCAACTGCCCGAAGCAACAGCACAGCTCTTCCACTGCCAAAACAACTCCATCTGCCTCATGAACTTCACATACCATCAGCTGTCCTGGCAGCTATGTAGGAAACCCTGTTGGGTCACTTCCGGTCCCATGCCCTTTGAGCCCAGTGGGATGGAATCAAGCAGCTTCAGCACCCACACAAAACGAGCATGGAGCTCCTCACTCAAGGCGCTCAAAACTCCACGGCCAAAGACAAGTTCAGTGCCCAAGCCATTTCCCGCTGCCATGGAAACCAAGTGCTCTGGCAGCACATATGTCTGAAAGTGGATATGACACCTAGGGAAGGGAGTGTGCTGGTGAATGGCAACTGCCCGAAGCAGCAGCACAGCTCTTCCAGTGCCAAAACAACTCCGTCTGCCTCATGAACTTCACATACCATCAGCTGTCCTGGCAGCTATCTAGGAAACCCTGTTGGCTCACTTCGGGTCCCATGCCCATTGAGCCCAGTGGGATTGAATCAAGCAGCTTCAGCACCCACACAAAACGAACATGGAGCTCCTCACTCAAGGCGCTCAAAACTCCACGGCCAAAGACAAGTTCAGTGCCCAAGCCATTTCCTGCTGCCATGGAAACCAAGTGCTCTGGCAGCACATATGTCTGAAAGTGGATATGACACCTAGGGAAGGGAGTGTGCTGGTGAATGGCAACTGCCCGAAGCAGCAGCACAGCTCTTCCAGTGCCAAAACAACTCCACCTTCCTCATGAACTTCACATACCATCAGCTGTCCTGGCAGCTATCTAGGAAACCCTGTTGGGTCACTTCCGGTCCCATGCCCATTGAGGCCAGGGGGATGGAATCAAGCAGCTTCAGCACCCACACAAAACGAACATGGAGGCCTCACTCAAGGCGCTCAAAACTCCACGGCCAAAGACAAGTTCAGTGCACAAGCCATTTCCCGCTGCCATGGAAACCAAGGGCTGTGGCAGCACATATGTCTGAAAGTGGATATGACACCTAGGGTAGGGAGTGTGGTGATGAATGGCAACTGCCCGAAGCAGCAGCACAGCTCTTCCACTGCCAAAACAACTCCACCTGCCTCATGAACTTCACATACCATCAGCTGTCCTGGCAGCTATCTAGGAAACCCTGTTGGGTCACTTCCAGTCCCATGCCCATTGAGCCCAGTGGGATGGAATCAAGCAGCTTCAGAACCCACACAAAATGAACATGGAGCTCCTCACTCAAGGCGCCCAAAATTACATGGCGAAATACAAGTTCAGTGCCGAAGCCATTTCCCGCTGCCATGGAAACCAAGTGCTCTGGGAGCACATATGTCTGAAAGTGGATATGACAACTAGGGAAGGGAGTCTGGTGCTGAATGGCAACTGCCCGAAGCAGCAGCACAGCTCTTCCAGTGCCAAAACAACTCCACCTGCCTCATGAACGTCACATACAATCAGCTGTCTTGGCAGCTATCTAGGAAAACCTGTTGTTTCAATTCCGGTCCCATGCCCATTGAGCCCAGTGGGATGGAATCAAGCAGCTTCAGCACCCACACAAAACTAACATGGAGCTCCTCACTCAAGGCACTCAAAACTCCTCGGCCAAAGACAAGTTCAGTGCCCAAGCCATTTCCCGCTGCCATGGAAACCAAGTGCTCTGGCAACACATATGTCTGAAAGTGGATATGACACCTAGGGAAGGGAGTGTGCTGGTGAATGGCAACTGCCCGAAGCAGCAGCACAGCTCTTCCACTGCCAAAACAACTCCACCTGCCTCATGAACTTCACATACCATCAGCTGTCCTGGCAGCTATCTAGGAAACCCTGTTGGCTCACTTCCGGTCCCATGCCCATTGAGCCCAGTGGGATGGAATCAAGCAGCTTCAGCACCCACACAAAACGAACATGGAGCTCCTCACTCAAGGCGCTCAAAACTCCACGGCCAAAGACAAGTTCAGTGCCGAAGCCATTTCCTGCTGCCATGGAAACCAAGTGCTCTGGCAGCACATATGTCTGAAAGTGGATATGACACCTAGGGAAGGGAGTGTGCTGGTGAATGGCAACTGCCCGAAGCAGCAGCACAGCTCTTCCAGTGGCAAAACAACTCCAAATGCCTCATGAACTTCACATACCATCAGCTGTCCTGGCAGCTACCTAGGAAACCCTGTTGGGTCACTTCCGGTCCCATGCCCATTGAGCCCAGTGGGATGGAATCAAGCAGCTTCAGCACCCACACAAAACGAACATGGAGCTCCTCACTCAAGGCGCCCAAAATTACATGGCGAAATACAAGTTCAGTGCCCAAGCCATTTCCCGCTGCCATGGAAACCAAGTGCTCTGGCAGCACATATGTCTGAAAGTGGATATGACACCTAGGGTAGGGCGTGTGGTGATGAATGGCAACTGCCCGAAGCAGCAGCACAGCTCTTCCAGTGGCAAAACAACTCCAAATGCCTCATGAACTTCACATACCATCAGCTGTCCTGGCAGCTATCTAGGAAACCCTGTTGGGTCACTTCCGGTCCCATGCCCATTGAGCCCAGTGGGATGGAATCAAGCAGCTTCAGCACCCACACAAAACGAACATGGAGGCCTCACTCAAGGCGCTCAAAACTCCACGGCCAAAGACAAGTTCAGTGCCCAAGCCATTTCCCGCTGCCATGGAAACCAAGTGCTGTGGCAGCACATATGTCTGAAAGTGGATATGACACCTAGGGTAGGGAGTGTGGTGATGAATGGCAACTGCCCGAAGCAGCAGCACAGCTCTTCCACTGCCAAAACAACTCCACCTGCCTCATGAACTTCACATACCATCAGCTGTCCTGGCAGCTATCTAGGAAACCCTGTTGGGTCACTTCCGGTCCCATGCACATTGAGCCCAGTGGGATGGAATCAAGCAGCTTCAGAACCCACACAAAATGAACATGGAGCTCCTCACTCAAGGCGCCCAAAATTACATGGCGAAATACAAGTTCAGTGCCCAAGCCATTTCCCGCTGCCATGGAAACCAAGTGCTCTGGCAGCACATATGTCTGAAAGTGGATATGACACCTAGGGAAGGGAGTCTGGTGCTGAATGGCAACTGCCCGAAGCAGCAGCACAGCTCTTCCAGTGCCAAAACAACTCCACCTGACTCATGAACGTCACATACAATCAGCTGTCTTGGCAGCTATCTAGGAAACCCTGTTGGGTCACTTCCGGTCCCATGCCCATTGAGCCCAGTGGGATGGAATCAAGCAGCTTGAGAACCCACACAAATCTAACATGGAGCTCCTCACTCTAGGCGCTCAAAACTCCACGGTCAAAGACAAGTTCAGTGTCCAAGCCATTTCCCGCTGCCATGGAAACCAAGTGCTCTGGCAGCACATATGTCTGAAAGTGGATATGACACCTAGGGAAGGGAGTTTGCTGGTGAATGGCAACTGCTTGAAGCAGCAGCACAGCTCTTCCAGTGCCAAAACAACTCCACCTGCCTCATGAACTTCACATACCATCAGCTGTCCTGGCAGCTATCTAGGAAACCCTGTTGGGTCACTTCCGGTCCCATGCCCATTGAGCCCAGTGGGATGGAATCAAGCAGCTTCAGCACCCACACAAAACGAGCATGGAGCTCCTCACTCTAGGCGCTGAAAACTCCGCAGCTAAAGACAAGTTCAGTGCCCAAGCCATTTATCTCTCTGCAATGGAAACCAAGTGCTCTGGCAGCACATATGTCTGAAAGTGGATATGACACCTATGGAAGGGAGTGTGGTGGTGAATGGCAACTGCCCAAAGCAGCAGCACAGCTCTTCCAGTGGCAAAACAACTCCACCTGCCTCATCAACTTCACATACCATCAGCTGTCCTGGCAGCTATCTAGGAAACCCTGTTGGGTCACTTCCGGTCCCATGCCCATTGAGCCCAGTGGGATGGAATCAAGCAGCTTCAGCACCCACACAAAACGAACATGGAGCTCCTCACTCAAGGCGCTCAAAACTCCACGGCCAAAGACAAGTTCAGTGCCCAAGCCATTTCCTGCTGCCATGGAAACCAAGTGCTCTGGCAGCACATATGTCTGAAAGTAGATATGACACCTAGGAACGGAGTGTGGTGATGAATGGCGACTGCACGAAGCAGCAGCACAGCGCTTCCAGTGCCAAAACAACTCCACCTGCCTCATCAACTTCACTTACCATCAGCTGTTCTGGCAGCTATCTAGGAATCCCTGTTGGGTCACTTCCGGTCCCATGCCCATTGAGCCCAGTGGGATGGAATCAAGCAGCTTCAGCACCCACACAAAACGAACATGGAGCTCCTCACTCAAGGCGCTCAAAACTCCGCAGCCAAAGACAAGTTCAGTGCCCAAGCCATTTCCCTCTGCAATGGAAACCAAGTGCTCTGGGAGCACATATATCTGAAAGTGGATATGACACCTAGGGAAGGGAGTGTGCTGGTGAATGGCAACTGCCCGAAGCAGCAGCACAGCTCTTCCACTGCCAAAACAACTCCACCTGCCTCATGAACTTCACATATCATCATCTGTCCTGGCAGCTATCTAGGAAACCCTGTTGGGTCACTTCCGGTCCCATGCCCATTGAGCCCAGTGGGATGGAATCAAGCAGCTTCAGCACCCACACAAAACGAAGATGGAGCTCCTCACTCAAGGCGCTCAATACTCCACGGCCAAAGACAAGTTGAGTGCCCAAGCCATTTTTCGTTGCCATGGAAACCAAGTGCTCTGGCAGCACATATGTCTGAAAGTGGATATGACACCTAGGGAAGGGAGTGTGCTGGTGAATGGCAACTGCCCGAAGCTGCAGCACAGCTCTTCCAGTGCCAAATCAACTCCACCTGCCTTATGAACTTCACATACCATCAGCTGTCCTGGCAGCTATCTAGGAAACCCTGTTGGGTCACTTCCGGTCCCATGCCCATAGAGCCCAGTGGGATGGAAACAAGCAGCTTCAGCACCCACACAAATCTAACATGGAGCTCCTCACTCAAGGCGCTCAATACTACATGGCCAAAGACAAGTTCAGTGCCCAAGCCATTTTTCGCTGCCATGGAAACCAAGTGCTCTGGCAGCACATATGTCTGAAAGTGGATATGACACCTAGGGAAGGGAGTGTGCTGGTGAATGGCAACTGCCCGAAGCAGCAGCACAGCTCTTCCAGTGCCAAAACAACTCCACCTGCCTCATGAACTTCACATACCATCAGCTGTCCTGGCAGCTATCTAGGAAACCCTGTTGGGTCACTTCCGGTCCCATGCACATTGAGCCCAGTGGGATGGAATCAAGCAGCTTCAGAACCCACACAAAACGAACATGGAGGCCTCACTCAAGGCGCTCAAAACTCCGCAGCTAAAGACAAGTTCAGTGCCCAAGCCATTTCCCGCTGCCATGGAAACCAAGTGCTGTGGCAGCACATATGTCTGAAAGTGGATATGACACCTAGGGAAGGGAGTGTGCTGGTGAATGGCAACTGCCCGAAGCAGCAGCACAGCTCTTCCAGTGCCAAAACAACTCCACCTGCCTCATGAACTTCACATACCATCAGCTGTCCTGGCAGCTATCTAGGAAACCCTGTTGGGTCACTTCCGGTCCCATGCCCATTGAGCCCAGTGGGATGGAATCAAGCAGCTTCAACACCCACACAAAACGAACATGGAGCTCCTCACTCAAGGCGCTCAAAACTCCACAGCCAAAGACAAGTTCAGTGCCCAAGCCATTTCCCGCTGCCATGGAAACCAAGTGCTCTGGCAGCACATATGTCTGAAAGTGGATATGACACCTAGGGAAGGGAGTGTGCTGGTGAATGGCAACTGCCCGAAGCAGCAGCACAGCTCTTCCAGTGGCAAAACAACTCCACCTGCCTCATGAACTTCACATACCATCAGCTGTCCTGGCAGCTATCTAGGAAACCCTGTTGGGTCACTTCCGGTCCCATGCCCATTGAGCCCAGTGGGATGGAATCAAGCAGCTTCTGCACCCACACAAAACGAACATGGAGCTCCTCACTCAAGGCGCTCAAAACTCCACAGCCAAAGACAAGTTCAGTGCCGAAGCCATTTCCCACTGCCATGGAAACCAAGTGCTCTGGCAGCACATATGTCTGAAAGTAGATATGACACCTAGGAAGGGAGTGTGGTGATGAATGGCGACTGCCCGGAGCAGCAGCACAGCTCTTCCAGTGCCAAAACAACTCCACCTGCCTCATCAACTTCACTTAGCATCAGCTGTTCTGGCAGCTATCTAGGAATCCCTGTTGGGTCACTTCCGGTCCCATGCCCATTGAGCCCAGTGGGATGGAATCAAGCAGCTTCAGCACGCACACAAAACGAACATGGAGCTCCTCACTCAAGGCGCTCAAAACTCCACAGACAAAGAAAAGTTCAGTGCCCAAGCCATTTCCCTCTGCAATGGAAACCAAGTGCTCTGGGATCACATATGTCTGAAAGTGGATATGACACCTAGGGAAGGGAGTCTGGTGCTGAATGGCAACTGCCCGAAGCATCAGCACAGCTCTTCCAGTGCCAAAACAACTCCACCTGCCTCATGAACTTCACATATCATCATCTGTCCTGCCAGCTATCTAGGAAACCCTGTTGGGTCACTTCCGGTCCCATGCCCATTGAGACCAGTGGGATGGAATCAAGCAGCTTCAGCACCCACACAAAACGAACATGGAGCTCCTCACTCAAGACGCTGAAAACTCCACGGCCAAAGACAAGTTCAGTGCCCAAGCCATTTTTCGCTGCCATGGAAACCAAGTGCTCTGGCAGCACATATGTCTGAAAGTGGATATGACACCTAGGGAAGGGAGTGTGCTCGTGAATGGCAACTGCTCGAAGCTGCAGCACAGCTCTTCCAGTGCCAAAACAACTCCACCTGCCTTATGAACTTCACATACCATCAGCTGTCCTGGCAGCTATCTAGGAAACCCTGTTGGGTCACTTCGGGTTATATGCCCATTGAGCCCAGTGGGATGGAAACAAGCAGCTTCAGCACCCACACAAATCTAACATGGAGCTCCTCACTCAAGGCGCTAAAAACTCCACAGCCAAAGACAAGTTCAGTGCCCAAGCCATTTTTCGCTGCCATGGAAACCAAGTGCTCTGGCAGCACATATGTCTGAAAGTGGATATGACACCTAGGAAGGGAGTGTGCTGGTGAATGGCAACTGCCCGAAGCAGCAGCAGCACAGCTGTTCTAGTGCCAAAACAACTCCACCTGTCTCATGAAGTTCACATACCATCAGCTGTCCTGGCAGCTATCTAGGAAACCCTGTTGGGTCACTTCCGGTCCCATGCCCATTGAGCCCAGGGGGATAGAATCAAGGAGCTTCAGCACCCACACAAAACGAACATGGAGCTCCTCACTCAAGGCGCTGAAAACTCCACGGCCAAAGACAAGTTCAGTGCCCAAGCCATTTCCCGCTGCCATGGAAACCAAGTGCTCTGGCAGCACATATGTCTGAAAGTGGATATGACACCTAGGGAAGGGAGTTTGGTGATGAATGGCAACTGCCCGAAGCAACAGCACAGCTCTTCCACTGCCAAAACAACTCCATCTGCCTCATGAACTTCACATACCATCAGCTGTCCTGGCAGCTATCTAGGAAACCCTGTTGGGTCACTTCCGGTCCCATGCCCTTTGAGCCCAGTGGGATGGAATCAAGCAGCTTCAGCACCCACACAAAACGAACATGGAGCTCCTCACTCAAGGCGCTCAAAACTACATGGCGAAAACAAGTTCAGTGCCCAAGCCATTTCCCGCTGCCATGGAAACCAAGTGCTCTGGCAGCACATATGTCTGAAAGTGGATATGACACCTAGGGAAGGGAGTGTGCTGGTGAATGGCAACTGCCCGAAGCAGCAGCACAGCTCGTCCACTGCCAAAACAACTCCACCTGCCTCATGAACTTCACATACCATCAGCTGTCCTGGCAGCTATCTAGGAAACCCTGTTGGGTCACTTCCGGTCCCATGCCCATTGAGCCCAGTGGGATGGAATCAAGCAGCTTCAGCACCCACACAAAACGAACATGAAACTCCTCACTCAAGGCGCTCAAAACTCCGCAGCCAAAGACAAGTTCAGTGCCCAAGCCATTTTTCGCTGCCATGGAAACCAAGTGCTCTAGCAGCACATATGTCTGAAAGTGGATATGACACCTAGGAAGGGAGTGTGCTGGTGAATGGCAACTGCCCGAAGCAGCAGCACAGCTCTTCCAGTGCCAAAACAACTCCGTCTGCCTCATGAACTTCACATACCATCAGCTGTCCTGGCAGCTATCTAGGAAACCCTGTTGGGTCACTTCCGTTCCCATGCCTATTGAGCCCAGTGGGATGGAACCAAGCAGCTTCAGCACCCACACAAAACGAACATGGAGCTCCTCACTCAAGGCGCTAAAAACTCCGCAGCTAAAGACAAGTTCAGTGCCCAAGCCATTTCCCGCTGCCATGGAAACCAAGTGCTCTGGCAGCACATATGTCTGAAAGTGGATATGACACCTAGGGAAGGGAGTGTGCTGGTGAATGGCAACTGCCCGAAGCAGCAGCAGCACAGCTGTTCTAGTGCCAAAACAACTCCACCTGCCTCATGAACTTCACATACCATCAGCTGTCCTGGCAGCTATCTAGGAAACCCTGTTGGGTCACTTCCGGTCCCATGCCCATTGAGCCCAGGGGGATAGAATCAAGGAGCTTCAGCACCCACACAAAACGAACATGGAGCTCCTCACTCAAGGCGCTGAAAACTCCACGGCCAAAGACAAGTTCAGTGCCCAAGCCATTTCCCGCTGCCATGGAAACCAAGTGCTCTGGCAGCACATATGTCTGAAAGTGGATATGACACCTAGGGAAGGGAGTGTGGTGATGAATGGCAACTGCCCGAAGCAACAGCACAGCTCTTCCACTGCCAAAACAACTCCATCTGCCTCATGAACTTCACATACCATCAGCTGTCCTGGCAGCTATGTAGGAAACCCTGTTGGGTCACTTCCGGTCCCATGCCCTTTGAGCCCAGTGGGATGGAATCAAGCAGCTTCAGCACCCACACAAAACGAACATGGAGCTCCTCACTCAAGGCGCTCAAAACTCCGCAGCCAAAGACAAGTTCAGTGCCCAAGCCATTTCCCGCTGCAATGGAAACCAAGTGCTCTGGCAGCACATATGTCTGAAAGTGGATATGACACCTAGGGAAGGGAGTGTGCTGGTGAATGGCAACTGCCTGAAGCAGCAGCACAGCTCGTCAAGTTCCAAAACAATTCCACCTGCCTCATGAACTTCACATACCATCAGCTGTCCTGGCAGCTATCTAGGAAACCCTGTTGGGTCACTTCTGGTCCCATGCCCATTGAGCTCAGTGGGATGGAATCAAGCAGCTTCAGCACCCACACAAAACGAACATGAAACTCCTCACTCAAGGCGCTCAAAACTCCACGGCCAAAGACAAGTTCAGTGCCCAAGCCATTTCCCGCTGCCATGGAAACCAAGTGCTCTGGCAGCACATATGTCTGAAAGTGGATATGACACCTAGGGAAGGGAGTGTGCTGGTGAATGGCAACTGCCTGAAGCAGCAGCACAGCTCTTCTAGTGCCAAAACAACTCCACCTGCCTCATGAACTTCACATACCATCAGCTGTCCTGGCAGCTATCTAGGAAACCCTGTTGGGTCACTTCCGGTCCCATGCCCATTGAGCCCAGTGGGATAGAATCAAGCAGCTTCAGCACAAACACAAATCTAACATGGAGCTCCTCACTCAAGGTGCTCAAAACTCCTCAGTCAAAGACAAGTTCAGTGCATAAGCCATTTCCCGCTGCCATGGAAACCAAGTGCTCTGGCAGCACATAGGTCTGAAAGTGGATATGACACCTAGGGAAGGGAGTGTGGTGATGAATGGCAAGTGCCCGAAGCAGCAGCACAGCTCTTCCAGTGCCAAAACAACTCCACCTGCCTCATGAACTTCACATACCATCAGCTGTCCTGGCAGCTATCTAGGAAACCCTGTTGGGTCACTTCCGGTCCCATGCCCATTGAGCCCAGTGGGATGGAATCAAGCAGCTTCAGCACCCACACAAAACGAACATGGAGCTCCTCACTCAAGGCGCTCAAAACTCCACGGCCAAAGACAAGTTCAGTGCCCAAGCCATTTCCCGCTGCCATGGAAACCAAGTGCTCTGGCAGCACATATGTCTGAAAGTGGATATGACACCTAGGGAAGGGAGTGTGCTGGAGAATGGCAACTGCCCGAAGCAGCAGCACAGCTCTTCCAGTGCCAAAACAACTCCGCCTGCCTCATGAACTTCACATACCATCAGCTGTCCTGGCAGCTATCTAGGAAACCCTGTTGGCTCACTTCCGGTCCCATGCCCATTGAGCCCAGTGGGATGGAATCAAGCAGCTTCAGCACCCACACAAAGCGAAGATGGAGCTCCTCACTCAAGGCGCTCAAAACTCCACAGCCAAAGACGAGTTCAGTGCCAGAGCCATTTCCCGCTGCCATGGAAACCAAGTGCTCTGGCAGCACATATGTCTGAAAGTGGATATGACACCTAGGGAAGGGAGTGTGCTGGTGAATGGCAACTGCAAAAAGCAGCAGCACAGCTCTTCCACTGCCAAATCACTCCACCTGCCTCATGAACTTCACATACCATCAGCTGTCCTGGCAGCTATCTAGGAAACCCTGTTGGCTCACTTCCGGTCCCATGCCCATTGAGCCCAGTGGGATGGAATCAACCAGCTTCAGCACCCACACAAAACGAACATGGAGCTCCTCACTCAAGGCGCTCAAAACTCCACAGCCAAAGACAAGTTCAGTGCCCAAGCCATTTCCCGCTGCCATGGAAACCAAGTGCTCTGGCAGCACATATGTCTGAAAGTGGATATGACACATAGGGAAGGGAGTCTGGTGCTGAAAGGCAAATGCCCAAAGCAGCACAAAAGCTCTTCCAGTGCCAAAACAACTCCACCTGCCTCATGAACTTCACATACCATCAGCTGTCCTGGCAGCTCTCTAGGAAACCCTGTTGGGTCACTTCCGGTCCCATGCCCATTGAGCCCAGTGGGATGGAAACAAGCAGCTTCAGCAACCACACAAAACGAACATGGAGCTCCTCACTCAAGGCGCTCAAAACTCCACGGCCAAAGACAAGTTCAGTGCCCAAGCCATTTCCCGCTGCCATGGAAACCAAGTGCTCTGGCAGCACATATGTCTGAAAGTGGATATGACACCTAGGGAAGGGAGTGTGCTGGTGAATGGCAAATGCCCGAAGCAGCAGCACAGCTCTTCCAGTGGCAAAACAACTCCACCTGCCTCATGAACTTCACATACCATCAGCTGTCCTGGCAGCTATCTAGGAAACCCTGTTGGGTCACTTCCGGTCCCATGCCCATTGAGTCCAGTGGGATGGAATCAAGCAGCTTCAGCACCCACACAAAGCGAAGATGGAGCTCCTCACTCAAGGCGCTCAAAACTCCATGGCCAAAGACGAGTTCAGTGCCAGAGCCATTTCCCGCTGCCATGGAAACCAAGTGCTCTGGCAGCACATATGTCTGAAAGTGGATATGACACCTAGGGAAGGGAGTGTGGTGGTGAATGTCAACTGCCCGAAGCAGCAGCACAGCTCTTCCAGTGCCAAAACAACTCCACCTGCCTCATGAACTTCACATATCATCAGCTGTCCTGGCAGCTATCTAGGAAACCCTGTTGGGTCACTTCCGGTCCCATGCCCATTGAGCCCAGTGGGATGGAATCAAGCAGCTTCAGCATCCACACAAAACGAACATGGAGCTCCTCACTCAAGACGCTCAAAATTCCACGGCCAAAGACAAGTTCAGTGCCCAAGCCATTTCCCGCTGCCATGGAAACCAAGTGCTCTGGCAGCACATATGTCTGAAAGTGGATATGACACCTAGGGAAGGGAGTGTGCTGGTGAATGGCAACTGCCCGAAGCAGCAGCACAGCTCTTCCAGTGCCAAAACAACTCCACCTGCCTCATGAACTTCACATACCATCAGCTGTCCTGGCAGCTATCTAGGAAACCCTGTTGGGTCACTTCCGGTCCCATGCCCATTGAGCCCAGTGGGATGGAATCAAGCAGCTTCAGCACCCACACAAAGCGAAGATGGAGCTCCTCACTCAAGGCGCTCAAAACTCCACGGGCAAGATGAGTTCAGTGCCCAAGCCATTTCCCGCTGCCATGGAAACCAAGTGCTCTGGCAGCACATATGTTTGAAAGTGGATATGACACCTAGGGAAGGGAGTGTGCTGGTGAATGGCAACTGCCTGAAGCAGCAGCACAGCTCTTCTAGTGCCAAAACAACTCCACCTGCCTCATGAACTTCACACACCATCAGCTGTCCTGGCAGCTATCTAGGAAACCCTGTTGGGTCACTTCCGGTCCCATGCCCATTGAGCCCAGTGGGATAGAATCAAGCAGCTTCAGCACAAACACAAATCTAACATGGAGCTCCTCACTCAAGGCGCTCAAAACTCCACAGCGAAAGACGAGTTCAGTGCCCAAGCCATTTCCCGCTGCCATGGAAACCAAGTGCTCTGGCAGCACATAGGTCTGAAAGTGGATATGACACCTAGGGAAGGGAGTCTGGTGGTGAATGGCAACTGCCCGAAGCAGCAGCACAGCTCTTCCAGTGCCAAAACAACTCCACCTGCCTCATGAACTTCACATACCATCAGCTGTCCTGGCAGCTATCTAGGAAACCCTGTTGGCTCACTTCCGGTCCCATGCCCATTGAGCCTAGTGGGATTGAATCAAGCAGCTTCAGCACCCACACAAATCTAACATGGAGCTCCTCACTCAAGGCGCTTAAAACTCCTCAGTCAAAGACAAGTTCAGTGCATAAGCCATTTCCCGCTGCCATGGAAACCAAGTGCTCTGGCAGCACATAGGTCTGAAAGTGGATATGACGCCTAGGGAAGGGAGTGTGGTGATGAATGGCAAGTGCCCGAAGCAGCAGCACAGCTCTTCCAGTGCCAAAACAACTCCACCTGCCTCATGAACTTCACATACCATCAGCTGTCCTGGCAGCTATCTAGGAAACCCTGTTGGGTCACTTCCGCTCCCATGCCCATTGAGCCCAGTGGGATGGAATCAAGCAGCTTCAGCACCCACACAAAACGAACATGGAGCTCCTCACTTAAGGCGCTCAAAACTCCACGACCAAAGACAAGTTCAGTGCCCAAGCCATTTCCCGCTGCCATGGAAACCAAGTGCTCTGGCAGCACATATGTGTGAAAGTGGATATGACACCTAGGGAAGGGAGTGTGCTGGTGAATGGCAACTGCCCGAAGCAGCAGCACAGCTCTTCCAGTGCCAAAACAACTCCACCTGCCTCATGAACTTCACATACCATCAGCTGTCCTGGCAGCTATCTAGGAAACCCTGTTGGATCACTTCCGGTCCCATGCCCATTGAGCCCAGTGGGATGGAATCAAGCAGCTTCAGCACCCACACAAAACGAACATGGAGCTCCTCACTCAAGGCGCTCAAAACTCCACGGCCAAAGACAAGTTCAGTGCCCAAGCCATTTCCCGCTGCCATGGAAACCAAGTGCTCTGGCAGCACATATGTCTGAAAGTGGATATGACACCTAGGGAAGGGAGTGTGCTGGTGAATGGCAACTGCCCGAAGCAGCAGCACAGCTCTTCCGGTGCCAAAACAACACCGCCTGCCTCATGAACTTCACATACCATCATCTGTCCTGGCAGCTCTCTAGGAAACCCTGTTGGGTCACTTCCGGTCCCATGCCCATTGAGCCCAGTGGGATGGAATCAAGCAGCTTCAGCACCCACACAAATCTAACATGGAGCTCCTCACTCAAGGCGCTCAAAACTCCACAGCCAAAGACGAGTTCAGTGCCAGAGCCATTTCCCGCTGCCATGGAAACCAAGTGCTCTGGCAGCACATATGTCTGAAAGTGGATATGACACCTAGGGAAGGGAGTGTGCTGGTGAATGGCAACTGCCCGAAGCAGCAGCACAGCTCTTCCACTGCCAAAACAACTCCAACTGCCTCATGAACTTCACATACCATCAGCTGTCCTGGCAGCTATCTAGGAAACCCTGTTGGCTCACTTCCGGTCCCATGCCCATTGAGCCCAGTGGGATGGAATCAAGCAGCTTCAGCACCCACACAAAACGAACATGGAGCTCCTCACTCAAGAAGCTCAAAATTCCACGGCCAAAGACGAGTTTAGTGCCCAAGACATTTCCCGCTGCCATGGAAACCAAGTGCTCTGGCAGCACATATGTCTGAAAGTGGATATGACACCTAGGGAAGGGAGTGTGCTGGTGAATGGCAACTGCAAAAAGCAGCAGCACAGCTCTTCCAGTGCCAAAACAACTCCGTCTGCCTCATGAACTTCACATACCATCAGCTGTCCTGGCAGCTATCTAGGAAACCCTGTTGGGTCACTTCCGGTCCCATGCCCATTGAGCCCAGTGGGATGGAATCAAGCAGCTTCAGCACCCACACAAAACGAACATGGAGCTCCTCACTCAAGGCGCTCAAAACTCCACAGCCAAAGACAAGTTCAGTGCCCAAGCCATTTCCCGCTGCCATGGAAACCAAGTGCTCTGGCAGCACATATGTCTGAAAGTGGATATGACACCTAGGGAAGGGAGTGTGCTGGTGAATGGCAACTGCTTGAAGCTGCAGCACAGCTCTTCCACTGCCGAAACAACTCCACCTGCCTCATGAACTTCACATACCATCAGCTGTCTTGGCAGCTATCTAGGAAACCCTGTTGGGTCACTTCTGGTCCCATGCCCTTTGAGCCCAGTGGGATGGAATCAAGCAGCTTCAGCACCCACACAAAACGAACATGGAGCTCCTCACTCAAGGCACTCAAAACTCCATAGCCAAAGACAAGTTCAGTGCCCAAGCCATTTCCCGCTGCCATGGAAACCAAGTGCTCTGGCAGCACATATGTCTGAAAGTGGATATGACACCTAGGGAAGGGAGTGTGCTGGTGAATGGCAACTGCCCGAAGCAGCAGCACAGCTCTTCCAGTGGCAAAACAACTCCACCTGCCTCATGAACTTCACATACCATCAGCTGTCCTGGCAGCTATCTAGGAAACCCTGTTGGGTCACTTCGGGTCCCATGCCCATTGAGCCCAGTGGGATGGAATCAAGCAGCTTGAGAACCCACACAAAACGAGCATGGAGCTCCTCACTCTAGGCGCTCAAAACTCCTCGGCCAAAGACAAGTTCAGTGCCCAAGCCATTTCCCGCTGCCATGGAAACCAAGTGCTCTGGCAGCACATATGTCTGAAAGTGGATATGACACCTAGGGAAGGGAGTGTGCTGGTGAATGGCAACTGCCCGAAGCAGCAGCACAGCTCTTCCAGTGGCAAAACAACTCCACCTGCCTCATGAACTTCACATACCATCAGCTGTCCTGGCAGCTATCTAGGAAACCCTGTTGGCTCACTTCCGGTCCCATGCCCATTGAGCCCAGTGGGATCTAATCAAGCAGCTTCAGCACCCACACAAAACTAACATGGAGCTCCTCACTCTAGGCGCTCAAACCTCCACGTTCAAAGACAAGTTCAGTGCCGAAGCCATTTCCCGCTGCCATTGAAACCAAGTGCTCTGGCAGCACATATGTCTGAAAGTGGATATGACACCTAGGGAAGGGAGTGTGCTGGTGAATGGCAACTGCCCGAAGCAGCAGCACAGCTCGTCCACTGCCAAAACAACTCCACCTGCCTCATGAACTTCACATACCATCAGCTGTCCTGGCAGCTATCTAGGAAACCCTGTTGGGTCACTTCCGGTCCCATGCCCATTGAGTCCAGTGGGATGGAATCAAGCAGCTTCAGCACCCACACAAAGCGAAGATGGAGCTCCTCACTCAAGGCGCTCAAAACTCCATGGCCAAAGACGAGTTCAGTGCCAGAGCCATTTCCCGCTGCCATGGAAACCAAGTGCTCTGGCAGCACATATGTCTGAAAGTGGATATGACACCTAGGGAAGGGAGTGTGGTGGTGAATGTCAACTGCCCGAAGCAGCAGCACAGCTCTTCCAGTGCCAAAACAACTCCACCTGCCTCATGAACTTCACATATCATCAGCTGTCCTGGCAGCTATCTAGGAAACCCTGTTGGGTCACTTCCGGTCCCATGCCCATTGAGCCCAGTGGGATGGAATCAAGCAGCTTCAGCATCCACACAAAACGAACATGGAGCTCCTCACTCAAGACGCTCAAAATTCCACGGCCAAAGACAAGTTCAGTGCCCAAGCCATTTCCCGCTGCCATGGAAACCAAGTGCTCTGGCAGCACATATGTCTGAAAGTGGATATGACACCTAGGGAAGGGAGTGTGCTGGTGAATGGCAACTGCCCGAAGCAGCAGCACAGCTCTTCCAGTGCCAAAACAACTCCACCTGCCTCATGAACTTCACATACCATCAGCTGTCCTGGCAGCTATCTAGGAAACCCTGTTGGGTCACTTCCGGTCCCATGCCCATTGAGCCCAGTGGGATGGAATCAAGCAGCTTCAGCACCCACACAAAGCGAAGATGGAGCTCCTCACTCAAGGCGCTCAAAACTCCACGGGCAAGATGAGTTCAGTGCCCAAGCCATTTCCCGCTGCCATGGAAACCAAGTGCTCTGGCAGCACATATGTTTGAAAGTGGATATGACACCTAGGGAAGGGAGTGTGCTGGTGAATGGCAACTGCCTGAAGCAGCAGCACAGCTCTTCTAGTGCCAAAACAACTCCACCTGCCTCATGAACTTCACACACCATCAGCTGTCCTGGCAGCTATCTAGGAAACCCTGTTGGGTCACTTCCGGTCCCATGCCCATTGAGCCCAGTGGGATAGAATCAAGCAGCTTCAGCACAAACACAAATCTAACATGGAGCTCCTCACTCAAGGCGCTCAAAACTCCACAGCGAAAGACGAGTTCAGTGCCCAAGCCATTTCCCGCTGCCATGGAAACCAAGTGCTCTGGCAGCACATAGGTCTGAAAGTGGATATGACACCTAGGGAAGGGAGTCTGGTGGTGAATGGCAACTGCCCGAAGCAGCAGCACAGCTCTTCCAGTGCCAAAACAACTCCACCTGCCTCATGAACTTCACATACCATCAGCTGTCCTGGCAGCTATCTAGGAAACCCTGTTGGCTCACTTCCGGTCCCATGCCCATTGAGCCTAGTGGGATTGAATCAAGCAGCTTCAGCACCCACACAAATCTAACATGGAGCTCCTCACTCAAGGCGCTTAAAACTCCTCAGTCAAAGACAAGTTCAGTGCATAAGCCATTTCCCGCTGCCATGGAAACCAAGTGCTCTGGCAGCACATAGGTCTGAAAGTGGATATGACACCTAGGGAAGGGAGTGTGCTGGTGAATGGCAACTGCCCGAAGCAGCAGCACAGCTCTTCCAGTGCCAAAACAACTCCACCTGCCTCATGAACTTCACATACCATCAGCTGTCCTGGCAGCTATCTAGGAAACCCTGTTGGGTCACTTCCGCTCCCATGCCCATTGAGCCCAGTGGGATGGAATCAAGCAGCTTCAGCACCCACACAAAACGAACATGGAGCTCCTCACTTAAGGCGCTCAAAACTCCACGACCAAAGACAAGTTCAGTGCCCAAGCCATTTCCCGCTGCCATGGAAACCAAGTGCTCTGGCAGCACATATGTGTGAAAGTGGATATGACACCTAGGGAAGGGAGTGTGCTGGTGAATGGCAACTGCCCGAAGCAGCAGCACAGCTCTTCCAGTGCCAAAACAACTCCACCTGCCTCATGAACTTCACATACCATCAGCTGTCCTGGCAGCTATCTAGGAAACCCTGTTGGATCACTTCCGGTCCCATGCCCATTGAGCCCAGTGGGATGGAATCAAGCAGCTTCAGCACCCACACAAAACTAACATGGAGCTCCTCACTCAAGGCGCTCAAAACTCCACGGCCAAAGACAAGTTCAGTGCCCAAGCCATTTCCCGCTGCCATGGAAACCAAGTGCTCTGGCAGCACATATGTCTGAAAGTGGATATGACACCTAGGGAAGGGAGTGTGCTGGTGAATGGCAACTGCCCGAAGCAGCAGCACAGCTCTTCCGGTGCCAAAACAACACCGCCTGCCTCATGAACTTCACATACCATCATCTGTCCTGGCAGCTCTCTAGGAAACCCTGTTGGGTCACTTCCGGTCCCATGCCCATTGAGCCCAGTGGGATGGAATCAAGCAGCTTCAGCACCCACACAAATCTAACATGGAGCTCCTCACTCAAGGCGCTCAAAACTCCACAGCCAAAGACGAGTTCAGTGCCAGAGCCATTTCCCGCTGCCATGGAAACCAAGTGCTCTGGCAGCACATATGTCTGAAAGTGGATATGACACCTAGGGAAGGGAGTGTGCTGGTGAATGGCAACTGCCCGAAGCAGCAGCACAGCTCTTCCACTGCCAAAACAACTCCAACTGCCTCATGAACTTCACATACCATCAGCTGTCCTGGCAGCTATCTAGGAAACCCTGTTGGGTCACTTCCGGTCCCATGCCCATTGAGCCCAGTGGGATGGAATCAAGCAGCTTCAGCACCCACACAAAACGAACATGGAGCTCCTCACTCAAGAAGCTCAAAATTCCACGGCCAAAGACGAGTTTAGTGCCCAAGACATTTCCCGCTGCCATGGAAACCAAGTGCTCTGGCAGCACATATGTCTGAAAGTGGATATGACACCTAGGGAAGGGAGTGTGCTGGTGAATGGCAACTGCCCGAAGCAGCAGCACAGCTCTTCCAGTGCCAAAACAACTCCGTCTGCCTCATGAACTTCACATACCATCAGCTGTCCTGGCAGCTATCTAGGAAACCCTGTTGGGTCACTTCCGGTCCCATGCCCATTGAGCCCAGTGGGATGGAATCAAGCAGCTTCAGCACCCACACAAAACGAACATGGAGCTCCTCACTCAAGGCGCTCAAAACTCCACAGCCAAAGACAAGTTCAGTGCCCAAGCCATTTCCCGCTGCCATGGAAACCAAGTGCTCTGGCAGCACATATGTCTGAAAGTGGATATGACACCTAGGGAAGGGAGTGTGCTGGTGAATGGCAACTGCTTGAAGCTGCAGCACAGCTCTTCCACTGCCGAAACAACTCCACCTGCCTCATGAACTTCACATACCATCAGCTGTCTTGGCAGCTATCTAGGAAACCCTGTTGGGTCACTTCTGGTCCCATGCCCTTTGAGCCCAGTGGGATGGAATCAAGCAGCTTCAGCACCCACACAAAACGAACATGGAGCTCCTCACTCAAGGCACTCAAAACTCCATAGCCAAAGACAAGTTCAGTGCCCAAGCCATTTCCCGCTGCCATGGAAACCAAGTGCTCTGGCAGCACATATGTCTGAAAGTGGATATGACACCTAGGGAAGGGAGTGTGCTGGTGAATGGCAACTGCCCGAAGCAGCAGCACAGCTCTTCCAGTGGCAAAACAACTCCACCTGCCTCATGAACTTCACATACCATCAGCTGTCCTGGCAGCTATCTAGGAAACCCTGTTGGGTCACTTCGGGTCCCATGCCCATTGAGCCCAGTGGGATGGAATCAAGCAGCTTGAGAACCCACACAAAACGAGCATGGAGCTCCTCACTCTAGGCGCTCAAAACTCCTCGGCCAAAGACAAGTTCAGTGCCCAAGCCATTTCCCGCTGCCATGGAAACCAAGTGCTCTGGCAGCACATATGTCTGAAAGTGGATATGACACCTAGGGAAGGGAGTGTGCTGGTGAATGGCAACTGCCCGAAGCAGCAGCACAGCTCTTCCAGTGGCAAAACAACTCCACCTGCCTCATGAACTTCACATACCAACAGCTGTCCTGGCAGCTATCTAGGAAACCCTGTTGGCTCACTTCCGGTCCCATGCCCATTGAGCCCAGTGGGATCTAATCAAGCAGCTTCAGCACCCACACAAAACTAACATGGAGCTCCTCACTCTAGGCGCTCAAACCTCCACGTTCAAAGACAAGTTCAGTGCCGAAGCCATTTCCCGCTGCCATTGAAACCAAGTGCTCTGGCAGCACATATGTCTGAAAGTGGATATGACACCTAGGGAAGGGAGTGTGCTGGTGAATGGCAACTGCCCGAAGCAGCAGCACAGCTCGTCCACTGCCAAAACAACTCCACCTGCCTCATGAACTTCACATACCATCAGCTGTCCTGGCAGCTATCTAGGAAACCCTGTTGGCTCACTTCCGGTCCAATGCCCTTTGAGCCCAGTGGGATGGAATCAAGCAGCTTCAGCACCCACACAAAACGAACATGGAGCTCCTCACTCAAGGCGCTCAAAACTCCACAGCCAAAGACAAGTTCAGTGTCGAAGCCATTTCCCGCTGCCATGGAAACCAAGTGCTCTGGCAGCACATATGTCTGAAAGTGGATATGACACCTAGGGAAGGGAGTGTGGTGGTGAATGGCAACTGCCCGAAGCAGCAGCACAGCTCGTCCAGTGCCAAAACAACTCCACCTGCCTCATGAACTTCACATACCATCAGCTGTCCTGGCAGCTATCTAGGAAACCCTGTTGGGTCACTTCCGGTCACATGCCCTTTGAGCCCAGTGGGATGGAATTAAGCAGCTTCAGCACCCACACAAAACTAACATGGAGCTCCTCACTCAAGGCGCTCAAAATTTCATGGCCAAAGACAAGTTCAGTGCCCAAGCCATTTCCCGCTGCCATGGAAACCAAGTGCTCTGGCAGCACATATGTCTGAAAGTGGATATGACACCTAGGGAAGGGAGTGTGCTGGTGAATGGCAATTGCCCGAAGCAGCAGCACAGCTCTTCCACTGCCAAAACAACTCCACCTGCCTCATGAACTTCACATACCATCAGCTGTCTTGGCAGCTATCTAGGAAACCCTGTTGGGTCACTTCCGGTCCCATGCCCATTGAGCCCAGTGGGATCTAATCAAGCAGCTTCAGCACCCACACAAAACAAACATGGAGCTCCTCACTCAAGACGCTGAAAACTCCACAGCCAAAGACAAGTTCAGTGCCCAAGCCATTTCCCGCTGCCATGGAAACCAAGTGCTCTGGCAGCACATATGTCTGAAAGTGGATATGACACCTAGGGAAGGGAGTGTGCTGGTGAATGGCAACTGCTTGAAGCTGCAGCACAGCTCTTGCAGTGCCAAAACAACTCCACCTGCCTCATGAACTTCACATACCATCAGCTGTCTTGGCAGCTATCTAGGAAACCCTGTTGGGTCACTTCCCGTCCCATGCCCTTTGAGCCCAGTGGGATGGAATCAAGCAGCTTCAGCACCCACACAAAACTAACATGGAGCTCCTCACTCAAGGCGCTCAAACCTCCACGTTCAAAGACAAGTTCAGTGCCGAAGCCATTTCCCGCTGCCATATAAACCAAGTGTTCTAGCAGCACATATGTCTGAAAGTGGATATGACACCTAGGGAAGGGAGTGTGCTGGTGAATGGCAACTGCCCGAAGCAGCAGCACAGCTAGTCCACTGCCACAACAACTCCACCTGCCTCATGAACTTCACATACCATCAGCTGTCCTGGCAGCTATCTAGGAAACCCTGTTGGGTCACTTCCGGTCCCATGCCCTTTGAGCCCAGTGGGATGGAATCAAGCAGCTTCAGCACCCACACAAAACGAACATGGAGCTCCTCACTCAAGGCGCTCAAAACTCCATAGCCAAAGACAAGTTCAGTGCCCAAGCCATTTCCCGCTGCCATGGAAACCAAGTGCTCTGGCAGCACATATGTCTGAAAGTGGATATGACACCTAGGGAAGGGAGTGTGCTGGTGAATGGCAACTGCCCGAAGCAGCAGCACAGCTCTTCCACTGCCAAAACAACTCCACCTGCCTCATGAACTTCACATACCATCAGCCCTCTTGGCAGCTATTTAGGAAACCCTGTTGAGTCTCTTCTGTTCCCATGCCCATTGAGCCCAGTGGGATGGAATCAAGCAGCTTCAGCACCCACACAAATCTAACATGGAGCTCCTCACTCAAGGCGCTCAAACCTCCACAGCCAAAGACAAGTTCAGTGCCCAAGCCATTTCCCGCTGCCATGGAAACCAAGTGCTCTGGCAGCACATATGTCTGAAAGTGGATATGACACCTACGGAAGGGAGTGTGATGGTCAATGGCAACTGCCCGAAGCAGCAGCACAGCTCTTCCACTGCCAAAACAACTCCACCTGCCTCATGAACTTCACATACCATCAGCTGTCCTGGCAGCTATCTAGGAAACCCTGTTGGGTCACTTCCGGTCCCATGCCCATTGAGCCCAGTGGGATGGAATCAAGCAGCTTGAGAACCCACACAAAACGAGCATGGAGCTCCTCACTCTAGGCGCTCAAAACTCCTCGGCCAAAGAAAAGTTCAGTGCCCAAGCCATTTCCCGCTGCCATGGAAACCAAGTGCTCTGGCAGCACATATGTCTGAAAGTGGATATGACACCTAGGGAAGGGAGTGTGCTGGTGAATGGCAACTGCCCGAAGCAGCAGCACAGCTCTTCCAGTGGCAAAACAACTCCACCTGCCTCATGAACTTCACATACCAACAGCTGTCCTGGCAGCTATCTAGGAAACCCTGTTGGCTCACTTCCGGTCCCATGCCCATTGAGCCCAGTGGGATCCAATCAAGCAGCTTCAGCACCCACACAAAACTAACATGGAGCTCCTCACTCTAGGCGCTCAAACCTCCACGTTCAAAGACAAGTTCAGTGCCGAAGCCATTTCCCGCTGCCATGGAAACCAAGTGCTCTGGCAGCACATATGTATGAAAGTGGATATGACACCTAGGGAATTGAGTGTGCTGGTGAATGGCAACTGCCCGAAGCAGCAGCACAGCTCGTCCACTGCCAAAACAACTCCACCTGCCTCATGAACTTCACATACCATCAGCTGTCCTGGCAGCTATCTAGGAAACCCTGTTGGGTCACTTCCGGTCCCATGCCCTTTGAGCCCAGTGGGATGGAATCAAGCAGCTTCAGCACCCACACAAAACTAACATGGAGCTCCTCACTCAAGGCACTCAAAACTCCATAGCCAAAGACAAGTTCAGTGTCCAAGCCATTTCCCGCTGCCATGGAAACCAAGTGCTCTGGCAGCACATATGTCTGAAAGTGGATATGACACCTAGGGAAGGGAGTGTGCTGGTGAATGGCAACTGCCCGAAGCAGCAGCACAGCTCTTCCACTGCCAAAACAACTCCACCTGCCTCATGAACTTCACATACCATCATCTGTCCTGGCAGCTATCTAGGAAACCCTGTTGGGACACTTCCGGTCCCATGCCCATTAAGCCCAGTGGGATGGAATCAAGCAGCTTCAGCACCCACACAAAACTAACATGGAGCTCCTCACTCAAGGCGCTCAAAACTCCACAGCCAAAGACAAGTTCAGTGCCGAAGCCATTTCCCGCTGCCATGGTAACCAAGTGCTCTGGCAGCACATATGTCTGAAAGTGGATATGACACCTAGGGAAGGGAGTGTGGTGGTGAATGGCAACTGCCCGAAGCAGCAGCACAGCTCGTCCAGTGCCAGAACAACTCCACCTGCCTCATGAACTTCACATACCATCAGCTGTCCTGGCAGCTATCTAGGAAACCCTGTTGGGTCACTTCCGGTCACATGCCCTTTGAGCCCAGTGGGATGGAATTAAGCAGCTTCAGCACCCACACAAAACTAACATGGAGCTCCTCACTCAAGGCGCTCCAAATTTCATGGCCAAAGACAAGTTCAGTGCCGAAGCCATTTCCCGCTGCCATGGAAACCAAGTGCTCTGGCAGCACATATGTCTGAAAGTGGATATGACACCTAGGGAAGGGAGTGTGCTGGTGAATGGCAATTGCCCGAAGCAGCAGCACAGCTCTTCCACTGCCAAAACAACTCCACCTGCCTCATGAACTTCACATACCATCAGCTGTCCTGGCAGCTATCTAGGAAACCCTGTTGGGTCACTTCCGGTCCCATGCCCATTGAGCCCAGTGGGATCTAATCAAGCAGCTTCAGCACCCACACAAAACAAACATGGAGCTCCTCACTCAAGGCACTCAAAACTCCATAGCCAAAGACAAGTTCAGTGTCCAAGCCATTTTCCGCTGCCATGGAAACCAAGTGCTCTGGCAGCACATAGGTCTGAAAGTGGATATGACACCTAGGGAAGGGAGTGTGCTGGTGAATGGCAACTGCCCGAAGCAGCAGCACAGCTCTTCCACTGCCAAAACAACTCCACCTGCCTCATGAACTTCACATACCATCAGCTGTCCTGGCAGCTATCTAGGAAACCCTGTTGGGTCACTTCCGGTCCCATGCCCATTGAGCCCAGTGGGATGGAATCAAGCAGCTTGAGAACCCACACAAATCTAACATGGAGCTCCTCACTCAAGGCGCTCAAAACTCCTCGGCCAAAGACAAGTTCAGTGCCCAAGCCATTTCCCGCTGCCATGGAAACCAAGTGCTCTGGCAGCACATATGTCTGAAAGTGGATATGACACCTAGGGAAGGGAGTGTGCTGGTGAATGGCAACTGCCCGAAGCAGCAGCACAGCTCTTCCAGTGCCAAAACAACTCCACCTGCCTCATGAACTTCACATACCATCAGCTGTCCTGGCAGCTATCTAGGAAACCCTGTTGGGTCACTTCCGGTCCCATGCCCATTGAGCCCAGTGGGATCTAATCAAGCAGCTTCAGCACCCACACAAAACGAACATGGAGCTCCTCACTCTAGGCGCTCAAACCTCCACGTTCAAAGACAAGTTCAGTGCCGAAGCCATTTCCCGCTGCCATGGAAACCAAGTGCTCTGGCAGCACATATGTCTGAAAGTGGATATGACACCTAGGGAAGGGAGTGTGCTGGTGAATGGCAACTGCCCGAAGCAGCAGCACAGCTCTTCCACTGCCAAAACAACTCCAACTTCCTCATGAACTTCACATACCATCATCTGTCCTGGCAGCTATCTAGGAAACCCTGTTGGGTCACTTCCGGTCCCATGCCCATTAAGCCCAGTGGGATCTAATCAAGCAGCTTCAGCACCCACACAAAACTAACATGGAGCTCCTCACTCAAGGCGCTCCAACCTCCACGTTCAAAGACAAGTTCAGTGCCGAAGCCATTTCCCGCTGCCATGGAAACCAAGTGTTCTAGCAGCACATATGTCTGAAAGTGGATATGACACCTAGGGAAGGGAGTGTGCTGGTGAATGGCAACTGCCCGAAGCAGCAGCACAGCTCTTCCAGTGCCAAAACAACTCCGTCTGCCTCATGAACTTCACATACCATCAGCTGTCCTGGCAGCTATCTAGGAAACACTGTTGGGTCACTTCCGGTCCCATGCCCATTGAGCCCAGTGGGATCTAATCAAGCAGCTTCAGCACCCACACAAAACTAACATGGAGCTCCTCACTCAAGGCACTCAAAACTTCATAGCCAAAGACAAGTTCAGTGTCCAAGCCATTTTCCGCTGCCATGGAAACCAAGTGCTCTGGCAGCACATATGTCTGAAAGTGGATATGACACCTAGGGAAGGGAGTGTGCTGGTGAATGGCAACTGCCCGAAGCAGCAGCACAGCTCTTCCACTGCCAAAACAACTCCACCTGCCTCATGAACTTCAAATACCATCATCTGTCCTGGCAGCTATCTAGGAAACCCTGTTGGGTCACTTCCGGTCCGATGCCCATTAAGCCCAGTGGGATCTAATCAAGCAGCTTCAGCACCCACACAAAACTAACATGGAGCTCCTCACTCAAGGCGCTCCAACCTCCACGTTCAAAGACAAGTTCAGTGCCGAAGCCATTTCCCGCTGCCATGGAAACCAAGTGTTCTAGCAGCACATATGTCTGAAAGTGGATATGACACCTAGGGAACGGAGTGTGCTGGTGCATGGCAACTGCTTGAAGCTGAAGCACAGCTCTTCCAGTGCCAAAACAACTCCGTCTGCCTCATGAACTTCACATACCATCAGCTGTCCTGGCAGCTATCTAGGAAACCCTGTTGGGTCACTTCCGGTCCCATGCCCATTGAGCCCAGTGGGATGGAATCAAGCAGCTTCAGCACCCACACAAAACTAACATGGAGCTCCTCACTCAAGGCACTCAAAACTCCATAGCCAAAGACAAGTTCAGTGTCCAAGCCATTTTCCGCTGCCATGGAAACCAAGTGCTCTGGCAGCACATATGTCTGAAAGTGGATATGACACCTAGGGAAGGGAGTGTGCTGGTGAATGGCAACTGCCCGAAGCAGCAGCACAGCTCTTCCAGTGCCAAAACAACTCCACCTGCCTCATGAACTTCACATACCATCAGCTGTCCTGGCAGCTATCTAGGAAACCCTGTTGGGTCACTTCCGGTCCCATGCCCATTGAGCCCAGTGGGATGGAATCAAGCAGCTTGAGAACCCACACAAATCTAACATGGAGCTCCTCACTCAAGGCGCTCAAAACTCCTCGGCCAAAGACAAGTTCAGTGCCCAAGCCATTTCCCGCTGCCATGGAAACCAAGTGCTCTGGCAGCACATATGTCTGAAAGTGGATATGACACCTAGGGAAGGGAGTGTGCTGGTGAATGGCAACTGCCCGAAGCAGCAGCACAGCTCTTCCAGTGCCAAAACAACTCCACCTGCCTCATCAACTTCACATACCATCAGCTGTCCTGGCAGCTATCTAGGAAACCCTGTTGGCTCACTTCCGGTCCCATGCCCATTGAGCCCAGTGGGATCTAATCAAGCAGCTTGAGCACCCACACAAAACTAACATGGAGCTCCTCACTCTAGGCGCTCAAACCTCCACGTTCAAAGACAAGTTCAGTGCCGAAGCCATTTCCCGCTGCCATGGAAACCAAGTGCTCTGGCAGCACATATGTCTGAAAGTGGATATGACACCTAGGGAAGGGAGTGTGCTGGTGAATGGCAACTGCCCGAAGCAGCAGCACAGCTCTTCCACTGCCAAAACAACTCCACCTGCCTCATGAACTTCACATACCATCAGCTGTCCTGGCAGCTATCTAGGAAACCCTGTTGGGTCACTTCCGGTCCCATGCCCATTGAGCCCAGTGGGATGGAATCAAGCAGCTTGAGAACCCACACAAAACGAACATGGAGCTCCTCACTCAAGGTGCTCAATCCTCCACAACCAAAGACAAGTTCAGTGCCCAAGCCATTTCCCGCTGCCATGGAAACCAAGTGCTCTGGCAGCACATATGTCTGAAAGTGGATATGACACTTAGGGAAGGGACTGTGCTGGTGAATGGCAACTGCCCGAAGCAGCAGCACAGCTCTTCTACTGCCTAAACAACTCCACCTGCCTCATGAACTTCACATACCATCATCTGTCCTGGCAGCTATCTAGGAAACCCTGTTGGGTCACTTTCGGTCCCATGCCCATTAAGCCCAGTGGGATGGAATCAAGCAGCTTGAGCACCCACACAAAACTAACATGGAGCTCCTCACTCAAGGCGCTCAAAACTCCACAGCCAAAGACAAGTTCAGTGCCCAAGCCATTTCCCGCTGCCATGGAAACCAAGTGCTCTGGCAGCACATATGTCTGAAAGTGGATATGACACCTAGGGAAGGGAGTGTGCTTGTGAATGGCAACTGCCCGAAGCAGCAGCACAGCTCGTCCAGTGCCAAAACAACTCCACCTGCCTCATGAACTTCACATACCATCAGCTGTCCTGGCAGCTATCTAGGAAACCCTGTTGGCTCACTTCCGGTCCCATGCCCATTGAGCCCAGTGGGATCTAATCAAGCAGCTTCAGCACCCACACAAAACAAACATGGAGCTCCTCACTCTAGGCGCTCAAACCTCCACGTTCAAAGACAAGTTCAGTGCCGAAGCCATTTCCCGCTGCCATGGAAACCAAGTGCTCTGGCAGCACATATGTCTGAAAGTGGATATGACACCTAGGGAAGGGAGTGTGCTGGTGAATGGCAACTGCCCGAAGCAGCAGCACAGCTCTTCCACTGCCAAAACAACTCCACCTGCCTCATGAACTTCACATACCATCAGCTGTCCTGGCAGCTATCTAGGAAACCCTGTTGGGTCACTTCCGGTCCCATGCCCATTGAGCCCAGTGGGATGGAATCAAGCAGCTTGAGAACCCACACAAAACGAACATGGAGCTCCTCACTCAAGGTGCTCAATCCTCCACAACCAAAGACAAGTTCAGTGACGAAGCCATTTCCCGCTGCCATGGAAACCAAGTGCTCTGGCAGCACATATGTCTGAAAGTGGATATGACACTTAGGGAAGGGAGTGTGCTGGTGAATGGCAACTGCCCGAAGCAGCAGCACAGCTCTTCCAGTGCCAAAACAACTCCACCTGCCTCATGAACTTCACATACCATCAGCTGTCCTGGCAGCTATCTAGGAAACCCTGTTGGGTCACTTCCGGTCCCATGCCCTTTGAGCCCAGTGGGATGGAATCAAGCAGCTTCAGCACCCACACAAAACGAACATGGAGCTCCTCACTCAAGGCGCTCAAAACTCCACAGCCAAAGACAAGTTCAGTGCCCAAGCCATTTCCCGCTGCCATGGAAACCAAGTGCTCTGGCAGCACATATGTCTGAAAGTGGATATGACACCTAGGGAAGGGAGTGTGCTTGTGAATGGCAACTGCCCGAAGCAGCAGCACAGCTCGTCCAGTGCCAAAACAACTCCACCTGCCTCATGAACTTCACATACCATCAGCTGTCCTGGCAGCTATCTAGGAAACCCTGTTGGGTCACTTCCGGTCCCATGCCCTTTGAGCCCAGTGGGATGGAATCAAGCAGCTTCAGCACCCACACAAAACGAACATGGAGCTCCTCACTCAAGGCGCTCAAAATTTCATGGCCAAAGACAAGTTCAGTGCCGAAGCCATTTCCCGCTGCCATGGAAACCAAGTGCTCTGGCAGCACATATGTCTGAAAGTGGATATGACACCTAGGGAAGGGAGTGTGCTGGTGAATGGCAATTGCCCGAAGCAGCAGCACAGCTCTTCCACTGCCAAAACAACTCCACCTGCCTCATGAACTTCACATACCATCAGCTGTCCTGGCAGCTATCTAGGAAACCCTGTTGGGTCACTTCCGGTCCCATGCCCATTGAGCCCAGTGGGATCTAATCAAGCAGCTTCAGCACCCACACAAAACAAACATGGAGCTCCTCACTCAAGGCACTCAAAACTCCATAGCCAAAGACAAGTTCAGTGTCCAAGCCATTTTCCGCTGCCATGGAAACCAAGTGCTCTGGCAGCACATAGGTCTGAAAGTGGATATGACACCTAGGGAAGGGAGTGTGCTGGTGAATGGCAACTGCCCGAAGCAGCAGCACAGCTCTTCCACTGCCAAAACAACTCCACCTGCCTCATGAACTTCACATACCATCAGCTGTCCTGGCAGCTATCTAGGAAACCCTGTTGGGTCACTTCCGGTCCCATGCCCATTGAGCCCAGTGGGATGGAATCAAGCAGCTTGAGAACCCACACAAATCTAACATGGAGCTCCTCACTCAAGGCGCTCAAAACTCCTCGGCCAAAGACAAGTTCAGTGCCCAAGCCATTTCCCGCTGCCATGGAAACCAAGTGCTCTGGCAGCACATATGTCTGAAAGTGGATATGACACCTAGGGAAGGGAGTGTGCTGGTGAATGGCAACTGCCCGAAGCAGCAGCACAGCTCTTCCAGTGCCAAAACAACTCCACCTGCCTCATCAACTTCACATACCATCAGCTGTCCTGGCAGCTATCTAGGAAACCCTGTTGGGTCACTTCCGGTCCCATGCCCATTGAGCCCAGTGGGATCTAATCAAGCAGCTTCAGCACCCACACAAAACGAACATGGAGCTCCTCACTCTAGGCGCTCAAACCTCCACGTTCAAAGACAAGTTCAGTGCCGAAGCCATTTCCCGCTGCCATGGAAACCAAGTGCTCTGGCAGCACATATGTCTGAAAGTGGATATGACACCTAGGGAAGGGAGTGTGCTGGTGAATGGCAACTGCCTGAAGCAGCAGCACAGCTCTTCCACTGCCAAAACAACTCCAACTTCCTCATGAACTTCACATACCATCATCTGTCCTGGCAGCTATCTAGGAAACCCTGTTGGGTCACTTCCGGTCCCATGCCCATTAAGCCCAGTGGGATCTAATCAAGCAGCTTCAGCACCCACACAAAACTAACATGGAGCTCCTCACTCAAGGCGCTCCAACCTCCACGTTCAAAGACAAGTTCAGTGCCGAAGCCATTTCCCGCTGCCATGGAAACCAAGTGTTCTAGCAGCACATATGTCTGAAAGTGGATATGACACCTAGGGAAGGGAGTGTGCTGGTGAATGGCAACTGCCCGAAGCAGCAGCACAGCTCTTCCAGTGCCAAAACAACTCCGTCTGCCTCATGAACTTCACATACCATCAGCTGTCCTGGCAGCTATCTAGGAAACACTGTTGGGTCACTTCCGGTCCCATGCCCATTGAGCCCAGTGGGATCTAATCAAGCAGCTTCAGCACCCACACAAAACTAACATGGAGCTCCTCACTCAAGGCACTCAAAACTTCATAGCCAAAGACAAGTTCAGTGTCCAAGCCATTTTCCGCTGCCATGGAAACCAAGTGCTCTGGCAGCACATATGTCTGAAAGTGGATATGACACCTAGGGAAGGGAGTGTGCTGGTGAATGGCAACTGCCCGAAGCAGCAGCACAGCTCTTCCACTGCCAAAACAACTCCACCTGCCTCATGAACTTCAAATACCATCATCTGTCCTGGCAGCTATCTAGGAAACCCTGTTGGGTCACTTCCGGTCCGATGCCCATTAAGCCCAGTGGGATCTAATCAAGCAGCTTCAGCACCCACACAAAACTAACATGGAGCTCCTCACTCAAGGCGCTCCAACCTCCACGTTCAAAGACAAGTTCAGTGCCGAAGCCATTTCCCGCTGCCATGGAAACCAAGTGTTCTAGCAGCACATATGTCTGAAAGTGGATATGACACCTAGGGAACGGAGTGTGCTGGTGCATGGCAACTGCTTGAAGCTGAAGCACAGCTCTTCCAGTGCCAAAACAACTCCGTCTGCCTCATGAACTTCACATACCATCAGCTGTCCTGGCAGCTATCTAGGAAACCCTGTTGGGTCACTTCCGGTCCCATGCCCATTGAGCCCAGTGGGATGGAATCAAGCAGCTTCAGCACCCACACAAAACTAACATGGAGCTCCTCACTCAAGGCACTCAAAACTCCATAGCCAAAGACAAGTTCAGTGTCCAAGCCATTTTCCGCTGCCATGGAAACCAAGTGCTCTGGCAGCACATATGTCTGAAAGTGGATATGACACCTAGGGAAGGGAGTGTGCTGGTGAATGGCAACTGCCCGAAGCAGCAGCACAGCTCTTCCAGTGCCAAAACAACTCCACCTGCCTCATGAACTTCACATACCATCAGCTGTCCTGGCAGCTATCTAGGAAACCCTGTTGGGTCACTTCCGGTCCCATGCCCATTGAGCCCAGTGGGATGGAATCAAGCAGCTTGAGAACCCACACAAATCTAACATGGAGCTCCTCACTCAAGGCGCTCAAAACTCCTCGGCCAAAGACAAGTTCAGTGCCCAAGCCATTTCCCGCTGCCATGGAAACCAAGTGCTCTGGCAGCACATATGTCTGAAAGTGGATATGACACCTAGGGAAGGGAGTGTGCTGGTGAATGGCAACTGCCCGAAGCAGCAGCACAGCTCTTCCAGTGCCAAAACAACTCCACCTGCCTCATCAACTTCACATACCATCAGCTGTCCTGGCAGCTATCTAGGAAACCCTGTTGGCTCACTTCCGGTCCCATGCCCATTGAGCCCAGTGGGATCTAATCAAGCAGCTTGAGCACCCACACAAAACTAACATGGAGCTCCTCACTCTAGGCGCTCAAACCTCCACGTTCAAAGACAAGTTCAGTGCCGAAGCCATTTCCCGCTGCCATGGAAACCAAGTGCTCTGGCAGCACATATGTCTGAAAGTGGATATGACACCTAGGGAAGGGAGTGTGCTGGTGAATGGCAACTGCCCGAAGCAGCAGCACAGCTCTTCCACTGCCAAAACAACTCCACCTGCCTCATGAACTTCACATACCATCAGCTGTCCTGGCAGCTATCTAGGAAACCCTGTTGGGTCACTTCCGGTCCCATGCCCATTGAGCCCAGTGGGATGGAATCAAGCAGCTTGAGAACCCACACAAAACGAACATGGAGCTCCTCACTCAAGGTGCTCAATCCTCCACAACCAAAGACAAGTTCAGTGCCCAAGCCATTTCCCGCTGCCATGGAAACCAAGTGCTCTGGCAGCACATATGTCTGAAAGTGGATATGACACTTAGGGAAGGGACTGTGCTGGTGAATGGCAACTGCCCGAAGCAGCAGCACAGCTCTTCTACTGCCTAAACAACTCCACCTGCCTCATGAACTTCACATACCATCATCTGTCCTGGCAGCTATCTAGGAAACCCTGTTGGGTCACTTTCGGTCCCATGCCCATTAAGCCCAGTGGGATGGAATCAAGCAGCTTGAGCACCCACACAAAACTAACATGGAGCTCCTCACTCAAGGCGCTCAAAACTCCACGGCCAAAGACAAGTTCAGTGCCCAAGCCATTTCCCGCTGCCATGGAAACCAAGTGCTCTGGCAGCACATATGTCTGAAAGTGGATATGACACCTAGGGAAGGGAGTGTGCTTGTGAATGGCAACTGCCCGAAGCAGCAGCACAGCTCGTCCAGTGCCAAAACAACTCCACCTGCCTCATGAACTTCACATACCATCAGCTGTCCTGGCAGCTATCTAGGAAACCCTGTTGGCTCACTTCCGGTCCCATGCCCATTGAGCCCAGTGGGATCTAATCAAGCAGCTTCAGCACCCACACAAAACAAACATGGAGCTCCTCACTCTAGGCGCTCAAACCTCCACGTTCAAAGACAAGTTCAGTGCCGAAGCCATTTCCCGCTGCCATGGAAACCAAGTGCTCTGGCAGCACATATGTCTGAAAGTGGATATGACACCTAGGGAAGGGAGTGTGCTGGTGAATGGCAACTGCCCGAAGCAGCAGCACAGCTCTTCCACTGCCAAAACAACTCCACCTGCCTCATGAACTTCACATACCATCAGCTGTCCTGGCAGCTATCTAGGAAACCCTGTTGGGTCACTTCCGGTCCCATGCCCATTGAGCCCAGTGGGATGGAATCAAGCAGCTTGAGAACCCACACAAAACGAACATGGAGCTCCTCACTCAAGGTGCTCAATCCTCCACAACCAAAGACAAGTTCAGTGACGAAGCCATTTCCCGCTGCCATGGAAACCAAGTGCTCTGGCAGCACATATGTCTGAAAGTGGATATGACACTTAGGGAAGGGAGTGTGCTGGTGAATGGCAACTGCCCGAAGCAGCAGCACAGCTCTTCCAGTGCCAAAACAACTCCACCTGCCTCATGAACTTCACATACCATCAGCTGTCCTGGCAGCTATCTAGGAAACCCTGTTGGGTCACTTCCGGTCCCATGCCCTTTGAGCCCAGTGGGATGGAATCAAGCAGCTTCAGCACCCACACAAAACGAACATGGAGCTCCTCACTCAAGGCGCTCAAAACTCCACAGCCAAAGACAAGTTCAGTGCCCAAGCCATTTCCCGCTGCCATGGAAACCAAGTGCTCTGGCAGCACATATGTCTGAAAGTGGATATGACACCTAGGGAAGGGAGTGTGCTTGTGAATGGCAACTGCCCGAAGCAGCAGCACAGCTCGTCCAGTGCCAAAACAACTCCACCTGCCTCATGAACTTCACATACCATCAGCTGTCCTGGCAGCTATCTAGGAAACCCTGTTGGGTCACTTCCGGTCCCATGCCCTTTGAGCCCAGTGGGATGGAATCAAGCAGCTTCAGCACCCACACAAAACGAACATGGAGCTCCTCACTCAAGGCGCTCCAAATTTCATGGCCAAAGACAAGTTCAGTGCCCAAGCCATTTCCCGCTGCCATGGAAACCAAGTGCTCTGGCAGCACATATGTCTGAAAGTGGATATGACACCTAGGGAAGGGAGTGTGCTGGTGAATGGCTATTGCCCGAAGCAGCAGCACAGCTCTTCCAGTGCCAAAACAACTCCACCTGCCTCATGAACTTCACATACCATCAGCTGTCCTGGCAGCTATCTAGGAAACCCTGTTGGGTCACTTCCGGTCCCATGCCCATTGAGCCCAGTGGGATGGAATCAAGCAGCTTCAGCACCCACACAAAACAAACATGGAGCTCCTCACTCAAAACGCTGAAAACTCCACAGCCAAAGACAAGTTCAGTGCCCAAGCCATTTCCCGCTGCCATGGAAACCAAGTGCTCTGGCAGCACATATGTCTCAAAGTGGATATGACACCTAGGGAAGGGAGTGTGCTGGTGAATGGCAACTGCCCGAAGCAGCAGCACAGCTCTTCCACTGCCAAAACAACTCCACCTGCCTCATGAACTTCACATACCATCAGCTGTCCTGGCAGCTATCTAGGAAACCCTGTTGGGTCACTTCCGGTCCCATGCCCATTGAGCCCAGTGGGATGGAATCAAGCAGCTTCAGCACCCACACAAAACGAACATGGAGCTCCTCACTCAAGGCGCTCAAACCTCCACGTTCAAAGACAAGTTCAGTGCCCAAGCCATTTCCCGCTGCCATGGAAACCAAGTGCTCTGGCAGCACATATGTGTGAAAGTGGATATGACACCTAGGGAAGGGAGTGTGCTGGTGAATGGCAACTGCCCGAAGCAGCAGCACAGCTCTTCCACTGCCAAAACAACTCCACCTGCCTCATGAACTTCACATACCATCAGCTGTCCTGGCAGCTATCTAGGAAACCCTGTTGGCTCACTTCCGGTCCCATGCCCTTTGAGCCCAGTGGGATGGAATCAAGCAGCTTGGGCACCCACACAAAACGAACATGGAGCTCCTCACTCAAGGCGCTCCAAATTTCATGGCCAAAGACAAGTTCAGTGCCCAAGCCATTTCCCGCTGCCATGGAAACCAAGTGCTCTGGCAGCACATATGTCTGAAAGTGGATATGACACCTAGGGAAGGGAGTGTGCTGGTGAATGGCAACTGCCCGAAGCAGCAGCACAGCTCGTCCAGTGCCAAAACAACTCCACCTGCCTCATGAACTTCACATACCATCAGCTGTCCTGGCAGCTATCTAGGAAACCCTGTTGGGTCACTTCCGGTCCCATGCCCATTGAGCCCAGTGGGATGGAATCAAGCAGCTTCAGCACCCACACAAAACGAACATGGAGCTCCTCACTCAAGGAGCTCAAAACTCCACGGCCAAAGACAAGTTCAGTGCCCAAGCCATTTCCCGCTGCCATGGAAACCAAGTGCTCTGGCAGCACATATGTGTGAAAGTGGATATGACACCTAGGGAAGGGAGTGTGCTGGTGAATGGCAACTGCCCGAAGCAGCAGCACAGCTCTTCCACTGCCAAAACAACTCCACCTGCCTCATGAACTTCACATACCATCATCTGTCCTGGCAGCTATCTAGGAAACCCTGTTGGGTCACTTCCGGTCCCATGCCCTTTGAGCCCAGTGGGATGGAATCAAGCAGCTTGAGCACCCACACAAAACGAACATGGAGCTCCTCACTCAAGGCGCTCCAAACTTCACAGCCAAAGACAAGTTCAGTGCCCAAGCCATTTCCCGCTGCCATGGAAACCAAGTGCTCTGGCAGCACATATGTCTGAAAGAGGATATGACACCTAGGGAAGGGAGTGTGCTGGTGAATGGCAAGTGCCCGAAGCAGCAGCACAGCTCGTCCACTGCCAAAACAACTCCACCTGCCTCATGAACTTCACATACCATCAGCTGTCCTGGCAGCTATCTAGGAAACCCTGTTGGGTCACTTTCGGTCCCATGCCCATTGAGCCCAGGGGGATGCAATCAAGCAGCTTCAGCACCCACACAAAACGAACATGGAGCTCCTCACTCAAGGTGCTCAATCCTCCACAACCAAAGACAAGTTCAGTGACGAAGCCATTTCCCGCTGCCATGGAAACCAAGTGCTCTGGCAGCACATATGTCTGAAAGTGGATATGACACTTAGGGAAGGGAGTGTGCTGGTGAATGGCAACTGCCCGAAGCAGCAGCACAGCTCTTCCAGTGCCAAAACAACTCCACCTGCCTCATGAACTTCACATACCATCAGCTGTCCTGGCAGCTATCTAGGAAACCCTGTTGGGTCACTTCCGGTCCCATGCCCTTTGAGCCCAGTGGGATGGAATCAAGCAGCTTCAGCACCCACACAAAACGAACATGGAGCTCCTCACTCAAGGCGCTCAAAACTCCACAGCCAAAGACAAGTTCAGTGCCCAAGCCATTTCCCGCTGCCATGGAAACCAAGTGCTCTGGCAGCACATATGTCTGAAAGTGGATATGACACCTAGGGAAGGGAGTGTGCTTGTGAATGGCAACTGCCCGAAGCAGCAGCACAGCTCGTCCAGTGCCAAAACAACTCCACCTGCCTCATGAACTTCACATACCATCAGCTGTCCTGGCAGCTATCTAGGAAACCCTGTTGGGTCACTTCCGGTCCCATGCCCTTTGAGCCCAGTGGGATGGAATCAAGCAGCTTCAGCACCCACACAAAATGAACATGGAGCTCCTCACTCAAGGCGCTCCAAATTTCATGGCCAAAGACAAGTTCAGTGCCCAAGCCATTTCCCGCTGCCATGGAAACCAAGTGCTCTGGCAGCACATATGTCTGAAAGTGGATATGACACCTAGGGAAGGGAGTGTGCTGGTGAATGGCTATTGCCCGAAGCAGCAGCACAGCTCTTCCAGTGCCAAAACAACTCCACCTGCCTCATGAACTTCACATACCATCAGCTGTCCTGGCAGCTATCTAGGAAACCCTGTTGGGTCACTTCCGGTCCCATGCCCATTGAGCCCAGTGGGATGGAATCAAGCAGCTTCAGCACCCACACAAAACAAACATGGAGCTCCTCACTCAAAACGCTGAAAACTCCACAGCCAAAGACAAGTTCAGTGCCCAAGCCATTTCCCGCTGCCATGGAAACCAAGTGCTCTGGCAGCACATATGTCTCAAAGTGGATATGACACCTAGGGAAGGGAGTGTGCTGGTGAATGGCAACTGCCCGAAGCAGCAGCACAGCTCTTCCACTGCCAAAACAACTCCACCTGCCTCATGAACTTCACATACCATCAGCTGTCCTGGCAGCTATCTAGGAAACCCTGTTGGGTCACTTCCGGTCCCATGCCCATTGAGCCCAGTGGGATGGAATCAAGCAGCTTCAGCACCCACACAAAACGAACATGGAGCTCCTCACTCAAGGCGCTCAAACCTCCACGTTCAAAGACAAGTTCAGTGCCCAAGCCATTTCCCGCTGCCATGGAAACCAAGTGCTCTGGCAGCACATATGTGTGAAAGTGGATATGACACCTAGGGAAGGGAGTGTGCTGGTGAATGGCAACTGCCCGAAGCAGCAGCACAGCTCGTCCAGTGCCAAAACAACTCCACCTGCCTCATGAACTTCACATACCATCAGCTGTCCTGGCAGCTATCTAGGAAACCCTGTTGGCTCACTTCCGGTCCCATGCCCTTTGAGCCCAGTGGGATGGAATCAAGCAGCTTGGGCACCCACACAAAACGAACATGGAGCTCCTCACTCAAGGCGCTCCAAATTTCATGGCCAAAGACAAGTTCAGTGCCCAAGCCATTTCCCGCTGCCATGGAAACCAAGTGCTCTGGCAGCACATATGTCTGAAAGTGGATATGACACCTAGGGAAGGGAGTGTGCTGGTGAATGGCAACTGCCCGAAGCAGCAGCACAGCTCGTCCAGTGCCAAAACAACTCCACCTGCCTCATGAACTTCACATACCATCAGCTGTCCTGGCAGCTATCTAGGAAACCCTGTTGGGTCACTTCCGGTCACATGCCCATTGAGCCCAGTGGGATGGAATCAAGCAGCTTCAGCACCCACACAAAACGAACATGGAGCTCCTCACTCAAGGCGCTCAAAACTCCACGGCCAAAGACAAGTTCAGTGCCCAAGCCATTTCCCGCTGCCATGGAAACCAAGTGCTCTGGCAGCACATATGTCTGAAAGTGGATATGACACCTAGGGAAGGGAGTGTGCTGGTGAATGGCAACTGCCCGAAGCAGCAGCACAGCTCTTCCACTGCCAAAACAACTCCACCTGCCTCATGAACTTCACATACCATCAGCTGTCCTGGCAGCTATCTAGGAAACCCTGTTGGGTCACTTCCGGTCCCATGCCCATTGAGCCCAGTGGGATGGAATCAAGCAGCTTCAGCACCCACACAAAACGAACATGGAGCTCCTCACTCAAGGCGCTCAAAACTCCACAGCCAAAGACAAGTTCAGTGCCCAAGCCATTTCCCGCTGCCATGGAAACCAAGTGCTCTGGCAGCACATATGTCTGAAAGTAGATATGACACCTAGGAAGGGAGTGTGGTGATGAATGGCGACTGCCCGAAGCAGCAGCACAGCTCTTCCAGTGCCAAAACAACTCCACCTGCCTCATCAACTTCACATACCATCATCTGTCCTGGCAGCTATCTAGGAAACCCTGTTGGGTCACTTCCGGTCCCATGCCCATTGAGCCCAGTGGGATGGAATCAAGCAGCTTCAGCACCCACACAAAACGAACATGGAGCTCCTCACTCAAGGCGCTCAAAACTCCGCAGCCAAAGACAAGTTCAGTGCCCAAGCCATTTCCCGCTGCCATGGAAACCAAGTGCTCTGGCAGCACATATATCTGAAAGTGGATATGACACCTAGGGAAGGGTGTGTGCTGGTGAATGGCAACTGCCCGAAGCAGCAGCACAGCTCTTCCACTGCCAAAACAACTCCACCTGCCTCATGAACTTCACATATCATTATCTGTCCTGGCAGCTATCTAGGAAACCCTGTTGGGTCACTCCGGTCCCATGTCCATTGAGCCCAGTGGGATGGAATCAAGCAGCTTCAGCACCCACACAAAACTAACATGGAGCTCCTCACTCAAGGCGCTCAAAACTCCACGGCCAAAGACAAGTTCAGTGCCCAAGCCATTTCCCGCTGCCATGGAAACCAAGTGCTCTGGCAGCACATATGTCTGAAAGTGGATATGACACCTAGGGAAGGGAGTGTGCTGGTGAATGGCAACTGCCCGAAGCAGCAGCACAGCTCTTCCACTGCCAAAACAACTCCACCTGCCTCATGAACTTCACATACCATCAGCTGTCCTGGCAGCTATCTAGGAAACCCTGTTGGGTCACTTCCGGTCACATGCCCATTGAGCCCAGTGGGATGGAATTAAGCAGCTTCAGCACCCACACAAAACGAACATGGAGCTCCTCACTCAAGGCGCTCCAAATTTCATGGCCAAAGGCAAGTCAGTGCCCAAGCCATTTCCCGCTGCCATGGAAACCAAGTGCTCTGGCAGCACATATGTCTGAAAGTGGATATGACACCTAGGGAAGGGAGTGTGCTGGTGAATGGCAACTGCCCGAAGCAGCAGCACAGCTCTTCCAGTGCCAAAACAACTCCACCTGCCTCATGAACTTCACATACCATCAGCTGTCCTGGCAGCTATCTAGGAAACCCTGTTGGGTCACTTTCGGTCCCATGCCCTTTGAGCCCAGTGGGATGGAATCAAGCAGCTTCAGCACCCACACAAAACTAACATGGAGCTCCTCACTCAAGGCACTCAAAACTCCATAGCCAAAGACAAGTTCAGTGCCCAAGCCATTTCCCGCTGCCATGGAAACCAAGTGCTCTGGCAGCACATATGTCTGAAAGTGGATATGACACCTAGGGAAGGGAGTGTGCTGGTGAATGGCAACTGCCCGAAGCAGCAGCACAGCTCTTCCACTGCCAAAACAACTCACCTGCCTCATGAACTTCACATACCAACAGCTGTCCTGGCAGCTATCTAGGAAACCCTGTTGGGTCACTTCCGGTCCCATGCCCATTGAGCCCAGTGGGATGGAATCAAGCAGCTTCAGCACCCACACAAAACGAACATGGAGCTCCTCACTCAAGGCGCTCAAAACTCCACAGCCAAAGACAAGTTCAGTGCCCAAGCCATTTCCCGCTGCCATGGAAACCAAGTGCTCTGGCAGCACATATGTCTGAAAGTGGATATGACACCTAGGGAAGGGAGTGTGCTGGTGAATGGCAACTGCCCGAAGCAGCAGCACAGCTCTTCCACTGCCAAAACAACACCACCTGCCTCATGAACTTCACATACCATCAGCTGTCCTGGCAGCTATCTAGGAAACCCTGTTGGGTCACTTCCGGTCCCATGCCCATTGAGCCCAGTGGGATGGAATCAAGCAGCTTCAGCACCCACACAAAACGAACATGGAGCTCCTCACTCAAAACGCTGAAAACTCCACAGCCAAAGACAAGTTCAGTGCCCAAGCCATTTCCCGCTGCCATGGAAACCAAGTGCTCTGGCAGCACATATGTCTGAAAGTGGATATGACACCTAGGGAAGGGAGTGTGCTGGTGAATGGCGACTGCCCGAAGCAGCAGCACAGCTCTTCCAGTGCCAAAACAACTCCACCTGCCTCATGAACTTCACATACCATCATCTGTCCTGGCAGCTATCTAGGAAACCCTGTTGGGTCACTTCCGGTCCCATGCCCATTGAGCCCAGTGGGATGGAATCAAGCAGCTTCAGCACCCACACAAAACGAACATGGAGCTCCTCACTCAAGGCGCTCAAAACTCCGCAGCCAAAGACAAGTTCAGTGCCCAAGCCATTTCCCGCTGCCATGGAAACCAAGTGCTCTGGGAGCACATATATCTGAAAGTGGATATGACACCTAGGGAAGGGTGTGTGGTGGTGAATGGCAACTGCCCGAAGCAGCAGCACAGCTCTTCCAGTGCCAAAACAACTCCACCTGCCTCATGAACTTCACATATCATCATCTGTCCTGGCAGCTATCTAGGAAACCCTGTTGGGTCACTTCCGGTCCCATGTCCATTGAGCCCAGTGGGATGGAATCAAGCAGCTTCAGCACCCACACAAAACGAACATGGAGCTCCTCACTCAAGGCGCTCAAAACTCCACGGCCAAAGACAAGTTCAGTGCATAAGCCATTTCCCGCTGCCATGGAAACCAAGTGCTCTGGCAGCACATAGGTCTGAAAGTGGATATGACACCTAGGGAAGGGAGTGTGCTTGTGAATGGCAACTGCCAGAAGCTGCAGCACAGCTCTTCCAGTGCCAAAACAACTCCACCTGCCTCATCACCTTCACATACCATCAGCTGTCCTGGCAGCTATCTGGGAAACCCTGTTGGGTCACTTCCGGTTATATGCCCATTGAGCCCAGTGGGATGGAAACAAGCAGCTTCAGCACCCACACAAATCTAACATGGAGCTCCTCACTCAAGGCGCTCAATACTACATGGCCAAAGACAAGTTCAGTGCCCAAGCCATTTCCCGCTGCCATGGAAACCAAGTGCTCTGGCAGCACATATGTCTGAAAGTGGATATGACACCTAGGGAAGGGAGTGTGCTGGTGAATGGCAACTGCCCGAAGCAGCAGCACAGCTCTTCCACTGCCAAAACAACTCCACCTGCCTCATGAACTTCACATACCATCAGCTGTCCTGGCAGCTATCTAGGAAACCCTGTTGGGTCACTTCCGGTCCCATGCCCATTGAGCCCAGTGGGATGGAATCAAGCAGCTTCAGCACCCACACAAAACGAACATGGAGCTCCTCACTCAAGGCGCACAAAACTCCACGGCCAAAGACAAGTTCAGTGCCCAAGCCATTTCCCGCTGCCATGGAAACCAAGTGCTCTGGCAGCACATATGTCTGAAAGTGGATATGACACCTAGGGAAGGGAGTCTGGTGGTGAATGGCAACTGCCCGAAGCAGCAGCACAGCTCTTCCACTGCCAAAACAACTCCACCTGCCTCATGAACTTCACATACCATCAGCTGTCCTGGCAGCTATCTAGGAAACCCTGTTGGGTCACTTCCGGTCCCATGCCCATTGAGCCCAGTGGGATGGAATCAAGCAGCTTCAGCACCCACACAAAACTAACATGGAGCTCCTCACTCAAGGCGCTCAAACCTCCACGGCCAAAGACAAGTTCAGTGCCCAAGCCATTTCCCGCTGCCATGGAAACCAAGTGCTCTGGCAGCACATATGTCTGAAACTGGATATGACACCTAGGGAAGGGAGTGTGGTGGTGAATGGCAACTGCCCAAAGCAGCAGCACAGCTCTTCCACTGCCAAAACAACTCCACCTGCCTCATGAACTTCACATACCATCAGCTGTCCTGGGAGCTATCTAGGAAACCCTGTTGGGTCACTTCCGGTCCCATGCCCATTGAGCCCAGTGGGATGGAATCAAGCAGCTTCAGCACCCACACAAAACACATGGAGCTCCTCACTCAAGGCGCTCAAAACTCCGCAGCAAAAGACAAGTTCAGTGCCCAAGCCATTTCCCTCTGCAATGGAAACCAAGTGCTCTGGGAGCACATATATCTGAAAGTGGATATGACACCTAGGGAAGGGTGTGTGCTGGTGAATGGCAATTGCCCGAAGCAGCAGCACAGCTCTTCCAGTGCCAAAACAACTCCACCTGCCTCATGAACTTCACATATCATCAGCTGTCCTGGCAGCTATCTAGGAAACCCTGTTGGGTCACTTCCGGTCCCATGCCCATTGAGCCCAGTGGGATGCAATCAAGCAGCTTCAGCACCCACACAAAACGAACATGGAGCTCCTCACTCAAGGCGCTCAAAACTCCATGGCCAAAGACAAGTTCAGTGCCCAAGCCATTTTTCGCTGCCATGGAAACCAAGTGCTCTGGCAGCACATATGTCTGAAAGTGGATATGACACCTAGGGAAGGGAGTGTGCTGGTGAATGGCAACTGCCCGAAGCAGCAGCACAGCTCTTCCAGTGCCAAAACAACTCTACCTGCCTCATCAACTTCACATACCATCAGCTGTCCTGGCAGCTATCTAGGAAACCCTGTTGGGTCACTTCAGGTTATATGCCCATTGAGCCCAGTGGGATGGAATCAAGCAGCTTCAGCACCCACACAAAACGAACATGGAGCTCCTCACTCAAGAGGCTGAAAACTCCACAGCCAAAGACAAGTTCAGTGCCCAAGCCATTTCCCGCTGCCATGGAAACCAAGTGCTCTGGCAGCACATATGTGTGAAAGTGGATATGACACCTAGGGAAGGGAGTGTGCTGGTGAATGGCAACTGCCCGAAGCAGCAGCACAGCTCTTCCAGTGCCAAAACTACTCCACCTGCCTCATGAACTTCACATACCATTAGCTGTCCTGGCAGCTATCTACGAAACCCTGTTGGGTCACTTCTGGTCCCATGCCCATTGAGCCCAGTGGGATGGAATCAAGCAGCTTCAGCACCCACACAAAACGAACATGGAGCTCCTCACTCAAGGCGCTCAAAACTCCACAGCCAAAGACAAGTTCAGTGCCCAAGCCATTTCCCGCTGCCATGGAAACCAAGTGCTCTGGCAGCACATATGTCTGAAAGTGGATATGACACCTAGGGAAGGGAGTGTGCTGGTGAATGGCAACTGCCCGAAGCAGCACAAAAGCTCTTCCAGTGCCAAAACAACTCCACCTGCCTCATGAACTTCACATACCATTAGCTGTCCTGGCAGCTATCTACGAAACCCTGTTGGGTCACTTCTGGTCCCATGCCCATTGAGCCCAGTTGGATGGAATCAAGCAGCTTCAGCACCCACACAAAACGAACATGGAGCTCCTCACTCAAGGCGCTCAAAACTCCACGGCCAAAGACAAGTTCAGTGCCCAAGCCATTTCCCGCTGCCATGGAAACCAAGTGCTCTGGCAGCACATATGTCTGAAAGTGGATATGACACCTAGGGAAGGGAGTGTGCTGGTGAATGGCAAGTGCCCGAAGCAGCAGCACAGCTCTTCCAGTGGCAAAACAACTCCACCTGCCTCATGAACTTCACATACCATCAGCTGTCCTGGCAGCTATCTAGGAAACCCTGTTGGGTCACTTCCGGTTATATGCCCATTGAGCCCAGTGGGATGGAATCAAGCAGCTTGAGCACCCACACAAAACGAACATGGAGCTCCTCACTCAAGGCGCTCAAAACTCCACAGCCAAAGACAAGTTCAGTGCCCAAGCCATTTCCCGCTGCCATGGAAACCAAGTGCTCTGGCAGCACATATGTCTGAAAGTGGATATGACACCTAGGGAAGGGAGTGTGCTGGTGAATGGCAACTGCCCGAAGCAGCAGCACAGCTCTTCCACTGCCAAAACAACTCCACCTGCCTCATGAACTTCACATACCATCAGCTGTCCTGGCAGCTATCTAGGAAACCCTGTTGGGTCACTTCCGGTCCCATGCCCATTGAGCAAAAGTGGGATGGAATCAAGCAGCTTCAGCACCCACACAAATCTAACATGGAGCTCCTCACTCAAGGCGCTCAAAACTCCACGGCCAATGACAAGTTCAGTGTCCAAGCCATTTCCCGCTGCCATGGAAACCAAGTGCTCTGGCAGCACATATGTCTGAAAGTGGATATGACACCTAGGGAAGGGAGTCTGGTGGTGAATGGCAACTGCCCGAAGCAGCAGCACAGCTCTTCCACTGCCAAAACAACTCCACCTGCCTCATGAACTTCACATACCATCAGCTGTCCTGGCAGCTATCTAGGAAACCCTGTTGGGTCACTTCCGGTCCCATGCCCATTGAGCCCAGTGGGATGGAATCAAGCAGCTTCAGCACCCACACAAAACGAACATGGAGCTCCTCACTCAAGGCGCTCAAAACTCCACGGCCAAAGACAAGTTCAGTGCCCAAGCCATTTCCCGCTGCCATGGAAACCAAGTGCTCTGGCAGCACATATGTCTGAAAGTGGATATGACACCTAGGGAAGGGAGTGTGGTGGTGAATGGCAACTGCCCAAAGCAGCAGCACAGCTCTTCCACTGACAAAACAACTCCACCTGCCTCATGAACTTCACATACCATCAGCTGTCCTGGGAGCTATCTAGGAAACCCTGTTGGGTCACTTCCGGTCCCATGCCCATTGAGCCCAGTGGGATGGAATCAAGCAGCTTGAGCACCCACACAAAACGAACATGGAGCTCCTCACTCAAGGCGCTCAAAACTCCGCAGCAAAAGACAAGTTCAGTGCCCAAGCCATTTCCCTCTGCAATGGAAACCAAGTGCTCTGGCAGCACATATATCTGAAAGTGGATATGACACCTAGGGAAGGGTGTGTGCTGGTGAATGGCAACTGCCCGAAGCAGCAGCACAGCTCTTCCAGTGCCAAAACAACTCCACCTGCCTCATGAACTTCACATATCATCAGCTGTCCTGGCAGCTATCTAGGAAACCCTGTTGGGTCACTTCCGGTCCCATGCCCATTGAGCCCAGTGGGATGGAATCAAGCAGCTTCAGCACCCACCCAAAACGAACATGGAGCTCCTCACTCAAGGCGCTCAAAACTCCACAGCCAAAGACAAGTTCAGTGCCCAAGCCATTTCCCGCTGCCATGGAAACCAAGTGCTCTGGCAGCACATATGTCTGAAAGTGGATATGACACCTAGGGAAGGGATTGTGCTGGTGAATGGCAACTGCCCGAAGCAGCAGCACAGCTCTTCCAGTGCCAAAACTACTCCACCTGCCTCATGAACTTCACATACCATTAGCTGTCCTGGCAGCTATCTACGAAACCCTGTTGGGTCACTTCTGGTCCCATGCCCATTGAGCCCAGTTGGATGGAATCAAGCAGCTTCAGCACCCACACAAAACGAACATGGAGCTCCTCACTCAAGGCGCTCAAAACTCCTCGGCCAAAGACAAGTTCAATGCCCAAGCCATTTCCCGCTGCCATGGAAACCAAGTGCTCTGGCAGCACATATATCTGAAAGTGGATATGACACCTAGGGAAGGGAGTGTGCTGGTGAATGGCAAGTGCCCGAAGCAGCAGCACAGCTCTTCCAGTGGCAAAACAACTCCACCTGCCTCATGAACTTCACATACCATCAGCTGTCCTGGCAGCTATCTAGGAAACCCTGTTGGGTCACTTCCGGTCCCATGCCCATTGAGCCCAGTGGGATGGAATCAAGCAGCTTCAGCACCCACACAAAACACATGGAGCTCCTCACTCAAGGCGCTCAAAACTCATGGCCAAAGACAAGTTCAGTGCCCAAGCCATTTCCCGCTGCCATGGAAACCAAGTGCTCTGGCAGCACATATGTCTGAAAGTGGATATGACACCTAGGGAAGGGAGTGTGCTGGTGAATGGCAACTGCCCGAAGCAGCAGCACAGCTCTTCCAGTGGCAAAACAACTCCACCTGCCTCATGAACTTCACATACCATCAGCTGTCCTGGCAGCTATCTAGGAAACCCTGTTTTGTCACTTCCGGTCCCATGCCCATTGAGCCCAGTAGGATGGATTCAAGCAGCTTCAGCACCCACACAAAACGAACATGGAGCTCCTCACCCAAGGCGCTCAAAACTCCGCAGCTAAAGACAAGTTCAGTGCCCAAGCCATTTCCCTCTGCAATGGAAGCCAAGTGCTCTGGCAGCACATATGTCTGAAAGTGGATATGACACCTAGGGAAGGGAGTGTGCTGGTGAATGGCAAGTGCCCAAAGCAGCAGCACAGCTCTTCCAGTGCCAAAACAACTCCACCTGCCTCATGAACTTCACATACCATCAGCTGTCCTGGGAGCTATCTAGGAAACCCTGTTGGGTCACTTCCGGTCCCATGCCCATTGAGCCCAGTGGGATGGAATCAAGCAGCTTGAGCACCCACACAAAACGAACATGGAGCTCCTCACTCAAGGCGCTCAAAACTCCACAGCCAAAGACAAGTTCAGCGCCCAAGCCATTTCCCTCTGCCATGGAAACCAAGTGCTCTGGGAGCACATATATCTGAAAGTGGATATGACACCTAGGGAAGGGTGTGTGCTGGTGAATGGCAACTGCCCGAAGCAGCAGCACAGCTCTTCCAGTGCCAAAACAACTCCACCTGCCTCATGAACTTCACATATCATCAGCTGTCCTGGCAGCTATCTAGGAAACCCTGTTGGGTCACTTCCGGTCCCATGCCCATTGAGCCCAGTGGGATGGAATCAAGCAGCTTCAGCACCCACACAAAACGAACATGGAGCTCCTCACTCAAGGCGCTCAAAACTCCATGGCCAAAGACAAGTTCAGTGCCCAAGCCATTTTTCGCTGCCATGGAAACCAAGTGCTCTGGCAGCACATATGTCTGAAAGTGGATATGACACCTAGGGAAGGGAGTGTGCTGGTGAATGGCAACTGCCCGAAGCAGCAGCACAGCTCTTCCAGTGCCAAAACTACTCCACCTGCCTCATCAACTTCACATACCATCAGCTGTCCTGGCAGCTATCTACGAAACCCTGTTGGGTCACTTCTGGTCCCATGCCCATTGAGCCCAGTGGGATGGAATCAAGCAGCTTCAGCACCCACACAAAACGAACATGGAGCTCCTCACTCAAGGCGCTCAAAACTCCACGGCCAAAGACAAGTTCAGTGCCCAAGCCATTTCCCGCTGCCATGGAAACCAAGTGCTCTGGCAGCACATATGTCTGAAAGTTAATATGACACCTAGGGAAGGGAGTGTGCTGGTGAATGGCAAGTGCCCGAAGCAGCAGCACAGCTCTTCCACTGCCAAAACAACTCCACCTGCCTCATGAACTTCACATACCATCAGCTGTCCTGGCAGCTATCTAGGAAACCCTGTTGGGTCACTTCCGGTTATATGCCCATTGAGCCCAGTGGGATGGAATCAAGCAGCTTGAGCACCCACACAAAACGAACATGGAGCTCCTCACTCAAGGCGCTCAAACTCCACAGCCAAAGACAAGTTCAGTGCCCAAGCCATTTCCCGCTGCCATGGAAACCAAGTGCTCTGGGAGCACATATGTCTGAAAGTGGATATGACACCTAGGGAAGGGAGTGTGCTGGTGAATGGCAAGTGCCCGAAGCAGCAGCACAGCTCTTCCAGTGGCAAAACAACTCCACCTGCCTCATGAACTTCACATACCATCAGCTGTCCTGGCAGCTATCTAGGAAACCCTGTTGGGTCACTTCCGGTCCCATGCCCATTGAGCCCAGTGGGATGGAATCAAGCAGCTTCAGCACCCACACAAAACGAACATGGAGCTCCTCAGTCAAGGCGCTCAAAACTCCACGGCCAAAGACAAGTTCAGTGTCCAAGCCATTTCCCGCTGCCATGGAAACCAAGTGCTCTGGCAGCACATATGTCTGAAAGTGGATATGACACCTAGGGAAGGGAGTGTGCTGGTGAATGGCAACTGCCCGAAGCAGCAGCACAGCTCTTCTACTGCCAAAACAACTCCACCTGCCTCATGAACTTCACATACCATCAGCTGTCCTGGCAGCTATCTAGGAAACCCTGTTGGGTCACTTCCGGTCCCATGCCCATTGAGCCCAGTGGGATGGAAACAAGCACCTTCAGCACCCACACAAAACGAACATGGAGCTCCTCACTCAAGGCGCTCAAAACTACACAGCCAAAGACGAGTTCAGTGCCAGAGCCATTTCCCGCTGCCATGGAAACCAAGTGCTCTGGCAGCACATATGTCTGAAAGTGGATATGACACCTAGGGAAGGGAGTGTGCTGGTGAATGGCAACTGCCCGAAGCAGCAGCACAGCTCTTCCAGTGCCAAAACAACTCCACCTGCCTCATGAACTTCACATACCATCAGCTGTCCTGGCAGCTATCTAGGAAACCCTGTTGGGTCACTTCCGGTCCCATGCCCATTGAGCCCAGTGGTATGGAATCAAGCAGCTTCAGCACCCACACAAAACACATGGAGCTCCTCACTCAAGGCGCTCAAAACTCATGGCCAAAGACAAGTTCAGTGCCCAAGCCATTTCCCGCTGCCATGGAAACCAAGTGCTCTGGCAGCACATATGTCTGAAAGTGGATATGACACCTAGGGAAGGGAGTGTGCTGGTGAATGGCAACTGCCCGAAGCAGCAGCACAGCTCTTCCAGTGGCAAAACAACTCCACCTGCCTCATGAACTTCACATACCAACAGCTGTCCTGGCAGCTATCTAGGAAACCCTGTTGGCTCACTTCCGGTCCCATGCCCATTGAGCCCAGTGGCATGGATTCAAGCAGCTTCAGCACCCACACAAAACGAACATGGAGCTCCTCACCCAAGGCGCTCAAAACTCCGCAGCTAAAGACAAGTTCAGTGCCCAAGCCATTTCCCTCTGCCATGGAAACCAAGTGCTCTGGCAGCACATAGGTCTGAAAGTGGATATGACACCTAGGGAAGGGAGTGTGCTGGTGAATGGCAAGTGCCCGAAGCAGCAGCACAGCTCTTCCACTGCCAAAACAACTCCACATGCCTCATGAACTTCACATACCATCAGCTGTCCTGGCAGCTATCTAGGAAACCCTGTTGTGTCACTTCCGGTTATATGCCCATTGAGCCCAGTGGGATGGAATCAAGCAGCTTGAGCACCCACACAAAACGAACATGGAGCTCCTCACTCAAGGCGCTCAAAACTCCACAGCCAAAGACAAGTTCAGTGCCCAAGCCATTTCCCGCTGCCATGGAAACCAAGTGCTCTGGCAGCACATATGTCTGAAAGTGGATATGACACCTAGGGAAGGGAGTGTGCTGGTGAATGGCAAGTGCCCGAAGCAGCAGCACAGCTCTTCCACTGCCAAAACAACTCCACCTGCCTCATTAACTTCACATACCATCAGCTGTCCTGGCAGCTATCTAGGAAACCCTGTTGGGTCACTTCCGGTCCCATGCCCATTGAGCCCACAGGGATGGAATCAAGCAGCTTCAGCACCCACACAAAACACATGGAGCTCCTCACTCAAGGCGCTCAAAACTCCAAGGCCAAAGACAATTTCAGTGTCCAAGCCATTTCCCGCTGCCATGGAAACCAAGTGCTCTGGCAGCACATATGTCTGAAAGTGGATATGACACCTAGGGAAGGGAGTGTGCTGGTGAATGGCAACAGCCCGAAGCAGCAGCACAGCTCTTCCACTGCCAAAACAACTCCACCTGCCTCATGAACTTCACATACCATCAGCTGTCCTGGCAGCTATCTAGGAAACCCTGTTGGGTCACTTCCGGTCCCATGCCCATTGAGCCCAGTGGGATGGAAACAAGCAGCTTCAGCACCCACACAAAACGAACATGGAGCTCCTCACTCAAGGCGCTGAAAACTACACAGCCAAAGACAAGTTCAGTGCCCAAGCCATTTCCCGCTGCCATGGAAACCAAGTGCTCTGGCAGCACATATGTCTGAAAGTGGATATGACACCTAGGGAAGGGAGTGTGCTGGTGAATGGCAACTGCCCGAAGCAGCAGCACAGCTCTTCCAGTGGCAAAACAACTCCACCTGCCTCATGAACTTCACATACCATCAGCTGTCCTGGCAGCTATCTAGGAAACCCTGTTGGGTCACTTCCGGTCCCATACCCAATTAGCCCAGTGGGATGGAATCAAGCAGCTTCAGCACCCACACAAAACACATGGAGCTCCTCACTCAAGGCGCTCAAAACTCATGGCCAAAGACAAGTTCAGTGCCCAAGCCATTTCCCGCTGCCATGGAAACCAAGTGCTCTGGCAGCACATATGTCTGAAAGTGGATATGACACCTAGGGAAGGGAGTGTGCTGGTGAATGGCAACTGCCCGAAGCAGCAGCACAGCTCTTCCACTGCCAAAACAACTCCAAATGCCTCATGAACTTCACATACCATCAGCTGTCCTGGCAGCTATCTAGGAAACCCTGTTGGGTCACTTCCGGTCCCATGCCCTTTGAGCCCAGTGGGATGGAATCATGCAGCTTCAGCACCCACACAAAACGAACATGGAGCTCCTCGCTCAAGGCCCTAAAAACTACATGGCGAAAGACAAGTTCAGTGCCGAATCCATTTCACGCTGCAATGGAAACCAAGTGCTCTGGCAGCACATATGTCTGAAAGTGGATATGACACCTAGGGAAGGGAGTGTGCTGGTGAATGGCAACTGCCCGAAGCAGCAGCACAGCTCTTCTACTGCCAAAACAACTCCACCTGCCTCATGAACTTCACATACCATCAGCTGTCCTGGCAGCTATCTAGGAAACCCTGTTGGGTCACTTCCGGTCCCATGCCCATTGAGCCCAGTGGGATGGAATCAAGCAGCTTGAGCACCCACACAAATCTAACATGGAGCTCCTCACTCAAGGCGCTCAAAACTCCATGGCCAAAGACAAGTTCAGTGCCCAAGCCATTTCACGCTGCCATGGAAACCAAGTGCTCTGGCAGCACATATGTCTGAAAGTGGATATGACACCTAGGGAAGGGAGTGTGCTGGTGAATGGCAACTGCCCGAAGCAGCAGCACAGCTCGTCCAGTGCCAAAACAACTCCACCTGCCTCATGAACTTCACATACCATCAGCTGTCCTGGCAGCTATCTAGGAAACCCTGTTGGGTCACTTCCGGTCCCATGCCCATTGAGCCCAGTGGGATGGAATCAAGCAGCTTGAGCACCCACACAAAACGAACATGGAGCTCCTCACTCAAGGCGCTCAAAATTCCAAAGCCAAAGACAAGTTCAGTGCCCAAGCCATTTATCTCTGCAATGGAAACCAAGTGCTCTGGCAGCACATATGTCTGAAAGTAGATATGACACCTAGGGAAGGGAGTGTGCTGGTGAATGGCAAGTGCCCGAAGCAGCAGCACAGCTCTTCCACTGCCAAAACAACTCCACCTGCCTCATGAACTTCACATACCATCAGCTGTTCTGGCAGCTATCTAGGAAACCCTGTTGGGTCACTTCCGGTTATATGCCCATTGAGCCCAGTGGGATGGAATCAAGCAGCTTGAGCACCCACACAAAACGAACATGGAGCTCCTCACTCAAGGCGCTCAAAACTCCACAGCCAAAGACAAGTTCAGTGCCCAAGCCATTTCCCGCTGCCATGGAAACCAAGTGCTCTGGCAGCACATATGTCTGAAAGTGGATATGACACCTAGGGAAGGGAGTGTGCTGGTGAATGGCAAGTGCCCGAAGCAGCAGCACAGCTCTTCCACTGCCAAAACAACTCCACCTGCCTCATTAACTTCACATACCATCAGCTGTCCTGGCAGCTATCTAGGAAACCCTGTTGGGTCACTTCCGGTCCCATGCCCATTGAGCCCACAGGGATGGAATCAAGCAGCTTCAGCACCCACACAAAACGAACATGGAGCTCCTCAGTCAAGGCGCTCAAACCCCCAAGGCCAAAGACAAGTTCAGTGTCCAAGCCATTTCCCGCTGCCATGGAAACCAAGTGCTCTGGCAGCACATATGTCTGAAAGTGGATATGACACCTAGGGAAGGGAGTGTGCTGGTGAATGGCAACTGCCCGAAGCAGCAGCACAGCTCTTCTACTGCCAAAACAACTCCACCTGCCTCATGAACTTCACATACCATCAGCTGTCCTGGCAGCTATCTAGGAAACCCTGTTGGGTCACTTCCGGTCCCATGCCCATTGAGCCCAGTGGGATGGAAACAAGCAGCTTCAGCACCCACACAAAACGAACATGGAGCTCCTCACTCAAGGCGCTCAAAACTACACAGCCAAAGACAAGTTCAGTGCCCAAGCCATTTCCCGCTGCCATGGAAACCAAGTGCTCTGGCAGCACATATGTCTGAAAGTGGATATGACACCTAGGGAAGGGAGTGTGCTGGTGAATGGCAACTGCCCGAAGCAGCAGCACAGCTCTTCCAGTGCCAAAACAACTCCACCTGCCTCATGAACTTCACATACCATCAGCTGTCCTGGCAGCTATCTAGGAAACCCTGTTGGGTCACTTCCGGTCCCATGCCCATTGAGCCCACTGGGATCTAATCAAGCAGCTTCAGCACCCACACAAAACACATGGAGCTCCTCACTCAAGGCGCTCAAAACTCATGGCCAAAGACAAGTTCAGTGCCCAAGCCATTTCCCGCTGCCATGGAAACCAAGTGCTCTGGCAGCACATATGTCTGAAAGTGGATATGACACCTAGGGAAGGGAGTGTGCTGGTGAATGGCAACTGCCCGAAGCAGCAGCACAGCTCTTCCACTGCCAAAACAACTCCACCTGCCTCATGAACTTCACATACCATCAGCTGTCCTGGCAGCTATCTACGAAACCCTGTTGGGTCACTTCCGGTCCCATGCCCATTGAGCCCAGTGGGATGGATTCAAGCAGCTTCAGCACCCACACAAAACGAACATGGAGCTCCTCACTCAAGGCGCTAAAAACTCCGCAGCTAAAGACAAGTTCAGTGCCCAAGCCATTTCCCTCTGCAATGGAAGCCAAGTGCTCTGGCAGCACATATGTCTGAAAGTGGATATGACACCTAGGGAAGGGAGTGTGTTGATGAATGGCAACTGCCCGAAGCAGCAGCACAGCTCTTCCAGTGCCAAAACAACTCCGTCTGCCTCATGAACTTCACATACCATCAGCTGTCCTGGCAGCTATCTAGGAAACCCTGTTGGGTCACTTCCGGTCCCATGCCCATTGAGCCCAGTGGGATGGAATCAAGCAGCTTGAGCACCCACACAAAACTAACATGGAGCTCCTCACTCTAGGCGCTCAAAACTCCGCAGCTAAAGACAAGTTCAGTGCCCAAGCCATTTCCCTCTGCAATGGAAGCCAAGTGCTCTGGCAGCACATATGTCTGAAAGTGGATATGACACCTAGGGAAGGGAGTGTGCTGGTGAATGGCAACTGCCCGAAGCAGCAGCACAGCTCTTCCAGTGCCAAAACAACTCCACCTGCCTCATGAACTTCACATACCATCAACTGTCCTGGCAGCTATCTAGGAAACCCTGTTGGGTCACTTCCGGTCCCATGCCCTTTGAGCCCAGTGGGATGGAATCATGCAGCTTCAGCACCCACACAAAACGAACATGGAGCTCCTCGCTCAAGGCCCTAAAAACTACATGGCGAAAGACAAGTTCCATGCCGAATCCATTTCACGCTGCAATGGAAACCAAGTGCTCTGGCAGCACATATGTCTGAAAGTGGATATGACACCTAGGGAAGGGAGTGTGCTGGTGAATGGCAACTGCCCGAAGCAGCAGCACAGCTCTTGCAGTGCCAAAACAACTCCACCTGCCTCATGAACTTCACATACCATCAGCTGTCCTGGCAGCTATCTAGGAAACCCTGTTGGGTCACTTCCGGTCCCATGCCCTTTGAGCCCAGTGGGATGGAATCAAGCAGCTTGAGCACCCACACAAAACGAACATGGAGCTCCTCACTCAAGGCGCTCAAAACTCCATGGCCAAAGACAAGTTCAGTGCCCAAGCCATTTCACGCTGCCATGGAAACCAAGTGCACTGGCAGCACATATGTCTGAAAGTGGATATGACACCTAGGGAAGGGAGTGTGCTGTTGAATGGCAACTGCCCGAAGCAGCAGCACAGCTCTTCCAATGCCAAAACAACTCCACCTGCCTCATGAACTTCACATACCATCAGCTGTCCTGGCAGCTATCTAGGAAACCCTGTTGGGTCACTTCCGGTTATATGCCCATTGAGCCCAGTGGGATGGAATCAAGCAGCTTGAGCACCCACACAAAACGAACATGGAGCTCCTCACTCAAGGCGCTCAAAACTCCACAGCCAAAGACAAGTTCAGTGCCCAAGCCATTTCCCGCTGCCATGGAAACCAAGTGCTCTGGCAGCACATATGTCTGAAAGTGGATATGACACCTAGGGAAGGGAGTGTGCTGGTGAATGGCAAGTGCCCGAAGCAGCAGCACAGCTCTTCCACTGCCAAAACAACTCCACCTGCCTCATTAACTTCACATACCATCAGCTGTCCTGGCAGCTATCTAGGAAACCCTGTTGGGTCACTTCCGGTCCCATGCCCATTGAGCCCACAGGGATGGAATCAAGCAGCTTCAGCACCCACACAAAACGAACATGGAGCTCCTCAGTCAAGGCGCTCAAACCTCCAAGGCCAAAGACAAGTTCAGTGTCCAAGCCATTTCCCGCTGCCATGGAAACCAAGTGCTCTGGCAGCACATATGTCTGAAAGTGGATATGACACCTAGGGAAGGGAGTGTGCTGGTGAATGGCAACTGCCCGAAGCAGCAGCACAGCTCTTCTACTGCCAAAACAACTCCACCTGCCTCATGAACTTCACATACCATCAGCTGTCCTGGCAGCTATCTAGGAAACCCTGTTGGGTCACTTCCGGTCCCATGCCCATTGAGCCCAGTGGGATGGAAACAAGCAGCTTCAGCACCCACACAAAACGAACATGGAGCTCCTCACTCAAGGCGCTCAAAACTACACAGCTAAAGACAAGTTCAGTGCCCAAGCCATTTCCCGCTGCCATGGAAACCAAGTGCTCTGGCAGCACATATGTCTGAAAGTGGATATGACACCTAGGGAAGGGAGTGTGCTGGTGAATGGCAACTGCCCGAAGCAGCAGCACAGCTCTTCCAGTGGCAAAACAACTCCACCTGCCTCATGAACTTCACATACCATCAGCTGTCCTGGCAGCTATCTAGGAAACCCTGTTGGGTCACTTCCGGTCCCATGCCCATTGAGCCCAGTGGGATGGAATCAAGCAGCTTCAGCACCCACACAAAACACATGGAGCTCCTCACTCAAGGCGCTCAAAACTCATGGCCAAAGACAAGTTCAGTGCCCAAGCCATTTCCCGCTGCCATGGAAACCAAGTGCTCTGGCAGCACATATGTCTGAAAGTGGATATGACACCTAGGGAAGGGAGTGTGCTGGTGAATGGCAACTGCCCGAAGCAGCAGCACAGCTCTTCCACTGCCAAAACAACTCCACCTGCCTAATGAACTTCACATACCATCAGCTGTCCTGGCAGCTATCTAGGAAACCCTGTTGGGTCACTTCCGGTCCCATGCCCATTGAGCCCAGTGGGATGGATTCAAGCAGCTTCAGCACCCACACAAAACGAACATGGAGCTCCTCACTCAAGGCGCTAAAAACTCCGCAGCTAAAGACAAGTTCAGTGCCCAAGCCATTTCCCTCTGCAATGGAAGCCAAGTGCTCTGGCAGCACATATGTCTGAAAGTGGATATGACACCTAGGGAAGGGAGTGTGTTGATGAATGGCAACTGCCCGAAGCAGCAGCACAGCTCTTCCAGTGCCAAAACAACTCCGTCTGCCTCATGAACTTCACATACCATCAGCTGTCCTGGCAGCTATCTAGGAAACCCTGTTGGGTCACTTCCGGTCCCATGCCCATTGAGCCCAGTGGGATGGAATCAAGCAGCTTCAGCACCCACACAAAACTAACATGGAGCTCCTCACTCTAGGCGCTCAAAACTCCGCAGCTAAAGACAAGTTCAGTGCCCAAGCCATTTCCCTCTGCAATGGAAGCCAAGTGCTCTGGCAGCACATATGTCTGAAAGTGGATATGACACCTAGGGAAGGGAGTGTGCTGGTGAATGGCAACTGCCCGAAGCAGCAGCACAGCTCTTCCAGTGCCAAAACAACTCCACCTGCCTCATGAACTTCACATACCATCAACTGTCCTGGCAGCTATCTAGGAAACCCTGTTGGGTCACTTCCGGTCCCATGCCCTTTGAGCCCAGTGGGATGGAATCATGCAGCTTCAGCACCCACACAAAACGAACATGGAGCTCCTCGCTCAAGGCCCTAAAAACTACATGGCGAAAGACAAGTTCCATGCCGAATCCATTTCACGCTGCAATGGAAACCAAGTGCTCTGGCAGCACATATGTCTGAAAGTGGATATGACACCTAGGGAAGGGAGTGTGGTGATGAATGGCAACTGCCCGAAGCAGCAGCACAGCTCTTCTACTGCCAAAACAACTCCACCTGCCTCATGAACTTCACATACCATCAGCTGTCCTGGCAGCTATCTAGGAAACCCTGTTGGGTCACTTCCGGTCTAATGCCCATTGAGCCCACAGGGATGGAATCAAGCAGCTTCAGCACCGACACAAAACGAACATGGAGCTCCTCACTCAAGACGCTCAAAACTCCACAGCCAAAGACAAGTTCAGTGCCCAAGCCATTTCGCCCTGCCATGGAAACCAAGTGCTCTGGCAGCACATATATCTGAAAGTGGATATGACACCTAGGGAAGGGTGTGTGCTGGTGAATGGCAACTGCCCAAAGCAGCAGCACAGCTATCCCAGTGCCAAAACAACTCCACCTGCCTCATGAACTGCACATACCATCAGCTGTCCTGGCAGCTATCTAGGAAACCCTGTTGGGTCACTTCCGGTCCCATGCCCATTGAGCCCAGTGGGATGGAATCAAGCAGCTTCAGCACCCACACAAAAAGAACATGGAGCTCCTCACTCATGGCGCTCAAAACTCCACGGCCAAAGACAAGTTCAGATCCCAAGCCATTTCCCTCTGCCATGGGAACCAAGTGCTCTGGCAGCACATATGTCTGAAAGTGGATATGACACCTAGGGAAGGGAGTGTGCTGGTGAATGGCAACTGCCCGAAGCAGCAGCACAGCTCTTCCACTGCCAAAACAACTCCACCTGCCTCATGAACTTCACATACCATCAGCTGTCCTGGCAGCTATCTAGGAAACCCTGTTGGGTCACTTCCGGTCCCATGCCCATTGAGCCCAGTGGGTTGGAATCAAGCAGCTTCAGCACCCACACAAAACTAACATGGAGCTCCTCACTCAAGGCCTTCAAAACTCCGCAGCCAAAGACAAGTTCAGTGCCCAAGCCATTTCCCGCTGCCATGGAAACCAAGTGCTCTGGCAGCACATATGTCTGAAAGTGGATATGACACCTAGGGAAGGGAGTGTGGTGGTGATGAATGGCAACGGCCCGAAGCAGCAGCACAGCTCTTCCACTGCCAAAACAACTTCACCTACCTCATGAACTTCACATACCATCAGCTGTCCTGGCAGCTATCTAGGAAACCCTGTTGGGTCACTTCTGGTCCCATGCCCATTGAGCCCTGTGGGATGGAATCAAGCAGCTTCAGCACCCACACAAAACGAACATGGAGCTCCTCACTCAAGGCCCTAAAAACTACATGGCGAAAGACAAGTTCAGTGCCGAATCCATTTCACGCTGCAATGGAAACCAAGTGCTCTGGCAGCACATATGTCTGAAAGTGGATATGACACCTAGGGAAGGGAGTGTGCTGGTGAATGGCAACTGCCCGAAGCAGCAGCACAGCTCTTCCAGTGCCAAAACAACTCCATCTTCCTCATGAACTTCACATACCATCAGCTGTCCTGCCAGCTATCTGGGAAACCCTGTTGGGTCACTTCCGGTCCCATGCCCATTGAGCCCAGTGGGATGGAATCAAGCAGCTTGAGCACCCACACAAATCTAACATGGAGCTCCTCACTCAGGGCGCACAAAATTACATGGCAAAAGACAAGTTCAGTGCCCAAGCCATTTCCCGCTGCCATTTAAACCAAGTGCTCTGGCAGCACATATGTCTGAAAGTGGATATGACACCTAGGGAAGGGAGTGTGCTGGTGAATGGCAACTGCCCGAACCAGCAGCACAGCTCTTCCAGTGCCAAAACAGCTCCGTCTGCCTCATGAACTTCACATACCATCAGCTGTCCTGGCAGCTATCTAGGAAACCCTGTTGGCTATTTCCGGTCCCACGCCCATTGAGCCCAGTGGGATGGAATCAAGCAGCTTCAGCACCCACACAAAACGAACATGGAGCTCCTCACTCAAGGCGCTCAAAACTCCGCAGCTAAAGACAAGTTCAGTGCCCAAGCCATTTCCCGCTGCCATGGAAACCAAGTGCTCTGGCAGCACATATGTCTGAAAGTGGATATGACACCTAGGGAAGGGAGTGTGGTGATGAATGGCAACTGCCCGAAGCAGCAGCACAGCTCTTCCACTGCCAAAACAGCTCCATCTGCCTCATGAACTTCACATACCATCAGCTGTCCTGGCAGCTATCTAGGAAACCCTGTTGGGTCACTTCCGGTCCCATGCCCATTGAGCCCAGTGGGATGGAATCAAGCAGCTTCAGCACCCACACAAAACGAACATGGAGCTCCTCACTCAAGGCGCTCAAAACTCCGCAGCTAAAGACAAGTTCAGTGCCCAAGCCATTTCCCTCTGCAATGGAAGCCAAGTGCTCTGGCAGCACATATGTCTGAAAGTGGATATGACACCTAAGGACGGGACTGTGCTGGTAAATGGCAACTGCCCGAAGCAGCAGCACAGCTCTTCCACTGCCAAAACAACTCCACCTGCCTCATGAACTTCACATACCATCAGCTGTCCTGGAAGCTATCTAGGAAACCCTGTTGGGTCACTTCAGGTCCCATGCCAATTGAGCCCAGTGGGATGGAATCAAGCAGCTTCAGCACCCATACAAAACTAACATGGAGCTCCTTATTCAAGGCGCTCAAAACTCCATGGCCAAAGACAAGTTCAGTGCCCAAGCCATTTCCCGCTGCCATGGAAACCAAGTGCTCTGGCAGCACATATGTCTGAAAGTGGATATGACACCTAGGGAAGGGAGTGTGCTGGTGAATGGCAACTGCCCGAAGCAGCAGCACAGCTCTTCCACTGCCAAAACAACTCCACCTGCCTCATGAACTTCACATACCATCAGCTGTCCTGGCAGCTATCTAGGAAACCCTGTTGGGTCACTTCCGGTCCCATGCCCATTGAGCCCAGTGGGATGGAATCAAGCAGCTTGAGCACCCACACAAAACGAACATGGAGCTCCTCACTCAAGGCGCTCAAAACTCCATGGCCAAAGACAAGTTCAGTGCCCAAGCCATTTATCTCTGCAATGGAAACCAAGTGCTCTGGCAGCACATATGTCTGAAAGTAGATATGACACCTAGGGAAGGGAGTGTGGTGGTGAATGGCAACTGCCCGAAGCAGCAGCACAGCTCTTCCAGTGCCAAAACAACTCCACCTGCCTCATGAACTTCACATACCATCAGCTGTCCTGGCAGCTATCTAGGAAAACCTGTTGGGTCACTTCCGGTCCCATGCCCATTGAGCCCAGTGGGATGGAATCAAGCAGCTTCAGCACCCACACAAAACTAACATGGAGCTCCTCACTCAAGGCGCTGAAAACTCCACGGCCAAAGACAAGTTCAGTGTCCAAGCCATTTCCCGCTGCCATGGAAACCAAGTGCTCTGGCAGCACATATGTCTGAAAGTGGATATGACACCTAGGGAAGGGAGTGTGGTGGTGAATGGCAACTGCCGGAAGCAGCAGCACAGCTCTTCCAGTGCCAAAACAATTCCGTCTGCCTCATGAACTTCACATACCATCAGCTGTCCTGGCAGCTATCTAGGAAACCCTGTTGGGTCACTTCCGGTCCCATGCCTATTGAGCCCAGTGGGATGGATTCAAGCAGCTTCAGCACCCACACAAAACGAACATGGAGCTCCTCACTCAAGGCGCTCAAAACTCCGCAGCTAAAGACAAGTTCAGTGCCCAAGCCATTTCCCGCTGCCATGGAAACCAAGTGCTCTGGCAGCACATATGTCTGAAAGTGGATATGACACCTAGGGAAGGGAGTGTGCTGGTGAATGGCAACTGCCCGAAGCAGCAGCACAGCTCTTCTACTGCCAAAACAACTCCACCTGCCTCATGAACTTCACATACCATCAGCTGTCCTGGCAGCTATCTAGGAAACCCTGTTGGGTCACTTCCGGTCCCAAGCACTTTGAGCCCAGTGGGATGGAATCAAGCAGCTTCAGCACCCACACAAAACGAACATGGAGCTCCTCACTCAAGGCGCTCAAAACTCCACGGCCAAAGACAAGTTCAGTGCCCAAGCCATTTCCCGCTGCCATGGAAACCAAGTGCTCTGGCAGCACATAGGTCTGAAAGTGGATATGACACCTAGGGAAGGGAGTGTGCTGCTGAATGGCAACTGCCCAAAGCAGCAGCACAGCTCTTCCAGTACCAAAACAAATCCATCTGCCTCATGAACTTCACATACCATCAGCTGTCCTGGCAGCTATCTAGGAAACCCTTTTGGGTCACTTCCAGTCCCATGCCCATTCAGCCCAGTGGGATGGAATCAAGCACCTTCAGCACCCACACAAAACGAACATGGAGCTCCTCACTCAAGGCGCTCAAAACTCCATGGCCAAAGACAAGTTCAGTGCCCAAGCCATTTCCTGCTGCCATGGAAACCAAGTGCTCTGGCAGCACATATGTCTGAAAGTGGATATGACACCTAGGGAAGGGAGTCTGGTGCTGAATGGCAACTGCCCGAAGCAGCAGCACAGCTCTTCCACTGCCAAAACAACTCCACCTGCCTCATGAACTTCACATACCATCAGCTGTCCTGGCAGCTATCTAGGAAACCCTGTTGGGTCACTTCCGGTCCCATGCCCATTGAGCCCAGTGGGATGGAATCAAGCAGCTTCAGCACCCACACAAAACGAACATGGAGCTCCTCACTCAAGGCGCTCAAAACTCCACGGCCAAAGACAAGTTCAGTGCCCAAGCCATTTCCTGCTGCCATGGAAACCAAGTGCTCTGGCAGCACATATGTCTGAAAGTGGATATGACACCTAGGGAAGGGAGTGTGCTGGTGAATGGCAACTGCCTGAAGCAGCAGCACAGCTCGGCCAGTTCCAAAACAACTCCACCTGCCTCATGAACTTCACATACCATCAGCTGTCCTGGCAGCTATCTAGGAAACCCTGTTGGGTCACTTCTGGTCCCATGCCCATTGAGCCCAGTGGGATGGAATCAAGCAGCTTCAGCACCCACACAAAACCAACATGGAGCTCCTCACTCAAGGCGTTTAAAACTCCACGGCAAAAGACAAGTTCAGTGCCCAAGCCATTTCCCGCTGCCATGGAAACCAAGTGCTCTGGCAGCACATATGTCTGAAAGTGGATATGACACCTAGGGAAGGGAGTGTGCTGGTGAATGGCAATTGCCCGAAGCAGCAGCACAGCTCTTCCAGTGCCAAAACAACTCCACCTGCCTCATGAACTTCACATACCATCAGCTGTCCTGGCAGCTATCTAGGAAACCCTGTTGGGTCACTTCCGGTCCCATGCCCTTTGAGCCCAGTGGGATGGAATCAAGCAGCTTCAGCACCCACACAAAACGAACATGGAGCTCCTCACTCAAGGTGCTCAATCCTCCACAGCCAAAGACAAGTTCAGTGCCCAAGCCATTTCCTGCTGCCATGGAAACCAAGTGCTCTGGCAGCACATATGTGTGAAAGTGGATATGACACTTAGGGAAGGGAGTGTGCTGGTGAATGGCAACTGCCCGAAGCAGCAGCACAGCTCTTCCAGTGCCAAAACAACTCCCACTGCCTCATGAACTTCACATACCATCAGCTGTCCTGGCAGCTATCTAGGAAACCCTGTTGGGTCACTTCCGGTCCCATGCCCATTGAGACCAGTGGGATGGAATCAAGCAGCTTCAGCACGCACACAGAACGAACATGGAGCTCCTCACTCAAGGGGCTCAGAATTACATGGCGAAAGACAAGTTCAGTGCCGAATCTATTTCCCGCTGCCATGGAAACCAAGTGCTCTGGCAGCACATATGTCTGAAAGTGGATATGACACCTAGGGAAGGGAGTGTGCTGGTGAATGGCAACTGCCCGAAGCAGCACAAAAGCTCTTCCAGTGCCAAAACAACTCCACCTGCCTCATGAACTTCACATACCATCAGCTGTCCTGGCAGCTATCTAGGAAACCCTGTTGGGTCACTTCCGGTCCCATGCCCATTGAGCCCAGTAGGATGCAATCAAGCAGCTTCAGCACCCACACAAAACGAACATGGAGCTCCTCACTCAAGGCACAAAAAACTCCACGGCCAAAGACAAGTTCAGTGCCCAAGACATTTCCCGCTGCCATGGAAACCAAGTGCTCTGGCAGCACATATGTCTGAAAGTGGATATGACACCTAGGGAAGAGAGTGTGCTGGTGAATGGCAACTGTCAGAAGCAATAGCACAGCTCTTCCAGGGCCAAAACAACTCCACCTACCTCATGAACTTCACATACCATCAGCTGTCCTGGCAGCTATCTAGGAAACCTTGTTGGGTCACTTCTGGTCCCATGCCCATTGAGCCCAGTGGGATGGAATCAAGCAGCTTGAGCACACACACAAATCTAACATGGAGCTCCTCACTCAAGGCGCTCAAAACTCAACGGCCAAAGACAAGTTCAGTGCCCAAGCCATTTCCCGCTGCCATGGAAACCAAGTGCTCTGGCAGCACCTATGTCTGAAAGTGGATATGACACCTAGGGAAGGGAGTGTGCTGGTCAATGGCAACTGTCAGAAGCAGCAGCACAGCTCTTCCAGTGCCAAAACAACTCCACCTGCCTCATGAACTTCACATACCATCAGCTGTCCTGGCAGCTATCTAGGAAACCCTGTTGGGTCACTTCCGGTCCCATGCCCATTGAGCCCAGTGGGATGGAATCAAGCAGCTTCAGCACCCACACAAAACGAACATGGAGCTCCTCACTCAAGGCGCTCAAAACTACATGGCCAAAGACAAGTTCAGTGCCCAAGCGATTTCCCACTGCCATGGAAACCAAGTGCTCTGGCAGCACATATGTCTGAAAGTGGATATGACACCTAGGGAAGGGAGTGTGGTGGTGAATGGCAACTGCCCGAAGCAGCAGCACAGCTCTTCCAGGGCCAAAACAACTCCACCTACCTCATGAACTTCACATACCATCAGCTGTCCTGGCAGCTATCCAGGAAACACTGTTGGGTCACTTCCGGTCCCATGCCCATTGAGCCCAGCGGGATGGAATCAAGCAGCTTCAGCACCAACACAAAACGAACATGGAGCTCCTCACTCAAGGCGTTTAAAACTCCACGGCCAAAGACAAGTTCAGTGCCGAAGCCATTTCCCCCTGCCATGGAAACCAAGTGCTCTAGCAGCACATATGTCTGAAAGTGGATATGACACCTAGGGAAGGGAGTGTGCTGGTGAATGGCAACTGCCCGAAGCAGCAACACAGCTCTTCCACTGCCAAAACAACTCCACCTGCCTCATGAACTTCACATACCATCAGCTGTCCTGGCAGCTATCTAGGAAACCCTGTTGGGTCACTTCCGGTCCCATGTCCATTGAGCCCAGTGGGATGGAATCAAGCAGCTTCAGCACCCACACAAAACGAACATGGAGCTCCTCACTCAAGGCGCTAAAACTCCACAGCCAAAGACAAGTTCAGTGCCCAAGACATTTCCCGCTGCCATGGAAACCAAGTGCTCTGGCAGCACATATATCTGAAAGTGGATATGGCACCTAGGGAAGGGAGTGTGCTGGTGAATGGCAACTGCCCGAAGCAGCAGCACAGCTCTTCCACTGCCAAAACAACTCCACCTGCCTCATGAACTTCACATACCATCAGCTGTCCTGGCAGCTATCTAGGAAACACTGTTGGGTCACTTCCGGTCCCATGCCCATTGAGCCCAGTGGGATGGAATCAAGCAGCTTGGGCACCCACACAAAACGAACATGGAGCTCCTCACTCAAGGCGCTCAAAACTACATGGCGAAAGACAAGTTCAGTGCCCAAGCCATTTCCCGCTGCCATGGAAACCAAGTGCTCTGGCAGCACATATGTCTGAAAGTGGATATGACACCTAGGGAAGGGAGTGTGTTGGTGAATGGCAACTGCCCGAAGCATCAGCACAGCTCTTCCAGCGCCAAAACAACTCCACCTACCTCATGAACTTCACATACAATCAGCTGTCCTGGCAGCTATCTAGGAAACCCTGTTGGGTCCCTTCCGGTCCCATGCCCATTGAGCCCAGTGGGATGCAATCAAGCAGCTTCAGCACCCACACAAAACGAACATGGAGCTCCTCACTCAAGGCGCTCAAAACTACATGGCGAAAGACAAGTTCAGTGCCCAAGCCATTTCCCGCTGCCATGGAAACCAAGTGCTCTGGCAGCACATATGTCTGAAAGTGGATATGACACCTAGGGAAGGGAGTGTGTTGGTGAATGGCAACTGCCCGAAGCAGCAGCACAGCTCTTCCACTGCCAAAACAACTCCACCTGCCTCATGAACTTCACATACCATCAGCTGTCCTGGCAGCTATCTAGGAAACCTTGTTGGGTCACTTCCGGTCCCATGCCCATTGAGCCCAGTGGGATGGAATCAAGCAGCTTAGGCACCCACACAAATCTAACATGGAGCTCCTCAATCAAGGCGCTCAAAACTCCACAGCCAAAGACAAGTTCAGTGCCCAAGCCATTTCCCGCTGCCATGGAAACCAAGTGCTCTGGCAGCACATATGTCTGAAAGTGGATATGACACCTAGGGAAGGGAGTGTGGTGGCGAATGGCAACTGCCCGAAGCAGCAGCACAGCTCTTCTACTGCCAAAACAACTCCACCTACCTCATGAACTTCACATACCATCAGCTGTCCTGGCAGCTATCTAGGAAACCTTGTTGGGTCACTTCCGGTCCCATGCCCATTGAGCCCAGTGGGATGGAATCAAGCAGCTTGAGCACCCACACAAATCGAACATGGAGCTCCTCACTCAAGGCGCTCAAAACTCCACGGCCAAAGACAAGTTCAGTGCCGAATCCATTTCCCGCTGCCATGGAAACCAAGTGCTCTGGCAGCACATATGTCTGAAAGTGGATATGACACCTAGGGAAGGGAGTGTGCTGGTGAATGGCAACTGACCGAAGCAGCAGCACAGCTCTTCCACTGCCAAAACAACTCCACCTGCCTCATGAACTTCACATACCATCAGCTGTCCTGGCAGCTATCTAGGAAACCTTGTTGGGTCACTTCCGGTCCCATGCCCATTGAGCCCAGTGGGATGCAATCAAGCAGCTTGAGCACCCACACAAATCTAACATGGAGCTCCTCACTCAAGGCGCTCAAAACTCAACGGCCAAAGACAAGTTCAGTGCCCAAGCCATTTCCCGCTGCCATGGAAACCAAGTGCTCTGGCAGCACCTATGTCTGAAAGTGGATATGACACCTAGGGAAGGGAGTGTGATGGTCAATGGCAACTGTCAGAAGCAGCAGCACAGCTCTTCCAGTGCCAAAACAACTCCACCTGCCTCATGAACTTCACATACCATCAGCTGTCCTGGCAGCTATCTAGGAAACCCTGTTGGGTCACTTCCGGTCCCATGCCCATTGAGCCCAGTGGGATGCAATCAAGCAGCTTCAGCACCCACACAAAACGAACATGGAGCTCCTCACTCAAGGCCCTCTAAACTCCATGGCCAAAGACAAGTTCAGTGCCCAAGCGATTTCCCGCTGCCATGGAAACCAAGTGCTCTGGCAGCACATATGTCTCAAAGTGGATATGACACCTAGGGAAGGGAGTGTGGTGGTGAATGGCAACTGTCAGAAGCAGCAGCACAGCTCTTCCAGGGCCAAAACAACTCCACCTACCTCATGAACTTCACATACCATCAGCTGTCCTGGCAGCTATCTAGGAAACACTGTTGGGTCACTTCCGGTCCCATGCCCATTGAGCCCAGTGGGATGGAATCAAGCAGCTTCAGCACCCACACAAAACGAACATGGAGCTCCTCACTGAAGGCGCTCAAAGCTCCACAGCCAAAGACAAGTTCAGTGCCCAAGCCATTTCCCGCTGCCATGGAAACCAAGTGCTCTGGCAGCACATATGTCTGAAAGTGGATATGACACCTAGGGAAGGGAGTGTGCTGGTGAATGGCAACTGCGCGAAGCAGCAACACAGCTCTTCCACTGCCAAAACAACTCCACCTGCCTCATGAACTTCACATACCATCAGATGTCCTGGCAGCTATCTAGGAAACCCTGTTGGGTCACTTCCGGTCCCATGTCCATTGAGCCCAGTGGGATGGAATCAAGCAGCTTCAGTACCCACACAAAACGAACATGGAGCTCCTCACTCAAGGCGCTAAAACTCCACAGTCAAAGACAAGTTCAGTGCCAGAGCCATTTCCCGCTGCCATGGAAACCAAGTGCTCTGGCAGCACATATGTCTGAAAGTGGATATGACACCTAGGGAAGGAGTGTGCTGGTGAATGGCAACTGTCAGAGGCAGCAGCACAGCTCTTCCACTGCCAAAACAACTCCACCTGCCTCATGAACTTCACATATCATCAGCTGTCCTGGCAGCTATCTAGGAAACCCTGTTGGGTCACTTCCGGTCCTCTGCTCATTGAGCCCAGTGGGATGGAATCAAGCAGCTTCAGCACCCACACAAAACGAACATGGAGCTCCTCACTCAAGGCCCTAAAAACTCCACAGCCAAAGACAAGTTCAGTGCCCAAGCCATTTCCCGCTGCCATGGAAACCAAGTGCTCTGGCAGCACATATGTCTGAAAGTGGATATGGCACCTAGGGAAGGGAGTGTGCTGGTGAATGGCAACTGCCCGAAGCAGCAGCACAGCTCTTCCACTGCCAAAACAACTCCACCTGCCTCATGAACTTCACATACCATCAGCTGTCCTGGCAGCTATCTAGGAAACCCTGTTGGGTCACTTCCGGTCCCATGCCCATTGAGCCCAGTAGGATGCAATCAAGCAGCTTCAGCACCCACACAAAACGAACATGGAGCTCCTCACTCAAGGCGCTCAAAACTACATGGCGAAAGACAAGTTCAGTGCCCAAGCCATTTCCCGCTGCCATGGAAACCAAGTGCTCTGGCAGCACATATGTCTGAAAGTGGATATGACACCTAGGGAAGGGAGTGTGTTGGTGAATGGCAACTGCCCGAAGCAGCAGCACAGCTCTTCCAGGGCCAAAACAACTCCACCTACCTCATGAACTTCACATACCATCAGCTGTCCTGGCAGCTATCCAGGAAACACTGTTGGGTCACTTCCGGTCCCATGCCCATTGAGCCCAGCGGGATGGAATCAAGCAGCTTCAGCACCAACACAAAACGAACATGGAGCTCCTCACTCAAGGCGTTTAAAACTCCACGGCCAAAGACAAGTTCAGTGCCGAAGCCATTTCCCCCTGCCATGGAAACCAAGTGCTCTAGCAGCACATATGTCTGAAAGTGGATATGACACCTAGGGAAGGGAGTGTGCTGGTGAATGGCAACTGCCCGAAGCAGCAACACAGCTCTTCCAGTGCCAAAACAACTCCACCTGCCTCATGAACTTCACATACCATCAGCTGTCCTGGCAGCTATCTAGGAAACCCTGTTGGGTCACTTCCGGTCCCATGTCCATTGAGCCCAGTGGGATGGAATCAAGCAGCTTCAGCACCCACACAAAACGAACATGGAGCTCCTCACTCAAGGCGCTCAAAACTCCACAGCCAAAGACAAGTTCAGTGCCCAAGACATTTCCCGCTGCCATGGAAACCAAGTGCTCTGGCAGCACATATATCTGAAAGTGGATATGGCACCTAGGGAAGGGAGTGTGCTGGTGAATGGCAACTGCCCGAAGCAGCAGCACAGCTCTTCCACTGCCAAAACAACTCCACCTGCCTCATGAACTTCACATACCATCAGCTGTCCTGGCAGCTATCTAGGAAACACTGTTGGGTCACTTCCGGTCCCATGCCCATTGAGCCCAGTGGGATGGAATCAAGCAGCTTGGGCACCCACACAAAACGAACATGGAGCTCCTCACTCAAGGCGCTCAAAACTACATGGCGAAAGACAAGTTCAGTGCCCAAGCCATTTCGCCCTGCCATGGAAACCAAGTGCTCTGGCAGCACATATGTCTGAAAGTGGATATGACACCTAGGGAAGGGAGTGTGTTGGTGAATGGCAACTGCCCGAAGCATCAGCACAGCTCTTCCAGCGCCAAAACAACTCCACCTACCTCATGAACTTCACATACAATCAGCTGTCCTGGCAGCTATCTAGGAAACCCTGTTGGGTCCCTTCCGGTCCCATGCCCATTGAGCCCAGTGGGATGCAATCAAGCAGCTTCAGCACCCACACAAAACGAACATGGAGCTCCTCACTCAAGGCGCTCAAAACTACATGGCGAAAGACAAGTTCAGTGCCCAAGCCATTTCCCGCTGCCATGGAAACCAAGTGCTCTGGCAGCACATATGTCTGAAAGTGGATATGACACCTAGGGAAGGGAGTGTGTTGGTGAATGGCAACTGCCCGAAGCAGCAGCACAGCTCTTCCACTGCCAAAACAACTCCACCTGCCTCATGAACTTCACATACCATCAGCTGTCCTGGCAGCTATCTAGGAAACCCTGTTGGGTCACTTCCGGTCCCATGCCCATTGAGCCCAGTGGGATGGAATCAAGCAGCTTAGGCACCCACACAAATCTAACATGGAGCTCCTCAATCAAGGCGCTCAAAACTCCACAGCCAAAGACAAGTTCAGTGCCCAAGCCATTTCCCGCTGCCATGGAAACCAAGTGCTCTGGCAGCACATATGTCTGAAAGTGGATATGACACCTAGGGAAGGGAGTGTGGTGGCGAATGGCAACTGCCCGAAGCAGCAGCACAGCTCTTCTACTGCCAAAACAACTCCACCTACCTCATGAACTTCACATACCATCAGCTGTCCTGGCAGCTATCTAGGAAACCTTGTTGGGTCACTTCCGGTCCCATGCCCATTGAGCCCAGTGGGATGGAATCAAGCAGCTTGAGCACCCACACAAATCGAACATGGAGCTCCTCACTCAAGGCGCTCAAAACTCCACGGCCAAAGACAAGTTCAGTGCCGAATCCATTTCCCGCTGCCATGGAAACCAAGTGCTCTGGCAGCACATATGTCTGAAAGTGGATATGACACCTAGGGAAGGGAGTGTGCTGGTGAATGGCAACTGACCGAAGCAGCAGCACAGCTCTTCCACTGCCAAAACAACTCCACCTGCCTCATGAACTTCACATACCATCAGCTGTCCTGGCAGCTATCTAGGAAACCTTGTTGGGTCACTTCCGGTCCCATGCCCATTGAGCCCAGTAGGATGCAATCAAGCAGCTTGAGCACCCACACAAATCTAACATGGAGCTCCTCACTCAAGGCGCTCAAAACTCAACGGCCAAAGACAAGTTCAGTGCCCAAGCCATTTCCCGCTGCCATGGAAACCAAGTGCTCTGGCAGCACCTATGTCTGAAAGTGGATATGACACCTAGGGAAGGGAGTGTGATGGTCAATGGCAACTGTCAGAAGCAGCAGCACAGCTCTTCCAGGGCCAAAACAACTCCACCTGCCTCATGAACTTCACATACCATCAGCTGTCCTGGCAGCTATCTAGGAAACCCTGTTGGGTCACTTCCGGTCCCATGCCCATTGAGCCCAGTGGGATGCAATCAAGCAGCTTCAGCACCCACACAAAACGAACATGGAGCTCCTCACTCAAGGCCCTCTAAACTCCATGGCCAAAGACAAGTTCAGTGCCCAAGCGATTTCCCGCTGCCATGGAAACCAAGTGCTCTGGCAGCACATATGTCTGAAAGTGGATATGACACCTAGGGAAGGGAGTGTGGTGGTGAATGGCAACTGTCAGAAGCAGCAGCACAGCTCTTCCAGGGCCAAAACAACTCCACCTACCTCATGAACTTCACATACCATCAGCTGTCCTGGCAGCTATCTAGGAAACACTGTTGGGTCACTTCCGGTCCCATGCCCATTGAGCCCAGTGGGATGGAATCAAGCAGCTTCAGCACCCACACAAAACGAACATGGAGCTCCTCACTGAAGGCGCTCAAAGCTCCACAGCCAAAGACAAGTTCAGTGCCCAAGCCATTTCCCGCTGCCATGGAAACCAAGTGCTCTGGCAGCACATATGTCTGAAAGTGGATATGACACCTAGGGAAGGGAGTGTGCTGGTGAATGGCAACTGCGCGAAGCAGCAACACAGCTCTTCCACTGCCAAAACAACTCCACCTGCCTCATGAACTTCACATACCATCAGATGTCCTGGCAGCTATCTAGGAAACCCTGTTGGGTCACTTCCGGTCCCATGTCCATTGAGCCCAGTGGGATGGAATCAAGCAGCTTCAGTACCCACACAAAACGAACATGGAGCTCCTCACTCAAGGCGCTAAAACTCCACAGTCAAAGACAAGTTCAGTGCCAGAGCCATTTCCCGCTGCCATGGAAACCAAGTGCTCTGGCAGCACATATGTCTGAAAGTGGATATGACACCTAGGGAAGGAGTGTGCTGGTGAATGGCAACTGTCAGAGGCAGCAGCACAGCTCTTCCACTGCCAAAACAACTCCACCTGCCTCATGAACTTCACATATCATCAGCTGTCCTGGCAGCTATCTAGGAAACCCTGTTGGGTCACTTCCGGTCCTCTGCTCATTGAGCCCAGTGGGATGGAATCAAGCAGCTTCAGCACCCACACAAAACGAACATGGAGCTCCTCACTCAAGGCCCTAAAAACTCCACAGCCAAAGACAAGTTCAGTGCCCAAGCCATTTCCCGCTGCCATGGAAACCAAGTGCTCTGGCAGCACATATGTCTGAAAGTGGATATGGCACCTAGGGAAGGGAGTGTGCTGGTGAATGGCAACTGCCCGAAGCAGCAGCACAGCTCTTCCACTGCCAAAACAACTCCACCTGCCTCATGAACTTCACATACCATCAGCTGTCCTGGCAGCTATCTAGGAAACCCTGTTGGGTCACTTCCGGTCCCATGCCCATTGAGCCCAGTAGGATGCAATCAAGCAGCTTCAGCACCCACACAAAACGAACATGGAGCTCCTCACTCAAGGCACAAAAAACTCCACGGCCAAAGACAAGTTCAGTGCCCAAGACATTTCCCGCTGCCATGGAAACCAAGTGCTCTGGCAGCACATATGTCTGAAAATGGATATGACACCTAGGGAAGGGAGTGTGCTGGTGAATGGCAACTGTCAGAAGCAATAGCACAGCTCTTCCAGGGCCAAAACAACTCCACCTACCTCATGAACTTCACATACCATCAGCTGTCCTGGCAGCTATCTAGGAAACCCTGTTGGGTCACTTCCGGTCCCATGTCCATTGAGCCCAGTGGGATGGAATCAAGCAGCTTCAGCACCCACACAAAACGAACATGGAGCTCCTCACTCAAGGCGCTAAAACTCCACAGCCAAAGACAAGTTCAGTGCCCAAGCCATTTCCCGCTGCCATGGAAACCAAGTGCTCTGGCAGCACATATATCTGAAAGTGGATATGGCACCTAGGGAAGGGAGTGTGCTGGTGAATGGCAACTGCCCGAAGCAGCAGCACAGCTCTTCCACTGCCAAAACAACTCCACCTGCCTCATGAACTTCACATACCATCAGCTGTCCTGGCAGCTATCTAGGAAACACTGTTGGGTCACTTCCGGTCCCATGCCCATTGAGCCCAGTGGGATGGAATCAAGCAGCTTGGGCACCCACACAAAACGAACATGGAGCTCCTCACTCAAGGCGCTCAAAACTACATGGCGAAAGACAAGTTCAGTGCCCAAGCCATTTCCCGCTGCCATGGAAACCAAGTGCTCTGGCAGCACCTATGTCTGAAAGTGGATATGACACCTAGGGAAGGGAGTGTGTTGGTGAATGGCAACTGCCCGAAGCATCAGCACAGCTCTTCCAGCGCCAAAACAACTCCACCTACCTCATGAACTTCACATACCATCAGCTGTCCTGGCAGCTATCTAGGAAACCCTGTTGGGTCACTTCCGGTCCCATGCCCATTGAGCCCAGTGGGATGCAATCAAGCAGCTTCAGCACCCACACAAAACGAACATGGAGCTCCTCACTCAAGGCGCTCAAAACTACATGGCGAAAGACAAGTTCAGTGCCCAAGCCATTTCCCGCTGCCATGGAAACCAAGTGCTCTGGCAGCACATATGTCTGAAAGTGGATATGACACCTAGGGAAGGGAGTGTGTTGGTGAATGGCAACTGCCCGAAGCAGCAGCACAGCTCTTCCACTGCCAAAACAACTCCACCTGCCTCATGAACTTCACATACCATCAGCTGTCCTGGCAGCTATCTAGGAAACCCTGTTGGGTCACTTCCGGTCCCATGCCCATTGAGCCCAGTGGGATGGAATCAAGCAGCTTCAGCACCCACACAAATCTAACATGGAGCTCCTCAATCAAGGCGCTCAAAACTCCACAGCCAAAGACAAGTTCAGTGCCCAAGCCATTTCCCGCTGCCATGGAAACCAAGTGCTCTGGCAGCACATATGTCTGAAAGTGGATATGACACCTAGGGAAGGGAGTGTGGTGGTGAATGGCAACTGTCAGAAGCAGCAGCACAGCTCTTCTACTGCCAAAACAACTCCACCTACCTCATGAACTTCACATACCATCAGCTGTCCTGGCAGCTATCTAGGAAACCTTGTTGGGTCACTTCCGGTCCCATGCCCATTGAGCCCAGTGGGATGGAATCAAGCAGCTTGAGCACCCACACAAATCGAACATGGAGCTCCTCACTCAAGGCGCTCAAAACTCCACGGCCAAAGACAAATTCAGTGCCGAATCCATTTCCCGCTGCCATGGAAACCAAGTGCTCTGGCAGCACATATGTCTGAAAGTGGATATGACACCTAGGGAAGGGAGTGTGCTGGTGAATGGCAACTGACCGAAGCAGCAGCACAGCTCTTCCACTGCCAAAACAACTCCACCTGCCTCATGAACTTCACATACCATCAGCTGTCCTGGCAGCTATCTAGGAAACCCTGTTGGGTCACTTCCGGTCCCATGCCCATTGAGCCCAGTGGGATGGAATCAAGCAGCTTGAGCACCCACACAAATCTAACATGGAGCTCCTCACTCAAGGCGCTCAAAACTCAACGGCCAAAGACAAGTTCAGTGCCCAAGCCATTTCCCGCTGCCATGGAAACCAAGTGCTCTGGCAGCACATATGTCTGAAAGTGGATATGACACCTAGGGAAGGGAGTGTGCTGGTGAATGGCAACTGCCCGAAGCAGCAGCACAGCTCTTCCACTGCCAAAACAACTCCACCTACCTCATGAACTTCACATACCATCAGCTGTCCTGGCAGCTATCTAGGAAACCCTGTTGGGTCACTTCCGGTCCCATGCCCATTGAGCCCAGTAGGATGCCATCAAGCAGCTTGAGCACCCACACAAAACGAACATGGAGCTCCTCACTCAAGGCGCAAAAAACTCCACGGCCAAAGACAAGTTCAGTGCCCAAGCCATTTCCCGCTGCCATGGAAACCAAGTGCTCTGGCAGCACATATGTCTGAAAGTGGATATGACACCTAGGGAAGGGAGTGTGCTGGTGAATGGCAACTGTCAGAAGCAATAGCACAGCTCTTCCAGGGCCAAAACAACTCCACCTACCTCATGAACTTCACATACCATCAGCTGTCCTGGCAGCTATCTAGGAAACCTTGTTGGGTCACTTCCGGTCCCATGCCCATTGAGCCCAGTGGGATGGAATCAAGCAGCTTGAGCACCCACACAAATCGAACATGGAGCTCCTCACTCAAGGCGCTCAAAACTCAACGGCCAAAGACAAGTTCAGTGCCCAAGCCATTTCCCGCTGCCATGGAAACCAAGTGCTCTGGCAGCACCTATGTCTGAAAGTGGATATGACACCTACGGAAGGGAGTGTGATGGTCAATGGCAACTGTCAGAAGCAGCAGCACAGCTCTTCCACTGCCAAAACAACTCCACCTGCCTCATGAACTTCACATACCATCAGCTGTCCTGGCAGCTATCTAGGAAACCCTGTTGGGTCACTTTAGGTCCCATGCCCATTGAGCCCAGTGGGATGCAATCAAGCAGCTTCAGCACCCACACAAAACGAACATGGAGCTCCTCACTCAAGGCCCTCTAAACTCCATGGCCAAAGACAAGTTCAGTGCCCAAGCGATTTCCCGCTGCCATGGAAACCAAGTGCTCTGGCAGCACATATGTCTGAAAGTGGATATGACACCTAGGGAAGGGAGTGTGGTGGTGAATGGCAACTGTCAGAAGCAGCAGCACAGCTCTTCCACTGCCAAAACAACTCCACCTACCTCATGAACTTCACATACCATCAGCTGTCCTGGCAGCTATCTAGGAAACCTTGTTGTGTCATTTCCGGTCCTATGCCCATTGAGCCCAGTGGGATGGAATCAAGCAGCTTGAGCACCCACACAAAACGAACATGGAGCTCCTCACTCAAGGCGCTCAAAACTCCATGGCCAAAGACAAGTTCAGTGCCCAAGCCATTCCCCGCTGCCATGGAAACCAAGTGCTCTGGCAGCACATATGTCTGAAAGTGGATATGACACCTAGGGAAGGGAGTGTGCTGGTGAATGGCAACTGACCGAAGCAGCAGCACAGCTCTTCCACTGCCAAAACAACTCCACCTGCCTCATGAACTTCACATACCATCAGCTGTCCTGGCAGCTATCTAGGAAACCCTGTTGGGTCACTTCCGGTCCCATGCCCATTGAGCCCAGTGGGATGGAATCAAGTTGCTTCACCACCCACACAAAGCGAACATGGAGCTCCTCACTCAAGGCGCTCAAAACTCCACAGCCAAAGACAAGTTCACTGCCGAATCCATTTCCCGCTGCCATGGAAACCAAGTGCTCTGGCAGCACATATGTCTGAAAGTGGATATGACACCTAGGGAAGGGAGTGTGCTGGTGAATGGCAACTGCCCGAAGCAGCAGCACAGCTCTTCCACTGCCAAAACAACTCCACCTACCTCATGAACTTCACATACCATCAGCTGTCCTGGCAGCTATCTAGGAAACCCTGTTGGGTCACTTCCGGTCCCATGCCCATTGAGCCCAGTGGGATGGAATCAAGCAGCTTGAGCACCCACACAAATCTAACATGGAGCTCCTCACTCAAGGCGCTCAAAACTCAACGGCCAAAGACAAGTTCAGTGCCCAAGCCATTTCCCGCTGCCATGGAAACCAAGTGCTCTGGCAGCACCTATGTCTGAAAGTGGATATGACACCTACGGAAGGGAGTGTGATGGTCAATGGCAACTGTCAGAAGCAGCAGCACAGCTCTTCCACTGCCAAAACAACTCCACCTGCCTCATGAACTTCACATACCATCAGCTGTCCTGGCAGCTATCTAGGAAACCCTGTTGGGTCACTTCCGGTCCCATGCCCATTGAGCCCAGTGGGATGCAATCAAGCAGCTTCAGCACCCACACAAAACGAACATGGAGCTCCTCACTCAAGGCCCTCTAAACTCCATGGCCAAAGACAAGTTCAGTGCCCAAGCGATTTCCCGCTGCCATGGAAACCAAGTGCTCTGGCAGCACATATGTCTGAAAGTGGATATGACACCTAGGGAAGGGAGTGTGGTGGTGAATGGCAACTGCCCGAAGCAGCAGCACAGCTCTTCCAGGGCCAAAACAACTCCACCTACCTCATGAACTTCACATACCATCAGCTGTCCTGGCAGCTATCTAGGAAACCTTGTTGTGTCATTTCCGGTCCTATGCCCATTGAGCCCAGTGGGATGGAATCAAGCAGCTTGAGCACCCACACAAAACGAACATGGAGCTCCTCACTCAAGGCGCTCAAAACTCCATGGCCAAAGACAAGTTCAGTGCCCAAGCCATTCCCCGCTGCCATGGAAACCAAGTGCTCTGGCAGCACATATGTCTGAAAGTGGATATGACACCTAGGGAAGGGAGTGTGCTGGTGAATGGCAACTGACCGAAGCAGCAGCACAGCTCTTCCACTGCCAAAACAACTCCACCTGCCTCATGAACTTCACATACCATCAGCTGTCCTGGCAGCTATCTAGGAAACCCTGTTGGGTCACTTCCGGTCCCATGCCCATTGAGCCCAGTGGGATGGAATCAAGTTGCTTCACCACCCACACAAAGCGAACATGGAGCTCCTCACTCAAGGCGCTCAAAACTCCACAGCCAAAGACAAGTTCACTGCCGAATCCATTTCCCGCTGCCATGGAAACCAAGTGCTCTGGCAGCACATATGTCTGAAAGTGGATATGACACCTAGGGAAGGGAGTGTGCTGGTGAATGGCAACTGCTCGAAGCAGCAGCACAGCTCTTCCACTGCCAAAACAACTCCACCTACCTCATGAACTTCACATACCACAGCAGTCCTGGCAGCTATCTAGGAAACCCTGTTGGGTCACTTCCGGTCCCATGCCCATTGAGCCCAGTAGGATGCAATCAAGCAGCTTCAGCACCCACACAAAACGAACATGGAGCTCCTCACTCAAGGCGCTCAAAACTCCACGGCCAAAGACAAGTTCAGTGCCCAAGCCATTTCCCGCTGCCATGGAAACCAAGTGCTCTGGCAGCACATATGTCTGAAAGTGGATATGACACCTAGGGAAGGGAGTTTACTGGTGAATGGCAACTGCCCGAAGCAGCAGCACAGCTCTTCCAGTGCCAAAACAACTCCACCTACCTCATGAACTTCACATACCATCAGCTGTCCTCTCAGCTATCTAGGAAACCCTGTTGGGTCACTTCGGGTCCCATGCCCATTCAGCCCAGTGGGATGGAATCAAGCAGCTTGAGCACCCACACAAATCTAACATGGAGCTCCTCACTCAAGGCGCTCAAAACTACATGGCGAAAGACAAGTTCAGTGCCCAAGCGATTTCCCGCTGCCATGGAAACCAAGTGCTCTGGCAGCACATATGTCTGAAAGTGGATATGACACCTAGGGAAGGGAGTGTGGTGGTGAATGGCAACTGTCAGAAGCAGCAGCACAGCTCTTCTACTGCCAAAACAACTCCACCTACCTCATGAACTTCACATACCATCAGCTGTCCTGGCAGCTATCTAGGAAACCTTGTTGGGTCACTTCCGGTCCCATGCCCATTGAGCCCAGTGGGATGGAATCAAGCAGCTTCAGCACCCACAAAAATCGAACATGGAGCTCCTCACTCAAGGCGCTCAAAACTCCACGGCCAAAGACAAGTTCAGTGCCGAATCCATTTCCCGCTGCCATGGAAACCAAGTGCTCTGGCAGCACATATGTCTGAAAGTGGATATGACACCTGGGAAGGGAGTGTGCTGGTGAATGGCAACTGACCGAAGCAGCAGCACAGCTCTTCCACTGCCAAAACAACTCCACCTGCCTCATGAACTTCACATACCATCAGCTGTCCTGGCAGCTATCTAGGAAACCCTGTTGGGTCACTTCCGGTCCCATGCCCATTGAGCCCAGTGGGATGGAATCAAGCAGCTTGAGCACACACACAAAGCGAACATGCAGCTCCTCACTCAAGGCGCTCAAAACTCCACAGCCAAAGACAAGAACAGTGCCCAAGCCATTTCCCACTGCCATGGAAATCAAGTGCTCTGGCAGCACATAGCATCAGCTGTCCTGGCAGCTATCTAGGAAACCTTGTTGTGTCATTTCCGGTCCTATGCCCTTTTGAGCCCAGTGGGATGGAATCAAGCAGCTTGAGCACCCACACAAATCTAACATGGAGCTCCTGACTCAAGGCGCTCAAAACTCCACGGCCAAAGACAAGTTCAGTGCCGAATCCATTTCCCGCTGCCATGGAAACCAAGTGCTCTGGCAGCACATATGTCTGAAAGTGGATATGACACCTAGGGAAGGGAGTGTGCTGGTGAATGGCAACTGCCCGAAGCAGCAGCACAGCTCTTCCAGTGCCAAAACAACTCCACCTGCCTCATGAACTTCACATACCATCAGCTGTCCTGGCAGCTATCTAGGAAACCCTGTTGGGTCACTTCCGGTCACATGCCCATTGAGCTCAGGAGGATGGAAACAAGAAGCTTGAGCACCCACACAAATCTAACATGGAGCTCCTCACTCAAGGCGCTCAAAACTCCACAGCCAAAGACAAGTTAAGTGACCAAGCCATTTCCGGCTGCCATGGAAACCAAGTGCTCTGGCAGCACATATGTCTGAAAGTGGATATGACACCTAGGGAAGGGAGTGTGCTGGTGAATGGCAACTGACCGAAGCAGCAGCACAGCTCTTCCACTGCCAAAACAACTCCACCTGCCTCATGAACTTCACATACCATCAGCTGTCCTGGCAGCTATCTAGGAAACCCTGTTGGGTCACTTCCGGTCCCATGCCCATTCAGCCCAGTGGGATGCAATCAAGCAGCTTCAGCACCCACACAAAACGAACATAGAGCTCCTCACTCAAGGCGCAAAAAACTCCACAGCCAAGACAAGTTCAGTGCCCAAGCCATTTCCCGCTGCCATGTAAACCAAGTGCTCTGGCAGCACATATGTCTGAAAGTGGATATGACACCTAGGGAAGGGAGTGTGCTGGTGAATGGCAACTCTCAGAAGCAGCAGCACAGATCTTCTATGCCAAAACAACTCCACCTACCTCATGAACTTCACATACCATCAGCTGTCCTGGCAGCTATCTAGGAAACCCTGTTGGGTCACTCCCTGTCTCATGCCCATTGAGCCCAGGGGGATGGAATCAAGCAGCTTGAGCACCCACACAAATCTAACTTGGAGCTCCTCACTCAAGGCGCTCAAAACTCCACGGCCAAAGACAAGTTCAGTGCCCAAGCCATTTCCCGCTGCCATGGAAACCAAGTGCTCTGGCAGCATATATGTCTGAAAGTGGATATGACACCTAGGGAAGGGAGTGTGCTGGTGAATGGCAACTGCCCGAAGCAGCAGCACAGCTCTTCCACTGCCAAAACAACTCCACCTGCCTCATGAACTTCACATACCATCAGCTGTCCTGGCAACTATCTAGGAAACCCTGTTGGGTCACTTCCGGTCCCATGCCCATTGAGCCCAGTGGGATGGAATCAAGCAGCTTCAGCACCCACACAAAACGAACATGGAGCTCCTCACTCAAGGCGCTCAAAACTCCACAGCCAAAGACAAGTTCAGTGCCGAATCCATTTCCCGCTGCCATGGAAACCAAGTGCTCTGGCAGCACATATGTCTGAAAGTGGATATGACACCTAGGGAAGGGAGTTTGTTGGTGAATGGCAACTGTCAGAAGCAGCAGCACAGCTCTTCCAGGGCCAAAACAACTCCACCTACCTCATGAACTTCACATACCATCAGCTGTCCTGGCAGCTATCTAGGAAACCCTGTTGGGTCACTTCCGGTCCCATGCCCATTGAGCCCAGTGGGATGGAATCAAGCAGCTTGAGCACCCACACAAAACGAACATGGAGCTCCTCACTCAAGGCGCAAAAAACTCCACGGCCAAAGACAAGTTCAGTGCCCAAGCCATTTCCCGCTGCCATGGAAACCAAGTGCTCTGGCAGCACATATGTCTGAAAGTGGATATGACACCTAGGGAAGGGAGTGTGCTGGTGAATTATAACTAACCGAAGCAGCAGCACAGCTCTTCCAGTGCCAAAACAACTCCACCTACCTCATGAACTTCACATACCATCAGCTGTCCTGGCAGCTATCTAGGAAACTCTGTTGGGTCACTTCCGGTCCCATGCCCATTGAGCCCAGTGGGATGGAATCAAGCAGCTTCAGCACCCACACAAAACGAACATGGAGCTCCTCACTCAAGGCGCTCAAAACTCCACAGCCAAAGACAAGTTCAGTGCCCAAGCCATTTCCCGCTGCCATGGAAACCAAGTGCTCTGGCAGCACATATGTCTGAAAGTGGATATGACACCTAGGGAAGGGAGTGTGGTGGTGAATGGCAACTGCCCGAAGCAGCAACACAGCTCTTCCACTGCCAAAACAACCCCACCTGCCTCATGAACTTCACATACCATCAGCTCTCCTGGCAGCTATCTAGGAAACACTGTTGGGTCACTTCCGGTCCCCTGCCCATTGAGCCCAGTGGGATGCAATCAAGCAGCTTCAGCACCCACACAAAACTAACATGGAGCTCCTCACTCAAGGCGCTCAAAGCTCCACAGCCAAAGACAAGTTCAGTGCCCAAGCCATTTCCCGCTGCCATGGAAACCAAGTGCTCTGGCAGCACATATGTCTGAAAGTGGATATGACACCTAGGGAAGGGAGTGTGCTGGTGAATTTTAACTAACCGAAGCAGCAGCACAGCTCTTCCAGTGCCAAAACAACTCCACCTACCTCATGAACTTCACATACCATCAGCTGTCCTGGCAGCTATCTAGGAAACTCTGTTGGGTCACTTCCGGTCCCATGCCCATTGAGCCCAGTGGGATGGAATCAAGCAGCTTCAGCACCCACACAAAACGAACATGGAGCTCCTCACTCAAGGCGCTCAAAACTCCACAGCCAAAGACAAGTTCAGTGCCCAAGCCATTTCCCGCTGCCATGGAAACCAAGTGCTCTGGCAGCACATATGTCTGAAAGTTAATATGACACCTAGGGAAGGGAGTGTGCTGGTGAATGGCAACTGCCCGAAGCAGCAGCACAGCTCTTCTAGTGCCAAAACAACTCCACCTACCTCATGAACTTCACATACCATCAGCTGTCCTGGCAGCTATCTAGGAAACCCTGTTGGGTCACTTCCGGTCCCATGCCCATTGAGCCCAGTGGGATGGAATCAAGCAGCTTCAGCACACACACAAATCTAACATGGAGCTCCTCACTCAAGGCCCTAAAAACTCCACAGAAAAAAGACAAGTTCAGTGCCCAAGCCATTTCCCGCTGCCATGGAAACCAAGTGCTCTGGCAGCACATATGTCTGAAAGTGGATATGACCCCTAGGGAAGGGAGTGTGCTGGTGAATGGCAACTGCCCGAAGCAGCAGCACAGCTCTTCCACTGCCAAAACAACTCCACCTACCTCATGAACTTCACATACCATCAGCTGTCCTGGCAGCTATCTAGGAAACCCTGTTGGGTCACTTCCGGTCCCATGCCCATTGAGCCCAGTGGGATGGAATCAAGCAGCTTGAGCACCCACACAAATCTAACATGGAGCTCCTCACTCAAGGCGCTCAAAACTCCATGGCCAAAGACAAGTTCAGTGCCGAATCCATTTCCCGCTGCCATGGAAACCAAGTGCTCTGGCAGCACATATGTCTGAAAGTTGATATGGCACCTAGGGAAGGGAGTGTGCTGGTGAATGGCAACTGCCCGAAGCAGAAGCACAGCTCTTCCAGAACGAAAACAACTCCACCTACCTCATGAACTTCACATACCATCAGCTGTCCTGGCAGCTATCTAGGAAACCCTGTTGGGTCACTTCCGGTCCCATGCCCATTGAGCCCAGGGGGATGGAATGAAGCAGCTTCAGCACCCACACAAAACGAACATGGAGCTCCTCACTCAAGGCGCAAAAAACTCCACAGCCAAGACAAGTTCAGTGCCCAAGCCATTTCCCGCTGCCATGGAAACCAAGTGCTCTGGCAGCACATATGTCTGAAAGTGGATATGGCACCTAGGGAAGGGAGTGTGCTGGTGAATGGCAACTGCCCGAAGCAGCAGCACAGCTCTTCCACTGCCAAAACAACTCCACCTGCCTCATGAACTTCACATACCATCAGCTGTCCTGGCAGCTATCTAGGAAACCCTGTTGGGTCACTTCCGGTCCCATGCATTTGAGCCCAGTGGGATGCAATCAAGCAGCTTGAGCACCCACACAAAACGAACATGGAGCTCGTCACTCAAGGCGCTCAAAACTCCTCGGCCAAAGACAAGTTCAGTGCCCAAGCCATTTCCCGCTGCCATGGAAACCAAGTGCTCTGGCAACACATATGTCTGAAAGTGGATATGACACCTAGGGAAGGGAGTGTGGTGGTGAATGGCAACTGCCCGAAGCAGCAGCACAGCTCTTCCACTGCCAAAACAACTCCACCTGCCTCATGAACTTCACATACCATCAGCTGTCCTGGCAGCTATCTAGGAAACCCTGTTGGGTCATTTCCGGTCCCATGCCCATTGAGCCCAGTCGGATGGAATCAAGCAGCTTCAGCACCCACACAAAGCGAACATGGAGCTCCTCACTCAAGGCGCTCAAAACTCCACAGCCAAAGACAAGTTCAGTGCCCAAGCCATTTCCCGCTGCCATGGAAACCAAGTGCTCTGGCAGCACATATGTCTGAAAGTGGATATGACCCCTAGGGAAGGGAGTGTGCTGGTGAATGGCAACTGTCAGAAGCAATAGCACAGCTCTTCCAGGGCCAAAACAACTCCACCTACCTCATGAACTTCACATACCATCAGCTGTCCTGGCAGCTATCTAGGAAACCTTGTTGGGTCACTTCCGGTCCCATGCCCATTGAGCCCAGTGGGATGGAATCAAGCAGCTTGAGCACCCACACAAATCTAACATGGAGCTCCTCACTCAAGGCGCTCAAAACTCCACGGCCAAAGACAAGTTCAGTGCCCAAGCCATTTCCCGCTGCCATGGAAACCAAGTGCTCTGGCAGCACATATGTCTGAAAGTGGATATGGCACCTAGGGAAGGGAGTGTGCTGGTGAATGGCAACTGCCCGAAGCAGCAGCACAGCTCTTCCAGTGCCAAAACAACTCCACCTGCCTCATGAACTTCACATACCATCAGCTGTCCTGGCAGCTATCTAGGAAACCTTGTTGGGTCACTTCCGGTCCCATGCCCATTGAGCTCAGGAGGATGGAATCAAGCAGCTTCAGCACCCACACAAATCTAACATGGAGCTCCTCACTCAAGGCGCTCAAAGCTCCACAGCCAAAGACAAGTTCAGTGCCCAAGCCATTTCCCGCTGCCATGGAAACCAAGTGCTCTGGCAGCACATATGTCTGAAAGTGGATATGACACCTAGGGAAGGGAGTGTGCTGGTGAATGGCAACTGTCAGAAGCAATAGCACAGCTCTTCTACTGCCAAAACAACTCCACCTGCCTCATGAACTTCACATACCATCAGCTGTCCTGGCAGCTATCTAGGAAACCTTGTTGGGTCACTTCCGGTCCCATGCCCATTGAGCCCAGTGGGATGGAATCAAGCAGCTTGAGCACCCACACAAATCTAACATGGAGCTCCTCACTCAAGGCGCTCAAAACTCCACAGCCAAAGACAAGTTCAGTGCCCAAGCCATTTCCCGCTGCCATTGAAACCAAGTGCTCTGGCAGCACATATGTCTGAAAGTGGATATGACACCTAGGGAAGGGAGTGTGCTGGTGAATGGCAACTGCCCGAAGCAGCAGCACAGCTCTTCCAGTGGCAAAACAACTCCACCTGCCTCATGAACTTCACATACCATCAGCTGTCCTGGCAGCTATCTAGGAAACCCTGTTGGGTCACTTCCGGTCCCATGCCCATTGAGCCCAGTGGGATGCAATCAAGCAGCTTCAGCACCCACACAGAACGAACATGGAGCTCCTCACTCAAGGCGCAAAAAACTCCACAGCCAAGACAAGTTCAGTGCCCAAGCCATTTCCCGCTGCCATGGAAACCAAGTGCTCTGGCAGCACATATGTCTGAAAGTGGATATGACACCTAGGGAAGGGAGTGTGCTGGTGAATGGCAACTCTCAGAAGCAGCAGCACAGATCTTCTATGCCAAAACAACTCCACCTACCTCATGAACTTCACATACCATCAGCTGTCCTGGCAGCTATCTAGGAAACCCTGTTGGGTCACTTCCGGTCCCATGCCCATTGAGCCCAGTGGGATGGAATCAAGCAGCTTCAGCACCCACACAAAACGAACATGGAGCTCCTCACTCAAGGCGCTCAAAACTCCATGGCCAAAGACAAGTTCAGTGCCCAAGCCATTTCCCGCTGCCATGGAAACCAAGTGCTCTGGCAGCACATATGTCTGAAAGTGGATATGACACCTAGGGAAGGGAGTCTGGTCGTGAATGGCAACTGCTCGAAGCAGCAGCACAGCTCTTCCACTGCCAAAACAACTCCACCTGCCTCATGAACTTCACATACCATCAGCTGTCCTGGCAGGTATGTTGGACACCTTGTTGGGTCACTTCCGGTCCCATGCCCATTGAGAAAAGTGGGATGGAATCAAGCAGCTTCAGCACCCACACAAAATGAACATGCAGCTCCTCAGTCAAGGCGCTCAAAACTCCACAGCCAAAGACAAGTTCAGTGCCCAAGCCATTTCCCGCTGCCATGGAAACCAAGTGCTCTGGCAGCACATATGTCTGAAAGTGGATATGACCCCTAGGGAAGGGAGTGTGCTGGTGAATGGCAACTGTCAGAAGCAATAGCACAGCTCTTCCAGGGCCAAAACAACTCCACCTACCTCATGAACTTCACATACCATCAGCTGTCCTGGCAGCTATCTAGAAAACCTTGTTGGGTCACTTCCGGTCCCATGCCCATTGAGCCCAGTGGGATGGAATCAAGCAGCTTGAGCACCCACACAAATCTAACATGGAGCTCCTCACTCAAGGCGCTCAAAACTCCACGGCCAAAGACAAGTTCAGTGCCGAATCCATTTCCCGCTGCCATGGAAACCAAGTGCTCTGGCAGCACATATGTCTGAAAGTGGATATGACACCTAGGGAAGGGAGTGTGCTGGTGAATGGCAACTGCCCGAAGCAGCAGCACAGCTCTTCCACTGCCAAAACAACTCCACCTGCCTCATGAACTTCACATACCATCAGCTGTCCTGGCAGCTATCTAGGAAACCCTGTTGGGTCACTTCCGGTCCCCTGCTCATTGAGCCCAGTGGGATGGAATCAAGCAGCTTCAGCACCCACACAAAACGAACATGGAGCTCCTCACTCAAGGCCCTAAAAACTCCACAGCCAAAGACAAGTTCAGTGCCCAAGCCATTTCCCGCTGCCATGGAAACCAAGTGCTCTGGCAGCTCCTATGTCTGAAAGAGGATATGACACCTAGGGAAGGGAGTGTGCTGGTGAATGGCAACTGCGCGAAGCAGCAACACAGCTCTTCCACTGCCAAAACAACTCCACCTGCCTCATGAACTTCACATACCATCAGCTGTCCTGGCAGCTATCTAGGAAACCCTGTTGGGTCACTTCCGGTCCCATGCCCATTGAGCCCAGTGGGATGGAATCAAGCAGCTTCAGCACCCACACAAAATGAACATGGAGCTCCTCACTCAAGGCCCTCTAAACTCCATGGCCAAAGACAAGTTCAGTGCCCAAGCCATTTCCCGCTGCCATGGAAACCAAGTGCTCTGGCAGCACATATGTCTGAAAGTGGATATGGCACCTAGGGAAGGGAGTGTGCTGGTGAATGGCAACTGCCCGAAGCAGCAGCACAGCTCTTCCACTGCCAAAACAACTCCACCTGCCTCATGAACTTCACATACCATCAGCTGTCCTGGCAGCTATCTAGGAAACCCTGTTGGGTCACTTCCGGCCCCATGCCCATTGAGCAAGGGGGATGGAATCAAGCAGCTTGAGCACCCACACAAAACGAACATGGAGCTCCTCACTCAAGGCGCTCAAAACTCCATGGCGAAAGACAAGTTCAGTGCCCAAGCCATTTCCCGCTGCCATGGAAACCAAGTGCTCTGGCAGCACATATGTCTGAAAGTGGATATGACACCTAGAGAATTGAGTTTGCTGGTGAATGGCAACTGCCCGAAGCATCAGCACAGCTCTTCCAGTGCCAAAACAACTCCACCTACCTCATGAACTTCACATACCATCAGCTGTCCTGGCAGCTATCTAGGAAACCCTGTTGGGTCACTTCCGGTCCCATGCCCATTGAGCCCAGTGGGATGCAATCAAGCAGCTTCAGCACCCACACAGAACGAACATGGAGCTCCTCACTCAAGGCGCTTAAAACTCCATGGCCAAAGACAAGTTCAGTGCCCAAGCCATTTCCCGCTGCCATGGAAACCAAGTGCTCTGGCAGCACATATGTCTGAAAGTGGATATGACACCTAGGGAAGGGAGTGTGCTGGTGAATGGCAACTCTCAGAAGCAGCAGCACAGCTCTTCCACTGCCAAAACAACTCCACCTACCTCATGAACTTCACATACCATCAGCTGTCCTGGCAGCTATCTAGGAAACCCTGTTGGGTCACTTCCGGTCCCATGCCCATTGAGCCCAGTGGATGGAATCAAGCAGTTTCAGCACCCACACAAAACGAACATGGAGCTCCTCACTCAAGGCGCTCAAAACTCCATGGCCAAAGACAAGTTCAGTGCCCAAGCCATTTCCCGCTGCCATGGAAACCAAGTGCTCTGGCAGCACATATGTCTGAAAGTGGATATGACACCTAGGGAAGGGAGTCTGGTCGTGAATGGCAACTGCTCGAAGCAGCAGCACAGCTCTTCCACTGCCAAAACAACTCCACCTGCCTCATGAACTTCACATACCATCAGCTGTCCTGGCAGGTATGTTGGACACCTTGTTGGGTCACTTCCGGTCCCATGCCCATTGAGAAAAGTGGGATGCAATCAAGCAGCTTCAGCACCCACACAAAATGAACATGCAGCTCCTCAGTCAAGGCGCTCAAAACTCCATGGCCAAAGACAAGTTCAGTGCCCAAGCCATTTCCCGCTGCCATGGAAACCAAGTGCTCTGGCAGCACATATGTCTGAAAGTGGATATGACACCTAGAGAACTCTGTGTGGTGGTGAATGACAACTGCCCGAAGCAGCAGCACAGCTCTTCCACTGCCAAAACAACTCCACCTGCCTCATGAACTTCACATACCATCAGCTGTCCAGGCTGCTATCTAGGAAACCCTGTTGGTTCACTTCCGGTCCCATGCCCATTGAGCCCAGTGGGATGGAATCAAGCAGCTTCAGCAAACACACAAAACGAACATGGAGCTCCTCACTCAAGGCGCTCAAAACTCCACAGAAAAAGACAAGTTCAGTGCCCAAGCCACTTTTCGCCTCCATGGAAACCAAGTGCTCTTACAGCACATATGTCCTAAAGTGGATATGACACCTAGGAAAGGGAGTGTGCTGGTGAATGGCAACTGCCCGAAGCAGCAGCACAGCTCTTCCACTGCCAAAACAACTCCACCTGCCTCATGAACTTCACATACCATCAGCTGTCCAGGCTGCTATCTAGGAAACCCTGTTGGGTCACTTCCTGTCCCATGCCCATTGAGCCCAGTGAGATGGAATCAAGCAGCTTCAGCACCCACACAAAACGAACATGGAGCTCCTCACGCCAGGCGCTCAAAACTCCACGGCCAAAGACATGTTCAGTGCCCAAGCCATTTCCCGCTGCCATGGAAAACAAGTGCTCTGGCAGCACATATGTCTGAAAGTGGATATGACACCTAGGGAAGGGAGTGTGCTGGTGAATGGCAACTGCCCGAAGCAGCAGCACAGCTCTTCCACTGCCAAAACAACTCCACCTGCCTCATGAACTTCACATACCATCAGCTGTCCTGGCAGCTATCTGGGAAACCCTGTTGGGTCACCTCCGGTCCCATGCCCATTGAGCCCAGTGGATGGAATCAAGCAGTTTCAGCACACACACAAAACGAACATGGAGCTCCTCACTCCAGGCGCTCAAAACTCCATGGCCAAAGACAAGTTCAGTGCCCAAGCCATTTCCCGCTGCCATGGAAACCAAGTGCTCTGGCAGCACATATGTCTGAAAGTGGATATGACAACTAGGGAAGGAGTGTGCTGGTGAATGGCAACTGTCAGAGGCAGCAGCACAGCTCTTCCACTGCCTAAACAACTCCACCTGCCTCATGAACTTCACATATCATCAGCTGTCCTGGCAGCTATCTAGGAAACCCTGTTGGGTCACTTCCGGTCCCCTGCTCATTGAGCCCAGTGGGATGGAATCAAGCAGCTTCAGCACCCACACAAAACGAACATGGAGCTCCTCACTCAAGGCCCTAAAAACTCCACAGCCAAAGACAAGTTCAGTGCCCAAGCCATTTCCCGCTGCCATGGAAACCAAGTGCTCTGGCAGCTCCTATGTCTGAAAGAGGATATGACACCTAGGGAAGGGAGTGTGCTGGTGAATGGCAACTGCGCGAAGCAGCAGCACAGCTCTTCCACTGCCAAAACAACTCCACCTGCCTCATGAACTTCACATAACATCAGCTGTCCTGGCAGCTATCTAGGAAACCCTGTTGGCTCACTTCCGGTCCCATGCCCATTGAGCCCAGTGGGATGGAATCAAGCAGCTTCAGCACCCACACAAAACGAACATGGAGCTCCTCACTCAAGGCCCTCTAAACTCCATGGCCAAAGACAAGTTCAGTGCCCAAGCCATTTCCCGCTGCCATGGAAACCAAGTGCTCTGGCAGCACATATGTCTGAAAGTGGATATGGCACCTAGGGAAGGGAGTGTGCTGGTGAATGGCAACTGCCCGAAGCAGCAGCACAGCTCTTCCACTGCCAAAACAACTCCACCTGCCTCATGAACTTCACATACCATCAGCTGTCCTGGCAGCTATCTAGGAAACCCTGTTGGGTCACTTCCGGCCCCATGCCCATTGAGCAAGGGGGATGGAATCAAGCAGCTTGAGCACCCACACAAAACGAACATGGAGCTCCTCACTCAAGGCGCTCAAAACTCCATGGCGAAAGACAAGTTCAGTGCCCAAGCCATTTCCCGCTGCCATGGAAACCAAGTGCTCTGGCAGCACATATGTCTGAAAGTGGATATGACACCTAGGGAATTGAGTTTGCTGGTGAATGGCAACTGCCCGAAGCAGCAGCACAGCTCTTCCAGTGCCAAAACAACTCCACCTACCTCATGAACTTCACATACCATCAGCTGTCCTGGCAGCTATCTAGGAAACCCTGTTGGATCACTTCCGGTCCCATGTCCATTGAGCCCAGTGGGATGCAATCAAGCAGCTTCAGCACCCACACAAAATGAACATGGAGCTCCTCACTCAAGGCGCTCAAAACTACATGGCGAAAGACACGTTCAGTGCCCAAGCCATTTCCCGCTGCCATGGAAACCAAGTGCTCTGGCAGCACATATGTCTGAAAGTGGATATGACACCTAGGGAAGGGAGTGTGTTGGTGAATGGCAACTGCCCGAAGCAGCAGCACAGCTCTTCCACTGCCAAAACAACTCCACCTGCCTCATTAACTTCACATACCATCAGCTGTCCTGGCAGCTATCTAGGAAACCCTGTTGGGTCACTTCCGGTCCCATGCCCATTGAGCCCAGTGGGATGGAATCAAGCAGCTTCAGCACCCACACAAATCTAACATGGAGCTCCTCACTCAAGGCGCTCAAAACTCCACGGCCAAAGACAAGTTCAGTGCCCAAGCCATTTCCCGCTGCCATGGAAACCAAGTGCTCTGGCAGCACATATGTCTGAAAGTGGTTATGACACCTAGGGAAGGGAGTGTGCTGGTGAATGGCAACTGTCAGAAGCAGCAGCACAGCTCTTCTACTGCCAAAACAACTCCACCTGCCTCATGAACTTCACATACCATCAGCTGTCCTGGCAGCTATCTGGGAATCCCTGTTGGGTCACTTCCGGTCCCATGCCCATTGAGCCCAGTGGGATGGAATCAAGCAGCTTGAGCACACACACAAAGCGAACATGGAGCTCCTCACTCAAGGCGCTCAAAACTCCACAGCCAAAGACAAGTTCAGTGCCCAAGCCATTTCCCGCTGCCATGGAAACCAAATGCTCTGGCAGCACATAGCATCAGCTGTCCTGGCAGCTATCTAGGAAACCTTGTTGTGTCATTTCCGGTCCTATGCCCATTGAGCCCAGTGGGATGGAATCAAACAGCTTGAGCACCCACACAAATCTAACATGGAGCTCCTCACTCAAGGCGCTCAAAACTCCACGGCCAAAGACAAGTTCAGTGCCCAAGCCATTTCCCGCTGCCATGGAAACCAAGTGCTCTGGCAGCACATATGTCTCAAAGTGGATATGACACCTAGGGAAGGGAGTGTGCTGGTGAATGGCAACTGTCAGAAGCAATAGCACAGCTCTTCCAGTGCCAAAACAACTCCACCTACCTCATGAACTTCACATACCATCAGCTGTCCTGGCAGCTATCTAGGAAAACCTGTTGGGTCACTTCCGGTCCCATGCCCATTGAGCCCAGTGGGATGCAATCAAGCAGCTTCAGCACCCACACAAAGCGAACATGGAGCTCCTCACTCAAGGCGCTCAAAACTCCACGGCCAAAGACAAGTTCAGTGCCGAAGCCATTTCCCGCTGCCATGGAAACCAAGTGCTCTGGCAGCACATATGTCTGAAAGTGGATATGACACCTAGGGAAGGGAGTGTGCTGGTGAATGGCAACTGCCCGAAGCAGCAGCACAGCTCTTCTACTGCCAAAACAACTCCACCTACCTCATGAACTTCACATACCATCAGCTGTCCTGGCAGCTATCTAGGAAACCCTGTTGGGTCACTTCCGGTCCCATGCCCATTCAGCCCAGTGGGATGCAATCAAGCAGCTTCAGCACCCACACAAAGCGAACATGGAGCTCCTCACTCAAGGCGCTCAAAACTCCACAGCCAAAGACAAGTTCAGTGCCCAAGCCATTTCCCGCTGCCATGGAAACCAAGTGCTCTGGCAGCACATATGTCTGAAAGTGGATATGACACCTAGGGAAGGGAGTGTGCTGGTGAATGGCAACTGTCAGAAGCAGCAGCACAGCTCTTCCAGGGCCAAAACAACTCCACCTACCTCATGAACTTCACATACCATCAGCTGTCCTGGCAGCTATCTAGGAAACCCTGTTGGGTCACTTCCGGTCCCATGCCCATTGAGCCCAGTGGGATGGAATCAAGCAGCTTGAGCACCCACAGAAAACCAACATGGAGCTCCTCACTCAAGGCGCTCAAAACTCCACGGCCAAAGACAAGTTCAGTGCCGAATCCATTTCCCGCTGCCATGGAAACCAAGTGCTCTGGCAGCACATATGTCTGAAAGTGGATATGGCACCTAGGGAAGGGAGTGTGCTGGTGAATGGCAACTGCCCGAAGCAGCAGCACAGCTCTTCCACTGCCAAAACAACTCCACCTGCCTCATGAACTTCACATACCATCAGCTGTCCTGGCAGCTATCTAGGAAACCCTGTTGGGTCACTTCTGGTCACATGCCCATTGAGCTCAGGAGGATGGAAACAAGAAGCTTGAGCACCCACACAAATCTAACATGGAGCTCCTCACTCAAGGCGCTCAAAACTCCCCAGCCAAAGACAAGTTCAGTGCCCAAGCCATTTCCGGCTGCCATGGAAACCAAGTGCTCTGGCAGCACATATGTCTGAAAGTGGATATGACACCTAGGGAAGGGAGTGTGCTGGTGAATGGCAACTGTCAGAAGCAGCAGCACAGCTCTTCCAGGGCCAAAACAACTCCACCTACCTCATGAACTTCACATACCATCAGCTGTCCTGGCAGCTATCTAGGAAACCCTGTTGGGTCACTTTCGGTCCCATGCCCATTGAGCCCAGTGGGATGGAATCAAGCAGCTTGAGCACCCACACAAACGAACATGGAGCTCCTCACTCAAGGCGCTCAAAACTCCACGGCCAAAGACAAGTTCAGTGCCGAATCCATTTCCCGCTGCCATGGAAACCAAGTGCTCTGGCAGCACATATGTCTGAAAGTGGATATGACACCTAGGGAAGGGAGTGTGCTGGTGAATGGCAACTGCCCGAAGCAGCAGCACAGCTCTTCCAGTGCCAAAACAACTCCACCTGCCTCATGAACTTCACATACCATCAGCTGTCCTGGCAGCTATCTAGGAAACCCTGTTGGGTCACTTCCGGTCACATGCCCATTGAGCTCAGGAGGATGGAAACAAGAAGCTTGAGCACCCACACAAATCTAACATGGAGCTCCTCACTCAAGGCGCTCAAAACTCCACAGCCAAAGAAAAGTTCAGTGCCCAAGCCATTTCCCGCTGCCATGGAAACCAAGTGCTCTGGCAGCACATATGTCTGAAAGTGGATATGACACCTAGGGAAGGGAGTGTGCTGGTGAATGGCAACTGTCAGAAGCAATAGCACAGCTCTTCCAGGGCCAAAACAACTCCACCTGCCTCATGAACTTCACATACCATCAGCAGTCCTTTCAGCTATCTAGGAAACCTTGTTGGGTCACTTCCGGTCCCATGCCCATTGAGCCCAGTGGGATGGAATCAAGCAGCTTCAGCACCCACACAAATCTAACATGGAGCTCCTCACTCAAGGCGCTCAAAACTCCACAGCCAAAGACAAGTTCAGTGCCGAATCCATTTCCCGCTGCCAAGGAAACCAAGTGCTCTGGCAGCACATATGTCTGAAAGTGGATATGACACCTAGGGAAGGGAGTGTGCTGGTGAATGGCAACTGCCCGAAGCAGCGACACAGCTCTTCCACTGCCAAAACAACTCCACCTGCCTCATGAACTTCACATACCATCAGCTGTCCTGGCAGCTATCTAGGAAACCCTGTTGGGTCACTTCCGGTCCCATGCCCATTCAGCCCAGTGGGATGCAATCAAGCAGCTTCAGCACCCACACAAAACGAACATGGAGCTCCTCACTCAAGGCGCAAAAAACTCCACAGCCAAGACAAGTTCAGTGCCCAAGCCATTTCCCGCTGCCATGTAAACCAAGTGCTCTGGCAGCACATATGTCTGAAAGTGGATATGACACCTAGGGAAGGGAGTGTGCTGGTGAATGGCAACTCTCAGAAGCAGCAGCACAGATCTTCTATGCCAAAACAACTCCACCTACCTCATGAACTTCACATACCATCAGCTGTCCTGGCAGCTATCTAGGAAACCCTGTTGGGTCACTCCCTGTCCCATGCCCATTGAGCCCAGGGGGATGGAATCAAGCAGCTTGAGCACCCACACAAATCTAACTTGGAGCTCCTCACTCAAGGCGCTCAAAACTCCACGGCCAAAGACAAGTTCAGTGCCCAAGCCATTTCCCGCTGCCATGGAAACCAAGTGCTCTGGCAGCACATATGTCTGAAAGTGGATATGACACCTAGGGAAGGGAGTGTGCTGGTGAATGGCAACTGCCCGAAGCAGCAGCACAGCTCTTCCACTGCCAAAACAACTCCACCTGCCTCATGAACTTCACATACCATCAGCTGTCCTGGCAGCTATCTAGGAAACCCTGTTGGGTCACTTCCGGTCCCATGCCCATTGAGCCCAGTGGGATGGAATCAAGCAGGTTCAGCACCCACACAAAACGAACATGGAGCTCCTCACTCAAGGCGCTCAAAACTCCATGGCCAAAGACAAGTTCAGTGCCCAAGCCATTTCCCGCTGCCATGGAAACCAAGTGCTCTGGCAGCACATATGTCTGAAAGTGGATATGACACCTAGGGAAGGGAGTTTGTTGGTGAATGGCAACTGTCAGAAGCAGCAGCACAGCTCTTCCAGGGCCAAAACAACTCCACCTACCTCATGAACTTCACATACCATCAGCTGTCCTGGCAGCTATCTAGGAAACCCTGTTGGGTCACTTCCGGTCCCATGCCCATTCAGCCCAGTGGGATGGAATCAAGCAGCTTCAGCACCCACACAAAACGAACATGGAGCTCCTCACTCAAGGCGCAAAAAACTCCACGGCCAAAGACAAGTTCAGTGCCCAAGCCATTTCCCGCTGCCATGGAAACCAAGTGCTCTGGCAGCACATATGTCTGAAAGTGGATATGACACCTAGGGAAGGGAGTGTGGTGGTGAATGGCAACTGCCCGAAGCAGCAACACAGCTCTTCCACTGCCAAAACAACTCCACCTGCCTCATGAACTTCACATACCATCAGCTCTCCTGGCAGCTATCTAGGAAACACTGTTGGGTCACTTCCGGTCCCCTGCCCATTGAGCCCAGTGGGATGGAATCAAGCAGCTTCAGCACCCACACAAAACTAACATGGAGCTCCTCACTCAAGGCGCTCAAAACTCCACAGCCAAAGACAAGTTCAGTGCCCAAGGCATTTCCCACTGCCATGGAAACCAAGTGCTCTGGCAGCACATATGTCTGAAAGTGGATATGACACCTAGGGAAGGGAGTGTGCTGGTGAATTGTAACTAACCGAAGCAGCAGCACAGCTCTTCCAGTGCCAAAACAACTCCACCTACCTCATGAACTTCACATACCATCAGCTGTCCTGGCAGCTATCTAGGAAACTCTGTTGGGTCACTTCCGGTCCCATGCCCATTGAGCCCAGTGGGATGGAATCAAGCAGCTTCAGCACCCACACAAAACGAACATGGAGCTCCTCACTCAAGGCGCTCAAAACTCCACAGCCAAAGACAAGTTCAGTGCCCAAGCCATTTCCCGCTGCCATGGAAACCAAGTGCTCTGGCAGCACATATGTCTGAAAGTGGATATGACACCTAGGGAAGGGAGTGTGCTGGTAAATCGCAACTGCCCGAAGCAGCAGCACAGCTCTTCCAGTGCCAAAACAACTCCAAATGCCTCATGAACTTCACATACCATCAGCTGTCCTGGCAGCTATCTAGGAAACCTTGTTGGGTCACTTCCGGTCCCATGCCCATTGAGCCCAGTGGGATGGAATCAAGGAGCTTCAGCACCCACACAAATCTAACATGGAGCTCATCACTCAAGGCGCTCAAAACTCCACAGCCAAAGACAAGTTCAGTGCCCAAGCCATTTCCCGCTGCCATGGAAACCAAGTGCTCTGGCAGCACATATGTCTGAAAGATAATATGACACCTAGGGAAGGGAGTGTGCTGGTGAATGGCAACTGCCCGAAGCAGCAGCACAGCTCTTCCAGGGCCAAAACAACTCCACCTACCTCATGAACTTCACATACCATCAGCTGTCCTGGCAGCTATCTAGGAAACCCTGTTGGGTCACTTCCGGTCCCATGCCCATTGAGCCCAGGGGGATGGAATCAAGCAGCTTGAACACCCACACAAAACGAACATGGAGCTCCTCACTCAAGGCGCTCAAAACTACATGGCGAAAGACAAGTTCAGTGCCCAAGCCATTTCCCGCTGCCATGGAAACCAAGTGCTCTGGCAGCACATATGTCTGAAAGTGGATATGACACCTAGGGAAGGGAGTGTGCTGGTGAATGGCAACTGTCAGAAGCAATAGAACAGCTCTTCCAGGGCCAAAACAACTCCACCTGCCTCATGAACTTCACATACCATCAGCTGTCCTGACAGCTATCTAGGAAACCTTGTTGGGTCACTTCCGGTCCCATGCCCATTGAGCCCAGTGGGATGGAATCAAGCAGCTTCAGCACCCACACAAAACGAACATGGAGCTCCTCACTCAAGGCGCAAAAAACTCCACAGCCAAGACAAGTTCAGTGCCCAAGACATTTCCCGCTGCCATGGAAACCAAGTGCTCTGGCAGCACATATGTCTGAAAGTGGATATGACACCTAGGGAAGGGAGTGTGGTGGTGAATGGCAATTGCCCGAAGCAGCAGCACAGCTCTTCCACTGCCAAAACAACTCCACCTGCCTCATGAACTTCACATACCATCAGCTGTCCTGGCAGCTATCTAGGAAAACCTGTTGGGTCACTTCCGGTCCCATGCCCATTGAGCCCAGTGGGATGGAATCAAGCAGCTTCAGCACCCACACAAATCTAACTTGGAGCTCCTCACTCAAGGCGCTCAAAACTCCACGGCCAAAGACAAGTTCAGTGCCCAAGCCATTTCCCGCTGCCATGGAAACCAAGTGCTCTGGCAGCACATATGTCTGAAAGTGGATATGGCACCTAGGGAAGGGAGTGTGCTGGTGAATGGCAACTGCCCGAAGCAGCAGCACAGCTCTTCCACTGCCAAAACAACTCCACCTGCCTCATGAACTTCACATACCATCAGCTGTCCTGGCAGCTATCTAGGAAACCCTGTTGGGTCACTTCAGGTCCCATGCCCATTGAGCCCAGTGGGATGGAATCAAGCAGCTTCAGCACCCACACAAAACGAACATGGAGCTCCTCACTCAAGGCGTTCAAAACTCCACAGCCAAAGACAAGTTCAGTGCCCAAGCCATTTCCCGCTGCCATGGAAACCAAGGTCTCTGGCAGCACATATGTCTGAAAGTGGATATGGCACCTAGGGAAGGGAGTGTGATGGTGAATGGCAACTGTCAGAAGCAATAGCACAGCTCTTCCAGGGCCAAAACAACTCCACCTTCCTCATGAACTTCACATACCATCAGCTGTCCTGGCAGCTATCTAGGAAACCCTGTTGGGTCACTTCCGGTCCCATGCCCATTCAGCCCAGTGGGATGCAATCAAGCAGCTTCAGCACCCACACAAAACGAACATGGAGCTCCTCACTCAAGGCGCAAAAAACTCCACAGCCAAGACAAGTTCAGTGCCCAAGCCATTTCCCGCTGCCATGTAAACCAAGTGCTCTGGCAGCACATATGTCTGAAAGTGGATATGACACCTAGGGAAGGGAGGGTGCTGGTGAATGGCAACTCTCAGAAGCAGCAGCACAGATCTTCTATGCCAAAACAACTCCACCTACCTCATGAACTTCACATACCATCAGCTGTCCTGGCAGCTATCTAGGAAACCCTGTTGGGTCACTCCCTGTCCCATGCCCATTGAGCCCAGGGGGATGGAATCAAGCAGCTTGAGCACCCACACAAATCTAACTTGGAGCTCCTCACTCAAGGCGCTCAAAACTCCACGGCCAAAGACAAGTTCAGTGCCCAAGCCATTTCCCGCTGCCATGGAAACCAAGTGCTCTGGCAGCACATATGTCTGAAAGTGGATATGACACCTAGGGAAGGGAGTGTGCTGGTGAATGGCAACTGCCCGAAGCAGCAGCACAGCTCTTCCACTGCCAAAACAACTCCACCTGCCTCATGAACTTCACATACCATCAGCTGTCCTGGCAGCTATCTAGGAAACCCTGTTGGGTCACTTCCGGTCCCATGCCCATTGAGCCCAGTGGGATGGAATCAAGCAGCTTCAGCACCCACACAAAACGAACATGGAGCTCCTCACTCAAGGCGCTCAAAACTCCACAGCCAAAGACAAGTTCAGTGCCCAAGCCATTTCCCGCTGCCATGGAAACCAAGTGCTCTGGCAGCACATATGTCTGAAAGTGGATATGACACCTAGGGAAGGGAGTTTGTTGGTGAATGGCAACTGTCAGAAGCAGCAGCACAGCTCTTACAGGGCCAAAACAACTCCACCTACCTCATGAACTTCACATACCATCAGCTGTCCTGGCAGCTATCTAGGAAACCCTGTTGGGTCACTTCCGGTCCCATGCCCATTCAGCCCAGTGGGATGGAATCAAGCAGCTTCAGCACCCACACAAAACGAACATGGAGCTCCTCACTCAAGGCGCAAAAAACTCCACGGCCAAAGACAAGTTCAGTGCCCAAGCCATTTCCCGCTGCCATGGAAACCAAGTGCTCTGGCAGCACATATGTCTGAAAGTGGATATGACACCTAGGGAAGGGAGTGTGGTGGTGAATGGCAACTGCCCGAAGCAGCAACACAGCTCTTCCACTGCCAAAACAACTCCACCTGCCTCATGAACTTCACATACCATCAGCTCTCCTGGCAGCTATCTAGGAAACACTGTTGGGTCACTTCCGGTCCCCTGCCCATTGAGCCCAGTGGGATGGAATCAAGCAGCTTCAGCACCCACACAAAACTAACATGGAGCTCCTCACTCAAGGCGCTCAAAGCTCCACAGCCAAAGACAAGTTCAGTGATCAAGCCATTTCCCACTGCCATGGAAACCAAGTGCTCTGGCAGCACATATGTCTGAAAGTGGATATGACACCTAGGGAAGGGAGTGTGCTGGTGAATTGTAACTAACCGAAGCAGCAGCACAGCTCTTCCAGTGCCAAAACAACTCCACCTACCTCATGAACTTCACATACCATCAGCTGTCCTGGCAGCTATCTAGGAAACTCTGTTGGGTCACTTCCGGTCCCATGCCCATTGAGCCCAGTGGGATGGAATCAAGCAGCTTCAGCACCCACACAAAACGAACATGGAGCTCCTCACTCAAGGCGTTCAAAACTCCACAGCCAAAGACAAGTTCAGTGCCCAAGCCATTTCCCGCTGCCATGGAAACCAAGGTCTCTGGCAGCACATATGTCTGAAAGTGGATATGGCACCTAGGGAAGGGAGTGTGATGGTGAATGGCAACTGTCAGAAGCAATAGCACAGCTCTTCCAGGGCCAAAACAACTCCACCTTCCTCATGAACTTCACATACCATCAGCTGTCCTGGCAGCTATCTAGGAAACCCTGTTGGGTCACTTCCGGTCCCATGCCCATTCAGCCCAGTGGGATGCAATCAAGCAGCTTCAGCACCCACACAAAACGAACATGGAGCTCCTCACTCAAGGCGCAAAAAACTCCACAGCCAAGACAAGTTCAGTGCCCAAGCCATTTCCCGCTGCCATGTAAACCAAGTGCTCTGGCAGCACATATGTCTGAAAGTGGATATGACACCTAGGGAAGGGAGTGTGCTGGTGAATGGCAACTCTCAGAAGCAGCAGCACAGATCTTCTATGCCAAAACAACTCCACCTACCTCATGAACTTCACATACCATCAGCTGTCCTGGCAGCTATCTAGGAAACCCTGTTGGGTCACTCCCTGTCCCATGCCCATTGAGCCCAGGGGGATGGAATCAAGCAGTTTCAGCACCCACACAAATCTAACTTGGAGCTCCTCACTCAAGGCGCTCAAAACTCCACGGCCAAAGACAAGTTCAGTGCCCAAGCCATTTCCCGCTGCCATGGAAACCAAGTGCTCTGGCAGCACATATGTCTGAAAGTGGATATGACACCTAGGGAAGGGAGTGTGCTGGTGAATGGCAACTGCCCGAAGCAGCAGCACAGCTCTTCCACTGCCAAAACAACTCCACCTGCCTCATGAACTTCACATACCATCAGCTGTCCTGGCAGCTATCTAGGAAACCCTGTTGGGTCACTTCCGGTCCCATGACCATTGAGCCCAGTGGGATGGAATCAAGCAGCTTCAGCACCCACACAAAACGAACATGGAGCTCCTCACTCAAGGCGCTCAAAACTCCACAGCCAAAGACAAGTTCAGTGCCCAAGCCATTTCCCGCTGCCATGGAAACCAAGTGCTCTGGCAGCACATATGTCTGAAAGTGGATATGACACCTATGGAAGGGAGTTTGTTGGTGAATGGCAACTGTCAGAAGCAGCAGCACAGCTCTTCCAGGGCCAAAACAACTCCACCTACCTCATGAACTTCACATACCATCAGCTGTCATGGCAGCTATCTAGGAAACCCTGTTGGGTCACTTCCGGTCCCATGCCCATTCAGCCCAGTGGGATGGAATCAAGCAGCTTCAGCACCCACACAAAACGAACATGGAGCTCCTCACTCAAGGCGAAAAAACTCCACGGCCAAAGACAAGTTCAGTGCCCAAGCCATTTCCCGCTGCCATGGAAACCAAGTGCTCTGGCAGCACATATGTCTGAAAGTGGATATGACACCTAGGGAAGGGAGTGTGGTGGTGAATGGCAACTGCCCGAAGCAGCAACACAGCTCTTCCACTGCCAAAACAACTCCACCTGCCTCATGAACTTCACATACCATCAGCTCTCCTGGCAGCTATCTAGGAAACACTGTTGGGTCACTTCCGGTCCCCTGCCCATTGAGCCCAGTGGGATGGAATCAAGCAGCTTCAGCACCCACACAAAACTAACATGGAGCTCCTCACTCAAGGCGCTCAAAGCTCCACAGCCAAAGACAAGTTCAGTGCCCAAGCCATTTCCCACTGCCATGGAAACCAAGTGCTCTGGCAGCACATATGTCTGAAAGTGGATATGACACCTAGGGAAGGGAGTGTGCTGGTGAATTGTAACTAACCGAAGCAGCAGCACAGCTCTTCCAGTGCCAAAACAACTCCACCTACCTCATGAACTTCACATACCATCAGCTGTCCTGGCAGCTATCTAGGAAACTCTGTTGGGTCACTTCCGGTCCCATGCCCATTGAGCCCAGTGGGATGGAATCAAGCAGCTTCAGCACCCACACAAAACGAACATGGAGCTCCTCATTCAAGGCGCTCAAAACTCCACAGCCAAAGACAAGTTCAGTGCCCAAGCCATTTCCCGCTGCCATGGAAACCAAGTGCTCTGGCAGCACATATGTCTGAAAGTGGATATGACACCTAGGGAAGGGAGTGTGCTGGTAAATCGCAACTGCCCGAAGCAGCAGCACAGCTCTTCCAGTGCCAAAACAACTCCAAATGCCTCATGAACTTCACATACCATCAGCTGTCCTGGCAGCTATCTAGGAAACCTTGTTGGGTCACTTCCGGTCCCATGCCCATTGAGCCCAGTGGGATGGAATCAAGCAGCTTCAGCACCCACACAAATCTAACATGGAGCTCATCACTCAAGGCGCTCAAAACTCCACAGCCAAAGACAAGTTCAGTGCCCAAGCCATTTCCCGCTGCCATGGAAACCAAGTGCTCTGGCAGCACATATGTCTGAAAGATAATATGACACCTAGGGAAGGGAGTGTGCTGGTGAATGGCAACTGCCCGAAGCAGCAGCACAGCTCTTCTAGTGCCAAAACAACTCCACCTACCTCATGAACTTCACATACCATCAGCTGTCCTGGCAGCTATCTAGGAAACCCTGTTGGGTCACTTCCGGTCCCATGCCCATTGAGCCCAGGGGGATGGAATCAAGCAGCTTGAACACCCACACAAAACGAACATGGAGCTCCTCACTCAAGGCGCTCAAAACTACATGGCGAAAGACAAGTTCAGTGCCCAAGCCATTTCCCGCTGCCATGGAAACCAAGTGCTCTGGCAGCACATATGTCTGAAAGTGGATATGACACCTAGGGAAGGGAGTGTGCTGGTGAATGGCAACTGTCAGAAGCAATAGAACAGCTCTTCCAGGGCCAAAACAACTCCACCTGCCTCATGAACTTCACATACCATCAGCTGTCCTGACAGCTATCTAGGAAACCTTGTTGGGTCACTTTTGGTCCCATGCCCATTGAGCCCAGTGGGATGGAATCAAGCAGCTTGAGCACCCACACAAAACGAACATGGAGCTCCTCACTCAAGGCGCAAAAAACTCCACAGCCAAGACAAGTTCAGTGCCCAAGACATTTCCCGCTGCCATGGAAACCAAGTGTTCTGGCAGCACATATGTCTGAAAGTGGATATGACACCTAGGGAAGGGAGTGTGGTGGTGAATGGCAATTGCCCGAAGCAGCAGCACAGCTCTTCCACTGCCAAAACAACTCCACCTGCCTCATGAACTTCACATACCATCAGCTGTCCTGGCAGCTATCTAGGAAAACCTGTTGGGTCACTTCCGGTCCCATGCCCATTGAGCCCAGTGGGATGGAATCAAGCAGCTTCAGCACACACACAAATCTAACTTGGAGCTCCTCACTCAAGGCGCTCAAAACTCCACGGCCAAAGACAAGTTCAGTGCCCAAGCCATTTCCCGCTGCCATGGAAACCAAGTGCTCTGGCAGCACATATGTCTGAAAGTGGATATGGCACCTAGGGAAGGTAGTGTGCTGGTGAATGGCAACTGCCCGAAGCAGCAGCACAGCTCTTCCAGTGCCAAAACAACTCCACCTGCCTCATGAACTTCACATACCATCAGCTGTCCTGGCAGCTATCTAGGAAACCCTGTTGGGTCACTTCCGGTCCCATGCATTTGAGCCCAGTGGGATGCAATCAAGCAGCTTGAGCACCCACACAAAACGAACATGGAGCTCCTCACTCAAGGCGCTCAAAACTCCTCGGCCAAAGACAAGTTCAGTGCCCAAGCCATTTCCCGCTGCCATGGAAACCAAGTGCTCTGGCAACACATATGTCTGAAAGTGGATATGACACCTAGGGAAGGGAGTGTGGTGGTGAATGGCAACTGCCCGAAGCAGCAGCACAGCTCTTCCACTGCCAAAACAACTCCACCTGCCTCATGAACTTCACATACCATCAGCTGTCCTGGCAGCTATCTAGGAAACCCTGTTGGGTCACTTCAGGTCCCATGCCCATTGAGCCCAGTGGGATGGAATCAAGCAGCTTCAGCACCCACACAAAACGAACATGGAGCTCCTCACTCAAGGCGTTCAAAACTCCACAGCCAAAGACAAGTTCAGTGCCCAAGCCATTTCCCGCTGCCATGGAAACCAAGGTCTCTGGCAGCACATATGTCTGAAAGTGGATATGGCACCTAGGGAAGGGAGTGTGATGGTGAATGGCAACTGTCAGAAGCAATAGCACAGCTCTTCCAGGGCCAAAACAACTCCACCTTCCTCATGAACTTCACATACCATCAGCTGTCCTGGCAGCTATCTAGGAAACCCTGTTGGGTCACTTCCGGTTCCATGCCCATTGAGCCCAGTGGGATGGAATCAAGCAGCTTGAGCACCCACACAAAACGAACATGCAGCTCCTCACTCAAGGCGCTCAAAACTCCACGGCCAAAGACAAGTTCAGTGCCCAATCCATTTCCCGCTGCCATGGAAACCAAGTGCTCTGGCAGCACATATGTCTGAAAGTGGATATGGCACCTAGGGAAGGGAGTGTGCTGGTGAATGGCAACTGCCCGAAGCAGCAGCACAGCTCTTCCAGTGCCAAAACAACTCCACCTGCCTCATGAACTTCACATACCATCAGCTGTCCTGGCAGCTATCTAGGAAACCTTGTTGGGTCACTTCCGGTCCCATGCCCATTGAGCTCAGGAGGATGGAATCAAGCAGCTTCAGCACCCACACAAATCTAACATGGAGCTCCTCACTCAAGGCGCTCAAAGCTCCACAGCCAAAGACAAGTTCAGTGCCGAAGCCATTTCCCGCTGCCATGGAAACCAAGTGCTCTGGCAGCACATATGTCTGAAAGTGGATATGACACCTAGGGAAGGGAGTGTGCTGGTGAATGGCAACAGCCCGAAGCAGCAGCACAGCTCTTCCACTGCCAAAACAACTCCACCTGCCTCATGAACTTCACATACCATCAGCTGTCCTGGCAGCTATCTAGGAAACCTTGTTGGGTCACTTCCGGTCCCATGCCCATTGAGCCCAGTGGGATGGAATCAAGCAGCTTGAGCACCCACACAAATCTAACATGGAGCTCCTCACTCAAGGCGCTCAAAACTCCACAGCCAAAGACAAGTTCAGTGCCGAATCCATTTCCCGCTGCCATTGAAACCAAGTGCTCTGGCAGCACATATGTCTGAAAGTGGATATGACACCTAGGGAAGGGAGTGTGCTGGTGAATGGCAACTGCCCGAAGCAGCAGCACAGCTCTTCCAATGGCAAAACAACTCCACCTGCCTCATGAACTTCACATACCATCAGCTGTCCTGGCAGCTATCTAGGAAACCCTGTTGGGTCACTTCCGGTCCCATGCCCATTGAGCCCAGTGGGATGCAATCAAGCAGCTTCAGCACCCACACAGAACGAACATGGAGCTCCTCACTCAAGGCGCAAAAAACTCCACAGCCAAGACAAGTTCAGTGCCCAAGCCATTTCCCGCTGCCATGGAAACCAAGTGCTCTGGCAGCACATATGTCTGAAAGTGGATATGACACCTAGGGAAGGGAGTGTGCTGGTGAATGGCAACTCTCAGAAGCAGCAGCACAGATCTTCTATGCCAAAACAACTCCACCTACCTCATGAACTTCACATACCATCAGCTGTCCTGGCAGCTATCTAGGAAACCCTGTTGGGTCACTTCCGGTCCCATGCCCATTGAGCCCAGTGGGATGGAATCAAGCAGTTTCAGCACCCACACAAAACGAACATGGAGCTCCTCACTCAAGGCGCTCAAAACTCCATGGCCAAAGACAAGTTCAGTGCCCAAGCCATTTCCCGCTGCCATGGAAACCAAGTGCTCTGGCAACACATATGTCTGAAAGTGGATATGACACCTAGGGAAGGGAGTGTGCTGGTGAATGGCAACTGCCCGAAGCAGCAGCACAGCTCTTCCACTGCCAAAACAACTCCACCTACCTCATGAACTTCACATACCATCAGCTGTCCAGGCTGCTATCTAGGAAACCCTGTTGGGTCACTTCCTGTCCCATGCCCATTGAGCCCAGTGAGATGGAATCAAGCAGCTTCAGCACCCACACAAAACGAACATGGAGCTCCTCACGCCAGGCGCTCAAAACTCCACGGCCAAAGACATGTTCAGTGCCCAAGCCATTTCCCGCTGCCATGGAAAACAAGTGCTCTGGCAGCACATATGTCTGAAAGTGGATATGACACCTAGGGAAGGGAGTGTGCTGGTGAATGGCAACTGCCCGAAGCAGCAGCACAGCTCTTCCACTGCCAAAACAACTCCACCTGCCTCATGAACTTCACATACCATCAGCTGTCCTGGCAGCTATCTGGGAAACCCTGTTGGGTCACCTCCGGTCCCATGCCCATTGAGCCCAGTGGATGGAATCAAGCAGTTTCAGCACACACACAAAACGAACATGGAGCTCCTCACTCCAGGCGCTCAAAACTCCATGGCCAAAGACAATTTCAGTGCCCAAGCCATTTCCCGCTGCCATGGAAACCAAGTGCTCTGGCAGCACATATGTCTGAAAGTGGATATGACACCTAGGGAAGGGAGTGTGCTGGTGAATGGCAACTGCCCGAAGCAGCAGCACAGCTCTTCCACTGCCAAAACAACTCCACCTGCCTCATGAACTTCACATACCATCAGCTGTCCTGGCAGGTATGTTGGACACCTTGTTGGGTCACTTCCGGTCCCATGCCCATTGAGCCCAGTGGGATGGAATCAAGCAGCTTCAGCACACACACAAAACGAACATGGAGCTCCTCACTCAAGGCGCTCAAAACTCCATGGCCAAAGACAAGTTCAGTGCCCAAGCCATTTCCCGCTGCCATGGAAACCAAGTGCTCTGGCAGCACATATGTCTGAAAGTGGATATGACACCTAGGGAAGGGAGTCTGGTTGTGAATGGCAACTGCTCGAAGCAGCAGCACAGCTCTTCCACTGCCAAAACAACTCCACCTGCCTCATGAACTTCACATACCATCAGCTGTCCTGGCAGGTATGTTGGACACCTTGTTGGGTCACTTCCGGTCCCATGCCCATTGAGCCCAGTGGGATGGAATCAAGCAGCTTCAGCACCCACACAAAATGAACATGCAGCTCCTCAGTCAAGGCGCTCAAAACTCCGCAGCTAAAGACAAGTTCAGTGCCCAAGCCATTTCCCGCTGCCATGGAAACCAAGTGCTCTGGCAGCACATATGTCTGAAAGTGGATATGACACCTAGGGAAGAGAGTGTGCTGGTGAATGGCAACTGCCCGAAGCAGCAGCACAGCTCTTCCAATGCCAAAACAACTCCACCTGCCTCATGAACTTCACATACCATCAGCTGTCCAGGCTGCTATCTAGGAAACCCTGTTGGGTCACTTCCTGTCCCATGCCCATTGATCCCAGTGAGATGGAATCAAGCAGCTTCAGCACCCACACAAAACGAACATGGAGCTCCTCACGCCAGGCGCTCAAAACTCCACGGCCAAAGACATGTTCAGTGCCCAAGCCATTTCCCGCTGCCATGGAAACCAAGTGCTCTGGCAGCACATATGTCTGAAAGTGGATATGACACCTAGGGAAGGGAGTGTGCTGGTGAATGGCAACTGCCCGAAGCAGCAGCACAGCTCTTCCACTGCCAAAACAACTCCACATGCCTCATGAACTTCACATACCATCAGCTGTCCTGGCAGGTATCTGGGAAACCCTGTTGGGTCACCTCCGGTCCCATGCCCATTGAGCCCAGTGGATGGAATCAAGCAGTTTCAGCACACACACAAAACGAACATGGAGCTCCTCACTCCAGGCCTTCAAAACTCCATGGCCAAAGACAATTTCAGTGCCCAAGCCATTTCCCGCTGCCATGGAAACCAAGTGCTCTGGCAGCACATATGTCTGAAAGTGGATATGACACCTAGGGAAGGGACTGTGCTGGTGAATGGCAACTGCCCGAAGCAGCAGCACAGCTCTTCCACTGCCAAAACAACTCCACCTGCCTCATGAACTTCACATACCATCAGCTGTCCTGGCAGGTATGTTGGACACCTTGTTGGGTCACTTCCGGTCCCATGCCCATTGAGCCCAGTGGGATGGAATCAAGCAGCTTCAGCACCCACACAAAACGAACATGGAGCTCCTCACTCAAGGCGCTCAAAACTCCATGGCCAAAGACAAGTTCAGTGCCGAAGCCATTTCCCGCTGCTATGGAAACCAAGTGCTCTGGCAGCACATATGTCTGAAAGTGGATATGACACCTAGGGAAGAGAGTGTGCTGGTAAATGGCAACTGCCCGAAGCAGCAGCAAAGCTCTTCCACTGCCAAAACAACTCCACCTGCCTCATGAACTTCACATACCATCAGCTGTCCAGGCTGCTATCTAGGAAACCCTGTTGGCTCACTTCCGGTCCCATGCCCATTGAGCCCAGTGGGATGGAATCAAGCAGCTTCAGCACCCACACAAAACGAACATGGAGCTCCTCACACAAGGCGCTCAAAACTCCACGGAAAAAGACATGTTCAGTGCCCAAGCCATTTCCCGCTGCCATGGAAACCAAGTGCTCTGGCAACACATATGTCTGAAAGTGGATATGACACCTAGGGAAGGGACTGTGCTGGTGAATGGCAACTGCCCGAAGCAGCAGCACAGCTCTTCCACTGCCAAAACAACTCCACCTGCCTCATGAACTTCACATACCATCAGCTGTCCTGGCAGGTATGTTGGACACCTTGTTGGGTCACTTCTGGTCCCATGCCCATTGAGCCCAGTGGGATGGAATCAAGCAGCTTCAGCACCCACACAAAACGAACATGGAGCTCCTCACTCAAGGCGCTCAAAACTCCATGGCCAAAGACAAGTTCAGTGCCGAAGCCATTTCCCGCTGCTATGGAAACCAAGTGCTCTGGCAGCACATATGTCTGAAAGTGGATATGACACCTAGGGAAGAGAGTGTGCTGGTAAATGGCAACTGCCCGAAGCAGCAGCAAAGCTCTTCCACTGCCAAAACAACTCCACCTGCCTCATGAACTTCACATACCATCAGCTGTCCAGGCTGCTATCTAGGAAACCCTGTTGGCTCACTTCCGGTCCCATGCCCATTGAGCCCAGTGGGATGGAATCAAGCAGCTTCAGCACCCACACAAAACGAACATGGAGCTCCTCACTCAAGGCGCTCCAAACTCCACGGAAAAAGACATGTTCAGTGCCCAGGCCATTTCCCGCTGCCATGGAAACCAAGTGCTCTGGCAACACATATGTCTGAAAGTGGATATGACACCTAGGGAAGGGAGTGTGGTGGTGAATGGCAACTGCCCGAAGCAGCAGCACAGCTCTTCCACTGCCAAAACAACTCCACCTGCCTCATGAACTTCACATACCAACAGCTGTCCTGGCAGCTATCTAGGAAACCCTGTTGGGTCACTTCCGGTCCCATGCCCATTGAGCCCAGTGGGATGGAATCAAGCAGCTTCAGCACACACACAAAACGAACATGGAGCTCCTCACTCAAGGCGCTCAAAACTCCATGGCCAAAGACAAGTTCAGTGCCAAAGCCATTTCCCGCTGCCATGGAAACCAAGTGCTCTGGCAGCACATATGTCTGAAAGTGGATATGACACCTAGGGAAGGGAGTCTGGTCGTGAATGGCAACTGCTCGAAGCAGCAGCACAGCTCTCCCACTGCCAAAACAACTCCACCTGCCTCATGAACTTCACATACCATCAGCTGTCCTGGCAGGTATGTTGGACACCTTGTTGGGTCACTTCCGGTCCCATGCCCATTGAGAAAAGTAGGATGGAATCAAGCAGCTTCAGCACCCACACAAAATGAACATGCAGCTCCTCAGTCAAGGCGCTCAAAACTCCATGGCCAAAGACAAGTTCAGTGCCCAAGCCATTTCCCGCTGCCATGGAAACCAAGTGCTCTGGCAGCACATATGTCTGAAAGTCGATATGACACCTAGGGAAGAGAGTGTGCTGGTGAATGGCAACTGCCCGAAGCAGCAGCACAGCTCTTCCACTGCCAAAACAACTCCACCTGCCTCATGAACTTCACATACCATCAGCTGTCCAGGCTGCTATCTAGGAAACCCTGTTGGGTCACTTCCGGTCCCATGCCCATTGAGCCCAGTGGGATGGAATCAAGCAGCTTCAGCAAACACACAAAACGAACATGGAGCTCCTCACTCAAGGCGCTCAAAACTCCACGGCCAAAGACAAGTTCAGTGCCCAAGCCATTTTTCGCCTCCATGGAAAACCAAGTGCTCTTACAGCACATATGTCTGAAAGTGGATATGACACCTAGGGAAGGGAGTGTGCTGGTGAATGGCAACTGCCCGAAGCAGCAGCACAGCTCTTCCAGTGCCAAAACAACTCCACCTGCCTCATGAACTTCACATACCATCAGCTGTCCAGGCTGCTATCTAGGAAACCCTGTTGGGTCACTTCCGGTCCCCTGCCCATTGAGCCCAGTGAGATGGAATCAAGCAGCTTCAGCACCCACACAAAACGAACATGGAGCTCCTCACTAAAGGCGCTCAAAACTCCACGGCCAAAGACATGTTCAGTGCCCAAGCCATTTCCCGCTGCCATGGAAACCAAGTGCTCTGGCAGCACATATGTCTGAAAGTGGATATGACACCTAGGGAAGGGAGTGTGCTGGTGAATGGCAACTGCCCGAAGCAGCAGCACAGCTCTTCCACTGCCAAAACAACTCCACCTGCCTCATGAACTTCACATACCATCAGCTGTCCTGGCAGCTATCTGGGAAACCCTGTTGGGTCACCTCCGGTCACATGCCCATTGAGCCCAGTGGGATGGAATCAAGCAGTTTCAGCACCCACACAATACGAACATGGAGCTCCTCACTCCAGGCGCTCAAAACTCCATGGCCAAAGACAATTTCAGTGCCCAAGCCATTTCCCGCTGCCATGGAAACCAAGTGCTCTGGCAGCACATATGTCTGAAAGTGGATATGACACCTAGGGAAGGGACTGTGCTGGTGAATGGCAACTGCCCGAAGCAGCAGCACAGCTCTTCCACTGCCAAAACAACTCCACCTGCCTCATGAACTTCACATACCATCAGCTGTCCTGGCAGGTATGTTGGACACCTTGTTGGGTCACTTCCGGTCCCATGCCCATTGAGCCCAGTGGGATGGAATCAAGCAGCTTCAGCACCCACACAAAAAGAACATGCAGCTCCTCAGTCAAGGCGCTCAAAACTCCATGGCCAAAGACAAGTTCAGTGCCCAAGCCATTTCCCGCTGCCATGGAAACCAAGTGCTCTGGCAGCACATATGTCTGAAAGTGGATATGACACCTAGGGAAGGGAGTGTGCTGGTGAATGGCAACTGCCCGAAGCAGCAGCACAGCTCTTCCAGTGCCAAAACAACTCCACCTGCCTCATGAACTTCACATACCATCAGCTGTCCAGGCTGCTATCTAGGAAACCCTGTTGGGTCACTTCCTGTCCCATGCCCATTGAGCCCAGTGAGATGGAATCAAGCAGCTTCAGCACCCACACAAAACGAACATGGAGCTCCTCACTCAAGGCGCTCAAAACTCCACGGCCAAAGACATGTTCAGTGCCCAAGCCATTTCCCGCTGCCATGGAAACCAAGTGCTCTGGCAGCACATATGTCTGAAAGTGGATATGACACCTAGGGAAGGGAGTGTGCTGGTGAATGGCAACTGCCCGAACCAGCAGCACAGCTCTTCCACTGCCAAAACAACCCCACCTGCCTCATGAACTTCACATACCATCAGCTGTCCTGGCAACTATCTAGGAAACCCTGTTGGCTCACTTTCGGTCCCATGCCCATTGAGCCCAGTGGGATGCAATTAAGCAGCTTCAGCACCCACACAAATCAAACATGGAGCTCCTCACTCAAGGCGCTCAAAACTCCATGGCCAAAGACAAGTTCAGTGCCCAAGCCATTCCCCGCTGCCATGGAAACCAAGTGCTCTGGCAGCACATATGTCTGAAAGTGGATATGACACCTAGGGAAGGGAGTGTGCTGGTGAATGGCAAGTCCCGGAAGCAGCAGCACAGCTCTTCCACTGCCAAAACAACCCCACCTGCCTCATGAACTTCACATACCATCAGCTGTCCTGGCAGCTATCTAGGAAACCCTGTTGGGTCACTTTAGGTCCCATGCCCATTGAGCCCAGTGGGATGGAATCAAGCAGCTGCAGCACCCACACAAAACGAACATGGAGCTCCTCACTAGAGGCGCTCAAAACTCCACTGTCAAAGACAAGTTCAGTGCCCAAGCCATTTTTCGCCTCCATGGAAACCAAGTGCTCTGGCAGCACATATGTCTGAAAGTGGATATGACACCTAGGGAAGGGAGTGTGCTGGTGAATGGCAACTGCCCGAAGCAGCAGCACAGCTCTTCCACTGCCAAAACAACTCCACCTGCCTCATGAACTTCACATACCATCAGCTGTCCTGGCAGCTATCTAGGAAACCCTGTTGGCTCACTTCTGGTCCCATGCCCATTGAGCCCATTGGGATGGAATCAAGCAGCTTCAGCACACACACAAATCTAAAATGGAGCTCCTCACTCAAGGCGCTCAAAACTCCACGGCCAAAGACAAGTTCAGTGCCCAAGCCATTTCCCGCTGCCATGGAAACTAAGAGCTCTGGCAGCACATATGTCTGAAAGTGGATATGACACCTAGGGAAGAGAGTGTGCTGGTGAATGGCAACTGCCCGAAGCAGCAGCACAGCTCTTCCACTGCCAAAACAACTCCACCTGCCTCATGAACTTCACATACCATCAGCTGTCCAGGCTGCTATCTAGGAAACCCTTTTGGGTCACTTCCGGTCCCATGCCAATTGATCCCAGTGGGATGGAATCAAGCAGCTTCAGCAACCACACAAATCTAAAATGGAGCTCCTCACTCAAGGTGCTCAAAACTCCGCGGCCAAAACATGTTCAGTGCCGAAGCCATTTCCCGCTGCCATGGAAACCAAGTGCTCTGGCAGCACATATGTCTGAAAATGGATATGACACCTAGGGAAGAGAGTGTGCTGGTGAATGGCAACTGCCCGAAGCAGCAGCACAGCTCTTCCAGTGCCAAAACAACTCCACCTGCCTCATGAACTTCACATACCATCAGCTGTCCTGGCAGCTATCTAGGAAACCCTGTTGGCTCACTTCCGGTCCCATGCCCATTGAGCCCAGTTGGATGGAATAAAGCAGCTTCAGCACCCACACAAAACGAACATGGAGCTCCTCACTTAAGGCGCTCAAAACTCCACAGCCTAAGACAAGTTCAGTGCCGAAGCCATTTCCCGCTGCCATGGAAACCAAGTGCTCTGGCAGCACATATGTCTGAAAGTGGATATGACACCTAGGGAAGGGAGTGTGCTGGTGAATGGCAAGTCCCCGAAGCAGCAGCACAGCTCTTCCACTGCCAAAACAACTCCACCTGCCTCATGAACTTCACATACCATCAGCTGCCCTGGCAGCTATCTAGGAAACCCTGTTGGGTCACTTTAGGTCCCATGCCCATTGAGCCCAGTGGGATGGAATCAAGCAGCTTCAGCACCCACACAAAACGAACATGGAGCTCCTCACTGAAGGCGCTAAAAACTCCATGGCCAAAGACAAGTTCAGTGCCCAAGCCATTTCCCGCTGCCATGGAAACCAAGTGCTCTGGCAGCACATATGTCTGAAAGTGGATATGACACCTAGGGAAGGGAGTGTGCTGGTGAATGGCAACTGCCCGAAGCAGCAGCACAGCTCTTCCACTGCCAAAACAACTCCACCTGCCTCATGAACTTCACATACCATCAGCTGTCCTGGCAGCTATCTAGGAAACCCTGTTGGCTCACTTTCGGTCCCATGCCCATTGAGCCCAGTGGGATGGAATCAAGCAGCTTCAGCAAACACACAAAACGAACATGGAGCTCCTCACTCAAGGCGCTCAAAAGTCCATAGCCAAAGACAAGTTCAGTGTCCAAGCCATTTCCCGCTGCCATGGAAACCAAGTGCTCTGGCAGCACATATGTCTGAAAGTGGATATGACACCTAGGGAAGAGAGTGTGCTGGTGAGTGGCAACTGCCCGAAGCAGCAGCACAGCTCTTCCACTGCCAAAACAACTACACCTGCCTCATGAACTTCACATACCATCAGCTGTCCAGGCTGCTATCTAGGAAACCCTGTTGGGTCACTTCCGGTCCCATGCCCATTGAGCCCAGTGGGATGGAATCAAGCAGCTTCAGCACCCACACAATACGAACATGGAGCTCCTCACTCCAGGCGCTCAAAATTCCACGGCCAAAGACATGTTCAGTGCCCAAGCCATTTCCCGCTGCCATGGAAACCAAGTGCTCTGGCAGCACATATGTCTGAAAGTGGATATGACACCTAGGGAAGGGAGTGTGCTGGTGAATGGCAAGTCCCGGAAGCAGCAGCACAGCTCTTCCACTGCCAAAACAACTCCACCTGCCTCATGAACTTCATATACCATCAGCTGTCCTGGCAGCTATCTAGGAAACCCTGTTGGGTCATTTCCGGTCCCATGCCCATTGAGCCCAGTGGGATGGAATCAAGCAGCTTCAGCACCCACACAAAAAGAACATGGAGCTCCTCACTCAAGGCGCTCAAAACTCCACAGCCAAAGAGAAGTTCAGTGCCCAAGCCATTTCCCGCTGCCATGGAAACCAAGTGCTCTGGCAGCACATATGTCTGAAAGTGGATATGACACCTAGGGAAGGGACTGTGCTGGTGAATGGCAACTGCCCGAAGCAGCAGCACAGCTCTTCCACTGCCAAAACAACTACACCTGCCTCATGAACTTCACATACCATCAGCTGTCCTGGCAGCTATCTAGGAAACCCTGTTGGGTCACTTCTGGTCCCATGCCCATTGAGCCCATTGGGATGGAATCAAGCAGCTTCAGCACACACACAAATCTAAAATGGAGCTCCTCACTCAAGGCGGTCAAAACTCCACGGCCAAAGACAAGTTCAGTGCCCAAGCCATTTCCCGCTGCCATGGAAACTAAGAGCTCTGGCAGCACATATGTCTGAAAGTGGATATGACACATAGGGAAGAGAGTGTGCTGGTGAATGGCAACTGCCCGAAGCAGCAGCACAGCTCTTCCACTGCCAAAACAACTCCACCTGCTTCATGAACTTCACATACCATCAGCTGTCCTGGCAGCTATCTAGGAAACCCTGTTGGCTCACTTTCGGTCCCATGCCCATTGAGCCCAGTGGGATGGAATCAAGCAGCTTCAGCACCCACACAAATCTAACATGGAGCTCCTCACTCAAGGCGCTAAAACTCCACGGCCAAAGACAAGTTCAGTGCCCAAGCCATTTCCCGCTGCCATGGAAACCAAGTGCTCTGGCAGCACATATGTCTGAAAGTGGATATGACACCTAGGGAAGAGAGTGTGCTGGTGAATGGCAACTGCCCGAAGCAGCAGCACAGCTCTTCCACTGCCAAAATAACACCACCTGCCTCATGAACTTCACATACCATCAGCTGTCCTGGCAGCTATCTAGGAAACCCTGTTGGGTCACTTCCGGTCCCATGCCCATTGAGCCCAGTGGGATGGAATCAAGCAGCTTCAGCACCCACACAAAACGAACATGGAGCTCCACACTAGAGGCGCTCAAAACTCCACGGCCAAGGACAAGTTCAGTGCCCAAGCCATTTCCCGCTGCCATGGAAACTAAGTGCTCTGGCAGCACATATGTCTGAAAGTGGATATGACACCTAGGGAAGAGAGTGTGCTGGTGAATGGCAACTGCCCGAAGCAGCAGCACAGCTCTTCCACTGCCAAAATAACTCCACCTGCCTCATGAACTTCACATACCATCAGCTGTCCTGGAAGCTATCGAGGAAACCCTGTTGGGTCACTTCCGGTCCCATGCCCATTGAGCCCAGTGGGATGGAATCAAGCAGCTTCAGCACCCACACAAAACGAACATGGAGCTCCTCACTCAAGGTGCTCAAAACTCCACGGCCAAAGACAAGTTAAGTGCCCAAGCCATTTCCCGCTGCCATGGAAACCAAGTGCTCTGGCAGCACATATGTCTGAAAGTGGATATGACACCTAGGGAAGGGAGTGTGCTGGTGAATGGCAAGTCCCGGAAGCAGCAGCACAGCTCTTCCACTGCCAAAACAACTCCACCTGCCTCATGAACTTCACATACCATCAGCTGTCCTGGCAGCTATCTAGGAAACCCTGTTGGGTCACTTTCGGTCCCATGCCCATTGAGCCCAGTGGGATGGAATCAAGCAGCTTCAGCACCCACACAAAAAGAACATGGAGCTCCTCACTCAAGGCGCTCAAAACTCCACGACCAAGGACAAGTTCAGTGCCCAAGCCATTTCCCGCTGCCATGGAAACTAAGAGCTCTGGCAGCACATATGTCTGAAAGTGGATATGACACCTAGGGAAGAGAGTGTGCTGGTGAATGGCAACTGCCCGAAGCAGCAGCACAGCTCTTCCACTGCCAAAACAACTCCAGCTGCCTCATGAACTTCACATACCATCAGCTCTCCTGGCAGCTATCTAGGAAACCCTGTTGGGTCACTTTCGGTCCCATGCCCATTGAGCCCAGTGGGATGGAATCAAGCAGCTTCAGCACCCACACAAAACGAACATGGAGCTCCTCACTCAAGGCGCTCAAAACTCCACGGCAAAAGACAAGTTCAGTGCCCAAGCCATTTCCCGCTGCCATGGAAACCAAGTGCTCTGGCAGCACATATGTCTGAAAGTGGATATGACACCTAGGGAAGGGAGTGTGCTGGTGAATGGCAACTGCCCGAAGCAGCAGCACAGCTCTTCCACTGCCAAAACAACTCCACCTGCTTCATGAACTTCACATACCATCAGCTGTCCTGGCAGCTATCTAGGAAACCCTGTTGGGTCACTTCCGGTCCCATGCCCATTGAGCCCAGTGGGATGGAATCAAGCACCTTCAGCACACACACAAAATGAACATGGAGCTCCTCACTCCAGGCGCTCAAAAATCCACGGACAAAGACAAATTCAGTGCCCAAGCCATTTCCCGCTGCCATGGAAACCAAGTGCTCTGGCAACACATATGTCTGAAAGTGGATATGACACCTAGGGAAGAGAGTGTGCTGGTGAATGGCAACTGCCCGAAGCAGCAGCACAGCTCTTCCACTGCCAAAACAACTCCACCTGCTTCATGAACTTCACATACCATCAGCTGTCCTGGCAGCTATCTAGGAAACCCTGTTGGGTCAATTCCGGTCCCATGCCCATTGAGCCCAGTGGGATGGAATCAAGCAGCTTCAGCAACCACACAAAACGAACATGGAGCTCCTCACTCCAGGCGCTCAAAATTCCACGGCCAAAGACATGTTCAGTGCCCAAGCCATTTCCCGCTGCCATGGAAACCAAGTGCTCTGGCAGCACATATGTCTGAAAGTGGATATGACACCTAGGGAAGGGAGTGTGCTGGTGAATGGCAAGTCCCGGAAGCAGCAGCACAGCTCTTCCACTGCCAAAACAACTCCACCTGCCTCATGAACTTCATATACCATCAGCTGTCCTGGCAGCTATCTAGGAAACCCTGTTGGGTCATTTCCGGTCCCATGCCCATTGAGCCCAGTGGGATGGAATCAAGCAGCTTCAGCACCCACACAAAAAGAACATGGAGCTCCTCACTCAAGGCGCTCAAAGCTCCACAGCCAAAGACAAGTTCAGTGCCCAAGCCATTTCCCGCTGCCATGGAAACCAAGTGCTCTGGCAGCACATATGTCTGAAAGTGGATATGACACCTAGGGAAGGGAGTGTGCTGGTGAATGGCAACTGCCCGAAGCAGCAGCACAGCTCTTCCAGTGCCAAAACAACTCCACCTGCCTCATGAACTTCACATACCATCAGCTGTCCTGGCAGCTATCTAGGAAACCCTGTTGGGTCACTTCTGGTCCCATGCCCATTGAGCCCAGTGGGATGGAATCAAGCAGCTTCAGCACACACACAAATCTAAAATGGAGCTCCTCACTCAAGGCGCTCAAAACTCCACGGCCAAAGACAAGTTCAGTGCCCAAGCCATTTCCCGCTGCCATGGAAACTAAGAGCTCTGGCAGCACATATGTCTGAAAGTGGATATGACACCTAGGGAAGAGAGTGTGCTGGTGAATGTCAACTGCCCGAAGCAGCAGCACAGCTCTTCCACTGCCAAAACAACTCCACCTGCCTCATGAACTTCACATACCATCAGCTGTCCAGGCTGCTATCTAGGAAACCCTGTTGGGTCACTTCCGGTCCCATGCCCATTGAGCCCAGTGGGATGGAATCAAGCAGCTTCAGCACCCACACAAATCTAAAATGGAGCTCCTCACTCAAGGTGCTCAAAACTCCGCGGCCAAAGACATGTTCAGTGCCGAAGCCATTTCCCGCTGCCATGGAAACCAAGTGCTCTGGCAGCACATATGTCTGAAAGTGGATATGACACCTAGGGAAGGGAGTGTGCTGGTGAATGGCAAGTCCCGGAAGCAGCAGCACAGCTCTTCCACTGCCAAAACAACCCCACCTGCCTCATGAACTTCACATACCATCAGCTGTCCTGGCAGCTATCTAGGAAACCCTGTTGGGTCACTTTAGGTCCCATGCCCATTGAGCCCAGTGGGATGGAAACAAGCAGCTTCAGCACCCACACAAAACTAACATGGAGCTCCTCACTAGAGGCGCTCAAAACTCCACGGCCAAGGACAAGTTCAGTGCCCAAGCCATTTCCCGCTGCCATGGAAACTAAGAGCTCTGGCAGCACATATGTCTGAAAGTGGATATGACACCTAGGGAAGAGAGTGTGCTGGTGAATGGCAACTGCCCGAAGCAGCAGCACAGCTCTTCCACTGCCAAAACAACTCCACCTGCTTCATGAACTTCACATACCATCAGCTGTCCTGGCAGCTATCTAGGAAACCCTGTTGGCTCACTTTCGGTCCCATGCCCATTGAGCCCAGTGGGATGGAATCAAGCAGCTTCAGCACACACACAAATCTAACATGGAGCTCCTCACTCAAGGCGCTAAAACTCCACGGCCAAAGACATGTTCAGTGCCCAAGCCATTTCCCGCTGCCATGGAAACCAAGTGCTCTGGCAGCACATATGTCTGAAAGTGGATATGACACCTAGGGAAGAGAGTGTGCTGGTGAATGGCAACTGCCCGAAGCAGCAGCACAGCTCTTCCACTGCCAAAATAACACCACCTGCCTCATGAACTTCACATACCATCAGCTGTCCTGGCAGCTATCTAGGAAACCCTGTTGGGTCACTTCCGGTCCCATGCCCATTGAGCCCAGTGGGATGGAATCAAGCAGCTTCAGCACCCACACAAAACGAACATGGAGCTCCTCACTCAAGGCGCTCAAAACTCCACGGCCAAGGACAAGTTCAGTGCCCAAGCCATTTCCCGCTGCCATGGAAACTAAGTGCTCTGGCAGCACATATGTCTGAAAGTGGATATGACACCTAGGGAAGAGAGTGTGCTGGTGAATGGCAACTGCCCGAAGCAGCAGCACAGCTCTTCCACTGCCAAAACAACACCACCTGCCTCATGAACTTCACATACCATCAGCTGTCCTGGAAGCTATCGAGGAAACCCTGTTGGGTCACTTCCGGTCCCATGCCCATTGAGCCCAGTGGGATGGAATCAAGCAGCTTCAGCACCCACACAAAACGAACATGGAGCTCCTCACTCAAGGTGCTCAAAACTCCACGGCCAAAGACAAGTTCAGTGCCCAAGCCATTTCCCGCTGCCATGGAAACCAAGTGCTCTGGCAGCACATATGTCTGAAAGTGGATATGACACCTAGGGAAGAGAGTGTGCTGGTGAATGGCAAGTCCCGGAAGCAGCAGCACAGCTCTTCCACTGCCAAAACAACACCACCTGCCTCATGAACTTCACATACCATCAGCTGTCCTGGCAGCTATCTAGGAAACCCTGTTGGCTCACTTCCGGTCCCATGCCCATTGAGCCCAGTGGGATGGAATCAAGCAGCTCCAGCCCCCACACAAAACGAACATGGAGCTCCTCACTCAAGGCGCTAAAAACTCCACGGCCAAAGACAAGTTCAGTGCCCAAGCCATTTCCGCTGCCATGGAAACCAAGTGCTCTGGCAGCACATATGTCTGAAAGTGGGTATGACACCTAGGGAAGGGAGTGTGCTGGTCAATGGCAACTGCCCGAAGCAGCAGCACAGCTCTTCCACTGCCAAAACAACACCACCTGCCTCGTGAACTTCACATACCATCAGCTGTCCTGGCAGCTATCTAGGAAACCCTGTTGGGTCACTTCCGGTCCCATGCCCATTGAGCCCAGTGGGATGGAATCAAGCAGCTTGAGCACCCACACAAATCTAACATGGAGCTCCTCACTCAAGGCGCTCAAAACTCCATCGCCAAAGACAAGTTCAGTGCCCAAGCCATTTCCCGCTGCCATGGAAACCAAGTGCTCTGGCAGCACATATGTCTGAAAGCGGATATGACACCTAGGGAAGGGAGTGTGCTGGTGAATGGCAACTGCCCGAAGCAGCAGCACAGCTCTTCCACTGCAAAAAACAACTCCACCTGCCTCATGAACTTCACATACCATCAGCTGTCCTGGCAGTTATCTAGGAAACCCTGTTAGCTCACTTCCGGTCCCATGCCCATTGAGCCCAGTGAGATGGAATCAAGCAGCTTGAGCACAAACACAAATCTAACATGGAGCTCCTCACTGAAGGCGCTAAAAACTCCATGGCCAAAGACAAGTTCAGTGCCCAAGCCATTTCCCGCTGCCATGGAAACCAAGTGCTCTGGCAGCACATATGTCTGAAAGTGGATATGACACCTAGGGAAGGGAGTGTGCTGGTGAATGGCAACTGCCCGAAGCAGCAGCACAGCTCTTCCACTGCCAAAACAACTCCACCTGCCTCATGAACTTCACATACCATCAGCTGTCCTGGCAGCTATCTAGGAAACCCTGTTGGCTCACTTCCGGTCCCATGCCCTTGAGCCCAGTGGGATGGAATCAAGCAGCTTGAGCCCCCACACAAAACGAACATGGAGCTCCTCACTCAAGGCGCTAAAAACTCCACGGCCAAAGACAAGTTCAGTGCCCAAGCCATTTCCCGCTGCCATGGAAACCAAGTGCTCTGGCAGCACATATGTCTGAAAGTGGGTATGACACCTAGGGAAGGGAGTGTGCTGGTCAATGGCAACTGCCCGAAGCAGCAGCACAGCTCTTCCACTGCCAAAACAACACCACCTGCCTCGTGAACTTCACATACCATCAGCTGTCCTGGCAGCTATCTAGGAAACCCTGTTGGGTCACTTCCGGTCCCATGCCCATTGAGCCCAGTGGGATGGAATCAAGCAGCTTGAGCACCCACACAAATCTAACATGGAGCTCCTCACTCAAGGCGCTCAAAACTCCATGGCTAAAGACAAGTTCAGTGCCCAAGCCATTTCCCGCTGCCATGGAAACCAAGTGCTCTGGCAGCACATATGTCTGAAAGCGGATATGACACCTAGGGAAGGGAGTGTGCTGGTCAATGGCAACTGCCCGAAGCAGCAGCACAGCTCTTCCACTGCAAAAAACAACTCCACCTGCCTCATGAACTTCACATACCATCAGCTGTCCTGGCAGCTATCTAGGAAACCCTGTTGGGTCACTTCCGGTCCCATGCCCATTGAGCCCAGTGGGATGGAATCAAGCAGCTTGAGCACAAACACAAATCTAACATGGAGCTCCTCACTCAAGTCGCTCAAAACTCCATGGCCAAAGACAAGTTCAGTGCCCAAGCCATTTCCCGCTGCCATTTAAACCAAGTGCTCTGGCAGCACATATGTCTGAAAGTGGATATGACACCTAGGGAGGGGAGTGTGCTGGTGAATGGCAACTGCCCGAAGCAGCAGCACAGCTCTTCCACTGCCAAAACAACTCCACCTGCCTCATGAACTTCACATACCATCAGCTGTCCTGGCAGCTATCTAGGAAACCCTGTTGGGTCACTTCCGGTCCCATGCCCATTGAGCCAGTGGGATGGAATCAAGTAGCTTCAGCACCCACACAAAACGAACATGGAGCTCCTCACTCAAGGCGCTCAAAACTCCATGGCCAAAGACAAGTTCAGTGCCCAAGCCATTTCCCGCTGCCATGGAAACCAAGTGCTCTGGCAGCACATATGTCTGAAAGTGGATATGACACCTAGGGAAGGGAGTGTGCTGGTGAATGGCAACTGCCCGAAGCAGCAGCACAGCTCTTCCACTACCAGAACCACACCACCTGCCTCATGAACTTCACATACCATCAGCTGTCCTGGCAGCTATCTAGGAAACCCTGTTGGGTCACTTCCGGTCCCATGCCCATTGAGCCCAGTGGGATGGAACCAAGCAGCTTGAGCACCCACACAAATCTAACATGGAGCTCCTCACTCAAGGCGCTAAAAACTCCATGGCCAAAGACAAGTTCAGTGCCCAAGCCATTTCCCGCTGCCATGGAAACCAAGTGCTCTGGCAGCACATATGTCTGAAAGTGGATATGACACCTAGGGAAGGGAGTGTGCTGGTGAATGGCAACTGCCTGAAGCAGCAGCACAGCTCTTCCACTGCCAAAACAACACCACCTGCCTCATGAACTTCACATACCATCAGCTGTCCTGGCAGCTATCTAGGAAACCCTGTTGGCTCACTTCTGGTTCCATGCCCATTGAGCCCAGTGGGATGGAATCAAGCAGCTTCAACACCCACACAAATCTAACATGGAGCTCCTCACTCAAGGCGCTCAAAACTACACGGCCAAAGACAAGTTCTGGGCCGAAGCCATTTCCCGCTGCCATGGAAACCAAGTGCTCTGGCAGCACATATGTCTGAAAGTGGATATGACACCTAGTGAAGGGAGTGTGCTGGTGAATGGCAACTGCCCGAAGCAGCAGCACAGCTCTTCCAGTGCCAAAACAACTCCACCTGCCTCATGAACTTCACATACCATCAGCTGTCCTGGCAGCTATCTAGGAAACCCTGTTGGGTCACTTCCGGTCCCATGCCCATTGAGCCCAGTGGATGGAATCAAGCAGTTTCAGCACCCACACAAAACTAACATGGAGCTCCTCACTCAAGGCGCTCAAAACTCCATGGCCAAAGACAAGTTCAGTGCCCAAGCCATTTCCCGCTGCCATGGAAACCAAGTGCTCTGGCAGCACATATGTCTGAAAGTGGATATGACACCTAGGGAAGGGAGTGTGCTGGTGAATGGCAACTGCTCGAAGCAGCAGCACAGCTCTTCCAGTGCCAAAACAACTCCACCTGCCTCATGAACTTCACATACCATCAGCTGTCCTGGCAGCTATGTTGGACACCTTCTTGGGTCACTTCCGGTCCCATGCCCATTGAGCCCAGTGGGATGGAATCAAGCAGCTTCAGCACCCACACAAATCTAACATGGAGCTCCTCACTCAAGGCGCTCAAAACTACACGGCCAAAGACAAGTTCAGTGCCCAAGCCATTTCCCGCTGCCATGGAAACCAAGTGCTCTGGCAGCACATATGTCTGAAAGTGGATATGACACCTAGGCAACTCTGTGTGGTGGTGAATGGCAACTGCCCGAAGCAGCAGCACAGCTCTTCCAGTGCCAAAACAACTCCACCTGCCTCATGAACTTCACATACCATCAGCTGTCCAGGCTGCTATCTAGGAAACCCTGTTGGGTCACTTCTAGTCCCATGCCCATTGAGCCCAGTGGGATGGAATCAAGCAGCTTCAGCACCCACACAAAACGAACATGGAGCTCCTCACTCAAGGCGCTCAAAACTCCACGGCCAAAGACATGTTCAGTGCCCAAGCCATTTCCCGCTGCCATGGAAACCAAGTGCTCTGGCAGCACATATGTCTGAAAGTGGATATGACACCTAGGAAACTCTGTGTGGTGGTGAATGGCAACTGCCCGAAGCAGCAGCACAGCTCTTCCACTGCCAAAACAACTCCACCTGCCTCATGAACTTCATATACCATCAGCTGTCCTGGCAGCTATCTAGGAAACCCTGTTGGGTCACTTCCGGTCCCATGCCCATTGAACCCAGTGGGATGGAATCAAGCAGCTTCAGCACCCTCACAAATCTAACATGGAGCTCCTCACTCAAGGCGCTCAAAACTCCACAGCCAAAGACAAGTTCAGTGCCCAAGCCATTTCCCGCTGCCATGGAAACTAAGAGCTCTGGCAGCACATATGTCTGAAAGTGGATATGACACCTAGGGAAGAGAGTGTGCTGGTGAATGGCAACTGCCCGAAGCAGCAGCACAGCTCTTCCACTGCCAAAACAACTCCACCTGCCTCATGAACTTCACATACCATCAGCTGTCCAGGTTGCTATCTGGGAAACCCTGCTGGGTCACTTCTAGTCCCATGCCCATTGAGCCCAGTGGATGGAATCAAGCAGTTTCAGCACCCACACAAAACGAACATGGAGCTCCTCACTCAAGGCGCACAAAACTCCATGGCCAAAGACAAGTTCAGTGCCCAAGCCATTTCCCGCTGCCATGGAAACCAAGTGCTCTGGCAGCACATATATCTGAAAGTGGATATGACACCTAGGGAAGGGAGTGTGCTGCTGAATGGCAACTGCTCGAAGCAACAGCACAGCTCTTCCAGCGCCAAAACAACTCCACCTACCTCATGAACTTCACATACCATCAGCTGTCCTGGCAGCTATGTAGGAAACCCTGTTGGGTCACTTCCGGTCCCATGCCCATTGAGGCCAGTGGGATGGAATCAAGCAGCTTCAGCACCCACACAAAACGAACATGGAGCTCCTCACTCAAGGCGCTCAAAACTCCATGGCCAAAGACAAGTTCAGTGCCCAAGCCATTTCCCGCTGCCATGGAAACCAAGTGCTCTGGCAGCACATATATCTGAAAGTGGATATGACACCTAGGGAAGGGAGTGTGGTGGTGAATGGCAACTGCCCGAAGCAGCAGCACAACTCTTCCACTGCAAAAACAACACCACCTGCCTCATGAACTTCACATACCATCAGCTGTCCTGGCAGCTATCTAGGAAACCCTGTTGGCTCACTTCCGGTCCCATGCCCATTGAGCCCAGTGGGATGGAATCAAGCAGCTTCAGCACCCACACAAAACGAACATGGAGCTCCTCACTCAAGGCCCTAAAAACTACATGGCGAAAGACAAGTTCAGTGCCGAATCCATTTCACGCTGCCATGGAAACCAAGTGCTCTGGCAGCACATATGTCTGAAAGTGGATATGACACCTAGGGAAGGGAGTGTGCTGGTGAATGGCAACTGCCCGAAGCAGCAGCACAGCTCTTCCAGTGCCAAAACAACCCCACCTGCCTCATGAACTTCACATACCATCAGCTGTCCTGGCAGCTATCTAGGAAACCCTGTTGGCTCACTTTCGGTCACATGCCCATTGAGGCCATTGGGATGCAATTAAGCAGCTTCAGCACCCACAGAAATCTAACATGGAGCTCCTCACTCAAGGCGCTCAAAACTCCATGGCCAAACACAAGTTCAGTGCCCAAGCCATTTCCCGCTGCCATGGAAACCAAGTGCTCTGGCAGCACATATGTCTGAAAGTGGATATGACACCTAGGGAAGGGAGTGTGCTGGTGAATGGCAACTGCCCGAAGCAGCAGCACAGCTCTTCCAGTGCCAAAACAACACCACCTGCCTCATGAACTTCACATACCATCAGCTGTCCTGGCAGGTATCTAGGAAACCCTGTTGGGTCACTTCTGGTCCCATGGCCATTGAGCCCAGTGGGATGGAATCAAGCAGCTTCAGCACTCACACAAAAAGAACATGGAGCTCCTCACTCCAGGCGCTCAAAACTCCACGGCCAAAGACAAGTTCAGTGCCCAAGCCATTTCCCGCTGCCATGGAAACCAAGTGCTCTGGCAGCACATATGTCTGAAAGTGGATATGACACCAAGGGAAGGGACTGTGCTGGTGAATGGCAACTGCCCGAAGCAGCAGCACAGCTCTTCCACTGCCAAAACAACTCCAGCTGCCTCATGAACTTCACATACCATCAGCTGTCCTGGCAGCTATCTAGGAAACCCTGTTGGTTCACTTCCGGTCCCATGCCCATTGAGCCCAGTGGGATGGAATCAAGCAGCTTCAGCACGCACACAAATCTAACATGGAGCTCCTCACTAGAGGCGCTCAAAACTCCACGGCCAAAGACAAGTTCAGTGCCCAAGCCATTTCCCGCTGCCATGGAAACTAAGAGCTCTGGCAGCACATATGTCTGAAAGTGGATATGACACCTAGGGAAGGGAGTGCGCTGGTGAATGGCAACTGCCCGAAGCAGCAGCACAGCTCTTCCAGTGCCAAAACAACTCCACCTGCCTCATGAACTTCACATACCATCAGCTGTCCAGGCTGCTATCTAGGAAACCCTGTTGGGTCACTTCCGGTCCCATGCCCATTGAGCCCAGTGGGATGGAATCAAGCAGCTTCAGCACACACACAAAACGAACATGGAGCTCCTCACTCAAGGCGCTCAAAACTCCACGGCCAAAGACATGTTCAGTGCCCAAGCCATTTCCCGCTGCCATGGAAACCAAGTGCTCTGGCAGCACATATGTCTGAAAGTGGATATGACACCTAGGGAATGGAGTGTGCTGGTGAATGGCAACTGCCCGAAGCAGCAGCACAGCTCTTCCACTGCCAAAACAACCCCACCTGCCTCATGAACTTCACATACCATCAGCTGTCCTGGCAGCTATCTAGGAAACCCTGTTGGCTCACTTCCGGTCCCATGCCCATTGACCCCAGTGGGATGCAATTAAGCAGCTTCAGCACCCACACAAATCTAACATGGAGCTCCTCACTCAAGGCGCTCAAAATTCCATGGCCAAAGACAAGTTAAATGCCCAAGCCATTCCCCGCTGCCATGGAAACCAAGTGCTCTGGCAGCACATATGTCTGAAAGTGGATATGACACCTAGGGAAGGGAGTGTGCTGGTGAATGGCAACTGCCCGAAGAGGCAGCACAGCTCTTCCAGTGCCAAAACAACTCCACCTGCCTCATGAACTTCACATACCATCAGCTGTCCTGGCAGCTATCTAGGAAACCCTGTTGGGTCACTTCTGGTCCCATGCCCATTGAGCCCAGTGGGATGGAATCAAGCAGCTTCAGCACACACACAAAACGAACATGGAGCTCCTCACTAGAGGCGCTCAAAACTCCACGGCCAAAGACAAGTTCAGTGCCCAAGCCATTCCCCGCTGCCATGGAAACCAAGTGCTCTGGCAGCACATATGTCTGAAAGTGGATATGACACCTAGGGATAGGGACTGTGCTGGTGAATGGCAACTGCCCGAAGCAGCAGCACAGCTCTTCCACTGCCAAAACAACTCCACCTGCCTCATGAACTTCACATACCATCAGCTGTCCTGGCAGCTATCTAGGAAACCCTGTTGGGTCACTTCCGGTCCCATGCCCATTGAGGCCAGTGGGATGGAATCAAGCAGCTTGAGCACCCACACAAAACGAACATGGAGCTCCTCACTCAAGGCGCTCAAAACTCCACGGGCAAAGACAAGTTCAGTGCCCAAGCCATTTCCCGCTGCCATGGAAACCAAGTGCTCTGGCAGCACATATGTCTGAAAGTGGATATGACACCTAGGGAAGAGAGTGTGCTGGTGAATGGCAACTGCCCGAAGCAGCAGCACAGCTCTTCCACTGCCAAAACAACTCCACCTGCCTCATGAACTTCACATACCATCAGCTGTCCAGGCTGCTATCTAGGAAACCCTGTTGAGTCACTTCCGGTCCCATGCCCATTGAGCCCAGTGGGATGGAATCAAGCAGCTTCAGCACCCACACAAATCTAACATGGAGCTCCTCACTCAAGTCGCTCAAAACTCCATGGCCAAAGACAAGTTCAGTGCCCAAGCAATTTCCCGCTGCCATGGAAACTAAGAGCTCTGGCAGCACATATGTCTGAAAGAGGATATGACACCTAGGGAAGGGAGTGTGGTGGTGAATGGCAACTGCCCGAAGCAGCAGCACAGCTCTTCCACTGCCAAAACAACTCCACCTGCCTCATGAACTTCACAAACCATCAGCTGTCCTGGCAGCTATCTAGGAAACCCTGTTGGGTCACTTCCGGTCCCATGCCCATTGAGCCCAGTGGGATGGAATCAAGCAGCTTCAGCACCCACACAAAACGAACATGGAGCTCCTCACTCCAGGCGCTCAAAACTCCACAGCCAAAGACAAGTTCAGTGCCCAAGCCATTTCCCGCTGCCATGGAAACCAAGTGCTCTGGCAGCACATATATCTGAAAGTGGATATGACACCTAGGGAAGGGAGTGTGCTGGTGAATGGCAACTGCCCGAAGCAGCAGCACAGCTCTTCCACTGCCAAAACAACCCCACCTGCCTCATTAACTTCACATACCATCAGCTGTCCTGGCAGCTATCTAGGAAACCCTGTTTGCTCACTTTCGGTCACATGCCCATTGAGGCCATTGGGATGCAATTAAGCAGCTTCAGCACCCACAAATCTAACATGGAGCTCCTCACTCAAGGCGCTCAAAACTCCATGGCCAAAGACAAGTTCAGTGCCCAAGCCATTTCCCGCTGCCATGGAAACCAAGTGCTCTGGCAGCACATATGTCTGAAAGTGGATATGACACCTAGGGAAGGGAGTGTGCTGGTGAATGGCAACTGCCCGAAGCAGCAGCACAGCTCTTCCACTGCCAAAACAACTCCACCTGCCTCATGAACTTCACATACCATCAGCTGTCCTGGCAGCTATCTACGAAACCCTGTTGGGTCACTTCTGGTCCCATGCCCATTGAGCCCAGTGGGATGGAATCAAGCAGCTTCAGCATCCACACAAAAAGAACATGGAGCTCCTCACTCCAGGCGCTCAAAACTCCACGGCCAAAGACAAGTTCAGTGCCCAAGCCATTCCCCGCTGCCATGGAAACCCAGTGCTCTGGCAGCACATATGTGTGAAAGTGGATATGACACCAAGGGAAGAGACTGTGCTGGTGAATGGCAACTGCCCGAAGCAGCAGCACAGCTCTTCCACTGCCAAAACAACTCCACCTGCCTCATGAACTTCACAAACCATCAGCTGTCCTGGCAGCTATCTAGGAAACCCTGTTGGCTCACTTCCGGTCCCAAGCCCATTGAGCCCAGTGGGATGGAATCAAGCAGCTTCAGCACCCACACAAAACGAACATGGAGCTCCTCACTCAAGGCGCTCAAAACTCCACGGCCAAAGACAAGTTCAGTGCCCAAGCCATTTCCCGCTGCCATGGAAACCAAGTGCTCTGGCAGCACATATGTCTGAAAGTGGATATGACACCTAGGCAAGGGAGTGTGCTGGTGAATGGCAACTGCCCGAAGCAGCAGCACAGCTCTTCCACTGCCAAAACAACACCACCTGCCTCATGAACTTCACATACCATCAGCTGTCCTGGCAGCTATCTAGGAAACCCTGTGGGCTCACTTTCGGTCACATGCCCATTGAGGCCATTGGGATGCAATTAAGCAGCTTCAGCACCCACAGAAATCTAACATGGAGCTCCTCACTCAAGGCGCTAAAAACTCCACGGCCAAAGACAAGTTCAGTGCCCAAGCCATTTCCCGCTGCCATGGAAACCAAGTGCTCTGGCAGCACATATGTCTGAAAGTGGATATGACACCTAGGGAAGGGAGTGTGCTGGTGAATGGCAACTGCCCGAAGCAGCAGCACAGCTCTTCCACTGCCAAAACAACTCCACCTGCCTCATGAACTTCACATACCATCAGCTGTCCTGGCAGGTATCTAGGAAACCCTGTTGGGTCACTTCTGGTCCCATGCCCATTGAGCCCAGTGGGATGGAATCAAGCAGCTTCAGCATCCACACAAAAAGAACATGGAGCTCCTCACTAAAGGCGCTCAAAACTCCACGGCCAAAGACAAGTTCAGTGCCCAAGCCATTCCCCGCTGCCATGGAAACCAAGTGCTCTGGCAGCACATATGTCTGAAAGTGGATATGACACCAAGGGAAGGGACTGTGCTGGTGAATGGCAACTGCCCGAAGCAGCAGCACAGCTCTTCCACTGCCAAAACAACTCCACCTGCCTCATGAACTTCACATACCATCAGCTGTCCTGGCAGGTATGTTGGACACCTTGTTGGGTCATTTCCGGTCCCATGCCCATTGAGCCCAGTGGGATGGAATCAAGCAGCTTCAGCACCCACACAAAACGAACATGGAGCTCCTCACTCCAGGCGCTCAAAACTCCACAGCCAAAGACAAGTTCAGTGCCCAAGCCATTTCCCGCTGCCATGGAAACCAAGTGCTCTGGCAGCACATATATCTGAAAGTGGATATGACACCTAGGGAAGGGAGTGTGCTGGTGAATGGCAACTGCCCGAAGCAGCAGCACAGCTCTTCCAGTGCCAAAACAACCCCACCTGCCTCATTAACTTCACATACCATCAGCTGTCCTGGCAGCTCTCTAGGAAACCCTGTTGGTTCACTTTCGGTCACATGCCCATTGAGGCCATTGGGATGCAATTAAGCAGCTTCAGCACCCACAGAAATCTAACATGGAGCTCCTCACTCAAGGCGCTCAAAACTCCATGGCCAAAGACAAGTTCAGTGCCCAAGCCATTTCCCGTTGCCATTTAAACCAAGTGCTCTGGCAGCACATATGTCTGAAAGTGGATATGATACCTAGGGAAGGGAGTGTGCTGGTGAATGGCAAATGCCCGAAGCAGCAGCACAGCTCTTCCACTGCCAAAACAACTCCACCTGCCTCATGAACTTCACATACCATCAGCTGTCCTGGCAGCTATCTAGGAAACCCTGTTGGGTCAATTCTGGTCCCATGCCCATTGAGCCCAGTGGGATGGAATCAAGCAGCTTCAGCATCCACACAAAAAGAACATGGAGCTCCTCACTCAAGTCGCCCAAACCTCACGGCCAAAGACAAGTTCAGTGCCCAAGCCATTCCCCGCTGCCATGGAAACCCAGTGCTCTGGCAGCACATATGTGTGAAAGTGGATATGACACCAAGGGAAGGGACTGTGCTGGTGAATGGCAAATGCCCGAAGCAGCAGCACAGCTCTTCCACTGCCAAAACAACTCCACCTGCCTCATGAACTTCACATACCATCAGCTGTCCTGGCAGCTATCTAGGAAACCCTGTTGGGTCACTTCCGGTCCCATGCCCATTGAGCCCAGTGGGATGGAATCAAGCAGCTTCAGCACCCACACAAATCTAACATGGAGCTCCTCACTAGAGGCGCTCAAAACTCCACGGCCAAAGACAAGTTCAGTGCCCAAGCCATTTCCCGCTGCCATGGAAACTAAGAGCTCTGGCAGCACGTAAGTCTGAAAGTGGATATGACACCTAGGGAAGGGAGTGCGCTGGTGAATGGCAACTGCCCGAAGCAGCAGCACAGCTCTTCCAGTGATAAAACAACTCCACCTGCCTCATGAACTTCACATACCATCAGCTGTCCAGGCTGCTATCTAGGAAACCCTGTTGGCTCACTTCCGGTCCCATGCCCATTGAGCCCAGTGGGATGGAATCAAGCAGCTTCAGCACACACACAAAACGAACATGGAGCTCCTCACTCAAGGCGCTCAAAACTCCACGGCCAAAGACATGTTCAGTGGCCAAGCCATTTCCCGCTGCCATGGAAACCAAGTGCTCTGGCAGCACATATGTCTGAAAGTGGATATGACACCTAGGGAAGAGAGTGTGCTGGTGAATGGCAACTGCACGAAGCAGCAGCACAGCTCTTCCAGTGCCAAAACAACTCCACCTGCCTCATGAACTTCACATACCATCAGCTGTCCTGGCAGCTATCTAGGAAACCCTGTTGGGTCACTTCCGGTCCCATGCCCATTGAGCCCAATGGATGGAATCAAGCAGTTTCAGCACCCACACAAAACGAACATGGAGCTCCTCACTCAAGGCGCTCAAAACTCCATGGCCAAAGACAAGTTCAGTGCCCAAGCCATTTCCCGCTGCCATGGAAACCAAGTGCTCTGGCAGCACATATGTCTGAAAGTGGATATGACACCTAGGGAAGGGAGTGTGCTGGTGAATGGCAACTGCCCGAAGCAGCAGCACAGCTCTTCCACTGCCAAAACAACCCCACCTGCCTCATGAACTTCACATACCATCAGCTGTCCTGGCAGCTATCTAGGAAACCCTGTTGGCTCACTTCCGGTCCCATGCCCATTGAGCCCAGTGGGATGGAATCAAGCAGCTTCAGCACCCACACAAAACGAACATGGAGCTCCTCACTCAAGGCGCTCAAAACTCCACAGCCAAAGACAAGTTCAGTGCCCAAGCCATTTCCCGCTGCCATGGAAACCAAGTGCTCTGGCAGCACATATGTCTGAAAGTGGATATGACACCTAGGGAATGGAGTGTGCTGGTGAATGGCAACTGCCCGAAGCAGCAGCACAACTCTTCCACTGCCAAAACAACCCCACCTGCCTCATGAACTTCACATACCATCAGCTGTCCTGGCAGCTATCTAGGAAACCCTGTTGGCTCACTTTCGGTCCCATGCCCATTGACCCCAGTGGGATGCAATTAAGCAGCTTCAGCACCCACACAAATCTAACATGGAGCTCCTCACTCAAGGCGCTCAAAATTCCATGGCCAAAGACAAGTTCAATGCCCAAGCCATTCCCCGCTGCCATGGAAACCAAGTGCTCTGGCAGGACATATGTCTGAAATTGGATATGACACCTAGGGAAGGGAGTGTGCTGGTGAATGGCAACTGCCCGAAGCAGCAGCACAGCTCTTCCAGTGCCAAAACAACTCCACCTGCCTCATGAACTTCACATACCATCAGCTGTCCTGGCAGCTATCTAGGAAACCCTGTTGGCTCACTTCCGGTCCCATGCCCATTGAGCCCAGTGGGATGGAATCAAGCAGCTTCAGCACCCACACCAAACGAACATGTAGCTCTTCACTCCAGGCACTCAAAACTCCACAGCCAAAGACAAGTTCAGTGCCCAAGCCATTTCCCGCTGCCATGGAAACCAAGTGCTCTGGCAGCACATATATCTGAAAGTGGATATGACACCTAGGGAAGGGAGTGTGCTGGTGAATGGCAACTGCCCGAAGCAGCAGCACAGCTCTTCCACTGCCAAAACAACTCCACCTGCCTCATGAACTTCACATACCATCAGCTGTCCTGGCAGCTATCTAGGAAACCCTGTTGGTCACTTCCAGTCCCATGCCCATTGAGCCCAGTGGGATGGAATCAAGCAGCTTCAGCACCCACACAAATCTAACATGGAGCTCCTCACTCAAGGCGCTCAAAACTCCATGGCCAAAGACAAGTTCAGTGCCCAAGCCATTTCCCGCTGCCATGGAAACCAAGTGCTCTGGCAGCACATATGTCTGAAAGTGGATATGACACCTAGGGAAGGGACTGTGCTGGTGAATGGCAACTGCTCGAAGCAGCAGCACAGCTCTTCCAGTGCCAAAACAACTCCACCTGCAACATGAACTTCACATACCATCAGCTGTCCTGGCAGCTATCTAGGAAACCCTGTTGGCTCACTTCCGGTCCCATGCCCATTGAGCCCAGTGGGATGGAATCAAGCAGCTTCAGCACCCACACAAAACGAACATGGAGCTCCTCACTCAAGCCGCTCAAAACTCCATGGCCAAAGACAAGTTCAGTGCCCAAGCCATTTCCCGCTGCCATGGAAACCAAGTGCTCTGGCAGCACATATGTCTGAAAGTGGATATGACACCTAGGGAAGAGAGTGTGCTGGTGAATGGCAACTGCCCGAAGCAGCAGCACAGCTCTTCCACTGCCAAAACAACTCCACCTGCCTCATGAACTTCATATACCATCAGCTGTCCTGGCAGCTATCTAGGAAACCCTGTTGGGTCACTTCTGGTCCCATGCCCATTGAGCCCAGTGGGATGGAATCAAGCAGCTTCAGCACCCACACAAAAAGAACATGGAGCTCCTCACTCAAGGCGCTCAAAACTCCACAGCCAAAGACAATTTCAGTGCCCAAGGCATTCCCGCTGCCATGGAAATCAAGTGCTCTGGCAGCACATATGTCTGAAAGTCGATATGACACCTAGGGAAGGGAGTGTGCTGGTGAATGGCAACTGCCCGAAGCAGCAGCACAGCTCTTCCACTGCCAAAACAACTCCACCTGCCTCATGAACTTCACATACCATCAGCTGTCCTGGCAGCTATCTAGGAAACCCTGTTGGCTCACTTCTGGTCCCATGCCCTTTGACCCCAGTGGGATGCAATTAAGCAGCTTCAGCACCCACACAAATCTAAAATGGAGCTCCTCACTCAAGGCGCTCAAAACTCCACAGCCAAAGACAAGTTCAGTGCCCAAGCCATTTCCCGCTGCCATGGAAACTAAGAGCTCTGGCAGCACATATGTCTGAAAGTGGATATGACACCTAGGGAAGAGAGTGTGCTGGTGAATGGCAACTGCCCGAAGCAGCAGCACAGCTCTTCCACTGCCAAAACAACTCCACCTGCCTCATGAACTTCACATACCATCAGCTGTCCTAGCAGCTATCTAGGAAACCCTGTTGGGTCACTTCCGGTCCCATGCCCATTGAGCCCAGTGGGATGGAATCAAGCAGCTTCAGCACACACACAAATCTAACATGGAGCTCCTCACTCCAGGCCCTCAAAACTCCACGGCCAAAGACATGTTCAGTGCCCAAGCTATTTCCCGTGGCCATGGAAACCAAGTGCTCTGGCAGCACATATGTCTGAAAGTGGATATGACACCTAGGGAAGGGAGTGTGCTGGTGAATGGCAACTGCCCGAAGCAGCAGCACAGCTCTTCCAGTGCCAAAACAACTCCACCTGCCTCATGAACTTCATATACCATCAGCTGTCCTGGCAGCTATCTAGGAAACCCTGTTGGGTCACTTCTGGTCCCATGCCCATTGAGCCCAGTGGGATGGAATCAAGCAGCTTCAGCACCCACACAAAACGAACATGGAGCTCCTCACTCAAGGCGCTCAAAACTCCACAGCCAAAGACAAGTTCAGTGCCCAAGGCATTCCCGCTGCCATGGAAACCAAGTGCTCTGGCAGCACATATGTCTGAAAGTGGATATGACACCTAGGGAAGGGAGTGTGCTGGTGAATGGCAACTGCCCGAAGCAGCAGCACAGCTCTTCCACTGCCAAAACAACTCCACCTGCCTCATGAACTTCACATACCATCAGCTGTCCTGGCAGCTATCTAGGAAACCCTGTTGGCTCATTTCCGGTCCCATGCCCATTGAGCCCAGTGGGATGGAATCAAGCAGCTTCAGCACCCACACAAAACGAACATGGAGCTCCTCACTCAAGGCGCTCAAAACTCCACAGCCAAAGACAAGTTCAGTGCCCAAGCCATTTCCCGCTGCCATGGAAACCAAGTGCTCTGGCAGCACATATGTCTGAAAGTGGATATGACACCTAGGGAAGGGAGTGTGCTGGTGAATGGCAACTGCCCGAAGCAGCAGCACAGCTCTTCCACTGCCAAAACAACTCCACCTGCCTCATGAACTTCACATACCATCAGCTGTCCTGGCAGCTATCTAGGAAACCCTGTTGGGTCACCTCCGGTCCCATGCCCATTGAGCCCAGTGGGATGGAACCAAGCAGCTTCAGCACCCACACACATCTAACATGGAGCTCCTCACTCAAGGCGCTCAAAACTCCATGGCCAAAGACAAGTTCAGTGCCCAAGCCATTTCCCGCTGCCATGGAAACCAAGTGCTCTGGCAGCACATATGTCTGAAAGTGGATATGACACCTAGGGAAGGGAGTGTGGTGGTGAATGGCAACTGCCCGAAGCAGCAGCACAGCTCTTCCACTGCCAAAACAACCCCACCTGCCTCATGAACTTCACATACCATCAGCTGTCCTGGCAGCTATCTAGGAAACCCTGTTGGGTCACTTCCGGTCCCATGCCCATTGAGCCCAGTGGGATGGAATCAAGCAGCTTCAGCACCCACACAAAACGAACATGGAGCTCCTCACTCAAGGCGCTCAAAACTCCATGGCCAAAGACAAGTTCAGTGCCCAAGCCATTTCCCGCTGCCATGGAAACCAAGTGCTCTGGCAGCACATATGTCTGAAAGTGGATATGACACCTAGGGAAGGGAGTGTGCTGGTGAATGGCAACTGCCCGAAGCAGCAGCACAGCTCTTCCAGTGCCAAAACAACTCCACCTGCCTCATGAACTTCACATACCATGAGCTGTCCTGGCAGCTATCTAGGAAACCCTGTTGGCTCACTGCTGGTCCCATGCCCTTTGACCGCAGTGGGATGCAATTAAGCAGCTTCAGCACACACACAAATCTAAAATGGAGCTCCTCACTCAAGGCGCTCAAAACTCCACAGCCAAAGACAAGTTCAGTGCCCAAGCCATTTCCCGCTGCCATGGAAACTAAGAGCTCTGGCAGCACATATGTCTGAAAGTGGATATGACACCTAGGGAAGAGAGTGTGCTGGTGAATGGCAACTGCCCGAAGCAGCAGCACAGCTCTTCCACTGCCAAAACAACTCCACCTGCCTCATGAACTTCACATACCATCAGCTGTCCTAGCAGCTATCTGGGAAACCCTGTTGGGTCACTTCCGGTCCCATGCCCATTGAGCCCAGTGGGATGGAATCAAGCAGCTTCAGCACACACACAAATCTAACATGGAGCTCCTAACTCCAGGCCCTCAAAACTCCACGGCCAAAGACATGTTCAGTGCCCAAGCTATTTCCCGCTGCCATGGAAACCAAGTGCTCTGGCAGCACATATGTCTGAAAGTGGATATGACACCTAGGGAAGGGAGTGTGCTGGTGAATGGCAACTGCCCGAAGCAGCAGCACAGCTCTTCCACTGCCAAAACAACTCCACCTGCCTCATGAACTTCATATACCATCAGCTGTCCTGGCAGCTATCTAGGAAACCCTGTTGGGTCACTTCTGGTCCCATGCAGATTGAGCCCAGTGGGATGGAATCAAGCAGCTTCAGCACCCACACAAAACGAACATGGAGCTCCTCACTCAAGGCGCTCAAAACTCCACAGCCAAAGACAAGTTCAGTGCCCAAGGCATTCCCGCTGCCATGGAAACCAAGTGCTCTGGCAGCACATATGTCTGAAAGTGGATATGACACCTAGGGAAGGGAGTGTGCTGGTGAATGGCAACTGCCCGAAGCAGCAGCACAGCTCTTCCAGTGCGAAAACAACTCCACCTGCCTCATGAACTTCACATACCATCAGCTGTCCAGGCTGCTATCTAGGAAACCCTGTTGGCTCACTTCCGGTCCCATGCCCATTGAGCCCAGTGGGATGGAACCAAGCAGCTTGAGCAACCACACAAATCTAACATGGAGCTTCTTACTCAAGGCGCTAAAACCTCCATGGCCAAAGACAAGTTCAGTGCCCAAGCCATTTCCTGCTGCCATGGAAACCAAGTGCTCTGGCAGCACATATGTCTGAAAGTGGATATGACACCTAGAGAACTCTGTGTGGTGGTGAATGACAACTGCCCGAAGCAGCAGCACAGCTCTTCCACTGCCAAAACAACTCCACCTGCCTCATGAACTTCACATACCATCAGCTGTCCTGGCAGCTATCTAGGAAACCCTGTTGGGTCACTTCTGGTCCCATGCCCATTGAGCCCAGTGTGATGGAATCAAGCAGCTTCAGCACACACACAAATCTAATATGGAGCTCCTCACTCAAGGCGCTCAAAACTCCACGGCCAAAGACAAGTTCAGTGCCCAAGCCATTTCCCGCTGCCATGGAAACCAAGTGCTCTGGCAGCACATATGTCTGAAAGTGGATATGACACCTAGGGAAGAGAGTGTGCTGGTGAATGGCAACTGCCCGAAGCAGCAGCACAGCTCTTCCAGGGCCAAAACAACTCCACCTGCCTCATGAACTTCACATACCATCAGCTGTCCTGGCAGCTATCTAGGAAACCCTGTTGGGTCACTTCCGGTCCCATGCCCATTGAGCCCAGTGGGATGGAATCAAGCAGCTTCAGCACCCACACAAAACGAACATGGAGCTCCTCACTCCAGGCGCTCAAAACTCCACGGCCAAAGACAAGTTCAGTGCCCAAGCCATTTCCCGCTGCCATGGAAACCAAGTGCTCTGGCAGCACATATGTCTGAAAGTGGATATGACACCTAGGGAAGGGAGTGTGCTGGTGAATGGCAACTGCACGAAGCAGCAGCACAGCTCTTCCACTGCCAAAACAACTCCACCTGCCTCATGAACTTCACATACCATCAGCTGTCCTGGCAGCTATCTAGGAAACCCTGTTGGGTCACTTCCGGTCCCATGCCCATTGAGCCCAGTGGGATGGAATCAAGCAGTTTCAGCACACACACAAAAAGAACATGGAGCTCCTCACTCAAGGCGCTCAAAACTCCATGGCCAAAGACAAGTTCAGTGCCCAAGCCATTTCCCGCTGCAATGGAAACCAAGTGCTCTGGCAGCACATATGTCTGAAAGTGGATATGACACCTAGGGAAGAGAGTGTGCTGGTGAATGGCAACTGCCCGAAGCAGCAGCACAGCTCTTCCACTGCCAAAACAACCCCACCTGCCTCATGAACTTTTCATACCATCAGCTGTCCTGGCAGCTATCTAGGAAACCCTGTTGGCTCACTTTCGGTCCCATGCAAAATTGAGAAAAGTGGATGGAATCAAGCAGTTTCAGCACCCACACAAAACGAACATGGAGCTCCTCACTCAAGGCGCTCAAAATTCCACGGCCAAAGACAAGTTCAGTGCCCAAGCCATTTCCCGCTGCCATGGAAACCAAGTGCTCTGGCAGCACATATGTCTGAAAGTGGATATGACACCTAGGGAAGAGAGTGTACTGGTGAATGGCAACTGCCCGAAGCAGCAGCACAGCTCTTCCACTGCAAAAACAACTCCACCTGCCTCATGAACTTCACATACCATCAGCTGTCCTGGCTGCTATCTAGGAAACCCTGTTGGGTCACTTCCGGTCCCATGCCCATTGAGCCCAGTGGGATGGAATCAAGCAGCTTCAGCACCCACACAAAACGAACATGGAGCTCCTCACTCCAGGCGCTCAAAACTCCTCGGCCAAAGACATGTTCAGTGCCCAAGCCATTTCCCGCTGCCATGGAAACCAAGTGCTCTGGCAGCACATATGTCTGAAAGTGGATATGACACCTAGGGAAGGGAGTGTGCTGGTGAATGGCAACTGCCCGAAGCAGCAGCACAGCTCTTCCACTGCCAAAACAACTCCACCTGCCTCATGAACTTCACATACCATCAGCTGTCCTGGCAGCTATCTAGGAAACCCTGTTGGCTCACTTCCGGTCCCATGCCCATTGAGCCCAGTGGGATGGAATCAAGCAGCTTCAGCACCCACACAAATCTAACATGGAGCTCCTCACTCAAGGCGCTCAAAACTCCACAGCCAAAGACAAGTTCAGTGCCCAAGCCATTTCCCGCTGCCATGGAAACCAAGTGCTCTGGCAGCACATATGTCTGAAAGTGGATATGACACCTAGGGAAGGGAGTGTGCTGGTGAATGGCAACTGCCCGAAGCAGCAGCACAGCTCTTCCACTGTCAAAAGAACACCACCTGCCTCATGAACTTCACATACCATCAGCTGTCCTGGCAGCTATCTAGGAAACCCTGTTGGCTCACTTCCGGTCCCATGCCCATTGAGCCCAGTGGGATGGAACCAAGGAGCTTGAGCACCCACACAAATCTAACATGGAGCTCCTCACTCAAGGCGCTCAAAACTCCATGGCCAAAGACAAGTTCAGTGCCCAAGCCATTTCCCGCTGCCATGGAAACCAAGTGCTCTGGCAGCACATATGTCTGAAAGTGGATATGACACCTAGGGAAGGGAGTGTGCTGGTGAATGGCAACTGCCCGAAGCAGCAGCACAGCTCTTCCAGTGCCAAAACAACTCCACCTGCCTCATGAACTTCACATACCATCAGCTGTCCTGGCAGCTATCTAGGAAACCCTGTTGGGTCACTTCTGGTAACATGCCCATTGAGCCCAGTGGGATGGAACCAAGCAGCTTCAGCTCACACACAAAACGAACATGGAGCTCCTCACTCAAGGCGCTCAAAACTCCACAGCCAAAGACAAGTTCAGTGCCCAAGCCATTTCCCGCTGCCATGGAAACCAAGTGCTCTGGCAGCACATATGTCTGAAAGTGGATATGACACCTAGGGAAGGGAGTGTGCTGGTGAATGGCAACTGCCCGAAGCAGCAGCACAGCTCTTCCACTGCCAAAACAACTCCACCTGCCTCATGAACTTCACATACCATCAGCTGTCCTGGCAGCTATCTAGGAAGCCCTGTTGGCTCACTTCCGGTCCCATGCCCATTGAGCCCAGTGGGATGGAATCAAGCAGCTTCAGCACACACACAAAACGAACATGGAGCTCCTCACTCAAGGCGCTCAAAACTCCATGGCCGAAGACAAGTTAGTGCCCAAGCCATTTCCCGCTGCCATGGAAACCAAGTGCTCTGGCAGCACATATGTCTGAAAGTGGGTATGACACCTAGGGAAGGGAGTGTGCTGGTGAATGGCAACTGCCTGAAGCAGCAGCACAGCTCTTCCACTGCCAAAACAACTCCACCTGCCTCATGAACTTCACATACCATCAGCTGTCCTGGCTGCTATCTAGGAAACCCTGTTGGGTCACTTCCGGTCCCATGCCCATTGAGCCCAGTGGGATGGAATCAAGCAGCTTCAGCACCCACACAAAACGAACATGCAGCTCCTCACTCCAGGCGCTCAAAACTCCACGGCCAAAGACAAGTTCAGTGCCCAAGCCATTTCCCGCTGCCATGGAAACCAAGTGCTCTGGCAGCACATATGTCTGAAAGTGGATATGACACCTAGGGAAGGGAGTGTGCTGGTGAATGGCAACTGCCCGAAGCAGCAGCACAGCTCTTCCACTGCCAAAACAACTCCACCTGCCTCATGAACTTCACATACCATCAGCTGTCCTGGCAGCTATCTAGGAAACCCTGTTGGCTCACTTCCGGTCCCATGCCCATTGAGCCCAGTGGGATGGAATCAAGCAGTTTCAGCACACACACAAAAAGAACATGGAGCTCCTCACTCAAGGTGCTCAAAACTCCATGGCCAAAGACAAGTTCAGTGCCCAAGCCATTTCCCGCTGCCATGGAAACCAAGTGCTCTGGCAGCACATATGTCTGAAAGTGGATATGACACCTAGGGAAGAGAGTGTGCTGGTGAATGGCAACTGCCCGAAGCAGCAGCACAGCTCTTCCACTGCCAAAACAACTCCACCTGCCTCATGAACTTCACATACCATCAGCTGTCCTGGCAGGTATGTTGCACACCTTGTTGGGTCATTTCCGGTCCCATGCCCATTGACCCCAGTGGGATGGAATCAAGTAGCTTCAGTAACCACACAAATCTAACATGGAGCTCCTCACTCAAGGCGCTCAAAACTCCATGGCCAAAGACAAGTTCAGTGCCCAAGCCATTTCCCGCTGCCATGGAAACCAAGTGCTCCGGCAGCACATATGTCTGAAAGTGGATATGACACCTAGGGAAGAGAGTGTGTTGGTGAATGGCAACTGCCCGAAGCAGCAGCACAGCTCTTCCAGTGCCAAAACAACTCCACCTGCCTCATGAACTTCACATACCATCAGCTGTCCTGGCAGCTATCTAGGAAACCCTGTTGGCTCACTTTCGGTCCCATGCCCATTGAGAAAAGTGGATGGAATCAAGCAGTTTCAGCACCCACACAAAACGAACATGGAGCTCCTCACTCAAGGCGCTCAAAACTCCATGGCCAAAGACAAGTTCAGTGCCCAAGCCATTTCCCGCTGCCATGGAAACCAAGTGCTCTGGCAGCACATATGTCTGAAAGTGGATATGACACCTAGGGAAGAGAGTGTACTGGTGAATGGCAACTGCCCGAAGCAGCAGCACAGCTCTTCCAGTGCCAAATGAACTCCACCTGCCTCATGAACTTCACATACCATCAGCTGTCCTGGCAGCTATCTAGGAAACCCTGTTGGGTCACTTCCGGTCCCATGCCCATTGAGCCCAGTGGGATGGAATCAAGCAGCTTCAGCACCCACACAAAACTAACATGGAGCTCCTCACTCAAGGCGCTCAAAACTCCACAGCCAAAGACAAGTTCAGTGCCCAAGCCATTTCCCGCTGCCATGGAAACCAAGTGCTCTGGCAGCACATATGTCTGAAAGTGGATATGACACCTAGGGAAGGGAGTGTGGTGGTGAATGGCAACTGCCCGAAGCAGCAGCACAGCTCTTCCACTGCCAAAACAACTCCACCTGCCTCATGAACTTCACATACCATCAGCTGTCCTGGCAGCTATCTAGGAAACCCTGTTGGCTCACTTCCTGTCCCATGCCCATTGAGCCCAGTGAGATGGAATCAAGCAGCTTCAGCACCCACACAAAACGAACATGCAGCTCCTCACTCAAGGCGCTCAAAACTCCATGGCCAAAGACAAGTTCAGTGCCCAAGCCATTTCCCGCTGCCATGGAAACCAAGTGCTCTGGCAGCACATATGTCTGAAAGTGGATATGACACCTAGGGAAGAGAGTGTGCTGGTGAATGGCAACTGCCCGAAGCAGCAGCACAGCTCTTCCACTGCCAAAACAACTCCACCTGCCTCATGAACTTCACATACCATCAGCTGTCCAGGCTGCTATCTAGGAAACCTTGTTGGGTCACTTCCGGTCCCATGCCCATTGAGCCCAGTGGGATGGAATCAAGCAGCTTGAGCACCCACACAAAACGAACATGGAGCTCCTCACTCAAGGCGCTCAAAACTCCATGGCCAAAGACATGTTCAGTGCCCAAGCCATTTCCCGCTGCCATGGAAACCAAGTGCTCTGGCAACACATATGTCTGAAAGTGGATATGACATCTAGGGAAGGGAGTGTGCTGGTGAATGGCAACTGCCCGAAACAGCAGCACAGCTCTTCCAGTGACAAAAGAACTCCACCGGCCTCATGAACTTCACATACCATCAGCTGTCCTGGCAGCTATCTAGGAAACCCTGTTGGGTCACTTCTGGTCCCATGACAATTGACCCCAGTGGGATGGAATCAAGCAGCTTCAGCACACACACAAAACGAACATGGAGCTCCTCACTCAAGGCGCTAAAACTCCATGGCCGAAGACAAGTTAGTGCCCAAGCCATTTCCCGCTGCCATGGAAACCAAGTGCTCTGGCAGCACATATGTCTGAAAGTGGGTATGACACCTAGGGAAGGGAGTGTGCTGGTGAATGGCAACTGCCCGAAGCAGCAGCACAGCTCTTCCAGTGCCAAAACAACACCACCTGCCTCGTGAACTTCACATACCATCAGCTGTCCTGGCAGCTATCTAGGGAACCCTGTTGGGTCAATCCGGTCCCATGCCCATTGAGCCCAGTGGGATGGAATCAAGCAGCTTCAGCACCCAGACAAAAAGAACATGGAGCTCCTCACTCAAGGCGCTCAAAACTCCATGGCCAAAGACATGTTCAGTGCCCAAGCCATTTCCCGCTGCCATGGAAACCAAGTGCTCTGGCAGCACATATGTCTGAAAGTGGATATGACACCTAGAGAACTCTGTGTGGTGGTGAATGGCAACTGCCCGAAGCAGCAGCACAGCTCTTCCACTGCCAAAACAACTCCACCTGCCTCATGAACTTCACATACCATCAGCTGTCCTGGCAGCTATCTAGGAAACCCTGTTGGGTCACTTCTGGTCCAATGCCCATTGAGCCCAGTGTGATGGAATCAAGCAGCTTCAGCACACACACAAATCTAATATGGAGCTCCTCACTCAAGGCGCTCAAAACTCCACGGCCAAAGACAAGTTCAGTGCCCAAGCCATTTCCCGCTGCCATGGAAACCAAGTGCTCTGGCAGCACATATGTCTGAAAGTGGATATGACACCTAGGGAAGGGAGTGTGCTGGTGAATGGCAACTGCCCGAAGCAGCAGCACAGCTCTTCCAGTGCCAAAACAACTCCACCTGCCTCATGAACTTCACATACCATCAGCTGTCCTGGCTGCTATCTAGGAAACCCTGTTGGGTCACTTCCGGTCCCATGCCCATTGAGCCCAGTGTGATGGAATCAAGCAGTTTCAGCACCCACACAAAACGAACATGGAGCTCCTCACTCAAGGCGCTCAAAACTCCACGGCCAAAGACAAGTTCAGTGCCCAAGCCATTTCCCGCTGCCATGGAAACCAAGTGCTCTGGCAGCACATATGTCTGAAAGTGGATATGACACCTAGGGAAGGGAGTGTGCTGGTGAATGGCAACTGCCCGAAGCAGCAGCACAGCTCTTCCACTGCCAAAACAACTCCACCTGCCTCATGAACTTCACATACCATCAGCTGTCCTGGCAGCTATCTAGGAAACCCTGTTGGGTCACTTCCGGTCCCATGCCCATTGAGCCCAGTGGGATGGAATCAAGCAGTTTCAGCACACACACAAAAAGAACATGGAGCTCCTCACTCAAGGCGCTCAAAACTCCATGGCCAAAGACAAGTTCAGTGCCCAAGCCATTTCCCGCTGCCATGGAAACCAAGTGCTCTGGCAGCACATAGGTCTGAAAGTGGATATGACACCTAGGGAACTCTGTGTGGTGGTGAATGGCAACTGCCCGAAGCAGCAGCACAGCTCTTCCAGTGACAAAAGAACTCCACCTGCCTCATGAACTTCACATACCATCAGCTGTCCTGGCAGCTATCTAGGAAACCCTGTTGGGTCACTTCTGGTCCCATGCCCATTGAGCCCAGTGGGATGGAATCAAGCAGTTTCAGCACCCACACAAAACGAACATGGAGCTCCTCACTCAAGGCGCTCAAAACTCCATGGCCAAAGACAAGTTCAGTGCCCAAGCCATTTCCTGCTGCCATGGAAACCAAGTGCTCTGGCAGCACATATGTCTGAAAGTGGATATGACACCTAGGGAAGGGAGTGAGCTGGTGAATGGCAACTGCCCGAAGCAGCAGCACAGCTCTTCCACTGCCAAAACAACTCCACCTGCCTCATGAACTTCACATACCATCAGCTGTCCTGGCAGGTATGTTGGACACCTTGTTGGGTCATTTCCGGTCCCATTCACATTGACCCCAGTGGGATGGAATCAAGTAGCTTCAGTAACCACACAAATCTAACATGGAGCTCCTCACTCAAGGCGCTCAAAACTCCATGGCCAAAGACAAGTTCAGTGCCCAAGCCATTTCCCGCTGCCATGGAAACCAAGTGCTCTGGCAGCACGTATGTCTGAAAGTGGACATGACACCTAGGGAAGAGAGTGTGCTGGTGAATGGCAACTGCCCGAAGCAGCAGCACAGCTCTTCCACTGCCAAAACAACTCCACCTGCCTCATGAACTTCACATACCATCAGCTGTCCTGGCAGCTATCTAGGAAACCCTGTTGGCTCACTTTCGGTCCCATGCCCATTGAGAAAAGTGGATGGAATCAAGCAGTTTCAGCACCCACACAAAACGAACATGGAGCTCCTCACTCAAGGCGCTCAAAACTCCATGGCCAAAGACAAGTTCAGTGCCCAAGCCATTTCCCGCTGCCATGGAAACCAAGTGCTCTGGCAGCACATATGTCTGAAAGTGGATATGACACCTAGGGAAGAGAGTGTACTGGTGAATGGCAACTGCCCGAAGCAGCAGCACAGCTCTTCCACTGCCAAAACAACTCCACCTGCCTCATGAACTTCACATACCATCAGCTGTCCTGGCTGCTATCTAGGAAACCCTGTTGGGTCACTTCCGGTCCCATGCCCATTGAGCCCAGTGGGATGGAATCAAGCAGCTTCAGCACCCACACAAAACGAACATGGAGCTCCTCACTCCAGGCGCTCAAAACTCCACGGCCAAAGACATGTTCAGTGCCCAAGCCATTTCCCGCTGCCATGGAAACCATGTGCTCTGGCAGCACATATGTCTGAAAGTGGATATGACACCTAGGGAAGGGAGTGTGGTGGTGAATGGCAACTGTCCGAAGCAGCAGCACAGCTCTTCCAGTTGCAAAAGAACTCCACCTGCCTCATGAACTTCACATACCATCAGCTGTCCTGGCAGCTATCTAGGAAACCCTGTTGGGTCACTTCCGGTCCCATGTACATTGAGCCCAGTGGGATGGAATCAAGCAGCTTCAGCACCCACAAAAAAAGAACATGGAGCTCCTCACTCAAGGCGCTCAAAACTCCACAGCCAAAGACAAGTTCAGTGCCCAAGCCATTTCCCGCTGCCATGGAAACCAAGTGCTCTGGCAGCACATATGTCTGAAAGTGGATATGACACCTAGGGAAGGGAGTGTGCTGGTGAATGGCAACTGCCCGAAGCAGCAGCACAGCTCTTCCACTGCCAAAACAACTCCACCTGCCTCATGAACTTCACATACCATCAGCTGTCCTGGCAGCTATCTAGGAAACCTTGTTGGGTCACTTCTGGTCCCATGCCGATTGACCCAAGTGGGATGGAATCAAGCAGCTTCAGCACTCACACAAATCTAAAATGGAGCTCCTCACTCAAGGCGCTCAAAACTCCGCGGCCAAAGACAAGTTCAGTGCCCAAGCCATTTCCCGCTGCCATGGAAACCAAGTGCTCTGGCAGCACATATGTCTGAAAGTGGATATGACACCTAGGGAAGAGAGTGTGCTGGTGAATGGCAACTGCCCGAAGCAGCAGCACAGCTCTTCCACTGCCAAAACAACTCCACCTGCCTCATGAACTTCACATACCATCAGCTGTCCAGGCTGCTATCTAGGAAACCTTGTTGGGTCACTTCCGGTCCCATGCCCATTGAGCCCAGTGGGATGGAATCAAGCAGCTTCAGCACCCACACAAAACGAACATGGAGCTCCTCACTCAAGGCGCTCAAAACTCCATGGCCAAAGACATGTTCAGTGCCCAAACCATTTCCCGCTGCCATGGAAACCAAGTGCTCTGGCAGCACATATGTCTGAAAGTGGATATGACACCTAGGGAAGGGAGTGTGGTGGTGAATGGCAACTGCCCGAAGCATCAGCACAGCTCTTCCACTGCCAAAACAACTCCACCTGCCTCATGAACTTCACATACCATCAGCTGTCCTGGCAGCTATCTGGGAAACCCTGTTGGGTCACTTCCGGTCCCATGCCCATTGAGCCCAGTGGATGGAATCAAGCAGTTTCAGCACCCACACAAAACGAACATGGAGCTCCTCACTCCAGGCGCTCAAACCTCCATGGCCAAAGACAAGTTCAGTGCCCAAGCCATTTCCCGCTGCCATGGAAACCAAGTGCTCTGGCAGCACATATGTCTGAAAGTGGATATGACACCTAGGGAAGGGAGTGTGTTGGTGAATGGCAACTGCCCGAAGCAGCAGCACAGCTCTTCCAGTGCCAAAACAACCCCACCTGCCTCATGAACTTCACATACCATCAGCTGTCCTGGCAGGTATGTTGGACACCTTGTTGGGTCACTCCCGGTCCCATGCCAATTGAGCCCAGTGGGAAGGAATCAAGCAGCTTCAGCACCCACACAAATCTACCATGGAGCTCCTCACTCAAGGCGCTCAAAACTCCATGGCCAAAGACAAGTTCAGTGCCCAAGCCATTTCCCGCTGCCATGGAAACCAAGTGCTCTGGCAGCACATATGTCTGAAAGTGGATATGACACCTAGGGAATGGAGTGAGCTGGTGAATGGCAACTGCTCGAAGCAGCAGCACAGCTCTTCCACTGCCAAAACAACTCCACCTGCCTCATGAACTTCACATACCATCAGCTGTCCTGGCAGCTATCTAGGAAACCCTGTTGGGTCACTTCCGGTCCCATGCCCATTGAGCCCAGTGGGATGGAATCAAGCAGCTTCAGCAAACACACAAAACGAACATGGAGCTCCTCACTCCAGGCGCTCAAAACTCCACAGCTAAAGACAAGTTCAGTGCCCAAGCCATTTTTCGCTGCCATGGAAACCAAGTGCTATGGCAGCACATATGTCTGAAAGTGGATATGACACCTAGGGAAGAGAGTGTGCTGGTGAATGGCAACTGCCCGAAGCAGCAGCACAGCTCTTCCACTGCCAAAACAACTCAATTGCCTCATGAACTTCACATACCATCAGCTGTCCAGGCTGCTATCTAGGAAACCCTGTTGTGTCACTTTCGGTCCCATGCCCATTGAGCCCAGTGGATGGAATCAAGCAGTTTCAGCACCCACACAAAACGAACATGGAGCTCCTCACTCAAGGCGCTCAAAACTCCATGGCCAAAGACAATTTCAGTGCCCAAGCCATTTCCCGTTGCCATGGAAACCAAGTGCTCTGGCAGCACATATGTCTGAAAGTGGATATGACACCTAGGGAAGGGAGTGTGGTGGTGAATGGCAACTGCCCGAAGCAGCAGCACAGCTCTTCCACTGCCAAAACAACCCCACCTGCCTCATGAACTTCACATACCATCAGCTGTCCTGGCAGGTATGTTGGACACCTTGTTGGGTCACTTCCGGTCCCATGCCCATTGAGCCCAGTGGGATGGAATCAAGCAGCTTCAGCACCCACACAAAACGAACATGGAGCTCCTCACGCCAGGCGCTCAAAACTCCACGACCAAAGACATGTTCAGTGCCCAAACCATTTCCCGCTGCCATGGAAACCAAGTGCTCTGTCAGCACATATGTCTGAAAGTGGATATGACACCTAGGGAAGGGACTGTGCTGGTGAATGGCAACTGCCCGAAGCAGCAGCACAGCTCTTCCACTGCCAAAACAACTCCACCTGCCTCATGAACTTCACATACCATCAGCTGTCCTGGCAGCTATCTAGGAAACCCTGTTGGGTCACTTCTGGTCCCATGCCCATTGAGCCCAGTGGGATGGAATCAAGCAGCTTCAGCACACACACAAAACGAACATGGAGCTCCTCACTCAAGGCGCTCAAAACTCCACGGCCAAAGACAAGTTCAGTGCCCAAGCCATTTCCCGCTGCCATGGAAACTAAGAGCTCTGGCAGCACATATGTCTGAAAGTGGATATGACACCTAGGGAAGAGAGTGTGCTGGTGAATGGCAACTGCCCGAAGCACCAGCACAGCTCTTCCACTGCCAAAACAACTCCACCTGCCTCATGAACTTCACATACCATCAGCTGTCCTGGCTGCTATCTAGGAAACCCTGTTGGGTCACTTCCGGTCCCATGCCCATTGAGCCCAGTGGGATGGAATCAAGCAGCTTCAGCACCCACACAAAACGAACATGGAGCTCCTCACTCAAGGCGCTCAAAACTCCATGGCCAAAGACAAGTTCAGTGCCCAAGCCATTCCCCGCTGCCATGGAAACCAAGTGCTCTGGCAGCACATATGTCTGAAAGTGGATATGACACCTAGGGAAGGGAGTGTCCTGGTGAATGGCAACTGCCCGAAGCAGCAGCACAGCTCTTCCACTGCCAAAACAACTCCACCTGCCTCATGAACTTCACATACCATCAGCTGTCCTGGCAGCTATCTAGGAAACCCTGTTGGGTCACTTCCGGTCCCATGCCCATTGAGCCCAGTGGGATGGAATCAAGCAGCTTCAGCACCCACACAAAATGAACATGCAGCTCCTCAGTCAAGGCGCTCAAAACTCCACGGCCAAAGACAAGTTCAGTGCCCAAGCCATTTCCCGCTGCCATGGAAACTAAGAGCTCTGGCAGCACATATATCTGAAAGTGGATATGACACCTAGGGAAGAGAGTGTGCTGGTGAATGGCAACTGCCCGAAGCAGCAGCACAGCTCTTCCACTGCCAAAACAACTCCACCTGCCTCATGAACTTCACATACCATCAGCTGTCCTGGCAGCTATCTAGGAAACCCTGTTGGGTCACTTCCGGTCCCATGCCCTTTGAGCCCAGTGGGATGGAATCAAGCAGCTTCAGCACCCACACAAAATGAACATGGAGCTCCTCACTCCAGGCGCTCAAAACTCCACAGCCAAAGACATGTTCAGTGCCCAAGCCATTTCCCGCTGCCGTGGAAACCAAGTGCTCTGGCAGCACATATGTCTGAAAGTGGATATGACACCTAGGGAAGGGAGTGTGCTGGTGAATGGCAACTGCCCGAAGCAGCAGCACAGCTCTTCCAGTGCCAAAACAACTCCACCTGCCTCATGAACTTCACATACCATCAGCTGTCCTGGCAGCTATCTAGGAAACCCTGTTGGGTCACTTTAGGTCCCATGCCCATTGACCCCAGTGGGATGGAATCAAGCAGCTTCAACACACACACAAATCTAAAATGGAGCTCCTCACTCAAGGCGCTCAAAACTCCATGGCCAAAGACAAGTTCAGTGCCCAAGCCATTTCCCGCTGCCATGGAAACCAAGTGCTCTGGCAGCACATATGTCTGAAAGTGGATATGACACCTAGGGAAGAGAGTGTGCTGGTGAATGGCAACTGCCCGAAGCAGCAGCACAGCTCTTCCAGTGCGAAAACAACTCCACCTGCCTCATGAACTTCACATACCATCAGCTGTCCTGGCAGCTATCTAGGAAACCCTGTTGGCTCACTTCCGGTCCCATGCCCATTGAGAAAAGTGGATGGAATCAAGCAGTTTCAGCACCCACACAAAACGAACATGGAGCTCCTCACTCAAGGCGCTCAAAACTCCATGGCCAAAGACAAGTTCAGTGCCCAAGCCATTTCCCGCTGCCATGGAAACCAAGTGCTCTGGCAGCACATATGTCTGAAAGTGGATATGACACCTAGGGAAGTGAGTGTGCTGGTGAATGGCAACTGCCCGAAGCAGCAGCACAGCTCTTCCACTGCCAAAACAATTCCACCTGCCTCATGAACTTCACATACCATCAGCTGTCCTGGCAGCTATCTAGGAAACCCTGTTGGGTCACTTCCGGTCCCAAGCCCATTGAGACCAGTGGGATGGAATCAAGCAGCTTCAGCACACACACAAAACGAACATGGAGCTCCTCACTCAAGGCGCTCAAAACTCCACGGCCAAAGACAAGTTCAGTGCCCAAGCCATTTCCCGTTGCCATGGAAACCAAGTGCTCTGGCAGCACATATGTCTGAAAGTGGATATGACACCTAGGGAAGGGAGTGTGCTGGTGAATGGCAACTGCCCGAAGCAGCAGCACAGCTCTTCCACTGCCAAAAGAACTCCACCTGCCTCATGAACTTCACATACCATCAGCTGTCCTGGCAGGTATGTTGGACACCTTGTTGGGTCACTTCCGGTCCCATGCCCATTGAGCCCAGTGGGATGGAATCAAGCAGCTTCAGCACCCACACAAAAAGAACATGGAGCTCCTCACTCAAGGCGCTCAAAACTCCACACCCAAAGACAAGTTCAGTGCCCAAGCCATTCCCCGCTGCTATGGAAACCAAGTGCTCTGGCAGCACATATGTCTGAAAGTGGATATGACACTTAGGGAAGAGAGTGTGCTGGTAAATGGCAACTGCCCGAAGCAGCAGCAAAGCTATTCCAGTGCCAAAAGAACTCCACCTGCCTCATGAACTTCACATACCATCAGCTGTCCAGGCTGCTATCTAGGAAACCCTGTTGGCTCACTTCCGGTCCCATGCCCATTGAGCCCAGTGGGATGGAATCAAGCAGCTTCAGCACACACACAAAACGAACATGGAGCTCCTTACTCAAGGCGCTCAAAACTCCACGGAAAAAGACATGTTCAGTGCCCAAGCCATTTCCCGCTGCCATGGAAACCAAGTGCTCTGGCAACACATATGTCTGAAAGTGGATATGACACCTAGGGAAGGGAGTGTGCTGGTGAATGGCAACTGCCCGAAGCAGCAGCACAGCTCTTCCACTGCCAAAACAACTCCACCTGCCTCATGAACTTCACATACCATCAGCTGTCCTGGCAGCTATCTAGGAAACCCTGTTGGGTCACTTCCGGTCCCATGCCCATTGAGCCCAGTGGGATGGAATCAAGCAGCTTCAGCACACACACAAAACGAACATGGAGCTCCTCACTCAAGGCGCTCAAAACTCCATGGCCAAAGACAAGTTCAGTGCCCAAGCCATTGCCCGCTGCCATGGAAACCAAGTGCTCTGGCAGCACATATGTCTGAAAGTGGATATGACACCTAGGGAAGGGAGTGAGCTGGTGAATGGCAACTGCTCGAAGCAGCAGCACAGCTCTTCCACTGCCAAAACAACTCCACCTGCCTCATGAACTTCACATACCATCAGCTGTCCTGGCAGGTATGTTGGACACCTTGTTGGGTCACTTCCGGTCCCATGCCCATTGAGCCCAGTGGGATGGAATCAAGCAGCTTCAGCACCCACACAAAATGAACATGCAGCTCCTCAGTCAAGGCGCTCAAAACTCCATGGCCAAAGACAAGTTCAGTGCCCAAGCCATTTCCCGCTGCCATGGAAACCAAGTGCTCTGGCAGCACATATGTCTGAAAGTGGATATGACACCTAGGGAAGGGAGTGTGCTGGTGAATGGCAACTGCCCGAAGCAGCAGCACAGCTCTTCCACTGCCAAAACAATTCCACCTGCCTCATGAACTTCACATACCATCAGCTGTCCAGGCTGCTATCTAGGAAACCCTGTTGGGTCACTTCCTGTCCATGCCCATTGAGCCCAGTGAGATGGAATCAAGCAGCTTCAGCACCCACACAAAACGAACATGGAGCTCCTCACTCAAGGCGCTCAAAACTCCACGGCCAAAGACATGTTCAGTGCCCAAGCCATTTCCCGCTGCCATGGAAACCAAGTGCTCTGGCAGCACATATGTCTGAAAGTGGATATGACACCTAGGGAAGGGAGTGTGCTGGTGAATGGCAACTGCCCGAAGCAGCAGCACAGCTCTTCCACTGCCAAAACAACTCCACCTGCCTCATGAACTACACATACCATCAGCTGTCCTGGCAGCTATCTGGGAAACCCTGTTGGGTCACCTCCGGTCCCATGCCCATTGAGCCCAGTGGATGGAATCAAGCAGTTTCAGCACACACACAAAACGAACATGGAGCTCCTCACTCCAGGCGCTCAAAACTCCATGGCCAAAGACAATTTCAGTGCCCAAGCCATTTCCCGCTGCCATGGAAACCAAGTGCTCTGGCAGCACATATGTCTGAAAGTGGATATGACACCTAGGGAAGGGACTGTGCTGGTGAATGGCAACTGCCCGAAGCAGCAGCACAGCTCTTCCACTGCCAAAACAACTCCACCTGCCTCATGAACTTCACATACCATCAGCTGTCCTGGCAGGTATGTTGGACACCTTGTTGGGTCACTTCCGGTCCCATGCCCATTGAGCCCAGTGGGAAGGAATCAAGCAGCTTCAGCACCCACACAAATCTAACATGGAGCTCCTCACTCAAGGCTCTCAAAACTCCGCAGCCAAAGACAAGTTCAGTGCCCAAGCCATTTCCCGCTGCCATGGAAACCAAGTGCTCTGGCAGCACATATGTCTGAAAGTGGATATGACACCTAGGGAAGGGAGTGTGCTGGTGAATGGCAACTGCCCGAAGCAGCAGCACAGCTCTTCCACTGCCAAAACAACTCCACCTGCCTCATGAACTTCACATACCATCAGCTGTCCTGGCAGCTATCTAGGAAACCCTGTTGGCTCACTTCTGGTCCCATGCCCATTGAGCCCATTGGGATGGAATCAAGCAGCTTCAGCACACACACAAATCTAAAATGGAGCTCCTCACTCAAGGTGCTCAAAACTCCACGGCCAAAGACAAGTTCAGTGCCCAAGCCATTTCCCGCTGCCATGGAAACTAAGAGCTCTGGCAGCACATATGTCTGAAAGTGGATATGACACCTAGGGAAGAGAGTGTGCTGGTGAATGGCAACTGCCCGAAGCAGCAGCACAGCTCTTCCACTGCCAAAACAACTCCACCTGCCTCATGAACTTCACATAATATCAGCTGTCCAGGCTGCTATCTAGGAAACCCTTTTGGGTCACTTCCGGTCCCATGCCAATTGATCCCAGTGGGATGGAATCAAGCAGCTTCAGCACCCACACAAATCTAAAATGGAGCTCCTCACTCAAGGTGCTCAAACCTCCGCGGCCAAAGACATGTTCAGTGCCGAAGCCATTTCCCGCTGCCATGGAAACCAAGTGCTCTGGCAGCACATATGTCTGAAAGTGGATATGACACCTAGGGAAGGGAGTGTGCTGGTGAATGGCAACTGCCCGAACCAGCAGCACAGCTCTTCCACTGCCAAAAAAATTCCACCTGCCTCATGAACTTCACATACCATCAGCTGTCCTGGCAACTATCTAGGAAACCCTGTTGGCTCACTTTCGGTCCCATGCCCATTGAGCCCAGTGGGATGGAATTAAGCAGCTTCAGCACCCACACAAATCAAACATGGAGCTCCTCACTCAAGGCGCTCAAAACTCCATGGCCAAAGACAAGTTCAGTGCCCAAGCCATTCCCCGCTGCCATGGAAACCAAGTGCTCTGGCAGCACATATGTCTGAAAGTGGATATGACACCTAGGGAAGGGAGTGTGCTGGTGAATGGCAAGTCCCGGAAGCAGCAGCACAGCTCTTCCACTGCCAAAACAACCCCACCTGCCTCATGAACTTCACATACCATCAGCTGTCCTGGCAGGTATGTTGGACACCTTGTTGGGTCACTCCCGGTCCCATGCCCATTGAGCCCAGTGGGATGGAATCAAGCAGCTTCAGCACCCACACAAAACGAACATGGAGCTCCTCACTAGAGGCGCTCAAAACTCCACGGTCAAAGACATGTTCAGTGCCCAAGCCATTTTTCGCCTCCATGGAAACCAAGTGCTCTGGCAGCACATATGTCTGAAAGTGGATATGACACCTAGGGAAGGGAGTGTGCTGGTGAATGGCAACTGCCCGAAGCAGCAGCACAGCTCTTCCACTGCCAAAACAACTCCACCTGCCTCATGAACTTCACATACCATCAGCTGTCCAGGCAGCTATCTAGGAAACCCTGTTGGGTCACTTCCGGTCCCATGCCCATTGAGCCCAGTGAGATGGAATCAAGCAGCTTCAGCACCCACACAAAACGAACATGGAGCTCCTCACGCCAGGCGCTCAAAACTCCACGGCCAAAGACATGTTCAGTGCCCAAGCCATTTCCCGCTGCCATGGAAACCAAGTGCTCTGGCAGCACGTATGTCTGAAAGTGGATATGACACCTAGGGAAGGGACTGTGCTGGTGAATGGCAACTGCCCGAAGCAGCAGCACAGCTCTTCCACTGCCAAAACAACTCCACCTGCCTCATGAACTTCACATACCATCAGCTGTCCTGGCAGCTATCTAGGAAACCCTGTTGGCTCACTTCTGGTCCCATGCCCATTGAGCCCATTGGGATGGAATCAAGCAGCTTCAGCACACACACAAATCTAAAATGGAGCTCCTCACTCAACGCGCTCAAAACTCCACGGCCAAAGACAAGTTCAGTGCCCAAGCCATTTCCCGCTGCCATGGAAACTAAGAGCTCTGGCAGCACATATGTCTGAAAGTGGATATGACACCTAGGGAAGAGAGTGTGCTGGTGAATGGCAACTGCCCGAAGCAGCAGCACAGCTCTTCCACTGCCAAAACAACTCCACCTGCCTCATGAACTTCACATACCATCAGCTGTCCAGGCTGCTATCCAGGAAACCCTTTTGGGTCACTTCCGGTCCCATGCCAATTGATCCCAGTGGGATGGAATCAAGCAGCTTCAGCACCCACACAAATCTAAAATGGAGCTCCTCACTCAAGGCGCTCAAAACTCCGCGGCCAAAGACATGTTCAGTGCCGAAGCCATTTCCCGCTGCCATGGAAACCAAGTGCTCTGGCAGCACATATGTCTGAAAATGGATATGACACCTAGGGAAGAAAGTGTGCTGGTGAATGGCAACTGCCCGAAGCAGCAGCACAGCTCTTCCAGTGCCAAAACAACTCCACCTGCCTCATGAACTTCACATACCATCAGCTGTCCTGGCAGCTATCTAGGAAACCCTGTTGGCTCACTTTCGGTCCCATGCCCATTGAGCCCAATGGGATGGAATCAAGCAGCTTCAGCAAACACACAAAACGAACATGGAGCTCCTCACTCAAGGCGCTCAAAAGTCCATAGCCAAAGACAAGTTCAGTGCCCAAGCCATTTTTCGCTGCCATGGAAACCAAGTGCTCTGGCAGCACATATGTCTGAAAGTGGATATGACACCTAGGGAAGAGAGTGTGCTGGTGAGTGGCAACTGCCCGAAGCAGCAGCACAGCTCTTCCACTGCCAAAACAACCCCACCTGCCTCATGAACTTCACATACCATCAGCTGTCCAGGCTGCTATCTAGGAAACCCTGTTGGCTCACTTCCTGTCCCATGCCCATTGAGCCCAGTGGGATGGAATCAAGCAGCTTCAGCAACCACACAAAACGAACATGGAGCTCCTCACTCCAGGCGCTCAAAATTCCACGGCCAAAGACATGTTCAGTGCCCAAGCCATTCCCCGCTGCCATGGAAACCAAGTGCTCTGGCAGCACATATGTCTGAAAGTGGATATGACACCTAGGGAAGGGAGTGTGCTGGTGAATGGCAACTGCCCGAAGCAGCAGCACAGCTCTTCCACTGCCAAAACAACTCCACCTGTCTCATGAACTTCACATACCAACAGCTGTCCTGGCAGCTATCTAGGAAACCCTGTTGGGTCACTTCTGGTCCCATGCCCATTGAGCCCAGTGGGATGGAATCAAGCAGCTTCAGCACCGACACAAAAAGAACATGGAGCTCCTCACTAGAGGCGCTCAAAACTCCACAGCAAAAGACAAGTTCAGTGCCCAAGCCATTCCCCGCTGCCATGGAAACCAAGTGCTCTGGCAGCACATATGTCTGAAAGTGGATATGACACTTAGGGAAGAGAGTGTGCTGGTAAATGGCAACTGCCCGAAGCAGCAGCAAAGCTCTTCCACTGCCAAAACAACTCCACCTGCCTCATGAACTTCACATACCATCAGCTGTCCAGGCTGCTATCTAGGAAACCCTGTTCGCTCACTTACGGTCCCATGCCCATTGAGCCCAGTGGGATGGAATCAAGCAGCTTCAGCACCCACACAAAACGAACATGGAGCTCCTCACGCCAGGCGCTCGAAACTCCACGGCCAAAGACATGTTCAGTGCCCAAGCCATTTCCCGCTGCCATGGAAACCAAGTGCTCTGGCAGCACGTATGTCTGAAAGTGGATATGACACCTAGGGAAGGGACTGTGCTGGTGAATGGCAACTGCCCGAAGCAGCAGCACAGCTCTTCCACTGCCAAAACAACTCCACCTGCCTCATGAACTTCACATACCATCAGCTGTCCTGGCAGCTATCTAGGAAACCCTGTTGGCTCACTTCTGGTCCCATGCCCATTGAGCCCATTGGGATGGAATCAAGCAGCTTCAGCACACACACAAATCTAAAATGGAGCTCCTCACTCAAGGCGCTCAAAACTCCACGGCCAAAGACAAGTTCAGTGCCCAAGCCATTTCCCGCTGCCATGGAAACTAAGAGCTCTGGCAGCACATATGTCTGAAAGTGGATATGACACCTAGGGAAGAGAGTGTGCTGGTGAATGGCAACTGCCCGAAGCAGCAGCACAGCTCTTCCACTGCCAAAACAACTCCACCTGCCTCATGAACTTCACATACCATCAGCTGTCCTGGCAGCTATCTAGGAAACCCTGTTGGCTCACTTCCGGTCCCATGCCCATTGAGCCCAGTGGGATGGAATCAAGCAGCTTCAGCACCCACACAAAACGAACATGGAGCTCCTCACTTAAGGCGCTCAAAACTTCACAGCCTAAGACAAGTTCAGTGCCGAAGCCATTTCCCGCTGCCATGGAAACCAAGTGCTCTGGCAGCACATATGTCTGAAAGTGGATATGACACCTAGGGAAGGGAGTGTGCTGGTGAATGGCAAGTCCCCGAAGCAGCAGCACAGCTCTTCCACTGCCAAAACAACTCCACCTGCCTCATGAACTTCACATACCATCAGCTGCCCTGGCAGCTATCTAGGAAACCCTGTTGGGTCACTTTAGGTCCCATGCCCATTGAGCCCAGTGGGATGGAATCAAGAAGCTTCAGCACCCACACAAAACTAACATGGAGCTCCTCACTCAAGGCGCTCAAAACTCCATGGCCAAAGACAAGTTCAGTGCCCAAGCCATTTCCCGCTGCCATGGAAACCAAGTGCTCTGGCAGCACATATGTCTGAAAGTGGATATGACACCTAGGGAAGGGAGTGTGCTGGTGAATGGCAACTGCCCGAAGCAGCAGCACAGCTCTTCCAGTGCCAAAACAACTCCACCTGCCTCATGAACTTCACATACCATCAGCTGTCCTGGCAGCTATCTAGGAAACCCTGTTGGCTCACTTTCGGTCCCATGCCCATTGAGCCCAGTGGGATGGAATCAAGCAGCTTCAGCAAACACACAAAACGAACATGCAGCTCCTCACTCAAGGCGCTCAAAAGTCCATAGCCAAAGACAAGTTCAGTGCCCAAGCCATTTTTCGCTGCCATGGAAACCAAGTGCTCTGGCAGCACATATGTCTGAAAGTGGATATGACACCTAGGGAAGAGAGTGTGCTGGTGAGTGGCAACTGCCCGAAGCAGCAGCACAGCTCTTCCACTGCCAAAACAACTCCACCTGCCTCATGAACTTCACATACCATCAGCTGTCCAGGCTGCTATCTAGGAAACCCTGTTGGGTCACTTCCGGTCCCATGCCCTTTGAGCCCAGTGGGATGGAATCAAGCAGCTTCAGCAACCACACAAAACGAACATGGAGCTCCTCACTCCAGGCGCTCAAAATTCCACGGCCAAAGACATGTTCAGTGCCCAAGCCATTCCCCGCTGCCATGGAAACCAAGTGCTCTGGCAGCACATATGTCTGAAAGTGGATATGACACCTAGGGAAGGGAGTGTGCTGGTGAATGGCAACTGCCCGAAGCAGCAGCACAGCTCTTCCACTGCCAAAACAACTCCACCTGTCTCATGAACTTCACATACCAACAGCTGTCCTGGCAGCTATCTAGGAAACCCTGTTGGGTCACTTCTGGTCCCATGCCCATTGAGCCCAGTGGGATGGAATCAAGCAGGTTCAGCACCCACACAAAAAGAACATGGAGCTCCTCACTCAAGGCGCTCAAAACTCCACAGCAAAAGACAAGTTCAGTGCCCAAGCCATTTCCCGCTGCCATGGAAACCAAGTGCTCTGGCAGCACATATGTCTGAAAGTGGATATGACACTTAGGGAAGAGAGTGTGCTGGTAAATGGCAACTGCCCGAAGCAGCAGCAAAGCTCTTCCACTGCCAAAACAACTCCACCTGCCTCATGAACTTCACATACCATCAGCTGTCCAGGCTGCTATCTAGGAAACCCTGTTCGCTACTTACGGTCCCATGCCCATTGAGCCCAGTGGGATGGAATCAAGCAGCTTCAGCACACACACAAAACGAACATGGAGCTCCTCACTCAAGGCGCTCAAAACTCCACGGAAAAAGACATGTTCAGTGCCCAAGCCATTTCCCGCTGCCATGGAAACCAAGTGCTCTGGCAACACATATGTCTGAAAGTGGATATGACACCTAGGGAAGGGACTGTGCTGGTGAATGGCAACTGCCCGAAGCAGCAGCACAGCTCTTCCACTGCCAAAACAACTCCACCTGCCTCATGAACTTCACATACCATCAGCTGTCCTGGCTGGTATGTTGGACACCTTGTTGGGTCACTTCCGGTCCCATGCCCATTGAGCCAAGTGGGAAGGAATCAAGCAGCTTCAGCACCCACACAAATCTAACATGGAGCTCCTCACTCAAGGCGCTCAAAACTCCATGGCCAAAGACAAGTTCAGTGCCCAAGCCATTTCCCGCTGCCATGGAAACCAAGTGCTCTGGCAGCACATATGTCTGAAAGTGGATATGACACCTAGGGAACTCTGTGTGGTGGTGAATGGCAACTGCCCGAAGCAGCAGCACAGCTCTTCCACTGCCAAAACAACTCCACCTGCCTCATGAACTTCATATACCATCAGCTGTCCTGGCAGCTATCTAGGAAACACTGTTGAGTCATTTCCGGTCCCATGCCCATTGAACCCAGTGGGATGGAATCAAGCAGCTTCAGCACCCACACAGAAAGAACATGGAGCTCCTCACTCAAGGCGCTCAAAACTCCACAGCCAAAGACAAGTTCAGTGCCCAAGCCATTTCCAGCTGCCATGGAAACCAAGTGCTCTGGCAGCACGTATGTCTGAAAGTGGATATGATACATAGGGAAGGGACTGTGCTGGTGAATGGCAACTGCCCGAAGCAGCAGCACAGCTCTTCCACTGCCAAAACAACTCCACCTGCCTCATGAACTTCACATACCATCAGCTGTCCTGGCAGCTATCTGGGAAACCCTGTTGGCTCACTTCTGGTCCCATGCCCATTGAGCCCATTGGGATGGAATCAAGCAGCTTCAGCACACACACAAATCTAAAATGGAGCTCCTCACTCAAGGCGCTCAAAACTCCACGGCCAAAGACAAGTTCAGTGCCCAAGCCATTTCCCGCTGCCATGGAAACTAAGAGCTCTGGCAGCACATATGTCTGAAAGTCGATATGACACCTAGGGAAGAGAGTGTGCTGGTGAATGGCAACTGCCCGAAGCAGCAGCACAGCTCTTCCACTGCCAAAACAACTCCACCTGCCTCATGAACTTCACATACCATCAGCTGTCCTGGCAGCTATCTAGGAAACCCTTTTGGGTCACTTCCGGTCCCATGCCAATTGATCCCAGTGGGATGGAATCAAGCAGCTTCAGCACCCACACAAATCTAAAATGGAGCTCCTCACTCAAGGTGCTCAAAACTCCGCGGCCAAACACATGTTCAGTGCCGAAGCCATTTCCCGCTGCCATGGAAACCAAGTGCTCTGGCAGCACATATGTCTGAAAGTGGATATGACACCTAGGGAAGGGAGTGTGCTGGTGAATGGCAACTGCCCGAACCAGCAGCACAGCTCTTCCACTGCCAAAACAACCCCACCTGCCTCATGAACTTCACATACCATCAGCTGTCCTGGCAACTATCTAGGAAACCCTGTTGGCTCACTTTCGGTCCCATGCCCATTGAGCCCAGTGGGATGGAATCAAGCACCTTCAGCACCCACACAACACGAACATGGAGCTCCTCACTCAAGGCGCTCAAAACTCCACGGCCAAAGACATGTTCAGTGCCCAAGCCATTTCCCGCTGCCATGGAAACCAAGTGCTCTGGCAGCACGTATGTCTGAAAGTGGATATGACACCTAGGGAAGGGACTGTGCTGGTGAATGGCAACTGCCCGAAGCAGCAGCACAGCTCTTCCACTGCCAAAACAACTCCACCTGCCTCATGAACTTCACATACCATCAGCTGTCCTGGCAGCTATCTAGGAAACCCTGTTGGCTCACTTTCGGTCCCATGCCCATTGAGCCCAGTGGGATGCAATTAAGCAGCTTCAGCACCCACACAAATCAAACATGGAGCTCCTCACTCAAGGCGCTCAAAACTCCACGGTCAAAGACATGTTCAGTGCCCAAGCCATTTTTCGCCTCCATGGAAACCAAGTGCTCTGGCAGCACATATGTCTGAAAGTGGATATGACACCTAGGGAAGGGAGTGTGCTGGTGAATGGCAACTGCCCGAAGCAGCAGCACAGCTCTTCCACTGCCAAAACAACTCCACCTGCCTCATGAACTTCACATACCATCAGCTGTCCTGGCAGCTATCTAGGAAACCCTGTTGGCTCACTTTCGGTCCCATGCCCATTGAGCCCAGTGGGATGGAATCAAGCAGCTTCAGCAAACACACAAAACGAACATGGAGCTCCTCACTCAAGGCGCTCAAAAGTCCATAGCCAAAGACAAGTTCAGTGCCCAAGCCATTTTTCGCTGCCATGGAAACCAAGTGCTCTGGCAGCACATATGTCTGAAAGTGGATATGACACCTAGGGAAGAGAGTGTGCTGGTGAGTGGCAACTGCCCGAAGCAGCAGCACAGCTCTTCCACTGCCAAAACAACTACACCTGCCTCATGAACTTCACATACCATCAGCTGTCCAGGCTGCTATCTAGGAAACCCTGTTGGGTCACTTCCTGTCCCATGCCCATTGAGCCCAGTGGGATGGAATCAAGCAGCTTCAGCACCCACACAAAACGCACATGGAGCTCCTCACTCCAGGCGCTCAAAATTCCACGGCCAAAGACATGTTCAGTGCCCAAGCCATTTCCCGCTGCCATGGAAACCAAGTGCTCTGGCAGCACATATGTCTGAAAGTGGATATGACACCTAGGGAAGGGAGTGTGCTGGTGAATGGCAAGTCCCGGAAGCAGCAGCACAGCTCTTCCACTGCCAAAACAACTCCACCTGCCTCATGAACTTCATATACCATCAGCTGTCCTGGCAGCTATCTAGGAAACCCTGTTGGGTCATTTCCGGTCCCATGCCCATTGAGCCCAGTGGGATGGAATCAAGCAGCTTCAGCACCCACACAAAAAGAACATGGAGCTCCTCACTACTGGCGCTCAAAACTCCACAGCCAAAGACAAGTTCAGTGCCCAAGCCATTTCCCGCTGCCATGGAAACCAAGTGCTCTGGCAGCACATATGTCTGAAAGTGGATATGACACCTAGGGAAGGGACTGTGCTGGTGAATGGCAAGTCCCGGAAGCAGCAGCACAGCTCTTCCACTGCCAAAACAACCCCACCTGCCTCATGAACTTCACATACCATCAGCTGTCCTGGCAGCTATCTAGGAAACCCTGTTGGGTCACTTTAGGTCCCATGCCCATTGAGCCCAGTGGGATGGAAACAAGCAGCTTCAGCACACACACAAATCTAACATGGAGCTCCTCACTCAAGGCGCTAAAACTCCACGGCCAAAGACAAGTTCAGTGCCCAAGCCATTTCCCGCTGCCATGGAAACCAAGTGCTCTAGCAGCACATATGTCTGAAAGTGGATATGACACCTAGGGAAGAGAGTGTGCTGGTGAATGGCAACTGCCCGAAGCAGCAGCAGAGCTCTTCCACTGCCAAAATAACACCACCTGCCTCATGAACTTCACATACCATCAGCTGTCCTGGCAGCTATCTAGGAAACCCTGTTGGGTCACTTCCGGTCCCATGCCCATTGAGCCCAGTGGGATGGAATCAAGCAGCTTCAGCACCCACACAAAACGAACATGGAGCTCCACACTAGAGGCGCTCAAAACTCCACGGCCAAGGACAAGTTCAGTGCCCAAGCCATTTCCCGCCGCCATGGAAACCAAGTGCTCTGGCAGCACATATGTCTGAAAGTGGATATGACACCTAGGGAAGAGAGTGTGCTGGTGAATGGCAACTGCCCGAAGCAGCAGCACAGCTCTTCCACTGCCAAAACAACTCCACCTGCCTCATGAACTTCACATACCATCAGCTGTCCTAGCAGCTATCTAGGAAACCCTGTTGGGTCACTTCCGGTCCCATGCCCTTTGAGCCCAGTGGGATGGAATCAAGCAGCTTCAGCACACACACAAAACGAACATGGAGCTCCTCACTCAAGGTGCTCAAAACTCCACGGCCAAAGACAAGTTAAGTGCCCAAGCCATTTCCCGCTGCCATGGAAACCAAGTGCTCTGGCAGCACATATGTCTGAAAGTGGATATGACACCTAGGGAAGGGAGTGTGCTGGTGAATGGCAACTGCCCAAAGCAGCAGCACAGCTCTTCCACTGCCAAAACAACTCCACCTGCCTCATGAACTTCACATACCATCAGCTCTCCTGGCAACTATCTAGGAAACCCTGTTGGCTCACTTTCGGTCCCATGCCCATTGAGCCCAGTGGGATGCAATTAAGCAGCTTCAGCACCCACACAAATCAAACATGGAGCTCCTCACTCCAGGCGCTCAAAACTCCATGGCCAAAGACATGTTCAGTGCCCAAGCCATTCCCCGCTGCCATGGAAACCAAGTGCTCTGGCAGCACATATGTCTGAAAGTGGATATGACACCTAGGGAATGGAGTGTGCTGGTGAATGTCAAGTCCCGGAAGCAGCAGCACAGCTCTTCCACTGCCAAAACAACTCCACCTGCCTCATGAACTTCACATACCATCAGCTGTCCTGGCAGCTATCTAGGAAACCCTGTTGGGTCACTTTCGGTCCCATGCCCATTGAGCCCAGTGGGATGGAATCAAGCAGCTTCAGCACCCACACAAAACGAACATGGAGCTCCTCACTACTGGCGCTCAAAACTCCACGACCAAGGACAAGTTCAGTGCCCTAGCCATTTCCCTCTGCCATGGAAACCAAGTGCTCTGGCAGCACATATGTCTGAAAGTGGATATGACACCTAGGGAAGAGAGTGTGCTGGTGAATGGCAACTGCCCGAAGCAGCAGCACAGCTCTTCCACTGCCAAAACAACTCCACCTGCCTCATGAACTTCACATACCATCAGCTGTCCTGGCAGCTATCTAGGAAACCCTGTTGGGTCAATTTCGGTCCCATGCCCATTGAGCCCAGTGGGATGGAATCAAGCAGCTTCAGCACCCACACAAAACGAACATGGAGCTCCTCACTCAAGGCGCTCAAAACTCCACGGCCAAAGACAAGTTCAGTGCCCAAGCCATTTCCCGCTGCCATGGAAACCAAGTGCTCTGGCAGCACATATGTCTGAAAGTGGATATGACACCTAGGGAAGGGAGTGTGCTGGTGAATGGCAACTGCCCGAAGCAGCAGCACAGCTCTTCCACTGCCAAAACAACTCCACCTGCTTCATGAACTTCACATACCATCAGCTGTCCTGGCAGCTATCTAGGAAACCCTGTTGGGTCACTTCCGGTCCCATGCCCATTGAGCCCAGTGGGATGGAATCAAGCACCTTCAGCACACACACAAAATGAACATGGAGCTCCTCACTCCAGGCGCTCAAAAATCCACGGACAAAGACAAGTTCAGTGCCCAAGCCATTTCCCGCTGCCATGTAAACTAAGAGCTCTGGCAGCACATATGTCTGAATGTGGATATGACACCTAGGGAAGAGAGTGTGCTGGTGAATGGCAACTGCCCGAAGCAGCAGCATAGCTCTTCCACTGCCAAAACAACTCCACCTGCCTCATGAACTTCACATACCATCAGCTGTCCTGGCAGCTATCTAGGAAACCCTGTTGGGTCAATTTCGGTCCCATGCCCATTGAGCCCAGTGGGATGGAATCAAGCAGCTTCAGCACCCACACAAAACGAACATGGAGCTCCTCACTAGAGGCGCTCAAAACTCCACGGCCAAAGACATGTTCAGTGCCCAAGCCATTTTTCGCCTCCATGGAAACCAAGTGCTCTGGCAGCACATATGTCTGAAAGTGGATATGACACCTAGGGAAGGGAGTGTGCTGGTGAATGGCAACTGCCCGAAGCAGCAGCACAGCTCTTCCACTGCCAAAACAACTCCACCTGCCTCATGAACTTCACATACCATCAGCTGTCCTGGCAGCTATCTAGGAAACCCTGTTGGGTCACTTCCTGTCCCATGCCCATTGAGCCCAGTGAGATGGAATCAAGCAGCTTCAGCACCCACACAAAACGAACATGGAGCTCCTCACGCCAGGCGCTCAAAACTCCACGGCCAAAGACATGTTCAGTGCCCAAGGCATTTCCCGCTGCCATGGAAACCAAGTGCTCTGGCAGCACATATGTCTGAAAGTGGATATGACACCTAGGGAAGGGACTGTGCTGGTGAATGGCAACTGCCCGAAGCAGCAGCACAGCTCTTCCACTGCCAAAACAACTCCACCTGCCTCATGAACTTCACATACCATCAGCTGTCCTGGCAGCTATCTAGGAAACCCTGTTGGCTCACTTCTGGTCCCATGCCCATTGAGCCCATTGGGATGGAATCAAGCAGCTTCAGCACACACACAAATCTAAAATGGAGCTCCTCACTCAAGGCGCTCAAAACTCCACGGCCAAAGACAAGTTCAGTGCCCAAGCCATTTCCCGCTGCCATGGAAACTAAGAGCTCTGGCAGCACATATGTCTGAAAGTGGATATGACACCTAGGGAAGAGAGTGTGCTGGTGAATGGCAACTGCCCGAAGCAGCAGCACAGCTCTTCCAGTGCCAAAACAACTCCACCTGCCTCATGAACTTCACATACCATCAGCTGTCCAGGCTGCTATCTAGGAAACCCTTTTGGGTCACTTCCGGTCCCATGCCAATTAATCCCAGGGGGATGGAATCAAGCAGCTTCAGCACCCACACAAATCTAAAATGGAGCTCCTCACTCAAGGTGCTCAAAACTCCGCGGCCAAAGACATGTTCAGTGCCCAAGCCATTTCCCGCTGCCATGGAAACCAAGTGCTCTGGCAGCACATATGTCTGAAAATGGATATGACACCTAGGGAAGAGAGTGTGCTGGTGAATGGCAACTGCCCGAAGCAGCAGCACAGCTCTTCCAGTGCCAAAACAACTCCACCTGCCTCATGAACTTCACATACCATCAGCTGTCCAGGCTGCTATCTAGGAAACCCTTTTGGGTCACTTCCGGTCCCATGCCAATTAATCCCAGGGGGATGGAATCAAGCAGCTTCAGCACCCACACAAATCTAAAATGGAGCTCCTCACTCAAGGTGCTCAAAACTCCGCGGCCAAAGACATGTTCAGTGCCCAAGCCATTTCCCGCTGCCATGGAAACCAAGTGCTCTGGCAGCACATATGTCTGAAAATGGATATGACACCTAGGGAAGAGAGTGTGCTGGTGAATGGCAACTGCCCGAAGCAGCAGCACAGCTCTTCCAGTGCCAAAACAACTCCACCTGCCTCATGAACTTCACATACCATCAGCTGTCCTGGCAGCTATCTAGGAAACCCTGTTGGCTCACTTCCGGTCCCATGCCCATTGAGCCCAGTGGGATGGAATCAAGCAGCTTCAGCACCCACACAAAACGAACATGGAACTCCTCATTTAAGGCGCTCAAAACTCCATGGCCAAAGACAAGTTCAGTGCCCAAGCCATTTCCCGCTGCCATGGAAACCAAGTGCTCTGGCAGCACATATGTCTGAAAGTGGATATGACACCTAGGGAAGGGAGTGTGCTGGTGAATGGCAACTGCCCGAAGCAGCAGCACAGCTCTTCCACTGCCAAAACAACTCCACCTGCCTCATGAACTTCACATACCATCAGCTGTCCTGGCAGCTATCTAGGAAACCCTGTTGGGTCACTTTCGGTCCCATGCCCATTGAGCCCAGTGGGATGGAATCAAGAGGCTTCAGCAAACACACAAAACGAACATGGAGCTCCTCACTCAAGGCGCTCAAAAGTCCATAGCCAAAGACAAGTTCAGTGCCCAAGCCATTTTTCGCTGCCATGGAAACCAAGTGCTCTGGCAGCACATATGTCTGAAAGTGGATATGACACCTAGGGAAGAGAGTGTGCTGGTGAGTGGCAACTGCCCGAAGCAGCAGCACAGCTCTTCCACTGCCAAAACAACTCCACCTGCCTCATGAACTTCACATACCATCAGCTGTCCTGGCAGCTATCTAGGAAACCCTGTTGGCTCACTTCTGGTCCCATGCCCATTGAGCCCATTGGGATGGAATCAAGCAGCTTCAGCACACACACAAATCTAAAATGGAGCTCCTCACTCAAGGCGCTCAAAACTCCACGGCCAAAGACAAGTTCAGTGCCCAAGCCATTTCCCGCTGCCATGGAACTATGAGCTCTGGCAGCACATATGTCTGAAAGTGGATATGACACCTAGGGAAGAGAGTGTGCTGGTGAATGGCAACTGCCCGAAGCAGCAGCACAGCTCTTCCAGGGCCAAAACAACTCCACCTGCCTCATGAACTTCACATACCATCAGCTGTCCAGGCTGCTATCTAGGAAACCCTTTTGGGTCACTTCCGGTCCCATGCCAATTGATCCCAGTGGGATGGAATCAAGCAGCTTCAGCACCCACACAAATCTAAAATGGAGCTCCTCACTCAAGGTGCTCAAAACTCCGCGGCCAAAGACATGTTCAGTGCCGAAGCCATTTCCCGCTGCCATGGAAACCAAGTGCTCTGGCAGCACATATGTCTGAAAATGGATATGACACCTAGGGAAGAGAGTGTGCTGGTGAATGGCAACTGCCCGAAGCAGCAGCACAGCTCTTCCACTGCCAAAACAACTCCACCTGCCTCATGAACTTCACATACCATCAGCTGTCCTGGCAGCTATCTAGGAAACCCTGTTGGCTCACTTCCGGTCCCATGCCCATTGAGCCCAGTGGGATGGAATCAAGCAGCTTCAGCACCCACACAAAACGAACATGGAGCTCCTCACTTAAGGCGCTCAAAACTCCACAGCCTAAGACAAGTTCAGTGCCGAAGCCATTTCCCGCTGCCATGGAAACCAAGTGCTCTGGCAGCACATATGTCTGAAAGTGGATATGACACCTAGGGAAGGGAGTGTGCTGGTGAATGGCAAGTCCCCGAAGCAGCAGCACAGCTCTTCCACTGCCAAAACAACTCCACCTGCCTCATGAACTTCACATACCATCAGATGCCCTGGCAGCTATCTAGGAAACCCTGTTGGGTCACTTTAGGTCCCATGCCCATTGAGCCCAGTGGGATGGAATCAAGCAGCTTCAGCACCCACACAAAACTAACATGGAGCTCCTCACTCAAGGCGCTCAAAACTCCATGGCCAAAGACAAGTTCAGTGCCCAAGCCATTTCCCGCTGCCATGGAAACCAAGTGCTCTGGCAGCACATATGTCTGAAAGTGGATATGACGCCTAGGGAAGGGAGTGTGCTGGTGAATGGCAACTGCCCGAAGCAGCAGCACAGCTCTTCCACTGCCAAAACAACTCCACCTGCCTCATGAACTTCACATACCATCAGCTGTCCTGGCAGCTATCTAGGAAACCCTGTTGGGTCACTTTCGGTCCCATGCCCATTGAGCCTAGTGGGATGGAATCAAGCAGCTTCAGCAAAAACACAAAACGAACATGGAGCTCCTCACTCAAGGCGCTCAAAAGTCCATAGCCAAAGACAAGTTCAGTGCCCAAGCCATTTTTCGCTGCCATGGAAACCAAGTGCTCTGGCAGCACATATGTCTGAAAGTGGATATGACACCTAGGGAAGAGAGTGTGCTGGTGAGTGGCAACTGCCCGAAGCAGCAGCACAGCTCTTCCACTGCCAAAACAACTCCACCTGCCTCATGAACTTCACATACCATCAGCTGTCCAGGCTGCTATCTAGGAAACCCTGTTGGGTCACTTCCTGTCCCATGCCCATTGAGCCCAGTGGGATGGAATCAAGCAGCTTCAGCACACACACAAATCTAAAATGGAGCTCCTCACTCAAGGCGCTCAAAACTCCACGGCCAAAGACAAGTTCAGTGCCCAAGCCATTTCCCGCTGCCATGGAAACTAAGAGCTCTGGCAGCACATATGTCTGAAAGTGGATATGACACCTAGGGAAGAGAGTGTGCTGGTGAATGGCAACTGCCCGAAGCAGCAGCACAGCTCTTCCACTGCCAAAACAACTCCACCTGCCTCATGAACTTCACATACCATCAGCTGTCCAGGCTGCTATCTAGGAAACCCTGTTGGGTCACTTCCGGTCCCATGCCCATTGAGCCCAGTGGGATGGAATCAAGCAGCTTCAGCACCCACACAAATCTAAAATGGAGCTCCTCACTCAAGGTGCTCAAAACTCCGCGGCCAAAGACATGTTCAGTGCCGAAGCCATTTCCCGCTGCCATGGAAACCAAGTGCTCTGGCAGCACATATGTCTGAAAGTGGATATGACACCTAGGGAAGGGAGTGTGCTGGTGAATGGCAAGTCCCGGAAGCAGCAGCACAGCTCTTCCACTGCCAAAACAACCCCACCTGCCTCATGAACTTCACATACCATCAGCTGTCCTGGCAGCTATCTAGGAAACCCTGTTGGGTCACTTTAGGTCCCATGCCCATTGAGCCCAGTGGGATGGAAACAAGCAGCTTCAGCACCCACACAAAACGAACATGGAGCTCCTCACTAGTGGCGCTCAAAACTCCACGGCCAAGGACAAGTTCAGTGCCCAAGCCATTTCCCGCTGCCATGGAAACTAAGAGCTCTGGCAGCACATATGTCTGAAAGTGGATATGACACCTAGGGAAGAGAGTGTGCTGGTGAATGGCAACTGCCCGAAGCAGCAGCACAGCTCTTCCACTGCCAAAACAACTCCACCTGCTTCATGAACTTCACATACCATCAGCTGTCCTGGCAGCTATCTAGGAAACCCTGTTGGCTCACTTTCGGTCCCATGCCCATTGAGCCCAGTGGGATGGAATCAAGCAGCTTCAGCACACACACAAATCTAACATGGAGCTCCTCACTCAAGGCGTAAAACTCCATGGCCAAAGACAAGTTCAGTGCCCAAGCCATTTCCCGCTGCCATGGAAACCAAGTGCTCTGGCAGCACATATGTCTGAAAGTGGATATGACACCTAGGGAAGAGAGTGTGCTGGTGAATGGCAACTGCCCGAAGCAGCAGCACAGCTCTTCCACTGCCAAAATAACACCACCTGCCTCATGAACTTCACATACCATCAGCTGTCCTGGCAGCTATCTAGGAAACCCTGTTGGGTCACTTCCGGTCCCATGCCCATTGAGCCCAGTGGGATGGAATCAAGCAGCTTCAGCACCCACACAAAACGAACATGGAGCTCCTCACTAGAGGCGCTCAAAACTCCACGGCCAAGGACAAGTTCAGTGCCCAAGCCATTTCCCGCTGCCATGGAAACCAAGTGCTCTGGCAGCACATATGTCTGAAAGTGGATATGACACCTAGGGAAGAGAGTGTGCTGGTGAATGGCAACTGCCCGAAGCAGCAGCACAGCTCTTCCACTGCCAAAACAACTCCACCTGCCTCATGAACTTCACATACCATCAGCTGTCCTGGAAGCTATCGAGGAAACCCTGTTGGGTCACTTCCGGTCCCATGCCCATTGAGCCCAGTGGGATGGAATCAAGCAGCTTCAGCACCCACACAAAACGAACATGGAGCTCCTCACTCAAGGTGCTCAAAACTCCACGGCCAAAGACAAGTTAAGTGCCCAAGCCATTTCCCGCTGCCATGGAAACCAAGTGCTCTGGCAGCACATATGTCTGAAAGTGGATATGACACCTAGGGAAGGGAGTGTGCTGGTGAATGGCAACTGCCCAAAGCAGCAGCACAGCTCTTCCACTGCCAAAACAACTCCACCTGCCTCATGAACTTCACATACCATCAGCTCTCCTGGCAACTATCTAGGAAACCCTGTTGGCTCACTTTCGGTCCCATGCCCATTGAGCCCAGTGGGATGGAATCAAGCAGCTTCAGCACCCACACAAATCAAACATGGAGCTCCTCACTCCAGGCGCTCAAAACTCCATGGCCAAAGACATGTTCAGTGCCCAAGCCATTCCCCGCTGCCATGGAAACCAAGTGCTCTGGCAGCACATATGTCTGAAAGTGGATATGACACCTAGGGAAGGGAGTGTGCTGGTGAATGGCAAGTCCCGGAAGCAGCAGCACAGCTCTTCCACTGCCAAAACAACTCCACCTGCCTCATGAACTTCACATACCATCAGCTGTCCTGGCAGCTATCTAGGAAACCCTGTTGGGTCACTTTCGGTCCCATGCCCATTGAGCCCAGTGGGATGGAATCAAGCAGCTTCAGCACCCACACAAAACGAACATGGAGCTCCTCACTAGTGGCGCTCAAAACTCCACGACCAAGGACAAGTTCAGTGCCCAAGCCATTTCCCGCTGCCATGGAAACTAAGAGCTCTGGCAGCACATATGTCTGAAAGTGGATATGACACCTAGGGAAGAGAGTGTGCTGGTGAATGGCAACTGCCCGAAGCAGCAGCACAGCTCTTCCACTGCCAAAACAACTCCACCTGCCTCATGAACTTCACATACCATCAGCTCTCCTGGCAGCTATCTAGGAAACCCTGTTGGGTCACTTTCGGTCCCATGCCCATTGAGCCCAGTGGGATGGAATCAAGCAGCTTCAGCAAACACACAAAACGAACATGGAGCTCCTCACTCAAGGCGCTCAAAAGTCCATAGCCAAAGACAAGTTCAGTGCCCAAGCCATTTTTCGCTGCCATGGAAACCAAGTGCTCTGGCAGCACATATGTCTGAAAGTGGATATGACACCTAGGGAAGAGAGTGTGCTGGTGAGTGGCAACTGCCCGAAGCAGCAGCACAGCTCTTCCACTGCCAAAACAACTCCACCTGCCTCATGAACTTCACATACCATCAGCTGTCCAGGCTGCTATCTAGGAAACCCTGTTGGGTCACTTCCTGTCCCATGCCCATTGAGCCCAGTGGGATGGAATCAAGCAGCTTCAGCACACACACAAATCTAAAATGGAGCTCCTCACTCAAGGCGCTCAAAACTCCACGGCCAAAGACAAGTTCAGTGCCCAAGCCATTTCCCGCTGCCATGGAAACTAAGAGCTCTGGCAGCACATATGTCTGAAAGTGGATATGACACCTAGGGAAGAGAGTGTGCTGGTGAGTGGCAACTGCCCGAAGCAGCAGCACAGCTCTTCCACTGCCAAAACAACTCCACCTGCCTCATGAACTTCACATACCATCAGCTGTCCAGGCTGCTATCTAGGAAACCCTGTTGGGTCACTTCCGGTCCCATGCCCATTGAGCCCAGTGGGATGGAATCAAGCAGCTTCAGCACCCACACAAATCTAAAATGGAGCTCCTCACTCAAGGTGCTCAAAACTCCGCGGCCAAAGACATGTTCAGTGCCGAAGCCATTTCCCGCTGCCATGGAAACCAAGTGCTCTGGCAGCACATATGTCTGAAAGTGGATATGACACCTAGGGAAGGGAGTGTGCTGGTGAATGGCAAGTCCCGGAAGCAGCAGCACAGCTCTTCCACTGCCAAAACAACCCCACCTGCCTCATGAACTTCACATACCATCAGCTGTCCTGGCAGCTATCTAGGAAACCCTGTTGGGTCACTTTAGGTCCCATGCCCATTGAGCCCAGTGGGATGGAAACAAGCAGCTTCAGCACCCACACAAAACGAACATGGAGCTCCTCACTAGAGGCGCTCAAAACTCCACGGCCAAGGACAAGTTCAGTGCCCAAGCCATTTCCCGCTGCCATGGAAACTAAGAGCTCTGGCAGCACATATGTCTGAAAGTGGATATGACACCTAGGGAAGAGAGTGTGCTGGTGAATGGCAACTGCCCGAAGCAGCAGCACAGCTCTTCCACTGCCAAAACAACTCCACCTGCTTCATGAACTTCACATACCATCAGCTGTCCTGGCAGCTATCTAGGAAACCCTGTTGGGTCACTTTCGGTCCCATGCCCATTGAGCCCAGTGGGATGGAATCAAGCAGCTTCAGCACACACACAAATCTAACATGGAGCTCCTCACTCAAGGCGTAAAACTCCATGGCCAAAGACAAGTTCAGTGCCCAAGCCATTTCCCGCTGCCATGGAAACCAAGTGCTCTGGCAGCACATATGTCTGAAAGTGGATATGACACCTAGGGAAGAGAGTGTGCTGGTGAATGGCAACTGCCCGAAGCAGCAGCACAGCTCTTCCACTGCCAAAATAACACCACCTGCCTCATGAACTTCACATACCATCAGCTGTCCTGGCAGCTATCTAGGAAACCCTGTTGGGTCACTTCCGGTCCCATGCCCATTGAGCCCAGTGGGATGGAATCAAGCAGCTTCAGCACCCACACAAAACGAACATGGAGCTCCACACTAGAGGCGCTCAAAACTCCACGGCCAAGGACAAGTTCAGTGCCCAAGCCATTTCCCGCTGCCATGGAAACCAAGTGCTCTGGCAGCACATATGTCTGAAAGTGGATATGACACCTAGGGAAGAGAGTGTGCTGGTGAATGGCAACTGCCCGAAGCAGCAGCACAGCTCTTCCACTGCCAAAACAACTCCACCTGCCTCATGAACTTCACATACCATCAGCTGTCCTGGAAGCTATCGAGGAAACCCTGTTGGGTCACTTCCGGTCCCATGCCCATTGAGCCCAGTGGGATGGAATCAAGCAGCTTCAGCACCCACACAAAACGAACATGGAGCTCCTCACTCAAGGTGCTCAAAACTCCACGGCCAAAGACAAGTTAAGTGCCCAAGCCATTTCCCGCTGCCATGGAAACCAAGTGCTCTGGCAGCACATATGTCTGAAAGTGGATATGACACCTAGGGAAGGGAGTGTGCTGGTGAATGGCAACTGCCCAAAGCAGCAGCACAGCTCTTCCACTGCCAAAACAACTCCACCTGCCTCATGAACTTCACATACCATCAGCTCTCCTGGCAACTATCTAGGAAACCCTGTTGGCTCACTTTCGGTCCCATGCCCATTGAGCCCAGTGGGATGCAATTAAGCAGCTTCAGCACCCACACAAATCAAACATGGAGCTCCTCACCCCAGGCGCTCAAAACTCCATGGCCAAAGACATGTTCAGTGCCCAAGCCATTCCCCGCTGCCATGGAAACCAAGTGCTCTGGCAGCACATATGTCTGAAAGTGGATATGACACCTAGGGAAGGGAGTGTGCTGGTGAATGGCAAGTCCCGGAAGCAGCAGCACAGCTCTTCCACTGCCAAAACAACTCCACCTGCCTCATGAACTTCACATACCATCAGCTGTCCTGGCAGCTATCTAGGAAACCCTGTTGGGTCACTTTCGGTCCCATGCCCATTGAGCCCAGTGGGATGGAATCAAGCAGCTTCAGCACCCACACAAAACGAACATGGAGCTCCTCACTCAAGGCGCTCAAAACTCCACGACCAAGGACAAGTTCAGTGCCCAAGCCATTTCCCGCTGCCATGGAAACTAAGAGCTCTGGCAGCACATATGTCTGAAAGTGGATATGACACCTAGGGAAGAGAGTGTGCTGGTGAATGGCAACTGCCCGAAGCAGCAGCACAGCTCTTCCACTGCCAAAACAACTCCACCTGCCTCATGAACTTCACATACCATCAGCTCTCCTGGCAGCTATCTAGGAAACCCTGTTGGGTCACTTTCGGTCCCATGCCCATTGAGCCCAGTGGGATGGAATCAAGCAGCTTCAGCACCCACACAAAACGAACATGGAGCTCCTCACTCAAGGCGCTCAAAACTCCACGGCCAAAGACAAGTTCAGTGCCCAAGCCATTTCCCGCTGCCATGGAAACCAAGTGCTCTGGCAGCACATATGTCTGAAAGTGGATATGACACCTAGGGAAGGGAGTGTGCTGGTGAATGGAAACTGCCCGAAGCAGCAGCACAGCTCTCCCACTGCCAAAACAACTCCACCTGCTTCATGAACTTCACATACCATCAGCTGTCCTGGCAGCTATCTAGGAAACCCTGTTGGGTCACTTTCGGTCCCATGCCCATTGAGCCCAGTGGGATGGAATCAAGCAGCTTCAGCAAACACACAAAACGAACATGGAGCTCCTCACTCAAGGCGCTCAAAAGTCCATAGCCAAAGACAAGTTCAGTGCCCAAGCCATTTTTCGCTGCCATGGAAACCAAGTGCTCTGGCAGCACATATGTCTGAAAGTGGATATGACACCTAGGGAAGAGAGTGTGCTGGTGAGTGGCAACTGCCCGAAGCAGCAGCACAGCTCTTCCACTGCCAAAACAACTCCACCTGCCTCATGAACTTCACATACCATCAGCTGTCCAGGCTGCTATCTAGGAAACCCTGTTGGGTCACTTCCTGTCCCATGCCCATTGAGCCCAGTGGGATGGAATCAAGCAGCTTCAGCACACACACAAATCTAAAATGGAGCTCCTCACTCAAGGCGCTCAAAACTCCACGGCCAAAGACAAGTTCAGTTCCCAAGCTATTTCCCGCTGCCATGGAAACTAAGAGCTCTGGCAGCACATATGTCTGAAAGTGGATATGACACCTAGGGAAGAGAGTGTGCTGGTGAGTGGCAACTGCCCGAAGCAGCAGCACAGCTCTTCCACTGCCAAAACAACTCCACCTGCCTCATGAACTTCACATACCATCAGCTGTCCAGGCTGCTATCTAGGAAACCCTGTTGGGTCACTTCCGGTCCCATGCCCATTGAGCCCAGTGGGATGGAATCAAGCAGCTTCAGCACCCACACAAATCTAAAATGGAGCTCCTCACTCAAGGTGCTCAAAACTCCGCGGCCAAAGACATGTTCAGTGCCGAAGCCATTTCCCGCTGCCATGGAAACCAAGTGCTCTGGCAGCACATATGTCTGAAAGTGGATATGACACCTAGGGAAGGGAGTGTGCTGGTGAATGGCAAGTCCCGGAAGCAGCAGCACAGCTCTTCCACTGCCAAAACAACCCCACCTGCCTCATGAACTTCACATACCATCAGCTGTCCTGGCAGCTATCTAGGAAACCCTGTTGGGTCACTTTAGGTCCCATGCCCATTGAGCCCAGTGGGATGGAAACAAGCAGCTTCAGCACCCACACAAAACGAACATGGAGCTCCTCACTCAAGGCGCTCAAAACTCCACGGCCAAGGACAAGTTCAGTGCCCAAGCCATTTCCCGCTGCCATGGAAACTAAGAGCTCTGGCAGCACATATGTCTGAAAGTGGATATGATACCTAGGGAAGAGAGTGTGCTGGTGAATGGCAACTGCCCGAAGCAGCAGCACAGCTCTTCCACTGCCAAAACAACTCCACCTGCTTCATGAACTTCACATACCATCAGCTGTCCTGGCAGCTATCTAGGAAACCCTGTTGGCTCACTTTCGGTCCCATGCCCATTGAGCCCAGTGGGATGGAATCAAGCAGCTTCAGCACACACACAAATCTAACATGGAGCTCCTCACTCAAGGCGTAAAACTCCATGGCCAAAGACAAGTTCAGTGCCCAAGCCATTTCCCGCTGCCATGGAAACCAAGTGCTCTGGCAGCACATATGTCTGAAAGTGGATATGACACCTAGGGAAGGGAGTGTGCTGGTGAATGGCAACTGCCCAAAGCAGCAGCACAGCTCTTCCACTGCCAAAACAACTCCACCTGCCTCATGAACTTCACATAGCATCAGCTCTCCTGGCAACTATCTAGGAAACCCTGTTGGCTCAATTTCGGTCCCATGCCCATTGAGCCCAGTGGGATGCAATTAAGCAGCTTCAGCACCCACACAAATCAAACATGGAGCTCCTCACTCCAGGCGCTCAAAACTCCATGGCCAAAGACATGTTCAGTGCCCAAGCCATTCCCCGCTGCCATGGAAACCAAGTGCTCTGGCAGCACATATGTCTGAAAGTGGATATGACACCTAGGGAAGGGAGTGTGCTGGTGAATGGCAAGTCCCGGAAGCAGCAGCACAGCTCTTCCACTGCCAAAACAACTCCACCTGCCTCATGAACTTCACATACCATCAGCTGTCCTGGCAGCTATCTAGGAAACCCTGTTGGGTCACTTTCGGTCCCATGCCCATTGAGCCCAGTGGGATGGAATCAAGCAGCTTCAGCACCCACACAAAACGAACATGGAGCTCCTCACTAGTGGCGCTCAAAACTCCACGACCAAGGACAAGTTCAGTGCCCAAGCCATTTCCCGCTGCCATGGAAACTAAGAGCTCTGGCAGCACATATGTCTGAAAGTGGATATGACACCTAGGGAAGAGAGTGTGCTGGTGAATGGCAACTGCCCGAAGCAGCAGCACAGCTCTTCCACTGCCAAAACAACTCCACCTGCCTCATGAACTTCACATACCATCAGCTCTCCTGGCAGCTATCTAGGAAACCCTGTTGGGTCACTTTCGGTCCCATGCCCATTGAGCCCAGTGGGATGGAATCAAGCAGCTTCAGCACCCACACAAAACGAACATGGAGCTCCTCACTCAAGGCGCTCAAAACTCCACGGCCAAAGACAAGTTCAGTGCCCAAGCCATTTCCCGCTGCCATGGAAACCAAGTGCTCTGGCAGCACATATGTCTGAAAGTGGATATGACACCTAGGGAAGGGAGTGTGCTGGTGAATGGCAACTGCCCGAAGCAGCAGCACAGCTCTCCCACTGCCAAAACAACTCCACCTGCTTCATGAACTTCACATACCATCAGCTGTCCTGGCAGCTATCTAGGAAACCCTGTTGGGTCACTTTAGGTCCCATGCCCATTGAGCCCAGTGGGATGGAATCAAGCAGCTTCAGCACCCACACAAAACGAACATGGAGCTCCTCACTAGAGGCGCTCAAAACTCCACGGCCAAGGACAAGTTCAGTGCCCAAGCCATTTCCCGCTGCCATGGAAACTAAGAGCTCTGGCAGCACATATGTCTGAAAGTGGATATGACACCTAGGGAAGAGAGTGTGCTGGTGAATGGCAACTGCCCGAAGCAGCAGCACAGCTCTTCCACTGCCAAAACAACTCCACCTGCCTCATGAACTTCACATACCATCAGCTGTCCTGGCAGCTATCTAGGAAACCCTGTTGGGTCACTTCCGGTCCCATGCCCATTGAGCCCAGTGGGATGGAATCAAGCAGCTTCAGCACCCACACAAAACGAACATGGAGCTCCTCATTTAAGGCGCTCAAAACTCCACGGCCAAAGACAAGTTCAGTGCCCAAGCCATTTCCCGCTGCCATGGAAACCAAGTGCTCTGGCAGCACATATGTCTGAAAGTGGATATGACACCTAGGGAAGAGAGTGTGCTGGTGAATGGCAACTGCCCGAAGCAGCAGCACAGCTCTTCCAGTGCCAAAACAACTCCACCTGCCTCATGAACTTCACATACCATCAGCTCTCCTGGCAGCTATCTGGGAAACCCTGTTGGGTCACTTTCGGTCCCATGCCCATTGAGCCCAGTGGGATGGAATCAAGCAGCTTCAGCACCCACACAAAACGAACATGGAGCTCCTCACTCAAGGCGCTCAAAACTCCATGGCCAAAGACAAGTTCAGTGCCCAAGCCATTTCCCGCTGCCATGGAAACCAAGTGCTCTGGCAGCACATATGTCTGAAAGTGGATATGACACCTAGGGAAGGGAGTGTGCTGGTGAATGGCAAGTCCCGGAAGCAGCAGCACAGCTCTTCCAGTGCCAAAACAACCCCACCTGCCTCATGAACTTCACATACCATCAGCTGTCCTGGCAGCTATCTAGGAAACCCTGTTGGGTCACTTTAGGTCCCATGCCCATTGAGCCCAGTGGGATGGAATCAAGCAGATTCAGCACCCACACAAAACGAACATGGAGCTCCTCACTAGAGGCGCTCAAAACTCCACGGCCAAGGACAAGTTCAGTGCCCAAGCCATTTCCCGCTGCCATGGAAACTAAGAGCTCTGGCAGCACATATGTCTGAAAGTGGATATGACACCTAGGGAAGAGAGTGTGCTGGTGAATGGCAACTGCCCGAAGCAGCAGCACAGCTCTTCCACTGCCAAAACAACTCCACCTGCTTCATGAACTTCACATACCATCAGCTGTCCTGGCAGCTATCTAGGAAACCCTGTTGGCTCACTTTCGGTCCCATGCCCATTGAGCCCAGTGGGATGGAATCAAGCAGCTTCAGCACACACACAAATCTAACATGGAGCTCCTCACTCAAGGCGCTCAAAACTCCACGGCCAAAGACATGTTCAGTGCCCAAGCCATTTCCCGCTGCCATGGAAACCAAGTGCTCTGGCAGCACATATGTCTGAAAGTGGATATGACACCTAGGGAAGAGAGTGTGCTGGTGAATGGCAACTGCCCGAAGCAGCAGCACAGCTCTTCCACTGCCAAAACAACTCCACCTGCCTCATGAACTTCACATACCATCAGCTGTCCTGGCAGCTATCTAGGAAACCCTGTTGGGTCACTTCCGGTCCCATGCCCATTGAGCCCAGTGGGATGGAATCAAGCAGCTTCAGCACCCACACAAAACGAACATGGAGCTCCACACTAGAGGCGCTCAAAACTCCACGGCCAAGGACAAGTTCAGTGCCCAAGCCATTTCCCGCTGCCATGGAAACTAAGTGCTCTGGCAGCACATATGTCTGAAAGTGGATATGACACCTAGGGAAGAGAGTGTGCTGGTGAATGGCAACTGCCCAAAGCAGCAGCACAGCTCTTCCACTGCCAAAACAACTCCACCTGCCTCATGAACTTCACATACCATCAGCTGTCCTGGAAGCTATCGAGGAAACCCTGTTGGGTCACTTCCGGTCCCATGCCCATTGAGCCCAGTGGGATGGAATCAAGCAGCTTCAGCACCCACACAAAACGAACATGGAGCTCCTCACTCATGGTGCTCAAAACTCCACGGCCAAAGACAAGTTAAGTGCCCAAGCCATTTCCCGCTGCCATGGAAACCAAGTGCTCTGGCAGCACATATGTCTGAAAGTGGATATGACACCTAGGGAAGGGAGTGTGCTGGTGAATGGCAACTGCCCAAAGCAGCAGCACAGCTCTTCCACTGCCAAAACAACTCCACCTGCCTCATGAACTTCACATACCATCAGCTGTCCTGGCAACTATCTAGGAAACCCTGTTGGGTCACTTTCGGTCCCATGGCCATTGAGCCCAGTGGGATGCAATTAAGCAGCTTCAGCACCCACACAAATCAAACATGGAGCTCCTCACTCCAGGCGCTCAAAACTCCATGGCCAAAGACATGTTCAGTGCCCAAGCCATTCCCCGCTGCCATGGAAACCAAGTGCTCTGGCAGCACATATGTCTGAAAGTGGATATGACACCTAGGAAAGGGAGTGTGCTGGTGAATGGCAAGTCCCGGAAGCAGCAGCACAGCTCTTCCACTGCCAAAACAACCCCACCTGCCTCATGAACTTCACATACCATCAGCTGTCCTGGCAGCTATCTAGGAAACCCTGTTGGGTCACTTTCGGTCCCATGCCCATTGAGCCCAGTGGGATGGAATCAAGCAGCTTCAGCACCCACACAAAACGAACATGGAGCTCCTCACGCAAGGCGCTCAAAACTCCACGGCCAAAGACAACTTCAGTGCCCAAGCCATTTCCCGCTGCCATGGAAACCAAGTGCTCTGGCAGCACATATGTCTGAAAGTGGATATGACACCTAGGGAAGAGAGTGTGCTGGTGAATGGCAACTGCCCGAAGCAGCAGCACAGCTCTTCCAGTGCCAAAACAACTCCACCTGCCTCATGAACTTCACATACCATCAGCTCTCCTGGCAGCTATCTGGGAAACCCTGTTGGGTCACTTTCGGTCCCATGCCCATTGAGCCCAGTGGGATGGAATCAAGCAGCTTGAGCACCCACACAAAACGAACATGGAGCTCCTCACTCAAGGCGCTCAAAACTCCATGGCCAAAGACAAGTTCAGTGCCCAAGCCATTTCCCGCTGCCATGGAAACCAAGTGCTCTGGCAGCACATATGTCTGAAAGTGGATATGACACCTAGGGAAGGGAGTGTGCTGGTGAATGGCAAGTCCCGGAAGCAGCAGCACAGCTCTTCCAGTGCCAAAACAACCCCACCTGCCTCATGAACTTCACATACCATCAGCTGTCCTGGCAGCTATCTAGGAAACCCTGTTGGGTCACTTCCGGTCCCATGCCCATTGAGCCCAGTGGGATGGAATCAAGCAGCTTCAGCACCCACACAAAACGAACATGGAGCTCCTCACTAGAGGCGCTCAAAACTCCACGGCCAAGGATAAGTTCAGTGCCCAAGCCATTTCCCGCTGCCAAGGAAACTAAGAGCTCTGGCAGCACATATGTCTGAAAGTGGATATGACACCTAGGGAAGGGAGTTTGCTGGTGAATGGCAACTGCCCGAAGCAGCAGCACAGCTCTTCCACTGCCAAAACAACTCCACCTGCTTCATGAACTTCACATACCATCAGCTGTCCTGGCAGCTATCTAGGAAACCCTGTTGGCTCACTTTCGGTCCCATGCCCATTGAGCCCAGTGGGATGGAATCAAGCAGCTTCAGCACACACACAAATCTAACATGGAGCTCCTCACTCAAGGCGCTCAAAACTCCACGGCCAAAGACAAGTTCAGTGCCCAAGCCATTTCCCGCTGCCATGGAAACCAAGTGCTCTGGCAGCACATATGTCTGAAAGTGGATATGACACCTAGGGAAGAGAGTGTGCTGGTGAATGGCAACTGCCCGAAGCAGCAGCACAGCTCTTCCACTGCCAAAACAACCCCACCTGCCTCATGAACTTCACATACCATCAGCTGTCCTGGCAGCTATCTAGGAAACCCTGTTGGGTCACTTCCGGTCCCATGCCCATTGAGCCCAGTGGGATGGAATCAAGCAGCTTCAGCACCCACACAAAACGAACATGGAGCTCCACACTAGAGGCGCTCAAAACTCCACGGCCAAGGACAAGTTCAGTGCCCAAGCCATTTCCCGCTGCCATGGAAACTAAGTGCTCTGGCAGCACATATGTCTGAAAGTGGATATGACACCTAGGGAAGAGAGTGTGCTGGTGAATGGCAACTGCCCGAAGCAGCAGCACAGCTCTTCCACTGCCAAAACAACTCCACCTGCCTCATGAACTTCACATACCATCAGCTGTCCTGGAAGCTATCGAGGAAACCCTGTTGGGTCACTTCCGGTCCCATGCCCATTGAGCCCAGTGGGATGGAATCAAGCAGCTTCAGCACCCACACAAAACGAACATGGAGCTCCTCACTCAAGGTGCTCAAAACTCCACGGCCAAAGACAAGTTAAGTGCCCAAGCCATTTCCCGCTGCCATGGAAACCAAGTGCTCTGGCAGCACATATGTCTGAAAGCGGATATGACACCTAGGGAAGGGAGTGTGCTGGTGAATGGCAACTGCCCGAAGCAGCAGCACAGCTCTTCCACTGCCAAAACAACTCCACCTGCCTCATGAATTTCACATACCATCAGCTGTCCTGACAACTATCTAGGAAACCCTGTTGGCTCACTTTCGGTCCCATGCCCATTGAGCCCAGTGGGATGCAATTAAGCAGCTTCAGCACCCACACAAATCAAACATGGAGCTCCTCACTCCAGGCGCTCAAAACTCCACGGCCAAAGACAAGTTCAGTGCCCAAGCCATTTCCCGCTGCCATGGAAACCAAGTGCTCTGGCAGCACATATGTCTGAAAGTGGATATGACACCTAGGGAAGAGAGTGTGCTGGTGAATGGCAACTGCCCGAAGCAGCAGCACAGCTCTTCCACTGCCAAAACAACTCCACCTGCCTCATGAACTTCACATACCATCAGCTCTCCTGGCAGCTATCTAGGAAACCCTGTTGGGTCACTTCCGGTCCCATGCCCATTGAGCCCAGTGGGATGGAATCAAGCAGCTTCAGCACCCACACAAAACGAACATGGAGCTCCACACTAGAGGCGCTCAAAACTCCACGGCCAAGGACAAGTTCAGTGCCCAAGCCATTTCCCGCTGCCATGGAAACTAAGTGCTCTGGCAGCACATATGTCTGAAAGTGGATATGACACCTAGGGAAGAGAGTGTGCTGGTGAATGGCAACTGCCCGAAGCAGCAACACAGCTCTTCCACTGCCAAAACAACTCCACCTGCCTCATGAACTTCACATACCATCAGCTGTCCTGGAAGCTATCGAGGAAACCCTGTTGGGTCACTTCCGGTCCCATGCCCATTGAGCCCAGTGGGATGGAATCAAGCAGCTTCAGCACCCACACAAAACTAACATGGAGCTCCTCACTCAAGGTGCTCAAAACTCCACGGCCAAAGACAAGTTAAGTGCCCAAGCCATTTCCCGCTGCCATGGAAACCAAGTGCTCTGGCAGCACATATGTCTGAAAGTGGATATGACACCTAGGGAAGGGAGTGTGCTGGTGAATGGCAACTGCCCAAAGCAGCAGCACAGCTCTTCCACTGCCAAAACAACCCCACCTGCCTCATGAACTTCACATACCATCAGCTGTCCTGGCAACTATCTAGGAAACCCTGTTGGGTCACTTTCGGTCCCATGCCCATTGAGCCCAGTGGGATGCAATTAAGCAGCTTCAGCACCCACACAAATCAAACATGGAGCTCCTCACTCCAGGCGCTCAAAACTCCATGGCCAAAGACATGTTCAGTGCCCAAGCCATTCCCCGCTGCCATGGAAACCAAGTGCTCTGGCAGCACATATGTCTGAAAGTGGATATGACACCTAGGGAAGGGAGTGTGCTGGTGAATGGCAAGTCCCGGAAGCAGCAGCACAGCTCTTCCACTGCCAAAACAACCCCACCTGCCTCATGAACTTCACATACCATCAGCTGTCCTGGCAGCTATCTAGGAAACCCTGTTGGGTCACTTTCGGTCCCATGCCCATTGAGCCCAGTGGGATGGAATCAAGCAGCTTCAGCACCCACACAAAACGAACATGGAGCTCCTCACTCAAGGCGCTCAAAACTCCATGGCCAAAGACAAGTTCAGTGCCCAAGCCATTTCCCGCTGCCATGGAAACCAAGTGCTCTGGCAGCACATATGTCTGAAAGTGGATATGACACCTAGGGAAGGGAGTCTGGTCGTGAATGGCAACTGCCCGAAGCAGCAGCACAGCTCTTCCACTGCCAAAACAACTCCACCTGCCTCATGAACTTCACATACCATCAGCTGTCCTGGCAGCTATCTAGGAAACCCTGTTGGGTCACTTCCGGTCCCATGCCCATTGAGCCCAGTGGGATGGAACCAAGCAGCTTCAGCACACACACAAAAAGAACATGGAGCTCGTCACTCAAGGCGCCCAAAACTCCATGGCCAAAGACAAGTTCAGTGCCCAAGCCATTTCCCGCTGCCATGGAAACCAAGTGCTCTGGCAGCACATATGTCTGAAAGTGGATGTGACACCTAGGGAAGAGAGTGTGCTGGTGAATGGCAACTGCCCGAAGCAGCAGCACAGCTCTTCCAGTGCCAAAACAACTCCACCTGCCTCATGAACTTCACATACCATCAGCTCTCCTGGCAGCTATCTGGGAAACCCTGTTGGGTCACTTTCGGTCCCATGCCCATTGAGCCCAGTGGGATGGAATCAAGCAGCTTCAGCACCCACACAAAACGAACATGGAGCTCCTCACTCAAGGCGCTCAAAACTCCACGGCCAAAGACAAGTTCAGTGCCCAAGCCATTGCCCGCTGCCATGGAAACCAAGTGCTCTGGCAGCACATATGTCTGAAAGTGGATATGACACCTAGGGAAGGGAGTGTGCTGGTGAATGGCAACTGCCCGAAGCAGCAGCACAGCTCTTCCACTGCCAAAACAACCCCACCTGCCTCATGAACTTCACGTACCATCAGCTGTCCTGGCAGCTATCTAGGAAACCCTGTTGGGTCACTTCCGGTCCCATGCCCATTGAGCCCAGTGGGATGGAATCAAGCAGCTTCAGCACCCACACAAAACGAACATGGAGCTCCACACTAGAGGCGCTCAAAACTCCACGGCCAAGGACAAGTTCAGTGCCCAAGCCATTTCCCGCTGCCATGGAAACTAAGTGCTCTGGCAGCACATATGTCTGAAAGTGGATATGACACCTAGGGAAGAGAGTGTGCTGGTGAATGGCAACTGCCCGAAGCAGCAGCACAGCTCTTCCACTGCCAAAACAACTCCACCTGCCTCATGAACTTCACATACCATCAGCTGTCCTGGAAGCTATCGAGGAAACCCTGTTGGGTCACTTTCGGTCCCATGCCCATTGAGCCCAGTGGGATGGAATCAAGCAGCTTCAGCACCCACACAAAACGAACATGGAGCTCCTCACTCAAGGTGCTCAAAACTCCACGGCCAAAGACAAGTTAAGTGCCCAAGCCATTTCCCGCTGCCATGGAAACCAAGTGCTCTGGCAGCACATATGTCTGAAAGTGGATATGACACCTAGGGAAGGGAGTGTGCTGGTGAATGGCAACTGCCCAAAGCAGCAGCACAGCTCTTCCACTGCCAAAACAACTCCACCTGCCTCATGAACTTCACATACCATCAGCTGTCCTGGCAACTATCTAGGAAACCCTGTTGGGTCACTTTCGGTCCCATGCCCATTGAGCCCAGTGGGATGCAATTAAGCAGCTTCAGCACCCACACAAATCAAACATGGAGCTCCTCACTCCAGGCGCTCAAAACTCCATGGCCAAAGACATGTTCAGTGCCCAAGCCATTCCCCGCTGCCATGGAAACCAAGTGCTCTGGCAGCACATATGTCTGAAAGTGGATATGACACCTAGGGAAGGGAGTGTGCTGGTGAATGGCAAGTCCCGGAAGCAGCAGCACAGCTCTTCCACTGCCAAAACAACCCCACCTGCCTCATGAACTTCACATACCATCAGCTGTTCTGGCAGCTATCTAGGAAACCCTGTTGGCTCACTTCCGGTCCCATGCCCATTGAGCCCAGTGGGATGGAATCAAGCAGCTTCAGCACCCACACAAAACGAACATGGAGCTCCACACTAGAGGCGCTCAAAACTCCACGGCCAAGGACAAGTTCAGTGCCCAAGCCATTTCCCGCTGCCATGGAAACTAAGTGCTCTGGCAGCACATATGTCTGAAAGTGGATATGACACCTAGGGAAGAGAGTGTGCTGGTGAATGGCAACTGCCCGAAGCAGCAGCACAGCTCTTCCACTGCCAAAACAACTCCACCTGCCTCATGAACTTCACATACCATCAGCTCTCCTGGCAGCTATCTGGGAAACCCTGTTGGGTCACTTTCGGTCCCATGCCCATTGAGCCCAGTGGGATGGAATCAAGCAGCTTCAGCACCCACACAAAACGAACATGGAGCTCCTCACTCAAGGCGCTCAAAACTCCACGGCCAAAGACAAGTTCAGTGCCCAAGCCATTTCCCGCTGCCATGGAAACCAAGTGCTCTGGCAGCACATATGTCTGAAAGTGGATATGACACCTAGGGAAGGGAGTCTGCTGGTGAATGGCAACTGCCCGAAGCAGCAGCACAGCTCTTCCACTGCCAAAACAACTCCACCTGCCTCATGAACTTCACATACCATCAGCTGTCCTGACAGCTATCTAGGAAACCCTGTTGGCTCACTTTCGGTCCCATGCCCATTGAGCCCAGTCGGATGGAATCAAGCAGCTTCAGCACACACACAAATCTAACATGGAGCTCCTCAATCAAGGCGCTCAAAACTCCACGGCCAAAGACAAGTTCAGTGCCCAAGCCATTTCCCGCTGCCATGGAAACCAAGTGCTCTGGCAGCACATATGTCTGAAAGTGGATATGACGCCTAGGGAAGGGAGTGTGCTGGTGAATGGCAACTGCCCGAAGCAGCAGCACAGCTCTTCCACTGCAAAAACAACACCACCTGCCTCATGAACTTCACATACCATCAGCTGTCCTGGCAGCTATCTAGGAAACCCTGTTGGGTCACTTCCGGTCCCATGCCCATTGAGCCCAGTGGGATGGAATCAAGCAGCTTCAGCACCCACACAAAACGAACATGGAGCTCCTCACTCAAGGCGCTCAAAACTCCACGGCCAAAGACAAGTTCAGTGCCCAAGCCATTTCCCGCTGCCATGGAAACCAAGTGCTCTGGCAGCACATATGTCTGAAAGTGGATATGACACCTAGGGAAGGGAGTCTGCTGGTGAATGGCAAGTCCCCGAAGCAGCAGCACAGCTCTTCCACTGCCAAAACAACTCCACCTGCCTCATGAACTTCACATACCATCAGCTGTCCTGGCAGCTATCTAGGAAACCCTGTTGGGTCACTTCTGGTCCCATGCCCAATGAGCACAGTGGGATGGAATCAAGCAGCTTCAGCACACACACAAATCTAACATGGAGCTCCTCACTCAAGGCACCCAAAACTCCATGGCCAAAGACAAGTTCAGTGCCCAAGCCATTTCCCGCTGCCATGGAAACCAAGTGCTCTGGCAGCACATATGTCTGAAAGTGGATATGACACCTAGGGAAGGGAGTCTGCTGGTGAATGGCAAGTCCCCGAAGCAGCAGCACAGCTCTTCCACTGCCAAAACAAATCCACCTGCCTCATGAACTTCACATACCATCAGCTGTCCTGGCAGGTATGTGGGACACCTTATTGGGTCACTTCCGGTCCCATGCCCATTGAGCCCAGTGGGATGGAATCAAGCAGCTTCAGCACACACACAAATCTAACATGGAGCTCCTCACTCAAGGCGCTCAAAACTCCACGGCCAAAGACAAGTTCAGTGCCCAAGCCATTTCCCGCTGCCATGGAAACCAAGTGCTCTGGCAGCACATATGTCTGAAAGTGGATATGACACCTAGGGAAGGGAGTGTGCTGGTGAATGGCAACTGCCCGAAGCAGCATCACAGCTCTTCCACTGCCAAAACAACTCCACCTGCCTCATGAACTTCATATACCATCAGCTGTCCTGGCAGCTATCTAGGAAACCCTGTTGGGTCACTTCCGGTCCCATGCCCATTGAGCCCAGTGGGATGGAATCAAGCAGCTTCAGCACCCACACAAAAAGAACATGGAGCTCCTCACTCAAGGCGCTCAAAACTCCACAGCCAAAGACAAGTTCAGTGCCCAAGCCATTTCCCGCTGCCATGGAAACCAAGTGCTCTGGCAGCACATATGTCTGAAAGTGGATATGACACCTAGGGAAGAGAGTGTGCTGGTGAATGGCAACTGCCCGAAGCAGCAGCACAGCTCTTCCACTGCCAAAACAACTCCACCTGCCTCATGAACTTCACATACCATCAGCTGTCCTGGCAGCTATCTAGGAAACCCTGTTGGGTCACTTCCGGTCCCATGCCCATTGAGCCCAGTGGGATGGAATCAAGCAGCTTCAGCACCCACACAAAACGAACACGGAGCTCCTCACTCAAGGCGCTCAAAACTCCATACCAAAGACAAGTTCAGTGCCCAAGCCATTTCCCGCTGCCATGGAAACCAAGTGCTCTGGCAGCACATATGTCTGAAAGTGGATATGACACCTAGGGAAGGGAGTGTGCTGGTGAATGGCAAGTCCCGGAAGCAGCAGCACAGCTCTTCCAGTGACAAAACAACCCCACCTGCCTCATGAACTTCACATACCATCAGCTGTCCTGGCAGCTATCTAGGAAACCCTGTTGGCTCACTTTCGGTCCCATGCCCATTGAGCCCAGTGGGATGCAATTAAGCAGCTTCAGCACCCACACAAATCTACGATGGAGCTCCTCACTCAAGGCGCTCAAAACTCCATGGCCAAAGACAAGTTCAGTGCCCAAGCCATTTCCCGCTGCCATGGAAACCAAGTGCTCTGGCAGCACATATGTCTGAAAGTGGATATGACACCTAGGGAAGGGAGTGTGCTGGTGAATGGCAACTGCCCGAAGCAGCAGCACAGCTCTTCCACTGCCAAAACAACTCCACCTGCCTCATGAACTTCACATACCATCAGCTGTCCTGGCAGCTATCTAGGAAACACTCTTGGCTCACTTTCGGTCCCATGCCCATTGAGCCCAGTGGGATGGAATCAAGCAGCTTCAGCACACACACAAATCTAACATGGAGCTCCTCACTCAAGGCGCTCAAAACTCCACGGCCAAAGACAAGTTCAGTGCCCAAGCCATTCCCCGCTGCCATGGAAAACAAGTGCTCTGGCAGCACATATGTCTGAAAGTGGATATGACACCTAGGGAAGGGAGTGTGCTGGTGAATGGCAACTGCCCGAAGCAGCAGCACAGCTCTTCCACTGCTAAAACAACACCACCTGCCTCATGAACTTCACATACCATCAGCTGTCCTGGCAGCTATCTAGGAAACCCTGTTGGCTCACTTCCGGTCCCATGCCCATTGAGCCCAGTGGGATGGAATCAAGCAGCTTCAGCACCCACACAAATCTAACATGGAGCTCCTCACTCAAGGCGCTCAAAACTCCACGGCCAAAGACAAGTTCAGTGCCCAAGCCATTTCCCGCTGCCATGGAAACTAAGAGCTCTGGCAGCACATATGTCTGAAAGTGGATATGACACCTAGGGAAGAGAGTGTGCTGGTGAATGGCAACTGCCCGAAGCAGCAGCACAGCTCTTCCACTGCCAAAACAACTCCACCTGCCTCATGAACTTCACATACCATCAGCTGTCCTAGCAGCTATCTAGGAAACCCTGTTGGGTCACTTCCGGTCCCATGCCCTTTGAGCCCAGTGGGATGGAATCAAGCAGCTTCAGCAACCACACAAAATGAACATGGAGCTCCTCACTCCAGGCGCTCAAAACTCCACAGCCAAAGACATGTTCAGTGCCGAAGCCATTTCCCGCTGCCATGGAAACCAAGTGCTCTGGCAGCGCATATGTCTGAAAGTGGATATGACACCTAGGGAAGGGAGTGTGCTGGTCAATGGCAACTGCCCGAAGCAGCAGCACAGCTCTTCCACTGCCAAAACAACACCACCTGCCTCAAGAACTTCACATACCATCAGCTGTCCTGGCAGCTATCCAGGAAACCCTGTTGGCTCACTTCCGGTCCCATGCCCATTGAGCCCAGTGGGATGGAATCAAGCAGCTTGAGCACCCACACAAATCTAACATGGAGCTCCTCACTCAAGGCGCTCAAAACTCCATGGCCAAAGACAAGTTCAGTGCCGAAGCCATTTCCCGCTGCCATGCAAACCAAGTGCTCTGGCAGCACATATGTCTGAAAGCGGATATGACACCTAGGGAAGGGAATGTGCTGGTGAATGGCAACTGCCCGAAGCAGCAGCACAGCTCTTCCACTGCCAAAACAACCCCACCTGCCTCATGAACTTCACATACCATCAGCTGTCCTGGCAGCTATCTAGGAAACCCTGTTGGCTCACTTTCGGTCCCATGCCCATTGAGCCCAGTGGGATGCCATTAAGCAGCTTCAGCACCCACACAAATCTAACATGGAGCTCCTCACTCAAGGCGCTCAAAACTCCATGGCCAAAGACAAGTTCAGTGCCCAAGCCATTACCCGCTGCCATGGAAACCAAGTGCTCTGGCAGCACATATGTCTGAAAGTGGATATGACACCTAGGGAAGGGAGTGTGCTGGTGAATGGCAAGTGCCCGAAGCAGCAGCACAGCTCTTCCACTGCCAAAACAACCCCACCTGCCTCATGAACTTCACATACCATCAGCTGTCCTGGCAGCTATCTAGGAAACCCTGTTGGCTCACTTTCGGTCCCATGCCCATTGAGCCCAGTGGGATGCCATTAAGCAGCTTCAGCACCCACACAAATCTAACATGGAGCTCCTCACTCAAGGCGCTCAAAACTCCATGTCCAAAGACAAGTTCAGTGCCCAAGCCATTACCCGCTGCCATGGAAACCAAGTGCTCTGGCAGCACATATGTCTGAAAGTGGATATGACACCTAGGGAAGGGAGTGTGCTGGTGAATGGCAAGTGCCCGAAGCAGCAGCACAGCTCTTCCACTGCCAAAACAACCCCACCTGCCTCATGAACTTCACATACCATCAGCTGTCCTGGCAGCTATCTAGGAAACCCTGTTGGCTCACTTTCGGTCCCATGCCCATTGAGACCAGTGGGATGGAATCAAACAGCTTCAGCACCCACACAAAAAGAACATGGAGCTCCTCACTCAAGGCGCTCAAAACTCCACGGCCAAAGACAAGTTCAGTGCCCAAGCCATTCCCCGCTGCCATGGAAACCAAGTGCTCTGGCAGCACATATGTCTGAAAGTGGATATGACACCTAGGGAAGGGAGTGTGCTGGTGAATGGCAAGTGCCCGAAGCAGCAGCACAGCTCTTCCACTGCCAAAACAACTCCACCTGCCTCATGAACTTCACATACCATCAGCTGTCCTGGCAGCTATCTAGGAAACCCTGTTGGGTCACTTCCGGTCCCATGCCCATTGAGCCCAGTGGGATGGAATCAAGCAGCTTCAGCACACACACAAATCTAACATGGAGCTCCTCACTCAAGGCGCTAAAAACTCCATGGCCAAAGACAAGTTCAGTGCCCAAGCCATTTCCCGCTGCCATGGAAACCAAGTGCTCTGGCAGCACATATGTCTGAAAGTGGATATGACACCTAGGGAAGGGAGTGTGGTGGTGAATGGCAACTGCCCGAAGCAGCAGCACAGCTCTTCCACTGCCAAAACAACTCCACCTGCCTCATGAACTTCACATACCATCAGCTGTCCTGGCAGCTATCTAGGAAACCCTGTTGGGTCACTTCCGGTCCCATGCCCATTGAGCCCAGTGGGATGGAATCAAGCAGCTTCAGCACCCACACAAAACGAACATGGAGCTCCTCACTCAAGGCGCTCAAAAATCCATGGCCAAAGACAAGTTCAGTGCCCAAGCCATTTCCCGCTGCCACGGAAACCAAGTGCTCTGGCAGCACATATGTCTGAAAGTGGTTATGACACCTAGGGAAGGGATTGTGCTGGTGAATGGCAACTGCCCGAAGCAGCAGCACAGCTCTTCCACTGCTAAAACAACACCACCTGCCTCATGAACTTCACATACCATCAGCTGTCCTGGCAGCTATCTAGGAAACCCTGTTGGCTCACTTTCCGTCCCATGCCCATTGAGCCCAGTGGGATGCCATTAAGCAGCTTCAGCACCCACACAAATCTAACATGGAGCTCCTCACTCAAGGCGCTCAAAACTCCATGTCCAAAGACAAGTTCAGTGCCCAAGCCATTACCCGCTGCCATGGAAACCAAGTGCTCTGGCAGCACATATGTCTGAAAGTGGATATGACACCTAGGGAAGGGAGTGTGCTGGTAAATGGCAACTGCCCGAAGCAGCAGCACAGCTCTTCCACTGCCAAAACAACTCCACCTGCCTCATGAACTTCACATACCATCAGCTGTCCTAGCAGCTATCTAGGAAACCCTGTTGGGTCACTTCCGGTCCCATGCCCATTGAGCCCAGGGGGATGGAATCAAGCAGCTTCAGCACACACACAAAAAGAACATGGAGCTCCTCACTCAAGGCGCTCAAAACTCCACGGCCAAAGACAAGTTCAGTGCCCAAGCCATTTCCCGTTGCCATGGAAACCAAGTGCTCTGGCAGCACATATGTCTGAAAGTGGATATGACACCTAGGGAAGGGAGTGTGCTGGTGAATGGCAACTGCCCGAAGCAGCATCACAGCTCTTCCACTGCCAAAACAACTCCACCTGCCTCATGAACTTCACATACCATCAGCTGTCCTAGCAGCTATCTAGGAAACCCTGTTGGGTCACTTTCGGTCCCATGCCCATTGAGCCCAGTGGGATGCAGTTAAGCAGCTTCAGCACCCACACAAAACGAACATGGAGCTCCTCACTCAAGGCGCTCAAAACTCCATGGCCAAAGACAAGTTCAGTGCCCAAGCCATTTCCCGCTGCCATGGAAACCAAGTGCTCTGGCAGCACATATGTCTGAAAGTGGATATGACACCTAGGGAAGGGAGTGTGGTGGTGAATGGCAACTGCCCGAAGCAGCAGCACAGCTCTTCCACTGCTAAAACAACACCACCTGCCTCATGAACTTCACATACCATCAGCTGTCCTGGCAGCTATCTAGGAAACCCTGTTGGCTCACTTTCGGTCCCATGCCCATTGAGACCAGTGGGATGGAATCAAACAGCTTCAGCACCCACACAAAAAGAACATGGAGCTCCTCACTCAAGGCGCTCAAAACTCCACGGCCAAAGACAAGTTCAGTGCCCAAGCCATTCCCCGCTGCCATGGAAACCAAGTGCTCTGGCAGCACATATGTCTGAAAGTGGATATGACACCTAGGGAAGGGAGTGTGCTGGTGAATGGCAACTGCCCGAAGCAGCAGCACAGCTCTTCCACTGCCAAAACAACTCCACCTGCCTCATGAACTTCACATACCATCAGCTGTCCTGGCAGCTATCTAGGAAACCCTGTTGGGTCACTTCCGGTCCCATGCCCATTGAGCCCAGTGGGATGGAATCAAGCAGCTTCAGCACCCACACAAATCTAACATGGAGCTCCTCACTAGAGGCGCTCAAAACTCCACGGCCAAAGACAAGTTCAGTGCCCAAGCCATTTCCCGCTGCCATGGAAACCAAGTGCTCTGGCAGCACATATGTCTGAAAGTGGATATGACGCCTAGGGAAGGGAGTGTGCTGGTGAATGGCAACTGCCCGAAGCAGCAGCACAGCTCTTCCACTGCCAAAACAACTCCGTCTGCCTCATGAACTTCACATACCATCAGCTGTCCTGGCAGCTATCTAGGAAACCCTGTTGGGTCACTTCCGGTCCCATGCCCATTGAGCCCAGTGGGATGCCATTAAGCAGCTTCAGCACCCACACAAATCTAACATGGAGCTCCTCACTCAAGGCGCTCAAAACTCCACGGCCAAAGACAAGTTCAGTGCCCAAGCCATTTCCCGCTGCCATGGAAACCAAGTGCTCTGGCAGCACATATGTCTGAAAGTGGATATGACACCTAGGGAAGGGAGTGTGCTGGTGAATGGCAACTGCCCGAAGCAGCAGCACAGCTCTTCCACTGCCAAAACAACTCCACCTGCCTCATGAACTTCACATACCATCAGCTGTCCTAGCAGCTATCTAGGAAACCCTGTTGGGTCACTTCCGGTCCCATGCCCATTGAGCCCAGTGGGATGCAGTTAAGCAGCTTCAGCACCCACACAAAACGAACATGGAGCTCCTCACTCAAGGCGCTCAAAACTCCATGAGCAAAGACAAGTTCAGTGCCCAAGCCATTTCCCGCTGCCATGGAAACCAAGTGCTCTGGCAGCACATATGTCTGAAAATGGATATGACACCTAGGGAAGGGAGTGTGCTGGTGAATGGCAACTGCCCGAAGCAGCAGCACAGCTCTTCCACTGCCAAAACAACCCCACCTGCTTCATGAACTTCACATACCATCAGCTGTCCTGGCAGCTATCTAGGAAACCCTGTTGGCTCACTTTCGGTCCCATGCCCATTGAGCCCAGTGGGATGGAGTTAAGCAGCTTCAGCACCCACACAAAAAGAACATGGAGCTCCTCACTCAAGGCGCTCAAAACTCCATGGCCAAAGACAAGTTCAGTGCCCAAGCCATTTCCCGCTGCCATGGAAACCAAGTGCTCTGGCAGCACATATGTCTGAAAGTGGATATGACACCTAGGGAAGGGAGTGTGGTGGTGAATGGCAACTGCCCGAAGCAGCAGCACAGCTCTTCCACTGCTAAAACAACACCACCTGCCTCATGAACTTCACATACCATCAGCTGTCCTGGCAGCTATCTAGGAAAATCTGTTGGCTCACTTTCGGTCCCATGCCCATTGAGCCCAGTGGGATGGAGTTAAGCAGCTTCAGCACCCACACAAATCTAACATGGAGCTCCTCACTCAAGGCGCTCAAAACTCCATGTCCAAAGACAAGTTCAGTGCCCAAGCCATTTCCCGCTGCCATGGAAACCAAGTGCTCTGGCAGCACATATGTCTGAAAGTGGATATGACACCTAGGGAAGGGAGTGTGCTGGTGAATGGCAACTGCCCGAAGCAGCAGCACAGCTCTTCCACTGCTAAAACAACTCCACCTGCCTCATGAACTTCACATACCATCAGCTGTCCTGGCAGCTATCTAGGAAACCCTGTTGGGTCACTTCTGGTCCCATGCCCATTGAGCCCAGTGGGATGGAATCAAGCAGCTTCAGCACCCACACAAAACGAACATGGAGCTCCTCACTCAAGGCGCTGAAAACTCCACGGCCAAAGACAAGTTCAGTGCCCAAGCCATTCCCCGCTGCCATGGAAACCAAGTGCTCTGGCAGCACATATGTCTGAAAGTGGATATGACACCTAGGGAATGGAGTGTGGTGGTGAATGGCAAGTCCCCGAAGCAGCAGCACAGCTCTTCCACTGCCAAAACAACACCACCTGCCTCATGAACTTCACATACCATCAGCTGTCCTGGCATCTATCTAGGAAACCCTGTTGGCTCACTTCCGGTCCCATGCCCATTGAGCCCAGTGGGATGGAACCAAGCAGCTTCAGCACCCACACAAAAAGAACATGGAGCTCCTCACTCAAGGCGCCGAAAACTCCATGGCCAAAGACAAGTTCAGTGCCCAAGCCATTTCCCGCTGCCATGGAAACCAAGTGCTCTGGCAGCACATATGTCTGAAAGTGGATATGACACCTAGGGAAGGGAATGTTCTGGTGAATGGCAACTGCCCGAAGCATCAGCACAGCTCTTCCACTGCCAAAACAACCCCACCTGCTTCATGAACTTCACATACCATCAGCTGTCCTGGCATCTATCTAGGAAACCCTGTTGGGTCACTTCCGGTCCCATGCCCATTGAGCCCAGTGGGATGGAATCAAGCAGCTTCAGCACCCACACAAAACGAACATGGAGCTCCCTACTCAAGGTGCTCAAAACTCGACGGCCAAAGACAAGTTCAGTGCCCAAGCCATTTCCCGCTGCCATGGAAACCAAGTGCTCTGGCAGCACATATGTCTGAAAGTGGATATGACACCTAGGGAAGGGAGTGTGCTGGTGAATGGCAACTGCCCGAAGCAGCAGCACAGCTCTTCCACTGCCAAAACAACCCCACCTGCCTCATGAACTTCACATACCATCAGCTGTCCTGGCAGCTATCTAGGAAACCCTGTTGGGTCACTTCCGGTCCCATGCCCATTGAGCCAGTGGGATGGAATCAAGCAGCTTCAGCACCCACACAAAAAGAACATGGAGCTCCTCACTCAAGGCGCCCAAAACTCCATGGCCAAAGACAAGTTCAGTGCCCAAGCCATTTCCCGCTGCCATGGAAACCAAGTGCTCTGGCAGCACATATGTCTGAAAGTGGATATGACACCTAGGGAAGGGAATGTTCTGGTGAATGGCAACTGCCCGAAGCATCAGCACAGCTCTTCCACTGCCAAAACAACCCCACCTGCTTCATGAACTTCACATACCATCAGCTGTCCTGGCATCTATCTAGGAAACCCTGTTGGGTCACTTCCGGTCCCATGCCCATTAAGCCCAGTGGGATGGAATCAAGCAGCTTCAGCACCCACACAAAACGAACATGGAGCTCCTCACTCAAGGCGCTCAAAACTCCATGGCCAAAGACAAGTTCAGTGCCCAAGCCATTCCCCGCTGCCATGGAAACCAAGTGCTCTGGCAGCACATATGTCTGAAAGTGGATATGACACCTAGGGAAGGGAGTGTGCTGGTGAATGGCAACTGCCCGAAGCAGCAGCACAGCTCTTCCACTGCCAAAACAACTCCACCTGCCTCATGAACTTCACATACCATCAGCTGTCCTGGCAGCTATCTAGGAAACCCTGTTGGGTCACTTCCGGTCCCATGCCCATTGAGCCCAGTGGGATGGAATCAAGCAGCTTCAGCACCCACACAAAAAGAACATGGAGCTCCTCACTCAAGGTGCTCAAAACTCGACGGCCAAAGACAAGTTCAGTGCCCAAGCCATTCCCCGCTGCCATGGAAACCAAGTGCTCTGGCAGCACATATGTCTGAAAGTGGATATGACACCTAGGGAAGGGAGTGTGGTGGTGAATGGCAACTGCCCGAAGCAGCAGCACAGCTCTTCCACTGCCAAAACAACCCCACCGGCCTCATGAACTTCACATACCATCAGCTGTCCTGGCAGCTATCTAGGAAACCCTGTTGGCTCACTTTCGGTCCCATGCCCATTGAGCCCAGTGGGATGGAGTTAAGCAGCTTCAGCACCCACACAAAAAGAACATGGAGCTCCTCACTCAAGGCGCTCAAAACTCCATGGCCAAAGACAAGTTCAGTGCCCAAGCCATTTCCCGCTGCCATGGAAACCAAGTGCTCTGGCAGCACATATGTCTGAAAGTGGATATGACACCTAGGGAAGGGAGTGTGGTGGTGAATGGCAACTGCCCGAAGCAGCAGCACAGCTCTTCCACTGCCAAAACAACACCACCTGCCTCATGAACTTCACATACCATCAGCTGTCCTGGCAGCTATCTAGGAAACCCTGTTGGCTCACTTTCGGTCCCATGCCCATTGAGCCCAGTGGGATGGAGTTAAGCAGCTTCAGCACCCACACAAAAAGAACATGGAGCTCCTCACTCAAGGCGCTCAAAACTCCATGGCCAAAGACAAGTTCAGTGCCCAAGCCATTTCCCGCTGCCATGGAAACCAAGTGCTCTGGCAGCACATATGTCTGAAAGTGGATATGACACCTAAGGAAGGGAGTGTGCTGGTGAATGGCAACTGCCCGAAGCAGCAGCACAGCTCTTCCACTGCCAAAACAACTCCACCTGCCTAATGAACTTCACATACCATCAGCTGTCCTGGCAGCTATCTAGGAAACCCTGTTGGGTCACTTCCGGTCCCATGCCCATTGAGCCCAGTGGGATGGAATCAAGCAGCTTCAGCACCCACACAAAACGAACATGGAGCTCCTCACTCAAGGCGCTGAAAACTCCACGGCCAAAGACAAGTTCAGTGCCCAAGCCATTCCCCGCTGCCATGGAAACCAAGTGCTCTGGCAGCACATATGTCTGAAAGTGGATATGACACCTAGGGAAGGGAGTGTGCTGGTGAATGGCAAGTGCCCGAAGCAGCAGCACAGCTCTTCCACTGCCAAAACAACTCCACCTGCCTCATGAACTTCACATACCATCAGCTGTCCTGGCAGCTATCTAGGAAACCCTGTTGGGTCACTTCCGATCCCATGCCCATTGAGCCCAGTGGGATGGAATCAATCAGCTTGAGCACCCACACAAAACGAACATGGAGCTCCTCACTCAAGGCGCTCAAAACTCCATGGCCAAAGACATGTTCAGTGCCCAAGCCATTTCCCGCTGCCATGGAAACCAAGTGCTCTGGCAGCACATATGTCTGAAACTGGATATGACACCTAGGGAAGGGAGTCTGGTGGTGAATGGCAACTGCCTGAAGCAGCAGCACAGCTCTTCCACTGCCAAAACAACTCCACCTGCCTCATGAACTTCACATACCATCCGCTGTCCTGGCAACTATCTAGGAAACCCTGTTGGCTCACTTCTGGTCCCATGCCCATTGAGCCCAGTGGGATGGAATCAAGCAGCTTCAGCACCCACACAAAACGAACATGGAGCTCCTCACTCAAGGCGCTCAAAACTCCATGGCCAAAGACAAGTTCAGTGCCCAAGCCATTTCCCGCTGCCATGGAATCCAAGTGCTCTGGCAGCACATATGTCTGAAAGTGGATATGACACCTAGGGAAGGGAGTGTGGTGGTGAATCGCAACTGCCCGAAGCAGCAGCACAGCTCTTCCACTGCCAAAACAACCCCACCTGCCTCATGAACTTCACATACCATCAGCTGTCCTGGCAGCTATCTAGGAAACCCTGTTGGCTCACTTCCGGTCCCATGCCCATTGAGCCCAGTGGGATGGAGTTAAGCAGCTTCAGCACCCACACAAAAAGAACATGGAGCTCCTCACTCAAGGCGCTCAAAACTCCATGGCCAAAGACAAGTTCAGTATCCAAGCCATTTCCCGCTGCCATGGAAACCAAATGCTCTGGCAGCACATATGTCTGAAAGTGGATATGACACCTAGGGAAGGGAGTGTGGTGGTGAATGGCAACTGCCCGAAGCATCAGCACAGCTCTTCCACTGCCAAAACAACACCACCTGCCTCATGAACTTCACATACCATCAGCTGTCCTGGCAGCTATCTAGGAAACCCTGTTGGGTCACTTTCGGTCCCATGCCCATTGAGCCCAGTGGGATGGAGTTAAGCAGCTTCAGCACCCACACAAAAAGAACATGGAGCTCCTCACTCAAGGCGTTCAAAACTCCATGTCCAAAGACAAGTTCAGTGCCCAAGCCATTTCCCGCTGCCATGGAAACCAAGTGCTCTGGCAGCACATATGTCTGAAAGTGGATATGACACCTAGGGAAGGGAGTGTGCTGGTGAATGGCAACTGCCCGAAGCAGCAGCACAGCTCTTCCACTGCCAAAACAACTCCACCAGCCTCATGAACTTCACATACCATCAGCTGTCCTGGCAGCTATCTAGGAAACCCTGTTGGCTCACTTCCGGTCCCATGCCAATTGAGCCCAGTGGGATGGAATCAAGCAGCTTCAGCACCCACACAAAACGAACATGGAGCTCCTCACTCAAGGCGCTCAAAACTCCACGGCCAAAGACAAGTTCAGTGCCGAAGCCATTTCCCGCTGCAATGGAAACCAAGTGCTCTGGCAGCACATATGTCTGAAAGTGGATATGACACCTAGGGAAGGGAGTCTGGTGGTGAATGGCAACTGCCCGAAGCAGCAGCACAGCTCTTCCACTGCCAAAACAACCCCACCTGCCTCATGAACTTCACATACCATCAGCTGTCCTGGCAGGTATCTAGGAAACCCTGTTGGCTCACATTCGGTCCCATGCCCATTGAGCCCAGTGGGATGGAGTTAAGCAGCTTCAGCACCCACACAAATCTAACATGGAGCTCCTCACTCAAGGCGCTCAAAACTCCATGGCCAAAGAAAAGTTCAGTGCCGAAGCCATTTCCCGCTGCCATGGAAACCAAGTGCTCTGGCAGCACATATGTCTGAAAGTGGATATGACACCTAGGGAAGGGAGTGTGGTGGTGAATGGCAACTGCCCGAAGCAACAGCACAGCTCTTCCACTGCAAAAACAACTCCACCTGCCTCATGAACTTCACATACCATCAGCTGTCCTGGCAGCTATCTAGGAAACCCTGTTGGGTCACTTCCGGTCCCATGCCCATTGAGCCCAGTGGGATGGAATCAAGCAGCTTCAGCACCCACACAAAACGAACATGGAGCTCCTCACTCAAGGCGCTCAAAACTACATGGCCAAAGACAAGTTCAGTGCCCAAGCCATTTCCCGCTGCCATGGAAACCAAGTGCTCTGGCAGCACATATGTCTGAAAGTGGATATGACACCTAGGGAATGGAGTGTGCTGGTGAATGGCAAGTCCCCGAAGCAGCAGCACAGCTCTTCCACTGCCAAAACAACACCACCTGCCTCATGAACTTCACATACCATCAGCTGTCCTGGCAGCTATCTAGGAAACCCTGTTGGCTCACTTCCGGTCCCATGCCCATTGAGCCCAGTGGGATGGAACCAAGCAGCTTCAGCACCCACACAAAAAGAACATGGAGCTCCTCACTCAAGGCGCCCAAAACTCCATGGCCAAAGACAAGTTCAGTGCCCAAGCCATTTCCCGCTGCCATGGAAACCAAGTGCTCTGGCAGCACATATGTCTGAAAGTGGATATGACACCTAGGGAACAGAATGTGCTGGTGAATGGCAACTGCCCAAAGCAGCAGCACAGCTCTTCCACTGCCAAAACAACCCCACCTGCTTCATGAACTTCACATACCATCAGCTGTCCTGGCATCTATCTAGGAAACCCTGTTGGGTCACTTCCGGTCCCATGCCCATTGAGCCCAGTGGGATGGAATCAAGCAGCTTCAGCACACACACAAAAAGAACATGGAGCTCCTCACTCAAGGCGCTCAAAACTCCATGGCCAAAGACAAGTTCAGTGCCCAAGCCATTTCCCGCTGCCATGGAAACCAAGTGCTCTGGCAGCACATATGTCTGAAAGTGGATATGACACCTAGGGAAGGGAGTGTGCTGGTGAATGGCAAGTGCCCGAAGCAGCAGCACAGCTCTTCCACTGCCAAAACAACTCCACCTGCCTCATGAACTTCACATACCATCAGCAGTCCTGGCAGCTTTCTAGGAAACCCTGTTGGGTCACTTCCGGTCCCATGCCCTTTGAGCCCAGTGGGATGAAATCAAGCAGCTTGAGTACCCACACAAATCTAACATGGAGCTCCACACTCAAGGCGCTAAAAACTCCATGGCCAAAGACAAGTTCAGTGCCCAAGCCATTTCCCGCTGCCATGGAAACCAAGTGCTCTGGCAGCACATATGTCTGAAAGTGGATATGACACCTAGGGAAGGGAGTGTGCTGGTGAATGGCAACTGCCCGAAGCAGCAGCACAGCTCTTCCACTGCCAAAAACAACTCCACCTGCCTCATGAACTTCATATACCATCACCTGTCCTGGCAGCTATCTAGGAAACCCTGTTGGGTCACTTCCGGTCCCATGCCCATTGAGCCCAGTGGGATGGAATCAAGCAGCTTCAGCACACACACAAAACGAACATGGAGCTCCTCACTCAAGGCGCTCAAAACTCCACGGCCAAAGACAAGTTCAGTGCCCAAGCCATTTCCCGCTGCCATGGAAACCAAGTGCTCTGGCAGCACATATGTCTGAAAGTGGATATGACACCTAGGGAAGGGAGTGTGCTGGTGAATGGCAACTGCCCGAAGCAGCAGCACAGCTCTTCCACTGCCAAAACAACTCCACCTGCCTCATGAACTTTACATACCATCAGCTGTCCTGGCAGCTATCTAGGAAACCCTGTTGGCTCACTTCCGGTCCCATGCCCATTGAGCCCAGTGGGATGGAATCAAGCAGCTTCAGCACCCACACAAAACGAACATGGAGCTCCTCATTCAAGGCGCTCAAAACTACATGGCCAAAGACAAGTTCAGTGCCCAAGCCATTTCCCGCTGCCATGGGAACCAAGTGCTCTGGCAGCACATATGTCTGAAAGTGGATATGACACCTAGGGAATGGAGTGTGGTGGTGAATGGCAAGTCCCCGAAGCAGCAGCACAGCTCTTCCACTGCCAAAACAACACCACCTGCCTCATGAACTTCACATACCATCAGCTGTCCTGGCAGCTATCTAGGAAACCCTGTTGGCTCACTTCCGGTCCCATGCCCATTGAGCCCAGTGGGATGGAACCAAGCAGCTTCAGCACCCACACAAAAAGAACATGGAGCTCCTCACTCAAGGCGCCCAAAACTCCATGGCCAAAGACAAGTTCAATGCCCAAGCCATTTCCCGCTGCCATGGAAACCAAGTGCTCTGGCAGCACATATGTCTGAAAGTGGATATGACACCTAGGGAACAGAATGTGCTGGTGAATGGCAACTGCCCGAAGCATCAGCACAGCTCTTCCACTGCCAAAACAACCCCACCTGCTTCATGAACTTCACATACCATCAGCTGTCCTGGCATCTATCTAGGAAACCCTGTTGGGTCACTTCCGGTCCCATGCCCATTGAGCCCAGTGGGATGGAATCAAGCAGCTTCAGCACACACACAAAAAGAACATGGAGCTCCTCACTCAAGGCGCTCAAAACTCCATGGCCAAAGACAAGTTCAGTGCCCAAGCCATTTCCCGCTGCCATGGAAACCAAGTGCTCTGGCAGCACATATGTCTGAAAGTGGATATGACACCTAGGGAAGGGAGTGTGCTGGAGAATGGCAACTGCCCGAAGCAGCAGCACAGCTCTTCCACTGCCAAAACAACTCCACCTGCCTCATGAACTTCACATACCATCAGCAGTCCTGGCAGCTTTCTAGGAAACCCTGTTGGGTCACTTCCGGTCCCATGCCCTTTGAGCCCAGTGGGATGGAATCAAGCAGCTTGAGTACCCACACAAATCTAACATGGAGCTCCACACTCAAGGCGCTAAAAACTCCATGGCCAAAGACAAGTTCAGTGCCCAAGCCATTTCCCGCTGCCATGGAAACCAAGTGCTCTGGCAGCACATATGTCTGAAAGTGGATATGACACCTAGGGAAGGGAGTGTGCTGGTGAATGGCAACTGCCCGAAGCAGCAGCACAGCTCTTCCACTGCCAAAACAACTCCACCTGCCTCATGAACTTCATATACCATCACCTGTCCTGGCAGCTATCTAGGAAACCCTGTTGGGTCACTTCCGGTCCCATGCCCATTGAGCCCAGTGGGATGGAATCAAGCAGCTTCAGCACACACACAAAACGAACATGGAGCTCCTCACTCAAGGCGCTCAAAACTCCACGGCCAAAGACAAGTTCAGTGCCCAAGCCATTTCCCGCTGCCATGGAAACCAAGTGCTCTGGCAGCACATATGTCTGAAAGTGGATATGACACCTAGGGAAGGGAGTGTGCTGGTGAATGGCAACTGCCCGAAGCATCAGCACAGCTCTTCCACTGCCAAAACAACTCCACCTGCCTCATGAACTTTACATACCATCAGCTGTCCTGGCAGCTATCTAGGAAACCCTGTTGGGTCACTTCCGGTCCCATGCCCATTGAGCCCAGTGGGATGGAATCAAGCAGCTTCAGCACCCACACAAATCTAACATGGAGCTCCTCACTAGAGGCGCTCAAAACTCCATGGCCAAAGACAAGTTCAGTGCCCAAGCCATTTCCCGCTGCCATGGAAACTAAGAGCTCTGGCAGCACATATGTCTGAAAGTGGATATGACACCTAGGGAAGGGAATCTGGTGGTGAATGGCAACTGCCCGAAGCAGCAGCACAGCTCTTCCACTGCCAAAACAACACCACCTGCCTCATGAACTTCACATACCATCAGCTGTCCTGGCAGCTATCTAGGAAACACTGTTGGGTCACTTCCGGTACCATGCCCATTCAGCCCAGTGGGATGGAATCAAGCAGCTTGAGCACCCACACAAAACGAACATGGAGCTCCTCACTAGAGGCGCTCAAAACTCCATGGCCAAAGACAAGTTCAGTGCCGAAGCCATTTCCCGCTGCCATGGAAAGCAAGTGCTCTGGCAGCACATATGTCTGAAAGTGGATATGACACCTAGGGAAGGGAGTGTGGTGGTGAATGGCAACTGCCCGAAGCAGCAGCACAGCTCTTCCACTGCCAAAACAACTCCACCTGCCTCATGAACTTCACATACCATCAGCTGTCCTGGCAGCTATCTAGGAAACCCTGTTGGGTCACTTCTGGTCCCATGCCCATTGAGCCCAGTGGGATGGAGTTAAGCAGCTTCAGCACCCACACAAAAAGAACATGGAGCTCCTCACTCAAGGCGCCCAAACCTCCATGGCCAAAGACAAGTTCAGTGCCCAAGCCATTTCCCGCTGCCATGGAAACCAAGTGCTCTGGCAGCACATATGTCTGAAAGTGGATATGACACCTAGGGAAGGGAGTGTGCTGGTGAATGGCAACTGCCCGAAGCAGCAGCACAGCTCTTCCACTGCCAAAACAACCCCACCTGCCTCATGAACTTCACATACCATCAGCTGTCCTGGCTGCTATCTAGGAAACCCTGTTGGGTCACTTCCGGTCCCATGCCCATTGAGCCAGTGGGATGGAATCAAGCAGCTTCAGCACCCACACAAAACCAACATGGAGCTCCTCACTCAAGGCGCTCAAAACTCCACGGCCAAAGACAAGTTCAGTGCCGAAGCCATTTCCCGCTGCCATGGAAACCAAGTGCTCTGGCAGCACATATGTCTGAAAGTGGATATGACACCTAGGGAAGGGAGTGTGCTGGTGAATGGCAACTGCCCGAAGCAGCAGCACAGCTCTTCCACTGCCAAACCAACTCCACCTGCCTCATGAACTTCACATACCATCAGCTGTCCTGGCAGCTATCTAGGAAACCCTGTTGGCTCACTTCCGGTCCCATGCCCATTGAGCCCAGTGGGATGGAATCAAGCAGCTTCAGCACCCACACAAAACGAACATGGAGCTCCTCACTCAAGGCGCTCAAAACTCCACGGCCAAAGACAAGTTCAGTGCCCAAGCCATTTCCCGCTGCCATGGAAACCAAGTGCTCTGGCAGCACATATGTCTGAAAGTGGATATGACACCTAGGGAAGGGAGTCTGGTGGTGAATGGCAACTGCCCGAAGCAGCAGCACAGCTCTTCCACTGCCAAAACAACCCCACCTGCCTCATGAACTTCACATACCATCAGCTGTCCTAGCAGGTATCTAGGAAACCCTGTTGGCTCACATTCGGTCCCATGCCCATTGAGCCCAGTGGGATGGAGTTAAGCAGCTTCAGCACCCACACAAAAAGAACATGGAGCTCCTCACTCAAGGCGCTCAAAACTCCATGGCCAAAGAAAAGTTCAGTGCCGAAGCCATTTCCCGCTGCCATGGAAACCAAGTGCTCTGGCAGCACATATGTCTGAAAGTGGATATGACACCTAGGGAAGGGAGTGTGCTGGTGAATGGCAACTGCCCGAAGCAACAGCACAGCTCTTCCACTGCAAAAACAACTCCACCTGCCTCATGAACTTCACATACCATCAGCTGTCCTGGCAGCTATCTAGGAAACCCTGTTGGCTCACTTCTGGTCCCATGCCCATTGAGCCCAGTGGGATGGAAACAAGCAGCTTCAGCACACACACAAATCTAACATGGAGCTCCTCATTCAAGGCGCTCAAAACTACATGGCCAAAGACAAGTTCAGTGCCCAAGCCATTTCCCGCTGCCATGGAAACCAAGTGCTCTGGCAGCACATATGTCTGAAAGTGGATATGACACCTAGGGAATGGAGTGTGGTGGTGAATGGCAAGTCCCCGAAGCAGCAGCACAGCTCTTCCACTGCCAAAACAACACCACCTGACTCATGAACTTCACATACCATCAGCTGTCCTGGCAGCTATCTAGGAAACCCTGTTGGGTCACTTCCGGTCCCATGCCCATTGAGCCCAGTGGGATGGAGTTAAGCAGCTTCAGCACCCACACAAAAAGAACATGGAGCTCCTCACTCAAGGCGCCCAAAACTCCATGGCCAAAGACAAGTTCAGTGCCCAAGCCATTTCCCGCTGCCATGGAAACCAAGTGCTCTGGCAGCACATATGTCTGAAAGTGGATATGACACCTAGGGAACAGAATGTGCTGGTGAATGGCAACTGCCCGAAGCATCAGCACAGCTCTTCCACTTTCAAAACAACCCCACCTGCTTCATGAACTTCACATACCATCAGCTGTCCTGGCATCTATCTAGGAAACCCTGTTGGGTCACTTCCGGTCCCATGCCCATTGAGCCCAGTGGGATGGAATCAAGCAGCTTCAGCACACACACAAAAAGAACATGGAGCTCCTCACTCAAGGCGCTCAAAACTCCATGGCCAAAGACAAGTTCAGTGCCCAAGCCATTTCCCGCTGCCATGGAAACCAAGTGATCTGGCAGCACATATGTCTGAAAGTGGATATGACACCTAGGGAAGGGAGTGTGCTGGTGAATGGCAACTGCCCGAAGCAGCAGCACAGCTCTTCCACGGCCAAAACAACTCCACCTGCCTCATGAACTTCATATACCATCACCTGTCCTGGCAGCTATCTAGGAAACCCTGTTTGCTCACTTCCGGTCTCATGCCCATTGAGCCCAGTGGGATCGAATCAAGCAGCTTCAGCACACACACAAATCTAACATGGAGCTCCTCACTCAAGGCGCTAAAAACTCGACGGCCAAAGACAAGTTCAGTGCCCAAGCCATTTCCTGCTGCCATGGAAACCAAGTGCTCTGGCAGCACATATGTCTGAAAGTGGATATGACACCTAGGGAAGGGAGTGTGCTGGTGAATGGCAACTGCCCGAAGCAGCAGCACAGCTCTTCCACTGCCAAAACAACTCCACCTGCCTCATGAACTTTACATACCATCAGCTGTCCTGGCAGCTATCTAGGAAACCCTGTTGGGTCACTTCCGGTCCCATGCCCATTGAGCCCAGTGGGATGGAATCAAGCAGCTTCAGCACCCACACAAATCTAACATGGAGCTCCTCACTAGAGGCGCTCAAAACTCCATGGCCAAAGACAAGTTCAGTGCCCAAGCCATTTCCCGCTGCCATGGAAACTAAGAGCTCTGGCAGCACATATGTCTGAAAGTGGATATGACACCTAGGGAAGGAAGTGTGGTGGTGAATGGCAACTGCCCGAAGCAGCAGCACAGCTCTTCCACTGCCAAAACAACACCACCTGCCTCATGAACTTCACATACCATCAGCTGTCCTAGCAGCTATCTAGGAAACCCTGTTGGGTCACTTCCGGTCCCATGCCCATTCAGCCCAGTGGGATGGAATCAAGCAGCTTGAGCACCCACACAAAACGAACATGGAGCTCCTCACTAGAGGCGCTCAAAACTCCATGGCCAAAGACAAGTTCAGTGCCGAAGCCATTTCCCGCTGCCATGGAAACCAAGTGCTCTGGCAGCACATATGTCTGAAAGTGGATATGACACCTAGGGAAGGGAGTGTGCTGGTGAATGGCAACTGCCCGAAGCAGCAGCACAGCTCTTCCACTGCCAAAACAACACCACCTGCCTCATGAACTTCACATACCATCAGCTGTCCTGGCAGCTATCTAGGAAACCCTGTTGGCTCACTTTCGGTCCCATGCCCATTGAGCCCACTGGGATGCAGTTAAGCAGCTTGAGAACCCACACAAAAAGAACATGGAGCTCCTCACTCAAGGCGCTCAAAACTCCATGGCCAAAGACAAGTTCAGTGCCGAAGCCATTTCCCGCTGCCATGGAAACCAAGTGCTCTGGCAGCACATATGTCTGAAAGTGGATATGACACCTAGGGAATGGAGTGTGCTGGTGAATGGCAACTGCCCGAAGCAGCAGCACAGCTCTTCCACTGCAAAAACAACTCCACCTGCCTCATGAACTTCACATACCATCAGCTGTCCTGGCAGCTATCTAGGAAACCCTGTTGGGTCACTTCTGGTCCCATGCCCATTGAGCCCAGTGGGATGGAGTTAAGCAGCTTCAGCACCCACACAAAAAGAACATGGAGCTCCTCACTCAAGGCGCCCAAAACTCCATGGCCAAAGACAAGTTCAGTGCCCAAGCCATTTCCCGCTGCCATGGAAACCAAGTGCTCTGGCAGCACATATGTCTGAAAGTGGATATGACACCTAGGGAAGGGAGTGTGCTGGTGAATGGCAACTGCCCGAAGCAGCAGCACAGCTCTTCCACTGCCAAAACAACCCCACCTGCCTCATGAACTTCACATACCATCAGCTGTCCTGGCTGCTATCTAGGAAACCCTGTTGGGTCACTTTCGGTCCCATGCCCATTGAGCCAGTGGGATGGAATCAAGCAGCTTCAGCACCCACACAAAATGAACATGGAGCTCCTCACTCAAGGCGCTCAAAACTCCACGGCCAAAGACAAGTTCAGTGCCGAAGCCATTTCCCGCTGCCATGGAAACCAAGTGCTCTAGCAGCACATATGTCTGAAAGTGGATATGACACCTAGGGAAGGGAGTGTGCTGGTGAATGGCAAGTGCCCGAAGCAGCAGCACAGCTCTTCCACTGCCAAAACAACCCCACCTGCCTCATGAACTTCACATACCATCAGCTGTCCTGGCAGCTATCTAGGAAACCCTATTGGGTCATTTCCGGTCCCATGCCCATAGAGCTCAGTGGGATGGAATCAAGCATCTTCAGCACCCACACAAATCTAACATGGAGCTCCTCACTCAAGGCGCTCAAAACTCCATGGCCAAAGACAAGTTCAGTGCCCAAGCCATTTCCCGCTGCCATGGAAACCAAGTGCTCTGGCAGCACATATGTCTGAAAGTGGATATGACACCTAGGGAAGGGAGTCTGGTCGTGAATGGCAACTGCCTGAAGCAGCAGCACAGCTCTTCCACTGCCAAAACAACTCCACCTGCCTCATGAACTTCACATACCATCAGCTGTCCTGGCAGCTATCCAGGAAACCCTGTTGGGTCACTTCCGGTCCCATGCCCATTGAGCCCAGTGGGATGGAATCAAGCAGCTTCAGCACACACACAAATCTAACATGGAGCTCCTCATTCATGGCGCTCAAAACTCCACGGCCAAAGACAAGTTCAGTGCCCAAGCCATTTCCCGCTGCCATGGAAACCAAGTGCTCTGGCAGCACATATGTCTGAAAGTGGATATGACACCTAGGGAAGGGAGTGTGCTTGTGAATGGCAACTGCCCGAAGCAGCAGGACAGCTCTTCCACTGCCAAAACAACCCCACCTGCCTCATGAACTTCACATACCATCAGCTGTCCTGGCAGCTATCTAGGAAACCCTGCTGAGTCACTTCCGGTCCCATGCCCATTGAGCCCAGTGGGATGGAACCAAGCAGCTTCAGCACCCACACAAATCTAACATGGAGCTCCTCACTCAAGGCGCTCAAAACTCCATGGCCAAAGACAAGTTCAGTGCCCAAGCATTTCCCGCTGCCATGGAAACCAAGTGCTCTGGTAGCACATATATCTGAAAGTGGATATGACACCTAGGGAAGGGAGTGTGCTGGTGAATGGCAACTGCCCGAAGCAGCAGCACAGCTCTTCCAGTGCCAAAACAACCCCACCTGCCTCATGAACTTCACATACCATCAGCTGTCCTGGCAGCTATCTAGGAAACCCTGTTGGCTCACTTCCGCTCCCATGCCCATTGAGCCCAGTGGGATGGAATCAAGCAGCTTCAGCACACACACAAAACGAACATGGAGCTCCTCACTCAAGGCGCTCAAAACTCCATGGCCAAAGACAAGTTCAGTGCCCAAGCCATTTCCCGCTGCCATGGAAACCAAGTGCTCTGGCAGCACATATGTCTGAAAGTGGATATGACACCTAGGGAAGGGAGTGTGCTGGTGAATGGCAACTGCCCGAAGCAGCAGCACAGCTCTTCCACTGCCAAAACAACCCCACCTGCCTCATGAACTTCACATACCATCAGCTGTCCTAGCAGCTATCTAGGAAACCCTATTGGGTCACTTCTGGTCCCATGCCCATTGAGCCCAGTGGGATGGAATCAAGCAGCTTCAGCACCCACACAAAAAGAACATGGAGCTCCTCACTCAAGGCGCTCAAAATTCCACGGCCAAAGACAAGTTCAGTGCCCAAGCCATTTCCCGCTGCCATGGAAACCAAGTGCTCTGGCAGCACATATGTCTGAAAGTGGATATGACACCTAGGGAAGGGAGTGTGCTGGTGAATGGCAACTGCCCGAAGCAGCAGCACAGCTCTTCCACTGCCAAAACAACTCCACCTGCCTCATGAACTTCACATACCATCAGCTGTCCTGGCTGCTATCCAGGAAACCCTGTTGGCTCACTTCCGGTCCCATGCCCATTGAGCCAGTGGGATGGAATCAAGCATCTTGAGCACCCACACAAAACGAACATGGAGCTCCTCACTCAAGGCGCTCAAAACTCCATGGCCAAAGACAAGTTCAGTGCCCAAGCCATTTCCCGCTGCCATGGAAACCAAGTGCTCTGGCAGCACATATGTCTGAAAGTGGATATGACACCTAGGGAAGGGAGTGTGCTGGTGAATGGCAAGTGCCCGAAGCAGCAGCACAGCTCTTCCACTGCCAAAACAACCCCACCTGCCTCATGAACTTCACATACCATCAGCTGTCCTAGCAGCTATCTAGGAAACCCTATTGGGTCATTTCCGGTCCCATGCCCATAGAGCTCAGTGGGATGGAATCAAGCATCTTCAGCACCCACACAAATCTAACATGGAGCTCCTCACTCAAGGCGCTCAAAACTCCATGGCCAAAGACAAGTTCAGTGCCCAAGCCATTTCCCGCTGCCATGGAAACCAAGTGCTCTGGCAGCACATATGTCTGAAAGTGGATATGACACCTAGGGAAGGGAGTGTGCTGGTGAATGGCAACTGCCTGAAGCAGCAGCACAGCTCTTCCACTGCCAAAACAACTCCACCTGCCTCATGAACTTCACATACCATCAGCTGTCCTGGCAGCTATCTAGGAAACCCTGTTGGGTCACTTCCGGTCCCATGCCCATTGAGCCCAGTGGGATGGAATCAAGCAGCTTCAGCACACACACAAATCTAACATGGAGCTCCTCACTCAAGGCGCTTAAAACTCCATGGCCAAAGACAAGTTCAGTGCCCAAGCCATTTCCCGCTGCCATGGAAACCAAGTGCTCTGGCAGCACATATGTCTGAAAGTGGATATGACACCTAGGGAAGGGAGTGTGCTGGTGAATGGCAACTGCCCGAAGCAGCAGCACAGCTCTTCCACTGCCAAAACAACACCACCTGCCTCATGAACTTCACATACCATCAGCTGTCCTGGCAGCTATCTAGGAAACCCTGTTGGCTCACTTCCGGTCCCATGCCCATTGAGCCCAGTGGGATGGAACCAAGCAGCTTCAGCACCCACACAAAACGAACATGGAGCTCCTCACTCAAGGCGCTCAAAACTCCACGGCCAAAGACAAGTTCAGTGCCCAAGCCATTTCCCGCTGCCATGGAAACCAAGTGCTCTGGCAGCACATATGTCTGAAAGTGGATATGACACCTAGGGAAGGGAGTCTGGTGGTGAATGGCAACTGCCTGAAGCAGCAGCACAGCTCTTCCACTGCCAAAACAACTCCACCTGCCTCATGAACTTCACATACCATCAGCTGTCCTGGCAGCTATCTAGGAAACCCTGTTGGGTCACTTCTGGTCCCATGCCCATTGAGCCCAGTGGGATGGAATCAAGCAGCTTCAGCACCCACACAAAAAGAACATGGAGCTCCTCACTAAAGGCGCTCAAAACTCCATGGCCAAAGACAAGTTCAGTGCCCAAGCCATTTCCCGCTGCCATGGAAACCAAGTGCTCTGGCAGCACATATGTCTGAAAGTGGATATGACACCTAGGGAATGGAGTGTGGTGGTGAATGGCAACTGCCCGAAGCAGCAGCACAGCTCTTCCACTGCCAAAACAACTCCACCTGCCTCATGAACTTCACATACCATCAGCTGTCCTGGCAGCTATCTAGGAAACCCTGTTGGGTCACTTCCGGTGCCATGCCCATTGAGCCCAGTGGGATGGAGTTAAGCAGCTTCAGCACCCACACAAAACGAACATGGAGCTCCTCACTCAAGGCGCTCAAAATTCCACGGCCAAAGACAAGTTCAGTGCCCAAGCCATTTCCCGCTGCCATGGAAACCAAGTGCTCTGGCAGCACATATGTCTGAAAGTGGATATGACACCTAGGGAAGGGAGTGTGCTGGTGAATGGCAACTGCCCGAAGCAGCAGCACAGCTCTTCCACTGTCAAAACAACTCCACCTGCCTCATGAACTTCACATACCATCAGCTGTCCTGGCAGCTATCTAGGAAACCCTGTTGGGTCACTTCCGGTCCCATGCCCATTGAGCCAGTGGGATGGAATCAAGCAGCTTGAGCACCCACACAAAACGAACATGGAGCTCCTCACTCAAGGCGCTCAAAACTCCATGGCCAAAGACAAGTTCAGTGCCGAAGCCATTTCCCGCTGCCATGGAAACCAAGTGCTCTGGCAGCACATATGTCTGAAAGTGGATATGACACCTAGGGAAGGGAGTGTGCTGGTGAATGGCAAGTGCCCGAAGCAGCAGCACAGCTCTTCCACTGCCAAAACAACCCCACCTGCCTCATGAACTTCACATACCATCAGCTGTCCTAGCAGCTATCTAGGAAACCCTATTGGGTCATTTCCGGTCCCATGCCCATTGAGCCCAGTGGGATGGAATCAAGCATCTTCAGCACCCACACAAATCTAACATGGAGCTCCTCACTCAAGGCGCTCAAAACTCCATGGCCAAAGACAAGTTCAGTGCCCAAGCCATTTCCCGCTGCCATGGAAACCAAGTGCTCTGGCAGCACATATGTCTGAAAGTGGATATGACACCTAGGGAAGGGAGTGTGCTGGTGAATGGCAACTGCCCGAAGCAGCAGCACAGCTCTTCCACTGCCAAAACAACTCCACCTGCCTCATGAACTTCACATACCATCAGCTGTCCTGGCAGCTATCTAGGAAACCCTGTTGGCTCACTTCTGGTCCCATGCCCATTGAGCCCAGTGGGATGGAATCAAGCAGCTTCAGCACCCACACAAAACGAACATGGAGCTCCTCACTCAAGGCGCTCAAAACTCCACGGCCAAAGACAAGTTCAGTGCCGAAGCCATTTCCCGCTGCCATGGAAACCAAGTGCTCTGGCAGCACATATGTCTGAAAGTGGATATGACACCTAGGGAAGGGAGTGTGGTGATGAATGGCAACTGCCCGAAGCAACAGCACAGCTCTTCCACTGCCAAAACAACTCCACCTGCCTCATGAACTTCACATACCATCAGCTGTCCTGGCAGCTATCTAGGAAACCCTGTTGGGTCACTTCTGGTACCATGCCCATTGAGCCCAGTGGGATGGAATCAAGCAGCTTCAGCACCCACACAAAAAGAACATGGAGCTCCTCACTCAAGGCGCTCAAAATTCCACGGCCAAAGACAAGTTCAGTGCCCAAGCCATTTTCCGCTGCCATGGAAACCAAGTGCTCTGGCAGCACATATGTCTGAAAGTGGATATGACACCTAGGGAAGGGAGTGTGCTGGTGAATGGCAACTGCCCGAAGCAGCAGCACAGCTCTTCCACTGCCAAAACAACTCCACCTGCCTCATGAACTTCACATACCATCAGCTGTCCTGGCATCTATCTAGGAAACCCTGTTGGGTCACTTCCGGTCCCATGCCCATTGAGACAGTGGGATGGAATCAAGCATCTTGAGCACCCACACAAAACGAACATGGAGCTCCTCACTCAAGGCGCTCAAAACTCCATGGCCAAAGACAAGTTCAGTGCCCAAGCCATTTCCCGCTGCCATGGAAACCAAGTGCTCTGGCAGCACATATGTCTGAAAGTGGATATGACACCTAGGGAAGGGAGTCTGGTCGTGAATGGCAACTGCCTGAAGCAGCAGCACAGCTCTTCCACTGCTAAAACAACTCCACCTGCCTCATGAACTTCACATACCATCAGCTGTCCTGGCAGCTATCTAGGAAACCCTGTTGGGTCACTTCCGGTCCCATGCCCATTGAGCCCAGTGGGATGGAATCAAGCAGCTTCAGCACACACACAAATCTAACATGGAGCTCCTCACTCAAGGCGCTTAAAACTCCATGGCCAAAGACAAGTTCAGTGCCCAAGCCATTTCCCGCTGCCATGGAAACCAAGTGCTCTGGCAGCACATATGTCTGAAAGTGGATATGACACCTAGGGAAGGGAGTGTGCTGGTGAATGGCAACTGCCCGAAGCAGCAGCACAGCTCTTCCACTGCCAAAACAACACCACCTGCCTCATGAACTTCACATACCATCAGCTGTCCTGGCAGCTATCTAGGAAACCCTGTTGGCTCACTTCCGGTCCCATGCCCTTTGAGCCCAGTGGGATGGAACCAAGCAGCTTCAGCACCCACACAAAACGAACATGGAGCTCCTCACTCAAGGCGCTCAAAACTCCACGGCCAAAGACAAGTTCAGTGCCCAAGCCATTTCCCGCTGCCATGGAAACCAAGTGCTCTGGCAGCACATATGTCTGAAAGTGGATATGACACCTAGGGAAGGGAGTCTGGTGGTGAATGGCAACTGCCTGAAGCAGCAGCACAGCTCTTCCACTGCCAAAACAACTCCACCTGCCTCATGAACTTCACATACCATCAGCTGTCCTGGCAGCTATCTAGGAAACCCTGTTGGGTCACTTCCGGTCCCATGCCCATTGAGCCCAGTGGGATGGAATCAAGCAGCTTCAGCACCCACACAAATCTAACATGGAGCTCCTCACTCAAGGCGCTCAAAACTCCATGGCCAAAGACAAGTTCAGTGCCCAAGCCATTTCCCGCTGCCATGGAAACCAAGTGCTCTGGTAGCACATATGTCTGAAAGTGGATATGACACCTAGGGAATGGAGTGTGGTGGTGAATGGCAACTGCCCGAAGCAGCAGCACAGCTCTTCCACTGCCAAAACAACCCTACCTGCCTCATGAACTTCACATACCATCAGCTGTCCTGGCAGCTATCTAGGAAACCCTGTTGGCTCACTTCCGGTCCCATGCCCATTGAGCCCAGTGGGATGGAATCAAGCAGCTTCAGCACACACACAAATCTAACATGGAGCTCCTCACTCAAGGCGCTTAAAACTCCATGGCCAAAGACAAGTTCAGTGCCCAAGCCATTTCCCGCTGCCATGGAAACCAAGTGCTCTGGCAGCACATATGTCTGAAAGTGGATATGACACCTAGGGAAGGGAGTGTGCTGGTGAATGGCAACTGCCCGAAGCAGCAGCACAGCTCTTCCACTGCCAAAACAACAACACCTGCCTCATGAACTTCACATACCATCAGCTGTCCTGGCAGCTATCTAGGAAACCCTGTTGGCTCACTTCCGGTCCCATGCCCTTTGAGCCCAGTGGGATGGAACCAAGCAGCTTCAGCACCCACACAAATCTAACATGGAGCTCCTCACTCAAGGCGCTCAAAACTCCATGGCCAAAGACAAGTTCAGTGCCCAAGCCATTTCCCGCTGCCATGGAAACCAAGTGCTCTGGCAGCACATATGTCTGAAAGTGGATATGACACCTAGGGAAGGGAGTCTGGTGGTGAATGGCAACTGCCTGAAGCAGCAGCACAGCTCTTCCACTGCCAAAACAACTCCACCTGCCTCATGAACTTCACATACCATCAGCTGTCCTGGCAGCTATCTAGGAAACCCTGTTGGGTCACTTCTGGTCCCATGCCCATTGAGCCCAGTGGGATGGAATCAAGCAGCTTCAGCACCCACACAAATCTAACATGGAGCTCCTCACTCAAGGCGCTCAAAACTCCATGGCCAAAGACAAGTTCAGTGCCCAAGCCATTTCCCGCTGCCATGGAAACCAAGTGCTCTGGTAGCACATATGTCTGAAAGTGGATATGACACCTAGGGAATGGAGTGTGGTGGTGAATGGCAACTGCCCGAAGCAGCAGCACAGCTCTTCCACTGCCAAAACAACCCTACCTGCCTCATGAACTTCACATACCATCAGCTCTCCTGGCAGCTATCTAGGAAACCCTGTTGGCTCACTTTCGGTCCCATGCCCATTGAGCCCACTGGGATGCAGGTAAGCAGCTTCAGCACCCACACAAAAAGAACATGGAGCTCCTCACTCAAGGCGCTCAAAACTCCATGGCCAAAGACAAGTTCAGTGCCCAAGCCATTTCCCGCTGCCATGGAAACCAAGTGCTCTGGTAGCACATATGTCTGAAAGTGGATATGACACCTAGGGAAGGGAGTGTGCTGGTGAATGGCAACTGCCCGAAGCAGCAGCACAGCTCTTCCACTGCAAAAACAACCCCACCTGCCTCATGAACTTCACATACCATCAGCTGTCCTGGCAGCTATCTAGGAAACCCTGTTGGCTCACTTCCGGTCCCATGCCCATTGAGCCCAGTGGGATGGAGTTAAGCAGCTTCAGCACCCACACAAATCTAACATGGAGCTCCTCACTCAAGGCGCTCAAAACTCCATGGCCAAAGACAAGTTCAGTGCCCAAGCCATTTCCCGCTGCCATGGAAACCAAGTGCTCTGGCAGCACATATGTCTGAAAGTGGATATGACACCTAGGGAAGAGAATGTGCTGGTGAATGGCAACTGCCCGAAGCAGCAGCACAGCTCTTCCACTGCCAAAACAACTCCACCTGCCTCATGAACTTCACATACCATCAGCTGTCCTGGCAGCTATCTAGGAAACCCTGTTGGCTCACTTTCGGTCCCATGCCCATTGAGCCCAGTGGGATGGAATCAAGCAGCGTCAGCACACACACAAAACGAACATGGAGCTCCTCACTCAAGGCGCTCAAAACTCCATGGCCAAAGACAAGTTCAGTGCCCAAGCCATTTCCCGCTGCCATGGAAACCAAGTGCTCTGGCAGCACATATGTCTGAAAGTGGATATGACACCTAGGGAAGGGAGTCTGGTCGTGAATGGCAAGTCCCGGAAGCAGCAGCACAGCTCTTCCAGTGCCAAAACAACAACACCTGCCTCATGAACTTCACATACCATCAGCTGTCCTAGCAGCTATCTAGGAAACCCTGTTGGCTCACTTCCGGTCCCATGCCCTTTGAGCCCAGTGGGATGGAACCAAGCAGCTTCAGCACCCACACAAATCAAACATGGAGCTCCTCACTCAAGGAGCTCAAAACTCCACAGCCAAAGACAAGTTCAGTGCCCAAGCCATTTCCCGCTGCCATGGAAACCAAGTGCTCTGGCAGCACATATGTCTGAAAGTGGATATGACACCTAGGGAAGGGAGTGTGCTGGTGAATGGCAAGTCCCGGAAGCAGCAGCACAGCTCTTCCACTGCCAAAACAACTCCACCTGCCTCATGAACTTCACATACCATCAGCTGTCCTGGCAGCTATCTAGGAAACCCTGTTGGCTCACTTCCGGTCCCATGCCCATTGAGCCCAGTGGGATGGAATCAAGCAGCTTCAGCACCCACACAAAACGAACATGGAGCTCCTCATTCATGGCGCTTAAAACTCCATGGCCAAAGACAAGTTCAGTGCCCAAGCCATTTCCCGCTGCCATGGAAACCAAGTGCTCTGGCAGCACATACGTCTGAAAGTGGATATGACACCTAGGAAAGGGAGTGTGCTGGTGAATGGCAACTGCCCGAAGCAGCAGCACAGCTCTTCCACTGCAAAAACAACCCCACCTGTCTCATGAACTTCACATACCATCAGCTGTCCTGGCAGCTATCTAGGAAACCCTGTTGGGTCACTTCCGCTCCCATGCCCATTGAGCCCAGTGGGATGGAATCAAGCAGCTTCAGCACCCACATAAAAAGAACATGGAGCTCCTCACTCAAGGCGCTCAAAACTCCACGGCCAAAGACAAGTTCAGTGCCCAAGCCATTCCCCGCTGCCATGGAAACCAAGTGCTCTGGCAGCACATATGTCTGAAAGTGGATATGACACCTAGGGAAGGGAGTGTGCTGGTGAATGGCAACTGCCCGAAGCAGCAGCACAGCTCTTCCACTGCCAAAACAACTCCACCTGCCTCATGAACTTCACATACCATCAGCTGTCCTGGCAGCTATCTAAGAAACCCTGTTGGCTCAATTCTGGTCCCTTGCCCATTGAGCCCAGTGGGATGGAATCAAGCAGCTTCAGCACCCACACAAAACGAACATGGAGCTCCTCACTCAAGGCGCTCAAAACTCCATGGCCAAAGACAAGTTCAGTGCCCAAGCCATTTCCCGCTGCCATGGAAACCAAGTGCTCTGGCAGCACATATGTCTGAAAGTGGATATGACACCTAGGGAAGGGACTGTGCTGGTGAATGGCAAGTCCCCGAAGCAGCAGCACAGCTCTTCCACTGCCAAAACAACCCCACCTGCCTCATGAACTTCACATACCATCAGCTGTCCTGGCAGCTATCTAGGAAACCCTGTTGGGTCATTTCCGGTCCCATGCCCATTGAGCCCAGTGGGATGGAATCAAGCAGCTTCAGCACCCACACAAATCTAACATGGAGCTCCTCACTCAAGGCGCTCAAAACTCCACAGCCAAAAACAAGTTCAGTGCCCAAGCCATTTCCCGCTGCCATGGAAACCAAGTGCTCTGGCAGCACATATGTCTGAAAGTGGATATGACACCTAGGGAAGGGAGTGTGCTGGTGAATGGCAAATGCCCGAAGCAGCAGCAGCACAGCTGTTCTAGTGCCAAAACAACTCCACCTGCCTCATGAACTTCACACACCATTAGCTGTCCCGGCAGCTATCTAGGAAACCCTGTTGGCTCACTTTCGGTCCCATGCCCATTGAGCCCAGTGGGATTCAATCAAGCAGCTTCAGCACCCACACAAAACGAACATGGAGCTCCTCACTCAAGGCGCTCAAAACTCCATGGCCAAAGACAAGTTCAGTGCCCAAGCCATTTCCCGCTGACATGGAAACCAAGTGCTCTGGCAACACATATGTCTGAAAGTGGATATGACACCTAGGGAAGGGAGTGTGGTGGTGAATGGCAATTGCCCGAAGCAGCAGCACAGCTCTTCCACTGCCAAAACAACTCCACCTGCCTCATGAACTTCACATACCATCAGCTGTCCTGGCAGCTATCTAGGAAACCCTGTTGGCTCACTTCCGGTCCCATGCCCATTGAGCCCAGTGCGATGGAACCAAGCAGTTTCAGCACCCACACAAAACGAACATGGAGCTCCTCACGCCAGGCGCTCAAAACTCCACGGCCAAAGACATGTTCAGTGCCCAAGCCATTTCCCGCTGCCATGGAAACCAAGTGCTCTGGCAGCACATATGTCTGAAAGTGAATATGACACCTAGGGAATGGAGTGTGCTGGTGAATGGCAACTGCCCGAAGCAGCAGCACAGCTCTTCCACTGCCAAAACAACCCCACCTGCCTCATGAACTTCACATACCATCAGCTGTCCTGGCAGCTATCTAGGAAACCCTGTTGGCTCACTTCTGGTCCCATGCCCATTGAGCCCAGTGGGATGGAATCAAGCAGCTTCAGCACCCACACAAAAAGAACATGGAGCTCCTCACTCAAGGCGCTCAAAACTCCATGGCCAAAGACAAGTTCAGTGCCGAAGCCATTTCCCGCTGCCATGGAAACCAAGTGCTCTGGCAGCACATATGTCTGAAAGTGGATATGACACCTAGGGAATGGAGTGTGCTGGTGAATGGCAACTGCCCGAAGCAGCAGCACAGCTCTTCCACTGCCAAAACAACCCCACCTGCCTCATGAACTTCACATACCATCAGCTGTCCTGGCAGCTATCTAGGAAACCCTGTTGGCTCACTTTCGGTCCCATGCCCATTGAGCCCAGTGGGATGGAGTTAAGCAGCTTCAGCACACACACAAAAAGAACATGGAGCTCCTCACTCAAGGCGCTCAAAACTCCATGGCCAAAGACAAGTTCAGTGCCGAAGCCATTTCCCGCTGCCATGGAAACCAAGTGCTCTGGCAGCACATATGTCTGAAAGTGGATATGACACCTAGGGAACAGAATGTGCTGGTGAATGGCAACTGCCCGAAGCAGCAGCACAGCTCTTCCACTGCCAAAACAACTCCACCTGCCTCATGAACTTCACATACCATCAGCTGTCCTGGCAGCTATCTAGGAAACCCTGTTGGGTCACTTCCGGTCCCATGCCCATTGAGCCCAGTGGGATGGAATCAAGCAGCGTCAGCACACACACAAATCTAACATGGAGCTCCTCACTCAAGGCGCTCAAAACTCCATGGCCAAAGACAAGTTCAGTGCCCAAGCCATTTCCCGCTGCCATGGAAACCAAGTGCTCTGGCAGCACATATGTCTGAAAGTGGATATGACACCTAGGGAAGGGAGTCTGGTGGTGAATGGCAACTGCCTGAAGCAGCAGCACAGCTCTTCCACTGCCAAAACAACTCCACCTGCCTCATGAACTTCACATACCATCAGCTGTCCTGGCAGCTATCTAGGAAACCCTGTTGGCTCACTTCTGGTCCCATGCCCATTGAGCCCAGTGGGATGGAATCAAGCAGCTTCAGCACCCACACAAAACGAACATGGAGCTCCTCATTCATGGCGCTTAAAACTCCATGGCCAAAGACAAGTTCAGTGCCCAAGCCATTTCCCGCTGTCATGGAAACCAAGTGCTCTGGCAGCACATATGTCTGAAAGTGGATATGACACCTAGGAAAGGGAGTGTGCTGGTGAATGGCAACTGCCCGAAGCAGCAGCACAGCTCTTCCACTGCAAAAACAACCCCACCTGTTTCATGAACTTCACATACCATCAGCTGTCCTGGCAGCTATCTAGGAAACCCTGTTGGGTCACTTCCGCTCCCATGCCCATTGAGCCCAGTGGGATGGAATCAAGCAGCTTCAGCACCCACACAAAACGAACATGGAGCTCCTCACTCAAGGCGCTCAAAACTCCACGGCCGAAGACAAGTTCAGTGCCCAAGCCATTCCCCGCTGCCATGGAAACCAAGTGCTCTGGCAGCACATATGTCTGAAAGTGGATATGACACCTAGGGAAGGGAGTGTGGTGGTGAATGGCAAGTCCCCGAAGCAGCAGCACAGCTCTTCCAGTGCCAAAACAACCCCACCTGCCTCATGAACTTCACATTCCATCAGCTGTCCTGGCAGCTATCTAGGAAACCCTGTTGGGTCATTTCCGGTCCCATGCCCATTGAGCCCAGTGGGATGGAATCAAGCAGCTTCAGCACCCACACAAATCTAACATGGAGCTCCTCACTCAAGGCGCTCAAAACTCCACAGCCAAAGACAAGTTCAGTGCCCAAGCCATTTCCCGCTGCCATGGAAACCAAGTGCTCTGGCAGCACATATGTCTGAAAGTGGATATGACACCTAGGGAAGGGAGTGTGCTGGTGAATGGCAACTGCCCGAAGCAGCAGCAGCACAGCTGTTCTAGTGCCAAAACAACTCCACCTGCCTCATGAACTTCACACACCATTAGCTGTCCCGGCAGCTATCTAGGAAACCCTGTTGGCTCACTTCCGGTCCCATGCCCATTGAGCCCAGTGGGATTGAATCAAGCAGCTTCAGCACACACACAAAACGAACATGGAGCTCCTCACTCAAGGCGCTAAAAACTCCATGGCCAAAGACAAGTTCAGTGCCCAAGCCATTTCCCGCTGACATGGAAACCAAGTGCTCTGGCAACACATATGTCTGAAAGTGGATATGACACCTAGGGAAGGGAGTGTGGTGGTGAATGGCAATTGCCCGAAGCAGCAGCACAGCTCTTCCACTGCCAAAACAACTCCACCTGCCTCATGAACTTCACATACCATCAGCTGTCCTGGCAGCTATCTAGGAAACCCTGTTGGGTCACTTCCGCTCCCATGCCCATTGAGCCCAGTGGGATGGAACCAAGCAGTTTCAGCACCCACACAAAACGAACATGGAGCTCCTCACGCCAGGCGCTCAAAACTCCACGGCCAAAGACATGTTCAGTGCCCAAGCCATTTCCCGCTGCCATGGAAACCAAGTGCTCTGGCAGCACATATGTCTGAAAGTGGATATGACACCTAGGGAAGGGAGTCTGGTGGTGAAAGGCAACTGCCTGAAGCAGCAGCACAGCTCTTCCACTGCCAAAACAACTCCACCTGATTCATGAACTTCACATACCATCAGCTGTCCTGGCAGCTATCTAGGAAACCCTGTTGGGTCACTTCTGGTCCCATGCCCATTGAGCCCAGTGGGATGGAATCAAGCAGCTTCAGCACCCACACAAAAAGAACATGGAGCTCCTCACTCAAGGCGCTCAAAACTCCATGGCCAAAGACAAGTTCAGTGCCCAAGCCATTTCCCGCTGCCATGGAAACCAAGTGCTCTGGCAGCACATATGTCTGAAAGTGGATATGACACCTAGGGAATGGAGTGTGCTGGTGAATGGCAACTGCCCGAAGCAGCAGCACAGCTCTTCCACTGCCAAAACAACCCCACCTGCCTCATGAACTTCACATACCATCAGCTGTCCTGGCAGCTATCTAGGAAACCCTGTTGGCTCACTTTCGGTCCCATGCCCATTGAGCCCAGTGGGATGGAGTTAAGCAGCTTCAGCACCCACACAAAACGAACATGGAGCTCCTCACTCAAGGCGCTCAAAACTCCATGGCCAAAGACAAGTTCAGTGCCGAAGCCATTTTCCGCTGCCATGGAAACCAAGTGCTCTGGCAGCACATATGTCTGAAAGTGGATATGACACCTAGGGAAGGGAGTGTGCTGGTGAATGGCAACTGCCCGAAGCAGCAGCAGCACAGCTGTTCTAGTGCCAAAACAACTCCACCTGCCTCATGAACTTCACATACCATCAGCTGTCCTGGCAGCTATCTAGGAAACCCTGTTGGGTCACTTCCGGTCCCATGCCCATTGAGCCCACTGGGATGGAATCAAGCAGCGTCAGCACACACACAAATCTAACATGGAGCTCCTCACTCAAGGCGCTCAAAACTCCATGGCCAAAGACAAGTTCAGTGCCCAAGCCATTTCCCGCTGCCATGGAAACCAAGTGCTCTGGCAGCACATATGTCTGAAAGTGGATATGACACCTAGGGAAGGGAGTGTGCTGGTGAATGGCAAGTCCCCGAAGCAGCAGCACAGCTCTTCCAGTGCCAAAACAACCCCACCTGCCTCATGAACTTCACATTCCATCAGCTGTCCTAGCAGCTATCTAGGAAACCCTGTTGGGTCATTTCCGGTCCCATGCCCATTGAGCCCAGTGGGATGGAATCAAGCAGCTTCAGCACCCACACAAATCTAACATGGAGCTCCTCACTCAAGGCGCTCAAAACTCCACAGCCAAAGACAAGTTCAGTGCCCAAGCCATTTCCCGCTGACATGGAAACCAAGTGCTCTGGCAACACATATGTCTGAAAGTGGATATGACACCTAGGGAAGGGAGTGTGGTGGTGAATGGCAATTGCCCGAAGCAGCAGCACAGCTCTTCCACTGCCAAAACTACTCCACCTGCCTCATGAACTTCACATACCATCAGCTGTCCTGGCAGGTATCAAGGAAACCCTGTTGGGTCATTTCCGGTCCCATGCCCATTGAGCCCAGTGGGATGGAATCAAGCAGCTTCAGCACCCACACAAAAAGAACATGGAGCTCCTCACTCAAGGCGCTCAAAACTCCACGGCCAAAGACAAGTTCAGTGCCCAAGCCATTTCCCGCTGCCATGGAAACCAAGTGCTCTGGCAGCACATATGTCTGAAAGTGGATATGACACCTAGGGAAGGGAGTGTGCTGGTGAATGGCAACTGCCCGAAGCAGCAGCACAGCTCTTCCACTGCCAAAACAACTCCACCTGCCTCATGAACTTCACATACCATCAGCTGTCCTGGCAGCTCTCTAAGAAACCCTGTTGGCTCACTTCTGGTCCCATGCCCATTGAGCCCAGTGGGATGGAATCAAGCAGCTTCAGCACCCACACAAAACGAACATGGAGCTTCTCACTCAAGGCGCTCAAAACTCCATGGCCAAAGACAAGTTCAGTGCCCAAGCCATTTCCCGCTGCCATGGAAACCAAGTGCTCTGGCAGCACATATGTCTGAAAGTGGATATGACACCTAGGGAAGGGAGTGTGGTGGTGAATGGCAACTGCCCGAAGCAGCAGCACAGCTCTTCCAGTGCCAAAACAACCCCACCTGCCTCATGAACTTCACATACCATCAGCTGTCCTAGCAGCTATCTAGGAAACCCTGTTGGGTCATTTCCGGTCCCATGCCCATTGAGCCCAGTGGGATTGAATCAAGCAGCTTCAGCACCCACACAAATCTAACATGGAGCTCCTCACTCAAGGCGCTCAAAACTCCACAGCCAAAGACAAGTTCAGTGCCCAAGCCATTTCCCGCTGCCATGGAAACCAAGTGCTCTGGCAGCACATATGTCTGAAAGTGGATATGACACCTAGGGAAGGGAGTGTGCTGGTGAATGGCAACTGCCCGAAGCAGCAGCACAGCTCTTCCACTGCCAAAACAACTCACCTGCCTCATGAACTTCACATACCATCAGCTGTCCTGGCAGCTATCTAGGAAACCCTGTTGGGTCACTTCCGGTCCCATGCCCATTGAGCCCAGTGGGATGGAATCAAGCAGCTTCAGCACCCACACAAAACTAACATGGAGCTCCTCACTCAAGGCGCTCAAAACTCCACGGCCAAAGACAAGTTCAGTGCCCAAGCCATTCCCCGCTGCCATGGAAACCAAGTGCTCTGGCAGCACATATGTCTGAAAGTGGATATGACACCTAGGGAAGGGAGTGTGCTGGTGAATGGCAACTGCCCGAAGCAGCAGCACAGCTCTTCCACTGCCAAAACAACCCCACCTGCCTCATGAACTTCACATACCATCAGCTCTCCTGGCAGCTATCTAGGAAACCCTGTTGGGTCATATCCGGTCCCATGCCCATTGAGCCCAGTGGGATGGAATCAAGCAGCCTGAGCACCCACACAAATCTAACATGGAGCTCCTCACTCAAGGCGCTAAAAACTCCATGGCCAAAGACAAGTTCAGTGCCCAAGCCATTTCCCGCTGCCATGGAAACCAAGTGCTCTGGCAGCACATATGTCTGAAAGTGGATATGACACCTAGGGAAGAGAATGTGCTGGTGAATGGCAACTGCCCGAAGCAGCAGCACAGCTCTTCCACTGCCAAAACAACTCCACCTGCCTCATGAACTTCACATACCATCAGCTGTCCTGACAGCTATCTAGGAAACCCTGTTGGCTCACTTCCGGTCCCATGCACATTGAGCCCAGTGGGATGGAATCAAGCAGCTTCAGCACCCACACAAATCTAACATGGAGCTCCTCACTCAAGGCGCTCAAAACTCCATGGCCAAAGACAAGTTCAGTGCCCAAGCCATTTCCTGCTGCCATGGAAACTAAGAGCTCTGGCAGCACATATGTCTGAAAGTGGATATGACACCTAGGGAAGGGAGTGTGCTGGTGAATGGCAACTGCCCGAAGCAGCAGCACAGCTCTTCCACTGCCAAAACAACTCCACCTGCCTCATGAACTTCACATACCATCAGCTGTCCTGGCAGCTATCTAGGAAACCCTGTTGGCTCACTTCCGGTCCCATGCCCATTGAGCCCAGTGGGATGGAATCAAGCAGCTTCAGCACCCACACAAATCTAACATGGAGCTCCTCACTCAAGACGCTCAAAACTCCACGGCCAAATAAACATATGAAAAAATGTTCAAGTTCCCTGGCAATAAGGGAAATCCAAATTAAAACATCAATGAGGTACCACCTAACGCCAGTAAGACTGGCCCACATGAATAAAAGCACCAAGAACACTTGTTGGCGAGGTTGCGGGGAAAAGGGAACCCTACTCCACTGCTGGTGGGGCTGCAGGCTGGTACAGCATCTATGGAAATCAGTATGGAGAATATTCAAACAACTCAAATTCAACATACCGTATGATCCAGCAATAGCACTCCTAGGAATATATCCAGAACACTTGTTCTATGAGAAACCAACATGCACTCCTATGTTCATAGCAGCACAATCAGTAATTGCAAAAACATGGAAACAACCAAAATGCCCATCAACAGAGGATTGGATAAGAAAGCTATGGTTCATCTACTCCATGGAATACTACTCAGCTATTAAAAAAAACAAAATGCAGTTCTTTGTGGCCAAATGGGCCAAACTGGAAACCATAATGCTAAGGGAAATGAGCCAATCCCAAAAGGTTAAATACCACATGTTTGCCTTAATTTAAGATGATATGATGTTATGTATAACATGTTATGTTTTGAATGTTATATGTTGTGTATAAACTAAAATTGAAGTATAGGTGAGGTGGTCACAGAAGGTGGCTGGGAACCCGCATTTACTTTTAACATATTGGTTACTCATTACTATGTCAATTAATTCCATAATGATGTAAATTTTTGCTGATGGTATGTTGGAGCTTTCAATTGACTGGGATGATACTCTGCTGGCTCTGTCATCAGACCAGAGAGGGTATACCTAAGGAGCCGTTGAACTTGACGGGACAATAAGATGCTGGACTCTATGTTTGGTATACGCTTGCAATGGGGAAATCTCAACTGAACTTGAGCTGTGGTTATGCAACAAGGTGGAGGAATCCACCATGGTGGGAGGGTTTGGGGAGGGGTGGGGAGAACCCAAGTATCTATTTAACTGTGTCACATAATACAATGTAATTACTGAAGTTAAATAATAAATAATTAAAAAAAAAAAGAGACAAGTTCAGTGCCCAAGCCATTTCCCGCTGCCATGGAAACTAAGAGCTCTGGCAGCACATATGTCTGAAAGTGGATATGACACCTAGGGAAGGGAGTGTGCTGGTGAATGGCAACTGCCCGAAGCAGCAGCACAGCTCTTCCAGTGCCAAAACAACTCCACCTGCCTCATGAACTTCACATACCATCAGCTGTCCTGGCAGCTTTCTAGGAAACCCTGTTGGGTCACTTCCGGTCCCATGCCCATTGAGCCCAGTGGGATGGAATCAAGCAGCTTCAGCACCCACACAAAAAGAACATGGAGCTCCTCACTCAAGGCGCTCAAAACTCCACAGCCAAAGACAAGTTCAGTGCCCAAGCCATTTCCCGCTGCCATGGAAACCAAGTGCTCTGGCAGCACATATGTCTGAAAGTGGATATGACACCTAGGGAAGGGAGTGTGCTGGTGAATGGCAACTGCCCGAAGCAGCAGCACAGCTCTTCCACTGCCAAAACAACTCCACCTGCCTCATGAACTTCACACACCATTAGCTGTCCCGGCAGCTATCTAGGAAACCCTGTTGGCTCACTTCCGGTCCCATGCACATTGAGCCCAGTGGGATTGAATCAAGCAGCTTCAGCACACACACAGAACGAACATGGAGCTCCTCACTCAAGGCGCTCAAAACTCCACAGCCAAAGACAAGTTCAGTGCCCAAGCCATTTCCCGCTGACATGGAAACCAAGTGCTCTGGCAGCACATATGTCTGAAAGTGGATATGACACCTAGGGAAGGGAGTGTGGTGGTGAATGGCAAGTCCCCGAAGCAGCAGCACAGCTCTTCCACTGCCAAAACAACCCCACCTGCCTCATGAACTTCACATACCATCAGCTGTCCTAGCAGCTATCTAGGAAACCCTGTTGGGTCATTTCCGGTCCCATGCCCATTGAGCCCAGTGGGATGGAATCAAGCAGCTTCAGCACCCACACAAATCTAACATGGAGCTCCTCACTCAAGGCGCTCAAAACTCCACAGCCAAAGACAAGTTCAGTGCCCAAGCCATTTCCCGCTGCCATGGAAACCAAGTGCTCTGGCAGCACATATGTCTGAAAGTGGATATGACACCTAGGGAAGGGACTGTGCTGGTGAATGGCAACTGCCCGAAGCAGCAGCACAGCTCTTCCACTGCCAAAACAACTCACCTGCCTCATGAACTTCACATACCATCAGCTGTCCTGGCAGCTATCTAGGAAACCCTGTTGGCTCACTTCCGGTCCCATGCCCATTGAGCCCAGTGGGATGGAATCAAGCAGCTTCAGCACCCACACAAAAAGAACATGGAGCTCCTCACTCAAGGCGCTCAAAACTCCACGGCCAAAGACAAGTTCAGTGCCCAAGCCATTCCCCGCTGCCATGGAAACCAAGTGCTCTGGCAGCACATATGTCTGAAAGTGGATATGACACGTAGGGAAGGGAGTGTGCTGGTGAATGGCAACTGCCCAAAGCAGCAGCACAGCTCTTCCACTGCCAAAACAACCCCACCTGCCTCATGAACTTCACATACCATCAGCTCTCCTGGCAGCTATCTAGGAAACCCTGTTGGGTCATATCCGGTCCCATGCCCATTGAGCCCAGTGGGATGGAATCAAGCAGCTTCAGCACCCACACAAAAAGAACATGGAGCTCCTCACTCAAGGCGCTAAAAACTCCATGGCCAAAGACAAGTTCAGTGCCCAAGCCATTTCCCGCTGCCATGGAAACCAAGTGCTCTGGCAGCACATATGTCTGAAAGTGGATATGACACCTAGGGAAGAGAATGTGCTGGTGAATGGCAACTGCCCGAAGCAGCAGCACAGCTCTTCCACTGCCAAAACAACCCCACCTGCCTCATGAACTTCACATACCATCAGCTGTCCTGGCAGCTATCTAGGAAACCCTGTTGGGTCACTTCCGGTCCCATGCCCATAGAGCTCAGTGGGATGGAATCAAGCAGCTTCACCACCCACACAAATCTAACATGGAGCTCCTCACTCAAGGCGCTCAAAACTCCATGGCCAAAGACAAGTTCAGTGCCCAAGCCATTTCCTGCTGCCATGGAAACTAAGAGCTCTGGCAGCACATATGTCTGAAAGTGGATATGACACCTAGGGAAGGGAGTGTGCTGGTGAATGGCAACTGCCCGAAGCAGCAGCACAGCTCTTCCACTGCCAAAACAACACCACCTGCCTCATGAACTTCACATACCATCAGCTGTCCTGGCAGGTATCTAGGAAACCCTGTTGGCTCACTTCCGGTCCCATGCCCATTGAGCCCAGTGGGATGGAATCAAGCAGCTTCAGCACCCACACAAATCTAACATGGAGCTCCTCACTCAAGACGCTCAAAACTCCACGGCCAAATAAACATATGAAAAAATGTTCAAGTTCCCTGGCAATAAGGGAAATCCAAATTAAAACATCAATGAGGTACCACCTAACGCCAGTAAGACTGGCCCACATGAATAAAAGCACCAACGACACTTGTTGGCGAGGTTGCGGGGAAAAGGGAACCCTACTCCACTGCTGGTGGGGCTGCAGGCTGGTACAGCATCTATGGAAATCAGTATGGAGAATATTCAAACAACTCAAATTCAACATACCGTATGATCCAGCAATAGCACTCCTAGGAATATATCCAGAACACTTGTTCTATGAGAAACCAACATGCACTCCTATGTTCATAGCAGCACAATCAGTAATTGCAAAAACATGGAAACAACCAAAATGCCCATCAACAGAGGATTGGATAAGAAAGCTATGGTTCATCTACTCCATGGAATACTACTCAGCTGTTAAAAAAAACAAAATGCAGTTCTTTGTGGCCAAATGGGCCAAACTGGAAACCATAATGCTAAGGGAAATGAGCCAATCCCAAAAGGTTAAATACCACATGTTTGCCTTAATTTAAGATGATATGATGTTATGTATAACATGTTATGTTTTGAATGTTATATGTTGTGTATAAACTAAAATTGAAGTATAGGTGAGGTGGTCACAGAAGGTGGCTGGGAACCCGCATTTACTTTTAACATATTGGTTACTCATTACTATGTCAATTAATTCCATAATGATGTAAATTTTTGCTGATGGTATGTTGGAGCTTTCAATTGACTGGGATGATACTCTGCTGGCTCTGTCATCAGACCAGAGAGGGTATACCTAAGGAGCCGTTGAACTTGACGGGACAATAAGATGCTGGACTCTATGTTTGGTATACGCTTGCAATGGGGAAATCTCAACTGAACTTGAGCTGTGGTTATGCAACAAGGTGGAGGAATCCACCATGGTGGGAGGGTTTGGGGAGGGGTGGGGAGAACCCAAGTATCTATTTAACTGTGTCACATAATACAATGTAATTACTGAAGTTAAATAATAAATAATTAAAAAAAAAAAAGAAAAGTTCAGTGTCCAAGCCATTTCCCGCTGCCATGGAAACTAAGAGCTCTGGCAGCACATATGTCTGAAAGTGGATATGACACCTAGGGAACTCTGTGTGGTGGTGAATGGCAACTGCCCGAAGCAGCAGCACAGCTCTTCCACTGCCAAAACAACTCCACCTGCCTCATGAACTTCACATACCATCAGCTGTCCTGGCAGCTATCTAGGAAACCCTGTTGGCTCACTTCCGGTCCCATGCCCATTGAGCCCAGTGGGATGGAATCAAGCAGCTTCAGCACCCACACAAAAAGAACATGGAGCTCCTCACTCAAGGCGCTCAAAACTCCATGGCCAAAGACAAGTTCAGTGCCCAAGCCATTTCCCGCTGCCATGGAAACCAAGTGCTCTGGCAGCACATATGTCTGAAAGTGGATATGACACCTAGGGAAGGGAGTGTGCTGGTGAATGGCAACTGCCCGAAGCAGCAGCACAGCTCTTCCACTGCCAAAACAACACCACCTGCCTCATGAACTTCACATACCATCAGCTGTCCTGGCAGCTATCTAGGAAACCCTGTTGGCTCACTTCCGGTCCCATGCCCATTGAGCCCAGTGGGATGGAATCAAGCAGCTTCAACACCCACACAAAAAGAACATGGAGCTCCTCACTCAAGGCGCTCAAAACTCCACGGCCAAAGACAAGTTCAGTGCCCAAGCCATTCCCCGCTGCCATGGAAACCAAGTGCTCTGGCAGCACATATGTCTGAAAGTGGATATGACACGTAGGGAAGGGAGTGTGCTGGTGAATGGCAACTGCCCGAAGCAGCAGCACAGCTCTTCCACTGCCAAAACAACTTCACCTGCCTCATGAACTTCACATACCATCAGCTGTCCTGGCAGCTATCTAGGAAACCCTGTTGGCTCACTTCCGGTCCCATGCCCATTGAGCCCAGTGTGATGGAATCAAGCAGCTTCTGCACCCACACAAAACGAACATGGAGCTCCTCACTCAAGGCGCTCAAAACTCCACGGCCAAAGACAAGATCAGTGCCCAAGCCATTTCCCGCTGCCATGGAAACCAAGTGCTCTGGCAGCACATATGTCTGAAAGTGGATATGACACCTAGGGAAGGGAGTGTGCTGGTCAATGGCAACTGCCCGAAGCAGCAGCACAGCTCTTCCAGTGCCAAAACAACTCCACCTCCCTCATGAACTTCACATACCATCAGCTGTCCTGGCAGCTATCTAGGAAACCCTGTTGGCTCACTTCCGGTCCCATGCCCATTGAGCCCAGTGGGATGGAGTTAAGCAGCTTCAGCACCCACACAAATCTAACATGGAGCTCCTCACTCAAGGCGGTTAAAACTCCATGGCCAAAGACAAGTTCAGTGCCCAAGCCATTTCCCGCTGCCATGGAAACCAAGTGCTCTGGCAGCACATATGTCTGAAAGTGGATATGACACCTAGGGAAGGGAGTGTGCTGGTGAATGGCAACTGCCCGAAGCAACAGCACAGCTCTTCCACTGCCAAAACAACTCACCTGCCTCATGAACTTCACATACCATCAGCTGTCCTGGCAGCTATCTAGGAAACCCTGATGGGTCACTTCCGGTCCCATGCCCATTGAGCCCAGTGGGATGGAATCAAGCAGCTTCAGCACCCACACAAAAAGAACATGGAGCTCCTCACTCAAGGCGCTCAAAACTCCACGGCCAAAGACAAGTTCAGTGCCCAAGCCATTTCCTGCTGCCATGGAAACCAAGTGCTCTGGCAGCACATATGTCTGAAAGTGGATATGACACCTAGGGAAGGGAGTGTGCTGGTGAATGGCAACTGCCCGAAGCAGCAGCACAGCTCTTCCACTGCCAAAACAACCCCACCTGCCTCATGAACTTCACATACCATCAGCTGTCCTAGCAGCTATCTAGGAAACCCTGTTGGGTCATTTCCGGTCCCATGCCCATTGAGCCCAGTGGGATGGAATCAAGCAGCTTCAGCACCCACACAAAAAGAACATGGAGCTCCTCACTCAAGGCGCTCAAAACTCCATGGCCAAAGACAAGTTCAGTGCCAAAGCCATTTCCCGCTGCCATGGAAACCAAGTGCTCTGGCAGCACATATGTCTGAAAGTGGATATGACACCTAGGGAACAGAATGTGCTGGTGAATGGCAACTGCCCGAAGCAGCAGCACAGCTCTTCCACTGCCAAAACAACCCCACCTGCCTCATGAACTTCACATACCATCAGCTGTCCTGGCAGCTATCTAGGAAACCCTGTTGGCTCACTTCCGGTCCCATGCCCATTGAGCCCAGTGGGATGGAATCAAGCAGCTTCAGCACCCACACAAATCTAACATGGAGCTCCTCACTCAAGACGCTCAAAACTCCACGGCCAAATAAACATATGAAAAAATGTTCAAGTTCCCTGGCAATAAGGGAAATCCAAATTAAAACATCAATGAGGTACCACCTAACGCCAGTAAGACTGGCCCACATGAATAAAAGCACCAACGACACTTGTTGGCGAGGTTGCGGGGAAAAGGGAACCCTACTCCACTGCTGGTGGGGCTGCAGGCTGCTACAGCATCTATGGAAATCAGTATGGAGAATATTCAAACAACTCAAATTCAACATACCGTATGATCCAGCAATAGCACTCCTAGGAATATATCCAGAACACTTGTTCTATGAGAAACCAACATGCACTCCTATGTTCATAGCAGCACAATCAGTAATTGCAAAAACATGGAAACAACCAAAATGCCCATCAACAGAGGATTGGATAAGAAAGCTATGGTTCATCTACTCCATGGAATACTACTCAGCTATTAAAAAAAACAAAATGCAGTTCTTTGTGGCCAAATGGGCCGAACTGGAAACCATAATGCTAAAGGAAATGAGCCAATCCCAAAAGGTTAAATACCACATGTTTGCCTTAATTTAAGATGATATGATGTTATGTATAACATGTTATGTTTTGAATGTTATATGTTGTGTATAAACTAAAATTGAAGTATAGGTGAGGTGGTCACCGAAGGTGGCTGGGAACCCGCATTTACTTTTAACATATTGGTTACTCATTACTATGTCAATTAATTCCATAATGATGTAAATTTTTGCTGATGGTATGTTGGAGCTTTCAATTGACTGGGATGATACTCTGCTGGCTCTGTCATCAGACCAGAGAGGGTATACCTAAGGAGCCGTTGAACTTGACGGGACAATAAGATGCTGGACTCTATGTTTGGTATACGCTTGCAATGGGGAAATCTCAACTGAACTTGAGCTGTGGTTATGCAACAAGGTGGAGGAATCCACCATGGTGGGAGGGTTTGGGGAGGGGTGGGGAGAACCCAAGTATCTATTTAACTGTGTCACATAATACAATGTAATTATTGAAGTTAAATAATAAATAATTAAAAAAAAAAAAGACAAGTTCAGTGCCCAAGCCATTTCCCGCTGCCATGGAAACTAAGAGCTCTGGCAGCACATATGTCTGAAAGTGGATATGACACCTAGGGAAGGGAGTGTGCTGGTGAATGGCAACTGCCCGAAGCAGCAGCACAGCTCTTCCACTGCCAAAACAACTCCACCTGCCTCATGAACTTCACATACCATCAGCTGTCCTGGCAGCTATCTAGGAAACCCTGTTGGCTCACTTCCGGTCCCATGCCCATTGAGCCCAGTGGGATGGAATCAAGCAGCTTCAGCACCCACACAAAAAGAACATGGAGCTCCTCACTCAAGGCGCTCAAAACTCCACAGCCAAAGACAAGTTCAGTGCCCAAGCCATTTCCCGCTGCCATGGAAACCAAGTGCTCTGGCAGCACATATGTCTGAAAGTGGATATGACACCTAGGGAAGGGAGTGTGCTGGTGAATGGCAACTGCCCGAAGCAGCAGCACAGCTCTTCCACTGCCAAAACAACCCCACCTGCCTCATGAACTTCACATACCATCAGCTGTCCTGGCAGCTATCTAGGAAACCCTGTTGGGTCATATCCGGTCCCATGCCCATTGAGCCCAGTGGGATGGAATCAAGCAGCTTCAGCACCCACACAAATCTAACATGGAGCTCCTCACTCAAGGTGCTCAAAACTCCATGGCCAAAGACAAGTTCAGTGCCCAAGCCATTTCCCGCTGCCATGGAAACCAAGTGCTCTGGCAGCACATATGTCTGAAAGTGGATATGACACCTAGGGAAGAGAATGTGCTGGTGAATGGCAACTGCCCGAAGCAGCAGCACAGCTCTTCCACTGCCAAAACAACCCCACCTGCCTCATGAACTTCACATACCATCAGCTGTCCTGGCAGCTATCTAGGAAACCCTGTTGGGTCACTTCCGGTCCCATGCCCATTGAGCCCAGTGGGATGGAATCAAGCAGCTTCAGCACCCACACAAATCTAACATGGAGCTCCTCACTCAAGACGCTCAAAACTCCACGGCTAAATAAACATATGAAAAAATGTTCAAGTTCCCTGGCAATAAGGGAAATCCAAATTAAAACATCAATGAGGTACCACCTAACGCCAGTAAGGCTGGCCCACATGAATAAAAGCACCAACGACACTTGTTGGCGAGGTTGCGGGGAAAAGGGAACCCTACTCCACTGCTGGTGGGGCTGCAGGCTGCTACAGCATCTATGGAAATCAGTATGGAGAATATTCAAACAACTCAAATTCAACATACCGTATGATCCAGCAATAGCACTCCTAGGAATATATCCAGAACACTTGTTCTATGAGAAACCAACATGCACTCCTATGTTCATAGCAGCACAATCAGTAATTGCAAAAACATGGAAACAACCAAAATGCCCATCAACAGAGGATTGGATAAGAAAGCTATGGTTCATCTACTCCATGGAATACTACTCAGCTATTAAAAAAAACAAAATGCAGTTCTTTGTGGCCAAATGGGCCGAACTGGAAACCATAATGCTAAAGGAAATGAGCCAATCCCAAAAGGTTAAATACCACATGTTTGCCTTAATTTAAGATGATATGATGTTATGTATAACATGTTATGTTTTGAATGTTATATGTTGTGTATAAACTAAAATTGAAGTATAGGTGAGGTGGTCACCGAAGGTGGCTGGGAACCCGCATTTACTTTTAACATATTGGTTACTCATTACTATGTCAATTAATTCCATAATGATGTAAATTTTTGCTGATGGTATGTTGGAGCTTTCAATTGACTGGGATGATACTCTGCTGGCTCTGTCATCAGACCAGAGAGGGTATACCTAAGGAGCCGTTGAACTTGACGGGACAATAAGATGCTGGACTCTATGTTTGGTATACGCTTGCAATGGGGAAATCTCAACTGAACTTGAGCTGTGGTTATGCAACAAGGTGGAGGAATCCACCATGGTGGGAGGGTTTGGGGAGGGGTGGGGAGAACCCAAGTATCTATTTAACTGTGTCACATAATACAATGTAATTATTGAAGTTAAATAATAAATAATTAAAAAAAAAAAAGACAAGTTCAGTGCCCAAGCCATTTCCCGCTGCCATGGAAACTAAGAGCTCTGGCAGCACATATGTCTGAAAGTGGATATGACACCTAGGGAAGGGAGTGTGCTGGTGAATGGCAACTGCCCGAAGCAGCAGCACAGCTCTTCCACTGCCAAAACAACTCCACCTGCCTCATGAACTTCACATACCATCAGCTGTCCTGGCAGCTATCTAGGAAACCCTGTTGGCTCACTTCCGGTCCCATGCCCATTGAGCCCAGTGGGATGGAATCAAGCAGCTTCAGCACCCACACAAAAAGAACATGGAGCTCCTCACTCAAGGCGCTCAAAACTCCACAGCCAAAGACAAGTTCAGTGCCCAAGCCATTTCCCGCTGCCATGGAAACCAAGTGCTCTGGCAGCACATATGTCTGAAAGTGGATATGACACCTAGGGAAGGGAGTGTGCTGGTGAATGGCAACTGCCCGAAGCAGCAGCACAGCTCTTCCACTGCCAAAACAACCCCACCTGCCTCATGAACTTCACATACCATCAGCTGTCCTGGCAGCTATCTAGGAAACCCTGTTGGGTCATATCCGGTCCCATGCCCATTGAGCCCAGTGGGATGGAATCAAGCAGCTTCAGCACCCACACAAATCTAACATGGAGCTCCTCACTCAAGGTGCTCAAAACTCCATGGCCAAAGACAAGTTCAGTGCCCAAGCCATTTCCCGCTGCCATGGAAACCAAGTGCTCTGGCAGCACATATGTCTGAAAGTGGATATGACACCTAGGGAAGAGAATGTGCTGGTGAATGGCAACTGCCCGAAGCAGCAGCACAGCTCTTCCACTGCCAAAACAACCCCACCTGCCTCATGAACTTCACATACCATCAGCTGTCCTGGCAGCTATCTAGGAAACCCTGTTGGGTCACTTCCGGTCCCATGCCCATTGAGCCCAGTGGGATGGAATCAAGCAGCTTCAGCACCCACACAAATCTAACATGGAGCTCCTCACTCAAGACGCTCAAAACTCCACGGCTAAATAAACATATGAAAAAATGTTCAAGTTCCCTGGCAATAAGGGAAATCCAAATTAAAACATCAATGAGGTACCACCTAACGCCAGTAAGGCTGGCCCACATGAATAAAAGCACCAACGACACTTGTTGGCGAGGTTGCGGGGAAAAGGGAACCCTACTCCACTGCTGGTGGGGCTGCAGGCTGCTACAGCATCTATGGAAATCAGTATGGAGAATATTCAAACAACTCAAATTCAACATACCGTATGATCCAGCAATAGCACTCCTAGGAATATATCCAGAACACTTGTTCTATGAGAAACCAACATGCACTCCTATGTTCATAGCAGCACAATCAGTAATTGCAAAAACATGGAAACAACCAAAATGCCCATCAACAGAGGATTGGATAAGAAAGCTATGGTTCATCTACTCCATGGAATACTACTCAGCTATTAAAAAAAACAAAATGCAGTTCTTTGTGGCCAAATGGGCCAAACTGGAAACCATAATGCTAAGGGAAATGAGCCAATCCCAAAAGGTTAAATACCACATGTTTGCCTTAATTTAAGATGATATGATGTTATGTATAACGTGTTATGTTTTGAATGTTATATGTTGTGTATAAACTAAAATTGAAGTATAGGTGAAGTGGTCACAGAAGGTGGCTGGGAACCCGCATTTACTTTTAACATATTGGTTACTCATTACTATGTCAATTAATTCCATAATGATGTAAATTTTTGCTGATGGTATGTTGGAGCTTTCAATTGACTGGGATGATACTCTGCTGGCTCTGTCATCAGAGCAGAGAGGGTATACCTAAGGAGCCGTTGAACTTGACGGGACAATAAGATGCTGGACTCTATGTTTGGTATACGCTTGCAATGGGGAAATCTCAACTGAACTTGAGCTGTGGTTATGCAACAAGGTGGAGGAATCCACCATGGTGGGAGGGTTTGGGGAGGGGTGGGGAGAACCCAAGTATCTATTTAACTGTGTCACATAATACAATGTAATTACTGAAGTTAAAAAATAAATAGTTAAAACAAAAAAGACAAGTTCAGTGCCCAAGCCATTTCCCGCTGCCATGGAAACTAAGAGCTCTGGCAGCACATATGTCTGAAAGTGGATATGACACCTAGGGAAGGGACTGTGCTGGTGAATGGCAACTGCCCGAAGCAGCAGCACAGCTCTTCCACTGCCAAAACAACTCCACCTGCCTCATGAACTTCACATACCATCAGCTGTCCTGGCAGCTATCTAGGAAACCCTGTTGTGTCACTTCCGGTCCCATGCCCATTGAGCCCAGTGGGATGGAATCAAGCAGCTTCAGCACCGACACAAAACGAACATGGAGCTCCTCACTCAAGGCGCTCAAAACTCCACGGCCAAAGACAAGTTCAGTGCCCAAGCCATTTCCCGCTGCCATGGAAACCAAGTGCTCTGGCAGCACATATGTCTGAAAGTGGATATGACACCTAGGGAAGGGAGTGTGCTGGTGAATGGCAAGTCCCCGAAGCAGCAGCACAGCTCTTCCACTGCCAAAACAACACCACCTGCCTCATGAACTTCACATACCATCAGCTGTCCTAGCAGCTATCTAGGAAACCCTGTTGGGTCATTTCCGGTCCCATGCCCATTGAGACCAGAGGGATGGAATCAAGCAGCTTCAGCACACACACAAATCTAACATGGAGCTCCTCACTCAAGGCGCTCAAAACTCCACGGCCAAAGACAAGTTCAATGCCCAAGCCATTTCCCGCTGCCATGGAAACCAAGTGCTCTGGCAGCACATATGTCTGAAAGTGGATATGACACCTAGGGAAGGGAGTGTGCTGGTGAATGGCAACTGCCCGAAGCAGCAGCACAGCTCTTCCACTGCCAAAACAACTCCACCTGCCTCATGAACTTCACATACCATCAGCTGTCCTGGCAGCTATCTAGGAAACCCTGTTGGCTCACTTCTGGTCCCATGCCCTTTGAGCCCAGTCTGATGGAACCAAGCAGCTTCAGCACCCACACAAAAAGAACATGGAGCTCCTCACTCAAGGCGCTCAAAACTCCACGGCCAAAGACAAGTTCAGTGCCCAAGCCATTTCACGCTGCCATGGAAACCATGTGCTCTGGCAGCACATATGTCTGAAAGTGGATATGACACCTAGGGAAGGGAGTGTGCTGGTGAATGGCAACTGCCCGAAGCAGCAGCACAGCTCTTCCACTGCCAAAACAACTCCACCTGCCTCATGAACTTCACATACCATCAGCTGTCCTGGCAGCTATCTAGGAAACCCTGTTGGGTCACTTTCGGTCCCATGCCCATTGAGCCCAGTGGGATGGAGTTAAGCAGCTTCAGCACCCACACAAAAAGAACATGGAGCTCCTCACTCAAGGCGCTCAAACTCCACAGCCAAAGACAAGTTCAGTGCCCAAGCCATTCCCCGCTGCCATGGAAACCAAGTGCTCTGGCAGCACATATGTCTGAAAGTGGATATGACACCTAGGGAAGGGAGTGTGCTGGTGAATGGCAACTGCCCGAAGCAGCAGCACAGCTCTTCCACTGCCAAAACAACTCCACCTGCCTCATGAACTTCACATACCATCAGCTGTCCTGGCAGCTATCTAGGAAACCCTGTTGGCTCACTTCCGGTCCCATGCCCATTGAGCCCAGTGGGATGGAATCAAGCAGCTTCAGCACCCACACAAATCTAACATGGAGCTCCTCACTCAAGACGCTCAAAACTCCACGGCCAAATAAACATATGAAAAAATGTTCAAGTTCCCTGGCAATAAGGGAAATCCAAATTAAAACATCAATGAGGTACCACCTAACGCCAGTAAGACTGGCCCACATGAATAAAAGCACCAACGACACATGTTGGCGAGGTTGCGGGGAAAAGGGAACCCTACTCCACTGCTGGTGGGGCTGCAGGCTGGTACAGCATCTATGGAAATCAGTATGGAGAATATTCAAACAACTCAAATTCAACATACCGTATGATCCAGCAATAGCACTCCTAGGAATATATCCAGAACACTTGTTCTATGAGAAACCAACATGCACTCCTATGTTCATAGCAGCACAATCAGTAATTGCAAAAACATGGAAACAACCAAAATGCCCATCAACAGAGGATTGGATAAGAAAGCTATGGTTCATCTACTCCATGGAATACTACTCAGCTATTAAAAAAAACAAAATGCAGTTCTTTGTGGCCAAATGGGCCAAACTGGAAACCATAATGCTAAGGGAAATGAGCCAATCCCAAAAGGTTAAATACCACATGTTTGCCTTAATTTAAGATGATATGATGTTATGTATAACATGTTATGTTTTGAATGTTATATGTTGTGTATAAACTAAAATTGAAGTATAGGTGAAGTGGTCACAGAAGGTGGCTGGGAACCCGCATTTACTTTTAACATATTGGTTACTCATTACTATGTCAATTAATTCCATAATGATGTAAATTTTTGCTGATGGTATGTTGGAGCTTTCAATTGACTGGGATGATACTCTGCTGGCTCTGTCATCAGAGCAGAGAGGGTATACCTAAGGAGCCGTTGAACTTGACGGGACAATAAGATGCTGGACTCTATGTTTGGTATAGGCTTGCAATGGGGAAATCTCAACTGAACTTGAGCTGTGGTTATGCAACAAGGTGGAGGAATCCACCATGGTGGGAGGGTTTGGGGAGGGGTGGGGAGAACCCAAGTATCTATTTAACTGTGTCACATAAAACAATGTAATTACTGAAGTTAAATAATAAATAATTAAAACAAAAAAGACAAGTTCAGTGCCCAAGCCATTTCCCGCTGCCATGGAAACTAAGAGCTCTGGCAGCACATATGTCTGAAAGTGGATATGACACCTAGGGAAGTGAGTGTGTTGGTGAATGGCAACTGCCCGAAGCAGCAGCACAGCTCTTCCAGTGCCCAAATAACACCACCTGCCTCATGAACTTCACATACCATCAGCTGTCCTGGCAGCTATCTAGGAAACCCTGTTGGGTCACTTCCGGTCCCATGCCCATTGAGCCCAGTGGGATGGAATCAAGCAGCTTCAGCACCCACACAAAACGAACATGGAGCTCCTCACTCAAGGCGCTCAAAACTCCACGGCCAAAGACAAGTTCAGTGCCCAAGCCATTTCCCGCTGCCATGGAAACCAAGTGCTCTGGCAGCACATATGTCTGAAAGTGGATATGACACCTAGGGAAGGGAGTGTGCTGGTGAATGGCAACTGCCCGAAGCAGCAGCACAGCTCTTCCAGTGCCAAAACAACTCCACCTGCCTCATGAACTTCACATACCATCAGCTGTCCTGGCAGCTATCTAGGAAACCCTGTTGGGTCACTTCCGGTCCCATGCCCATTGAGCCCAGTGGGATGGAATCAAGCAGCTTCAGCACCCACACAAAACGAACATGGAGCTCCTCACTCAAGGCGCTCAAAACTCCATGGCCAAAGACAAGTTCAGTGCCCAAGCCATTTCCCGCTGCCATGGAAACCAAGTGCTCTGGCAGCACATATGTCTGAAAGTGGATATGACACCTAGGGAAGGGACTGTGCTGGTGAATTTCAAGTCCCCGAAGCAGCAGCACAGCTCTTCCACTGCCAAAACAACTCCACCTGCCTCATGAACTTCACATACCATCAGCTGTCCTGGCAGCTATCTAGGAAACCCTGTTGGGTCATTTCCGGTCCCATGCCCATTGAGCCCAGTGGGATGGAATCAAGCAGCTTCAGCACCCACACAAATCTAACATGGAGCTCCTCACTCAAGGCGCTCAAAACTCCACGGCCAAATAAACATATGAAAAAATGTTCAAGTTCCCTGGCAATAAGGGAAATCCAAATTAAAACATCAATGAGGTACCACCTAACGCCAGTAAGACTGGCCCACATGAATAAAAGCACCAACGACACTTGTTGGCGAGGTTGCGGGGAAAAGGGAACCCTACTCCACTGCTGGTGGGGCTGCAGGCTGGTACAGCATCTATGGAAATCAGTATGGAGAATATTCAAACAACTCAAATTCAACATACCGTATGATCCAGCAATAGCACTCCTAGGAATATATCCAGAACACTTGTTCTATGAGAAACCAACATGCACTCCTATGTTCATAGCAGCACAATCAGTAATTGCAAAAACATGGAAACAACCAAAATGCCCATCAACAGAGGATTGGATAAGAAAGCTATGGTTCATCTACTCCATGGAATACTACTCAGCTATTAAAAAAAACAAAATGCAGTTCTTTGTGGCCAAATGGGCCAAACTGGAAACCATAATGCTAAGGGAAATGAGCCAATCCCAAAAGGTTAAATACCACATGTTTGCCTTAATTTAAGATGATATGATGTTATGTATAACATGTTATGTTTTGAATGTTATATGTTGTGTATAAACTAAAATTGAAGTATAGGTGAAGTGGTCACAGAAGGTGGCTGGGAACCCGCATTTACTTTTAACATATTGGTTACTCATTACTATGTCAATTAATTCCATAATGATGTAAATTTTTGCTGATGGTATGTTGGAGCTTGCAATTGACTGGGATGATACTCTGCTGGCTCTGTCATCAGACCAGAGAGGGTATACCTAAGGAGCCGTTGAACTTGACGGGACAATAAGATGCTGGACTCTATGTTTGGTATACGCTTGCAATGGGGAAATCTCAACTGAACTTGAGCTGTGGTTATGCAACAAGGTGGAGGAATCCACCATGGTGGGAGGGTTTGGGGAGGGGTGGGGAGAACCCAAGTATCTATTTAACTGTGTCACATAAAACAATGTAATTACTGAAGTTAAATAATAAATAATTAAAACAAAAAAGACAAGTTCAGTGCCCAAGCCAGTTCCCGCTGCCATGGAAACTAAGAGCTCTGGCAGCACATATGTCTGAAAGTGGATATGACACCTAGGGAAGTGAGTGTGTTGGTGAATGGCAACTGCCCCAAGCAGCAGCACAGCTCTTCCAGTGCCCAAATAACACCACCTGCCTCATGAACTTCACATACCATCAGCTGTCCTGGCAGCTATCTAGGAAACCCTGTTGGGTCACTTCCGGTCCCATGCCCATTGAGCCCAGTGGGATGGAATCAAGCAGCTTCAGCACCCACACAAAACGAACATGGAGCTCCTCACTCAAGGCGCTCAAAACTCCATGGCCAAAGACAAGTTCAGTGCCCAAGCCATTTCCCGCTGCCATGGAAACCAAGTGCTCTGGCAGCACATATGTCTGAAAGTGGATATGACACCTAGGGAAGGGAGTGTGGTGGTGAATGGCAACTGCCCGAAGCAGCAGCACAGCTCTTCCAGTGCCAAAACAACTCCACCTGCCTCATGAACTTCACATACCATCAGCTGTCCTGGCAGCTATCTAGGAAACCCTGTTGGCTCATTGCCGCTCCCATGCCCATTGAGCCCAGTGGGATGGAATCAAGCAGCTTCAGCACCCACACAAAAAGAACATATAGCTCCTCACTCAAGGCGCTCAAACCTCCACGGCCAAAGACAAGTTCAGTGCCCAAGCCATTCCCCGCTGCCATGGAAACCAAGTGCTCTGGCAGCACATATGTCTGAAAGTGGATATGACACCTAGGGAAGGGAGTGTGCTGGTGAATGGCAACTGCCAGAAGCAGCAGCACAGCTCTTCCAGTGCCAAAACAACTCCACCTGCCTCATGAACTTCACATACCATCAGCTGTCCTGGCAGCTATCTAGGAAACCCTGTTGGCTCACTTCCGGTCCCATGTCCATTGAGCCCAGTGGGATGGAATCAAGCAGCTTCAGCACCCACACAAAACGAACATGGAGCTCCTCACTCAAGGCGCTCAAAACTCCATGGCCAAAGACAAGTTCAGTGCCCAAGCCATTTCCCGCTGCCATGGAAACCAAGTGCTCTGGCAGCACATATGTCTGAAAGTGGATATGACACCTAGGGAAGGGAGTGTGCTGGTGAATGGCAACTGCCCGAAGCAGCAGCACAGCTCTTCCACTGCCAAAACAACTCCACCTGCCTCATGAACTTCACATACCATCAGCTGTCCTGGCAGCTATCAAGGAAACCCTGTTGGGTCACTTCCGGTCCCATGCCCATTGAGCCCAGTGGGATGGAATCAAGCAGCTTCAGCACCCACACAAATCTAACATGGAGCTCCTCACTCAAGACGCTCAAAACTCCACGGCCAAATAAACATATGAAAAAATGTTCAAGTTCCCTGGCAATAAGGGAAATCCAAATTAAAACATCAATGAGGTACCACCTAACGCCAGTAAGACTGGCCCACATGAATAAAAGCACCAACGACACTTTTTGGCCAGGTTGCGGGGAAAAGGGAACCCTACTCCACTGCTGGTTGGGCTGCAGGCTGGTACAGCATCTATGGAAATCAGTATGGAGAATATTCAAACAACTCAAATTCAACATACCGTATGATCCAGCAATAGCACTCCTAGGAATATATCCAGAACACTTGTTCTATGAGAAACCAACATGCACTCCTATGTTCATAGCAGCACAATCAGTAATTGCAAAAACATGGAAACAACCAAAATGCCCATCAACAGAGGATTGGATAAGAAAGCTATGGTTCATCTACTCCATGGAATACTACTCAGCTATTAAAAAAAACAAAATGCAGTTCTTTGTGGCCAAATGGGCCAAACTGGAAACCATAATGCTAAGGGAAATGAGCCAATCCCAAAAGGTTAAATACCACATGTTTGCCTTAATTTAAGATGATATGATGTTATGTATAACATGTTATGTTTTGAATGTTATATGTTGTGTATAAACTAAAATTGAAGTATAGGTGAAGTGGTCACAGAAGGTGGCTGGGAACCCGCATTTACTTTTAACATATTGGTTACTCATTACTATGTCAATTAATTCCATAATGATGTAAATTTTTGCTGATGGTATGTTGGAGCTTTCAATTGACTGGGATGATACTCTGCTGGCTCTGTCATCAGACCAGAGAGGGTATACCTAAGGAGCCGTTGAACTTGACGGGACAATAAGATGCTGGACTCTATGTTTGGTATAGGCTTGCAATGGGGAAATCTCAACTGAATTTGAGCTGTGGTTATGCAACAAGGTGGAGGAATCCACCATGGTGGGAGGGTTTGGGGAGGGGTGGGGAGAACCCAAGTATCTATTTAACTGTGTCACATAATACAATGTAATTACTGAAGTTAAATAATAAATAATTAAAAAAAAAAGACAAGTTCAGTGCCCAAGCCATTTCCCGCTGCCATGGAAACTAAGAGCTCTGGCAGCACATATGTCTGAAAGTGGATATGACACCTAGGGAAGTGAGTGTGTTGGTGAATGGCAACTGCCCGAAGCAGCAGCACAGCTCCTCCAGTGCCAAAACAACTCCACCTGCCTCATGAACTTCACATACCATCAGCTGTCCTGGCAGCTATCTAGGAAACCCTGTTGGCTCACTTCCGGTCCCATGCCCATTGAGCCCAGTGGGATGGAATCAAGCAGCTTCAGCACCCACACAAAACGAACATGGAGCTCCTCACTCAAGGCGCTCAAAACTCCATGGCCAAAGACAAGTTCAGTGCCCAAGCCATTTCCCGCTGCCATGGAAACCAAGTGCTCTGGCAGCACATATGTCTGAAAGTGGATATGACACCTAGGGAAGGGAGTGTGCTGGTGAATGGCAACTGCCCGAAGCAGCAGCACAGCTCTTCCACTGCCAAAACAACCCCACCTGCCTCATGAACTTCACATACCATCAGCTGTCCTGGCAGCTATCTAGGAAACCCTGTTGGGTCACTTCCGGTCCCATGCCCATTCAGCCCAGTGGGATGGAATCAAGCAGCTTCAGCACCCACGCAAAACGAACATGGAGCTCCTCACTCAAGGCGCTCAAAACTCCACGGCCAAAGACAAGTTCAGTGCCTAAGCCATTTCCCGCTGCCATGGAAACCAAGTGCTCTGGCAGCACATATGTCTGAAAGTGGATATGACACCTAGGGAAGGGAGTGTGGTGGTGAATGGCAACTGCCCGAAGCAGCAGCACAGCTCTTCCAGTGCCAAAACAACTCCACCTGCCTCATGAACTTCACATACCATCAGCTGTCCTGGCAGCTATCTAGGAAACCCTGTTGGGTCACTTCCGGTCCCATGCCCATTGAGCCCAGTGGGATGGAATCAAGCAGCTTCAGCACCCACACAAAACTAACATTGAGCTCCTCACTCAAGGCGCTAAAAACTCCATGGCCAAAGACAAGTTCAGTGCCCAAGCCATTTCCCGCTGCCATGGAAACCAAGTGCTCTGGCAGCACATATGTCTGAAAGTGTATATGACACCTAGGGAAGGGACTGTGCTGGTGAATGGCAAGTTCCCGAAGCAGCAGCACAGCTCTTCCACTGCCAAAACAACACCACCTGCCTCATGAACTTCACATACCATCAGCTGTCCTAGCAGCTATCTAGGAAACCCTGTTGGGTCATTTCCGGTCCGATGCCCATTGAGCCCAGTGGGATGGAATCAAGCAGCTTCAGCACCCACAAAAATCTAACACGGAGCTCCTCACTCAAGGCGCTCAAAACTCCATGGCCAAAGACAAGTTCAGTGCCCAAGAAATTTTCCGCTGCCATGGAAACCAAGTGCTCTGGTAGCACATATGTCTGAAAGTGGATATGACACCTAGGGAAGGGAGTGTGCTGGTGAATGGCAACTGCCCGAAGCAGCAGCACAGCTCTTCCACTGCCAAAACAACCCCACCTGCCTCATGAACTTCACATACCATCAGCTGTCCTGGCAGCTATCTAGGAAACCCTGTTGGGTCACTTCTGGTCCCATGCCCATTGAGCCCAGTGGGATGGAATCAAGCAGCTTCAGCACCCACACAAATCTAACATGGAGCTCCTCACTCAAGGCGCTCAAAACTCCACGGCAGAAGACAAGTTCAGTGCCCAAGCCATTTCCCGCTGCCATGGAAACCAAGTGCTCTGGCAGCACATATGTCTGAAAGTGGATATGACACCTAGGGAAGGGAGTGTGCTGGTGAATGGCAACTGCCCGAAGCAGCAGCACAGCTCTTCCACTGCCAAAACAACCCCACCTGCCTCATGAACTTCACATACCATCAGCTGTCCTGGCAGCTATCTAGGAAACCCTGTTGGGTCACTTCCGGTCCCATGCCCATTGAGCCCAGTGGGATGGAATCAAGCAGCTTCAGCACCCAAACAAAAAGAACATGGAGCTCCTCACTCAAGGCGCTCAAAACTCCACGGCCAAAGACAAGTTCAGTGCCCAAGCCATTTCCCGCTGCCATGGAAACCAAGTGCTCTGGCAGCACATATGTCTGAAGGTGGATATGACACCTAGGGAAGGGAGTGTGCTGGTGAATGGCAACTGCCCGAAGCAGCAGCACAGCTCTTCCACTGCCAAAACAACTCCACCTGCCTCATGAACTTCACATACCATCAGCTGTCCTGGCAGCTATCTAGGAAACCCTGTTGGCTCACTTCCGGTCCCATGCCCATTGAGCCCAGTGGGATGGAGTTAAGCAGCCTCAGCACCCACACAAATCTAACATGGAGCTCCTCACTCAAGACGCTCAAAACTCCACGGCCAAATAAACATATGAAAAAATGTTCAAGTTCCCTGGCAATAAGGGAAATCCAAATTAAAACATCAATGAGGTACCACCTAACGCCAGTAAGACTGGCCCACATGAATAAAAGCACCAACGACACTTGTTGGCGAGGTTGCGGGGAAAAGGGAACCCTACTCCACTGCTGGTGGGGCTGCAGGCTGGTACAGCATCTATGGAAATCAGTATGGAGAATATTCAAACAACTCAAATTCAACATACCGTATGATCCAGCAATAGCACTCCTAGGAATATATCCAGAACACTTGTTCTATGAGAAACCAACATGCACTCCTATGTTCATAGCAGCACAATCAGTAATTGCAAAAACATGGAAACAACCAAAATGCCCATCAACAGAGGATTGGATAAGAAAGCTATGGTTCATCTACTCCATGGAATACTACTCAGCTATTAAAAAAAACAAAATGCAGTTCTTTGTGGCCAAATGGGCCAAACTGGAAACCATAATGCTAAGGGAAATGAGCCAATCCCAAAAGGTTAAATACCACATGTTTGCCTTAATTTAAGATGATATGATGTTATGTATAACATGTTATGTTTTGAATGTTATATGTTGTGTATAAACTAAAATTGAAGTATAGGTGAAGTGGTCACAGAAGGTGGCTGGGAACCCGCATTTACTTTTTACATATTGGTTACTCATTACTATGTCAATTAATTCCATAATGATGTAAATTTTTGCTGATGGTATGTTGGAGCTTTCAATTGACTGGGATGATACTCTGCTGGCTCTGTCATCAGACCAGAGAGGGTATACCTAAGGAGCCGTTGAACTTGACGGGACAATAAGATGCTGGACTCTATGTTTGGTATAGGCTTGCAATGGGGAAATCTCAACTGAACTTGAGCTGTGGTTATGCAACAAGGTGGAGGAATCCACCATGGTGGGAGGGTTTGGGGAGGGGCGGGGAGAACCCAAGTATCTATTTAACTGTGTCACATAATACAATGTAATTACTGAAGTTAAATAATAAATAATTAAAACAAAAAAGACAAGTTCAGTGCCCAAGCCATTTCCCGCTGCCATGGAAACTAAGAGCTCTGGCAGCACATATGTCTGAAAGTGGATATGACACCTAGGGAAGTGAGTGTGTTGGTGAATGGCAACTGCCCGAAGCAGCAGCACAGCTCTTCCAGTGCCAAAATAACACCACCTGCCTCATGAACTTCACATACCATCAGCTGTCCTGGCAGCTATCTAGGAAACCCTGTTGGCTCACTTCCGGTCCCATGCCCATTGAGCCCAGTGGGATGGAATCAAGCAGCTTCAGCACCCACACAAAACTAACATGGAGCTCCTCACTCAAGGCGCTCAAAACTCCACGGCCAAAGACAAGTTCAGTGCCCAAGCCATTTCCCGCTGCCATGGAAACCAAGTGCTCTGGCAGCACATATGTCTGAAAGTGGATATGACACCTAGGGAAGGGAGTGTGGTGGTGAATGGCAACTGCCCGAAGCAGCAGCACAGCTCTTCCAGTGCCAAAATAACTCCACCTGCCTCATGAACTTCACATACCATCAGCTGTCCTGGCAGCTATCTAGGAAACCCTGTTGGGTCACTTCCGGTCCCATGCCCATTGAGCCCAGTGGGATGGAATCAAGCAGCTTCAGCACCCACACAAATCTAACATGGAGCTCCTCACTCAAGGCGCTCAAAACTCCACAGCCAAAGAAACATATTAAAAAATGTTCAAGTTCCCTGGCAATAAGGGAAATCCAAATTAAAACATCAATGAGGTACCACCTAACGCCAGTAAGACTGGCCCACATGAATAAAAGCACCAACGACACTTGTTGGCGAGGTTGCGGGGAAAAGGGAACCCTACTCCACTGCTGGTGGGGCTGCAGGCTGCTACAGCATCTATGGAAATCAGTATGGAGAATATTCAAACAACTCAAATTCAACATACCGTATGATCCAGCAATAGCACTCCTAGGAATATATCCAGAACACTTGTTCTATGAGAAACCAACATGCACTCCTATGTTCATAGCAGCACAATCAGTAATTGCAAAAACATGGAAACAACCAAAATGCCCATCAACAGAGGATTGGATAAGAAAGCTATGGTTCATCTACTCCATGGAATACTACTCAGCTATTAAAAAAAACAAAATGCAGTTCTTTGTGGCCAAATGGGCCAAACTGGAAACCATAATGCTAAGGGAAATGAGCCAATCCCAAAAGGTTAAATACCACATGTTTGCCTTAATTTAAGATGATATGATGTTATGTATAACATGTTATGTTTTGAATGTTATATGTTGTGTATAAACTAAAATTGAAGTATAGGTGAAGTGGTCACAGAAGGTGGCTGGGAACCCGCATTTACTTTTAACATATTGGTTACTCATTACTATGTCAATTAATTCCATAATGATGTAAATTTTTGCTGATGGTATGTTGGAGCTTTCAATTGACTGGGATGATACTCTGCTGGCTCTGTCATCAGACCAGAGAGGGTATACCTAAGGAGCCGTTGAACTTGACGGGACAATAAGATGCTGGACTCTATGTTTGGTATACGCTTACAATGGGGAAATCTCAACTGAACTTGAGCTGTGGTTATGCAACAAGGTGGAGGAATCCACCATGGTGGGAGGGTTTGGGGAGGGGCGGGGAGAACCCAAGTATCTATTTAACTGTGTCACATAATACAATGTAATTACTGAAGTTAAATAATAAATAATTAAAACAAAAAAGACAAGTTCAGTGCCCAAGCCATTTCCCGCTGCCATGGAAACTAAGAGCTCTGGCAGCACATATGTCTGAAAGTGGATATGACACCTAGGGAAGTGAGTGTGTTGGTGAATGGCAACTGCCCGAAGCAGCAGCACAGCTCTTCCACTGCCAAAATAACACCACCTGCCTCATGAACTTCACATACCATCAGCTGTCCTGGCAGCTATCTAGGAAACCCTGTTGGGTCACTTCCGGTCCCATGCCCATTGAGCCCAGTGGGATGGAATCAAGCAGCTTCAGCACCCACACAAAACGAACATGGAGCTCCTCACTCAAGGCGCTCAAAACTCCACAGCCAAAGACAAGTTCAGTGCCCAAGCCATTTCCCGCTGCCATGGAAACCAAGTGCTCTGGCAGCACATATGTCTGAAAGTGGATATGACACCTAGGGAAGGGACTGTGCTGGTGAATTTCAAGTCCCCGAAGCAGCAGCACAGCTCTTCCACTGCCAAAACAACTCCACCTGCCTCATGAACTTCACATACCATCAGCTGTCCTGGCAGCTATCAAGGAAACCCGCTGTTGGGTCACTTCCGGTCCCATGCCCATTGAGCCCAGTGGGATGGAATCAAGCAGCTTCAGCACCCACACAAAACGAACATGGAGCTCCTCACTCAAGGCGCTCAAAACTCCATGGCCAAAGACAAGTTCAGTGCCCAAGCCATTTCCCGCTGCCATGGAAACCAAGTGCTCTGGCAGCACATATGTCTGAATGTGGATATGACACCTAGGGAAGGGAGTGTGCTGGTGAATGGCAACTGCCCGAAGCAGCAGCACAGCTCTTCCACTGCCAAAACAACTCCACCTACCTCATGAACTTCACATAACATCAGCTGTCCTGGCAGCTATCTAGGAAACCCTGTTGGGTCACTTCCGGTCCCATGCCCATTGAGCCCAGTGGGATGGAATCAAGCAGCTTCAGCACCCACACAAAACGAACATGGAGCTCCTCACTCAAGGCGCTCAAAGCTCCATGGCCAAAGACAAGATCAGTGCCCAAGCCATTTCCCGCTGCCATGGAAACCAAATGCTCTGGCAGCACATATGTCTGAAAGTGGATATGACACCTAGGGAAGGGAGTGTGGTGGTGAATGGCAACTGCCCGAAGCAGCAGCACAGCTCTTCCACTGCCAAAATAACACCACCTGCCTCATGAACTTCACATACCATCAGCTGTCCTAGCAGCTATCTAGGAAACCCTGTTGGGTCATTTCCGGTCCCATGCCCATTGAGCCCAGTGGGATGGAATCAAGCAGCTTCAGCACACACACAAATCTAACATGGAGCTCCTCACTCAAGGCGCTCAAAACTACATGGCCAAAGACAAGTTCACTGCCCAAGCCATTTCCCGCTGCCATGGAAACCAAGTTCTCTGGCAGCACATATGTCTGAAAGTGGATATGACACCTAGGGAAGGAGTGTGCTGGTGAATGGCAACTGCCCGAAGCAGCAGCACAGCTCTTCCACTGCCAAAACAACTCCACCTGCCTCATGAACTTCACATACCATCAGCTGTCCTGGCAGCTATCTAGGAAACCCTGTTGGGTCACTTCCGGTCCATGCCCATTGAGCCCAGTGGGATGGAATCAAGCAGCTTCAGCACCCACACAAATCTAACATAGAGCTCCTCACTCAAGGAGCTCAAAACTACACGGCAAAAGACAAGTTCAGTGCCCAAGCCATTTCCCGCTGCCATGGAAACCAAGTGCTCTGGCAGCACATATGTCTGAAAGTGGATATGACACCTAGGGAAGGGAGTGTGCTGGTGAATGGCAAGTCCCCGAAGCAGCAGCACAGCTCTTCCAGTGCCAAAACAACTCCACCTGCCTCATGAACTTCACATACCATCAGCTGTCCTGGCAGCTATCTAGGAAACCCTGTTGGGTCACTTCCGGTCCCATGCCCATTGAGCCCAGTGGGATGGAATCAAGCAGCTTCAGCACCCACACAAATCTAACATGGAGCTCCTCACTCAAGGCGCTCAAAACTCCATGGCCAAAGACAAGTTCAGTGCCCAAGCCATTTCCCGCTGCCATGGAAACTAAGAGCTCTGGCAGCACATATGTCTGAAAGTGGATATGACACCTAGGGAAGGGAGTGTGCTGGTGAATGGCAAGTGCCCGAAGCAGCAGCACAGCTCTTCCACTGCCAAAACAACTCCACCTGCCTCTTGAACTTCACATACCATCAGCTGTCCTGGCAGCTATCAAGGAAACCCTGTTGGGTCATTTCCGGTCCCATGCCCATTGAGCCCAGTGGGATGGAATCAAGCAGCTTCAGCACCCACACAAATCTAACATGGAGCTCCTCACTCAAGTCGCTCAAAACTTCACGGCCAAATAAACATATGAAAAAATGTTCAAGTTCCCTGGCAATAAGGGAAATCCAAATTAAAACATCAATGAGGTACCACCTAACGCCAGTAAGACTGGCCCACATGAATAAAAGCACCAACGACACTTGTTGGCGAGGTTGCGGGGAAAAGGGAACCCTACTCCACTGCTGGTGGGGCTGCAGGCTGGTACAGCATCTATGGAAATCAGTATGGAGAATATTCAAACAACTCAAATTCAACATACCGTATGATCCAGCAATAGCACTCCTAGGAATATATCCAGAACACTTGTTCTATGAGAAACCAACATGCACTCCTATGTTCATAGCAGCACAATCAGTAATTGCAAAAACATGGAAACAACCAAAATGCCCATCAACAGAGGATTGGATAAGAAAGCTATGGTTCATCTACTCCATGGAATACTACTCAGCTATTAAAAAAAACAAAATGCAGTTCTTTGTGGCCAAATGGGCCAAACTGGAAACCATAATGCTAAGGGAAATGAGCCAATCCCAAAAGGTTAAATACCACATGTTTGCCTTAATTTAAGATGATATGATGTTATGTATAACATGTTATGTTTTGAATGTTATATGTTGTGTATAAACTAAAATTGAAGTATAGGTGAAGTGGTCACAGAAGGTGGCTGGGAACCTGCATCTACTTTTAACATATTGGTTACTCATTACTATGTCAATTAATTCCATAATGATGTAAATTTTTGCTGATGGTATGTTGGAGCTTTCAATTGACTGGGATGATACTCTGCTGGCTCTGTCATCAGACCAGAGAGGGTATACCTAAGGAGCCGTTGAACTTGACGGGACAATAAGATGCTGGACTCTATGTTTGGTATAGGCTTGCAATGGGGAAATCTCAACTGAACTTGAGCTGTGGTTATGCAACAAGGTGGAGGAATCCACCATGGTGGGAGGGTTTGGGGAGGGGTGGGGAGAACCCAAGTATCTATTTAACTGTGTCACATAATACAATGTAATTACTGAAGTTAAATAATAAATAATTAAAAAAAAAAAAGACAAGTTCAGTGCCCAAGCCATTTCCCGCTGCCATGGAAACTAAGAGCTCTGGCAGCACATATGTCTGAAAGTGGATATGACACCTAGGGAAGGGAGTGTGCTGGTGAATGGCAAGTCCCCGAAGCAGCAGCACAGCTCTTCCAGTGCCAGAACAACTCCACCTGCCTCATGAACTTCACATACCATCAGCTGTCCTGGCAGCTATCTAGGAAACCCTGTTGGGTCACTTCCGGTCCCATGCCCATTGAGCCCAGTGGGATGGAATCAAGCAGCTTCAGCACACACACAAATCTAACATGGAGCTCCTCACTCAAGGCGCTCAAAACTCCATGGCCAAAGACAAGTTCAGTGCCCAAGCCATTTCCCGCTGCCATGGAAACTAAGAGCTCTGGCAGCACATATGTCTGAAAGTGGATATGACACCTAGGGAAGGGAGTGTGCTGGTGAATGGCAACTACCCGAAGCAGCAGCACAGCTCTTCCACTGCCAAAACAACTCCACCTGCCTCTTGAACTTCACATACCATCAGCTGTCCTGGCAGCTATCTAGGAAACCCTGTTGGGTCATTTCCGGTCCCATGCCCATTGAGCCCAGTGGGATGGAATCAAGCAGCTTCAGCACCCACACAAATCTAACATGGAGCTCCTCACTCAAGACGCTCAAAACTTCACGGCCAAATAAACATATGAAAAAATGTTCAAGTTCCCTGGCAATAAGGGAAATCCAAATTAAAACATCAATGAGGTACCACCTAACGCCAGTAAGACTGGCCCACATGAATAAAAGCACCAACGACACTTGTTGGCGAGGTTGCGGGGAAAAGGGAACCCTACTCCACTGCTGGTGGGGCTGCAGGCTGGTACAGCATCTATGGAAATCAGTATGGAGAATATTCAAACAACTCAAATTCAACATACCGTATGATCCAGCAATAGCACTCCTAGGAATATATCCAGAACACTTGTTCTATGAGAAACCAACATGCACTCCTATGTTCATAGCAGCACAATCAGTAATTGCAAAAACATGGAAACAACCAAAATGCCCATCAACAGAGGATTGGATAAGAAAGCTATGGTTCATCTACTCCATGGAATACTACTCAGCTATTAAAAAAAACAAAATGCAGTTCTTTGTGGCCAAATGGGCCAAACTGGAAACCATAATGCTAAGGGAAATGAGCCAATCCCAAAAGGTTAAATACCACATGTTTGCCTTAATTTAAGATGATATGATGTTATGTATAACATGTTATGTTTTGAATGTTATATGTTGTGTATAAACTAAAATTGAAGTATAGGTGAAATGGTCACAGAAGGTGGCTGGGAACCTGCATCTACTTTTAACATATTGGTTACTCATTACTATGTCAATTAATTCCATAATGATGTAAATTTTTGCTGATGGTATGTTGGAGCTTTCAATTGACTGGGATGATACTCTGCTGGCTCTGTCATCAGACCAGAGAGGGTATACCTAAGGAGCCGTTGAACTTGACGGGACAATAAGATGCTGGACTCTATGTTTGGTATAGGCTTGCAATGGGGAAATCTCAACTGAACTTGAGCTGTGGTTATGCAACAAGGTGGAGGAATCCACCATGGTGGGAGGGTTTGGGGAGGGGTGGGGAGAACCCAAGTATCTATTTAACTGTGTCACATAATACAATGTAATTACTGAAGTTAAATAATAAATAATTAAAAAAAAAAAGACAAGTTCAGTGCCCAAGCCATTTCCCGCTGCCATGGAAACTAAGAGCTCTGGCAGCACATATGTCTGAAAGTGGATATGACACCTAGGGAAGTGAGTGTGTTGGTGAATGGCAACTGCCCGAAGCAGCAGCACAGCTCTTCCAGTGCCAGAACAACTCCACCTGCCTCATGAACTTCACATACCATCAGCTGTCCTGGCAGCTATCTAGGAAACCCTGTTGGGTCACTTCCGGTCCCATGCCCATTGAGCCCAGTGGGATGGAATCAAGCAGCTTCAGCACCCACACAAAACTAACATTGAGCTCCTCACTCAAGGCGCTAAAAACTCCATGGCCAAAGACAAGTTCAGTGCCCAAGCCATTTCCCGCTGCCATGGAAACCAAGTGCTCTGGCAGCACATATGTCTGAAAGTGGATATGACACCTAGGGAAGGAGTGTGCTGGTGAATGGCAACTGCCCGAAGCAGCAGCACAGCTCTTCCACTGCCAAAACAACTCCACCTGCCTCATGAACTTCACATACCATCAGCTGTCCTGGCAGCTATCTAGGAAACCCTGTTGGGTCACTTCCGGTCCCATGCCCATTGAGCCCAGTGGGATGGAATCAAGCAGCTTCAGCACCCACACAAAACTAACATGGAGATCCTCACTCAAGGCGCTCAAAACTCCACGGCCAAAGACAAGTTCAGTGCCCAAGCCATTTCCCGCTGCCATGGAAACCAAGTGCTCTGGCAGCACATATGTCTGAAAGTGGATATGACACCTAGGGAAGGGAGTGTGCTGGTGAATGGCAAGTCCCCGAAGCAGCAGCACAGCTCTTCCAGTGCCAAAACAACTCCACCTGCCTCATGAACTTCACATACCATCAGCTGTCCTGGCAGCTATCTAGGAAACCCTGTTGGGTCACTTCCGGTCCCATGCCCATTGAGCCCAGTGGGATGGAGTTAAGCAGCTTCAGCACCCACACAAAAAGAACATGGAGCTCCTCACTCAAGGCGCTCAAAACTCCATGGCCAAAGACAAGTTCAGTGCCCAAGCCATTTCCCGCTGCCATGGAAACTAAGAGCTCTGGCAGCACATATGTCTGAAAGTGGATATGACACCTAGGGAAGGGAGTGTGCTGGTGAATGGCAACTACCCGAAGCAGCAGCACAGCTCTTCCACTGCCAAAACAACTCCACCTGCCTCTTGAACTTCACATACCATCAGCTGTCCTGGCAGCTATCAAGGAAACCCTGTTGGGTCATTTCCGGTCCCATGCCCATTGAGCCCAGTGGGATGGAATCAAGCAGCTTCAGCACCCACACAAATCTAACATGGAGCTCCTCACTCAAGACGCTCAAAACTTCACGGCCAAATAAACATATGAAAAAATGTTCAAGTTCCCTGGCAATAAGGGAAATCCAAATTAAAACATCAATGAGGTACCACCTAATGCCAGTAAGACTGGCCCACATGAATAAAAGCACCAACGACACTTGTTGGCGAGGTTGCGGGGAAAAGGGAACCCTACTCCACTGCTGGTGGGGCTGCAGGCTGGTACAGCATCTATGGAAATCAGTATGGAGAATATTCAAACAACTCAAATTCAACATACCGTATGATCCAGCAATAGCACTCCTAGGAATATATCCAGAACACTTGTTCTATGAGAAACCAACATGCACTCCTATGTTCATAGCAGCACAATCAGTAATTGCAAAAACATGGAAACAACCAAAATGCCCATCAACAGAGGATTGGATAAGAAAGCTATGGTTCATCTACTCCATGGAATACTACTCAGCTATTAAAAAAAACAAAATGCAGTTCTTTGTGGCCAAATGGGCCAAACTGGAAACCATAATGCTAAGGGAAATGAGCCAATCCCAAAAGGTTAAATACCACATGTTTGCCTTAATTTAAGATGATATGATGTTATGTATAACATGTTATGTTTTGAATGTTATATGTTGTGTATAAACTAAAATTGAAGTATAGGTGAAGTGGTCACAGAAGGTGGCTGGGAACCCGCATTTACTTTTAACATATTGGTTACTCATTACTATGTCAATTAATTCCATAATGATGTAAATTTTTGCTGATGGTATGTTGGAGCTTTCAATTGACTGGGATGATACTCTGCTGGCTCTGTCATCAGACCAGAGAGGGTATACCTAAGGAGCCGTTGAACTTGACGGGACAATAAGATGCTGGACTCTATGTTTGGTATACGCTTGCAATGGGGAAATCTCAACTGAACTTGAGCTGTGGTTATGCAACAAGGTGGAGGAATCCACCATGGTGGGAGGGTTTAGGGAGGGGTGGGGAGAAACCAAGTATCTATTTAATTGTGTCACATAATACAATGTAATTACTGAAGTTAAATAATAAATAATTAAAAAAAAAAAAGACAAGTTCAGTGCCCAAGCCATTTCCCGCTGCCATGGAAACTAAGAGCTCTGGAGCACATATGTCTGAATGTGGATATGACACCTAGGGAAGTGAGTGTGTTGGTGAATGGCAACTGCCCGAAGCAGCAGCACAGCTCTTCCACTGCCAAAACAACTCCACCTGCCTCATGAACTTCACATACCATCAGCTGTCCTGGCAGCTATCTAGGAAACCCTGTTGGGTCACTTCCGGTCCCATGCCCATTGAGCCCAGTGGGATGGAATCAAGCAGCTTCAGCACCCACACAAAACTAACATTGAGCTCCTCACTCAAGGCGCTAAAAACTCCATGGCCAAAGACAAGTTCAGTGCCCAAGCCATTTCCCGCTGCCATGGAAACCAAGTGCTCTGGCAGCACATATGTCTGAAAGTGGATATGACACCTAGGGAAGGAGTGTGCTGGTGAATGGCAACTGCCCGAAGCAGCAGCACAGCTCTTCCACTGCCAAAACAACTCCACCTGCCTCATGAACTTCACATACCATCAGCTGTCCTGGCAGCTATCTAGGAAACCCTGTTGGGTCACTTCCGGTCCCATGCCCATTGAGCCCAGTGGGATGGAATCAAGCAGCTTCAGCACCCACACAAAACTAACATGGAGATCCTCACTCAAGGCGCTCAAAACTCCACGGCCAAAGACAAGTTCAGTGCCCAAGCCATTTCCCGCTGCCATGGAAACCAAGTGCTCTGGCAGCACATATGTCTGAAAGTGGATATGACACCTAGGGAAGGGAGTGTGCTGGTGAATGGCAAGTCCCCGAAGCAGCAGCACAGCTCTTCCAGTGCCAAAACAACTCCACCTGCCTCATGAACTTCACATACCATCAGCTGTCCTGGCAGCTATCTAGGAAACCCTGTTGGGTCACTTCCGGTCCCATGCCCATTGAGCCCAGTGGGATGGAGTTAAGCAGCTTCAGCACCCACACAAAAAGAACATGGAGCTCCTCACTCAAGGCGCTCAAAACTCCACGGCCAAAGACAAGTTCAGTGCCCAAGCCATTTCCCACTGTCATGGAAACCAAGTGCTCTGGCAGCACATATGTCTGAAAGTGGATATGTCACCTAGGGAAGAGAATGTGCTGGTGAATGGCAACTGCCTGAAGCAGCAGCACAGCTCTTCCACTGCCAAAACAACTCCACCTGCCTTATGAACTTCACATACCATCAGCTGTCCTGGCAGCTATCTAGGAAACCCTGTTGGCTCACTTCCGGTCCCATGCCCATTGAGCCCAGTGGGATGGAATCAAGCAGCTTCAGCACCCACACAAATCTAACATGGAGCTCCTCACTCAAGGCGCTCAAAACTCCATGGCCAAAAACAAGTTCAGTGCCCAAGCCATTTCCCGCTGCCATGGAAACCAAGTGCTCTGGCAGCACATATGTCTGAAAGTGGATATGACACCTAGGGAAGGGAGTGTGGTGGTGAATGGCAACTGCCCGAAGCAGCAGCACAGCTCTTCCACTGCCAAAAAAACTCCACCTGCCTCATGAACTTCACATACCATCAGCTGTCCTGGCAGCTATCTAGGAAACCCTGTTGGGTCACTTCCGGTCCCATGCCCATTGAGCCCAGTGGGATGGAATCAAGCAGCTTCAGCACCCACACAAAACGAACATGGAGCTCCTCACTCAAGGCGCTCAAACTCCATGGCCAAAGACAAGTTCAGTGCCCAAGCCATTTCCCGCTGCCATGGAAACCAAGTGCTCTGGCAGCACATGTCTGAAAGTGGATATGACACCTAGCGCAGGGAGTGTGCTGGTGAATGGCAAATGCCCGAAGCAGCAGCACAGCTCTTGCACTGCTAAAACAACACCACCTGCCTCATGAACTTCACATACCATCAGCTGTCCTGGCAGCTATCTAGGAAACCCTGTTGGGTCACTTCCAGTCCCATGCCCATTGAGCCCAGTCGAATGGAATCAAGCAGCTTGAGCACCCACACAAAACTAACATTGAGCTGCTCACTCAAGGCGCACAAAACGTCACAGCCAAAGACAAGTTCAGTGCCCAAACCATTTCGCGCTGCCATGGAAACCAAGTGCTCTGGCAGCACATATGTCTGAAAATGGATATGACACCTAGGGAAGGGAGTGTGCTGGTGAATGGCAAATGCCCGAAGCAGCAGCACAGCTCTTGCACTGCCAAAACAACACCACCTGCCTCATGAACTTCACATACCATCAGCTGTCCTGGCAGCTATCTAGGAAACCCTGTTGGGTCACATTCTGTCCCATGCCCATTGAGCCCAGTGGGATGGAATCAAGCAGCTTCAGCACCCACACAAAAATAACATGGAGCTCCTCACTCCAGGCACTCAAAACGTCATGGCCAAAGAAAAGTTCAGTGCTCAAGCCATTTCCCACTGGCATGGAAACTAAGAGCTCTGGCAGCACATATGTCTGAAAGTGGATATGACAATAAGAAAGGGAGTGTGGTGGTGAATGGCAACTGCCTGAAGCAGCAGCACAGCTCTTCCACTGCCAAAACTACTCCACCTGCCTCATGAACTTCACAAACCATCAGCTGTCCTGGCATGATTGTTGGACACCCTGTTGGCTCACTTCGGGTCCCATGCCCATTGAGCCCAGTGGGATGGAAACAAGCAGCTTCAGCACCCACACAAAACTAACATTGAGCTCCTCACTCAAGGCGTGTAAAACTTCACAGCCAAAGAGAAGTTCAGTGCCCAAGCCATTTCCCGCTGCCATGGAAACCAAGTGCTCTGGCAGCACATATGTCTGAAAGTGGATATGACACCTAGGGAAGGAATGTTTTGGTGAATGGCAAGTCCCCGAAGCAGCAGCACAGCTCTTCCAGTGGCAAAACAACTCCACCTGCCTCATGAACTTCACATACCATCAGCTGTCCTGGCATGATTGTTGGACACCCTGTTGGGTCACTTCCGGTCAAATGCCCATTGAGCCCAGTGGGATGGAATCAAGCAGCTTCAGCACCCACACAAAACGAACATGGAGCTCCTCACTCAAGGCGCTTATAACTCCACAGCCAAAGACAAGTTCAGTGCCCAAGCCATTTCCCGCTGCCATGGAAACCAAGTGCTCTGGCAGCACATATGTCTGAATGTGGATATGACACCTAGGGAAGGGAGTTTGCTGGTGAATGGCATCTGCCCGAAGCAGCAGCACAGCTCTTCCAGTGCAAAACCAACTCCACCTGCCTCATGAACTTCACATACCATCAGCTGTCCTGGCAGCTATCTAGGAAACCCTGTTGGGTCACTTCCGGTCCCATGCCCATTGAGCCCAGTGGGATGGAATCAAGCAGCTTCAGCACCCACACAAAACTAACATGGAGCTCCTACTCAAGGCACTCAAAGCTCCACAGCCAAAGTCAAGTTCAGTGCCCAAGCCATTTCCCTCTGCAATGGAAACCAAGTGCTCTGGCAGCACATATGTCTGAAAGTGGATATGACACCTAGGGAAGGGAGTGTGGTGGTGAATGGCAACTGCCCGAAGCAGCAGCACAGCTCTTCCAGTGCCAAAACAACTCCACCTGCCTCATGAACTTCACATACCATCAGCTGTACTGGCATGGTTGTTGTACATCCTGTTGGGTCACTTCTGGTATCATGCCCATTGAGATCTGTGGGATGAAATCAAGCAGGATGAGCACCCACACAAAACGAACATGGAGCTCCTCACTCAAGGCGCTTAAAACTCCACAGCCAAAGTCAAGTTCAGTGCCCAAGCCATTTCCCGCTGCCATGGAAACCAAGAGCTCTGGCAGCACATATGTCTGAAAGTGGATATGACACCTAGGGAAGGGAGTGTGCTGGTGAATGGCAAATGCCCGAAGCAGCAGCACAGCTCTTCCAGTGGCAAAACAACTCCACCTGCCTCATGAACTTCACATACCATCAGCTGTCCTCGCAGCTATCTAGGAAACCCTGTTGGGTCACTTCTGGTCCCATACCCATTGACCCCAGTGGGATGGAATCAAGCAGCTTCAGCACCCACACAAAACTAACATGGAGCTCCTCACTCAAGGCGCTTAAAACTCCACAGCCAAAGACAAGTTAGGTGCCCAAACCATTTTCCGCTGTCATGGGAACCAAGTGCTCTGGCAGCACATATGTCTGAAAGTGGATATGACACCTAGGGGAGGGAGTGTGGTGGTGAATGTCAACTGCCCGAAGCAGCAGCACACCTCCTCCAGTGCAAAACCAACTCCACCTGCCTCATGAACTTCACATACCATCAGCTGTCCTGGCAGGTATCTAGGAAACCCTGTTGGGTCACTTCCGGTCCCATGCCCATTGAGACCAGTGGGATGGAATCAAGCAGTTTGAGCACCCACACAAAACGAACATGGAGCTCCTCACTCAAGGCGCTCAAAAGCCGACAGCCAAAGACAAGTTTAGTGCCCAAGCCATTTCCCGCTGCCATGGAAACCAAGTGCTCTGGCAGCACATATGTCTGAATGTGGATATGACACCTAGGGAAGGGAGTGTGGTGGTGAATGGCAACTGCTCGAAGCAGCAGCACAGCTCTTCCACTGCCAAAACAACTCCACCTGCCTCATGAACTTCACATACCATCAGCTGTCCTGGCATGATTGTTGGACAACCTGTTGGGTCACTTCCCGTCCCATGCCCATTGAGCCCAGTGGGATGAAATCAAGCAAGATGAGTACCCACACAAAACTAACATGGAGCTCCTCATTCAAGGCGCTCAAAACTTCACGGCCAAAGACAAGTTCAGTGCCCAAGCCATTTCCCGCTGCCATGGAAACCAAGTGCTCTGGCAGCACATATGTCTGAAAGTGGATATGACACCTAGGGAAGGGAGTGTGCTGGTGAATGGCAACTGCCCGAAGCAGCAGCACAGCTCTTCCAGTGCCAAAACAACTCCACCTGCCTCATGAACTTCACATACCATCAGCTGTCCTGGCAGCTATCTAGGAAACCCTGTTGGGTCACTTCCGGTCCCATGCCCATTGAGCCCAGTGGGATGGAATCAAGCAGCTTGAGCACCCACACAAAACGAACATGAAACTCCTCACTCAAGGCGCTCAAAACGCCACAGCCAAAGACAAGTCCAGTGCCCAAGCCATTTCCCGCTGCCATGGAAACCAAGTGCTCTGGCAGCACATATGTCTGAAAGTGGATATGACACCTAGGGAAGGGAGTGTGCTGGTGAATGGCAACTGCCCAAAGCAGCAGCATAGCTCTTCCACTGCCAAAACAACTCCACCTGCCTCATGAACTTCACATACCATCAGCTGTCCTGGCAGCTATCTAGGAAACCCTGTTGGGTCACTTCCGGTCCCATGCCCATTGAGCCCAGTGGGATGGAATCAAGCAGCTTGATGACCCACACAAAACTAACATGGAGCTCCTCACTCAAGGCGCTCAAAAGCCCACAGCCAAAGAGAAGTTCAGTGCCGAAGCCATTTCCCGCTGCCATGGAAACCAAGTGCTCTGGCAGCACATATGTCTGAAAGTGGATATGAGACTTAGGAAGGAAGTGTGGTGCTGAATTGCAAGTTACTGAAGCAGCAGCACAGCTCATCCACTGCCAAAACAACTCCACCTGCCTCATGAACTTCACATACCATCAGCTGTCCTGGCAGCTATCTAGGAAACCCTGTTGGGTCCCTTCCAGTCCCATGCCCATTGAGCCCAGTGGGATGGAATCAAGCAGTTTCAGCACCCACACAAAACGAACATGGAGCTCCTCACTCAAGGCGCTCAAAAGCCCACAGCCAAAGACAAGTTCAGTGCCCAAGCCATTTCCCGCTGCCATGGAAACCAAGTGCTCTGGCAGCACATATGTCTGAAAGTGGATATGACACCTAGGGAAGGGAGTGTGCTGGTGAATGGCAACTGCCCGAAGCACCAGCACAGCTCTTCCAGTGCCAAAACAACACCACCTGCCTCATGAACTTCACATACCATCAGCTGTCCTGGCAGCTATCTAGGAAACCCTGTTGGGTCACTTTCGGTCCCATGCCCATTGAGCCCAGGGGGATGAAATCAAGCAGCCTGAGCACCCACACAAAACGAACATGGAGCTCCTCACTCAAGGCGCTCAAAACTTCACAGCCAAAGACAAGTTCAGTGCCCAAGCCATTTCCCGCTGCCATGGAAACCAAGTGCTCTGGCAGCACATATGTCTGAAAGTGGATATGACACCTAGGGAAGGGAGTGTGGTGGTGCATGGCAACTGCCCGAAGCAGCAGCACAGCTCTTCCAGTGCCAAAACAACTCCACCTGCCTCATGAACTTCACATACCATCAGTTCTCCTGGCATGTATCTAGGAAACCCTGTTGGGTCACTTCCGATCCCATGCCCATTGAGCCCAGTGGGATGGAATCAAGCAGCTTCAGCACCCACACATAATGAAGATGGAGCTCCTCACTCAAGGCGTTTAAAACTTCACAGCCAAAGAGAAGTTCAGTGCCGAAGCCATTTCCCGCTGCCAAGGATACCAAGTGCTCTGGCAGCACATATGTCTGAAAGTGGATATGACACCTAGGGAAGGGAATGTGCTGGTGAATGGCAAGTGCCCGAAGCAGCAGCACAGCTCTTCCACTGCCAAAACAACTCCACCTGCCTCATGAACTTCACAAACCATCAGCTGTCCTGGCAGCTATCTAGGAAACCCTGTTGGGTCACTTCCGGTCCCATGCCCATTGAGCCCAGTGGGATGGAATCAAGCAGCTTCAGCAACCACACAAAACGAACATGGAGCTCCTCACTCAAGGCGCTCAAAACTCCATTGCCAAAGACAAGTTCAGTGCCCAAGCCATTTCCCGCTGCCATGGAAACCAAGTGCTCTGGCAGCACATATGTCTGAAAGTGGATATGACACCTAGGGAAGGGAGTGTGGTGGTGAATGGCAATTGCCCGAAGCAGCAGCACAGCTCTTCCACTGCCAAAACAACTCCACCTGCCTCATGAACTTCACATACCATCAGCTGTCCTGGCAGCTATCTAGGAAACCCTGTTGGCTCACTTCCGGTCCATGCCCATTGAGCCCAGTGGGATGGAATCAAGCAGTTTGAGCACCCACACAAATCTAACATAGAGCTCCTCACTCAAGGAGCTCAAAACTACACGGCCAAAGACAAGTTCAGTGCCCAAGCCATTTCCCGCTGCCATGGAAACCAAGTGCTCTGGCAGCACATATGTCTGAAAGTGGATATGACACCTAGGGAAGGGAGTGTGCTGGTGAATGGCAAGTCCCCGAAGCAGCAGCACAGCTCTTCCAGTGCCAAAACAACTCCACCTGCCTCATGAACTTCACATACCATCAGCTGTCCTGGCAGCTATCTAGGAAACCCTGTTGGCTCACTTCCGGTCCCATGCCCATTGAGCCCAGTGGGATGGAATCAAGCAGCTTCAGCACCCACACAAATCTAACATGGAGCTCCTCACTCAAGTCGCTCAAAACTTCACGGCCAAATAAACATATGAAAAAATGTTCAAGTTCCCTGGCAATAAGGGAAATCCAAATTAAAACATCAATGAGGTACCACCTAACGCCAGTAAGACTGGCCCACATGAATAAAAGCACCAACGACACTTGTTGGCGAGGTTGCGGGGAAAAGGGAACCCTACTCCACTGCTGGTGGGGCTGCAGGCTGGTACAGCATCTATGGAAATCAGTATGGAGAATATTCAAACAACTCAAATTCAACATACCGTATGATCCAGCAATAGCACTCCTAGGAATATATCCAGAACACTTGTTCTATGAGAAACCAACATGCACTCCTATGTTCATAGCAGCACAATCAGTAATTGCAAAAACATGGAAACAACCAAAATGCCCATCAACAGAGGATTGGATAAGAAAGCTATGGTTCATCTACTCCATGGAATACTACTCAGCTATTAAAAAAAACAAAATGCAGTTCTTTGTGGCCAAATGGGCCAAACTGGAAACCATAATGCTAAGGGAAATGAGCCAATCCCAAAAGGTTAAATACCACATGTTTGCCTTAATTTAAGATGATATGATGTTATGTATAACATGTTATGTTTTGAATGTTATATGTTGTGTATAAACTAAAATTGAAGTATAGGTGAAGTGGTCACAGAAGGTGGCTGGGAACCTGCATCTACTTTTAACATATTGGTTACTCATTACTATGTCAATTAATTCCATAATGATGTAAATTTTTGCTGATGGTATGTTGGAGCTTTCAATTGACTGGGATGATACTCTGCTGGCTCTGTCATCAGACCAGAGAGGGTATACCTAAGGAGCCGTTGAACTTGACGGGACAATAAGATGCTGGACTCTATGTTTGGTATAGGCTTGCAATGGGGAAATCTCAACTGAACTTGAGCTGTGGTTATGCAACAAGGTGGAGGAATCCACCATGGTGGGAGGGTTTGGGGAGGGGTGGGGAGAACCCAAGTATCTATTTAACTGTGTCACATAATACAATGTAATTACTGAAGTTAAATAATAAATAATTAAAAAAAAAAAAGACAAGTTCAGTGCCCAAGCCATTTCCCGCTGCCATGGAAACTAAGAGCTCTGGCAGCACATATGTCTGAAAGTGGATATGACACCTAGGGAAGGGAGTGTGCTGGTGAATGGCAAGTCCCCGAAGCAGCAGCACAGCTCTTCCAGTGCCAGAACAACTCCACCTGCCTCATGAACTTCACATACCATCAGCTGTCCTGGCAGCTATCTAGGAAACCCTGTTGGGTCACTTCCGGTCCCATGCCCATTGAGCCCAGTGGGATGGAATCAAGCAGCTTCAGCACCCACACAAATCTAACATGGAGCTCCTCACTCAAGGCGCTCAAAACTCCACGGCCAAAGACAAGTTCAGTGCCCAAGCCATTTCCCGCTGCCATGGAAACTAAGAGCTCTGGCAGCACATATGTCTGAAAGTGGATATGACACCTAGGGAAGGGAGTGTGCTGGTGAATGGCAACTACCCGAAGCAGCAGCACAGCTCTTCCACTGCCAAAACAACTCCACCTGCCTCTTGAACTTCACATACCATCAGCTGTCCTGGCAGCTATCTAGGAAACCCTGTTGGGTCATTTCCGGTCCCATGCCCATTGAGCCCAGTGGGATGGAATCAAGCAGCTTCAGCACCCACACAAATCTAACATGGAGCTCCTCACTCAAGACGCTCAAAACTTCACGGCCAAATAAACATATGAAAAAATGTTCAAGTTCCCTGGCAATAAGGGAAATCCAAATTAAAACATCAATGAGGTACCACCTAACGCCAGTAAGACTGGCCCACATGAATAAAAGCACCAACGACACTTGTTGGCGAGGTTGCGGGGAAAAGGGAACCCTACTCCACTGCTGGTGGGGCTGCAGGCTGCTACAGCATCTATGGAAATCAGTATGGAGAATATTCAAACAACTCAAATTCAACATACCGTATGATCCAGCAATAGCACTCCTAGGAATATATCCAGAACACTTGTTCTATGAGAAACCAACATGCACTCCTATGTTCATAGCAGCACAATCAGTAATTGCAAAAACATGGAAACAACCAAAATGCCCATCAACAGAGGATTGGATAAGAAAGCTATGGTTCATCTACTCCATGGAATACTACTCAGCTATTAAAAAAAACAAAATGCAGTTCTTTGTGGCCAAATGGGCCAAACTGGAAACCATAATGCTAAGGGAAATGAGCCAATCCCAAAAGGTTAAATACCACATGTTTGCCTTAATTTAAGATGATATGATGTTATGTATAACATGTTATGTTTTGAATGTTATATGTTGTGTATAAACTAAAATTGAAGTATAGGTGAAATGGTCACAGAAGGTGGCTGGGAACCTGCATCTACTTTTAACATATTGGTTACTCATTACTATGTCAATTAATTCCATAATGATGTAAATTTTTGCTGATGGTATGTTGGAGCTTTCAATTGACTGGGATGATACTCTGCTGGCTCTGTCATCAGACCAGAGAGGGTATACCTAAGGAGCCGTTGAACTTGACGGGACAATAAGATGCTGGACTCTATGTTTGGTATAGGCTTGCAATGGGGAAATCTCAACTGAACTTGAGCTGTGGTTATGCAACAAGGTGGAGGAATCCACCATGGTGGGAGGGTTTGGGGAGGGGTGGGGAGAACCCAAGTATCTATTTAACTGTGTCACATAATACAATGTAATTACTGAAGTTAAATAATAAATAATTAAAAAAAAAAAGACAAGTTCAGTGCCCAAGCCATTTCCCGCTGCCATGGAAACTAAGAGCTCTGGCAGCACATATGTCTGAAAGTGGATATGACACCTAGGGAAGTGAGTGTGTTGGTGAATGGCAACTGCCCGAAGCAGCAGCACAGCTCTTCCAGTGCCAGAACAACTCCACCTGCCTCATGAACTTCACATACCATCAGCTGTCCTGGCAGCTATCTAGGAAACCCTGTTGGGTCACTTCCGGTCCCATGCCCATTGAGCCCAGTGGGATGGAATCAAGCAGCTTCAGCACCCACACAAAACTAACATTGAGCTCCTCACTCAAGGCGCTAAAAACTCCATGGCCAAAGACAAGTTCAGTGCCCAAGCCATTTCCCGCTGCCATGGAAACCAAGTGCTCTGGCAGCACATATGTCTGAAAGTGGATATGACACCTAGGGAAGGAGTGTGCTGGTGAATGGCAACTGCCCGAAGCAGCAGCACAGCTCTTCCACTGCCAAAACAACTCCACCTGCCTCATGAACTTCACATACCATCAGCTGTCCTGGCAGCTATCTAGGAAACCCTGTTGGCTCACTTCCGGTCCCATGCCCATTGAGCCCAGTGGGATGGAATCAAGCAGCTTCAGCACCCACACAAAACTAACATGGAGATCCTCACTCAAGGCGCTCAAAACTCCACGGCCAAAGACAAGTTCAGTGCCCAAGCCATTTCCCGCTGCCATGGAAACCAAGTGCTCTGGCAGCACATATGTCTGAAAGTGGATATGACACCTAGGGAAGGGAGTGTGCTGGTGAATGGCAAGTCCCCGAAGCAGCAGCACAGCTCTTCCACTGCCAAAACAACTCCACCTGCCTCATGAACTTCACATACCATCAGCTGTCCTGGCAGCTATCTAGGAAACCCTGTTGGGTCACTTCCGGTCCCATGCCCATTGAGCCCAGTGGGATGGAGTTAAGCAGCTTCAGCACCCACACAAAAAGAACATGGAGCTCCTCACTCAAGGCGCTCAAAACTCCATGGCCAAAGACAAGTTCAGTGCCCAAGCCATTTCCCGCTGCCATGGAAACTAAGAGCTCTGGCAGCACATATGTCTGAAAGTGGATATGACACCTAGGGAAGGGAGTGTGCTGGTGAATGGCAACTACCCGAAGCAGCAGCACAGCTCTTCCACTGCCAAAACAACTCCACCTGCCTCTTGAACTTCACATACCATCAGCTGTCCTGGCAGCTATCAAGGAAACCCTGTTGGGTCATTTCCGGTCCCATGCCCATTGAGCCCAGTGGGATGGAATCAAGCAGCTTCAGCACCCACACAAATCTAACATGGAGCTCCTCACTCAAGACGCTCAAAACTTCACGGCCAAATAAACATATGAAAAAATGTTCAAGTTCCCTGGCAATAAGGGAAATCCAAATTAAAACATCAATGAGGTACCACCTAATGCCAGTAAGACTGGCCCACATGAATAAAAGCACCAACGACACTTGTTGGCGAGGTTGCGGGGAAAAGGGAACCCTACTCCACTGCTGGTGGGGCTGCAGGCTGGTACAGCATCTATGGAAATCAGTATGGAGAATATTCAAACAACTCAAATTCAACATACCGTATGATCCAGCAATAGCACTCCTAGGAATATATCCAGAACACTTGTTCTATGAGAAACCAACATGCACTCCTATGTTCATAGCAGCACAATCAGTAATTGCAAAAACATGGAAACAACCAAAATGCCCATCAACAGAGGATTGGATAAGAAAGCTATGGTTCATCTACTCCATGGAATACTACTCAGCTATTAAAAAAAACAAAATGCAGTTCTTTGTGGCCAAATGGGCCAAACTGGAAACCATAATGCTAAGGGAAATGAGCCAATCCCAAAAGGTTAAATACCACATGTTTGCCTTAATTTAAGATGATATGATGTTATGTATAACATGTTATGTTTTGAATGTTATATGTTGTGTATAAACTAAAATTGAAGTATAGGTGAAGTGGTCACAGAAGGTGGCTGGGAACCCGCATTTACTTTTAACATATTGGTTACTCATTACTATGTCAATTAATTCCATAATGATGTAAATTTTTGCTGATGGTATGTTGGAGCTTTCAATTGACTGGGATGATACTCTGCTGGCTCTGTCATCAGACCAGAGAGGGTATACCTAAGGAGCCGTTGAACTTGACGGGACAATAAGATGCTGGACTCTATGTTTGGTATACGCTTGCAATGGGGAAATCTCAACTGAACTTGAGCTGTGGTTATGCAACAAGGTGGAGGAATCCACCATGGTGGGAGGGTTTGGGGAGGGGTGGGGAGAAACCAAGTATCTATTTAATTGTGTCACATAATACAATGTAATTACTGAAGTTAAATAATAAATAATTAAAAAAAAAAAAGACAAGTTCAGTGCCCAAGCCATTTCCCGCTGCCATGGAAACTAAGAGCTCTGGAGCACATATGTCTGAATGTGGATATGACACCTAGGGAAGTGAGTGTGTTGGTGAATGGCAACTGCCCGAAGCAGCAGCACAGCTCTTCCACTGCCAAAACAACTCCACCTGCCTCATGAACTTCACATACCATCAGCTGTCCTGGCAGCTATCTAGGAAACCCTGTTGGGTCACTTCCGGTCCCATGCCCATTGAGCCCAGTGGGATGGAATCAAGCAGCTTCAGCACCCACACAAAACTAACATTGAGCTCCTCACTCAAGGCGCTAAAAACTCCATGGCCAAAGACAAGTTCAGTGCCCAAGCCATTTCCCGCTGCCATGGAAACCAAGTGCTCTGGCAGCACATATGTCTGAAAGTGGATATGACACCTAGGGAAGGAGTGTGCTGGTGAATGGCAACTGCCCGAAGCAGCAGCACAGCTCTTCCACTGCCAAAACAACTCCACCTGCCTCATGAACTTCACATACCATCAGCTGTCCTGGCAGCTATCTAGGAAACCCTGTTGGGTCACTTCCGGTCCCATGCCCATTGAGCCCAGTGGGATGGAATCAAGCAGCTTCAGCACCCACACAAAACTAACATGGAGATCCTCACTCAAGGCGCTCAAAACTCCACGGCCAAAGACAAGTTCAGTGCCCAAGCCATTTCCCGCTGCCATGGAAACCAAGTGCTCTGGCAGCACATATGTCTGAAAGTGGATATGACACCTAGGGAAGGGAGTGTGCTGGTGAATGGCAAGTCCCCGAAGCAGCAGCACAGCTCTTCCAGTGGCAAAACAACTCCACCTGCCTCATGAACTTCACATACCATCAGCTGTCCTGGCAGCTATCTAGGAAACCCTGTTGGGTCACTTCCGGTCCCATGCCCATTGAGCCCAGTGGGATGGAGTTAAGCAGCTTCAGCACCCACACAAAAAGAACATGGAGCTCCTCACTCAAGGCGCTCAAAACTCCAGGGCCAAAGACAAGTTCAATGCCCAAGCCATTTCCCACTGTCATGGAAACCAAGTGCTCTGGCAGCACATATGTCTGAAAGTGGATATGTCACCTAGGGAAGAGAATTTGCTGGTGAATGGCAACTGCCTGAAGCAGCAGCACAGCTCTTCCACTGCCAAAACAACTCCACCTGCCTTATGAACTTCACATACCATCAGCTGTCCTGGCAGCTATCTAGGAAACCCTGTTGGCTCACTTCCGGTCCCATGCCCATTGAGCCCAGTGGGATGGAATCAAGCAGCTTCAGCACCCACACAAATCTAACATGGAGCTCCTCACTCAAGGCGCTCAAAACTCCATGGCCAAAAACAAGTTCAGTGCCCAAGCCATTTCCCGCTGCCATGGAAACCAAGTGCTCTGGCAGCACATATGTCTGAAAGTGGATATGACACCTAGGGAAGGGAGTGTGCTGGTGAATGGCAACTGCCCGAAGCAGCAGCACAGCTCTTCCACTGCCAAAAAAACTCCACCTGCCTCATGAACTTCACATACCATCAGCTGTCCTGGCAGCTATCTAGGAAACCCTGTTGGGTCACTTCCGGTCCCATGCCCATTGAGCCCAGTGGGATGGAATCAAGCAGCTTCAGCACCCACACAAAACGAACATGGAGCTCCTCACTCAAGGCGCTCAAACTCCATGGCCAAAGACAAGTTCAGTGCCCAAGCCATTTCCCGCTGCCATGGAAACCAAGTGCTCTGGCAGCACATGTCTGAAAGTGGATATGACACCTAGCGAAGGGAGTGTGCTGGTGAATGGCAAATGCCCGAAGCAGCAGCACAGCTCTTGCACTGCTAAAACAACACCACCTGCCTCATGAACTTCACATACCATCAGCTGTCCTGGCAGCTATCTAGGAAACCCTGTTGGGTCACTTCCAGTCCCATGCCCATTGAGCCCAGTCGAATGGAATCAAGCAGCTTGAGCACCCACACAAAACTAACATTGAGCTGCTCACTCAAGGCGCACAAAACGTCACAGCCAAAGACAAGTTCAGTGCCCAAACCATTTCCCGCTGCCATGGAAACCAAGTGCTCTGGCAGCACATATGTCTGAAAGTGGATATGACACCTAGGGAAGGGAGTGTGCTGGTGAATGGCAAATGCCCGAAGCAGCAGCACAGCTCTTGCACTGCCAAAACAACACCACCTGCCTCATGAACTTCACATACCATCAGCTGTCCTGGCAGCTATCTAGGAAACCCTGTTGGGTCACATTCTGTCCCATGCCCATTGAGCCCAGTGGGATGGAATCAAGCAGCTTCAGCACCCACACAAAAATAACATGGAGCTCCTCACTCCAGGCACTCAAAACGTCATGGCCAAAGAAAAGTTCAGTGCTCAAGCCATTTCCCACTGGCATGGAAACTAAGAGCTCTGGCAGCACATATGTCTGAAAGTGGATATGAAAATAAGAAAGGGAGTGTGGTGGTGAATGGCAACTGCCTGAAGCAGCAGCACAGCTCTTCCACTGCCAAAACTACTCCACCTGCCTCATGAACTTCACAAACCATCAGCTGTCCTGGCATGATTGTTGGACACCCTGTTGGGTCACTTCCGGTCAAATGCCCATTGAGCCCAGTGGGATGGAATCAAGCAGCTTCAGCACCCACACAAAACTAACATTGAGCTCCTCACTCAAGGCGTGTAAAACTTCACAGCCAAAGAGAAGTTCAGTGCCCAAGCCATTTCCCGCTGCCATGGAAACCAAGTGCTCTGGCAGCACATATATCTGAAAGTGGATATGACACCTAGGGAAGGGAATGTGTTGGTGAATGGCAAGTCCCCGAAGCAGCAGCACAGCTCTTCCAGTGGCAAAACAACTCCACCTGCCTCATGAACTTCACATACCATCAGCTGTCCTGGCATGATTGTTGGACACCCTGTTGGGTCACTTCCGGTCAAATGCCCATTGAGCCCAGTGGGATGGAATCAAGCAGCTTCAGCACCCACACAAAACGAACATGGAGCTCCTCACTCAAGGCGCTTATAACTCCACAGCCAAAGACAAGTTCAGTGCCCAAGCCATTTCCCGCTGCCATGGAAACCAAGTGCTCTGGCAGCACATATGTCTGAATGTGGATATGACACCTAGGGAAGGGAGTTTGCTGGTGAATGGCATCTGCCCGAAGCAGCAGCACAGCTCTTCCAGTGCAAAACCAACTCCACCTGCCTCATGAACTTCACATACCATCAGCTGTCCTGGCAGCTATCTAGGAAACCCTGTTGGGTCACATTCTGTCCCATGCCCATTGAGCCCAGTGGGATGGAATCAAGCAGCTTCAGCACCCACACAAAAATAACATGGAGCTCCTCACTCCAGGCACTCAAAACGTCATGGCCAAAGAAAAGTTCAGTGCTCAAGCCATTTCCCACTGGCATGGAAACTAAGAGCTCTGGCAGCACATATGTCTGAAAGTGGATATGAAAATAAGAAAGGGAGTGTGGTGGTGAATGGCAACTGCCTGAAGCAGCAGCACAGCTCTTCCACTGCCAAAACTACTCCACCTGCCTCATGAACTTCACAAACCATCAGCTGTCCTGGCATGATTGTTGGACACCCTGTTGGGTCACTTCCGGTCAAATGCCCATTGAGCCCAGTGGGATGGAATCAAGCAGCTTCAGCACCCACACAAAACTAACATTGAGCTCCTCACTCAAGGCGTGTAAAACTTCACAGCCAAAGAGAAGTTCAGTGCCCAAGCCATTTCCCGCTGCCATGGAAACCAAGTGCTCTGGCAGCACATATATCTGAAAGTGGATATGACACCTAGGGAAGGGAATGTGTTGGTGAATGGCAAGTCCCCGAAGCAGCAGCACAGCTCTTCCAGTGGCAAAACAACTCCACCTGCCTCATGAACTTCACATACCATCAGCTGTCCTGGCATGATTGTTGGACACCCTGTTGGGTCACTTCCGGTCAAATGCCCATTGAGCCCAGTGGGATGGAATCAAGCAGCTTCAGCACCCACACAAAACGAACATGGAGCTCCTCACTCAAGGCGCTTATAACTCCACAGCCAAAGACAAGTTCAGTGCCCAAGCCATTTCCCGCTGCCATGGAAACCAAGTGCTCTGGCAGCACATATGTCTGAATGTGGATATGACACCTAGGGAAGGGAGTTTGCTGGTGAATGGCATCTGCCCGAAGCAGCAGCACAGCTCTTCCAGTGCAAAACCAACTCCACCTGCCTCATGAACTTCACATACCATCAGCTGTCCTGGCAGCTATCTAGGAAACACTGTTGGGTCACTTCCGGTCCCATGCCCATTGAGCCCAGTGGGATGGAATCAAGCAGCTTCAGCACCCACACAAAACTAACATGGAGCTCCTACTCAAGGCACTCAAAGCTCCACAGCCAAAGTCAAGTTCAGTGCCCAAGCCATTTCCCTCTGCAATGGAAACCAAGTGCTCTGGCAGCACATATGTCTGAAAGTGGATATGACACCTAGGGAAGGGAGTGTGGTGGTGAATGGCAACTGCCCGAAGCAGCAGCACAGCTCTTCCAGTGCCAAAACAACTCCACCTGCCTCATGAACTTCACATACCATCAGCTGTCCTGGCATGGTTGTTGTACATCCTGTTGGGTCACTTCTGGTATCATGCCCATTGAGCTCTGTGGGATGAAATCAAGCAGGATGAGCACCCACACAAAACGAACATGGAGCTCCTCACTCAAGGCGCTTAAAACTCCACAGCCAAAGTCAAGTTCAGTGCCCAAGCCATTTCCCGCTGCCATGGAAACCAAGTGCTCTGGCAGCACATATGTCTGAAAGTGGATAGGACACCTAGGGAAGGGAGTGTGCTGGTGAATGGCAAATGCCCGAAGCAGCAGCACAGCTCTTCCAGTGGCAAAACAACTCCACCTGCCTCATGAACTTCACATACCATCAGCTGTCCTCGCAGCTATCTAGGAAACCCTGTTGGGTCACTTCTGGTCCCATACCCATTGACCCCAGTGGGATGGAATCAAGCAGCTTCAGCACCCACACAAAACTAACATGGAGCTCCTCACTCAAGGCGCTTAAAACTCCACAGCCAAAGACAAGTTAGGTGCCCAAACCATTTTCCGCTGTCATGGGAACCAAGTGCTCTGGCAGCACATATGTCTGAAAGTGGATATGACACCTAGGGGAGGGAGTGTGGTGGTGAATGTCAACTGCCCGAAGCAGCAGCACACCTCCTCCAGTGCAAAACCAACTCCACCTGCCTCATGAACTTCACATACCATCAGCTGTCCTGGCAGCTATCTAGGAAACCCTGTTGGGTCACTTCCGGTCCCATGCCCATTGAGACCAGTGGGATGGAATCAAGCAGTTTGAGCACCCACACAAAACGAACATGGAGCTCCTCACTCAAGGCGCTCAAAAGCCGACAGCCAAAGACAAGTTTAGTGCCCAAGCCATTTCCCGCTGCCATGGAAACCAAGTGCTCTGGCAGCACATATGTCTGAATGTGGATATGACACCTAGGGAAGGGAGTGTGGTGGTGAATGGCAACTGCTCGAAGCAGCAGCACAGCTCTTCCACTGCCAAAACAACTCCACCTGCCTCATGAACTTCACATACCATCAGCTGTCCTGGCATGATTGTTGGACAACCTGTTGGGTCACTTCCGGTCCCATGCCCATTGAGCCCAGTGGGATGAAATCAAGCAAGATGAGTACCCACACAAAACTAACATGGAGCTCCTCATTCAAGGCGCTCAAAACTTCACGGCCAAAGACAAGTTCAGTGCCCAAGCCATTTCCCGCTGCCATGGATACCAAGTGCTCTGGCAGCACATATGTCTGAAAGTGGATATGACACCTAGGGAAGGGAGTGTGCTGGTGAATGGCAACTGCCCGAAGCAGCAGCACAGCTCTTCCAGTGCCAAAACAACTCCACCTGCCTCATGAACTTCACATACCATCAGCTGTCCTGGCAGCTATCTAGGAAACCCTGTTGGGTCACTTCCGGTCCCATGCCCATTGAGCCCAGTGGGATGGAATCAAGCAGCTTGAGCACCCACACAAAACGAACATGAAACTCCTCACTCAAGGCGCTCAAAACGCCACAGCCAAAGACAAGTCCAGTGCCCAAGCCATTTCCCGCTGCCATGGAAACCAAGTGCTCTGGCAGCACATATGTCTGAAAGTGGATATGACACCTAGGGAAGGGAGTGTGCTGGTGAATGGCAACTGCCCAAAGCAGCAGCATAGCTCTTCCACTGCCAAAACAACTCCACCTGCCTCATGAACTTCACATACCATCAGCTGTCCTGGCAGCTATCTAGGAAACCCTGTTGGGTCACTTCCGGTCCCATGCCCATTGAGCCCAGTGGGATGGAATCAAGCAGCTTGATGACCCACACAAAACTAACATGGAGCTCCTCACTCAAGGCGCTCAAAAGCCCACAGCCAAAGACAAGTTCAGTGCCGAAGCCATTTCCCGCTGCCATGGAAACCAAGTGCTCTGGCAGCACATATGTCTGAAAGTGGATATGAGACTTAGGAAGGGAGTGTGGTGCTGAATTGCAAGTTACTGAAGCAGCAGCACAGCTCATCCACTGCCAAAACAACTCCACCTGCCTCATGAACTTCACATACCATCAGCTGTCCTGGCAGCTATCTAGGAAACCCTGTTGGGTCCCTTCCAGTCCCATGCCCATTGAGCCCAGTGGGATGGAATCAAGCAGTTTCAGCACCCACACAAAACGAACATGGAGCTCCTCACTCAAGGCGCTCAAAAGCCCACAGCCAAAGACAAGTTCAGTGCCCAAGCCATTTCCCGCTGCCATGGAAACCAAGTGCTCTGGCAGCACATATGTCTGAAAGTGGATATGACACCTAGGGAAGGGAGTGTGGTGGTGCATGGCAACTGCCCGAAGCAGCAGCACAGCTCTTCCAGTGCCAAAACAACTCCACCTGCCTCATGAACTTCACATACCATCAGTTCTCCTGGCATGTATCTAGGAAACCCTGTTGGGTCACTTCCGATCCCATGCCCATTGAGCCCAGTGGGATGGAATCAAGCAGCTTCAGCACCCACACATAATGAAGATGGAGCTCCTCACTCAAGGCGTTTAAAACTTCACAGCCAAAGAGAAGTTCAGTGCCGAAGCCATTTCCCGCTGCCATGGATACCAAGTGCTCTGGCAGCACATATGTCTGAAAGTGGATATGACACCTAGGGAAGGGAATGTGCTGGTGAATGGCAAGTGCCCGAAGCAGCAGCACAGCTCTTCCACTGCCAAAACAACTCCACCTGCCTCATGAACTTCACAAACCATCAGCTGTCCTGGCAGCTATCTAGGAAACCCTGTTGGCTCACTTCCGGTCCCATGCCCATTGAGCCCAGTGGGATGGAATCAAGCAGCTTCAGCAACCACACAAAACGAACATGGAGCTCCTCACTCCAGGCGCTCAAAACTCCATTGCCAAAGACAAGTTCAGTGCCCAAGCCATTTCCCGCTGCCATGGAAACCAAGTGCTCTGGCAGCACATATGTCTGAAAGTGGATATGACACCTAGGGAAGGGAGTGTGGTGGTGAATGGCAACTGCCCGAAGCAGCAGCACAGCTCTTCCACTGCCAAAACAACTCCACCTGCCTCATGAACTTCACATACCATCAGCTGTCCTGGCAGCTATCTAGGAAACCCTGTTGGCTCACTTCCGGTCCCATGCCCATTGAGCCCAGTGGGATGGAATCAAGCAGCTTCAGCACCCACACAAAACGAACATGGAGCTCCTCACTTCAGTAGCTGAAAAGCCCACAGCCAAAGAGAAGTTCAGTGCCCAAGCCATTTCCCGCTGCCATGGAAACCAAGTGCTCTGGCAGCACATGTCTGAAAGTGGATACGACACCTAGGGAAGGGAGTGTGCTGGTGAATGGCAAATGCCCGAAGCAGCAGCACAGCTCTTGCACTGCCAAAACAACACCACCTGCCTCATGAACTTCACATACCATCAGCTGTCCTGGCAGCTATCTAGGAAACCCTGTTGGGTCACTTTCGGTCCCATGCCCATTGAGCCCAGTCGAATGGAATCAAGCAACTTGAGCACCCACACAAAACTAACATTGAACTGCTCACTCAAGGCGCACAAAACTTCACAGCCAAAGACAAGTTCAGTGCCCAAACCATTTCCCGCTGCCATGGAAACCAAGTGCTCTGGCAGCACATATGTCTGAAAGTGGATATGACACCTAGGGAAGGGAGTGTGGTGGTGCATGGCAACTGCCCGAAGCAGCAGCACATCTCTTCCAGTGCCAAAACAACTCCACCTGCCTCATGAACTTCACATACCATCAGCTCTCCTGGCATGTATTTTGGACACGCTGTTGGGTCACTTCCGGTCCCATGCCCATTGAGCCCAGTGGGATGGAATCAAGCAGCTTCAGCACCCACACAAAAATAACATGGAGCTCCTCACTTAAGGCGCTAAAAACTCCACAGCCAAGGACAAGTTCAGTGCCCAAGCCATTTCCCACTGGCATGGAAACTAAGAGCTCTGGCAGCACATATGTCTGAAAGTGGATATGACAATAAGAAAGGGAGTGTGGTGGTGAATGGCAACTGCCTGAAGCAGCAGCACAGCTCTTCCACTGCCAAAACTACTCCACCTGCCTCATGAACTTCACATACCATCAGCTGTCCTGGCATGATTGTTGGACACCCTGTTGGGTCACTTCCGGTCCCATGCCCATTGAGCCCAGTGGGATGGAATCAAGCAGCTTCAGCACCCACACATAATGAAGATGGAGCTCCTCACTCAAGGCGTGTAAAACTTCACAGCCAAAGAGAAGTTCAGTGCCGAAGCCATTTCCCGCTGCCATGGATACCAAGTGCTCTGGCAGCACATATGTCTCAAAGTGGATATGACACCTAGGGAAGGGAATGTGTTGGTGAATGGCAAGTCCCCGAAGCAGCAGCACAGCTCTTCCACTGCCAAAACAACTCCACCTGCCTCATGAACTTCACATACCATCAGCTGTCCTGGCATGATTGTTGGACACCCTGTTGGGTCACATCCGGTCCCATGTCCATTGAGCCCAGTGGGATGGAATCAAGCAGCTTCAGCACCCACACAAATCTAACATGGAGCTCCTCACTCAAGGCACTCAAAAATCCACAGCCAAAGACATGTTCAGTGCGCAATCCATTTTCTGCTGTCATGGAAACCAAGTGCTCTGGCAGCACATATGTCTGAAAGTGGATATGACACCTAGGGAAGGGACTGTGCTGGTGAATGGCAACTGCCCGAAGCAGCAGCACAGCTCTTCCAGTGCCAAAACAACTCCACCTGCCTCATGAACTTCACATACCATCAGCTGTCCTGGCATGGTTGTTGTACATCCTGTTGGGTCACTTCCGGTACCATGCCCATTGAGCCCTGTAGGATGGAATCAAGCAGCTTCAGCACCCACACATAATGAAGATGGAGCTCCTCACTCAAGGCGTTTAAAACTTCACAGCCAAAGAGAAGTTCAGTGCCGAAGCCATTTCCCGCTGCCATGGATACCAAGTGCTCTGGCAGCACATATGTCTGAAAGTGGATATGACACCTAGGGAAGGGAATGTGCTGGTGAATGGCAAGTGCCCGAAGCAGCAGCACAGCTCTTCCAGTGGCAAAACAACTCCAAATGCCTCATGAACTTCACAAACCATCAGCTGTCCTGGCAGCTATCTAGGAAACCCTGTTGGGTCACTTCCGGTCCCATGCCCATTGAGCCCAGTGGGATGGAATCAAGCAGCTTCAGCAACCACACAAAACGAACATGGAGCTCCTCACTCCAGGCGCTCAAAACTCCATGGCCAAAGACAAGTTCAGTGCCGAAGCCATTTCCCGCTGCCATGGAAACCAAGTGCTCTGGCAGCACATATGTCTGAAAGTGGATATGACACCTAGGGAAGGGAGTGTGGTGGTGAATGGCAACTGCCCGAAGCAGCAGCACAGCTCTTCCACTGCCAAAACAACTCCACCTGCCTGATGAACTTCACATACCATCAGCTGTCCTGGCAGCTATCTAGGAAACCCTGTTGGGTCACTTCCGGTCCCATGCCCATTGAGCCCAGTGGGATGGAATCAAGCAGCTTGAGCACCCACACAAAACGAACATGGAGCTCCTCACTTCAGTAGCTGAAAAGCCCACAGCCAAAGAGAAGTTCAGTGCCCAAACCATTTCCCGCTGCCATGGAAACCAAGTGCTCTGGAAGCACATATGTCTGAAAGTGAATATGACACCTAGGGAAGGGAGTGTGGTGGTGCATGGCAACTGCTCGATGCAGCAGCACAGCTCTTCCACTGCCAAAACAACTCCACCTGCCTCATGAACTTCACATACCATCAGCTGTCCTGGCATGTATTTTGGACACGCTGTTGGGTCACTTCCGGTCCCATGCCCATTGAGCCCAGTGGGATGGAATCAAGCAGCTTCAGCACCCACACAAAAATAACATGGAGCTCCTCACTTAAGGCGCTAAAAACTCCACAGCCAAGGACAAGTTCAGTGCCCAAGCCATTTCCAGCTGCCATGGAAACTAAGAGCTCTGGCAGCACATATGTCTGAAAGTGGATATGACAATAAGAAAGGGAGTGTGGTGGTGAATGGCAACTGCCTGAAGCAGCAGCACAGCTCTTCCACTGCCAAAACTACTCCACCTGCCTCATGAACTTCACATACCATCAGCTGTCCTGGCATGATTGTTGGACACCCTGTTGGGTCACTTCCGGTCCCATGCCCATTGAGCCCAGTGGGATGGAATCAAGCAGCTTCAGCACCCACACATAATGAAGATGGAGCTCCTCACTCAAGGCGTGTAAAACTTCACAGCCAAAGAGAAGTTCAGTGCCGAAGCCATTTCCCGCTGCCATGGATACCAAGTGCTCTGGCAGCACATATGTCTCAAAGTGGATATGACACCTAGGGAAGGGAATGTGTTGGTGAATGGCAAGTCCCCGAAGCAGCAGCACAGCTCTTCCACTGCCAAAACAACTCCACCTGCCTCATGAACTTCACATACCATCAGCTGTCCTGGCATGATTGTTGGACACCCTGTTGGGTCACATCCGGTCCCATGTCCATTGAGCCCAGTGGGATGGAATCAAGCAGCTTCAGCACCCACACAAATCTAACATGGAGCTCCTCACTCAAGGCACTCAAAAATCCACAGCCAAAGACATGTTCAGTGCGCAATCCATTTTCTGCTGTCATGGAAACCAAGTGCTCTGGCAGCACATATGTCTGAAAGTGGATATGACACCTAGGGAAGGGACTGTGCTGGTGAATGGCAACTGCCCGAAGCAGCAGCACAGCTCTTCCAGTGCCAAAACAACTCCACCTGCCTCATGAACTTCACATACCATCAGCTGTCCTGGCATGGTTGTTGTACATCCTGTTGGGTCACTTCCGGTACCATGCCCATTGAGCCCTGTAGGATGGAATCAAGCAGCTTCAGCACCCACACATAATGAAGATGGAGCTCCTCACTCAAGGCGTTTAAAACTTCACAGCCAAAGAGAAGTTCAGTGCCGAAGCCATTTCCCGCTGCCATGGATACCAAGTGCTCTGGCAGCACATATGTCTGAAAGTGGATATGACACCTAGGGAAGGGAATGTGCTGGTGAATGGCAAGTGCCCGAAGCAGCAGCACAGCTCTTCCAGTGGCAAAACAACTCCAAATGCCTCATGAACTTCACAAACCATCAGCTGTCCTGGCAGCTATCTAGGAAACCCTGTTGGGTCACTTCCGGTCCCATGCCCATTGAGCCCAGTGGGATGGAATCAAGCAGCTTCAGCAACCACACAAAACGAACATGGAGCTCCTCACTCCAGGCGCTCAAAACTCCATGGCCAAAGACAAGTTCAGTGCCGAAGCCATTTCCCGCTGCCATGGAAACCAAGTGCTCTGGCAGCACATATGTCTGAAAGTGGATATGACACCTAGGGAAGGGAGTGTGGTGGTGAATGGCAACTGCCCGAAGCAGCAGCACAGCTCTTCCACTGCCAAAACAACTCCACCTGCCTCATGAACTTCACATACCATCAGCTGTCCTGGCAGCTATCTAGGAAACCCTGTTGGGTCACTTCCGGTCCCATGCCCATTGAGCCCAGTGGGATGGAATCAAGCAGCTTGAGCACCCACACAAAACGAACATGGAGCTCCTCACTTCAGTAGCTGAAAAGCCCACAGCCAAAGAGAAGTTCAGTGCCCAAACCATTTCCCGCTGCCATGGAAACCAAGTGCTCTGGCAGCACATATGTCTGAAAGTGAATATGACACCTAGGGAAGGGAGTGTGGTGGTGCATGGCAACTGCTCGATGCAGCAGCACAGCTCTTCCACTGCCAAAACAACTCCACCTGCCTCATGAACTTCACATACCATCAGCTTTCCTTGCATGTATTTTGGACACGCTGTTGGGTCACTTCCGGTCCCATGCCCATTGAGCCCAGTGGGATGGAATCAAGCAGCTTCAGCACCCACACAAAAATAACATGGAGCTCCTCACTTAAGGCGCTAAAAACTCCACAGCCAAGGACAAGTTCAGTGCCCAAGCCATTTCCAGCTGCCATGGAAACTAAGAGCTCTGGCAGCACATATGTCTGAAAGTGGATATGACAATAAGAAAGGGAGTGTGGTGGTGAATGGCAACTGCCTGAAGCAGCAGCACAGCTCTTCCACTGCCAAAACTACTCCACCTGCCTCATGAACTTCACAAACCATCAGCTGTCCTGGCATGTATTTTGGACACCCTGTCGGGTCACTTCCGGTCAAATGCCCATTGAGCCCAGTGGGATGGAATCAAGCAGCTTCAGCACCCACACATAATGAAGATGGAGCTCCTCACTCAAGGCTTGTAAAACTTCACAGCCAAAGAGAAGTTCAGTGCCGAAGCCATTTCCCGCTGCCATGGATACCAAGTGCTCTGGCAGCACATATGTCTGAAAGTGGATATGACACCTAGGGAAGGGAATGTGTTGGTGAATGGCAAGTCCCCGAAGCAGCAGCACAGCTCTTCCAGTGGCAAAACAACTCCACCTGCCTCATGAACTTCACATACCATCAGCTGTCCTGGCATGATTGTTGGACACCCTGTTGGGTCACTTCCGGTCAAATGCCCATTGAGCCCAGTGGGATGGAATCAAGCAGCTTCAGCACCCACACAAATCTAACATGGAGCTCCTCACTCAAGGCACTCAAAAATCCACAGCCAAAGACATGTTCAGTGCCCAAACCATTTTCTGCTGTCATGGAAACCAAGTGCTCTGGCAGCACATATGTCTGAATGTGGATATGACACCTAGGGAAGGGACTGTGCTGGTGAATGGCAACTGCCCGAAGCAGCAGCACAGCTCTTCCAGTGCCAAAACAACTCCACCTGCCTCATGAACTTCACATACCATCAGCTGTCCTGGCATGGTTGTTGTACATCCTGTTGGGTCACTTCCGGTACCATGCCCATTGAGCTCTGTGGGATGGAATCAAGCAGGTTGAGCACCCACACAAAACTAACATGGAGCTCCTCACTCAAGGCGCTTATAACTCCACAGCCAAAGTCAAGTTCAGTGCCCAAGCCATTTCCCGCTGCCATGGAAACCAAGTGCTCTGGCAGCACATATGTCTGAATGTGGATATGACACCTAGGGAAGGGAGTGTGGTGGTGAATGGCAACTGCCCGAAGCAACAGCATAGCTCTTCCACTGCCAAAACAACTCCACCTGCCTCATGAACTTCACAAACCATCAGCTGTCCTGGCAGCTATCTAGGAAACCCTGTTGGGTCACTTCCGGTCCCATGCCCATTGAGCCCAGTGGGATGGAATCAAGCAGCTTGAGCACCCACACAAAACGAACATGGAGCTCCTCACTCCAGGCACTCAAAACTTCATGGCCAAAGACAAGTTCATTGCCCAAACCATTTCCCGCTGCCATGGAAACCAAGTGCTCTGGCAGCACATATGTCTGAAAGTGGATATGACACCTAGGGAAGGGAGTGTGTTAGTGAATGGCAACTGCCCAAAGCAGCAGCATAGCTCTTCCAGTGCCAAAACAACTCGACCTGCCTCATGAACTTCACATACCATCAGCTGTCCTGGCAGCTATCTAGGAAACCCTGTTGGGTCCCTTCCAGTCCCATGCCCATTGAGCCCAGTGGGATGGAATCAAGCAGCTTGAGCACCCACACAAATCTAACATGGAGCTCCTCACTCAAGGCGATCTAAATCCCACAGCCAAAGAGAAGTTCAGTGACCAAGCCATTTCTGCTGCCATGGAAACCAAGTGCTCTGGCAGCACATATGTCTGAAAGTGGATATGACACCTAGGGAAGGGACTGTGCTGGTGAATGGCAACTGCCCGAAGCAGCAGCACAGCTCTTCCAGTGCCAAAACAACTCCACCTGCCTCATGAACTTCACATACCATCAGCTGTCCTGGCATGGTTGTTGTACATCCTGTTGGGTCACTTCCGGTACCATGCCCATTGAGCCCTGTAGGATGGAATCAAGCAGCTTCAGCACCCACACATAATGAAGATGGAGCTCCTCACTCAAGGCGTTTAAAACTTCACAGCCAAAGAGAAGTTCAGTGCCGAAGCCATTTCCCGCTGCCATGGATACCAAGTGCTCTGGCAGCACATATGTCTGAAAGTGGATATGACACCTAGGGAAGGGAATGTGCTGGTGAATGGCAAGTGCCCGAAGCAGCAGCACAGCTCTTCCAGTGGCAAAACAACTCCAAATGCCTCATGAACTTCACAAACCATCAGCTGTCCTGGCAGCTATCTAGGAAACCCTGTTGGGTCACTTCCGGTCCCATGCCCATTGAGCCCAGTGGGATGGAATCAAGCAGCTTCAGCAACCACACAAAACGAACATGGAGCTCCTCACTCCAGGCGCTCAAAACTCCATGGCCAAAGACAAGTTCAGTGCCGAAGCCATTTCCCGCTGCCATGGAAACCAAGTGCTCTGGCAGCACATATGTCTGAAAGTGGATATGACACCTAGGGAAGGGAGTGTGGTGGTGAATGGCAACTGCCCGAAGCAGCAGCACAGCTCTTCCACTGCCAAAACAACTCCACCTGCCTCATGAACTTCACATACCATCAGCTGTCCTGGCAGCTATCTAGGAAACCCTGTTGGGTCACTTCCGGTCCCATGCCCATTGAGCCCAGTGGGATGGAATCAAGCAGCTTGAGCACCCACACAAAACGAACATGGAGCTCCTCACTTCAGTAGCTGAAAAGCCCACAGCCAAAGAGAAGTTCAGTGCCCAAACCATTTCCCGCTGCCATGGAAACCAAGTGCTCTGGCAGCACATATGTCTGAAAGTGAATATGACACCTAGGGAAGGGAGTGTGGTGGTGCATGGCAACTGCTCGATGCAGCAGCACAGCTCTTCCACTGCCAAAACAACTCCACCTGCCTCATGAACTTCACATACCATCAGCTGTCCTGGCATGTATTTTGGACACGCTGTTGGGTCACTTCCGGTCCCATGCCCATTGAGCCCAGTGGGATGGAATCAAGCAGCTTCAGCACCCACACAAATCTAACATGGAGCTCCTCACTTAAGGCGCTAAAAACTCCACAGCCAAGGACAAGTTCAGTGCCCAAGCCATTTCCAGCTGCCATGGATACCAAGTGCTCTGGCAGCACATATGTCTGAAAGTGGATATGACACCTAGGGAAGGGAATGTGTTGGTGAATGGCAAGTGCCCGAAGCAGCAGCACAGCTCTTCCAGTGGCAAAACAACTCCACCTGCCTCATGAACTTCACATACCATCAGCTGTCCTGGCATGATTGTTGGACACCCTGTTGGGTCACTTCCGGTCAAATGCCCATTGAGCCCAGTGGGATGGAATCAAGCAGCTTCAGCACCCACACAAATCTAACATGGAGCTCCTCACTCAAGGCACTCAAAAATCCACAGCCAAAGACATGTTCAGTGCCCAAACCATTTTCTGCTGTCATGGAAACCAAGTGCTCTGGCAGCACATATGTCTGAATGTGGATATGACACCTAGGGAAGGGACTGTGCTGGTGAATGGCAACTGCCCGAAGCAGCAGCACAGCTCTTCCAGTGCCAAAACAACTCCACCTGCCTCATGAACTTCACATACCATCAGCTGTCCTGGCATGGTTGTTGTACATCCTGTTGGGTCACTTCCGGTACCATGCCCATTGAGCTCTGTGGGATGGAATCAAGCAGGTTGAGCACCCACACAAAACTAACATGGAGCTCCTCACTCAAGGCGCTTATAACTCCACAGCCAAAGTCAAGTTCAGTGCCCAAGCCATTTCCCGCTGCCATGGAAACCAAGTGCTCTGGCAGCACATATGTCTGAATGTGGATATGACACCTAGGGAAGGGAGTGTGGTGGTGAATGGCAACTGCCCGAAGCAACAGCATAGCTCTTCCACTGCCAAAACAACTCCACCTGCCTCATGAACTTCACAAACCATCAGCTGTCCTGGCAGCTATCTAGGAAACCCTGTTGGGTCACTTCCGGTCCCATGCCCATTGAGCCCAGTGGGATGGAATCAAGCAGCTTGAGCACCCACACAAAACGAACATGGAGCTCCTCACTAGAGGCACTCAAAACTTCATGGCCAAAGACAAGTTCATTGCCCAAACCATTTCCCGCTGCCATGGAAACCAAGTGCTCTGGCAGCACATATGTCTGAAAGTGGATATGACACCTAGGGAAGGGAGTGTGTTGGTGAATGGCAACTGCCCAAAGCAGCAGCATAGCTCTTCCAGTGCCAAAACAACTCGACCTGCCTCATGAACTTCACATACCATCAGCTGTCCTGGCAGCTATCTAGGAAACCCTGTTGGGTCCCTTCCAGTCCCATGCCCATTGAGCCCAGTGGGATGGAATCAAGCAGCTTGAGCACCCACACAAATCTAACATGGAGCTCCTCACTCAAGGCGATCTAAATCCCACAGCCAAAGAGAAGTTCAGTGCCCAAGCCATTTCTGCTGCCATGGAAACCAAGTGCTCTGGCAGCACATATGTCTGAAAGTGGATATGACACCTAGGGAAGGGAATGTGCTGGTGAATGGCAACTGCCCGAAGCAGCAGCACAGCTCTTCCAGTGCCAAAACAACTCCACCTGCCTCATGAACTTCACATACCATCAGCTGTCCTGGCAGGTATTTGGACACCTTTTGGGTCACTTCCGGTCCCATGCCCATTGAGCCCAGTGGGATGGAATCAAGCAGCTTCAGCACCCACACAAAACCAACATGGAGCTCCTCACTCAAGGCGCTCAAAAGCCCACAGCCAAAGACAAGTTCAGTGCCGAAGCCATTTCCCGCTGCCATGGAAACCAAGTGCTCTGGCAGCACATATGTCTAAAAGTGGATATGACACCTAGGGAAGGGAGTGTGCTGGTGAATGGCAACTGCCCGAAGCAGCAGCACAGCTCTTCCACTGAAAAAAAAAACTCCACCTGCCTCATGAACTTCACATACCATCAGCTGTCCTGGCAGCTATCTAGGAAACCCTGTTGGGTCACTTCCGGTCCCATGCCCATTGAGCCCAGTGGGATGGAATCAAGCAGCTTGAGCACCAACACAAAACGAACATGGAGCTCCTCACTCAAGGCGTTCAAAACTCCACAGCCAAAGACAAGTTCAGTGCCTAAGAAATTTCCCGCTGCCATGGAAACCAAGTGCTCTGGCAGCACATATGTCTGAAAGTGGATATGACACCTAGGGAAGGGAGTGTGTTGGTGAATGGCAAGTGATTGAAGCAGCAGCACAGCTCTTCCACTGCCAAAACAACACCACCTACCTCATGAACTTCACATAACATCAGCTGTCTTGGCAGATATCTAGGAAACCCTGTTGGGTCACTTCCGGCCCCATGCCCATTGAGCCCAGTGGGATGGAATCAAGCAGCTTCAGCACCCACACAAAACTAACATGGAGCTCCTCACTCAAGCCGTTTAAAACTTCACAGCCAAAGAGAAGTTCAGTGCCCAAGCCATTTCCCGCTGCCATGGAAACCAAGTGCTCTGGCAGCACATATGTCTGAATGTGGATATGACACCTAGGGAAGGGAGTTTGCTGGTGAATGGCATCTGCCCGAAGCAGCAGCACAGCTCTTCCAGTGCAAAACCAACTCCACCTGCCTCATGAACTTCACATACCATCAGCTGTCCTGGCAGCTATCTAGGAAACCCTGTTGGGTCACTTCCGGTCCCATGCCCATTGAGCCCAGTCGGATGGAATCAAGCAGCTTCAGCACCCACACAAAACTAACATGGAGCTCCTCACTCAAGGCACTCAAAACTCCACAGCCAAGGACAAGTTCAGTGCCCAAGCCATTTCCCACTGGCATGGAAACTAAGAGCTCTGGCAGCACATATGTCTGAAAGTGGATATGACAATAAGAAAGGGAGTGTGGTGGTGAATGGCAACTGCCCGAAGCAGCAGCACAGCTCTTCCAGTGCCAAAACAACTCCACCTGCCTCATGAACTTCACATACCATCAGCTCTCCTGGCATGTATCTAGGAAACCCTGTTGGGTCACTTCCGATCCCATGCCCATTGAGCCCAGTGGGATGGAATCAAGCAGCTTCAGCACCCACACATAATGAAGATGGAGCTCCTCACTCAAGGCGTTTAAAACTTCACAGCCAAAGAGAAGTTCAGTGCCGAAGCCATTTCCCGCTGCCATGGATACCAAGTGCTCTGGCAGCACATATGTCTGAAAGTGGATATGACACCTAGGGAAGGGAATGTGCTGGTGAATGGCAAGTGCCCGAAGCAGCAGCACAGCTCTTCCAGTGGCAAAACAACTCCACCTGCCTCATGAACTTCACAAACCATCAGCTGTCCTGGCAGCTATCTAGGAAACCCTGTTGGGTCACTTCCGGTCCCATGCCCATTGAGCCCAGTGGGATGGAATCAAGCAGCTTCAGCAACCACACAAAACGAACATGGAGCTCCTCACTCAAGGCGCTCAAAACTCCATTGCCAAAGACAAGTTCAGTGCCCAAGCCATTTCCCGCTGCCATGGAAACCAAGTGCTCTGGCAGCACATATGTCTGAAAGTGGATATGACACCTAGGGAAGGGAGTGTGGTGGTGAATGGCAACTGCCCGAAGCAGCAGCACAGCTCTTCCAGTGCCAAAACAACTCCACCTGCCTCATGAACTTCACATACCATCAGCTCTCCTGGCATGTATTTTGGACACGCTGTTGGGTCACTTCCGGTCCCATGCCCATTGAGCCCAGTGGGATGGAATCAAGCAGCTTCAGCACCCACACAAAACTAACATGGAGCTCCTCACTTAAGGCGCTAAAAACTCCACAGCCAAGGACAAGTTCAGTGCCCAAGCCATTTCCCACTGGCATGGAAACTAAGAGCTCTGGCAGCACAAATGTCTGAAAGTGGATATGACAATAAGAAAGGGAGTGTGGTGGTGAATGGCAACTGCCTGAAGCAGCAGCACAGCTCTTCCACTGCCAAAACTACTCCACCTGCCTCATGAACTTCACAAACCATCAGCTGTCCTGGCATGATTGTTGGACACCCTATTGGGTCACTTCCGGTCAAATGCCCATTGAGCCCAGTGGGATGGAATCAAGCAGCTTCAGCACCCACACATAATGAAGATGGAGCTCCTCACTCAAGGCGTGTAAAACTTCACAGCCAAAGAGAAGTTCAGTGCCGAAGCCATTTCCCGCTGCCATGGATACCAAGTGCTCTGGCAGCACATATGTCTGAAAGTGGATATGACACCTAGGGAAGGGAATGTGTTGGTGAATGGCAAGTCCCCGAAGCAGCAGCACAGCTCTTCCACTGCCAAAACAACTCCACCTGCCTCATGAACTTCACATACCATCAGCTGTCCTGGCATGATTGTTGGACACCTTGTTGGGTCACTTCCGGTCCCATGTCCATTGAGCCCAGTGGGATGGAATCAAGCAGCTTCAGCACCCACACAAATCTAACATGGAGCTCCTCACTCAAGGCACTCAAAAATCCACAGCCAAAGACATGTTCAGTGCCCAATCCATTTTCTGCTGTCATGGAAACCAAGTGCTCTGGCAGCACATATGTCTGAATGTGGATATGACACCTAGGGAAGGGACTGTGCTGGTGAATGGCAACTGCCCGAAGCAGCAGCACAGCTCTTCCAGTGCCAAAACAACTCCACCTGCCTCATGAACTTCACATACCATCAGCTGTCCTGGCATTTTTGTTGTACATCCTGTTGGGTCACTTCCGGTACCATGCCCATTGAGCCCTGTGGGATGGAATCAAGCAGCTTCAGCACCCACACATAATGAAGATGGAGCTCCTCACTCAAGGCGTTTAAAACTTCATGGCCAAAGAGAAGTTCAGTGCCGAAGCCATTTCTCGCTGCCATGGATACCAAGTGCTCTGGCAGCACATATGTCTGAAAGTGGATATGACACCTAGGGAAGGGAATGTGTTGGTGAATGGCAAGTGCCCGAAGCAGCAGCACAGCTCTTCCAGTGGCAAAACAACTCCAAATGCCTCATGAACTTCACAAACCATCAGCTGACCTGGCAGCTATCTAGGAAACCCTGTTGGGTCACTTCCGGTCCCATGCCCATTGAGCCCAGTGGGATGGAATCAAGCAGCTTCAGCAACCACACAAAACGAACATGGAGCTCCTCACTCCAGGCGCTCAAAACTCCATGGCCAAAGACAAGTTCAGTGCCCAAGCCATTTCCCGCTGCCATGGAAACCAAGTGCTCTGGCAGCACATATGTCTGAAAGTGGATATGACACCTAGGGAAGGGAGTGTGGTGGTGAATGGCAACTGCCCGAAGCAGCAGCACAGCTCTTCCACTGCCAAAACAACTCCACCTGCCTCATGAACTTCACATACCATCAGCTGTCCTGGCAGCTATCTAGGAAACCCTGTTGGCTCACTTCCGGTCCCATGCCCATTGAGCCCAGTGGGATGGAATCAAGCAGCTTGAGCACCCACACAAAACGAACATGGAGCTCCTCACTTCAGTAGCTGAAAAGCCCACAGCCAAAGAGAAGTTCAGTGCCCAAACCATTTTCCGCTGCCATGGAAACCAAGTGCTCTGGCAGCACATATGTCTGAAAGTGGATATGACACCTAGGGAAGGGAGTGTGGTGGTGCATGGCAACTGCTCGAAACAGCAGCACAGCTCTTCCACTGCCAAAACAACTCCACCTGCCTCATGAACTTCACATACCATCAGCTGTCCTGGCATGTATTTTGGACACGCTGTTGGGTCACTTCCGGTCCCATGCCCATTGAGCCCAGTCGGATGGAATCAAGCAGCTTCAGCACCCACACAAAAATAACATGGAGCTCCTCACTTAAGGCGCTAAAAACTCCACAGCCAAGGACAAGTTCAGTGCCCAAGCCATTTCCAGCTGCCATGGAAACTAAGAGCTCTGTCAGCACATATGTCTGAAAGTGGATATGACAATAAAAAAGGGAGTGTGGTGGTGAATGGCAACTGCCTGAAGCAGCAGCACAGCTCTTCCACTGCCAAAACTACTCCACCTGCCTCATGAACTTCACAAACCATCAGCTGTCCTGGCATGATTGTTGTACACCCTGTTGGGTCGCTTCCGGTCAAATGCCCATTGAGCCCAGTGGGATGGAATCAAGCAGCTTCAGCACCCACACATAATGAAGATGGAGCTCCTCACTCAAGGCGTGTAAAACTTCACAGCCAAAGAGAAGTTCAGTGCCGAAGCCATTTCCCGCTGCCATGGATACCAAGTGCTCTGGCAGCACATATGTCTGAAAGTGGATATGACACCTAGGGAAGGGAATGTGTTGGTGAATGGCAAGTGCCCGAAGCAGCAGCACAGCTCTTCCACTGCCAAAACAACTCCACCTGCCTCATGAACTTCACATACCATCAGCTGTCCTGGCATGATTGTTGGACACCCTGTTGGGTCACTTCCGGTCAAATGCCCATTGAGCCCAGTGGGATGGAATCAAGCAGCTTGAGCACCCACACAAATCTAACATGGAGCTCCTCACTCAAGGCGCTCAAAAATCCACAGCCAAAGACATGTTCAGTGCCGAAACCATTTTCTGCTGTCATGGAAACCAAGTGCTCTGGCAGCACATATGTCTGAATGTGGATATGACACCTAGGGAAGGGACTGTGCTGGTGAATGGCAACTGCCCGAAGCAGCAGCACAGCTCTTCCAGTGCCGAAACAACTCCACCTGCCTCATGAACTTCACATACCATCAGCTGTCCTGGCATGGTTGTTGTACATCCTGTTGGGTCACTTCCGGTACCATGCCCATTGAGCTCTGTGGGATGGAATCAAGCAGCTTAAACACCCACACAAAACTAACATGGAGCTCCTCACTCAAGGCGCTTATAACTCCACAGCCAAAGTCAAGTTCAGTGCCCAAGCCATTTCCCGCTGCCATGGAAACCAAGTGCTCTGGCAGCACATATGTCTGAAAGTGGATATGACACCTAGGGAAGGGAGTGTGGTGGTGAATGGCAACTGCCCGAAGCAGCAGCATAGCTCTTCCAGTGCCAAAACAAGCCCACCTGCCTCATGAACTTCACAAACCATCAGCTGTCCTGGCAGCTATCTAGGAAACCCTGTTGGGTCACTTCCGGTCCCATGCCCATTGAGCCCAGTGGGATGGAATCAAGCAGCTTGAGCACCCACACAAATCTAACATGGAGCTCCTCACTCCAGGCACTCAAAACTTCATGGCCAAAGACAAGTTCAGTGCCCAAACCATTTCCCGCTGCCATGGAAACCAAGTGCTCTGGCAGCACATATGTCTGAAAGTGGATATGACACCTAGGGAAGGGAGTGTGTTGGTGAATGGCAACTGCCCAAAGCAGCAGCATAGCTCTTCCAGTGCCAAAACAACTCCACCTGCCTCATGAACTTCACATACCATCAGCTGTCCTGGCAGCTATCTAGGAAACCCTGTTGGGTCCCTTCCAGTCCCATGCCCATTGAGCCCAGTGGGATGGAATCAAGCAGCTTGAGCACCCACACAAATCTAACATGGAGCTCCTCACTCAAGGCGCTCTAAATCCCACAGCAAAAGAGATGTTCAGTGCCCAAGCCATTTCTGCTGCCATGGAAACCAAGTGCTCTGGCAGCACATATGTCTGAAAGTGGATATGACACCTAGGGAAGGGAGTGTGGTGGTGAATGGCAACTGCCCGAAGCAGCAGCACAGCTCTTCCAGTGCCAAAACAACTCCAGCTGCCTCATGAACTTCACATACCATCAGCTGTCCTGGCAGGTATTTGGACACCTTTTGGGTCACTTCCGGTCCCATGCCCATTGAGCCCAGTGGGATGGAATCAAGCAGCTTCAGCACCCACACAAAACCAACATGGAGCTCCTCACTCAAGGCGCTCAAAAGCCCACAGCCAAAGACAAGTTCAGTGCCCAAGCCATTTCCCGCTGCCATGGAAACCAAGTGCTCTGGCAGCACATATGTCTGAATGTGGATATGACACCTAGGGAAGGGAGTTTGCTGGTGAATGGTATCTGCCCGAAGCAGCAGCACAGCTCTTCCAGTGCAAAACCAACTCCACCTGCCTCATGAACTTCACATACCATCAGCTGTCCTGGCAGCTATCTAGGAAACCCTGTTGGGTCACTTCCGGTCCCATGCCCATTGAGCCCAGTGGCTTGGAATCAAGCAGCTTCAGCACCCACACAAAACTAACATGGAGCTCCTCACTCAAGGCACTCAAAACTCCACAGCCAAAGTCAAGTTCAGTGCCCAAGCCATTTCCCTCTGCAATGGAAACCAAGTGCTCTGGCAGCACATATGTCTGAAAGTGGATATGACACCTAGGGAAGGGAGTGTGGTGGTGAATGGCAACTGCCCGAAGCAGCAGCACAGCTCTTCCACTGCCAAAACAACTCCACCTGCCTCATGAACTTCACATACCATCAGCTGTCCTGGCATGGTTGTTGTACATCCTGTTGGGTCACTTCCGGTACCATGCCCATTGAGCTCTGTGGGATGAAATCAAGCAGGATGAGCACCCACACAAAACTAACATGGAGCTCCTCACTCAAGGCGCTTAAAACTCCACAGCCAAAGTCAAGTTCAGTGCTCAAGCCATTTCCCGCTGCCATGGAAACCAAGTGCTCTGGCAGCACATATGTCTGAAAGTGGATATGACACCTAGGGAAGGGAGTGTGCTGGTGAATGGCAAATGCCCGAAGCAGCAGCACAGCTCTTCCACTGCCAAAACAACTCCACCTGCCTCATGAACTTCACATACCATCAGCTGTCCTGGCAGCTATCTAGGAAACCCTGTTGGGTCACTTCCGGTCCCATACCCATTGACCCCAGTGGGATGGAATTAAGCAGCTTCAGCACCCACACAAATCTAACATGGAGCTCCTCACTCAAGGCGCTCAAAACTCCACAGCCAAAGACATGTTCAGTGCCCAAACCATTTTTCGCTGCCATGGGAACCAAGTGCTCTGGCAGCACATATGTCTGAAAGTGGATATGACACCTAGGGGAGGGAGTGTGGTGGTGAATGTCAACTGCCCGAAGCAGCAGCACACCTCTGCCAGTGCAAAAACAACTCCACCTGCCTCATGAACTTCACATACCATCAGCTGTCCTGGCAGCTCTCTAGGAAACCCTGTTGGGTCACTTTCCGTCCCATGCCCATTGAGCCCAGTATGATGGAATCAAGCAGTTTGAGCACCCACACAAAACGAACATGGAGCTCCTCACTCAAGGCGCTAAAAAGCCGACAGCCAAAGACAAGTTTAGTGCCCAAGCCATTTCCCGCTGCCATGGAAACCAAGTGCTCTGGCAGCACATATGTCTGAATGTGGATATGACACCTAGGGAAGGGAGTGTGGTGGTGAATGGCAACTGCTCGAAGCAGCAGCACAGCTCTTCCACTGTCAAAACAACTCCACCTGCCTCATGAACTTCACATACCATCAGCTGTCCTGGCATGATTGTTGGACAACCTGTTGGGTCACTTCCGGTCCCATGCCCATTGAGCCCAGAGGGATGAAATCAAGCAAGATGAGTACCCACACAAAACTAACATGGAGCTCCTCACTCAAGGCGCTCAAAACTTCACGGCCAAAGACAAGTTCAGTGCCCAAGCCATTTCCCGCTGCCATGGAAACCAAGTGCTCTGGCAGCACATATGTCTGAAAGTGGATATGACACCTAGGGAAGGGGGTGTGCTGGTGAATGGCAACTGCCCGAAGCAGCAGCACAGCTCTTCCACTGCCAAAACAACTCCACCTGCCTCATGAACTTCACATACCATCAGCTGTCCTGGCAGCTATCTAGGAAACCCTGTTGGCTCACTTCCGGTCCCATGCCCATTGAGCCCAGTGGGATGGAATCAAGCAGCTTGAGCACCCACATAAAACTAACATGAAACTCCTCACTCAAGGCGCTCAAAACGCCACAGCCAAAGACAAGTCCAGTGCCCAAGCCATTTCCCGCTGCCATGGAAACCAAGTGCTCTGGCAGCACATATGTCTGAAAGTGGATATGACACCTAGGGAAGGGAGTGTGCTGGTGAATGGCAACTGCCCAAAGCAGCAGCATAGCTCTTCCACTGCCAAAACAACTCCACCTGCCTCATGAACTTCACATACCATCAGCTGTCCTGGCAGCTATCTAGGAAACCCTGTTGGGTCACTTCCGGTCCCATGCCCATTGAGCCCAGTGGGATGGAATCAAGCAGCTTGATGACCCACACAAAACTAACATGGAGCTCCTCACTCAAGGCGCTCAAAACTTCACGGCCAAAGACAAGTTCAGTGCCCAAGCCATTTCCCGCTGCCATGGAAACCAAGTGCTCTGGCAGCACATATGTCTGAAAGTGGATATGAGACTTAGGAAGGGAGTGTGGTGCTGAATTGCAAGTTACTGAAGCAGCAGCACAGCTCATCCACTGCCAAAACAACTCCACCTGCCTCATGAACTTCACATACCATCAGCTGTCCTGGCAGCTATCTAGGAAACCCTGTTGGCTCACTTCCGGTCCCATGCCCATTGAGCCCAGTGGGATGGAATCAAGCAGTTTCAGCACCCACACAAAACGAACATGGAGCTCCTCACTCAAGGCGCTCAAAAGCCCACAGCCAAAGACAAGTTCAGTGCCCATGCCATTTCCCGCTGCCATGGAAACCAAGTGCTCTGGCAGCACATATGTCTGAAAGTGGATATGACACCTAGGGAAGGGAGTGTGCTGGTGAATGGCAACTGCCCGAAGCACCAGCACAGCTCTTCCAGTGCCAAAACAACACCACCTGCCTCATGAACTTCACATACCATCAGCTGTCCTGGCAGCTATCTAGGAAACCCTGTTGGGTCACTTTCCGTCCCATGCCCATTGAGCCCAGTGGGATGAAATCAAGCAGCCTGAGCACCCACACAAAACGAACATTGAGCTCCTCACTCAAGGCGCACAAAACTTCACAGCCAAAGACAAGTTCAGTGCCGAAGCCATTTCCCGCTGCCATGGAAACCAAGTGCTCTGGCAGCACATATGTCTGAAAGTGGATATGACACCTAGGGAAGGGAGTGTGCTGGTGCATGGCAACTTCCCCAAGCAGCAGCACAGCTCTTCCACTGCCAAAACAACTCCACCTGCCTCATGAACTTCACATACCATCAGCTTTCCTGGCATGTATCTAGGAAACCCTGTTGGGTCACTTCCGGTCCCATGCTCATTGAGCCCAGTGGGATGGAATCAAGCAGCTTCAGCACCCACACAAAAATAACATGGAGTTCCTCACTTAAGGCGCAAAAAACTCCACAGCCAAGGACAAGTTCAGTGCCCAAGCCATTTCCCACTGGCATGGAAACCAAGTGCTCTGGCAGCACATATGTCTGAAAGTGGATATGAAAATAAGGAAGGGAGTGTGGTGGTGAATGGCAACTGCCTGAAGCAGCAGCACAGCTCTTCCACTGCCAAAACTACTCCACCTGCCTCATGAACTTCACAAACCATCAGCTGTACTGGCAGCTATCTAGGAAACCCTGTTGGGTCACTTCCGGTCCCATGCCCATTGAGCCCAGTGGGATGGAATCAAGCAGCTTCAGCACCCACACATAATGAAGATGGAGCTCCTCACTCAAGGCGTTTAAAACTTCACAGCCAAAGAGAAGTTCAGTGCCCAAGCCATTTCCCGCTGCCATGGATACCAAGTGCTCTGGCAGCACATATGTCTGAAAGTGGATATGACACCTAGGGAAGGGAATGTGCTGGTGAATGGCAACTGCCCGAAGCAGCAGCATAGCTCTTCCAGTGCCAAAACAACTCCACCTGCCTCATGAACTTCACATACCATCAGCTGTCCTGGCAGCTATCTAGGAAACCCTGTGTGGTCACTTCCGGTCCCATGCCCATTGAGCCCAGTGGGATGGAATCAAGCAGCTTGAGCACCCACACAAAACTAACATGGAGCTCCTCACTCCAGGCACTCAAAACTTCATGGCCAAAGACAAGTTCAGTGCCCAAACCATTTCCCGCTGCCATGGAAACCAAGTGCTCTGGCAGCACATATGTCTGAAAGTGGATATGACACCTAGGGAAGGGAGTGTGTTGGTGAATGGCAACTGCCCGAAGCAGCGGCACAGCTCATCCACTGCCAAAACAACTCCACCTTCCTCATGAACTTCACATAATATCAGCTGTCCTGGCAGCTATCTAGGAAACCCTGTTGGGTCACTTCCGGTCCCATGCCCTTTGAGCCCAGTGGGATGGAATCAAGCAGCTTCAGCACCCACACATAATGAAGATGGAGCTCCTCACTCAAGCCGTTTAAAACTTCACAGCCAAAGAGTAGTTCAGAGCCCAAGCCATTTCCCGCTGCCATGGAAACCAAGTGCTCTGGCAGCACATATGTCTGAAAGTGAATATGACACCTAGGGAAGGGAGTGTGCTGGTGAATGGCAACTGCCCGAAGCAGCAGCATAGCTCTTCCAGTGCCAAAACAACTCCACCTGCCTCATGAACTTCACATACCATCAGCTGTCCTGGCAGCTATCTAGGAAACCCTGTTGGGTCACTTCCGGTCCCATGCCCATTGAGCCCAGTGGGATGGAATCAACCAGCTTGAGCACACACACAAAACGAACATGGAGCTCCTCACTCAAGGCGCTCAAAACTTCACGGCCAAAGACAAGTTCAGTGCCCAAGCCATTTCCCGCTGCCATGGAAACCAAGTGCTCTGGCAGCACATATGTCTGAATGTGGATATGACACCTAGGGAAGGGAGTGTGTTGGTGAATGGCATCTGCCCGAAGCAGCAGCACAGCTCTTCCAGTGCAAAACAACTCCACCTGCCTCATGAACTTCACATACCATCAGCTGTCCTGGCAGCTATCTAGGACACCCTGTTGGGTCACTTCCGGTCCCATGCCCATTGAGCCCAGTGGGATGGAATCAAGCAGTTTCAGCACCCACACAAAACTAACATGGAGCTCCTCACTCAAGGCGCTCAAAACTCCACAGCCAAAGTCAAGTTCAGTGCCCAAGCCATTTCCCTCTGCAATGGAAACCAAGTGCTCTGGCAGCACATATGTCTGAAAGTGGATATGACACCTAGGGAAGGGAGTGTGCTGGTGAATGGCAAGTGCCCGAAGCAGCAGCACAGCTCTTCCAGTGCCAAAAATACTCCACCTGCCTCATGAACTTCACATACCATCAGCTGTCCTGGCATGGTTGTTGTACATCCTGTTGGGTCACTTCCGGTACCATGCCCATTGACCCCAGTGGGATGAAATCAAGCAGCTTCAGCACCCACAAAAAAATAACATGGAGCTCCTCACTCAAGGCGCTCAAAAGCCCACAGCCAAAGACAAGTTCAGTGCCCAAGCCATTTCCCGCTGCCATGGAAACCAAGTGCTCTGGCAGCACATATGTCTGAAAGTGGATATGACACCTAGGGAAGGGAGTGTGGTGGTGAATGGCAAGTGCCCGAAGCAGCAGCATAGCTCTTCCAGTGCCAAAACAACTCCAACTGCCTCATGAACTTCACATACCATCAGCTGTCCTGGCAGCTATCTAGGAAACCCTGTTGGGTCACTTCCGGTCCCATGCCCATTGAGCCCAGTGGGATAGAATCAAGCAGCTTCAGCACCCACACAAAACGAACATGGAGCTCCTCACTCAAGGCGCTGAAAACTCCATGGCCAAAGACAAGTTCAGTACCCAAGCCATTTCCCGCTGCCATGGAAACCAAGTGCTCTGGCAGCACATATGTCTGAAAGTGGATATGACACCTAGGGAAGGGAATGTGTTGGTGAATGGCAACTGCCCGAAGCAGCAGCACAGCTCTTCCAGTGCCAAAGCAACTCCACCTGCCTCATGAACTTCACATACCATCAGCTGTCCTGGCAGCTATCTAGGAAACCCTGTTGGGTCACTTCCGATCCCATGCCCATTGAGCCCAGTGGGATGGAATCAAGCAGCTTGAGCACCCACACAAATCTAACATGGAGCTCCTCACTCAAGGCGCTCAAAACTCCATGGCCAAAGACAAGTTCAGTGCCCAAGCCATTTCCCGCTGCCATGGAAACTAAGAGCTCTGGCAGCACATATGTCTGAAAGTGGATATGACACCTAGGGAAGGGAGTGTGCTGGTGAATGGCAACTGCCCGAAGCAGCAGCACAGCTCTGCCAGTGCAAAACCAACTCCACCTGCCTCATGAACTTCACATACCATCAGCTCTCCTGGCAGCTATCTAGGAAACCCTGTTGGGTCACTTCCGGTCCCATGCCCATTGAGCCCAGTGGGATGGAATCAAGCAGCTTCAGCACCCACACAATACGAACATGGAGCTCCTCACTCAAGGCGCTCAAAAGCCCACAGCCAAAGACAAGTTCAGTGCCCAAGCCATTCCCCGCTGCCATGGAAACCAAGTGCTCTGGCAGCACATATGTCTGAAAGTGGATATGACACCTAGGGAAGGGAGTGTGGTGGTGAATTGCAAGTCCCCGAAGCAGCAGCATAGCTCTTCCACTGCCAAAACAACTCCACCTGCCTCATGAACTTCACATACCATCAGCTGTCCTGGCAGGTATTTGGACACCTTTTGGGTCACTTCCGGTCCCATGCCCATTGAGCCCAGTGGGATGGAATCAAGCAGCTTCAGCACCCACACAAAACTAACATGGAGCTCCTCACTCAAGGTGCTCAAAGCTTCACGGCCAAAGACAAGTTCAGTGCTCAAACAATTTCCCGCTGCCATGGAAACCAAGTGCTCTGGGAGCACATATGTCTGATTGTGGATATGACACCTAGGGAAGGGAGTGTGTTGGTCAATGGCAACTGCCCGAAACAGCAGCACAGCTCTTCCAGTGCCAAAACAACTCCACCAGCCTCATTAACTTCACATACCATCAGCTCTCCTGGCAACTATCTAGGAAACCCTGTTGGGTCACTACAGGTCCCATGCCAATTGAGCCCAGTGGGATGAAATCAAGCAGCTTGAGCACCCACACAAAACTGACATGGAGCCCCTCACTCAAGGCGCTCAAAACGACACAGCCAAAGACAAGTTCAGTGCCCAAGCCATTTCCCGCTGCCATGGAAACCAAGTGCTCTGGCAGCACCTATGTCTGAAAGTGGATATGACACCTAGGGAAGGGAGCGTGGTGGTGAATGGCAACTGCCCGAAGCAGCAGCACAGCTCTTCCAGTGCCAAAACAACACCATCTGCCTCATGAACTTCACATACCATCAGCTCTCCTGGCATGTATGTTGGACACTCTGTTGGGTCACTTCCGATCCCATGCCCTTTGAGCCCAGGGGGATGGAAACAAGCAGCTTGAGCACCCACACAAAACTAACATGGAGCCCCTCACCCAATGCGCTGAAAACTCCACAGCCAAAGACAAGTTCAGTGCCCAAGCCATTTCCCGCTGCCATGGAAACCAAGTGCTCTGGCAGCACATATGTCTGAAAGTGGATATGACACCTAGGGAAGGGAGTGTGCTGGTGAATGGCAACTGTCCGAAGCAGCAGCATAGCTCTTCCACTGCCAAAACAACTCCACCTGCCTCATGAACTTCACATACCATCAGCTGTCCTGGCAGCTATCTAGGAAACCCTGTTGGGTCACTTCCGGTCCCATGCCCATTGAGCCCAGTGGGATGGAATCAAGCAGCTTCAGCACCCACACAAAACTAACATTGAGCTCCTCACTCATGGCGCTCAAAATTCACGGCCAAAGACAAGTTCAGTGCCGAAGCCATTTCCCGCTGCCATGGAAACCAAGTGCTCTGGCAGCACATATGTCTGAAAGTGGATATGACACCTAGGGAAGGGAGTGTGGTGGTGAATGGAAACTGCCTGAAGCAGCAGCACAGCTCTTCCACTGCCAAAACAACTCCACGTGCCTCATGAACTTCACATACCATCAGCTGTCCTGGCAGCTATCTAGGAAACCGTGTTGGCTCACTTCCGGTCCCATGCCCATTGAGCCCAGTGGGATGGAATCAAGCAGCTTCAGCACCCACACAAAACGAACATTGAGCTCCTGACTCCAGGCACTCAAAACTTCATGGCCCAAGACAAGTTCAGTGCCCAAACCATTTCCCACTGCCATGGATACCAAGTGAGCTGGCAACACATATGTCTGAAAGTGGATATGACACCTAGGGAAGGGAGTGTGCTGGTGAATGGCAACTGCCCCGAAGCAGCAGCATAGCTCTTCCACTGCCAAAACAACTCCACCTGCCTCATGAACTTCACATACCATCAGCTGTCCTGGCAGCTATCTAGGAAACCCTGTTGGGTCACTTCCAGTCCCATGCCCATTGAGCCCAGTGGGATGGAATCAAGCAGCTTCAGCACCCACAAAAATCTAACATGGAGCTCCTCACTCAAGGCGATCAAAACGCCACAGCCAAAGACAATCCAGTGCCCAAGCCATTTCCCGCTGCCATGGAAACCAAGTGCTCTGGCAGCACATATGTGTGAAAGCGGATATGACACCTAGGGAAGGGAGTGTGCTGGTGAATGGCAACTGCCCAAAGCAGCAGCACAGCTCTTCCACAGCCAAAACAACTCCACCTGCCTCATGAACTTCACATACCATCAGCTGTCCTGGCAGCTATCTAGGAAACCCTGTTGGGTCACTTCCGGTCGTTGCCCATTGAGCCCAGTGGGATGGAATCAAGCAGCTTCAGCACCCACACAAAACTAACATGGAGCTCCTCACTCAAGGTGCTCAAAGCTTCACGGCCAAGACAAGTTCAGTGCTCAAACAATTTCCCGCTGCCATGGAAACCAAGTGCTCTGGGAGCACATATGTCTGATTGTGGATATGACACCTAGGGAAGGGAGTGTGTTGGTGAATGGCAACTGCCCGAAACAGCAGCACAGCTCTTCCAGTGCCAAAACAACTCCACCTGCCTCATTAACTTCACATACCATCAGCTCTCCTGGCAACTATCTAGGAAACCCTGTTGGGTCACTACAGGTCCCATGCCAATTGAGCCCAGTGGGATGAAATCAAGCAGCTTGAGCACCCACACAAAACTGACATGGAGCCCCTCACTCAAGGCGCTCAAAACGACACAGCCAAAGACAAGTTCAGTGCCCAAGCCATTTCCCGCTGCCATGGAAACCAAGTGCTCTGGCAGCACCTATGTCTGAAAGTGGATATGACACCTAGGGAAGGGAGCGTGGTGGTGAATGGCAACTGCCCGAAGCAGCAGCACAGCTCTTCCAGTGCCAAAACAACACCATCTGCCTCATGAACTTCACATACCATCAGCTCTCCTGGCATGTATGTTGGACACTCTGTTGGGTCACTTCCGATCCCATGCCCTTTGAGCCCAGGGGGATGGAAACAAGCAGCTTGAGCACCCACACAAAACTAACATGGAGCCCCTCACCCAATGCGCTGAAACCTCCACAGCCAAAGACAAGTTCAGTGCCCAAGCCATTTCCCGCTGCCACGGAAACCAAGTGCTCTGGCAGCACATATGTCTGAAAGTGGATATGACACCTAGGGAAGGGAGTGTGCTGGTGAATGGCAACTGTCCGAAGCAGCAGCATAGCTCTTCCAGTGCCAAAACAACTCCACCTGCCTCATGAACTTCACATACCATCAGTTGTCCTGGCAGCTATCTAGGAAACCCTGTTGGGTCACTTCCGGTCCCATGCCCATTGAGCCCAGTGGGATGGAATCAAGCAGCTTCAGCACCCACACAAAACTAACATTGAGCTCCTCACTCAAGGCGCTCAAAATTCACGGCCAAAGACAAGTTCAGTGCCCAAGCCATTTCCCGCTGCCATGGAAACCAAGTGCTCTGGCAGCACATATGTCTGAAAGTGGATATGACACCTAGGGAAGGGAGTGTGGTGGTGAATGGAAACTGCCTGAAGCAGCAGCACAGCTCTTCCACTGCCAAAACAACTCCACGTGCCTCATGAACTTCACATACCATCAGCTGTCCTGGCAGCTATCTAGGAAACCGTGTTGGCTCACTTCCGGTCCCATGCCCATTGAGCCCAGTGGGATGGAATCAAGCAGCTTCAGCACCCACACAAAACGAACATTGAGCTCCTGACTCCAGGCACTCAAAACTTCATGGCCCAAGACAAGTTCCGTGCCCAAACCATTTCCCACTGCCATGGATACCAAGTGAGCTGGCAACACATATGTCTGAAAGTGGATATGACACCTAGGGAAGGGAGTGTGCTGGTGAATGGCAACTGCCCCGAAGCAGCAGCATAGCTCTTCCACTGCCAAAACAACTCCACCTGCCTCATGAACTTCACATATCATCAGCTGTCCTGGCAGCTATCTAGGAAACCCTGTTGGGTCACTTCCAGTCCCATGCCCATTGAGCCCAGTGGGATGGAATCAAGCAGCTTCAGCACCCACAAAAATCTAACATGGAGCTCCTCACTCAAGGCGATCAAAACGCCACAGCCAAAGACAATCCAGTGCCCAAGCCATTTCCCGCTGCCATGGAAACCAAGTGCTCTGGCAGCACATATGTGTGAAAGCGGATATGACACCTAGGGAAGGGAGTGTGCTGGTGAATGGCAACTGCCCAAAGCAGCAGCACAGCTCTTCCACAGCCAAAACAACTCCACCTGCCTCATGAACTTCACATACCATCAGCTGTCCTGGCAGCTATCTAGGAAACCCTCTTGGGTCACTTCCTGTCGATGCCCATTGAGCCCAGTGGGATGGAATCAAGCAGCTTCAGCACCCACACAAAACTAACATGGAGCTCCTCACTCAAGGTGCTCAAAGCTTCACGGCCAAGACAAGTTCAGTGCTCAAACAATTTCCCGCTGCCATGGAAACCAAGTGCTCTGGGAGCACATATGTCTGATTGTGGATATGACACCTAGGGAAGGGAGTGTGCTGGTGAATGGCAACTGCCCGAAACAGCAGCACAGCTCTTCCAGTGCCAAAACAACTCCACCTGCCTCATTAACTTCACATACCATCAGCTCTCCTGGCAACTATCTAGGAAACCCTGTTGGGTCACTACAGGTCCCATGCCAATTGAGCCCAGTGGGATGAAATCAAGCAGCTTGAGCACCCACACAAAACTGACATGGAGCCCCTCACTCAAGGCGCTCAAAACTCCATGGCCAAAGACAAGTTCAGTGCCCAAGCCATTTCCCGCTGCCATGGAAACTAAGAGCTCTGGCAGCACATATGTCTGAAAGTGGATATGACACCTAGGGAAGGGAGTGTGCTGGTGAATGGCAACTGCCCGAAGCAGCAGCACAGCTCTGCCAGTGCAAAACCAACTCCACCTGCCTCATGAACTTCACATACCATCAGCTGTCCTGGCAGCTATCTAGGACACCCTGTTGGGTCACTTCCGGTCCCATGCCCATTGAGCCCAGTGGGATGGAATCAAGCAGTTTCAGCACCCACACAATACGAACATGGAGCTCCTCACTCAAGGCGCTCAAAACTCCACAGCCAAAGACAAGTTCAGTTCCCAAGCCATTCCCCGCTGCCATGGAAACCAAGTGCTCTGGCAGCACATATGTCTGAAAGTGGATATGACACCTAGGGAAGGGAGTGTGGTGGTGAATTGCAAGTCCCCGAAGCAGCAGCATAGCTCTTCCACTGCCAGAACAACTCCACCTGCCTCATGAATTTCACATACCATTAGCTGTCCTGGCATGAATGTTGGACAACCTGTTGGGTCACTTCCGGTCCCATGCCCATTGAGCCCAGACGGATGAAATCAAGCAAGTTGAGTACCCACACAAATCTAACATGGAGCTCCTCACTCAAGGCGCTCAAAACTTCATGGCCAAAGACAAGTTCAGTGCCCAAGCCATTTCCCGCTGCCATGGAAACCAAGTGCTCTGGCAGCAAATACGTCTGAAAGTGGATATGACACCTAGGGAGGGGAGTGTGCTGGTGAATGGCAACTGCCCAAAGCAGCAGCACAGCTCTTCCAGTGCCAAAACAACTCCACCTGCCTCATGAACTTCACATACCATCAGCTGTCCTGGCAGCTATCTAGGAAACCCTGTTGGGTCACTTCCGGTCCCATGCCCATTGAGCCCAGTGGGATGGAATCAAGCAGCTTCAGCACCCACACAAAACGAACATGAAACTCCTCACTCAAGGCGCTCAAAACGCCACAGCCAAAGACAAGTTCAGTGCCCAAGCCATTTCCCGCTGCCATGGAAACCAAGTGCTCTGGCAGCACATATGTCTGAAAGTGGATATGACACCTAGGGAAGGGACTGTGGTGGTGAATGGCAACTGCCCGAAGCAGCAGCACAGCTCTTCCACTGCCAAAACAACTCCACCTGCCTCATGAGCTTCACATACCATCAGCTTTCTTGGCAGCTATCTAGGAAACCCTGTTGGGTCACTTCCGGTCCCATGCCCATTGAGCCCAGGGGGATGGAATCAAGCAGCTTGAGCACCCACACAAAACGAACATGGAGCTCCTCACTCAAGCCGCTCAAAAGCCCACAGCCAAAGACAAGTTTAGTGCCCAAGCCATTCCCCGCTGCCATGGAAACCAAGTGCTCTGGCAGCACATATGTCTGAATGTGGATATGACACCTAGGGAAGGGAGTGTGCTGGTGAATGGCAACTGCCCGAAGCAGCAGCACAGCTCTTCCACTGCCAAAACAACTCCACGTGCCTCATGAACTTCACATACCATCAGCTGTCCTGGCAGCTATCTAGGAAACCCTGTTGGCTCACTTCCGGTCCCATGCCCTTTGAGCTCAGTGGGATGGAATCAAGCAGCTTCAGCACCCACACAAAACGAACATGGAGCTCCTCACTCAAGGCGCTGAAAACTCCATGGCCAAAGACAAGTTCAGTACCCAAGCCATTTCCCGCTGCCATGGAAACCAAGTGCTCTGGCAGCACATGTCTGAAAGTGGATATGACACCTAGGGAAGGGAGTGTGTTGGTGAATGGCAACTGCCCGAAGCAGCAGCACAGCTCTTCCAGTGCCAAAGCAACTCCACCTGCCTCATGAACTTCACATACCATCAGCTCTCCTGGCAGCTATCTAGGAAACCCTGTTGGGTCCCTTCCGATCCCATGCCCATTGAGCCCAGTGGGATGGAATCAAGCAGCTTGAGCACCCACACAAATCTAACATGGAGCTCCTCACTCAAGGCGCTTAAAACTCCATGGCCAAAGACAAGTTCAGTGCCCAAGCCATTTCCCGCTGCCATGGAAACTAAGAGCTCTGGCAGCACATATGTCTGAAAGTGGATATGACACCTAGGGAAGGGAGTGTGCTGGTGAATGGCAACTGCCCGAAGCAGCAGCACAGCTCTGCCAGTGCAAAACCAACTCCACCTGCCTCATGAACTTCACATACCATCAGCTGTCCTGGCAGCTATCTAGGAAACCCTGTTGGGTCACTTCCGGTCCCATGCCCATTGAGCCCAGTGGGATGGAATCAAGCAGCTTCAGCACCCACACAATACGAACATGGAGCTCCTCACTCAAGGCACTCAAAAGCCCACAGCCAAAGACAAGTTTAGTGCCCAAGCCATTCCCCGATGCCATGGAAACCAAGTGCTCTGGCAGCACATATGTCTGAAAGTGGATATGACACCTAGGGAAGGGACTGTCCTGGTGAATTGCAAGTCCCCGAAGCAGCAGCATAGCTCTTCCAGTGCCAAAACAACTCCACCTGCCTCATGAACTTCACATACCATTAGCTGTCCTGGCATGAATGTTGGACAACCTGTTGGGTCACTTCCGGTCCCATGCCCATTGAGCCCAGAGGGATGAAATCAAGCAAGTTGAGTACCCACACAAATCTAACATGGAGCTCCTCACTCAAGGCGCTCAAAACTTCATGGCCAAAGACAAGTTCAGTGCCCAAGCCATTTCCCGCTGCCATGGAAACCAAGTGCTCTGGCAGCACATATGTCTGAAAGTGGATATGACACCTAGGGAGGGGAGTGTGGTGGTGAATGGCAACTGCCCAAAGTAGCAGCACAGCTCTTCCAGTGCCAAAACAACTCCACCTGCCTCATGAACTTCACATACCATCAGCTGTCCTGGCAGCTATCTAGGAAACCCTGTTGGGTCACTTCCGGTCCCATGCCCATTGAGCCCAGTGGGATGGAATCAAGCAGCTTCAGCACCCACACAAAACGAACATGAAACTCCTCACTCAAGGCGCTCAAAACGCCACAGCCAAAGACAAGTTCAGTGCCCAAGCCATTTCCCGCTGCCATGGAAACCAAGTGCTCTGGCAGCACATATGTCTGAAAGTGGATATGACACCTAGGGAAGGGACTGTGGTAGTGAATGGCAACTGCCCGAAGCAGCAGCACAGCTCTTCCAGTGCCAAAACAACTCCACCTGCCTCATGAGCTTCACATACCATCAGCTGTCTTGGCAGCTATCTAGGAAACCCTGTTGGCTCACTTCCGGTCCCATGCCCATTGAGCCCAGTGGGATGGAATCAAGCAGCTTGAGCACCCACACAAAACGAACATGGAGCTCCTCACTCAAGCCGCTCAAAAGCCCACAGCCAAAGACAAGTTTAGTGCCCAAGCCATTCCCCGCTGCCATGGAAACCAAGTGCTCTGGCAGCACATATGTCTGAATGTGGATATGACACCTAGGGAAGGGAGTGTGGTGGTGAATGGCAACTGCCCGAAGCAGCAGCACAGCTCTTCCAGTGCCAAAACAACTCCACCTGCCTCATGAACTTCACATACCATCAGCTGTCCTGGCAGCTATCTAGGAAACCCTGTTGGGTCACTTCCGGTCCCATGCCCATTGAGCCCAGTGGGATGGAATCAAGCAGCTTGAGTACCCACACAAAACTAACATGGAGCTCCTCACTCAAGGCGCTCAAAATTCACGGCCAAAGACAAGTTCAGTGCCCAAGCCATTTCCCGCTGCCATGGAAACCAAGTGCTCTGGCAGCACATATGTCTGAAAGTGGATATGACACCTAGGGAAGGGAGTGTGCTGGTGAATGGAAACTGCCTGAAGCAGCAGCACAGCTCTTCCAGTGCCAAAACAACTCCACGTGCCTCATGAACTTCACATACCATCAGCTGTCCTGGCAGCTATCTAGGAAACCCTGTTGGCTCACTTCCGGTCCCATGCCCATTGAGCTCAGTGGGATGGAATCAAGCAGCTTCAACACCCACACAAAACTAACATGGAGCTCCTGACTCCAGGCACTCAAAACTTCATGGCCCAAGACAAGTTCAGTGCCCAAGCCATTTCCCGCTGCCACGGAAACCAAGTGCTCTGGCAGCACATATGTCTGAAAGTGGATATGACACCTAGGGAAGGGAGTGTGGTGGTGAATGGAAACTGCCTGAAGCAGCAGCACAGCTCTTCCAGTGCCAAAACAACTCCACCTGCCTCATGAACTTCACATATCATCAGCTGTCCTGGCAGCTATCTAGGAAACCCTGTTGGGTCACTTCCGGCACCATGCCCATTGAGCCCAGTGGGATAGAATCAAGCAGCTTCAGCACCCACACAAAACTAACATGGAGCTCCTCACTCAAGGCGCTGAAAACTCCATGGCCAAAGACAAGTTCAGTACCCAAGCCATTTCCCGCTGCCATGGAAACCAAGTGCTCTGGCAGCACATGTCTGAAAGTGGATATGACACCTAGGGAAGGGAGTGTGTTGGTGAATGGCAACTGCCCGAAGCAGCAGCACAGCTCTTCCAGTGCCAAAGCAACTCCACCTGCCTCATGAACTTCACATACCATCAGCTCTCCTGGCAGCTATCTAGGAGACCCTGTTGGGTCCCTTCCGATCCCATGCCCATTGAGCCCAGTGGGATGGAATCAAGCAGCTTGAGCACCCACACAAATCTAACATGGAGCTCCTCACTCAAGGCGCTCAAAACTCCATGGCCAAAGACAAGTTCAGTGCCCAAGCCATTTCCCGCTGCCATGGAAACTAAGAGCTCTGGCAGCACATATGTCTGAAAGTGGATATGACACCTAGGGAAGGGAGTGTGGTGCTGAATGGCAACTGCCTGAAGCAGCATCACAGCTCTTCCAGTGCAAAAACAACTCCACCTGCCTCATGAACTTCACATACCATCAGCTGTCCTGGCAGGTATGTTGGACACCCTGTTGGGTCACTTCCGGTCCCATGCCCATTGAGCCCAGTGGGATGGAATCAAGCAGCTTGAGCACCCACACAAAACTAAGATGAACCTCCTCACTCAAGGCACTCCAAATTTCACAGCCAAAGACAAGTTCAGTGCCCAAGCCATTTCCCGCTGCCATGGAAACCAAGTGCTCTGGCAGCACATATGTCTGAAAGTGGATATGACACCTAGGGAAGGGAGTGTGGTGCTGAATGACAACTGCCCGAAGCAGCAGCACAGCTCTTCCACTGCCAAAACAACTCCACCTGCCTCATGAACTTCACATACCATCAGCTGTCCTGGCGGGTATGTTGGACACCTTGTTGGGTCACTTCCGGTCCCATGCCCATTGAGCCCAGTGGGATGGAATCAAGCAGCTTGAGCACCCACACAAAACTAACATGGAGTTCCTCACTCAAGGTGCTCAAAACTCCAAAGCCAAAGACAAGTTCAGTGCCCAAGCCATTTCCTGCTGCCATGAAAACCAAGTGCTCTGGCAGCACATATGTCTGAAAGTGGATATGACACCTAGGGAAGGGAGTGTGCTGGTGAATGGCAACTGCCTGAAGCAGCATCACAGTTCTTCCAGTGCAAAAACAACTCCACCTGCCTCATGAACTTCACATACCATCAGCTGTCCTGGCAGGTATGTTGGACAATTTGTTGGGTCACTTCCGGTCCCATGCCCATTGAGCCCAGTGGGATGGAATCAAGCAGCTTCAGCACCCACACAAAACGAACATGGAGCTCCTCACTCCAGGCGCTGAAAACTTCACGGCCAAAGACAAGTTCAGTTCCCAAGCCATTTCCCGCTGCCATGGAAACCAAGTGCTCTGGCAGCACATATGTCTGAAAGTGGATATGACACCTAGGGAAGGGAGTGTGGTGGTGAATGGCAACTGCCCGAAGCAGCAGCACAGCTCTTCCACTGCCAAAACAACTCCACCTGCCTCATGAACTTCACATACCATCAGCTGTCCTGGCAGGTAAGTTGGACACCCTGTTGGGTCACTTCCGGTCCCATGCCCATTGAGCCCAGTGGGATGGAATCAAGAAGCTTCAGCACCCACACAAAATTAACATGGAGCTCCTCACTCAAGGCGCTCAAAACTCCGCGACCAAAGACAAGTTCAGTGCCCAAGCCATTTCCTGCTGCCATGGAAACCAAGTGCTCTGGCAGCACATATGTCTGAAAGTGGATATGACACCTAGGGAAGGGAGTGTGCTGGTGAATGGCAACTGCCCGAAGCAGCAGCACAGCTCTTCCAGTGCCAAAACAACTCCACCTGCCTCATGAACTTCACATGCCATCAGCTGTCCTGGCAGCTATCTAGGAAACCCTGTTGGGTCACTTCCGGTCCCATGCCCATTGAGCCCAGTGGGATGGAATCAAGCAGCTTCAGCATCCACACAAATCGAACATGGTGTTCCTCACTCAAGACGCTCAAAACTCCATTGCCAAAGACAAGTTCAGTGCCCAAGCCATTTCCCGCTGCCACGGAAACCAAGTGCTCTGGCAGCACATATGTCTGAAAGTGGATATGACACTTAGGGAAGGGAGTGTGCTGGTGAATGGCAACTGCCCGAAGCAGCAGCACAGCTCTTCCAGTGCCAAAACAACTCCGCCTGCCTCATCAACTTCACATACCATCAGCTGTCCCTGCAGCTATCTAGGAAACCCTGTTGGGTCACTTTCGGTCCCATGCCCATTGAGCCCAGTGGGATGGAATCAAGCAGCTTCAGCACCCACACAAAACGAGCATGGAGCTCCTCACTCTAGGCGCTCAAACCTATACGGTAAAAGACAAGTTCAGTGCCGAAGCCATTTCCCGCTGCCATGGAAACCAAGTGCTCTGGCAGCACATATGTCTGAAAGTGGATATGGCACCTGGGGAAGGGAGAGTCGTGGTGAATGGCAACCACCCGAAGCTGCAGCACAGCTCTTCCAGTGCGAAAACAACTCCGTCTGCCTCATGAACTTCACATACCATCAGCTGTCCTGGCAGCTATCTAGGAAACCCTGTGTGGTCACATCCGGTCCCATGCCCATTGAACCCAGTGGGATGGAATCAAGCAGCTTCAGCACAAACACAAAACGAACATGGAGCTCCTCACTCAAGGCGCTCAAAACTCCATAGCCAAAGACAAGTTCAGTGCCCAAGCCATTTCCCGCTGCCATGGAAACCAAGTGCTCTGGCAGCACATATGTCTGAAAGTGGATATGACACCTAGGGAAGGGAGTGTGCTGGTGAATGGCAACTGCTCGAAGCTGCAGCACAGCTCTTCCACTGCCAAAACAACTCCACCTGCCTCATCAACTTCACATACCATCAGCTGTCCTGGCAGCTATCTAGGAAACCCTGTTGGGTCACTTCCAGTCCCAAGCCCATTGAGCCCAGTGGGATGGAATCAAGCAGCTTCAGCACCCACACAAAACTAACATGGAGCTCCTCAATCAAGGCGCTCAAAACTCCACAGCCAAAGACAAGTTCAGTTCCCAAGCTATTTCCCGCTGCCATGGAAACCAAGTGCTCTGGCAGCACATATGTCTGAAAATGGATATGACACCTAGGGAAGGGAGTGTGCTGGTGAATGGCAACTGCCCGAAGCAGCAGCACAGCTCTTCCACTGCCAAAACAACTCCACCTGCCTCATGAACTTCACATACCATCAGCTGTCCTGGCAGGTAAGTTGGACACCCTGTTGGGTCACTTCCGGTCCCATGCCCATTGAGCCCAGTGGGATGGAATCAACCAGCTTGAGCACACACACAAAACGAACATGGAGCTCCTCACTCAAGGCGCTCAATACTCCATGGCGAAAGACAAGTTCAGTGCCGAAGCCATTTCCCGCTGCCATGGAAACCAAGTGCTCTGGCAGCACATATGTCTGAAAGTGGATATGACACCTAGGGAAGGGAGTGTGCTGGTGAATGGCAACTGCCCGAAGCAGCAGCACAGCTCGTCCAGTGCAAAAACAACTCCACCTGCCTCATGAACTTCACATACCATCAGCTGTCCTGGCAAGTATGTTAAACACCCTGTTGGGTCACTTCCGGTCCCATGCCCTTTGAGCCCAGTGGGATGGAATCAAGAAGCTTCAGCACCCACACAAAACGAACATGGAGCTCCTCACTCAAGGCGCTCAAAACTCCTTGGCCAAAGACAAGTTCAGTGCCCAAGCCATTTCCCGCTGCCATGGAAACCAAGTGCTCTGGCAGCACATATGTCTGAAAGTGGATATGACACCTAGGGAAGGGAGTGTGGTGGTGAATGGCAACTGCCCGAAGCAGCAGCACAGCTCTTCCAGTGCCAAAACAACTCCACCTGCCTCATGAACTTCACATACCATCAGCTGTCCTGGCAGCTATCTAGGAAACCCTGTTGGGTCACTTCCGGTCCCATGCCCATTGAGCCCAGTGGGATGGAATCAAGCACCTTCGGCACCCACACAAATCGAACATGGAGTTCCTCACTCAAGACGCTCAAAACTCCATTGCCAAAGACAAGTTCAGTGCCCAAGCCATTTCCCGCTGCCACGGAAACCAAGTGCTCTGGCAGCACATATGTCTGAAAGTGGATATGACACTTAGGGAAGGGAGTGTGCTGGTGAATGGCAACTGCCCGAAGCAGCAGCACAGCTCTTCCAGTGCCAATACAACTCCGCCTGCCTCATCAACTTCACATACCATCAGCTGTCCCTGCAGCTATCTAGGAAACCCTGTTGGGTCACTTTCGGTCCCATGCCCATTGAGCCCAGTGGGATGGAATCAAGCAGCTTCAGCACCCAACAAAACGAGCATGGAGCTCCTCACTCTAGGCGCTCAAACCTCCACGGTAAAAGACAAGTTCAGTGCCGAAGCCATTTCCCGCTGCCATGGAAACCAAGTGCTCTGGCAGCACATATGCCTGAAAGTGGATATTGTACCTGGGGAAGGGAGAGTCGTGGTGAATGGCAACCACCTGAAGCAGCAGCACAGCTCTTCCACTGCCAAAACAACTCCACCTGCCTCATGAACTTCACATACCATCAGCTGTCCTGGCAGGTATGTTGGACACCTTTTGGGTCACTTCCGGTCGATGCCAAGTGAGCCCAGTGGGATGGAATCAAGCAGCTTCAGCACAAACACAAAATGAACATGGAGCTCCTCACTCAAGGTGCTCAAAACTCCATAGCCAAAGACAAGTTCAGTGCCGAAGCCATTTCCCGCTGCCATGGAAACCAAGTGCTCTGGCAGCACATATGTCTGAAAGTGGATATGACACCTAGGGAAGGGAGTGTGCTGGTGAATGGCAACTGCTCGAAGCTGCAGCACAGCTCTTCCACTGCCAAAACAACTCCACCTGCCTCATGAACTTCACATACCATCAGCTGTCCTGGCAGCTATCTAGGAAACCCTGTTGGGTCACTTCCAGTCCCAAGCCCATTGAGCCCAGTGGGATGGAATCAAGCAGCTTCAGCACCCACACAAAACTAACATGGAGCTCCTCACTCAAGGCGCTAAAAACTCCGCATAGCGAATGAAAAGTTCAGTGCCGAATCCATTTCCCGCTGCCATGGAAACCAAGTGCTCTGGCAGCACATATGTCTGAAAATGGATATGACACTTACAGAAGGGAGTGTGCTGGTGAATGGCAACTGCCCGAAGCAGCAGCACAGCTCTTCCAGTGCCAAAACAACTCCACCTGCCTCATGAACTTCACATAACATCAGCTGTCCTGGCAGCTATCTAGGAAACCCTGTTGGGTCACTTTCGGTCCCATGCCCATTGAGCCCAGTGGGATGGAATCAAGCACCTTCGGCACGCACAAAAAACGAACATGGAGCTCCTCACTCAAGGCGCTCAAACCTCCACGGCCAAAGACAAGTTCAGTGCCCAAGCCATTTCCCGCTGCCATGGAAACCAAGTGCTCTGGCAGCACATATGTCTGAAAGTGGATATGACACCTAGGGAAGGGAGTGTACTGGTGAATGGCAACTGCTCGAAGCTGCAGCACAGCTCTTCCAGTGCCAAAACAACTCCACCTGCCTCATGAACTTCACATACCATCAGCTGTCCTGGCAGCTATCTAGGAAACCCTGTTGGGTCACTTCCGGTCCCATGCCAATTGAGCCCAGTGGGATGGAATCAATCAGATTCAGCACAAACACAAAACGAACATGGAGCTCCTCACTCAAGGCGCTCAAAACTCCACAGCCAAAGACAAGTTCAGTGCCCAAGCCATTTCCCGCTGCCATGGAAACTAAGAGCTCTGGCAGCACATATGTCTGAAAGTGGATATGACACCTAGGGAAGGGAGTGTGCTGGTGAATGGCAACTGCCCGAAGCAGCAGCACAGCTCTTCCAGTGCCAAAACAATTCCACCTGCCTCATGAACTTCACATACCATCAGCTGTCCTGGCAGCTATCTAGGAAACCCTGTTGGCTCACTTCCGGTCCCATGCCCATTGAGCCCACTGGGATGGAATCAAGCAGCTTGAGAACCCACACAAATCTAACATGGAGCTCCTCACTCAAGGCGCTCAAAACTCCTTGGCCAAAGACAAGTTCAGTGCCGAAGCCATTTCCCGCTGCCATGGAAACCAAGTGCTCTGGCAGCACATATGTCTGAAAGTGGATATGACACCTAGGGAAGGGAGTGTGCTGGTGAATGGCAACTGCCCGAAGCAGCAGCACAGCTCTTCCAGTGCCAAAACAACTCCACCTGCCTCATGAACTTCACATACCATCAGCTGTCCTGGCAGCTATCTAGGAAACCCTGTTGGGTCACTTCCGGTCCCATGCCGTTTGAGCCCAGTGGGATCTAATCAAGCAGCTTCAGCACCCACACAAAACGAACATGGAGCTCCTCACTCTAGGCGCTCAAAACTCCACGGCCAAAGACAAGTTCAGTGCCCAAGCCATTTCCCGCTGCCATGGAAACCAAGTGCTCTGGCAGCACATATGTCTGAAAGTGGATATGACACTTAGGGAAGGGAGTTTGGTGGTGAATGGCAACTGCCCGAAGCAGCAGCACAGCTCTTCCACTGCCTAAACAACTCCACCTGCCTCATGAACTTCACATACCATCAGCTGTCCTGGCAGCTATCTAGGAAACCCTGTTGGGTCCCTTCCGGTCCCATGCCCATTGAGCTCAGTGAGATGGAATCAAGCAGCTCAGCACCCACACAAAACGAACATGGAGCTCCTCACTCAAGGCGCTCAAAACTCCTTGGCCAAAGACAAGTTCAGTGCCCAAGCCATTTCCCTCTGCAATGGAAACCAAGTGCTCTGGCAGCACATATGTCTGAAAGTGGATATGACACCTAGGGAAGGGAGTGTGCTGGTGAATGGCAACTGCCCGGAGCAGCAGCACAGCTCTTCCACTGCCAAAACAACTCCATCTTCCTCATGAACTTTACATACCATCAGCTGTCCTGGCAGGTATGTTGGACACCTTTTGGGTCACTTCCTTTCGATGCCAAGTGAGCCCAGTGGGATGGAATCAAGCAGCTTCAGCACCCACACAAAACTAACATGGAGCTCCTCACTCAAGGCGCTCAAAACTCCACAGCCAAAGACAAGTTCACTGCCCAAGCCATTTCCCTCTGCCATGGAAACCAAGTGCTCTGGCAGCACATATGTCTGAAAGTGGATATGACACCTAGGGAAGGGAGTGTGCTGGTGAATGGCAACTGCCCGAAGCAGCAGCACAGCTCTTCCAGTGCCAAAACAACTCCACCTGCCTCATGAACTTCACATACCATCAGCTGTCCTGGCAGGTAAGTTGGACACCCTGTTGGGTCACTTCGGGTCACATGCCCATTGAGCCCAGTGGGATGGAATCAAGCAGCTTGAGCACCCACACAAAACGAACATGGAGCTCCTCAATCCAGGCGCTCAAAACTCCATGGCCAAAGACAAGTTCAGTGCCGAAGCCATTTCCCGCTGCCATGGAAACCAAGTGCTCTGGCAGCACATATGTCTGAAAGTGGATATGACACCTAGGGAAGGGAGTGTGGTGGTGAATGGCAACTGCCCGAAGCAGCAGCACAGCTCTTCCACTGCCAAAACAACTCCACCTGCCTCATGAACTTCACATACCATCAGCTGTCCTGGCAGCTATCTAGGAAACCCTGTTGGGTCACTTCCGGTCCCATGCCCATTGAGCCCAGTGGGATAGAATCAAGCAGCTTGGGCACCCACACAAAACGAACATGGAGCTCCTCACTCAAGGCGCTCCAAATTTCACGATCAAAGACAAGTTCAGTGCCCAAGCCATTTCCCGCTGCCATGGAAACCAAGTGCTCTGGCAGCACATATGTCTGAAAGTGGATATGACACCTAGGGAAGGGAGTGTGCTAGTGAATGGCAATTGCCCGAAACAGCAGCACAGCTCTTCCAGTGCCAAAACAACTCCACCTGCCTCATGAACTTCACATACCATCAGCTGTCCTGGCAGCTATCTAGGAAACCCTGTTGGGTCACTTCCGGTCCCATGCCCATTGAGCCCAGTGGGATGGAATCAAGCAGCTTCAGCACCCACACAAAACGAACATGGAGCTCCTCACTCAACACGCTGAAAACTCCACAGCCAAAGACAAGTTCAGTGCCCAAGCCATTTCCCTCTGCCATGGAAACCAAGTGCTCTGGCAGCACATATGTCTGAAAGTGGATATGACACCTACGGAAGGGAGTGTGCTGGTGAATGGCAACCACCCGAAGCAGCAGCACAGCTCGTCCACTGCCAAAACAACTCCACCTGCCTCATGAACTTCACATACCATCAGTTGTCCTGGCAGCTATCTAGGAAACCCTGTTGGGTCACTTCCGGTCCCATGCCCATTGAGCCCAGTGGGATGGAATCAAGCAGCTTCAGCACACACACAAAACGAACATGGAGCTCCTCACTCAAGGCGCTCAAAACTCCGGAGCAAAAGACAAGTTCAGTGCCCAAGCCATTTCCCTCTGCAATGGAAACCAAGTGCTCTGGGAGCACATATATCTGAAAGTGGATATGACACCTAGGGAAAGGTGTGCGCTGGTGAATGGCAACTGCCCGAAGCAGCAGCACAGCTCTTCCAGTGCCAAAACAACTCCACCTGCCTCATGAACTTCACATATCATCATCTGTCCTGGCAGCTATCTAGGAAACCCTGTTGGGTCACTTCCGGTCCCATGCCCATTGAGCCCAGTGGGATGGAATCAAGCAGCTTCAGCACCCACACAAAACGAACATGGAGCTCCTCACTCAAGGCGCTCAAAACTCCACGGCCAAACACAAGCTCAGTGCCCAAGCCATTTTTCGCTGCCATGGAAACCAAGTGCTCTGGCAGCACATATGTCTGAAAGTGGATATGACACCTAGGGAAGGGAGTGTGCTGGTGAATGGCAACTGCTCGAAGCTGCAGCACAGCTCTTCCAGTGCCAAAAAGACTCCGTCTGTCTCATGAACTTCACATACCATCAGCTGTCCTGGCAGCTATCTAGGAAACCCTGTTGGCTCACTTTCGGTCCCATGCCCATTGAGCCCAGTGGGATGGAATCAAGCAGCTTCAGCACCCACACAAAACTAACATGGAGCTCTTCACTCAAGGCGCTCAAAACTCCATGGCGAATGACAAGTTCAGTGCCGAATCCATTTCCCGCTGCCATGGAAACCAAGTGCTCTGGCAGCACATATGTCTAAAAGTGGATATGACACCTAGGGAAGGGAGTGTGCTGGTGAATGGCAAGTGCCCGAAGCAGCAGCACAGCTCTTCCAGTGCCAAAACAACTCCACCTGCCTCATGAACTTCACATACCATCAGCTGTCCTGGCAGCTATCTAGGAAACCCTGTTGGGTCACTTCCGGTCCCATGCCCATTGAGCCCAGTGGGATGGAATCAAGCAGCTTCAGCACCCAGACAAAACGAACATGGAGCTCCTCACTCAAGACGCTGAAAACTCCACAGCCAAAGACAAGTTCAGTGCCCAAGCCATTTCCCGCTGCCATGGAAACCAAGTGCTCTGGCAGCACATATGTCTGAAAGTGGATATGACACCTAGGGAAGGGCGTATGGTGGTGAATGGCAACTGCCCGAAGCAGCAACACAGCTCTTCCAGTGCCAAAACAACCCCACCTGCCTCATGAACTTCACATACCATCAGCTGTCCTGGCAGCTATCTAGGAAACCCTGTTGGGTCACTTCCAGTCCCATGCCCATTGAGCCCAGTGGGATGGAATCAAGCAACTTCAGCACCCACACAAAACGAACATGGAGCTCCTCACTCAAGGCGCTCAAAATTCCACAGCCAAAGACAAGTTCAGTGCCCAAGCCATTTATCTCTCTGCAATGGAAACCAAGTGCTCTGGCAGCACATATGTCTGAAAGTGGATATGACACCTAGGGAAGGGAGTGTGCTGGTGAATGGCAACTGCCATAGGAGCAGCAGCACAGCTCTTCCACTGCCAAAACAACTCCACCTGCCTCATGAACTTCACATACCATCAGCTGTCCTGGCAGCTATCTAGGAAACCCTCTTGGGTCACTTCCGGTCCCATGCCCATGGAGCCCAGTGGGATGGAATCAAGCAGCTTCAGCACCCACACAAAACGAACATGGAGCTCCTCACTCAAGGCGCTGAAAACTCCACGGCCAAAGACAAGTTCAGTGCCCAAGCCATTTCCCGCTGCCATGGAAACCAAGTGCTCTGGCAGCACATATGTCTGAAAGTGGATATGACACCTAGGGAAGGGAGTGTGCTGGTGAATGGCAACTGCCCGAAGCAGCAGCACAGCTCTTCCAGTGCCAAAACAACTCCACCTGCCTCATGAACTTCACATACCATCAGCTGTCCTGGCAGCTATCTAGGAAACCCTGTTGGCTCACTTTCGGTCCCATGCCCATTGAGCCCAGTGGGATGGAATCAAGCAGCTTCAGCACCCACACAAAACTAACATGGAGCTCTTCACTCAAGGCGCTCAAAACTCCATGGCGAATGACAAGTTCAGTGCCGAATCCATTTCCCGCTGCCATGGAAACCAAGTGCTCTGGCAGCACATATGTCTAAAAGTGGATATGACACCTAGGGAAGGGAGTGTGCTGGTGAATGGCAAGTGCCCGAAGCAGCAGCACAGCTCGTCCAGTGCCAAAACAACTCCACCTGCCTCATGAACTTCACATACCATCAGCTGTCCTGGCAGCTATCTAGGAAACCCTGTTGGGTCACTTCCGGTCCCATGCCCATTGAGCCCCGTGGGATGGAATCAAGCACCTTCGGCACCCACACAAAACGAACATGGAGCTCCTCACTCAAGGCGCTCAAACCTCCACGGCCAAAGACAAGTTCAGTGCCGAAGCCATTTCCCGCTGCCATGGAAACCAAGTGCTCTGGCAGCACATATGTCTGAAAGTGGATATGACACCTAGGGAAGGGAGTGTGCTGGTGAATGGCAATTGCCCGAAGCAGCAGCACAGCTCTTCCAGTGCCAAAACAACTCCACCTGCCTCATGAACTTCACATACCATCAGCTGTCCTGGCAGCTATCTAGGAAACCCTGTTGGGTCACTTCCGGTCCCATGCCCATTGAGCCCAGTGGGATGGAATCAAGCAGCTTCAGCACCCACACAAAACGAACATGGAGCTCCTCACTCAAGACGCTGAAAACTCCACAGCCAAAGACAAGTTCAGTGCCCAAGCCATTTCCCGCTGCCATGGAAACCAAGTGCTCTGGCAGCACATATGTCTGAAAGTGGATATGACACCTAGGGAAGGGCGTATGGTGGTGAATGGCAACTGCCCGAAGCAGCAACACAGCTCTTCCAGTGCCAAAACAACCCCACCTGCCTCATGAACTTCACATACCATCAGCTGTCCTGGCAGCTATCTAGGAAACCCTGTTGGGTCACTTCCGGTCCCATGCCCATTGAGCCCAGTGGGATGGAATCAAGCAACTTCAGCACCCACACAAAACGAACATGGAGCTCCTCACTCAAGGCGCTCAAAATTCCACAGCCAAAGACAAGTTCAGTGCCCAAGCCATTTATCTCTCTGCAATGGAAACCAAGTGCTCTGGCAGCACATATGTCTGAAAGTGGATATGACACCTAGGGAAGGGAGTGTGCTGGTGAATGGCAACTGCCATAGGAGCAGCAGCACAGCTCTTCCACTGCCAAAACAACTCCACCTGCCTCATGAACTTCACATACCATCAGCTGTCCTGGCAGCTATCTAGGAAACCCTCTTGGGTCACTTCCGGTCCCATGCCCATGGAGCCCAGTGGGATGGAATCAAGCAGCTTCAGCACCCACACAAAACGAACATGGAGCTCCTCACTCAAGGCGCTGAAAACTCCACGGCCAAAGACAAGTTCAGTGCCCAAGCCATTTCCCGCTGCCATGGAAACCAAGTGCTCTGGCAGCACATATGTCTGAAAGTGGATATGACACCTAGGGAAGGGAGTGTGCTGGTGAATGGCAACTGCCCGAAGCAGCAGCACAGCTCTTCCAGTGCCAAAACAACTCCACCTGCCTCATGAACTTCACATACCATCAGCTGTCCTGGCAGCTATCTAGGAAACCCTGTTGGGTCACTTCCGGTCCCATGCCCATTGAGCCCAGTGGGATGGAATCAAGCAGCTTAAGCACCCACACAAAACGAACATGGAGCTCCTCACTCAAGGCGCTCAAAACTCCGCAGCCAAAGACAAGTTCAGTGCCCAAGCCATTTCCCTCTGCAATGGAAACCAAGTGCTCTGGGAGCACATATATCTGAAAGTGGATATGACACCTAGGGAAGGGTGTGCGCTGGTGAATGGCAACTGCCCGAAGCAGCAGCACAGCTCTTCCAGTGGCAAAACAACTCCACCTGCCTCATGAACTTCACATATCATCATATGTCCTGGCAGCTATCTAGGAAACCCTGTTGGGTCACTTCCGGTCCCATGCCCATTGAGCCCAGTGGGATGGAATCAAGCAGCTTCAGCACCCACACAAATCTAACATGGAGCTCCTCACTCAAGGCGCTCAAAACTCCACGGCCAAAGACAAGTTCAGTGCCCAAGCCATTTTTCGCTGCCATGGAAACCAAGTGCTCTGGCAGCACATATGTCTGAAAGTGGATATGACACCTAGGGAAGGGAGTGTGCTGGTGAATGGCAATTGCCCGAAGCAGCAGCACAGATCTTCCAGTGCCAAAACAACTCCACCTGCCTCATGAACTTCACATACCATCAGCTGTCCTGGCAGCTATCTAGGAAACCCTGTGTCCCATGCCCATGGAGCCCAGTGGGATGGAATCAAGCAGCTTCAGCACCCACACAAAACGAACATGGAGCTCCTCACTCAAGGCGCTCAAAACTCCATGGCCAAAGACAAGTTCAGTGCCCAAGCCATTTCCCGCTGCCATGGAAACCAAGTGCTCTGGCAGCACATATGTCTGAAAGTGGTTATGACACCTAGGGAAGGGAGTGTGCTGGTGAATGGCAACTGCCCGAAGCAGCAGCACAGCTCTTCCAGTGCCAAAACAACTCCACCTGCCTCATGAACTTCACATACCATCAGCTGTCCTGGCAGCTATCTAGGAAACCCTGTTGGGTCACTTCCGGTCCCATGCCCATTGAGCCCAGTGGGATGCAATCAAGCAGCTTCAGCACCCACACAAAACTAACATGGAGCTCCTCAATCAAGGCGCTGAAAACTCCACAGCCAAAGACAAGTTCAGTGCCCAAGCCATTTCCCGCTGCCATGGAAACCAAGTGCTCTGGCAGCACACATGTCTGAAAGTAGATATGACACCTAGGGAAGGGAGTGTGGTGATGAATGGCAACTGCCCGAAGCAGCAGCACAGCTCTTCCAGTGCCAAAACAACTCCACCTGCCTCATCAACTTCACATACCATCAGCTGTCTTGGCAGCTATCTAGGAAACCCTGTTGGGTCACTTCCGGTCCCATGCCCATTGAGCCCAGTGGGATGGAATCAAGCAGCTTCAGCACCCACACAAAACGAACATGGAGCTCCTCACTCAAGACGCTCAAAACTCCACAGCCAAAGACAAGTTCAGTGCCCAAGCCATTTCCCGCTGCCATGGAAACCAAGTGCTCTGGCAGCACATATGTCTGAAAGTAGATATGACACCTAGGGAAGGGAGTGTGGTGATGAATGGCAACGGCCCGAAGCAGCAGCACAGCTTTTCCACTGCCAAAACAACTCCACCTGCCTCATGAACTTCACATACCATCAGCTGTCCTGGCAGCTATCTAGGAAACCCTGTTGGGTCACTTCCGGTCCCATGCCCATTGAGCCCACTGGGATCTAATCAAGCAGCTTCAGCACCCACAAAAAACTAACATGGAGCTCCTCACTCAAGGCGCTCAAAATTCCACAGCCAAAGACAAGTTCAGTGCCCAAGCCATTTATCTCTCTGCAATGGAAACCAAGTGCTCTGGGAGCACATATGTCTGAAAGTGGATATGACACCTAGGGAAGGGAGTGTGGTGGTGAATGGCAACTGCCCAAAGCAGCAGCACAGCTCTTCCAGTGCCAAAACAACTCCACCTGCCTCATGAACTTCACATACCATCAGCTGTCCTGGCAGCTATCTAGGAAACCCTGTTGGCTCACTTCCGGTCCCATGCCCATTGAGCCCAGTGGGATGGAATCAAGCAGCTTCAGCACCCACACAAAACGAACATGGAGCTCCTCACTCAAGGCGCTGACAACTCCACAGCCAAAGACAAGTTCAGTGCCCAAGCCATTTCCCGCTGCCATGGAAACCAAGTGCTCTGGCAGCACATATGTCTGAAAGTAGATATGACACCTAGGGAAGGGAGTGTGGTGATGAATGGCAACTGCCTGAAGCAGCAGCACAGCTCTTCCAGTGCCAAAACAACTCCACCTGCCTCATCAACTTCACATACCATCAGCTGTCCTGGCAGCTATCTAGGAAACCCTGTTGGGTCACTTCCGGTCCCATGCCCATTGAGCCCAGTGGGATTGAATCAAGCAGCTTCAGCACACACACAAAACGAACATGGAGCTCCTCACTCAAGGCGCTCAAAACTCCGCAGCAAAAGACAAGTTCAGTGCCCAAGCCATTTCCCTCTGCAATGGAAACCAAGTGCTCTGGGAGCACATATATCTGAAAGTGGATATGACACCTAGGGAAAGGTGTGCGCTGGTGAATGGCAACTGCCCGAAGCAGCAGCACAGCTCTTCCAGTGCCAAAACAACTCCACCTGCCTCATGAACTTCACATATCATCATATGTCCTGGCAGCTATCTAGGAAACCCTGTTGGGTCACTTCCGATCCCATGCCCATTGAGCCCAGTGGGATGGAATCAAGCAGCTTCAGCACCCACACAAAACGAACATGGAGCTCCTCACTCAAGGCGCTCAAAACTCCACGGCCAAAGACAAGTTCAGTGCCCAAGCCATTTCCCGCTGCCATGGAAACCAAGTGCTCTGGCAGCACATATGTCTGAAAGTGGATATGACACCTAGGGAAGGGAGTGTGGTGATGAATGGCAACTGCTCGAAGCTGCAGCACAGCTCTTCCAGTGCCAAAACAACTCCACCTGCCTTATGAACTTCACATACCATCAGCTGTCCTGGCAGCTATCTAGGAAACCCTGTTGGCTCACTTCCGGTTATATGCCCATTGAGCCCAGTGGGATGGAATCAAGCAGCTTCAGCAGCCACACAAAACTAACATGGAGCTCCTCACTCAAGGCGCTCAAAACTCCACAGCCAAAGACAAGTTCAGTGCCGAAGCCATTTCCCGCTGCCATGGAAACCAAGTGCTCTGGCAGCACATATGTCTGAAAGTGGATATGACACCTAGGGAAGGGAGTGTGCTGGTGAATGGCAACTGCCAGAAGCAGCAGCACAGCTCTTCCAGTGCCAAAAAGACTCCGTCTGTCTCATGAACTTCACATACCATCAGCTGTCCTGGCAGCTATCTAGGAAACCCTGTTGGGTCACTTCCGGTCCCATGCCCATTGAGCCCAGTGGGATGGAATCAAGCAGCTTCAGCACCCACAGAAAACTAACATGGAGCTCTTCACTCAAGGCGCTCAAAACTCCATGGCGAATGACAAGTTCAGTGCCGAATCCATTTCCCGCTGCCATGGAAACCAAGTGCTCTGGCAGCACATATGTCTAAAAGTGGATATGACACCTAGGGAAGGGAGTGTGATGGTGAATGGCAAGTGCCCGAAGCAGCAGCACAGCTCGTCCACTGCCAAAAAGACTCCGTCTGTCTCATGAACTTCACATACCATCAGCTGTCCTGGCAGCTATCTAGGAAACCCTGTTGGGTCACTTCCGGTCCCATGCCCATTGAGCCCAGTGGGATGGAATCAAGCACCTTCGGCACCCACACAAAACGAACATGGAGCTCCTCACTCAAGGCGCTCAAACCTCCACGGCCAAAGACAAGTTCAGTGCCCAAGCCATTTCCCGCTGCCATGGAAACCAAGTGCTCTGGCAGCACATATGTCTGAAAGTGGATATGACACCTAGGGAAGGGAGTGTGCTGGTGAATGGCAATTGTCCGAAGCAGCAGCACAGCTCTTCCAGTGCCAAAACAACTCCACCTGCCTCATGAACTTCACATACCATCAGCTGTCCTGGCAGCTATCTAGGAAACCCTGTTGGGTCACTTCCGGTCCCATGCCCATTGAGCCCAGTGGGATGGAATCAAGCAGCTTGAGCACCCACACAAAACGAACATGGAGCTCCTCACTCAAGACGCTGAAAACTCCACAGCCAAAGACAAGTTCAGTGCCCAAGCCATTTCCCGCTGCCATGGAAACCAAGTGCTCTGGCAGCACATATGTCTGAAAGTGGATATGACACCTAGGGAAGGGCGTATGGTGGTGAATGGCAACTGCCCGAAGCAGCAACACAGCTCTTCCAGTGCCAAAACAACTCCACCTGCCTCATGAACTTCACATACCATCAGCTGTCCTGGCAGCTATCTAGGAAACCCTGTTGGGTCACTTCCGGTCCCATGCCCATTGAGCCCACTGGGATCTAATCAAGCAGCTTCAGCACCCACACAAAACTAACATGGAGCTCCTCACTCAAGGCGCTGAAAACTCCACAGCCAAAGACAAGTTCAGTGCCCAAGCCATTTCCCGCTGCCATGGAAACCAAGTGCTCTGGCAGCACATATGTCTGAAAGTGGATATGACACCTAGGGAAGGGCGTGTGGTGGTAAATGGCAACTGCCCGAAGCAGCAGCACAGCTCTTCCACTGCCAAAACAACTCCACCTGCCTCATGAACTTCACATACCATCAGCTGTCCTGGCAGCTATCTAGGAAACCCTGTGTCCCATGCCCATTGAGCCCAGTGGGATGGAATCAAGCAGCTTGAGCACCCACACAAAACGAACATGGAGCTCCTCACTCAAGGCGCTCAAAACTCCACGGCCAAAGACAAGTTCAGTGCCCAAGCCATTTCCCGCTGCCATGGAAACCAAGTGCTCTGGCAGCACATATGTCTGAAAGTGGATATGACACCTAGGGAAGGGAGTGTGCTGGTGAATGGCAACTGCCCGAAGCAGCAGCACAGCTCTTCCAGTGCCAAAACAACTCCACCTGCCTCATGAACTTCACATACCATCAGCTGTCCTGGCAGCTATCTTAGAAACCCTGTTGGCTCACTTCCGGTCCCATGCCCATTGAGCCCAGTGGGATGGAATCAAGCAGCTTCAGCACCCACACAAAACTAACATGGAGCTCCTCACTCAAGGCGCTGAAAACTCCACAGCCAAAGACAAGTTCAGTGCCCAAGCCATTTCCCGCTGCCATGGAAACCAAGTGCTCTGGCAGCACATATGTCTGAAAGTGGATATGACACCTAGGGAAGGGAGTGTGCTGGTGAATGGCAACTGCCCGAAGCAGCAGCACAGCTCTTCCAGTGCCAAAACAACTCCACCTGCCTCATGAACTTCACATACCATCAGCTGTCCTGGCAGCTATCTAGGAAACCCTGTTGGGTCACTTCCGGTCCCATGCCCATTGAGCCCAGTGGGATGGAATCAAGCAGCTTCAGCACCCACACAAAACGAACATGGAGCTCCTCACTCAAGGCGCTCAAAATTCCACAGCCAAAGACAAGTTCAGTGCCCAAGCCATTTATCTCTCTGCAATGGAAACCAAGTGCTCTGGCAGCACATATGTCTGAAAGTGGATATGACACCTAGGGAAGGGAGTGTGGTGGTGAATGGCAACTGCCCAAAGCAGCAGCACAGCTCTTCCAGTGCCAAAACAACTCCACCTGCCTCATGAACTTCACATACCATCAGCTGTCCTGGCAGCTATCTAGGAAACCCTGTTGGGTCACTTCCGGTCCCATACCCATTGAGCCCAGTGGGATGGAATCAAGCAGCTTCAGCACCCACACAAAACGAACATGGAGCTCCTCACTCAAGGTGCTCAAAACTCCATGGCCAAAGACAAGTTCAGTGCCCAAGCCATTTCCCGCTGCCATGGAAACCAAGTGCTCTGGCAGCACATATGTCTGAAAGTGGATATGACACCTAGGGAAGGGAGTGTGGTGGTGAATGGCAACTGCCCGAAGCAGCAGCACAGCTCTTCCAGTGCCAAAACAACTCCACCTGCCTCATGAACTTCACATACCATCAGCTGTCCTGGCAGCTATCTAGGAAACCCTGTTGGGTCACTTCCGGTCCCATGCCCATTGAGCCCAGTGTAATTGAATCAAGCAGCTTCAGCACACACACAAAACGAACATGGAGCTCCTCACTCAAGGCGCTCAAAACTCCGCAGCAAAAGACAAGTTCAGTGCCCAAGCCATTTCCCTCTGCAATGGAAACCAAGTGCTCTGGGAGCACATATATCTGAAAGTGGATATGACACCTAGGGAAAGGTGTGCGCTGGTGAATGGCAACTGCCCGAAGCAGCAGCACAGCTCTTCCAGTGCCAAAACAACTCCACCTGCCTCATGAACTTCACATATCATCATCTGTCCTGGCAGCTATCTAGGAAACCCTGTTGGGTCACTTCCGGTCCCATGCCCATTGAGCCCAGTGGGATGGAACCAAGCAGCTTCAGCACACACACAAAACAAACATGGAGCTCCTCACTCAAGGCGCTCAAAACTCCACGGCCAAAGACAAGTTCAGTGCCCAAGCTATTTCCCGCTGCCATGGAAACCAAGTGTTCTGGCAGCACATATGTCTGAAAGTGGATATGACACCTAGGGAAGGGAGTGTGCTCGTGAATGGCAACTGCTCGAGGCTGCAGCACAGCTCTTCCAGTGCCAAAACAACTCCACCTGCCTTATGAACTTCACATACCATCAGCTGTCCTGGCAGCTATCTAGGAAACCCTGTTGGGTCACTTCCGGTTATATGCCCATTGAGCCCAGTGGGATGGAATCAAGCAGCTTCAGCACCCACACAAAACGAACATGGAGCTCCTCACTCAAGGCGCACAAAACTCCACAGCCAAAGACAAGTTCAGTGCCCAAGCCATTTCCCGCTGCCATGGAAACCAAGTGCTCTGGCAGCACATATGTCTGAAAGTGGATATGACACCTAGGGAAGGGAGTGTGTTGGTGAATGGCAACTTCCCAAAGCAGCAGCACAGCTCTTCCAGTGCCAAAAAGACTCCGTCTGTCTCATGAACTTCACATACCATCAGCTGTCCTGGCAGCTATCTAGGAAACCCTGTTGGGTCACTTTCGGTCCCATGCCCATTGAGCCCAGTGGGATGGAATCAAGCAGCTTCAGCACCCATAGAAAACTAACATGGAGCTCCTCACTCAAGGCGCTAAAAACTCCGCATGGCGAATGAAAAGTTCAGTGCCGAATCCATTTCCCGCTGCCATGGAAACCAAGTGCTCTGGCAGCACATATGTCTGAAAGTGGATATGACACCTAGGGAAGGGAGTGTGCTGGTGAATGGCAAGTGCACGAAGCAGCAGCACAGCTCGTCCACTGCCAAAACAACTCCACCTGCCTCATGAACTTCACATACCATCAGCTGTCCTGGCAGCTATCTAGGAAACCCTGTTGAGTCACTTCCGGTCCCATGCCCATTGAGCCCACTGGGATCTAATCAAGCAGCTTCAGCACCCACACAAAACTAACATGGAGCTCCTCACTCAAGGCGCTAAAAACTCCGCATGGCGAATGAAAAGTTCAGTGCCGAATCCATTTCCCGCTGCCATGGAAACCAAGTGCTCTGGCAGCACATATGTCTGAAAGTGGATATGACACCTAGGGAAGGGAGTGTGCTGGTGAATGGCAAGTGCACGAAGCAGCAGCACAGATCTTCCAGTGCCAAAACAACTCCACCTGCCTCATGAACTTCACATACCATCAGCTGTCCTGGCAGCTATCTAGGAAACCCTGTTGAGTCACTTCCGGTCCCATGCCGATTGAGCCCAGTGGGATGGAATCAAGCACCTTCGGCACCCACACAAAACGAACATGGAGCTCCTCACTCAAGGCGCTCAAACCTCCACGGCCAAAGACAAGTTCAGTGCCCAAGCCATTTCCCGCTGCCATGGAAACCAAGTGCTCTGGCAGCACATATGTCTGAAAGTGGATATGACACCTAGGGAAGGGAGTGTACTGGTGAATGGCAACTGCTCGAAGCTGCAGCACAGCTCTTCCAGTGCCAAAACAACTCCACCTGCCTCATCAACTTCACATACCATCAGCTGTCCCTGCAGCTATCTAGGAAACCCTGTTGGGTCACTTCCGGTCCCATGCCCATTGAGCCCAGTGGGATGGAATCAAGCAGCTTCAGCACCCACACAAAACGAGCATGGAGCTCCTCACTCTAGGCGCTCAAACCTCCACGGTAAAAGACAAGTTCAGTGCCCAAGCCATTTCCCTCTGCCATGGAAACCAAGTGCTCTGGCAGCACATATGTCTGAAAGTGGATATGGCACCTGGGGAAGGGAGAGTGGTGGTGAATGGCAACTGCTCGAGGCTGCAGCACAGCTCTTCCAGTGCCAAAACAACTCCACCTGCCTTATGAACTTCACATACCATCAGCTGTCCTGGCAGCTATCTAGGAAACCCTGTTGGGTCACTTCCGGTTATATGCCCATTGAGCCCAGTGGGATGGAATCAAGCAGCTTCAGCACCCACACAAAACTAACATGGAGCTCCTCACTCAAGGCGCACAAAACTCCACAGCCAAAGACAAGTTCAGTGCCCAAGCCATTTCCCGCTGCCATGGAAACCAAGTGCTCTGGCAGCACATATGTCTGAAAGTGGATATGACACCTAGGGAAGGGAGTGTGCTGGTGAATGGCAACTGCCCGAAGCAGCAGCACAGCTCTTCCAGTGCCAAAAAGACTCCGTCTGTCTCATGAACTTCACATATCATCAGCTGTCCTGGCAGCTATCTAGGAAACCCTGTTGGGTCACTTTCGGTCCCATGCCCATTGAGCCCAGTGGGATGGAATTAAGCAGCTTCAGCACCCACAGAAAACTAACATGGAGCTCCTCACTCAAGGCGCTCAAAACTCCGCATGGCGAATGAAAAGTTCAGTGCCGAATCCATTTCCCGCTGCCATGGAAACCAAGTGCTCTGGCAGCACATATGTCTGAAAGTGGATATGACACCTAGGGAAGGGAGTGTGCTGGTGAATGGCAAGTGCACGAAGCAGCAGCACAGCTCGTCCACTGCCAAAACAACTCCACCTGCCTCATGAACTTCACATACCATCAGCTGTCCTGGCAGCTATCTAGGAAACCCTTTTGAGTCACTTCCGGTCCCATGCCCATTGAGCCCACTGGGATCTAATCAAGCAGCTTCAGCACCAACACAAAACTAACATGGAGCTCCTCACTCAAGGCGCTAAAAACTCCGCATGGCGAATGAAAAGTTCAGTGCCGAATCCATTTCCCGCTGCCATGGAAACCAAGTGCTCTGGCAGCACATATGTCTGAAAGTGGATATGACACCTAGGGAAGGGAGTGTGCTGGTGAATGGCAAGTGCACGAAGCAGCAGCACAGCTCGTCCACTGCCAAAACAACTCCACCTGCCTCATGAACTTCACATACCATCAGCTGTCCTGGCAGCTATCTAGGAAACCCTGTTGAGTCACTTCCGGTCCCATGCCGATTGAGCCCAGTGGGATGGAATCAAGCACCTTCGGCACCCACACAAAACGAACATGGAGCTCCTCACTCAAGGCGCTCAAACCTCCACGGCCAAAGACAAGTTCAGTGCCCAAGCCATTTCCCGCTGCCATGGAAACCAAGTGCTCTGGCAGCACATATGTCTGAAAGTGGATATGACACCTAGGGAAGGGAGTGTACTGGTGAATGGCAACTGCTCGAAGCTGCAGCACAGCTCTTCCAGTGCCAAAACAACTCCACCTGCCTCATCAACTTCACATACCATCAGCTGTCCCTGCAGCTATCTAGGAAACCCTGTTGGGTCACTTCCGGTCCCATGCCCATTGAGCCCAGTGGGATGGAATCAAGCAGCTTCAGCACCCACACAAAACGAGCATGGAGCTCCTCACTCTAGGCGCTCAAACCTCCACGGTAAAAGACAAGTTCAGTGCCCAAGCCATTTCCCTCTGCCATGGAAACCAAGTGCTCTGGCAGCACATATGTCTGAAAGTGGATATGGCACCTGGGGAAGGGAGAGTGGTGGTGAATGGCAACCACCCGAAGCAGCAGCACAGCTCTTCCAGTGCCAAAACAACTCCGTCTGCCTCATGAACTTCACATACCATCAGCTGTCCTGGCAGCTATCTAGGTCACCCTGTTGGGTCACTTCCGGTCCCATGCCCATTGAGCCCAGTGGGATGGAATCAAGCAGCTTCAGCACCCACACAAAACTAACATGGAGCTCCTCACTCAAGGCGCTCAAAACTCCACAGCCAAAGACAAGTTCAGTGCCCAAGCCATTTCCCGCTGCCATGGAAACTAAGAGCTCTGGCAGCACATATGTCTGAAAGTGGATATGACACCTAGGGAAGGGAGTGTGCTGGTGAATGGCAACTGCCCGAAGCAGCAGCACAGCTCTTCCACTGCCTAAACAACTCCACCTGCCTCATGAACTTCACATACCATCAGCTGTCCTGGCAGCTATCTAGGAAACCCTGTTGGGTCACTTCCGGTCCCATGCCCATTGAGCCCAGTGGGATGGAATCAAGCAGCTTGAGAACCCACACAAATCTAACATGGAGCTCCTCACTCAAGGCGCTCAAAACTCCTCGGCCAAAGACAAGTTCAGTGCCCAAGCCATTTCCCGCTGCCATGGAAACCAAGTGCTCTGGCAGCACATATGTCTGAAAGTGGATATGACACCTAGGGAAGGGAGTGTGCTGGTGAATGGCAACTGCCCGAAGCAGCAGCACAGCTCTTCCAGTGGCAAAACAACTCCACCTGCCTCATGAACTTCACATACCATCAGCTGTCCTGGCAGCTATCTAGGAAACCCTGTTGGATCACTTCCGGTCCCATGCCGTTTGAGCCCAGTGGGATCTAATCAAGCAGCTTCAGCACCCACACAAAACGAACATGGAGCTCCTCACTCTAGGCGCTCAAAACTTCACGGCCAAAGACAAGTTCAGTGCCCAAGCCATTTCCCGCTGCCATGGAAACCAAGTGCTCTGGCAGCACATATGTCTGAAAGTGGATATGACACCTAGGGAAGGGAGTGTGCTGGTGAATGGCAACTGCCCGAAGCAGCAGCACAGCTCTTCCACTGCCAAAACAACTCAACCGGCCTCATGAACTTCCTGGCAGCTATCTAGGAAACCCTGTTGGGTCACTTTCGGTCCCATGCCCATTGAGCCCAGTGGGATGGAATCAAGCAGCTTGAGCACCCACACAAAACGAACATGGAGCTCCTCACTCAAGGTGCTCAATCCTCCACAACCAAAGACAAGTTCAGTGCCCAAGCCATTTCCCGCTGCCATGGAAACCAAGTGCTCTGGCAGCACATATGTCTGAAAGTGGATATGACACTTAGGGACGGGAGTGTGCTGGTAAATGGCAACTGCCCGAAGCAGCAGCACAGCTCTTCCACTGCCTAAACAACTCCACCTGCCTCATCAACTTCACATACCATCAGCTGTCCTGGCAGCTATCTAGGAAACCCTGTTGGGTCACTTCCGGTCCCATGCCCATTGAGCCCAGTGAGATGGAATCAAGCAGCTTCAGCACCCACACAAAACGAACATGGAGCTCCTCACTCAAGGCGCTAAAAACTGCATGTGCGAAAGACAAGTTCTGTGCCAAAGCCATTTCTCTCTGCAATGGAAACCAAGTGCTCTGGCAGCACATATGTCTGAAAGTGGATATGACACCTAGGGAAGGGAGTGTGCTGGTGAATGGCAACTGCCCGAAGCAGCAGCACAGCTCTTCCTCTGCCAAAACAACTCCATCTTCCTCATGAACTTCACATACCATCATCTGTCCTGGCAGCTATCTAGGAAACCCTGTTGGCTCACTTCCGGTCCCATGCCCATTGAGCCCAGTGGGATGGAATCAAGCAGCTTCAGCACCCACACAAAACGAACATGGAGCTCCTCACTCAAGGCGCTCAAAACTCCACAGCCAAAGACAAGTTCACTGCCCAAGCCATTTCCCTCTGCCATGGAAACCAAGTGCTCTGGCAGCACATATGTCTGAAAGTGGATATGACACCTACGGAAGGGAGTGTGCTGGTGAATGGCAACTGCCCGAAGCAGCAGCACAGCTCGTCCACTGCCAAAACAACTCCACCTGCCTCATGAACTTCACATACCATCATCTGTCCTTTCAGCTATCTAGGAAACCCTGTTGGCTCACTTCCGGTCCCATGCCCATTGAGCCCAGTGGGATGGAATCAAGCAGCTTGAGAACCCACACAAATCTACCATGGAGCTCCTCACTCAAGGCGCTCAAAACTCCTCGGCCAAAGACAAGTTCAGTGCCCAAGCCATTTCCCGCTGCCATGGAAACCAAGTGCTCTGGCAGCACATAAGTCTGAAAGTGGATATGACACCTAGGGAAGGGAGTGTGCTGGTGAATGGCAACTGCCCGAAGCAGCAGCACAGCTCTTCCACTGCCAAAACAACTCCACCTGCCTCATGAACTTCACATACCATCAGTTGTCCTGGCAGCTATCTAGGAAACCCTGTTGGGTCACTTCCGGTCCCATGCCCATTGAGCCCAGTGGGATCTAATCAAGCAGCTTCAGCACCCACACAAAACGAACATGGAGCTCCTCACTCTAGGCGCTCAAAACTCCACGGCCAAAGACAAGTTCAGTGCCCAAGCCATTTCCCGCTGCCATGGAAACCAAGTGCTCTGGCAGCACATATGTCTGAAAGTGGATATGACACCTAGGGAAGGGAGTGTGCTGGTGAATGGCAACTGCTTGAAGCTGCAGCACAGCTCTTCCAGTGCCAAAACAACTCCACCGGCCTCATGAACTTCACATACCATCAGCTGTCTTGGCAGCTATCTGGGAAACCCTGTTGGGTCACTTCCGGTCCCATGCCCATTGAGCCCAGTGGGATGGAATCAAGCAGCTTCAGCACAAACACAAAACTAACATGGAGCTCCTCACTCAAGGCACTCAAAACTCAATAGCCAAAGACAAGTTCAGTGCCCAAGCCATTTCCCGCTGCCATGGAAACCAAGTGCTCTGGCAGCACATATGTCTGAAAGTGGATATGACACTTAGGAAGGGAGTGTGGTGGTGAATGGCAACTTCCCAAAGCAGCAGCACAGCTCTTCCACTGCCTAAACAACTCCACCTGCCTCATGAACTTCACATACCATCAGCTGTCCTGGCAGCTATCTAGGAAACCCTGTTGGGTCACTTCTGGTCCCATGCCCATTGAGCCCAGTGGGATGGAATCAAGCAGCTTGGGCACCCACACAAAACGAACATGGAGCTCCTCACTCAAGGCGCTCAAAACTCCACAGCCAAAGACAAGTTCAGTGCCCAAGCCATTTCCCGCTGCCATGGAAACCAAGTGCTCTGGCAGCACATATGTCTGAAAGTGGATATGACACCTAGGGAAGGGAGTGTGCTGGTGAATGGCAACTGCCCGAAGCAGCAGCACAGCTCTTCCAGTGCCAAAACAACTCCACCTGCCTCATGAACTTCACATACCATCAGCTGTCCTGGCAGCTATCTAGGAAACCCTGTTGGGTCACTTCCGGTCCCATGCCCATTGAGCCCAGTGGGATGGAATCAAGCAGCTTGAGCACCCACACAAAACGAACATGGAGCTCCTCACTCAAGGCGCTCAAAACTCCACAGCCAAAGACAAGTTCAGTGCCCAAGCCATTTCCCGCTGCCATGGAAACCAAGTGCTCTGGCAGCACATATGTCTGAAAGTGGATATGACACCTAGGGAAGGAAGTGTGCTGGTGAATGGCAACTGCCCGAAGCAGCAGCACAGCTCTTCCAGTGCCAAAACAACTCCACCTGCCTCATGAACTTCACATACCATCAGCTGTCCTGGCAGCTATCTAGGAAACCCTGTTGGGTCACTTCCGGTCCCATGCCCATTGAGCCCAGTGGGATGGAATCAAGCAGCTTGAGAACCCACACAAATCTAACATAGAGCTCCTCACTCAAGGCGCTCAAAACTCCGCAGCAAAAGACAAGTTCAGTGCCCAAGCCATTTCCCGCTGCCATGGAAACCAAGTGCTCTGGCAGCACATATGTCTGAAAGTGGATATGACACCTAGGGAAGGGAGTGTGCTGGTGAATGGCAACTGCCCGAAGCAGCAGCACAGCTCTTGCAGTGGCAAAACAACTCCGTCTGCCTCATGAACTTCACATACCATCAGCTGTCCTGGCAGCTATCTAGGAAACCCTGTTGGGTCACTTCCGGTCCCATGCCCATTGAGCCCAGTGGGATGGAATCAAGCAGCTTCAGCACCCACACAAAACGAACATGGAGCTCCTCACTCAAGGCGCTCAAAACTCCACGGCCAAAGACAAGTTCAGTGCCCAAGCCATTTCCCGCTGCCATGGAAACCAAGTGCTCTGGCAGCACATATGTCTGAAAGTGGATATGACACCTAGGGAAGGGAGTGTGCTGGTGAATGGCAACTGCCCGAAGCAGCAGCACAGCTCTTCCACTGCCAAAACAACTCCATCTTCCTCATGAACTTCACATACCATCGTCTGTCCTGGCAGCTATCTAGGAAACCCTGTTGGGTCACTTCCGGTCCCATGCCCATTGAGACCAGGGGGATGGAATCAAGCAGCTTCAGCACCCACACAAAACGAACATGGAGCTCCTCACTCAAGGCGCTCAAAACTCCACAGCCAAAGACAAGTTCAGTGCCCAAGCCATTTCCCGCTGCCATGGAAACCAAGTGCTCTGGCAGCACATATGTCTGAAAGTGGATATGACACTTAGGGAAGGGAGTGTGCTGGTGAATGGCAACTGCCCGAAGCAGCAGCACAGCTCTTCCACTGCCAAAACAACTCCACCTGCCTCATGAACTTTACATACCATCAGCTGTCCTGGCAGCTATCTAGGAAACCCTGTTGGGTCACTTTCGGTCCCATGCCCATTGAGCCCAGTGGGATGGAATCAAGCAGCTTGAGCACCCACACAAAACTAACATTGAGCTCCTCACTCAAGGTGCTCAATCCTCCACAACCAAAGACAAGTTCAGTGAACAAGCCATTTCCCGCTGCCATGGAAACCAAGTGCTCTGGCAGCACATATGTCTGAAAGTGGATATGACACTTAGGGAAGGGAGTGTGCTGGTGAATGGCAACTGCCCGAAGCAGCAGCACAGCTCTTCCACTGACAAAACAACTCCACCTGCCTCATCAACTTCACATACCATCAGCTGTCCTGGCAGCTATCTAGGAAACCCTGTTTGGTCACTTCTGGTCCCATGCCCATTGAGCCCAGTGGGATGAAAACAAGCAGCTTCAGCACCCACAGAAAACTAACATGGAGCTCCTCACTCAAGGCGCTCAAAACTCCATAGCTAAAGACAAGTTCAGTGCCCAAGCTATTTCCCGCTGCCATGGAAACCAAGTGCTCTGGCAGCACATATATCTGAAAGTGGATATGACACCTAGGGAAGGGAGTGTGCTGGTGAATGGCAACTGCCCGAAGCAGCAGCACAGCTCTTCCAGTGCCAAAACAACTCCACCTGCCTCATGAACTTCACATACCATCAGCTGTCCTGGCAGCTATCTAGGAAACCCTGTTGGGTCACTTCCGGTCCCATGCCCATTGAGCCCAGTGGGATGGAATCAAGCAGCTTCAGCACCCACACAAAACGAACATGGAGCTCCTCACTCAAGGCGCTCAAAACTCCACGGCCAAAGACAAGTTCAGTGCCCAAGCCATTTCCCGCTGCCATGGAAACCAAGTGCTCTGGCAGCACATATGTCTGAAAGTGGATATGACACCTAGGGAAGGGAGTGTGCTGGTGAATGGCAACTGCCCGAAGCAGCAGCACAGCTCTTCCACTGCCAAAACAACTCCATCTTCCTCATGAACTTCACATACCATCATCTGTCCTGGCAGCTATCTAGGAAACCCTGTTGGGTCACTTCCGGTCCCATGCCCATTGAGACCAGGGGGATGGAATCAAGCAGCTTCAGCACCCACACAAAACGAACATGGAGCTCCTCACTCAAGGCGCTCAAAACTCCACAGCCAAAGACAAGTTCAGTGCCCAAGCCATTTCCCGCTGCCATGGAAACCAAGTGCTCTGGCAGCACATATGTCTGAAAGTGGATATGACACTTAGGGAAGGGAGTGTGCTGGTGAATGGCAACTGCCCGAAGCAGCAGCACAGCTCTTCCACTGCCAAAACAACTCCACCTGCCTCATGAACTTCACATACCATCAGCTGTCCTGGCAGCTATCTAGGAAACCCTGTTGGGTCACTTTCGGTCCCATGCCCATTGAGCCCAGTGGGATGGAATCAAGCAGCTTGAGCACCCACACAAAACTAACATTAAGCTCCTCACTCAAGGTGCTCAATCCTCCACAACCAAAGACAAGTTCAGTGCCCAAGCCATTTCCCGCTGCCATGGAAACCAAGTGCTCTGGCAGCACATATGTCTGAAAGTGGATATGACACTTAGGGAAGGGAGTGTGCTGGTGAATGGCAACTGCCCGAAGCAGCAGCACAGCTCTTCCACTGCCAAAACAACTCCACCTGCCTCATGAACTTCACATACCATCAGCTGTCCTGGCAGCTATCTAGGAAACCCTGTTTGGTCACTTCTGGTCCCATGCCCATTGAGCCCAGTGGGATGAAAACAAGCAGCTTCAGCACCCACAGAAAACTAACATGGAGCTCCTCACTCAAGGCGCTCAAAACTCCACAGCTAAAGACAAGTTCAGTGCCCAAGCTATTTCCCGCTGCCATGGAAACCAAGTGCTCTGGCAGCACATATATCTGAAAGTGGATATGACACCTAGGGAAGGGAGTGTGCTGGTGAATGGCAACTGCCCGAAGCAGCAGCACAGCTCTTCCAGTGCCAAAACAACTCCACCTGCCTCATCAACTTCACATACCATCAGCTGTCCTAGCAGCTATCTAGGAAACCCTGTTTGGTCACTTCCGGTCCCATGCCCATTGAGCCCAGTGGGATGGAATCAAGCAGCTTGAGCACCCACACAAATCTAACATGGAGCTCCTCACTCAAGGCGCTCAAAACTCCACAGCCAAAGACAAGTTCAGTGCCCAAGCCATTTCCCGCTGCCATGGAAACCAAGTGCTCTGGCAGCACATATGTCTGAAAGTGGATATGACACTTAGGGAAGGGAGTGTGCTGGTGAATGGCAACTGCCCGAAGCAGCAGCACAGCTCTTCCAGTGCCAAAACAACTCCACCTGCCTCATGAACTTCACATACCATCAGCTGTCCTGGCAGCTATCTAGGAAACCCTGTTGGGTCACTTCCGGTCCCATGCCCATTGAGCCCAGTGGGATGGAAACAAGCAGCTTCAGCACCCACAGAAAACTAACATGGAGCTCCTCACTCAAGGCGCTCAAAACTCCCCAGCTAAAGACAAGTTCAGTGCCCAAGCTATTTCCCGCTGCCATGGAAACCAAGTGCTCTGGCAGCACATATATCTGAAAGTGGATATGACACCTAGGGAAGGGAGTGTGCTGGTGAATGGCAACTGCCCGAAGCAGCAGCACAGCTCTTCCAGTGCCAAAACAACTCCACCTGCCTCATGAACTTCACATACCATCAGCTGTCTTGGCAGCTATCTAGGAAACCCTGTTGGGTCACTTCCGGTCCCATGCCCATTGAGCCCAGTGGGATGGAATCAAGCAGCTTCAGCACCCACACAAAACTAACATGGAGCTCCTCACTCAAGGTGCTCAAAACTCCACAGCCAAAGACAAGTTCAGTGCCGAATCCATTTCCCGCTGCCATGGAAACCAAGTGCTCTGGCAGCACATATGTCTGAAAGTGGATATGACACTTAGGGAAGGGAGTGTGCTGGTGAATGGCAACTGCCCGAAGCAGCAGCACAGCTCTTCCACTGCCAAAACAACTCCACCTGCCTCATGAACTTCACATACCATCAGCTGTCCTGGCAGCTATCTAGGAAACCCTGTTGGGTCACTTCCGGTCCCATGCCCATTGAGCCCAGTGGGATGGAAACAAGCAGCTTCAGCACCCACAGAAAACTAACATGGAGCTCCTCACTCAAGGCGCTCAAAACTCCCAAGCTAAAGACATGTTCAGTGCCCAAGCTATTTCCCGCTGCCATGGAAACCAAGTGCTGTGGCAGCACATATATCTGAAAGTGGATATGACACCTAGGGAAGGGAGTGTGCTGGTGAATGGCAACTGCCCGAAGCAGCAGCACAGCTCTTCCAGTGCCAAAACAACTCCACCTGCCTCATGAACTTCACATACCATCAGCTGTCCTGGCAGCTATCTAGGAAACCCTGTTGGGTCACTCCCGTCCCATGCCCATTGAGCCCAGTGGGATGGAATCAAGCAGCTTCAGCACCCACACAAAACGAACATGGAGCTCCTCACTCAAGGCGCTCAAAACTGCATGGCGAAAGACAAGTTCAGTGCCAAAGCCATTTAACTCTGCAGTGGAAACCAAGTGCTCTGGCAGCACATATGTCTGAAAGTGGATATGACACCTAGGGAAGGGAGTGTGCTGGTGAATGGCAACTGCCCGAAGCAGCAGGACAGCTCTTCCACTGCCAAAACAACTCCATCTTCCTCATGAACTTCACATACCATCATCTGTCCTGGCAGCTATCTAGGAAACCCTGTTGGGTCACTTCCGGTCCCATGCCCATTGAGACCAGGGGAATGGAATCAAGCAGCTTCAGCACCCACACAAAACTAACATGGAGCTCCTCACTCAAGGCGCTCAAAACTCCACAGCCAAAGACAAGTTCAGTGCCCAAGCCATTTCCCGCTGCCATGGAAACCAAGTGCTCTGGCAGCACATATGTCTGAAAGTGGATATGACACTTAGGGAAGGGAGTGTGCTCTTGAATGGCAACTGCCCGAAGCAGCAGCACAACTCTTCCAGTGCCAAAACAACTCCGTCTGCCTCATGAACTTCACATACCATCAGCTGTCCTGGCAGCTATCTAGGAAACCCTGTTGGGTCACTTCCGGTCCCATGCCCATTGAGCCCAGTGGGATGGAATCAAGCAGCTTCAGCACCCACACAAAACGAACATGGAGCTCCTCACTCAAGGTGTTCAATCCTCCACAACCAAAGACAAGTTCAGTGCCCAAGCCATTTCCCGCTGCCATGGAAACCAAGTGCTCTGGCAGCACATATGTCTGAAAGTGAATATGACACTTAGGGAAGGGAGTGTGCTGGTGAATGGCAACTGCCCGAAGCAGCAGCACAGCTCTTCCAGTGCCAAAACAACTCCACCTGCCTCATCAACTTCACATACCATCAGCTGTCCTGGCAGCTATCTAGGAAAACCTGTTGGGTCACTTTCGGTCCCATGCCCATTGAGCCCAGTGGGATGGAATCAAGCAGCTTGAGCACCCACACAAAACTAACATGGAGCTCCTCACTCAAGGTGCTCAATCCTCCACGGCCAAAGACAAGTTCAGTGCCCAAGCCATTTCCCGCTGCCATGGAAACCAAGTGCTCTGGCAGCACATATGTCCTAAAGTGGATATGACACTTAGGGAAGGGAGTGTGCTGGTGAATGGCAACTGCCCGAAGCAGCAGCACAGCTCTTCCAGTGCCAAAACAACTCCACCTGCCTCATGAACTTCACATACCATCAGCTGTCCTGGCAGCTATCTAGGAAACCCTGTTTGGTCACTTCTGGTCCCATGCCCATTGAGCCCAATGGGATGGAAACAAGCAGCTTCAGCACCCACAGAAAACTAACATGGAGCTCCTCACTCAAGGCGCTCAAAACTTCCCAGCTAAAGACAAGTTCAGTGCCCAAGCCATTTCCCGCTGCCATGGAAACCAAGTGCTCTGGCAGCACATATATCTGAAAGTGGATATGACACCTAGGGAAGGGAGTGTGCTGGTGAATGGCAACTGCCTGAAGCAGCAGCACAGCTCTTCCAGTGCCAAAACAACTCCACCTGCCTCATCAACTTCACATACCATCAGCTGTCCTGGCAGCTATCTAGGAAACCCTGTTGGGTCACTTCCGGTCCCATGCCCATTGAGCCCAGTGGGATGGAATCAAGCAGCTTGAGCACCCACACATAACGAACATGGAGCTCCTCACTCAAGGCGCTCAAAACTCCACAGCCAAAGACAAGTTCAGTGCCCAAGCCATTTCCCGCTGCCATGGAAACCAAGTGCTCTGGCAGCACATATATCTGAAAGTGGATATGACACCTAGGGAAGGGAGTGTGCTGGTGAATGGCAAGTGCCCGAAGCAGCAGCACAGCTCTTCCACTGCCAAAACAACTCCACCTGCCTCATGAACTTCACATACCATCAGCTGTCTTGGCAGCTATCTAGGAAACCCTGTTGGGTCACTTCCGGTCCCATGCCCATTGAGCCCACTGGGATCTAATCAAGCAGCTTCAGCACCCACACAAAACGAACATGGAGCTCCTCTCTCAAGGCGCTCAAAACTCCGCAGCCAAAGACAAGTTCAGTGCCCAAGCCATTTCCCTCTGCAATGGAAACCAAGTGCTCTGGCAGCACATAGGTCTGAAAGTGGATATGACACCTAGGGAAGGGTGTGCGCTGGTGAATGGCAACTGCCCGAAGCAGCAGCACAGCTCTTCCAGTGCCAAAACAACTCCACCTGCCTCATCAACTTCACATATCATCATCTGTCCTGGCAGCTATCTAGGAAACCCGGTTGGGTCACTTCCGGTCCCATGCCCATTGAGCCCAGTGGGATGGATTCAAGCAGCTTCAGCACCCACACAAAACGAACATGGAGCTCCTCACTCAAGGCGCTCAAAACTCCACGGCCAAAGACAAGTTCAGTGCCCAAGCCATTTTTCGCTGCCATGGAAACCAAGTGCTCTGGCAGCACATATGTCTGAAAGTGGATATGACACCTAGGGAAGGGAGTGTGCTGGTGAATGGCAATTGCCCGAAGCAGCAGCACAGCTCTTCCAGTGCCAAAACAACTCCACCTGCCTCATGAACTTCACATACCATCAGCTGTCCTGGCAGCTATCTAGGAAACCCTGTTGGGTCACTTCCGGTCCCATGCCCATTGAGCCCAGTGGGATTGAATCAAGCAGCTTCAGCACCCACACAAAACTAACATGGAGCTCCTCACTCAAGACGCTGAAAACTCCACAGCCAAAGACAAGTTCAGTGCCCAAGCCATTTCCCGCTGCCATGGAAACCAAGTGCTCTGGCAGCACATATGTCTGAAAGTGGATATGACACCTAGGGAAGGGAGTGTGCTGGTGAATGGCAACTGCCCGAAGCAGCAGCACAGCTCTTCCACTGCCAAAACAACTCCACCTGCCTCATGAACTTCACATACCTTCAGCTGTCCTCACAGCTATCTAGGAAACCCTGTTGGGTCACTTCTGGTCCCATGCCCATTGAGCCCAGTGGGATGGAATCAAGCAGCTTGAGCACCCACACAAAACGAACATGGAGCTCCTCACTCAAGGCGCTCAAAACTCCACGGCCAAAGACAAGTTCAGTGCCCAAGCCATTTCCCGCTGCCATGGAAACCAAGTGCTCTGGCAGCACATATGTCTGAAAGTGGATATGACACCTAGGGAAGGGAGTGTGCTGGTGAATGGCAACTGCCCGAAGCAGCAGCACAGCTCTTCCAGTGCCAAAACAACTCCACCTGCCTCATCAACTTCACATACCATCAGCTGTCCTGGCAGCTATCTAGGAAACCCTGTTGGGTCACTTCCGGTCCCATGCCCATTGAGCCCAGTGGGATGGAATCAAGCAGCTTCAGCACCCACACAAAACGAACATGGAGCTCCTCACTCAAGGCGCTCAAAACTCCACAGCCAAAGACAAGTTCAGTGCCCAAGCCATTTCCCGCTGCCATGGAAACCAAGTGCTCTGGCAGCACATATGTCTGAAAGTGGATATGACACCTAGGGAAGGGAGTGTGCTGGTGAATGGCAACTGCCCGAAGCAGCAGCACAGCTCTTCCACTGCCAAAACAACTCCACCTGCCTCATGAACTTCACATACCATCAGCTGTCTTGGCAGCTATCTAGGAAACCCTGTTGGGTCACTTCCGGTCCCATGCCCATTGAGCCCAGTAGGATGGAATCAAGCAGCTTCAGCACCCACACAAAACGAACATGGAGCTCCTCTCTCAATGCGCTCAAAACTCCGCAGCCAAAGACAAGTTCAGTGCCCAAGCCATTTCCTGCTGTCATGGAAACCAAGTGCTCTGGGAGCACATATATCTGAAAGTGGATATGACACCTAGGGAAGGGTGTGCGCTGGTGAATGGCAACTGCCCGAAGCAGCAGCACAGCTCTTCCAGTGCCAAAACAACTCCACCTGCCTCAAGAACTTCACATATCATCATCTGTCCTGGCAGCTATCTAGGAAACCCTGTTGGGTCACTTCCGGTCCCATGCCCATTGAGCCCAGTGGGATGGATTCAAGCAGCTTCAGCACCCACACAAAACGAACATGGAGCTCCTCACTCAAGGCGCTCAAAACTCCACGGCCAAAGACAAGTTCAGTGCCCAAGCCATTTTTCGCTGCCATGGAAACCAAGTGCTCTGGCAGCACATATGTCTGAAAGTGGATATGACACCTAGGGAAGGGAGTGTGCTGGTGAATGGCAATTGCCCGAAGCAGCAGCACAGCTCTTCCAGTGCCAAAACAACTCCACCTGCCTCATGAACTTCACATACCATCAGCTGTCCTGGCAGCTATCTAGGAAACCCTGTTGGGTCACTTCCGGTCCCATGCCCATTGAGCCCAGTGGGATTGAATCAAGCAGCTTCAGCACCCACACAAAACTAACATGGAGCTCCTCACTCAAGACGCTGAAAACTCCACAGCCAAAGACAAGTTCAGTGCCGAAGCCATTTCCCGCTGCCATGGAAACCAAGTGCTCTGGCAGCACATATGTCTGAAAGTGGATATGACACCTAGGGAAGGGAGTGTGCTGGTGAATGGCAACTGCCCGAAGCAGCAGCACAGCTCTTCCACTGCCAAAACAACTCCACCTGCCTCATGAACTTCACATACCTTCAGCTGTCCTCGCAGCTATCTAGGAAACCCTGTTGGGTCACTTCTGGTCCCATGCCCATTGAGCCCAGTGGGATGGAATCAAGCAGCTTGAGCACCCACACAAAACGAACATGGAGCTCCTCACTCAAGGCGCTCAAAACTCCACGGCCAAAGACAAGTTCAGTGCCCAAGCCATTTCCCGCTGCCATGGAAACCAAGTGCTCTGGCAGCACATATGTCTGAAAGTGGATATGACACCTAGGGAAGGGAGTGTGCTGGTGAATGGCAACTGCCCGAAGCAGCAGCACAGCTCTTCCAGTGCCAAAACAACTCCACCTGCCTCATCAACTTCACATACCATCAGCTGTCCTGGCAGCTATCTAGGAAACCCTGTTGGGTCACTTCCGGTCCCATGCCCATTGAGCCCAGTGGGATGGAATCAAGCAGCTTCAGCACCCACACAAAACGAACATGGAGCTCCTCACTCAAGGCGCTCAAAACTCCACAGCCAAAGACAAGTTCAGTGCCCAAGCCATTTCCCGCTGCCATGGAAACCAAGTGCTCTGGCAGCACATATGTCTGAAAGTGGATATGACACCTAGGGAAGGGAGTGTGCTGGTGAATGGCAACTGCCCGAAGCAGCAGCACAGCTCTTCCACTGCCAAAACAACTCCACCTGCCTCATGAACTTCACATACCATCAGCTGTCTTGGCAGCTATCTAGGAAACCCTGTTGGGTCACTTCCGGTCCCATGCCCATTGAGCCCAGTAGGATGGAATCAAGCAGCTTCAGCACCCACACAAAACGAACATGGAGCTCCTCTCTCAATGCGCTCAAAACTCCGCAGCCAAAGACAAGTTCAGTGCCCAAGCCATTTCCTGCTGTCATGGAAACCAAGTGCTCTGGGAGCACATATATCTGAAAGTGGATATGACACCTAGGGAAGGGTGTGCGCTGGTGAATGGCAACTGCCCGAAGCAGCAGCACAGCTCTTCCAGTGCCAAAACAACTCCACCTGCCTCATGAACTTCACATATCATCATCTGTCCTGGCAGCTATCTAGGAAACCCTGTTGGGTCACTTCCGGTCCCATGCCCATTGAGCCCAGTGGGATGGATTCAAGCAGCTTCAGCACCCACACAAAACGAACATGGAGCTCCTCACTCAAGGCGCTCAAAACTCCACGGCCAAAGACAAGTTCAGTGCCCAAGCCATTTTTCGCTGCCATGGAAACCAAGTGCTCTGGCAGCACATATGTCTGAAAGTGGATATGACACCTAGGGAAGGGAGTGTGCTGGTGAATGGCAATTGCCCGAAGCAGCAGCACAGCTCTTCCAGTGCCAAAACAACTCCACCTGCCTCATGAACTTCACATACCATCAGCTGTCCTGGCAGCTATCTAGGAAACCCTGTTGGGTCACTTCCGGTCCCATGCCCATTGAGCCCAGTGGGATGGAATCAAGCAGCTTCAGCACCCACACAAAACTAACATGGAGCTCCTCACTCAAGACGCTGAAAACTCCACAGCCAAAGACAAGTTCAGTGCCGAAGCCATTTCCCGCTGCCATGGAAACCAAGTGCTCTGGCAGCACATATGTCTGAAAGTGGATATGACACCTAGGGAAGGGAGTGTGCTGGTGAATGGCAACTGCCCGAAGCAGCAGCACAGCTCTTCCACTGCCAAAACAACTCCACCTGCCTCATGAACTTCACATACCTTCAGCTGTCCTCGCAGCTATCTAGGAAACCCTGTTGGGTCACTTCTGGTCCCATGCCCATTGAGCCCAGTGGGATGGAATCAAGCAGCTTGAGCACCCACACAAAACGAACATGGAGCTCCTCACTCAAGGCGCTCAAAACTCCACGGCCAAAGACAAGTTCAGTGCCCAAGCCATTTCCCGCTGCCATGGAAACCAAGTGCTCTGGCAGCACATATGTCTGAAAGTGGATATGACACCTAGGGAAGGGAGTGTGCTGGTGAATGGCAACTGCCCGAAGCAGCAGCACAGCTCTTCCAGTGCCAAAACAACTCCACCTGCCTCATCAACTTCACATACCATCAGCTGTCCTGGCAGCTATCTAGGAAACCCTGTTGGGTCACTTCCGGTCCCATGCCCATTGAGCCCAGTGGGATGGAATCAAGCAGCTTCAGCACCCACACAAAACGAACATGGAGCTCCTCACTCAAGGCGCTCAAAACTCCACAGCCAAAGACAAGTTCAGTGCCCAAGCCATTTCCCGCTGCCATGGAAACCAAGTGCTCTGGCAGCACATATGTCTGAAAGTGGATATGACACCTAGGGAAGGGAGTGTGCTGGTGAATGGCAACTGCCCGAAGCAGCAGCACAGCTCTTCCACTGCCAAAACAACTCCACCTGCCTCATGAACTTCACATACCATCAGCTGTCTTGGCAGCTATCTAGGAAACCCTGTTGGGTCACTTCAGGTCCCATGCCCATTGAGCCCAGTAGGATGGAATCAAGCAGCTTCAGCACCCACACAAAACGAACATGGAGCTCCTCTCTCAATGCGCTCAAAACTCCGCAGCCAAAGACAAGTTCAGTGCCCAAGCCATTTCCTGCTGTCATGGAAACCAAGTGCTCTGGGAGCACATATATCTGAAAGTGGATATGACACCTAGGGAAGGGTGTGCGCTGGTGAATGGCAACTGCCCGAAGCAGCAGCACAGCTCTTCCAGTGCCAAAACAACTCCACCTGCCTCATGAACTTCACATATCATCATCTGTCCTGGCAGCTATCTAGGAAACCCTGTTGGGTCACTTCCGGTCCCATGCCCATTGAGCCCAGTGGGATGGATTCAAGCAGCTTCAGCACCCACACAAAACGAACATGGAGCTCCTCACTCAAGGCGCTCAAAACTCCACGGCCAAAGACAAGTTCAGAGCCCAAGCCATTTTTCGCTGCCATGGAAACCAAGTGCTCTGGCAGCACATATGTCTGAAAGTGGATATGACACCTAGGGAAGGGAGTGTGCTGGTGAATGGCAATTGCCCGAAGCAGCAGCACAGCTCTTCCAGTGCCAAAACAACTCCACCTGCCTCATGAACTTCACATACCATCAGCTGTCCTGGCAGCTATCTAGGAAACCCTGTTGGGTCACTTCCGGTCCCATGCCCATTGAGCCCAGTGGGATGGAATCAAGCAGCTTCAGCACCCACACAAAACTAACATGGAGCTCCTCACTCAAGACGCTGAAAACTCCACAGCCAAAGACAAGTTCAGTGCCGAAGCCATTTCCCGCTGCCATGGAAACCAAGTGCTCTGGCAGCACATATGTCTGAAAGTGGATATGACACCTAGGGAAGGGAGTGTGCTGGTGAATGGCAACTGCCCGAAGCAGCAGCACAGCTCTTCCACTGCCAAAACAACTCCACCTGCCTCATGAACTTCACATACCTTCAGCTGTCCTCGCAGCTATCTAGGAAACCCTGTTGGGTCACTTCTGGTCCCATGCCCATTGAGCCCAGTGGGATGGAATCAAGCAGCTTGAGCACCCACACAAAACGAACATGGAGCTCCTCACTCAAGGCGCTCAAAACTCCACGGCCAAAGACAAGTTCAGTGCCCAAGCCATTTCCCGCTGCCATGGAAACCAAGTGCTCTGGCAGCACATATGTCTGAAAGTGGATATGACACCTAGGGAAGGGAGTGTGCTGGTGAATGGCAACTGCCCGAAGCAGCAGCACAGCTCTTCCAGTGCCAAAACAACTCCACCTGCCTCATCAACTTCACATACCATCAGCTGTCCTGGCAGCTATCTAGGAAACCCTGTTGGGTCACTTCCGGTCCCATGCCCATTGAGCCCAGTGGGATGGAATCAAGCAGCTTCAGCACCCACACAAAACGAACATGGAGCTCCTCACTCAAGACGCTCAAAACTCCACAGCCAAAGACAAGTTCAGTGCCCAAGCCATTTCCCGCTGCCATGGAAACCAAGTGCTCTGGCAGCACATATGTCTGAAAGTGGATATGACACCTAGGGAAGGGAGTGTGCTGGTGAATGGCAACTGCCCGAAGCAGCAGCACAGCTCTTCCACTGCCAAAACAACTCCACCTGCCTCATGAACTTCACATACCATCAGCTGTCTTGGCAGCTATCTAGGAAACCCTGTTGGGTCACTTCAGGTCCCATGCCCATTGAGCCCAGTAGGATGGAATCAAGCAGCTTCAGCACCCACACAAAACGAACATGGAGCTCCTCTCTCAATGCGCTCAAAACTCCGCAGCCAAAGACAAGTTCAGTGCCCAAGCCATTTCCTGCTGTCATGGAAACCAAGTGCTCTGGGAGCACATATATCTGAAAGTGGATATGACACCTAGGGAAGGGTGTGCGCTGGTGAATGGCAACTGCCCGAAGCAGCAGCACAGCTCTTCCAGTGCCAAAACAACTCCACCTGCCTCATGAACTTCACATATCATCATCTGTCCTGGCAGCTATCTAGGAAACCCTGTTGGGTCACTTCCGGTCCCATGCCCATTGAGCCCAGTGGGATGGATTCAAGCAGCTTCAGCACCCACACAAAACGAACATGGAGCTCCTCACTCAAGGCGCTCAAAACTCCACGGCCAAAGACAAGTTCAGTGCCCAAGCCATTTTTCGCTGCCATGGAAACCAAGTGCTCTGGCAGCACATATGTCTGAAAGTGGATATGACACCTAGGGAAGGGAGTGTGCTGGTGAATGGCAATTGCCCGAAGCAGCAGCACAGCTCTTCCAGTGCCAAAACAACTCCACCTGCCTCATGAACTTCACATACCATCAGCTGTCCTGGCAGCTATCTAGGAAACCCTGTTGGGTCACTTCCGGTCCCATGCCCATTGAGCCCAGTGGGATGGAATCAAGCAGCTTCAGCACCCACACAAAACTAACATGGAGCTCCTCACTCAAGACGCTGAAAACTCCACAGCCAAAGACAAGTTCAGTGCCGAAGCCATTTCCCGCTGCCATGGAAACCAAGTGCTCTGGCAGCACATATGTCTGAAAGTGGATATGACACCTAGGGAAGGGAGTGTGCTGGTGAATGGCAACTGCCCGAAGCAGCAGCACAGCTCTTCCACTGCCAAAACAACTCCACCTGCCTCATGAACTTCACATACCTTCAGCTGTCCTCGCAGCTATCTAGGAAACCCTGTTGGGTCACTTCTGGTCCCATGCCCATTGAGCCCAGTGGGATGGAATCAAGCAGCTTCAGCACCCACACAAAACGAACATGGAGCTCCTCACTCAAGGCGCTCAAAACTCCACGGCCAAAGACAAGTTCAGTGCCCAAGCCATTTCCCGCTGCCATGGAAACCAAGTGCTCTGGCAGCACATATGTCTGAAAGTGGATATGACACCTAGGGAAGGGAGTGTGCTGGTGAATGGCAACTGCCCGAAGCAGCAGCACAGCTCTTACAGTGCCAAAACAACTCCACCTGCCTCATGAACTTCACATACCATCAGCTGTCCTGGCAGCTATCTAGGAAACCCTGTTGGGTCACTTCCGGTCCCATGCCCATTGAGCCCAGTGGGATTGAATCAAGCAGCTTCAGCACCCACACAAAACTAACATGGAGCTCCTCACTCAAGGCGCTCAAAACTCCACAGCCAAAGACAAGTTCAGTGCCGAAGCCATTTCCCGCTGCCATGGAAACCAAGTGCTCTGGCAGCACATATGTCTGAAAGTGGATATGACACCTAGGGAAGGGAGTGTGCTGCTGAATGGCAACTGCCCGAAGCAGCAGCACAGCTCTTCCACCGCCAAAACAACTCCACCTGCCTCATGAACTTCACATACCATCAGCTGTCCTGGCAGCTATCTAGGAAACCCTGTTGGGTCACTTCCGGTCCCATGCCCATTGAGCCCAGTGGGATGGAATCAAGCAGCTTCAGCACCCACACAAAACGAACATGGAGCTCCTCACTCAAGGCGCTCAAAATTTCACAGCCAAAGACAAGTTCAGTGCCGAAGCCATTTATCTCTCTGCAATGGAAACCAAGTGCTCTGGCAGCACATATGTCTGAAAGTGGATATGACACCTAGGGAAGGGCGTGTGGTGGTAAATGGCAACTGCCCGAAGCAGCAGCACAGCTCTTCCACTGCCAAAACAACTCCACCTGCCTCATGAACTTCACATACCATCAGCTGTCCTGGCAGCTATCTAGGAAACCCTGTTGGGTCACTTCTGGTCCCATGCCCATTGAGCCCAGGGGGATGGAATCAAGCAGCTTCAGCACCCACACAAAACGAACATGGAGCTCCTCACTCAAGACGCTGAAAACTCCACAGCCAAAGACAAGTTCAGTGCCGAAGCCATTTCCCGCTGCCATGGAAACCAAGTGCTCTGGCAGCACATATGTCTGAAAGTGGATATGACACCTAGGGAAGGGAGTGTGCTGGTGAATGGCAACTGCCCGAAGCAGCAGCACAGCTCTTCCAGTGCCAAAACAACTCCACCTGCCTCATGAACTTCACATACCTTCAGCTGTCCTCGCAGCTATCTAGGAAACCCTGTTGGGTCACTTCTGGTCCCATGCCCATTGAGCCCAGTGGGATGGAATCAAGCAGCTTGAGCACCCACACAAAACGAACATGGAGCTCCTCACTCAAGGCGCTCAAAACTCCACGGCCAAAGACAAGTTCAGTGCCCAAGCCATTTCCCGCTGCCATGGAAACCAAGTGCTCTGGCAGCACATATGTCTGAAAGTGGATATGACACCTAGGGAAGGGAGTGTGCTGGTGAATGGCAACTGCCCGAAGCAGCAGCACAGCTCTTCCAGTGCCAAAACAACTCCACCTGCCTCATCAACTTCACATACCATCAGCTGTCCTGGCAGCTATCTAGGAAACCCTGTTGGGTCACTTCCGGTCCCATGCCCATTGAGCCCAGTGGGATGGAATCAAGCAGCTTCAGCACCCACACAAAACGAACATGGAGCTCCTCACTCAAGGCGCTCAAAACTCCACGGCCAAAGACAAGTTCAGTGCCCAAGCCATTTCCCGCTGCCATGGAAACCAAGTGCTCTGGCAGCACATATGTCTGAAAGTGGATATGACACCTAGGGAAGGGAGTGTGCTGGTGAATGGCAACTGCCCGAAGCAGCAGCACAGCTCTTCCACTGCCAAAACAACTCCACCTGCCTCATGAACTTCACATACCATCAGCTGTCTTGGCAGCTATCTAGGAAACCCTGTTGGGTCACTTCCGGTCCCATGCCCATTGAGCCCAGTGGGATGGAATCAAGCAGCTTCAGCACCCACACAAAACGAACATGGAGCTCCTCTCTCAATGCGCTCAAAACTCCGCAGCCAAAGACAAGTTCAGTGCCCAAGCCATTTCCTGCTGTCATGGAAACCAAGTGCTCTGGGAGCACATATATCTGAAAGTGGATATGACACCTAGGGAAGGGTGTGCGCTGGTGAATGGCAACTGCCCGAAGCAGCAGCACAGCTCTTCCAGTGCCAAAACAACTCCACCTGCCTCATGAACTTCACATATCATCATCTGTCCTGGCAGCTATCTAGGAAACCCTGTTGGGTCACTTCCGGTCCCATGCCCATTGAGCCCAGTGGGATGGATTCAAGCAGCTTCAGCACCCACACAAAACGAACATGGAGCTCCTCACTCAAGGCGCTCAAAACTCCACGGCCAAAGACAAGTTCAGTGCCCAAGCCATTTTTCGCTGCCATGGAAACCAAGTGCTCTGGCAGCACATATGTCTGAAAGTGGATATGACACCTAGGGAAGGGAGTGTGCTGGTGAATGGCAATTGCCCGAAGCAGCAGCACAGCTCTTCCAGTGCCAAAACAACTCCACCTGCCTCATGAACTTCACATACCATCAGCTGTCCTGGCAGCTATCTAGGAAACCCTGTTGGGTCACTTCCGGTCCCATGCCCATTGAGCCCAGTGGGATGGAATCAAGCAGCTTCAGCACCCACACAAAACTAACATGGAGCTCCTCACTCAAGACGCTGAAAACTCCACAGCCAAAGACAAGTTCAGTGCCGAAGCCATTTCCCGCTGCCATGGAAACCAAGTGCTCTGGCAGCACATATGTCTGAAAGTGGATATGACACCTAGGGAAGGGAGTGTGCTGGTGAATGGCAACTGCCCGAAGCAGCAGCACAGCTCTTCCACTGCCAAAACAACTCCACCTGCCTCATGAACTTCACATACCTTCAGCTGTCCTCGCAGCTATCTAGGAAACCCTGTTGGGTCACTTCTGGTCCCATGCCCATTGAGCCCAGTGGGATGGAATCAAGCAGCTTCAGCACCCACACAAAACGAACATGGAGCTCCTCACTCAAGGCGCTCAAAACTCCACGGCCAAAGACAAGTTCAGTGCCCAAGCCATTTCCCGCTGCCATGGAAACCAAGTGCTCTGGCAGCACATATGTCTGAAAGTGGATATGACACCTAGGGAAGGGAGTGTGCTGGTGAATGGCAACTGCCCGAAGCAGCAGCACAGCTCTTCCAGTGCCAAAACAACTCCACCTGCCTCATGAACTTCACATACCATCAGCTGTCCTGGCAGCTATCTAGGAAACCCTGTTGGGTCACTTCCGGTCCCATGCCCATTGAGCCCAGTGGGATTGAATCAAGCAGCTTCAGCACCCACACAAAACTAACATGGAGCTCCTCACTCAAGGCGCTCAAAACTCCACAGCCAAAGACAAGTTCAGTGCCCAAGCCATTTCCCGCTGCCATGGAAACCAAGTGCTCTGGCAGCACATATGTCTGAAAGTGGATATGACACCTAGGGAAGGGAGTGTGCTGCTGAATGGCAACTGCCCGAAGCAGCAGCACAGCTCTTCCACCGCCAAAACAACTCCACCTGCCTCATGAACTTCACATACCATCATCTGTCCTGGCAGCTATCTAGGAAACCCTGTTGGGTCACTTCCGGTCCCATGCCCATTGAGCCCAGTGGGATGGAATCAAGCAGCTTCAGCACCCACACAAAACGAACATGGAGCTCCTCACTCAAGGCGCTCAAAATTTCACAGCCAAAGACAAGTTCAGTGCCGAAGCCATTTATCTCTCTGCAATGGAAACCAAGTGCTCTGGCAGCACATATGTCTGAAAGTGGATATGACACCTAGGGAAGGGCGTGTGGTGGTAAATGGCAACTGCCCGAAGCAGCAGCACAGCTCTTCCACTGCCAAAACAACTCCACCTGCCTCATGAACTTCACATACCATCAGCTGTCTTGGCAGCTATCTAGGAAACCCTGTTGGGTCACTTCTGGTCCCATGCCCATTGAGCCCAGGGGGATGGAATCAAGCAGCTTCAGCACCCACACAAAACGAACATGGAGCTCCTCACTCAAGGCGCTCAAAACTCGACGGCCAAAGACAAGTTCAGTGCCCAAGCCATTTCCCGCTGCCATGGAAACCAAGTGCTCTGGCAGCACATATGTCTGAAAGTGGATATGACACTTAGGGAAGGGAGTGTGCTGGTGAATGGCAACTGCCCGAAGCAGCAGCACAGCTCTTCCAGTGCCAAAACAACTCCACCTGCCTCATGAACTTCACATACCATCAGCTGTCCTGGCAGCTATCTAGGAAACCCTGTTTGGTCACTTCTGGTCCCATGCCCATTGAGCCCAATGGGATGGAAACAAGCAGCTTCAGCACCCACAGAAAACTAACATGGAGCTCCTCACTCAAGGCGCTCAAAACTCCGCAGCTAAAGACAAGTTCAGTGCCCAAGCCATTTCCCGCTGCCATGGAAACCAAGTGCTCTGGCAGCACATATATCTGAAAGTGGATATGACACCTAGGGAAGGGAGTGTGCTGGTGAATGGCAACTGCCTGAAGCAGCAGCACAGCTCTTCCAGTGCCAAAACAACTCCACCTGCCTCATCAACTTCACATACCATCAGCTGTCCTGGCACCTATCTAGGAAACCCTGTTGGGTCACTTCCGGTCCCATGCCCATTGAGCCCAGTGGGATGGAATCAAGCAGCTTGAGCACCCACACATAACGAACATGGAGCTCCTCACTCAAGGCGCTCAAAACTCCACAGCCAAAGACAAGTTCAGTGCCCAAGCCATTTCCCGCTGCTATGGAAAGCAAGTGCTCTGGCAGCACATATATCTGAAAGTGGATATGACACCTAGGGAAGGGAGTGTGCTGGTGAATGGCAAGTGCCCGAAGCAGCAGCACAGCTCTTCCACTGCCAAAACAACTCCACCTGCCTCATGAACTTCACATACCATCAGCTGTCTTGGCAGCTATCTAGGAAACCCTGTTGGGTCACTTCCGGTCCCATGCCCATTGAGCCCAGTGGGATGGAATCAAGCAGCTTCAGCACCCACACAAAACGAACATGGAGCTCCTCTCTCAAGGCGCTCAAAACTCCGCAGCCAAAAACAAGTTCAGTGCCCAAGCCATTTCCCTCTGCAATGGAAACCAAGTGCTCTGGGAGCACATACATCTGAAAGTGGATATGACACCTAGGGAAGGGTGTGCGCTGGTGAATGGCAACTGCCCGAAGCAGCAGCACAGCTCTTCCAGTGCCAAAACAACTCCACCTGCCTCATGAACTTCACATATCATCATCTGTCCTGGCAGCTATCTAGGAAACCCGGTTGGGTCACTTCCGGTCCCATGCCCATTGAGCCCAGTGGGATGGATTCAAGCAGCTTCAGCACCCACACAAAACGAACATGGAGCTCCTCACTCAAGGCGCAAAACTCCACGGCCAAAGACAAGTTCAGTGCCCAAGCCATTTTTCGCTGCCATGGAAACCAAGTGCTCTGGCAGCACATATGTCTGAAAGTGGATATGACACCTAGGGAAGGGAGTGTGCTGGTGAATGGCAATTGCCCGAAGCAGCAGCACAGCTCTTCCAGTGCCAAAACAACTCCACCTGCCTCATGAACTTCACATACCATCAGCTGTCCTGGCAGCTATCTAGGAAACCCTGTTGGGTCACTTCCGGTCCCATGCCCATTGAGCCCAGTGGGATTGAATCAAGCAGCTTCAGCACCCACACAAAACTAACATGGAGCTCCTCACTCAAGACGCTGAAAACTCCACAGCCAAAGACAAGTTCAGTGCCGAAGCCATTTCCCGCTGCCATGGAAACCAAGTGCTCTGGCAGCACATATGTCTGAAAGTGGATATGACACCTAGGGAAGGGAGTGTGCTGGTGAATGGCAACTGCCCGAAGCAGCAGCACAGCTCTTCCACTGCCAAAACAACTCCACCTGCCTCATGAACTTCACATACCTTCAGCTGTCCTCGCAGCTATCTAGGAAACCCTGTTGGGTCACTTCCGGTCCCATGCCCATTGAGCCCAGTGGGATGGAATCAAGCAGCTTGAGCACCCACACAAAACGAACATGGAGCTCCTCACTCAAGGCGCTCAAAACTCCACGGCCAAAGACAAGTTCAGTGCCCAAGCCATTTCCCGCTGCCATGGAAACCAAGTGCTCTGGCAGCACATATGTCTGAAAGTGGATATGACACCTAGGGAAGGGAGTGTGCTGGTGAATGGCAACTGCCCGAAGCAGCAGCACAGCTCTTCCAGTGCCAAAACAACTCCACCTGCCTCATGAACTTCACATACCATTAGCTGTCTTGGCAGCTATCTAGGAAACCCTCTTGGGTCACTTCCGGTCCCATGCCCATTGAGCCCAGTGGGATGGAATCAAGCAGCTTCAGCACCCACACAAAACGAACATGGAGCTCCTCTCTCAAGGCGCTCAAAACTCCGCAGCCAAAGACAAGTTCAGTGCCCAAGCCATTTCCCTCTGCAATGGAAACCAAGTGCTCTGGGAGCACATATATCTGAAAGTGGATATGACACCTAGGGAAGGGTGTGCGCTGGTGAATGGCAACTGCCCGAAGCAGCAGCACAGCTCTTCCAGTGCCAAAACAACTCCACCTGCCTCATGAACTTCACATATCATCATCTGTCCTGGCAGCTATCTAGGAAACCCTGTTGGGTCACTTCCGGTCCCATGCCCATTGAGCCCAGTGGGATGGAATCAAGCAGCTTCAGCACCCACACAAAACGAACATGGAGCTCCTCACTCAAGGCGCTCAAAACTCCACGGCCAAAGACAAGTTCAGTGCCCAAGCCATTTTTCGCTGCCATGGAAACCAAGTGCTCTGGCAGCACATATGTCTGAAAGTGGATATGACACCTAGGGAAGGGAGTGTGCTGGTGAATGGCAATTGCCCGAAGCAGCAGCACAGCTCTTCCAGTGCCAAAACAACTCCACCTGCCTCATGAACTTCACATACCATCAGCTGTCCTGGCAGCTATCTAGGAAACCCTGTTGGGTCACTTCCGGTCCCATGCCCATTGAGCCCAGTGGGATGGAATCAAGCAGCTTCAGCACCCACACAAAACTAACATGGAGCTCCTCACTCAAGACGCTGAAAACTCCACAGCCAAAGACAAGTTCAGTGCCGAAGCCATTTCCCGCTGCCATGGAAACCAAGTGCTCTGGCAGCACATATGTCTGAAAGTGGATATGACACCTAGGGAAGGGAGTGTGCTGGTGAATGGCAACTGCCCGAAGCAGCAGCACAGCTCTTCCACTGCCAAAACAACTCCACCTGCCTCATGAACTTCACATACCTTCAGCTGTCCTCGCAGCTATCTAGGAAACCCTGTTGGGTCACTTCTGGTCCCATGCCCATTGAGCCCAGTGGGATGGAATCAAGCAGCTTGAGCACCCACACAAAACGAACATGGAGCTCCTCACTCAAGGCGCTCAAATCTCCACGGCCAAAGACAAGTTCAGTGCCCAAGCCATTTCCCGCTGCCATGGAAACCAAGTGCTCTGGCAGCACATATGTCTGAAAGTGGATATGACACCTAGGGAAGGGAGTGTGCTGGTGAATGGCAACTGCCCGAAGCAGCAGCACAGCTCTTCCAGTGCCAAAACAACTCCACCTGCCTCATCAACTTCACATACCATTAGCTGTCCTGGCAGCTATCTAGGAAACCCTGTTGGGTCACTTCCGGTCCCATGCCCATTGAGCCCAGTGGGATGGAATCAAGCAGCTTCAGCACCCACACAAAACTAACATGGAGCTCCTCACTCAAGGCGCTCAAAACTCCACAGCCAAAGACAAGTTCAGTGCCCAAGCCATTTCCCGCTGCCATGGAAACCAAGTGCTCTGGCAGCACATATGTCTGAAAGTGGATATGACACCTAGGGAAGGGAGTGTGGTGATGAATGGCAACTGCCCGAAGCAGCAGCACAGCTCTTCCACTGCCAAAACAACTCCACCTGCCTCATCAACTTCACATACCATCAGCTGTCCTGGCAGCTATCTAGGAAACCCTGTTGGGTCACTTCCGGTCCCATGCCCATTGAGCCCAGTGGGATGGAATCAAGCAGCTTCAGCACCCACACAAAACGAACATGGAGCTCCTCACTCAAGGCGCTCAAAATTTCACAGCCAAAGACAAGTTCAGTGCCGAAGCCATTTATCTCTCTGCAATGGAAACCAAGTGCTCTGGCAGCACATGTCTGAAAGTGGATATGACACCTAGGGAAGGGAGTGTGCTGGTGAATGGCAACTGCCCAAAGCAGCAGCACAGCTCTTCCAGTGCCAAAACAACTCCACCTGCCTCATGAACTTCACATACCATCAGCTGTCCTGGCAGCTATCTAGGAAACCCTGTTGGGTCACTTCGGGTCCCATGCCCATTGAGCCCAGTGGGATGGAATCAAGCAGCTTCAGCACCCACACAAAACGAACATGGAGCTCCTCACTCAAGGCGCTCAAAACTCCACGGCCAAAGACAAGTTCAGTGCCCAAGCCATTTCCCGCTGCCATGGAAACCAAGTGCTCTGGCAGCACATATGTCTGAAAGTGGATATGACACCTAGGGAAGGGAGTGTGCTGGTGAATGGCAACTGCCCGAAGCAGCAGCACAGCTCTTCCAGTGCCAAAACAACTCCACCTGCCTCATCAACTTCACATACCATCAGCTGTCCTGGCAGCTATCTAGGAAACCCTGTTGGGTCACTTCCGGTCCCATGCCCATTGAGCCCAGTGGGATGGAATCAAGCAGCTTCAGCACCCACACAAAACGAACATGGAGCTCCTCACTCAAGGCGCTCAAAACTCCACGGCCAAAGACAAGTTCAGTGCCCAAGCCATTTTTCGCTGCCATGGAAACCAAGTGCTCTGGCAGCACATATGTCTGAAAGTGGATATGACACCTAGGGAAGGGAGTGTGCTGGTGAATGGCAATTGCCCGAAGCAGCAGCACAGCTCTTCCAGTGCCAAAACAACTCCACCTGCCTCATGAACTTCACATACCATCAGCTGTCCTGGCAGCTATCTAGGAAACCCTGTTGGGTCACTTCCGGTCCCATGCCCATTGAGCCCAGTGGGATTGAATCAAGCAGCTTCAGCACCCACACAAAACTAACATGGAGCTCCTCACTCAAGACGCTGAAAACTCCACAGCCAAAGACAAGTTCAGTGCCCAAGCCATTTCCCGCTGCCATGGAAACCAAGTGCTCTGGCAGCACATATGTCTGAAAGTGGATATGACACCTAGGGAAGGGCGTGTGGTGGTAAATGGCAACTGCCCGAAGCAGCAGCACAGCTCTTCCACTGCCAAAACAACTCCACCTGCCTCATGAACTTCACATACCATCAGCTGTCCTGGCAGCTATCTAGGAAACCCTGTTGGGTCACTTCTGGTCCCATGCCCATTGAGCCCAGGGGGATGGAATCAAGCAGCTTCAGCACCCACACAAAACGAACATGGAGCTCCTCACTCAAGGCGCTCAAAACTCCACGGCCAAAGACAAGTTCAGTGCCCAAGCCATTTCCCGCTGCCATGGAAACCAAGTGCTCTGGCAGCACATATGTCTGAAAGTGGATATGACACCTAGGGAAGGGAGTGTGCTGGTGAATGGCAACTGCCCGAAGCAGCAGCACAGCTCTTCCACTGCCAAAACAACTCCACCTGCCTCATGAACTTCACATACCATCAGCTGTCCTGGCAGCTATCTAGGAAACCCTGTTGGGTCACTTCCGGTCCCATGCCCATTGAGCCCAGTGGGATGGAATCAAGCAGCTTCAGCACCCACACAAAACTAACATGGAGCTCCTCACTCAAGGCGCTCAAAACTCCACAGCCAAAGACAAGTTCAGTGCCGAAGCCATTTCCCGCTGCCATGGAAACCAAGTGCTCTGGCAGCACATATGTCTGAAAGTGGATATGACACCTAGGGAAGGGAGTGTGCTGGTGAATGGCAACTGCCCGAAGCAGCAGCACAGCTCTTCCACTGCCAAAACAACTCCGTCTGCCTCATGAACTTCAAATACCATCAGCTGTCCTGGCAGCTATCTAGGAAACCCTGTTGGCTCACTTCGGGTCCCATGCCCATTGAGCCCAGTGGGATGGAATCAAGCAGCTTCAGCACCCACACAAAACGAACATGGAGCTCCTCACTCAAGGCGCTCAAAATTTCACAGCCAAAGACAAGTTCAGTGCCCAAGCCATTTATCTCTCTGCAATGGAAACCAAGTGCTCTGGCAGCACATGTCTGAAAGTGGATATGACACCTAGGGAAGGGAGTGTGCTGGTGAATGGCAACTGCCCAAAGCAGCAGCACAGCTCTTCCAGTGCCAAAACAACTCCACCTGCCTCATGAACTTCACATACCATCAGCTGTCCTGGCAGCTATCTAGGAAACCCTGTTGGGTCACTTCCGGTCCCATGCCCATTGAGCCCAGTGGGATGGAATCAAGCAGCTTCAGCACCCACACAAAACGAACATGGAGCTCCTCACTCAAGGCGCTCCAAATTTCACGGCCAAAGACAAGTTCAGTGCCCAAGCCATTTCCCGCTGCCATGGAAACCAAGTGCTCTGGCAGCACATATGTCTGAAAGTGGATATGACACCTAGGGAAGGGAGTGTGCTGGTGAATGGCAAGTGCCCGAAGCAGCAGCACAGCTCTTCCAGTGCCAAAACAACTCCACCTGCCTCATCAACTTCACATACCATCAGCTGTCTTGGCAGCTATCTAGGAAACCCTGTTGGGTCACTTCCGGTCCCATGCCCATTGAGCCCAGTGGGATGGAAACAAGCAGCTTGAGCACCCACACAAATCTAACATGGAGCTCTTCACTCAAGACGCTCAATACTACATGGCCAAAGACAAGTTCAGTGCCCAAGCCATTTCCCGCTGCCATGGAAACCAAGTGCTCTGGCAGCACATATGTCTGAAAGCGGATATGACACCTAGGGAAGGGAGTGTGCTGGTGAATGGCAACTGCCCGAAGCAGCAGCACAGCTCTTCCAGTGCCAAAACAACTCCTTCTGCCTCATGAACTTCACATACCATCAGCTGTCCTGGCAGCTATCTAGGAAACCCTGTTGGGTCACTTCCGGTCCCATGCCTCTTGAGCCCAGTGGGATGGAACCAAGCAGCTTGAGTACCCACACAAAACTAACATGGAGCTCCTTCCTCAAGGCGCTAAAAACTCCGCAGCTAAAGACAAGTTCAGTGCCCAAGCCATTTCCCGCTGCCATGGAAACCAAGTGCTCTGGCAGCACATATGTCTGAAAGTGGATATGACACCTAGGGAAGGGAGTGTGCTGCTGAATGGCAACTGCCCGAAGCAGCAGCACAGCTCTTCCACCGCCAAAACAACTCCACCTGCCTCATGAACTTCACATACCATCAGCTGTCCTGGCAGCTATCTAGGAAACCCTGTTGGGTCACTTCCGGTCCCATGCCCATTGAGCCCAGTGGGATGGAATCAAGCAGCTTCAGCACCCACACAAAACGAACATGGAGCTCCTCACTCAAGGCGCTCAAAATTTCACAGCCAAAGACAAGTTCAGTGCCGAAGCCATTTATCTCTCTGCAATGGAAACCAAGTGCTCTGGCAGCACATATGTCTGAAAGTGGATATGACACCTAGGGAAGGGCGTGTGGTGGTAAATGGCAACTGCCCGAAGCAGCAGCACAGCTCTTCCACTGCCAAAACAACTCCACCTGCCTCATGAACTTCACATACCATCAGCTGTCCTGGCAGCTATCTAGGAAACCCTGTTGGGTCACTTCTGGTCCCATGCCCATTGAGCCCAGGGGGATGGAATCAAGCAGCTTCAGCACCCACACAAAACGAACATGGAGCTCCTCAGTCAAGACGCTGAAAACTCCACAGCCAAAGACAAGTTCAGTGCCGAAGCCATTTATCTCTCTGCCATGGAAACCAAGTGCTCTGGCAGCACATATGTCTGAAAGTGGATATGACACCTAGGGAAGGGAGTGTGCTGGTGAATGGCAACTGCCCGAAGCAGCGGCACAGCTCTTCCAGTGCCAAAACAACTCCACCTGCCTCATGAACTTCACATACCTTCAGCTGTCCTCGCAGCTATCTAGGAAACCCTGTTGGGTCACTTCTGGTCCCATGCCCATTGAGCCCAGTGGGATGGAATCAAGCAGCTTGAGCACCCACACAAAACGAACATGGAGCTCCTCACTCAAGGCGCTCAAAACTCCACGGCCAAAGACAAGTTCAGTGCCCAAGCCATTTCCCGCTGCCATGGAAACCAAGTGCTCTGGCAGCACATATGTCTGAAAGTGGATATGACACCTAGGGAAGGGAGTGTGCTGGTGAATGGCAACTGCCCGAAGCAGCAGCACAGCTCTTCCACTGCCAAAACAACTCCACCTGCCTCATCAACTTCACATACCATCAGCTGTCCTGGCAGCTATCTAGGAAACCCTGTTGGGTCACTTCCGGTCCCATGCCCATTGAGCCCAGTGGGATGGAATCAAGCAGCTTCAGCACCCACACAAAACGAACATGGAGCTCCTCACTCAAGGCGCTCAAAACTCCACAGCCAAAGACAAGTTCAGTGCCCAAGCCATTTCCCGCTGCCATGGAAACCAAGTGCTCTGGCAGCACATATGTCTGAAAGTGGATATGACACCTAGGGAAGGGAGTGTGCTGGTGAATGGCAACTGCCCGAAGCAGCAGCACAGCTCTTCCACTGCCAAAACAACTCCACCTGCCTCATGAACTTCACATACCATCAGCTGTCTTGGCAGCTATCTAGGAAACCCTGTTGGGTCACTTCCGGTCCCATGCCCATTGAGCCCAGTGGGATGGAATCAAGCAGCTTCAGCACCCACACAAAACGAACATGGAGCTCCTCTCTCAATGCGCTCAAAACTCCGCAGCCAAAGACAAGTTCAGTGCCCAAGCCATTTCCTGCTGTCATGGAAACCAAGTGCTCTGGGAGCACATATATCTGAAAGTGGATATGACACCTAGGGAAGGGTGTGCGCTGGTGAATGGCAACTGCCCGAAGCAGCAGCACAGCTCTTCCAGTGCCAAAACAACTCCACCTGCCTCATGAACTTCACATATCATCATCTGTCCTGGCAGCTATCTAGGAAACCCTGTTGGGTCACTTCCGGTCCCATGCCCATTGAGCCCAGTGGGATGGATTCAAGCAGCTTCAGCACCCACACAAAACGAACATGGAGCTCCTCACTCAAGGCGCTCAAAACTCCACGGCCAAAGACAAGTTCAGTGCCCAAGCCATTTTTCGCTGCCATGGAAACCAAGTGCTCTGGCAGCACATATGTCTGAAAGTGGATATGACACCTAGGGAAGGGAGTGTGCTGGTGAATGGCAATTGCCCGAAGCAGCAGCACAGCTCTTCCAGTGCCAAAACAACTCCACCTGCCTCATGAACTTCACATACCATCAGCTGTCCTGGCAGCTATCTAGGAAACCCTGTTGGGTCACTTCCGGTCCCATGCCCATTGAGCCCAGTGGGATGGAATCAAGCAGCTTCAGCACCCACACAAAACTAACATGGAGCTCCTCACTCAAGACGCTGAAAACTCCACAGCCAAAGACAAGTTCAGTGCCGAAGCCATTTATCTCTCTGCAATGGAAACCAAGTGCTCTGGCAGCACATGTCTGAAAGTGGATATGACACCTAGGGAAGGGAGTGTGCTGGTGAATGGCAACTGCCCGAAGCAGCAGCACAGCTCTTCCACTGCCAAAACAACTCCACCTGCCTCATGAACTTCACATACCTTCAGCTGTCCTCGCAGCTATCTAGGAAACCCTGTTGGGTCACTTCTGGTCCCATGCCCATTGAGCCCAGTGGGATGGAATCAAGCAGCTTCAGCACCCACACAAAACGAACATGGAGCTCCTCACTCAAGGCGCTCAAAACTCCACGGCCAAAGACAAGTTCAGTGCCCAAGCCATTTCCCGCTGCCATGGAAACCAAGTGCTCTGGCAGCACATATGTCTGAAAGTGGATATGACACCTAGGGAAGGGAGTGTGCTGGTGAATGGCAACTGCCCGAAGCAGCAGCACAGCTCTTACAGTGCCAAAACAACTCCACCTGCCTCATGAACTTCACATACCATCAGCTGTCCTGGCAGCTATCTAGGAAACCCTGTTGGGTCACTTCCGGTCCCATGCCCATTGAGCCCAGTGGGATTGAATCAAGCAGCTTCAGCACCCACACAAAACTAACATGGAGCTCCTCACTCAAGGCGCTCAAAACTCCACAGCCAAAGACAAGTTCAGTGCCCAAGCCATTTCCCGCTGCCATGGAAACCAAGTGCTCTGGCAGCACATATGTCTGAAAGTGGATATGACACCTAGGGAAGGGAGTGTGCTGCTGAATGGCAACTGCCCGAAGCAGCAGCACAGCTCTTCCACCGCCAAAACAACTCCACCTGCCTCATGAACTTCACATACCATCAGCTGTCCTGGCAGCTATCTAGGAAACCCTGTTGGGTCACTTCCGGTCCCATGCCCATTGAGCCCAGTGGGATGGAATCAAGCAGCTTGAGCACCCACACAAAACGAACATGGAGCTCCTCACTCAAGGCGCTCAAAATTTCACAGCCAAAGACAAGTTCAGTGCCGAAGCCATTTATCTCTCTGCAATGGAAACCAAGTGCTCTGGCAGCACATATGTCTGAAAGTGGATATGACACCTAGGGAAGGGCGTGTGGTGGTAAATGGCAACTGCCCGAAGCAGCAGCACAGCTCTTCCACTGCCAAAACAACTCCACCTGCCTCATGAACTTCACATACCATCAGCTGTCCTGGCAGCTATCTAGGAAACCCTGTTGGGTCACTTCTGGTCCCATGCCCATTGAGCCCAGGGGGATGGAATCAAGCAGCTTCAGCACCCACACAAAACGAACATGGAGCTCCTCACTCAAGGCGCTCAAAACTCGACGGCCAAAGACAAGTTCAGTGCCCAAGCCATTTCCCGCTGCCATGGAAACCAAGTGCTCTGGCAGCACATGTCTGAAAGTGGATATGACACTTAGGGAAGGGAGTGTGCTGGTGAATGGCAACTGCCCGAAGCAGCAGCACAGCTCTTCCAGTGCCAAAACAACTCCACCTGCCTCATGAACTTCACATACCATCAGCTGTCTTGGCAGCTATCTAGGAAACCCTGTTGGGTCACTTCCGGTCCCATGCCCATTGAGCCCAGTGGGATGGAATCAAGCAGCTTCAGCACCCACACAAAACGAACATGGAGCTCCTCTCTCAAGGCGCTCAAAACTCCGCAGCCAAAGACAAGTTCAGTGCCCAAGCCATTTCCCTCTGCAATGGAAACCAAGTGCTCTGGGAGCACATACATCTGAAAGTGGATATGACACCTAGGGAAGGGTGTGCGCTGGTGAATGGCAACTGCCCGAAGCAGCAGCACAGCTCTTCCAGTGCCAAAACAACTCCACCTGCCTCATGAACTTCACATATCATCATCTGTCCTGGCAGCTATCTAGGAAACCCGGTTGGGTCACTTCCGGTCCCATGCCCATTGAGCCCAGTGGGATGGATTCAAGCAGCTTCAGCACCCACACAAAACGAACATGGAGCTCCTCACTCAAGGCGCAAAACTCCACGGCCAAAGACAAGTTCAGTGCCCAAGCCATTTTTCGCTGCCATGGAAACCAAGTGCTCTGGCAGCACATATGTCTGAAAGTGGATATGACACCTAGGGAAGGGAGTGTGCTGGTGAATGGCAATTGCCCGAAGCAGCAGCACAGCTCTTCCAGTGCCAAAACAACTCCACCTGCCTCATGAACTTCACATACCATCAGCTGTCCTGGCAGCTATCTAGGAAACCCTGTTGGGTCACTTCCGGTCCCATGCCCATTGAGCCCAGTGGGATTGAATCAAGCAGCTTCAGCACCCACACAAAACTAACATGGAGCTCCTCACTCAAGACGCTGAAAACTCCACAGCCAAAGACAAGTTCAGTGCCGAAGCCATTTCCCGCTGCCATGGAAACCAAGTGCTCTGGCAGCACATATGTCTGAAAGTGGATATGACACCTAGGGAAGGGAGTGTGCTGGTGAATGGCAACTGCCCGAAGCAGCAGCACAGCTCTTCCACTGCCAAAACAACTCCACCTGCCTCATGAACTTCACATACCTTCAGCTGTCCTCGCAGCTATCTAGGAAACCCTGTTGGGTCACTTCCGGTCCCATGCCCATTGAGCCCAGTGGGATGGAATCAAGCAGCTTGAGCACCCACACAAAACGAACATGGAGCTCCTCACTCAAGGCGCTCAAAACTCCACGGCCAAAGACAAGTTCAGTGCCCAAGCCATTTCCCGCTGCCATGGAAACCAAGTGCTCTGGCAGCACATATGTCTGAAAGTGGATATGACACCTAGGGAAGGGAGTGTGCTGGTGAATGGCAACTGCCCGAAGCAGCAGCACAGCTCTTCCAGTGCCAAAACAACTCCACCTGCCTCATGAACTTCACATACCATCAGCTGTCTTGGCAGCTATCTAGGAAACCCTGTTGGGTCACTTCCGGTCCCATGCCCATTGAGCCCAGTGGGATGGAATCAAGCAGCTTCAGCACCCACACAAAACGAACATGGAGCTCCTCTCTCAAGGCGCTCAAAACTCCGCAGCCAAAGACAAGTTCAGTGCCCAAGCCATTTCCCTCTGCAATGGAAACCAAGTGCTCTGGGAGCACATATATCTGAAAGTGGATATGACACCTAGGGAAGGGTGTGCGCTGGTGAATGGCAACTGCCCGAAGCAGCAGCACAGCTCTTCCAGTGCCAAAACAACTCCACCTGCCTCATGAACTTCACATATCATCATCTGTCCTGGCAGCTATCTAGGAAACCCTGTTGGGTCACTTCCGGTCCCATGCCCATTGAGCCCAGTGGGATGGAATCAAGCAGCTTCAGCACCCACACAAAACGAACATGGAGCTCCTCACTCAAGGCGCTCAAAACTCCACGGCCAAAGACAAGTTCAGTGCCCAAGCCATTTTTCGCTGCCATGGAAACCAAGTGCTCTGGCAGCACATATGTCTGAAAGTGGATATGACACCTAGGGAAGGGAGTGTGCTGGTGAATGGCAATTGCCCGAAGCAGCAGCACAGCTCTTCCAGTGCCAAAACAACTCCACCTGCCTCATGAACTTCACATACCATCAGCTGTCCTGGCAGCTATCTAGGAAACCCTGTTGGGTCACTTCCGGTCCCATGCCCATTGAGCCCAGTGGGATGGAATCAAGCAGCTTCAGCACCCACACAAAACTAACATGGAGCTCCTCACTCAAGACGCTGAAAACTCCACAGCCAAAGACAAGTTCAGTGCCGAAGCCATTTCCCGCTGCCATGGAAACCAAGTGCTCTGGCAGCACATATGTCTGAAAGTGGATATGATACCTAGGGAAGGGAGTGTGCTGGTGAATGGCAACTGCCCGAAGCAGCAGCACAGCTCTTCCACTGCCAAAACAACTCCACCTGCCTCATGAACTTCACATACCTTCAGCTGTCCTCGCAGCTATCTAGGAAACCCTGTTGGGTCACTTCTGGTCCCATGCCCATTGAGCCCAGTGGGATGGAATCAAGCAGCTTGAGCACCCACACAAAACGAACATGGAGCTCCTCACTCAAGGCGCTCAAAACTCCACGGCCAAAGACAAGTTCAGTGCCCAAGCCATTTCCCGCTGCCATGGAAACCAAGTGCTCTGGCAGCACATATGTCTGAAAGTGGATATGACACCTAGGGAAGGGAGTGTGCTGGTGAATGGCAACTGCCCGAAGCAGCAGCACAGCTCTTCCAGTGCCAAAACAACTCCACCTGCCTCATCAACTTCACATACCATTAGCTGTCCTGGCAGCTATCTAGGAAACCCTGTTGGGTCACTTCCGGTCCCATGCCCATTGAGCCCAGTGGGATGGAATCAAGCAGCTTCAGCACCCACACAAAACTAACATGGAGCTCCTCACTCAAGGCGCTCAAAACTCCACAGCCAAAGACAAGTTCAGTGCCCAAGCCATTTCCCGCTGCCATGGAAACCAAGTGCTCTGGCAGCACATATGTCTGAAAGTGGATATGACACCTAGGGAAGGGAGTGTGGTGATGAATGGCAACTGCCCGAAGCAGCAGCACAGCTCTTCCAGTACCAAAACAACTCCACCTGCCTCATGAACTTCACATACCATCAGCTGTCCTGGCAGCTATCTAGGAAACCCTGTTGGGTCACTTCCGGTCCCATGCCCATTGAGCCCAGTGGGATGGAATCAAGCAGCTTCAGCACCCACACAAAACGAACATGGAGCTCCTCACTCAAGGCGCTCAAAATTTCACAGCCAAAGACAAGTTCAGTGCCGAAGCCATTTATCTCTCTGCAATGGAAACCAAGTGCTCTGGCAGCACATGTCTGAAAGTGGATATGACACCTAGGGAAGGGAGTGTGCTGGTGAATGGCAACTGCCCAAAGCAGCAGCACAGCTCTTCCAGTGCCAAAACAACTCCACCTGCCTCATGAACTTCACATACCATCAGCTGTCCTGGCAGCTATCTAGGAAACCCTGTTGGGTCACTTCGGGTCCCATGCCCATTGAGCCCAGTGGGATGGAATCAAGCAGCTTCAGCACCCACACAAAACGAACATGGAGCTCCTCACTCAAGGCGCTCAAAACTCCACGGCCAAAGACAAGTTCAGTGCCCAAGCCATTTCCCGCTGCCATGGAAACCAAGTGCTCTGGCAGCACATATGTCTGAAAGTGGATATGACACCTAGGGAAGGGAGTGTGCTGGTGAATGGCAACTGCCCGAAGCAGCAGCACAGCTCTTCCAGTGCCAAAACAACTCCACCTGCCTCATCAACTTCACATACCATCAGCTGTCCTGGCAGCTATCTAGGAAACCCTGTTGGGTCACTTCCGGTCCCATGCCCATTGAGCCCAGTGGGATGGAATCAAGCAGCTTCAGCACCCACACAAAACGAACATGGAGCTCCTCACTCAAGGCGCTCAAAACTCCACGGCCAAAGACAAGTTCAGTGCCCAAGCCATTTTTCGCTGCCATGGAAACCAAGTGCTCTGGCAGCACATATGTCTGAAAGTGGATATGACACCTAGGGAAGGGAGTGTGCTGGTGAATGGCAATTGCCCGAAGCAGCAGCACAGCTCTTCCAGTGCCAAAACAACTCCACCTGCCTCATGAACTTCACATACCATCAGCTGTCCTGGCAGCTATCTAGGAAACCCTGTTGGGTCACTTCCGGTCCCATGCCCATTGAGCCCAGTGGGATTGAATCAAGCAGCTTCAGCACCCACACAAAACTAACATGGAGCTCCTCACTCAAGACGCTGAAAACTCCACAGCCAAAGACAAGTTCAGTGCCCAAGCCATTTCCCGCTGCCATGGAAACCAAGTGCTCTGGCAGCACATATGTCTGAAAGTGGATATGACACCTAGGGAAGGGCGTGTGGTGGTAAATGGCAACTGCCCGAAGCAGCAGCACAGCTCTTCCACTGCCAAAACAACTCCACCTGCCTCATGAACTTCACATACCATCAGCTGTCCTGGCAGCTATCTAGGAAACCCTGTTGGGTCACTTCTGGTCCCATGCCCATTGAGCCCAGGGGGATGGAATCAAGCAGCTTCAGCACCCACACAAAACGAACATGGAGCTCCTCACTCAAGGCGCTCAAAACTCCACGGCCAAAGACAAGTTCAGTGCCCAAGCCATTTCCCGCTGCCATGGAAACCAAGTGCTCTGGCAGCACATATGTCTGAAAGTGGATATGACACCTAGGGAAGGGAGTGTGCTGGTGAATGGCAACTGCCCGAAGCAGCAGCACAGCTCTTCCAGTGCCAAAACAACTCCACCTGCCTCATGAACTTCACATACCATCAGCTGTCCTGGCAGCTATCTAGGAAACCCTGTTGGGTCACTTCCGGTCCCATGCCCATTGAGCCCAGTGGGATGGAATCAAGCAGCTTCAGCACCCACACAAAACTAACATGGAGCTCCTCACTCAAGGCGCTCAAAACTCCACAGCCAAAGACAAGTTCAGTGAACAAGCCATTTCCCGCTGCCATGGAAACCAAGTGCTCTGGCAGCACATATGTCTGAAAGTGGATATGACACCTAGGGAAGGGAGTGTGCTGGTGAATGGCAACTGCCCGAAGCAGCAGCACAGCTCTTCCACTGCCAAAACAACTCCGTCTGCCTCATGAACTTCAAATACCATCAGCTGTCCTGGCAGCTATCTAGGAAACCCTGTTGGCTCACTTCGGGTCCCATGCCCATTGAGCCCAGTGGGATGGAATCAAGCAGCTTGAGCACCCACACAAAACGAACATGGAGCTCCTCACTCAAGGCGCTCAAAATTTCACAGCCAAAGACAAGTTCAGTGCCCAAGCCATTTATCTCTCTGCAATGGAAACCAAGTGCTCTGGCAGCACATGTCTGAAAGTGGATATGACACCTAGGGAAGGGAGTGTGCTGGTGAATGGCAACTGCCCAAAGCAGCAGCACAGCTCTTCCAGTGCCAAAACAACTCCACCTGCCTCATGAACTTCACATACCATCAGCTGTCCTGGCAGCTATCTAGGAAACCCTGTTGGGTCACTTCCGGTCCCATGCCCATTGAGCCCAGTGGGATGGAATCAAGCAGCTTCAGCACCCACACAAAACGAACATGGAGCTCCTCACTCAAGGCGCTCCAAATTTCACGGCCAAAGACAAGTTCAGTGCCCAAGCCATTTCCCGCTGCCATGGAAACCAAGTGCTCTGGCAGCACATATGTCTGAAAGTGGATATGACACCTAGGGAAGGGAGTGTGCTGGTGAATGGCAACTGCCCGAAGCAGCAGCACAGCTCTTCCAGTGCCAAAACAACTCCACCTGCCTCATCAACTTCACATACCATCAGCTGTCTTGGCAGCTATCTAGGAAACCCTGTTGGGTCACTTCCGGTCCCATGCCCATTGAGCCCAGTGGGATGGAAACAAGCAGCTTGAGCACCCACACAAATCTAACATGGAGCTCCTCACTCAAGACGCTCAATACTACATGGCCAAAGACAAGTTCAGTGCCCAAGCCATTTCCCGCTGCCATGGAAACCAAGTGCTCTGGCAGCACATATGTCTGAAAGCGGATATGACACCTAGGGAAGGGAGTGTGCTGGTGAATGGCAACTGCCCGAAGCAGCAGCACAGCTCTTCCAGTGCCAAAACAACTCCGTCTGCCTCATGAACTTCACATACCATCAGCTGTCCTGGCAGCTATCTAGGAAACCCTGTTGGGTCACTTCCGGTCCCATGCCTCTTGAGCCCAGTGGGATGGAACCAAGCAGCTTGAGTACCCACACAAAACTAACATGGAGCTCCTTCCTCAAGGCGCTAAAAACTCCGCAGCTAAAGACAAGTTCAGTGCCCAAGCCATTTCCCGCTGCCATGGAAACCAAGTGCTCTGGCAGCACATATGTCTGAAAGTGGATATGACACCTAGGGAAGGGAGTGTGCTGGTGAATGGCAACTGCCCGAAGCAGCAGCACAGCTCTTCCACTGCCAAAACAACTCCGTCTGCCTCATGAACTTCACATACCATCAGCTGTCCTGGCAGCTATCTAGGAAACCCTGTTGGGTCACTTCCGGTCCCATGCCCATTGAGCCCAGGGGGATGGAATCAAGCAGCTTCAGCACCCACACAAAACGAAGATGGAGCTCCTCACTCAAGGCGCTCAAAACTCCACGGCCAAAGACAAGTTCAGTGCCCAAGCCATTTCCCGCTGCCATGGAAACCAAGTGCCCTGGCAGCACATATGTCTGAAAGTGGATATGACACCTAGGGTAGGGAGTGTGGTGATGAATGGCAACTGCCCGAAGCAGCAGCACAGCTCTTCCACTGCCAAAACAACTCCACCTACCTCATGAACTTCACATACCATCAGCTGTCTTGGCAGCTATCTAGGAAACCCTGTTGGCTCACTTCCGGTCCCATGCTCATTGAGCCCAGTGGGATGGAATCAAGCAGCTTGAGCACCCACACAAAACGAACATGGGGCTCCTCACTCAAGGCGCTCAAAACTCCACGGCCAAAGACAAGTTCAGTGCCCAAGCCATTTCCCGCTGCCATGGAAACCAAGTGCTCTGGCAGCACATATGTCTGAAAGTGGATATGACACCTAGGGAAGGGAGTGTGGTGATGAATGGCAACTGCCCGAAGCAGCAGCACAGCTCTTCCACTGCCAAAACAACTCCACCTGCCTCATGAACTTCACATACCATCAGCTGTCCTGGCAGCTATCTAGGAAACCCTGTTGGGTCACTTCCGGTCCCATGCACATTGAGCCCAGTGGGATGGAATCAAGCAGCTTCAGAACCCACACAAAATGAACATGGAGCTCCTCCCTCAAGGCGCCCAAAATTACATGGCGAAATACAAGTTCAGTGCCCAAGCCATTTCCAGCTGCCATGGAAACCAAGTGCTCTGGCAGCACATATGTCTGAAAGTGGATATGACACCTAGGGAAGGGAGTGTGGTGGTGAATGGCAACTGCCCGAAGCAGCAGCACAGCTCTTCCACTGCCAAAACAACTCCACCTGCCTCATGAACGTCACATACAATCAGCTGTCTTGGCAGCTATCTAGGAAACCCTGTTGGCTCACTTCCGGTCCCATGCCCATTGAGCCCAGTGGGATGGAATCAAGCAGCTTGAGCACCCACACAAAACGAACATGGAGCTCCTCACTCAAGGCGCTCAAAACTCCACGGCCAAAGACAAGTTCAGTGCCGAAGCCATTTCCCGCTGCCATGGAAACCAAGTGCTCTGGCAGCACATATGTCTGAAAGTGGATATGACACCTAGGGAAGGGAGTGTGCTGGTGAATGGCAACTGCCCGAAGCAGCAGCACAGCTCTTCCACTGCCAGAACAACTCCACCTGCCTCATGAACTTCACATACCATCAGCTGTCCTGGCAGCTATCTAGGAAACCCTGTTGGGTCACTTCCGGTCCCATGCCCATTGAGCCCAGAGGGATGGAATCAAGCAGCTTCAGCACCCACACAAAACGAACATGGAGCTCCTCACTCAAGGCGCCCAAATTACATGGCCAAAGACAAGTTCAGTGCCCAAGCCATTTCCCGCTGCCATGGAAACCAAGTGCTCTGGCAGCACATATGTCTGAAAGTGGATATGACACCTAGGGAAGGGAGTCTGGTGCTGAATGGCAACTGCCCGAAGCAGCAGCACAGTTCTTCCACTGCCAGAACAACTCCACCTTCCTCATGAACTTCACATACCATCAGCTGTCCTGGCAGCTATCTAGGAAACCCTGTTGGGTCACTTCCGGTCCCATGCCCATTGAGCCCAGTGGGATGGAATCAAGCAGCTTCAGCACCCACACAAAACGAACATGGAGCTCCTCACTCAAGGCGCTCAAAACTCCACGGCCAAAGACAAGTTCAGTGCCCAAGCCATTTCCCGCTGCCATGGAAACCAAGTGCTCTGGGAGCACATATGTCTGAAAGTGGATATGACACCTAGGGAAGGGAGTGTGCTGGTGAATGGCAACTGCCCGAAGCAGCAGCACAGCTCTTCCAGTGGCAAAACAACTCCAAATGCCTCATGAACTTCACATACCATCAGCTGTCCTGGCAGCTATCTAGGAAACCCTGTTGGCTCACTTCGGGTCCCATGCCCATTGAGCCCAGTGGGATGGAATCAAGCAGCTTCAGCACCCACACAAAACGAACATGGAGCTCCTCACTCAAGGCGCTCAAAACTCCACGGCCAAAGACAAGTTCAGTGCCCAAGCCATTTCCTGCTGCCATGGAAACCAAGTGCTCTGGCAGCACATATGTCTGAAAGTGGATATGACACCTAGGGAAGGGAGTGTGCTGGTGAATGGCAACTGCCCGAAGCAGCAGCACAGCTCTTCCAGTGCCAAAACAACTCCACCTGCCTCATGAACTTCACATACCATCAGCTGTCCTGGCAGCTATCTAGGAAACCCTGTTGGGTCACTTCCGGTCCCATGCCCATTGAGTCCAGTGGGATGGAATCAAGCAGCTTCAGCACCCACACAAAACTAACATGGAGGCCTCACTCAAGGCGCTCAAAACTCCACGGCCAAAGACAAGTTCAGTGCACAAGCCATTTCCCGCTGCCATGGAAACCAAGTGCTGTGGCAGCACATATGTCTGAAAGTGGATATGACACCTAGGGTAGGGAGTGTGGTGATGAATGGCAACTGCCCGAAGCAGCAGCACAGCTCTTCCACTGCCAAAACAACTCCACCTGCCTCATGAACTTCACATACCATCAGCTGTCCTGGCAGCTATCTAGGAAACCCTGTTGGGTCACTTCCGGTCCCATGCCCATTGAGCCCAGGGGGATGGAATCAAGCAGCTTCAGAACCCACACAAAATGAACATGGAGCTCCTCACTCAAGGCGCCCAAAATTACATGGCGAAATACAAGTTCAGTGCCGAAGCCATTTCCCCCTGCCATGGAAACCAAGTGCTCTGGGAGCACATATGTCTGAAAGTGGATATGACACCTAGGGAAGGGAGTGTGCTGGTGAATGGCAACTGCCCGAAGCAGCAGCACAGCTCTTCCACTGCCAAAACAACTCCACCTGCCTCATGAACGTCACATACAATCAGCTGTCTTGGCAGCTATCTAGGAAAACCTGTTGTTTCAATTCCGGTACCATGCCCATTGAGCCCAGTGGGATGGAATCAAGCAGCTTCAGCACCCACACAAAACGAACATGGAGCTCCTCACTAAAGGCGCTCAAAACTCCTCGGCCAAAGACAAGTTCAGTGCCCAAGCCATTTCCCGCTGCCATGGAAACCAAGTGCTCTGGCAACACATATGTCTGAAAGTGGATATGACACCTAGGAAAGGGAGTGTGCTGGTGAATGGCAACTGCCCGAAGCAGCAGCACAGCTCTTCCACTGCCAAAACAACTCCACCTGCCTCATCAACTTCACATACCATCAGCTGTCCTGGCAGCTATCTAGGAAACCCTGTTGGCTCACTTCGGGTCCCATGCCCATTGAGCCCAGTGGGATGGAATCAAGCAGCTTCAGCACCCACACAAAACGAACATGGAGCTCCTCACTCAAGGCGCTCAAAACTCCACGGCCAAAGACAAGTTCAGTGCCCAAGCCATTTCCTGCTGCCATGGAAACCAAGTGCTCTGGCAGCACATATGTCTGAAAGTGGATATGACACCTAGGGAAGGGAGTGTGCTGGTGAATGGCAACTGCCCGAAGCAGCAGCACAGCTCTTCCAGTGGCAAAACAACTCCAAATGCCTCATGAACTTCACATACCATCAGCTGTCCTGGCAGCTACCTAGGAAACCCGGTTGGGTCACTTCCGGTCCCATGCCCATTGAGCCCAGTGGGATGGAATCAAGCAGCTTCAGCACCCACACAAAACGAACATGGAGCTCCTCACTCAAGGCACTCAAAACTCCACAGCCAAAGACAAGTTCAGTGCCCAAGCCATTTCCCGCTGCCATGGAAACCAAGTGCTCTGGCAGCACATATGTCTGAAAGTGGATATGACACCTAGGGAAGGGAGTGTGCTGGTGAATGGCAACTGCCCGAAGCAGCAGCACAGCTCTTCCACTGCCAAAACAACTCCACCTGCCTCATGAACTTCACATACCATCAGCTGTCCTGCCAGCTCTCTAGGAAACCCTGTTGGGTCACTTCCGGTCCCATGCCCATTGAGCCCAGTGGGATGGAATCAAGCAGCTTCAGCACCCACACAAAACGAACATGGAGGCCTCACTCAAGGCGGTCAAAACTCCACGGCCAAAGACAAGTTCAGTGCCCAAGCCATTTCCCGCTGCCATGGAAACCAAGTGCTGTGGCAGCACATATGTCTGAAAGTGGATATGACACCTAGGGAAGGGAGTGTGGTGATGAATGGCAACTGCCCGAAGCAGCAGCACAGCTCTTCCACTGCCAAAACAACTCCACCTGCCTCATGAACTTCACATACCATCAGCTGTCCTGGCAGCTATCTAGGAAACCCTGTTGGGTCACTTCCGGTCCCATGCCCATTGAGCCCAGTGGGATGGAATCAAGCAGCTTCAGAACCCACACAAAATGAACATGGAGCTCCTCACTCAAGGCGCCCAAAATTACATGGCGAAATACAAGTTCAGTGCCCAAGCCATTTCCCGCTGCCATGGAAACCAAGTGCTCTGGCAGCACATATGTCTGAAAGTGGATATGACACCTAGGGAAGGGAGTCTGGTGCTGAATGGTGACTGCCCGAAGCAGCAGCACAGCTCTTCCAGTGCCAAAACAACTCCACCTGCCTCATGAACGTCACATACAATCAGCTGTCTTGGCAGCTATCTAGGAAACCCTGTTGTTTCAATTCCGGTCCCATGCCCATTGAGCCCAGTGGGATGGAATCAAGCAGCTTCAGCACCCACACAAAACTAACATGGAGCTCCTCACTCAAGGCGCTCAAAACTCCACGGCCAAAGACAAGTTCAGTGCCCAAGCCATTTCCCGCTGCCATGGAAACCAAGTGCTGTGGCAGCACATATGTCTGAAAGTGGATATGACACCTAGGGAAGGGAGTGTGCTGGTGAATGGCAACTGCCCGAAGCAGCAGCACAGCTCTTCCAGTGCCAAAACAACTCCAACTGCCTCATGAACTTCACATACCATCAGCTGTCCTGGCAGCTATCTAGGAAACCCTGTTGGGTCAATTCCGGTCCCATGCCCATTGATCCCAGGGGGATGGAATCAATCAGCTACAGCACCCACACAAAACGAACATGGGGCTCCTCACTCAGGACGGTCAAAATTTCACGGCCAAAGACAAGTTCAGTGCCCAAGCCATTTCCCGCTGCCATGGAAACCAAGTGCTCTGGCAGCACATATGTCTGAAAGTGGATATGACACCTAGGGAAGGGAGTGTGCTGGTGAATGGCAACTGCCCGAAGCAGCAGCACAGCTCTTCCACTGCCTAAACAACTCCACCTGCCTCATGAACTTCACATACCATCAGCTGTCTTGGCAGCTATCTAGGAAACCCTGTTGGGTCACTTCCGGTCCCATGCCCATTGAGCCCAGTGGGATGGAATCAAGCAGCTTGAGAACCCACACAAATCTAACATGGAGCTCCTCACTCTAGGCGCTCAAAACTCCACGGTCAAAGACAAGTTCAGTGTCCAAGCCATTTCCCGCTGCCATGGAAACCAAGTGCTCTGGCAGCACATATGTCTGAAAGTGGATATGACACCTAGGGAAGGGAGTGTACTGGTGAATGGCAACTGCCCGAAGCAGCAGCACAGCTCTTCCAGTGCCAAAACAACTCCACCTGCCTCATGAACTTCACATACCATCAGCTGTCCCTGCAGCTATCTAGGAAATCCTGTTGGGTCACTTTCGGTCCCATGCCCATTGAGCCCAGTGGGATGGAATCAAGCAGCTTCAGCACCCACACAAAACGAGCATGGAGCTCCTCACTCTAGGCGCTGAAAAGCCCACAGCCAAAGACAAGTTCAGTGCCCAAGCCATTTATCTCTCTGCAATGGAAACCAAGTGCTCTGGCAGCACATATGTCTGAAAGTGGATATGACACCTATGGAAGGGAGTGTGGTGGTGAATGGCAACTGCCCAAAGCAGCAGCACAGCTCTTCCAGTGCCAAAACAACTCCACCTGCCTCATCAACTTCACATACCATCAGCTGTCCTGGCAGCTATCTAGGAAACCCTGTTGGCTCACTTCGGGTCCCATGCCCATTGAGCCCAGTGGGATGGAATCAAGCAGCTTCAGCACCCACACAAAACGAACATGGAGCTCCTCACTCAAGGCGCTGAAAACTCCACGGCCAAAGACAAGTTCAGTGCCCAAGCCATTTCCCGCTGCCATGGAAACCAAGTGCTCTGGCAGCACATATGTCTGAAAGTAGATATGACACCTAGGAACGGAGTGTGGTGATGAATGGCGACTGCACGAAGCAGCAGCACAGCTCTTCCAGTGCCAAAACAACTCCACCTGCCTCATCAACTTCACTTACCATCAGCTGTTCTGGCAGCTATCTAGGAATCCCTGTTGGGTCACTTCCGGTCCCATGCCCATTGAGCCCAGTGGGATGGAATCAAGCAGCTTCAGCACCCACACAAAACGAACATGGAGCTCCTCACTCAAGGCGCTCAAAACTCCGCAGCCAAAGACAAGTTCAGTGCCCAAGCCATTTCCCTCTGCAATGGAAACCAAGTGCTCTGGCAGCACATATATCTGAAAGTGGATATGACACCTAGGGAAGGGAGTGTGCTGGTGAATGGCAACTGCCCGAAGCAGCAGCACAGCTCTTCCACTGCCAAAACAACTCCACCTGCCTCATGAACTTCACATATCATCATCTGTCCTGGCAGCTATCTAGGAAACCCTGTTGGGTCACTTCCGGTCCCATGCCCATTGAGCCCAGTGGGATGGAATCAAGCAGCTTCAGCACCCACACAAAACGAAGATGGAGCTCCTCACTCAAGGCGCTCAATACTCCACGGCCAAAGACAAGTTCAGTGCCCAAGCCATTTTTCGTTGCCATGGAAACCAAGTGCTCTGGCAGCACATAGGTCTGAAAGTGGATATGACACCTAGGGAAGGGAGTGTGCTGGTGAATGGCAACTGCCCGAAGCTGCAGCACAGCTCTTCCAGTGCCAAAACAACTCCACCTGCCTTATGAACTTCACATACCATCAGCTGTCCTGGCAGCTATCTAGGAAACCCTGTTGGGTCACTTCCGGTCCCATGCCCATAGAGCCCAGTGGGATGGAAACAAGCAGCTTCAGCACCCACACAAATCTAACATGGAGCTCCTCACTCAAGGCGCTCAATACTACATGGCCAAAGACAAGTTCAGTGCCCAAGCCATTTTTCGCTGCCATGGAAACCAAGTGCTCTGGCAGCACATATGTCTGAAAGTGGATATGACACCTAGGGAAGGGAGTGTGCTGGTGAATGGCAACTGCCCGAAGCAGCAGCACAGCTCTTCCAGTGCCAAAACAACTCCACCTGCCTCATGAACTTCACATACCATCAGCTGTCCTGGCAGCTATCTAGGAAACCCTGTTGGGTCACTTCCGGTCCCATGCCCATTGAGCCCAGTGGGATGGAATCAAGCAGCTTCAGCACCCACACAAAACGAACATGGAGCTCCTCACTCAAGGCGCTCAAAACTCCACAGCCAAAGACAAGTTCAGTGCCGAAGCCATTTCCCACTGCCATGGAAACCAAGTGCTCTGGCAGCACATATGTCTGAAAGTAGATATGACACCTAGGAAGGGAGTGTGGTGATGAATGGCGACTGCCCGAAGCAGCAGCACAGCTCTTCCAGTGCCAAAACAACTCCACCTGCCTCATCAACTTCACTTAGCATCAGCTGTTCTGGCAGCTATCTAGGAATCCCTGTTGGGTCACTTCCGGTCCCATGCCCATTGAGCCCAGTGGGATGGAATCAAGCAGTTTCAGCACGCACACAAAACGAACATGGAGCTCCTCATTCAAGGCGCTCAAAACTCCGCAGCCAAAGACAAGTTCAGTGCCCAAGCCATTTCCCTCTGCAATGGAAACCAAGTGCTCTGGGAGCACATATGTCTGAAAGTGGATATGACACCTAGGGAAGGGAGTCTGGTGCTGAATGGCAACTGCCCGAAGCATCAGACCAGCTCTTCCAGTGCCAAAACAACTCCACCTGCCTCATGAACTTCACATATCATCATCTGTCCTGGCAGCTATCTAGGAAACCCTGTTGGGTCACTTCCAGTCCCATGCCCATTGAGACCAGTGGGATGGAATCAAGCAGCTTCAGCACCCACACAAAACGAACATGGAGCTCCTCACTCAAGACGCTGAAAACTCCACGGCCAAAGACAAGTTCAGTGCCCAAGCCATTTTTCGTTGCCATGGAAACCAAGTGCTCTGGCAGCACATAGGTCTGAAAGTGGATATGACACCTAGGGAAGGGAGTGTGCTGGTGAATGGCAACTGCCCGAAGCAGCAGCACAGCTCTTCCAGTGCCAAAACAACTCCACCTGCCTTATGAACTTCACATACCATCAGCTGTCCTGGCAGCTATCTAGGAAACCCTGTTGGGTCACTTCCGGTCCCATGCCCATAGAGCCCAGTGGGATGGAAACAAGCAGCTTCAGCACCCACACAAATCTAACATGGAGCTCCTCACTCAAGGCGCTCAATACTACATGGCCAAAGACAAGTTCAGTGCCCAAGCCATTTTTCGCTGCCATGGAAACCAAGTGCTCTGGCAGCACATATGTCTGAAAGTGGATATGACACCTAGGGAAGGGAGTGTGCTGGTGAATGGCAACTGCCCGAAGCAGCAGCACAGCTCTTCCAGTGCCAAAACAACTCCACCTGCCTCATGAACTTCACATACCATCAGCTGTCCTGGCAGCTATCTAGGAAACCCTGTTGGGTCACTTCCGGTCCCATGCCCATTGAGCCCAGTGGGATGGAATCAAGCAGCTTCAGCACCCACACAAAACGAACATGGAGCTCCTCACTCAAGGCGCTCAAAACTCCACAGCCAAAGACAAGTTCAGTGCCGAAGCCATTTCCCACTGCCATGGAAACCAAGTGCTCTGGCAGCACATATGTCTGAAAGTAGATATGACACCTAGGAAGGGAGTGTGGTGATGAATGGCGACTGCCCGAAGCAGCAGCACAGCTCTTCCAGTGCCAAAACAACTCCACCTGCCTCATCAACTTCACTTAGCATCAGCTGTTCTGGCAGCTATCTAGGAATCCCTGTTGGGTCACTTCCGGTCCCATGCCCATTGAGCCCAGTGGGATGGAATCAAGCAGTTTCAGCACGCACACAAAACGAACATGGAGCTCCTCATTCAAGGCGCTCAAAACTCCGCAGCCAAAGACAAGTTCAGTGCCCAAGCCATTTCCCTCTGCAATGGAAGCCAAGTGCTCTGGGAGCACATATGTCTGAAAGTGGATATGACACCTAGGGAAGGGAGTCTGGTGCTGAATGGCAACTGCCCGAAGCATCAGAACAGCTCTTCCAGTGCCAAAACAACTCCACCTGCCTCATGAACTTCACATATCATCATCTGTCCTGGCAGCTATCTAGGAAACCCTGTTGGGTCACTTCCAGTCCCATGCCCATTGAGACCAGTGGGATGGAATCAAGCAGCTTCAGCACCCACACAAAACGAACATGGAGCTCCTCACTCAAGACGCTGAAAACTCCACGGCCAAAGACAAGTTCAGTGCCCAAGCCATTTCCCGCTGCCATGGAAACCAAGTGCTCTGGCAGCACATATGTCTGAAAGTGGATATGACACCTAGGGAAGGGAGTGTGATCGTGAATGGCAACTGCTCGAAGCTGCAGCACAGCTCTTCCAGTCCCAAAACAACTCCACCTGCCTCATGAGCTTCACATACCATCAGCTGTCTTGGCAGCTATCTAGGAAACCCTGTTGGGTCACTTCGGGTTATATGCCCATTGAGCCCAGTAGGATGGAAACAAGCAGCTTCAGCACCCACACAAATCTAACATGGAGCTCCTCACTCAAGGCGCTCAAAACTCCACAGCCAAAGACAAGTTCAGTGCCCAAGCCATTTTTCGCTGCCATGGAAACCAAGTGCTCTGGCAGCACATATGTCTGAAAGTGGATATGACACCTAGGAATGGAGTGTGCTGGTGAATGGCAACTGCCCGAAGCAGCAGCACAGCTCTTCCAGTGCCAAAACAACTCCACCTGCCTCATGAACTTCACATACCATCAGCTGTCCTGGCAGCTATCTAGGAAACCCTGTTGGGTCACTTCCGGTCCCATGCCTATTGAGCCCAGTGGGATGGAACCAAGCAGCTTCAGCACCCACACAAAACTAACATGGAGCTCCTCACTCAAGGCGCTAAAAACTCCGCAGCTAAAGACAAGTTCAGTGCCCAAGCCATTTCCCGCTGCCATGGAAACCAAGTGCTCTGGCAGCACATATGTCTGAAAGTGGATATGACACCTAGGGAAGGGAGTGTGCTGGTGAATGGCAACTGCCCGAAGCAGCAGCACAGCTCTTCCACTGCCTAAACAACTCCACCTGCCTCATCAACTTCACATACCATCAGCTGTCCTGGCAGCTATCTAGGAAACCCTGTTGGGTCACTTCCGGTCCCATGCCCATTGAGCCCAGGGGGATAGAATCAAGGAGCTTCAGCACCCACACAAAACGAACATGGAGCTCCTCACTCAAGGCGCTGAAAACTCCACGGCCAAAGACAAGTTCAGTGCCCAAGCCATTTCCCGCTGCCATGGAAACCAAGTGCTCTGGCAGCACATATGTCTGAAAGTGGATATGACACCTAGGGAAGGGAGTGTGGTGATGAATGGCAACTGCCCGAAGCAACAGCACAGCTCTTCCACTGCCAAAACAACTCCATCTGCCTCATGAACTTCACATACCATCAGCTGTCCTGGCAGCTATCTAGGAAACCCTGTTGGGTCACTTCCGGCACCATGCCCTTTGAGCCCAGTGGGATGGAATCAAGCAGCTTCAGCACCCACACAAAACGAACATGGAGCTCCTCACTCAAGGCGCTCAAAACTACATGGCGAAAACAAGTTCAGTGCCCAAGCCATTTCCCGCTGCCATGGAAACCAAGTGCTCTGGCAGCACATATGTCTGAAAGTGGATATGACACCTAGGGAAGGGAGTGTGCTGGTGAATGGCAACTGCCCGAAGCAGCAGCACAGCTCGTCCACTGCCAAAACAACTCCACCTGCCTCATGAACTTCACATACCATCAGCTGTCCTGGCAGCTATCTAGGAAACCCTGTTGGGTCACTTCCGGTCCCATGCCCATTGAGCCCAGTGGGATGGAATCAAGCAGCTTCAGCACTCACACAAAACGAACATGAAACTCCTCACTCAAGGCGCTCAAAACTCCACGGCCAAAGACAAGTTCAGTGCCCAAGCCATTTCCCGCTGCCATGGAAACCAAGTGCTCTGGCAGCACATATGTCTGAAAGTGGATATGACACCTAGGGAAGGGAGTGTGCTGGTGAATGGCAACTACCTGAAGCAGCAGCACAGCTCTTCTAGTGCCAAAACAACTCCACCTGCCTCATGAACTTCACATACCATCAGCTGTCCTGGCAGCTATCTAGGAAACCCTGTTGGCTCACTTCCGGTCCCATGCCCATTGAGCCCAGTGGGATAGAATCAAGCAGCTTCAGCACAAACACAAATCTAACATGGAGCTCCTCACTCAAGGCGCTCAAAACTCCACAGTGAAAGACGAGTTCAGTGCCCAAGCCATTTCCCGCTGCCATGGAAACCAAGTGCTCTGGCAGCACATAGGTCTGAAAGTGGATATGACACCTAGGGAAGGGAGTGTGCTGGTGAATGGCAACTGCCTGAAGCAGCAGCACAGCTCTTCCACTGCCAAAACAACTCCACCTGCCTCATCAACTTCACATACCATCAGCTGTCCTGGCAGCTATCTGGGAAACCCTGTTGGGTCACTTCCGGTCCCATGCCCTTTGAGCCCAGTGGGATGGAATCAAGCAGCTTGAGCACCCACACAAAACGAACATGGAGCTCCTCACTCAAGGCGCTCAAAACTACATGGCGAAAGACAAGTTCAGTGCCCAAGCTGTCACGCCACCTCCAGTGGAGCCTGCGTGAGAAATCGCCAGGCCGAGGCGGAAGCTTCAAGGAAGGATGCCTCCTGGATTCGGCTGCATCTCTGGTGGTCTTGGCATTCCTGGCTGTACTCTCTTTGCTCTTATCTTTATGGCTGGAATAATATTGTTAATGTGCGGCAAAGGCTCAATGTTCCTTTATAGTTCTATGAAGCCTTCTGACAGGAGACTGGACAAGGATGGCAAGCAGTATAGAATAAAAACCATTAAGTCACTAGCTTTAGTAAACCTACCTAGGACTATTTTTGAGAATTCCTAAAAAGAAAATTATAATAAAAATCTATAACTTAAAAAGCCATACAGGAAGAAAAGCTAAGAAAAATAGACAAGTTAATATTAAAACCAATGTAAGGCACAAAACACAATGAGAGCTAATCGCTTAATGATTAAAACTGCAGCTGGTGCCAAACTGTGTCCACAAGAAACAGCAACGGCAGTCTGTCACCAGGCTATTAGAGAACAATCTTTTTTCATCAGACCTGCTTACCTCCCTGGAATAATTGTTTGTAGAAATGTAACCACATGAATAAGCAAGAAAATGTCCCTTTGCAATAATCTATTGTATATAAGCTGATGCTTTGCTTTTACAAAATGCACTCAGATACAACTGCCTTGAGTTGTCGTGTCTGTTTGTCACTCGCCGAATCCTTGCCCACCGTTCCCGGGGTCCTGTTCCCGTCGGACTGATTGCTCCCGGCCGAGCCGGTCCGTCGCAGGTGGCGCCCGAACGGGGACTTGAAAATTCATCGGGACGGTAAGCTTTCTTCTTTTCTTTTACTTCTTATTATTTTCAGGCAAGGATAGGACCTCGTCAGAGCGCTGCAGGCTCCCTGATAAAGGATCATCAGGTTTAGAAGACGAGAAGGTAAATTACCATGGGGCATTCACATTCCAAGGGCAAGGAATTGTTCTTGTCAGTGTTGGGACACATGCTCGAAGGCAGAGGGAGTAAGGTGTCCAAGAAAAATTTAAATGAGTTCTATGAGTTCCTACTAAAAGTAAGTCCATGGTTTCCAGAAGAGGGTAGCCTTTCTCTGCAAAATTGGAAAAGAGTAGGAAAGGAAATGAGAAGATATTATGAAACTCATGGTCCTGGGGCGGTCCCCATCCCAGCTTTTTCTATATGGATACAAATAAGAGATTTGTTAACTGATAAAACAGAAATGGAATTCTTGATTGAAGAGACTCCTTCTATAGAGAATGAAGAAGAAGCAATTCCCTTTTACAAAAAAGATAGGAAAAATTATAAGACTAAGTCAGAGGATTCTAATAAAATTAATCTACTTAAAGCAAAACCTGGGGATGATTGGTTGAGTAGTAGTGAAGAGTCAGACATAGAAAAAGAGGCTGCTAAATATCATAATGATGAGGAAGAGAGGGATCATTTCCATGATCAGAAACCCCCAGAGGATCTGTTTGCAGCAGCCTCAGCTCCCCCTATGTGCACTGAAAGAATGATAGCAAATAAGAAAAAAGGAGAAAGTAAAAAACTGACAGTTAATACTGGATTCATGGGGGCCATACAGGAGGCAAAAAGAAAAGGTGACTTATCTTTTGCTTTTCCAATATCTTATTTAGGGGATGATAATGATGATGAACCACAGTGGGAGCCTCTTCCCTTGAAAACACTAAAGGAGTTGCAGATGGCTGTCAAAAGCATGGGACCTACCTCCCCTTATACATTACAAATATTAGATATGATAGCTAGTATGTGGCTTACCCCATTTGATTGGCAGCAAACAGCCCGATCAGTTTTGAGCCCCGGACATTATATATTATGGAGAACAGACTATGAGGATGGGGCCAACAAACTAGTGCTAAGAGGAGTCATTAAACGGGGACCGCGACCCACAGTGGCAATGATACTAGGAAAAGATGATTATGCTTCTTATCAGGCTCAGATGAGGATCCCAAAAATTATTTTGGGAGAAATATCTAAGATTGCAGTTGAAGCATGGAGAAAGTTGCCACCAGCTGAAGGTAAAACCACAGTCTTAGCAGGAATCAGACAAAAGCAAGATGAGCCATATGAAGACTTTGTGGCTAGACTCGAAGAAGCTTTGCAGAGAATGTTACCACCCTCAGAGGGAACAGATTTATTATTAAAACAGTTAGCTTGGGAAAATGCAAATGCATTATGTAAGGAACTCATAAGACCCATCAGGAAAGGGGGATCCCTACAAGATTATATCAAAGTATGCATAGATGCCTCACCAGCAGTCATTCAAGGAATGGCATATGCTGCAGCTATGAAAGGACAACATTTCAGCGCCTATGTTCAGAATTTAAAGAAAGAAAAAGGTCCCCCAAAAGGGGGAGTCACCTGTTTTGCATGTGGACAAACAGGTCATATAAGTAAACATTGCCCCCACATAGAAATAAAAAAGGGGTCAAACCCAATGGGTGGCAAGGGCATCCCAAGAGGATTATGCCCTAGGTGTAGAAAAGGCCGGCATTGGAAAAATGAATGCAGGTCCAAGTTCCATAAGGATGGAACTCCTCTAACTGAGAAGGAAAAGCCAAAAAACGAGGAGGGGGGCATCCCCTCAGCCCCGTAAATGAAAGAGGGGCGGTTCCTAAGGAACCCGAACAATCACCTTTGAACCCATTAGCACCAGAATTTACCATACACGAGCTGCCTAGAGCAACTCCAGGGAGTGCAGGGCTTGATCTTGCATCCCAACATGATTATATATTATCCCTTATGGATGGGGTGCAGCTTGTAGATTCATATTTAAAAGGGCCATTGCCTGAGGGAACTTTTGGACTAATCATAGGAAGAAGTTCCAACTTTAAAAGAAATTTTGAAGTCCTACCAGGGGTAATAGATTCAGATTTTATGGGACAAGTAAAAATTATGGTTAGACCATTAAAAGAAGTAGTCCAGATACATAAAGATCAAAGAATAGCCCAGATTTTATTGCTTAATTATGTGAAGTTTCCAAACCCATGTCTAAAAGAAACAAGAGGAAGTGAGGGGTTTGGATCAACTGGAGTCATAGCCTGGACACAAGAGATAGATAAAGAAAGACCTTTTAAAACTATAAAAATAGAAGGAAAATCTATAACAGGGTTATTAGACACTGGAGCAGATAGATCATGTATATCAGGAAAAGATTGGCCCAATACTTGGCCAGTTATTAATACATCTTCAACCTTAGTAGGATTAGGATTAGCAACTAATGTGGCACAAAGCTCTAAAATATTAAAGTGGGAATGTGAAGATAAATCAGGAAATTTTCAACCTTATATTATTATGTCTTTACCTTTTTCCTTATGGGGGAGAGATATCATGCATGACATGGAAATAAAACTAACCACGAAAAATTTAAATGATGAACAAAATTTTTTCTAGGGGCCGCTGATGAGTTATACGCAGATAAAATAGTATGGAAAGATGATCAGCCAGTGTGGGTGGATCAGTGGCCCCTAACAGAAGAAAAAATACAAGCTGTGGAACAACTAGTGGCTGAACAAGTAAAGTTGGGGCATTTAGAAGAATCTAATAGTCCATGGAATACACCTATTTTTACTATTAAGAAAAAATCAGGAAAATGGCGATTGCTACAAGACTTAAGAGCAATTAATAGTACCATGTATGACATGGGGGCATTACAACCTGGCCTCCCTTCTCCAGTAGCAGTTCCTGAAAATTACTTTATCATTATTATAGATCTGCAGGACTGCTTCTTTACCATCAAGTTAAATCCTCAAGATTGTCAAAGGTTTGCTTTTAGCATCCCCTCTAGTAATTTTAAAAGACCATTTCAACGATATCAGTGGAAGGTTTTACCCCAAGGGATGAAAAATAGTCCTACTCTGTGTCAAAAATTTGTAGATAAAGCACTGACTGATGTTAGAAATGAGAATCCAGATACTTATATAATACATTATATGGATGATATATTGATAGCAAATAAAAAAAAAGAGAAATAACTGAAAAAGTTTTACAAAAAATGATGAAAAGTTTAAATACTTATAGATTAGTTGTTGCTCCAGACAAAATTCAATATAATAGGCCATTAAATTATTTAGGTAAAAATATAAATAATGATAGTATTACTTCTCAGAAAATGCATATTCGATTGGACAAATTAAAGACATTGAATGATTTCCAAAAGTTATTAGGAAACATAAATTGAGTGAGACCTTATTTAAAAATAACCACAGGAGAGTTACATCCACTATTTGATATTTTAAAAGGGGAAGCTAATCCTAAATCTCCTAGAAAATTAACTACTGAGGCATTACAAAAGATTAATTTAATAGAAGACAAATTGCAAGAAGCAAAGGTTAAACAATTAAATTATGATAAAGAATGGGATTTAATTATTATTAAAACAAAATATACCCCGACTGGGTGTTTGTGACAAAATGGAGTATTGGAATGGTTGCATTTACCACACACACAAGTCAAAATGGTCTCATCCTATATATATTTGTGTAGTCAATTGATTATTAAAGGGAGAATAAGATCACGAGAATTATTTGGCAAAGAAATGCATAATATAATTGTCCCCTATAAGCGACAGGAAGTAGATTATTTGTTACAGACTAATGATGATTGGGGACTAGCGTTACAAAATTATTCAGGGCAAATAAAATATCATTTACCTCAAAATCCGTTGTTAAAATTTGTGGAAGAAACTGAGATAATTTTTCCTTTAAAAATAAGTCAAGAACCTCTAGATAAAGCCATGCTAGTTTTTACTGATGGATCTTCTAATGGAATATCCGCTGTCCATTTACCTGGGCAGCCCCCAATTATAAAAAGAACTCAAAATATTTCTGCTCAACAGGCAGAAATTATAGCAGTAATTTTAGCTCTCGAGAACGTGCCTCAATGCATGAACCTTTACACTGATTCCAAGTATATAGTTAATTTGTTTCCTGCCATAGAAACTGCATTACTTTCAGGCTCCTCACGTATTCTGCCCTTATTACAACAATTACAAAAGGTCATTCAAAATAGGCGAGAGAAAGTATTTGTGGGTCATATTAGAGGACATTCTAACTTGCCAGGCCCTCTTTCTTTCGGCAATACTATTGCAGATATGCTTACAAAAGAAATAATAGGTACTGCACTTGAGCAAGCGCAGGAAAGTCATCAACTTCATCATCAAAATGCCTTGGCATTAAAAAGAATGTTCCAAATAACTAGAGAACAAGCAAGACAAATAGTAAAAAACTGCAATTGGTGTCCAGAAGTCCATCATTCTCTAAAAATGGGTGTTAACCCCAGAGGCCTGAGGGCACAAGTATTGTGGCAAATGGATGTAACCCATATATCAGAATTTGGTAGGTTAGAATATGTACATGTAACCATAGATACATACTCCCAAGCGGTAATGGCTACAGCAAGAACAGGAGAAGCAGTGAAAGATGTTATTCAGCATTTAATAGCTTGTTTTTTAGTCTTAGGTTTGCCTCAAAAAATAAAAACTGATAATGCTCCTGCTTATACATCTCAAGCTTTTAGTAAATTTTGTCAAACCTGGAAAATCGCCCATAGTACAGGAATTCCCTATAATCCTCAGGGACAAGCAATTATTGAAAGAGCCCATCAGAATATAAAGTTACAATTGCAAAGATTAAAAGCCAGTAATCAATATTACTCCCCTCATCAATTACTGAACCATGCTTTATTTACTATAAACTATTTAAACACTAATGAAGAAGGATTGACCCCAATGCAGAGACACTGGGGACCACAGTTACTAAAAATTCAACCCAAAGTACATTGGAAGGACTTGTTAACAGGCACCTGGAAAGGGCCTGATGTACTAATAACCTCGGGAAGAGGATATGCATGTGTATTTCCACAGGATGCTGAAGCACCCATCTGGATCCCAGACAGACTCATCCGACCCTACAATGAAGACCCAGACAGAAGGAAGGAGAAGGCGCAGAACACAAATCAGAAAAATGACACGGAAGCTGAAGACACTCAACCTCTCTGCCCGGCAAGCGAAGACAACGAAAGAGGCGACACCTCCCACCTGGGGCCAGATAGAGAAACTGACTCGTGAAGCAGAAAACACTCTGGCTTCTGCAGGAAAGCCTCTCACTTTTGAAAATATCTTCCTTGCTATGCTTGCAATTTTGACTGCACAGGTAGTAACTGTCTCTGGTGACATCTATTGGGCTTATGTTCCACATCCACCCTTTCTTCATCCTGTAGGATGGGGCGAAGAAACGCAAATCAAAATAATGACTAATAATACCCAGCTTTTGGGCGGATATGAAGATTTTACTTCTTCTCATCAGACGTCACAGGTCATTGACTATGAAGGAATGTCTGATACTACCCCAATCTGTGTAACAATAAGAGGCAGAGTGCCTCCAGGTTGCTTACCAATTAATTACAGAACTTTACTTACTGATGCACCTGATAGAAACTCTGGTGACCAGAATGACAAAAGGTTAATGTGGGAAATTGGAATTATGACATTAGGTTATTATAATTATAATGAATCTTATATTTTACCTTCAGAAAATATGCCATTACCAAATTGTTTTCAAATTTATCATGATAAAGATCAATTTTGGGATTCTTTTATAAAATCACCTAAATGGTTAGAATGTGGATTTCAAAAGGCTTCAGTACATCAGCCTTATGGGTCAAATGATTACATCTATGATTATTCAGTAGAAAGTCCTGATTATGATTATACCGATTATTTGAAATATAGTTCTGAAAAATTTGGGGGATACACCCCTAATACACTTGGTGAGCCAATTAGAAGATGGTTCACGCCTGGATGGGTAGCACCGGTCTTTGTGAGCCATTCAACCGCTCATAATAAAACTGGTGTGCACCCTGGGCTGTTTCGACTTTTTGCTGCAGCCAACATGTTACTTCTAAAGAAACCAAAAGAAACAGTTTCTACTTCCATTGGGATAAGAGCATGTGTTGGGTATCCATTTGGCATCTTAGCAGGAAAACCAAAAAATGTAACTATAATTAATCAAGGAAAATCATATTATATAAAATGTCGATCTTGTATTTTGACAAATTGTTTGACTTCAAATTTGGATAAGCAATATTCTGTTATAATTTTACTACAGCGACCGGAATATGTTATGTTACCTGTTGATTTAAAAGAGGATCCATGGTTTGATAATGCTGCTTTACAAACTTTGAAAAATCTTGATCTTTTGTTGCGACCTAAGCGTTTTGTAGTTAGCCTTGTATTAGGAATAAGTGCCTTAATAGCAATTTTAACCTCTCTAGCCGTTTCTACTGCTGCCTTAGTAGAAGAAGTAAAAACAGCTCATTTTGTAAATGATTTAAGCAAAAACGTTTCAATAGCCCTGGCTGAACAGCAAGCCATAGACCGTAAGTTAGAAATGAAAGTAAACGCCTTAGAAGAAGCCGTTTTAGCAATTGGGCAAGAAGTACAAAATTTAAAGGTACAGCTCTCCACTAGGTGCCATACTAGTTACAAATATATATGTGTGACACCATTAAAATATAACACTTCTTTTAATTGGAATGCAACCAAGAATCATTTGTTAGGAGTTTGGAAAGATAGTGATATTTCCCATAATATAGAACGATTACAGGAAGAAATTTCTACAATCAGCAAAGCTCATTTAGATGTAGAAGATTTGGGCGATCTAGCAGAATCATTGAAGAGAGGATTACAATCACTTAATCCTTTCAGTTGGCTTCATACTATAATTACCATCGCTATTATTGCCGGAATAATTTTACTTATTATTTTTATTCTTCCAGTCCTCTTCAAAATAATCTACTCTTCTGTCTCCTCCCTTCGCCGAGACATTTATGAACTTCATTTAAAAAATAAAAAGGGAAGAGATGTCACGCCACCTCCAGTGGAGCCTGCGTGAGAAATCGCCAGGCCGAGGCGGAAGCTTCAAGGAAGGATGCCTCCTGGATTCGGCTGCATCTCTGGTGGTCTTGGCATTCCTGGCTGTACTCTCTTTGCTCTTATCTTTATGGCTGGAATAATATTGTTAATGTGCGGCAAAGGCTCAATGTTCCTTTATAGTTCTATGAAGCCTTCTGACAGGAGACTGGACAAGGATGGCAAGCAGTATAGAATAAAAACCATTAAGTCACTAGCTTTAGTAAACCTACCTAGGACTATTTTTGAGAATTCCTAAAAAGAAAATTATAATAAAAATCTATAACTTAAAAAGCCATACAGGAAGAAAAGCTAAGAAAAATAGACAAGTTAATATTAAAACCAATGTAAGGCACAAAACACAATGAGAGCTAATCGCTTAATGATTAAAACTGCAGCTGGTGCCAAACTGTGTCCACAAGAAACAGCAACGGCAGTCTGTCACCAGGCTATTAGAGAACAATCTTTTTTCATCAGACCTGCTTACCTCCCTGGAATAATTGTTTGTAGAAATGTAACCACATGAATAAGCAAGAAAATGTCCCTTTGCAATAATCTATTGTATATAAGCTGATGCTTTGCTTTTACAAAATGCACTCAGATACAACTGCCTTGAGTTGTCGTGTCTGTTTGTCACTCGCCGAATCCTTGCCCACCGTTCCCGGGGTCCTGTTCCCGTCGGGCTGATTGCTCCCGGCCGAGCCGGTCCGTCGCACCAAGCCATTTCCCGCTGCAATGGAAACCAAGTGCTCTGGCAGCACATATGTCTGAAAGTGGATATGACACCTAGGGAAGAGAGTGTGCTGGTGAATGGCAACTGCCTGAAGCAGCAGCACAGCTCGTCCAGTTCCAAAACAATTCCACCTGCCTCATGAACTTCACATACCATCAGCTGTCCTGGCAGCTATCTAGGAAACCCTGTTGGGTCACTTCTGGTCCCATGCCCATTGAGCCCAGTGGGATGGAATCAAGCAGCTTCAGCACCCACACAAAACGAACATGAAACTCCTCACTCAAGGTGCTCAAAACTCCACGGCCAAAGACAAGTTCAGTGCCCAAGCCATTTCCCGCTGCCATGGAAACCAAGTGCTCTGGCAGCACATATGTCTGAAAGTGGATATGACACCTAGGGAAGGGAGTGTGCTGGTGAATGGCAACTGCCCGAAGCAGCAGCACAGCTCTTCCACTGCCAGAACAACTCCACCTGCCTCATGAACTTCACATACCATCAGCTGTCCTGGCAGCTATCTAGGAAACCCTGTTGGGTCACTTCCGGTCCCATGCCCCTTGAGCCCAGTGGGATAGAATCAAGCAGCTTCAGCACAAACACAAATCTAACATGGAGCTCCTCACTCAAGGCGCTCAAAACTCCACAGCGAAAGACGAGTTCAGTGCCCAAGCCATTTCCCGCTGCCATGGAAACCAAGTGCTCTGGCAGCACATAGGTCTGAAAGTGGATATGACACCTAGGGAAGGGAGTGTGGTGGTGAATGGCAACTGCCCGAAGCAGCAGCACAGCTCTTCCAGTGCCAAAACAACTCCACCTGCCTCATGAACTTCACATACCATCAGCTGTCCTGGCAGCTATCTAGGAAACCTTGTTGGGTCACTTCCGGTCCCATGCCCATTGAGCCCAGTGGGATAGAATCAAGCAGTTTCAGCACCCACACAAATCTAACATGGAGCTCCTCACTCAAGGCGCTCAAAACTCCTCAGTCAAAGACAAGTTCAGTGCATAAGCCATTTCCCGCTGCCATGGAAACCAAGTGCTCTGGCAGCACATAGGTCTGAAAGTGGATATGACACCTAGGGAAGGGAGTGTGGTGATGAATGGCAAGTGCCCGAAGCAGCAGCACAGCTCTTCCAGTGCCAAAACAACTCCACCTGCCTCATGAACTTCACATACCATCAGCTGTCCTGGCAGCTATCTAGGAAACCCTGTTGGGTCACTTCCGGTCCCATGCCCATTGAGCTCAGTGGGATGGAATCAAGCAGCTTCAGCACCCACACAAAACGAACATGGAGCTCCTCACTCAAGGCGCTCAAAACTCCACGGCCAAAGACAAGTTCAGTGCCCAAGCCATTTCCCGCTGCCATGGAAACCAAGTGCTCTGGCAGCACATATGTCTGAAAGTGGATATGACACCTAGGGAAGGGAGTGTGCTGGAGAATGGCAACTGCCCGAAGCAGCAGCACAGCTCTTCCAGTGCCAAAACAACTCCGCCTGCCTCATGAACTTCACATACCATCAGCTGTCCTGGCAGCTATCTAGGAAACCCTGTTGGGTCACTTCCGGTCCCATGCCCATTGAGCCCAGTGGGATGGAATCAAGCAGCTTCAGCACCCACACAAAGCGAAGATGGAGCTCCTCACTCAAGGCGCTCAAAACTCCACAGCCAAAGACGAGTTCAGTGCCAGAGCCATTTCCCGCTGCCATGGAAACCAAGTGCTCTGGCAGCACATAGGTCTGAAAGTGGATATGACACCTAGGGAAGGGAGTGTGGTGGTGAATGGCAACTGCCCGAAGCAGCAGCACAGCTCTTCCAGTGCCAAAACAACTCCACCTGCCTCATGAACTTCACATACCATCAGCTGTCCTGGCAGCTATCTAGGAAACCCTGTTGGGTCACTTCCGGTCCCATGCCCATTGAGCCCAGTGGGATGGAATCAAGCAGCTTCAGCACCCACACAAAGCGAAGATGGAGCTCCTCACTCAAGGCGCTCAAAACTCCACAGCCAAAGACGAGTTCAGTGCCAGAGCCATTTCCCGCTGCCATGGAAACCAAGTGCTCTGGCAGCACATAGGTCTGAAAGTGGATATGACACCTAGGGAAGGGAGTGTGGTGGTGAATGGCAACTGCCCGAAGCAGCAGCACAGCTCTTCCGGTGCCAAAACAACTCCACCTGCCTCATGAACTTCACATACCATCAGCTGTCCTGGCAGCTATCTAGGAAACCCTGTTGGCTCACTTCCGGTCCCATGCCCATTGAGCCCAGTGGGATGGAATCAAGCAGCTTCAGCACCCACACAAAACGAACATGGAGCTCCTCACTCAAGGCACTCAAAACTCCACAGCCAAAGACAAGTTCAGTGCCCAAGCCATTTCCCGCTGCCATGGAAACCAAGTGCTCTGGCAGCACATATGTCTGAAAGTGGATATGACACATAGGGAAGGGAGTCTGGTGCTGAAAGGCAAATGCCCAAAGCAGCACAAAAGCTCTTCCAGTGCCAAAACAACTCCACCTGCCTCATGAACTTCACATACCATCAGCTGTCCTGGCAGCTATCTAGGAAACCCTGTTGGGTCACTTCCGGTCCCATGCCCATTGAGCCCAGTGGGATGGAAACAAGCAGCTTCAGCAACCACACAAAACGAACATGGAGCTCCTCACTCAAGGCGCTCAAAACTCCACGGCCAAAGACAAGTTCAGTGCCCAAGCCATTTCCCGCTGCCATGGAAACCAAGTGCTCTGGCAGCACATATGTCTGAAAGTGGATATGACACCTAGGGAAGGGAGTGTGCTGGTGAATGGCAAATGCCCGAAGCAGCAGCACAGCTCTTCCAGTGGCAAAACAACTCCACCTGCCTCATGAACTTCACATACCATCAGCTGTCCTGGCAGCTATCTAGGAAACCCTGTTGGGTCACTTCCGGTCCCATGCCCATTGAGTCCAGTGGGATGGAATCAAGCAGCTTCAGCACCCACACAAAGCGAAGATGGAGCTCCTCACTCAAGGCGCTCAAAACTCCACAGCCAAAGACGAGTTCAGTGCCAGAGCCATTTCCCGCTGCCATGGAAACCAAGTGCTCTGGCAGCACATATGTCTGAAAGTGGATATGACACCTAGGGAAGAGAGTGTGCTGGTGAATGGCAACTGCCCGAAGCAGCAGCACAGCTCTTCCACTGCCAAAACAACTCCACCTGCCTCATGAACTTCACATATCACCAGCTGTCCTGGCAGCTATCTAGGAAACCCTGTTGGGTCACTTCCGGTCCCATGCCCATTGAGCCCAGTGGGATGGAATCAAGCAGCTTCAGCATCCACACAAAACGAACATGGAGCTCCTCACTCAAGACGCTGAAAATTCCACGGCCAAAGACAAGTTCAGTGCCCAAGCCATTTCCCGCTGCCATGGAAACCAAGTGCTCTGGCAGCACATATGTCTGAAAGTGGATATGACACCTAGGGAAGGGAGTGTGCTGGTGAATGGCAACTGCCCGAAGCAGCAGCACAGCTCTTCCAGTGCCAAAACAACTCCACCTGCCTCATGAACTTCACATACCATCAGCTGTCCTGGCAGCTATCTAGGAAACCCTGTTGGGTCACTTCCGGTCCCATGCCCATTGAGCCCAGTGGGATGGAATCAAGCAGCTTCAGCACCCACACAAAGCGAACATGGAGCTCCTCACTCAAGGCGCTCAAAACTCCACAGCCAAAGATGAGTTCAGTGCCAGAGCCATTTCCCGCTGCCATGGAAACCAAGTGCTCTGGCAGCACATATGTCTGAAAGTGGATATGACACCTAGGGAAGGGAGTGTGCTGGTGAATGGCAACTGCCTGAAGCAGCAGCACAGCTCTTCTAGTGCCAAAACAACTCCACCTGCCTCATGAACTTCACACACCATCAGCTGTCCTGGCAGCTATCTAGGAAACCCTGTTGGGTCACTTCCGGTCCCATGCCCATTGAGCCCAGTGGGATAGAATCAAGCAGCTTCAGCACAAACACAAATCTAACATGGAGCTCCTCACTCAAGGCGCTCAAAACTCCACAGCGAAAGACGAGTTCAGTGCCCAAGCCATTTCCCGCTGCCATGGAAACCAAGTGCTCTGGCAGCACATAGGTCTGAAAGTGGATATGACACCTAGGGAAGGGAGTCTGGTGGTGAATGGCAACTGCCCGAAGCAGCAGCACAGCTCTTCCAGTGCCAAAACAACTCCACCTGCCTCATGAACTTCACATACCATCAGCTGTCCTGGCAGCTATCTAGGAAACCCTGTTGGGTCACTTCCGGTCCCATGCCCATTGAGCCCAGTGGGATGGAATCAAGCAGCTTCAGCACCCACACAAAACTAACATGGAGCTCCTCACTCAAGGCGCTGAAAACTCCACAGCCAAAGACAAGTTCAGTGCCCAAGCCATTTCCCGCTGCCATGGAAACCAAGTGCTCTGGCAGCACATAGGTCTGAAAGTGGATATGACAGCTAGGGAAGGGAGTGTGGTGATGAATGGCAAGTGCCCGAAGCAGCAGCACAGCTCTTCCAGTGCCAAAACAACTCCACCTGCCTCATGAACTTCACATACCATCAGCTGTCCTGGCAGCTATCTAGGAAACCCTGTTGGGTCACTTCCGGTCCCATGCCCATTGAGCCCAGTGGGATGGAATCAAGCAGCTTCAGCACCCACACAAAACGAACATGGAGCTCCTCACTTAAGGCGCTCAAAACTCCACGGCCAAAGACAAGTTCAGTGCCCAAGCCATTTCCCGCTGCCATGGAAACCAAGTGCTCTGGCAACACATATGTGTGAAAGTGGATATGACACCTAGGGAAGGGAGTGTGCTGGTGAATGGCAACTGCCCGAAGCAGCAGCACAGCTCTTCCAGTGCCAAAACAACTCCACCTGCCTCATGAACTTCACATACCATCAGCTGTCCTGGCAGCTATCTAGGAAACCCTGTTGGATCACTTCCGGTCCCATGCCCATTGAGCCCAGTGGGATGGAATCAAGCAGCTTCAGCACCCACACAAAACGAACATGGAGCTCCTCACTCAAGGCGCTCAAAACTCCACGGCCAAAGACAAGTTCAGTGCCCAAGCCATTTCCCGCTGCCATGGAAACCAAGTGCTCTGGCAGCACATATGTCTGAAAGTGGATATGACACCTAGGGAAGGGAGTGTGCTGGTGAATGGCAACTGCCCGAAGCAGCAGCACAGCTCTTCCAGTGCCAAAACAACTCCGCCTGCCTCATGAACTTCACATACCATCAGCTGTCCTGGCAGCTCTCTAGGAAACCCTGTTGGGTCACTTCCGGTCCCATGCCCATTGAGCCCAGTGGGATGGAATCAAGCAGCTTGAGCACCCACACAAATCTAACATGGAGCTCCTCACTCAAGGCGCTCAAAACTCCACAGCCAAAGACGAGTTCAGTGCCAGAGCCATTTCCCGCTGCCATGGAAACCAAGTGCTCTGGCAGCACATATGTCTGAAAGTGGATATGACACCTAGGGAAGGGAGTGTGCTGGTGAATGGCAACTGCCCGAAGCAGCAGCACAGCTCTTCCACTGCCAAAACAACTCCAACTGCCTCATGAACTTCACATACCATCAGCTGTCCTGGCAGCTATCTAGGAAACCCTGTTGGGTCACTTCCGGTCCCATGCCCATTGAGCCCAGTGGGATGGAATCAAGCAGCTTCAGCACCCACACAAAACGAACATGGAGCTCCTCACTCAAGAAGCTCAAAATTCCACGGCCAAAGACAAGTTCAGTGCCCAAGACATTTCCCGCTGCCATGGAAACCAAGTGCTCTGGCAGCACATATGTCTGAAAGTGGATATGACACCTAGGGAAGGGAGTGTGCTGGTGAATGGCAACTGCCCGAAGCAGCAGCACAGCTCTTCCAGTGCCAAAACAACTCCACCTGCCTCATGAACTTCACATACCATCAGCTGTCCTGGCAGCTATCTAGGAAACCCTGTTGGGTCACTTCCGGTCACATGCCCATTGAGCCCAGTGGGATGGAATCAAGCAGCTTCAGCACCCACATAAAACGAACATGGAGCTCCTCACTCAAGGCGCTCAAAACTCCACAGCCAAAGACAAGTTCAGTGCCCAAGCCATTTCCCGCTGCCATGGAAACCAAGTGCTCTGGCAGCACATATGTCTGAAAGTGGATATGACACATAGGGAAGGGAGTCTGGTGCTGAAAGGCAAATGCCCAAAGCAGCACAAAAGCTCTTCCACTGCCAAAACAACTCCACCTGCCTCATGAACTTCACATACCATCAGCTGTCCTGGCAGCTCTCTAGGAAACCCTGTTGGGTCACTTCCGGTCCCATGCCCATTGAGCCCAGTGGGATGGAATCAAGCAGCTTCAGCAACCACACAAAACGAACATGGAGCTCCTCACTCAAGGCGCTCAAAACTCCACGGCCAAAGACAAGTTCAGTGCCCAAGCCATTTCCCGCTGCCATGGAAACCAAGTGCTCTGGCAGCACATATGTCTGAAAGTGGATATGACACCTAGGGAAGGGAGTGTGGTGGTGAATGTCAACTGCCCGAAGCAGCAGCACAGCTCTTCCAGTGCCAAAACAACTCCACCTGCCTCATGAACTTCACATATCATCAGCTGTCCTGCCAGCTATCTAGGAAACCCTGTTGGGTCACTTCCGGTCCCATGCCCATTGAGCCCAGTGGGATGGAATCAAGCAGCTTGAGCACCCACACAAAACGAACATGGAGCTCCTCACTCAAGACGCTCAAAATTCCACGGCCAAAGACAAGTTCAGTGCCCAAGCCATTTCCCGCTGCCATGGAAACCAAGTGCTCTGGCAGCACATATGTCTGAAAGTGGATATGACACCTAGGGAAGGGACTGTGCTGGTGAATGGCAACTGCCCGAAGCAGCAGCACAGCTCTTCCAGTGCCAAAACAACTCCACCTGCCTCATGAACTTCACATACCATCAGCTGTCCTGGCAGCTATCTAGGAAACCCTGTTGGGTCACTTCCGGTCCCATGCCCATTGAGCCCAGTGGGATGGAATCAAGCAGCTTCAGCACCCACACAAAGCGAAGATGGAGCTCCTCACTCAAGGCGCTCAAAACTCCACAGCCAAAGATGAGTTCAGTGCCAGAGCCATTTCCCGCTGCCATGGAAACCAAGCGCTCTGGCAGCACATATGTCTGAAAGTGGATATGACACGTAGGGAAGGGAGTGTGCTGGTGAATGGCAACTGCCCGAAGCAGCAGCACAGCTCTTCCACTGCCAAAACAACTCCAACTGCCTCATGAACTTCACATACCATCAGCTGTCCTGGCAGCTATCTAGGAAACCCTGTTGGGTCACTTCCGGTCCCATGCCCATTGAGCCCAGTGGGATTGAATCAAGCAGCTTCAGCACCCACACAAAACGAACATGGAGCTCCTCACACAAGACGCTCAAAATTCCACGGCCAAAGACAAGTTCAGTGCCGAAGCCATTTCCCGCTGCCATGGAAACCAAGTGCTCTGGCAGCACATATGTCTGAAAGTGGATATGACACCTAGGGAAGGGAGTGTGCTGGTGAATGGCAACTGCCCGAAGCAGCAGCACAGCTCTTCCAGTGCCAAAACAACTCCACCTGCCTCATGAACTTCACATACCATCAGCTGTCCTGGCAGCTATCTAGGAAACCCTGTTGGGTCACTTTCGGTCCCATGCCCTTTGAGCCCAGTGGGATGGAATCAAGCAGATTCAGCACCCACACAAAATTAACATGGAGCTCCTCACTCAAGGTGCTCAAAACTCCACGGCCAAAGACAAGTTCAGTGCCCAAGCCATTTCCCGCTGCCATGGAAACCAAGTGCTCTGGCAGCACATATGTCTGAAAGTGGATATGACACCTAGGGAAGGGAGTGTGCTGGTGAATGGCAACTGCCCGAAGCAGCAGCACAGCTCTTCCACTGCCAAAACAACTCCACCTGCCTCATGAACTTCACATATCATCAGCTGTCCTGGCAGCTATCTAGGAAACCCTGTTGGGTCACTTCCGGTCCCATGCCCATTGAGCACAGTGGGATGGAATCAAGCAGCTTCAGCACCCACACAAAACTAACATGGAGCTCCTCACTCAAGACGCTCAAAATTCCACGGCCAAAGACAAGTTCAGTGCCCAAGCCATTTCCCGCTGCCATGGAAACCAAGTGCTCTGGCAGCACATATGTCTGAAAGTGGATATGACACCTAGGGAAGGGAGTGTGCTGGTGAATGGCAACTGCCCGAAGCAGCAGCACAGCTCTTCCAGTGCCAAAACAACTCCACCTGCCTCATGAACTTCACATACCATCAGCTGTCCTGGCAGCTATCTAGGAAACCCTGTTGGGTCACTTCCGGTCCCATGCCCATTGAGCCCAGTGGGATGGAATCAAGCAGCTTCAGCACCCACACAAAACTAACATGGAGCTCCTCACTCAAGGCGCTCAAAACTCCACGTTCAAAGACAAGTTCAGTGCCCAAGCCATTTCCCGCTGCCATGGAAACCAAGTGCTCTGGCAGCACATATGTCTGAAAGTGGATATGACACATAGGGAAGGGAGTCTGGTGCTGAAAGGCATCTGCCCAAAGCAGCACAAAAGCTCTTCCACTGCCAAAACAACTCCACCTGCCTCATGAACTTCACATACCATCAGCTGTCCTGGCAGCTCTCTAGGAAACCCTGTTGGGTCACTTCCGGTCCCATGCCCATTGAGCCCAGTGGGGTGGAATCAAGCAGCTTCAGCACCCACACAAAACGAACATGGAGCTCCTCACTCTAGGCGCTCAAAACTCCACGGCCTAAGACAAGTTCAGTGCCCAAGCCATTTCCCGCTGCCATGGAAACCAAGTGCTCTGGCAGCACATATGTCTGAAAGTGGATATGACACCTAGGGAAGGGAGTGTGCTGGTGAATGGCAAATGCCCGAAGCAGCAGCACAGCTCTTCCAGTGGCAAAACAACTCCACCTGCCTCATGAACTTCACATACCATCAGCTGTCCTGGCAGCTATCTAGGAAACCCTGTTGGGTCACTTCCGGTCCCATGCCCATTGAGCCCAGTGGGATGGAATCAAGCAGATTCAGCACCCACACAAAACTAACATGGAGCTCCTCACTCAAGGCGCTCAAAACTCCACGGCCTAAGACAAGTTCAGTGCCCAAGCCATTTTCCGCTGCCATGGAAACCAAGTGCTCTGGCAGCACATATGTCTGAAAGTGGATATGACACCTAGGGAAGGGAGTGTGCTGGTGAATGGCAATTGCCCGAAGCAGCAGCACAGCTCTTCCAGTGCCAAAACAACTCCACCTGCCTCATGAACTTCACATACCATAATCTGTCCTGGCAGCTATCTAGGAAACCCTGTTGGGTCACTTCCGGTCCCATGCCCATTGAGCCCAGTGGGATGGAATCAAGCAGCTTCAGCACCCACACAAAACGAACATGGAGCTCCTCACTCAAGGCGCTCAAAACTCCACAGCGAAAGACGAGTTCAGTACCCAAGCCATTTCCCGCTGCCATGGAAACCAAGTGCTCTGGCAGCACATATGTCTGAAAGTGGATATGACACCTAGGGAAGGGAGTGTGATGGTGAATGGCAAGTGCCCGAAGCAGCAGCACAGCTCTTCCACTGCCAAAACAACTCCACCTGCCTCATGAACTTCACATACCATCAGCTGTCCTGGCAGCTATCTAGGAAACCCTGTTGGGTCACTTCCGGTCCCATGCCCATTGAGCCCAGTGGGATGGAATCAAGCAGCTTCAGCACCCACACAAAACGAACATGGAGCTCCTCACTCTAGGCGCTCAAAACTCCACGGCCAAAGACAAGTTCAGTGCCCAAGCCAATTTCCCGCTGCCATGGAAACCAAGTGCTCTGGCAGCACATATGTGTGAAAGTGGATATGACACCTAGGGAAGGGAGTTTGCTGGTGAATGGCAACTGCTTGAAGCAGCAGCACAGCTCTTCCAGTGCCAAAACAACTCCACCTGCCTCATGAACTTCACATACCATCAGCTGTCCTGGCAGCTCTCTAGGAAACCCTGCTGGGTCACTTCCGGTCCCATGCCCATTGAGCCCAGTGGGATAGAATCAAGCAGCTTCAGCACCCACACAAAACTAACATGGAGCTCCTCACTCAAGAGGCTCAAACCTCCACGTTCAAAGACAAGTTCAGTGCCCAAGCCATTTCCCGCTGCCATGGAAACCAAGTGCTCTGGCAGCACATATGTCTGAAAGTGGATATGACACCTAGGGAAGGGAGTGTGCTGGTGAATGGCAACTGCTTGAAGCTGCAGCACAGCTCTTCCACTGCCGAAAAAACTCCACCTGCCTCAAGAACTTCACATACCATCAGCTGTCTTGGCAGCTATCTGGGAAACCCTGTTGGGTCACTTCTGGTCCCATGCCCTTTGAGCCCAGTGGGATGGAATCAAGCAGCTTCAGCACCCACACAAAACTAACATGGAGCTCCTCACTCAAGGCACTCAAAACTCCATAGCCAAAGACAAGTTCAGTGCCCAAGCCATTTCCCGCTGCCATGGAAACCAAGTGCTCTGGCAGCACATATGTCTGAAAGTGGATATGACACCTAGGGAAGGGAGTGTGCTGGTGAATGGCAACTGCCCGAAGCAGCAGCACAGCTCTTCCAGTGCCAAAACAACTCCACCTGCCTCATGAACTTCACATATAATCAGCTGTCCTGGCAGCTATCTAGGAAACCCTGTTGGGTCACTTCCGGTCCCATGCCCATTGAGCCCAGTGGGATGGAATCAAGCAGCTTCAGCAACCACACAAAACGAACATGGAGCTCCTCACTCCAGGCGCTCAAAATTCCTCGGCCAAAGAAAAGTTCAGTGCCCAAGCCATTTCCCGCTGCCATGGAAACCAAGTGCTCTGGCAGCACATATGTCTGAAAGTGGATATGACACCTAGGGAAGGGAGTGTGCTGGTGAATGGCAACTGCCCGAAGCAGCAGCACAGCTCTTCCACTGCCAAAACAACTCCACCTGCCTCATGAACTTCACATACCAACAGCTGTCCTGGCAGCTATCTAGGAAACCCTGTTGGGTCACTTCCGGTCCAATGCCCTTTGAGCCCAGTGGGATGGAATCAAGCAGCTTCAGCACCCACACAAAACGAACATGGAGCTCCTCACTCAAGGCGCTCAAAACTCCATAGCCAAAGACAAGTTCAGTGTCGAAGCCATTTCCCGCTGCCATGGAAACCAAGTGCTCTGGCAGCACATATGTCTGAAAGTGGATATGACACCTAGGGAAGGGAGTGTGCTGGTGAATGGCAACTGCCCGAAGCAGCAGCACAGCTCTTCCAGTGCCAAAACAACTCCACCTGCCTCATGAACTTCACATACCATCAGCTGTCCTGGCAGCTATCTAGGAAACCCTGTTGGGTCACTTCCGGTCCCATGCCCATTGAGCCCAGTGGGATCTAATCAAGCAGCTTCAGCACCCACACAAAACAAACATGGAGCTCCTCACTCAAGACGCTGAAAACTCCACAGCCAAAGACAAGTTCAGTGCCCAAGCCATTTCCCGCTGCCATGGAAACCAAGTGCTCTGGCAGCACATATGTCTGAAAGTGGATATGACACCTAGGGAAGGGAGTGTGCTGGTGAATGGCAACTGCTTGAAGCTGCAGCACAGCTCTTCCAGTGTCAAAACAACTCCACCTGCCTCATGAACTTCACATACCATCAGCTGTCTTGGCAGCTATCTAGGAAACCCTGTTGGGTCACTTCCCGTCCCATGCCCATTGAGCCCAGTGGGATGGAATCAAGCAGCTTCAGCACCCACACAAAACTAACATGGAGCTCCTCACTCAAGGCGCTCAAACCTCCACGTTCAAAGACAAGTTCAGTGCCGAAGCCATTTCCCGCTGCCATATAAACCAAGTGTTCTAGCAGCACATACGTCTGAAAGTGGATATGACACCTAGGGAAGGGAGTGTGCTGGTGAATGGCAACTGCCCGAAGCAGCAGCACAGCTAGTCCACTGCCACAACAACTCCACCTGCCTCATGAACTTCACATACCATCAGCTGTCCTGGCAGCTATCTAGGAAACCCTGTTGGGTCACTTCCGGTCCCATGCCCTTTGAGCCCAGTGGGATGGAATCAAGCAGCTTCAGCACCCACACAAAACTAACATGGAGCTCCTCACTCAAGGCACTCAAAACTCCATAGCCAAAGACAAGTTCAGTGCCCAAGCCATTTCCCGCTGCCATGGAAACCAAGTGCTCTGGCAGCACATATGTCTGAAAGTGGATATGACACCTAGGGAAGGGAGTGTGCTGGTGAATGGCAACTGCCCGAAGCAGCAGCACAGCTCTTCCAGTGCCAAAACAACTCCACCTGCCTCATGAACTTCACATACCATCAGCCCTCTTGGCAGCTATTTAGGAAACCCTGTTGAGTCTCTTCTGTTCCCATGCCCATTGAGCCCAGTGGGATGGAATCAAGCAGCTTCAGCACCCACACAAATCTAACATGGAGCTCCTCACTCAAGGCGCTCAAACCTCCACAGCCAAAGACAAGTTCAGTGCCCAAGCCATTTCCCGCTGCCATGGAAACCAAGTGCTCTGGCAGCACATATGTCTGAAAGTGGATATGACACCTAGGGAAGGGAGTGTGCTGGTGAATGGCAACTGCCCGAAGCAGCAGCACAGCTCTTCCAGTGCCAAAACAACTCCACCTGCCTCATGAACTTCACATACCATCAGCTGTCCTGGCAGCTATCTAGGAAACCCTGTTGGGTCACTTCGGGTCCCATGCCCATTGAGCCCAGTGGGATGGAATCAAGCAGCTTGAGAACCCACACAAAACGAGCATGGAGCTCCTCACTCTAGGCGCTCAAAACTCCTCGGCCAAAGAAAAGTTCAGTGCCCAAGCCATTTCCCGCTGCCATGGAAACCAAGTGCTCTGGCAGCACATATGTCTGAAAGTGGATATGACACCTAGGGAAGGGAGTGTGCTGGTGAATGGCAACTGCCCGAAGCAGCAGCACAGCTCTTCCAGTGGCAAAACAACTCCACCTGCCTCATGAACTTCACATACCAACAGCTGTCCTGGCAGCTATCTAGGAAACCCTGTTGGCTCACTTCCGGTCCCATGCCCATTGAGCCCAGTGGGATCCAATCAAGCAGCTTCAGCACCCACACAAAACTAACATGGAGCTCCTCACTCTAGGCGCTCAAACCTCCACGTTCAAAGACAAGTTCAGTGCCGAAGCCATTTCCCGCTGCCATGGAAACCAAGTGCTCTGGCAGCACATATGTCTGAAAGTGGATATGACACCTAGGGAAGGGAGTGTGCTGGTGAATGGCAACTGCCCGAAGCAGCAGCACAGCTCGTCCACTGCCAAAACAACTCCACCTGCCTCATGAACTTCACATACCATCAGCTGTCCTGGCAGCTATCTAGGAAACCCTGTTGGCTCACTTCCGGTCCCATGCCCTTTGAGCCCAGTGGGATGGAATCAAGCAGCTTCAGCACCCACACAAAACTAACATGGAGCTCCTCACTCAAGGCACTCAAAACTCCATAGCCAAAGACAAGTTCAGTGTCCAAGCCATTTCCCGCTGCCATGGAAACCAAGTGCTCTGGCAGCACATATGTCTGAAAGTGGATATGACACCTAGGGAAGGGAGTGTGCTGGTGAATGGCAACTGCCCGAAGCAGCAGCACAGCTCTTCCACTGCCAAAACAACTCCACCTGCCTCATGAACTTCACATACCATCAGCTGTCCTGGCAGCTATCTAGGAAACCCTGTTGGGTCACTTCCGGTCCCATGCCCATTGAGCCCAGTGGGATCTAATCAAGCAGCTTCAGCACCCACACAAAACAAACATGGAGCTCCTCACTCAAGACGCTGAAACTCCACAGCCAAAGACAAGTACAGTGCCCAAGCCATTTCCCGCTGCCATGGAAACCAAGTGCTCTGGCAGCACATATGTCTGAAAGTGGATATGACACCTAGGGAAGGGAGTGTGCTGGTGAATGGCAACTGCTTGAAGCTGCAGCACAGCTCTTCCAGTGCCAAAACAACTCCACCTGCCTCATGAACTTCACATACCATCAGCTGTCTTGGCAGCTATCTAGGAAACCCTGTTGGGTCACTTCCCGTCCCATGCCCTTTGAGCCCAGTGGGATGGAATCAAGCAGCTTCAGCACCCACACAAAACGAACATGGAGCTCCTCACTCAAGGCGCTCAAACCTCCACGTTCAAAGACAAGTTCAGTGCCGAAGCCATTTCCCGCTGCCATGGAAACCAAGTGTTCTAGCAGCACATATGTCTGAAAGTGGATATGACACCTAGGGAAGGGAGTGTGCTGGTGAATGGCAACTGCCCGAAGCAGCAGCACAGCTAGTCCACTGCCACAACAACTCCACCTGCCTCATGAACTTCACATACCATCAGCTGTCCTGGCAGCTATCTAGGAAACCCTGTTGGGTCACTTCCGGTCCCATGCCCTTTGAGCCCAGTGGGATGGAATCAAGCAGCTTCAGCACCCACACAAAACTAACATGGAGCTCCTCACTCAAGGCACTCAAAACTCCATAGCCAAAGACAAGTTCAGTGTCCAAGCCATTTTCCGCTGCCATGGAAACCAAGTGCTCTGGCAGCACATATGTCTGAAAGTGGATATGACACCTAGGGAAGGGAGTGTGCTGGTGAATGGCAACTGCCCGAAGCAGCAGCACAGCTCTTCCACTGCCAAAACAACTCCACCTGCCTCATGAACTTCACATACCATCAGCTGTCCTGGCAGCTATCTAGGAAACCCTGTTGGGTCACTTCCGGTCCCATGCCCATTGAGCCCAGTGGGATGGAATCAAGCAGCTTGAGAACCCACACAAATCTAACATGGAGCTCCTCACTCAAGGCGCTCAAAACTCCTCGGCCAAAGACAAGTTCAGTGCCCAAGCCATTTCCCGCTGCCATGGAAACCAAGTGCTCTGGCAGCACATATGTCTGAAAGTGGATATGACACCTAGGGAAGGGAGTGTGCTGGTGAATGGCAACTGCCCGAAGCAGCAGCACAGCTCTTCCAGTGCCAAAACAACTCCACCTGCCTCATGAACTTCACATACCATCAGCTGTCCTGGCAGCTATCTAGGAAACCCTGTTGGGTCACTTCCGGTCCCATGCCCATTGAGCCCAGTGGGATCTAATCAAGCAGCTTCAGCACCCACACAAAACTAACATGGAGCTCCTCACTCTAGGCGCTCAAACCTCCACGTTCAAAGACAAGTTCAGTGCCGAAGCCATTTCCCGCTGCCATGGAAACCAAGTGCTCTGGCAGCACATATGTCTGAAAGTGGATATGACACCTAGGGAAGGGAGTGTGCTGGTGAATGGCAACTGCCCGAAGCAGCAGCACAGCTCTTCCACTGCCAAAACAACTCCACCTGCCTCATGAACTTCACATACCATCATCTGTCCTGGCAGCTATCTAGGAAACCCTGTTGGGTCACTTCCGGTCCCATGCCCATTAAGCCCAGTGGGATCTAATCAAGCAGCTTCAGCACCCACACAAAACTAACATGGAGCTCCTCACTCAAGGCGCTAAAACCTCCACGTTCAAAGACAAGTTCAGTGCCGAAACCATTTCCCTCTGCAATGGAAACCAAGTGCTCTGGCAGCACATATGTCTGAAAGAGGATATGACACCTAGGGAAGGGAGTGTGCTGGTGAATGGCTATTGCCCGAAGCAGCAGCACAGCTCTTCCACTGCCAAAACAACTCCACCTGCCTCATGAACTTCACATACCATCAGCTGTCCTGGCAGCTATCTAGGAAACCCTGTTGGGTCACTTTCGGTCCCATGCCCATTGAGCCCATGGGGATGCAATCAAGCAGCTTCAGCACCCACACAAAACGAACATGGAGCTCCTCACTCAAGGTGCTCAATCCTCCACAACCAAAGACAAGTTCAGTGACGAAGCCATTTCCCGCTGCCATGGAAACCAAGTGCTCTGGCAGCACATATGTCTGAACGTGGATATGACACTTAGGGAAGGGAGTGTGCTGGTGAATGGCAACTGCCCGAAGCAGCAGCACAGCTCTTCCAGTGCCAAAACAACTCCACCTGCCTCATGAACTTCACATACCATCAGCTGTCCTGGCAGCTATCTAGGAAACCCTGTTGGGTCACTTCCGGTCCCATGCCCTTTGAGCCCAGTGGGATGGAATCAAGCAGCTTCAGCACCCACACAAAACTAACATGGAGCTCCTCACTCAAGGCGCTCAAAACTCCACAGCCAAAGACAAGTTCAGTGCCCAAGCCATTTCCCGCTGCCATGGAAACCAAGTGCTCTGGCAGCACATATGTCTGAAAGTGGATATGACACCTAGGGAAGGGAGTGTGCTTGTGAATGGCAACTGCCCGAAGCAGCAGCACAGCTCTTCCAGTGCCAAAACAACTCCACCTGCCTCATGAACTTCACATACCATCAGCTGTCCTGGCAGCTATCTAGGAAACCCTGTTGGGTCACTTCCGGTCCCATGCCCTTTGAGCCCAGTGGGATGGAATCAAGCAGCTTCAGCACCCACACAAAACGAACATGGAGCTCCTCACTCAAGGCGCTCCAAATTTCATGGCCAAAGACAAGTTCAGTGCCCAAGCCATTTCCCGCTGCCATGGAAACCAAGTGCTCTGGCAGCACATATGTCTGAAAGTGGATATGACACCTAGGGAAGGGAGTGTGCTGGTGAATGGCTATTGCCCGAAGCAGCAGCACAGCTCTTCCAGTGCCAAAATAACTCCACCTGCCTCATGAACTTCACATACCATCAGCTGTCCTGGCAGCTATCTAGGAAACCCTGTTGGGTCACTTCCGGTCCCATGCCCATTGAGCCCAGTGGGATGGAATCAAGCAGCTTCAGCACCCACACAAAACAAACATGGAGCTCCTCACTCAAAACGCTGAAAACTCCACAGCCAAAGACAAGTTCAGTGCCCAAGCCATTTCCCGCTGCCATGGAAACCAAGTGCTCTGGCAGCACATATGTCTGAAAGTGGATATGACACCTAGGGAAGGGAGTGTGCTGGTGAATGGCAACTGCCCGAAGCAGCAGCACAGCTCTTCCACTGCCAAAACAACTCCACCTGCCTCATGAACTTCACATACCATCAGCTGTCCTGGCAGCTATCTAGGAAACCCTGTTGGGTCACTTCCGGTCCCATGCCCATTGAGCCCAGTGGGATGGAATCAAGCAGCTTCAGCACCCACACAAAACGAACATGGAGCTCCTCACTCAAGGCGCTCAAACCTCCACGTTCAAAGACAAGTTCAGTGCCGAAGCCATTTCCCGCTGCCATGGAAACCAAGTGCTCTGGCAGCACATATGTCTGAAAGTGGATATGACACCTAGGGAAGGGAGTGTGCTGGTGAATGGCAACTGCCCGAAGCAGCAGCACAGCTCTTCCACTGCCAAAACAACTCCACCTGCCTCATGAACTTCACATACCATCAGCTGTCCTGGCAGCTATCTAGGAAACCCTGTTGGGTCACTTCCGGTCACATGCCCATTGAGCCCAGTGGGATGGAATTAAGCAGCTTGGGCACCCACACAAAACGAACATGGAGCTCCTCACTCAAGGCGCTCCAAATTTCATGGCCAAAGGCAAGTCAGTGCCCAAGCCATTTCCCGCTGCCATGGAAACCAAGTGCTCTGGCAGCACATATGTCTGAAAGTGGATATGACACCTAGGGAAGGGAGTGTGCTGGTGAATGGCAACTGCCCGAAGCAGCAGCACAGCTCTTCCACTGCCAAAACAACTCCACCTGCCTCATGAACTTCACATACCATCAGCTGTCCTGGCAGCTATCTAGGAAACCCTGTTGGGTCACTTTCGGTCCCATGCCCTTTGAGCCCAGTGGGATGGAATCAAGCAGCTTCAGCACCCACACAAAACGAACATGGAGCTCCTCACTCAAGGCGCTCAAAACTCCACAGCCAAAGACAAGTTCAGTGCCCAAGCCATTTCCCGCTGCCATGGAAACCAAGTGCTCTGGCAGCACATATGTCTGAAAGTGGATATGACACCTAGGGAAGGGAGTGTGCTGGTGAATGGCAACTGCCCGAAGCAGCAGCACAGCTCTTCCACTGCCAAAACAACTCACCTGCCTCATGAACTTCACATACCAACAGCTGTCCTGGCAGCTATCTAGGAAACCCTGTTGGGTCACTTCCGGTCCCATGCCCATTGAGCCCAGTGGGATGGAATCAAGCAGCTTCAGCACCCACACAAAACGAACATGGAGCTCCTCACTCAAGGCGCTCAAAACTACATGTCGAAAGACAAGTTCAGTGCCGAAGCCATTTCCCGCTGCCATGGAAACCAAGTGCTCTGGCAGCACATATGTCTGAAAGTGGATATGACACCTAGGGAAGGGAGTGTGCTGGTGAATGGCAACTGCCCGAAGCAGCAGCACAGCTCTTCCACTGCCAAAACAACTCCACCTGCCTCATGAACTTCACATACCATCAGCTGTCCTGGCAGCTATCTAGGAAACCCTGTTGGGTCACTTCCGGTCCCATGCCCATTGAGCCCAGTGGGATGGAATCAAGCAGCTTCAGCACCCACACAAAACGAACATGGAGCTCCTCACTCAAGGCGCTCAAAACTCCGCAGCCAAAGACAAGTTCAGTGCCCAAGCCATTTCCCGCTGCCATGGAAACCAAGTGCTCTGGGAGCACATATATCTGAAAGTGGATATGACACCTAGGGAAGGGTGTGTGCTGGTGAATGGCAACTGCCCGAAGCAGCAGCACAGCTCTTCCAGTGCCAAAACAACTCCACCTGCCTCATGAACTTCACATATCATCATCTGTCCTGGCAGCTATCTAGGAAACCCTGTTGGCTCACTTCCGGTCCCATGTCCATTGAGCCCAGTGGGATGGAATCAAGCAGCTTCAGCACCCACACAAAACGAACATGGAGCTCCTCACTCAGGCGCTCAAAACTCAACGGCCAAAGACAAGTTCAGTGCCGAAGCCATTTCCCGCTGCCATGGAAACCAAGTGCTCTGGCAGCACATATGTCTGAAAGTGGATATGACACCTAGGGAAGGGAGTGTGCTTGTGAATGGCAACTGCCAGAAGCTGCAGCACAGCTCTTCCATTGCCAAAACAACTCCACCTGCCTCATCACCTTCACATACCATCAGCTGTCCTGGCAGCTATCTGGGAAACCCTGTTGGGTCACTTCCGGTTATATGCCCATTGAGCCCAGTGGGATGGAAACAAGCAGCTTCAGCACCCACACAAATCTAACATGGAGCTCCTCACTCAAGGCGCTCAATACTACATGGCCAAAGACAAGTTCAGTGCCCAAGCCATTTCCCGCTGCCATGGAAACCAAGTGCTCTGGCAGCACATATGTCTGAAAGTGGATATGACACCTAGGGAAGGGAGTCTGGTGGTGAATGGCAACTGCCCGAAGCAGCAGCACAGCTCTTCCACTGCCAAAACAACTCCACCTGCCTCATGAACTTCACATACCATCAGCTGTCCTGGCAGCTATCTAGGAAACCCTGTTGGGTCACTTCCGGTCCCATGCCCATTGAGCCCAGTGGGATGGAATCAAGCAGCTTCAGCACCCACACAAAACGAACATGGAGCTCCTCACTCAAGGCGCTCAAAACTCCACGGCCAAAGACAAGTTCAGTGAACAAGCCATTTCCCGCTGCCATGGAAACCAAGTGCTCTGGCAGCACATATGTCTGAAAGTGGATATGACACCTAGGGAAGGGAGTCTGGTGGTGAATGGCAACTGCCCGAAGCAGCAGCACAGCTCTTCCACTGCCAAAACAACTCCACCTGCCTCATGAACTTCACATACCATCAGCTGTCCTGGCAGCTATCTAGGAAACCCTTTTGGGTCACTTCCGGTCCCATGCCCATTGAGCCCAGTGGGATGGAATCAAGCAGCTTCAGCACCCACACAAAACTAACATGGAGCTCCTCACTCAAGGCGCTCAAAACTCCACAGCCAAAGACAAGTTCAGTGCCCAAGCCATTTCCCGCTGCCATGGAAACCAAGTGCTCTGGCAGCACATATGTCTGAAAGTGGATATGACACCTAGGGAAGGGAGTGTGCTGGTGAATGGCGACTGCCCGAAGCAGCAGCACAGCTCTTCCACTGCCAAAACAACTCCACCTGCCTCATGAACTTCACATACCATCAGCTGTCCTGGCAGCTATCTAGGAAACCCTGTTGGGTCACTTCCGGTCCCATGCCCATTGAGCCCAGTGGGATGGAATCAAGCAGCTTGAGCACCCACACAAAACGAACATGGAGCTCCTCACTCAAGGCGCTCAAAACTCCGCAGCCAAAGACAAGTTCAGTGCCCAAGCCATTTCCCGCTGCCATGGAAACCAAGTGCTCTGGGAGCACATATATCTGAAAGTGGATATGACACCTAGGGAAGGGTGTGTGCTGGTGAATGGCAACTGCCCGAAGCAGCAGCACAGCTCTTCCAGTGCCAAAACAACTCCACCTGCCTCATGAACTTCACATATCATCATCTGTCCTGGCAGCTATCTAGGAAACCCTGTTGGCTCACTTCCGGTCCCATGTCCATTGAGCCCAGTGGGATGGAATCAAGCAGCTTCAGCACCCACACAAAACGAACATGGAGCTCCTCACTCAGGCGCTCAAAACTCCACGGCCAAAGACAAGTTCAGTGCCCAAGCCATTTCCCGCTGCCATGGAAACCAAGTGCTCTGGCAGCACATATGTCTGAAAGTGGATATGACACCTAGGGAAGGGAGTGTGCTTGTGAATGGCAACTGCCAGAAGCTGCAGCACAGCTCTTCCATTGCCAAAACAACTCCACCTGCCTCATCACCTTCACATACCATCAGCTGTCCTGGCAGCTATCTGGGAAACCCTGTTGGGTCACTTCCGGTTATATGCCCATTGAGCCCAGTGGGATGGAAACAAGCAGCTTCAGCACCCACACAAATCTAACATGGAGCTCCTCACTCAAGGCGCTCAATACTACATGGCCAAAGACAAGTTCAGTGCCCAAGCCATTTCCCGCTGCCATGGAAACCAAGTGCTCTGGCAGCACATATGTCTGAAAGTGGATATGACACCTAGGGAAGGGAGTCTGGTGGTGAATGGCAACTGCCCGAAGCAGCAGCACAGCTCTTCCACTGCCAAAACAACTCCACCTGCCTCATGAACTTCACATACCATCAGCTGTCCTGGCAGCTATCTAGGAAACCCTGTTGGGTCACTTCCGGTCCCATGCCCATTGAGCCCAGTGGGATGGAATCAAGCAGCTTCAGCACCCACACAAAACGAACATGGAGCTCCTCACTCAAGGCGCTCAAAACTCCACGGCCAAAGACAAGTTCAGTGAACAAGCCATTTCCCGCTGCCATGGAAACCAAGTGCTCTGGCAGCACATATGTCTGAAAGTGGATATGACACCTAGGGAAGGGAGTCTGGTGGTGAATGGCAACTGCCCGAAGCAGCAGCACAGCTCTTCCACTGCCAAAACAACTCCACCTGCCTCATGAACTTCACATACCATCAGCTGTCCTGGCAGCTATCTAGGAAACCCTGTTGGGTCACTTCCGGTTATATGCCCATTGAGCCCAGTGGGATGGAATCAAGCAGCTTCAGCACCCACACAAAACTAACATGGAGCTCCTCACTCAAGGCGCTCAAAACTCCACAGCCAAAGACAAGTTCAGTGCCCAAGCCATTTCCCGCTGCCATGGAAACCAAGTGCTCTGGCAGCACATATGTCTGAAAGTGGATATGACACCTAGGGAAGGGAGTGTGGTGGTGAATGGCAACTGCCCAAAGCAGCAGCACAGCTCTTCCACTGCCAAAACAACTCCACCTGCCTCATGAACTTCACATACCATCAGCTGTCCTGGCAGCTATCTAGGAAACCCTGTTGGGTCACTTCCGGTCCCATGCCCATTGAGCCCAGTGGGATGGAATCAAGCAGCTTGAGCACCCACACAAAACGAACATGGAGCTCCTCACTCAAGGCGCTCAAAACTCCGCAGCAAAAGACAAGTTCAGTGCCCAAGCCATTTCCCTCTGCAATGGAAACCAAGTGCTCTGGCAGCACATATATCTGAAAGTGGATATGACACCTAGGGAAGGGTGTGTGCTGGTGAATGGCAACTGCCCGAAGCAGCAGCACAGCTCTTCCAGTGCCAAAACAACTCCACCTGCCTCATGAACTTCACATATCATCAGCTGTCCTGGCAGCTATCTAGGAAACCCTGTTGGGTCACTTCCGGTCCCATGCCCATTGAGCCCAGTGGGATGGAATCAAGCAGCTTCAGCACCCACACAAAACGAACATGGAGCTCCTCACTCAAGGCGCTCAAAACTCCACGTTCAAAGACAAGTTCAGTGCCCAAGCCATTTTTCGCTGCCATGGAAACCAAGTGCTCTGGCAGCACATATGTCTGAAAGTGGATATGACACCTAGGGAAGGGAGTGTGCTGCTGAATGGCAACTGCCCGAAGCAGCAGCACAGCTCTTCCAGTGCCAAAACAACTCCACCTGCCTCATCAACTTCACATACCATCAGCTGTCCTGGCAGCTATCTAGGAAACCCTGTTGGGTCACTTCAGGTTATATGCCCATTGAGCCCAGTGGGATGGAATCAAGCAGCTTCAGCACCCACACAAAACGAACATGGAGCTCCTCACTCAAGACGCTGAAAACTCCACAGCCAAAGACAAGTTCAGTGCCCAAGCCATTTCCCGCTGCCATGGAAACCAAGTGCTCTGGCAGCACATATGTCTGAAAGTGGATATGACACCTAGGGAAGGGAGTGTGCTGGTGAATGGCAACTGCCCGAAGCAGCAGCACAGCTCTTCCACTGCCAAAACAACTCCACCTGCCTCATGAACTTCACATACCATTAGCTGTCCTGGCAGCTATCTACGAAACCCTGTTGGGTCACTTCTGGTCCCATGCCCATTGAGCCCAGTGGGATGGAATCAAGCAGCTTCAGCACCCACACAAAACTAACATGGAGCTCCTCACTCAAGGCGCTCAAAACTCCACAGCCAAAGACAAGTTCAGTGCCCAAGCCATTTCCCGCTGCCATGGAAACCAAGTGCTCTGGCAGCACATATGTCTGAAAGTGGATATGACACCTAGGGAAGGGAGTGTGCTGGTGAATGGCAACTGCCCGAAGCAGCAGCACAGCTCTTCCAGTGCCAAAACTACTCCACCTGCCTCATGAACTTCACATACCATCATCTGTCCTGGCAGCTATCTAGGAAACCCTGTTGGGTCACTTCCGGTCCCATGCCCATTGAGCCCAGTGGGATGGAATCAAGCAGCTTGAGCACCCACACAAAACGAACATGGAGCTCCTCACTCAAGGCGCTCAAAACTCCACAGCCAAAGACAAGTTCAGTGCCCAAGCCATTTCCCTCTGCAATGGAAACCAAGTGCTCTGGGAGCACATATGTCTGAAAGTGGATATGACACCTAGGGAAGGGTGTGTGCTGGTGAATGGCAACTGCCCGAAGCAGCAGCACAGCTCTTCCAGTGCCAAAACAACTCCACCTGCCTCATGAACTTCACATATCATCAGCTGTCCTGGCAGCTATCTAGGAAACCCTGTTGGGTCACTTCCGGTCCCATGCCCATTGAGCCCAGTGGGATGGAATCAAGCAGCTTCAGCACCCACACAAAACGAACATGGAGCTCCTCACTCAAGGCGCTCAAAACTCCATGGCCAAAGACAAGTTCAGTGCCCAAGCCATTTTTCGCTGCCATGGAAACCAAGTGCTCTGGCAGCACATATGTCTGAAAGTGGATATGACACCTAGGGAAGGGAGTGTGCTGGTGAATGGCAACTGCCCGAAGCAGCAGCACAGCTCTTCCAGTGCCAAAACAACTCCACCTGCCTCATGAACTTCACATACCATCAGCTGTCCTGGCAGCTATCTAGGAAACCCTGTTGGGTCACTTCCGGTTATATGCCCATTGAGCCCAGTGGGATGGAATCAAGCAGCTTCAGCACCCACACAAAACGAACATGGAGCTCCTCACTCAAGACGCTGAAAACTCCACAGTCAAAGACAAGTTCAGTGCCCAAGCCATTTCCCGCTGCCATGGAAACCAAGTGCTCTGGCAGCACATATGTCTGAAAGTGGATATGACACCTAGGGAAGGGAGTGTGCTGGTGAATGGCAAGTGCCCGAAGCAGCAGCACAGCTCTTCCAGTGCCAAAACAACTCCACCTGCCTCATGAACTTCACATACCATCAGCTGTCCTGGCAGCTATCTAGGAAACCCTGTTGGGTCACTTCCGGTTATATGCCCATTGAGCCCAGTGGGATGGAATCAAGCAGCTTGAGCACCCACACAAAACGAACATGGAGCTCCTCACTCAAGGCGCTCAAAACTCCACAGCCAAAGACAAGTTCAGTGCCCAAGCCATTTCCCGCTGCCATGGAAACCAAGTGCTCTGGCAGCACATATGTCTGAAAGTGGATATGACACCTAGGGAAGGGAGTGTGGTGGTGAATGGCAAGTGCCCAAAGCAGCAGCACAGCTCTTCCACTGCCAAAACAACTCCACCTGCCTCATGAACTTCACATACCATCAGCTGTCCTGGCAGCTATCTAGGAAACCCTGTTGGGTCACTTCCGGTCCCATGCCCATTGAGCCCAGTGGGATGGAATCAAGCAGCTTCAGCACCCACACAAAACACATGGAGCTCCTCACTCAAGGCGCTCAAAACTCATGGCCAAAGACAAGTTCAGTGCCCAAGCCATTTCCCGCTGCCATGGAAACCAAGTGCTCTGGCAGCACATATGTCTGAAAGTGGATATGACACCTAGGGAAGGGAGTGTGCTGGTGAATGGCAACTGCCCGAAGCAGCAGCACAGCTCTTCCACTGCCAAAACAACTCCACCTGCCTCATGAACTTCACATACCATCAGCTGTCCTGGCAGCTATCTAGGAAACCCTGTTGGGTCACTTCCGGTCCCATGCCCATTGAGCCCAGTGGGATGGATTCAAGCAGCTTGAGCACCCACACAAAACGAACATGGAGCTCCTCACCCAAGGCGCTCAAAACTCCGCAGCTAAAGACAAGTTCAGTGCCCAAGCCATTTCCCTCTGCAATGGAAGCCAAGTGCTCTGGCAGCACATATGTCTGAAAGTGGATATGACACCTAGGGAAGGGAGTATGGTGGTGAATGGCAAGTGCCCAAAGCAGCAGCACAGCTCTTCCAGTGCCAAAACAACTCCACCTGCCTCATGAACTTCACATACCATCATCTGTCCTGGCAGCTATCTAGGAAACCCTGTTGGGTCACTTCCGGTCCCATGCCCATTGAGCCCAGTGGGATGGAATCAAGCAGCTTGAGCACCCACACAAAACGAACATGGAGCTCCTCACTCAAGGCGCTCAAAACTCCACGGCCAAAGACAAGTTCAGTGCCCAAGCCATTTCCCTCTGCAATGGAAACCAAGTGCTCTGGGAGCACATATATCTGAAAGTGGATATGACACCTAGGGAAGGGTGTGTGCTGGTGAATGGCAACTGCCCGAAGCAGCAGCACAGCTCTTCCAGTGCCAAAACAACTCCACCTGCCTCATGAACTTCACATATCATCAGCTGTCCTGGCAGCTATCTAGGAAACCCTGTTGGGTCACTTCCGGTCCCATGCCCATTGAGCCCAGTGGGATGGAATCAAGCAGCTTCAGCACCCACACAAAACGAACATGGAGCTCCTCACTCAAGGCGCTCAAAACTCCATGGCCAAAGACAAGTTCAGTGCCCAAGCCATTTTTCGCTGCCATGGAAACCAAGTGCTCTGGCAGCACATATGTCTGAAAGTGGATATGACACCTAGGGAAGGGAGTGTGCTGGTGAATGGCAACTGCCCGAAGCAGCAGCACAGCTCTTCCAGTGCCAAAACAACTCCACCTGCCTCATGAACTTCACATACCATCAGCTGTCCTGGCAGCTATCTAGGAAACCCTGTTGGGTCACTTCCGGTTATATGCCCATTGAGCCCAGTGGGATGGAATCAAGCAGCTTCAGCACCCACACAAAACGAACATGGAGCTCCTCACTCAAGACGCTGAAAACTCCACAGCCAAAGACAAGTTCAGTGCCCAAGCCATTTCCCGCTGCCATGGAAACCAAGTGCTCTGGCAGCACATATGTCTGAAAGTGGATATGACACCTAGGGAAGGGAGTGTGCTGGTGAATGGCAAGTGCCCGAAGCAGCAGCACAGCTCTTCCACTGCCAAAACAACTCCACCTGCCTCATGAACTTCACATACCATCAGCTGTCCTGGCAGCTATCTAGGAAACCCTGTTGGGTCACTTCCGGTCCCATGCCCATTGAGCCCAGTGGGATGGAATCAAGCAGCTTCAGCACCCACACAAAACACATGGAGCTCCTCACTCAAGGCGCTCAAAACTCATGGCCAAAGACAAGTTCAGTGCCCAAGCCATTTCCCGCTGCCATGGAAACCAAGTGCTCTGGCAGCACATATGTCTGAAAGTGGATATGACACCTAGGGAAGGGAGTGTGCTGGTGAATGGCAACTGCCCGAAGCAGCAGCACAGCTCTTCCACTGCCAAAACAACTCCACCTGCCTCATGAACTTCACATACCATCAGCTGTCCTGGCAGCTATCTAGGAAACCCTGTTGGGTCACTTCCGGTCCCATGCCCATTGAGCCCAGTGAGATGGATTCAAGCAGCTTGAGCACCCACACAAAACGAACATGGAGCTCCTCACCCAAGGCGCTCAAAACTCCGCAGCTAAAGACAAGTTCAGTGCCCAAGCCATTTCCCTCTGCAATGGAAGCCAAGTGCTCTGGCAGCACATATGTCTGAAAGTGGATATGACACCTAGGGAAGGGAGTGTGGTGGTGAATGGCAAGTGCCCAAAGCAGCAGCACAGCTCTTCCACTGCCAAAACAACTCCACCTGCCTCATGAACTTCACATACCATCATCTGTCCTGGCAGCTATCTAGGAAACCCTGTTGGGTCACTTCCGGTCCCATGCCCATTGAGCCCAGTGGGATGGAATCAAGCAGCTTGAGCACCCACACAAAACGAACATGGAGCTCCTCACTCAAGGCGCTCAAAACTCCACGGCCAAAGACAAGTTCAGTGCCCAAGCCATTTCCCTCTGCAATGGAAACCAAGTGCTCTGGGAGCACATATATATGAAAGTGGATATGACACCTAAGGAAGGGTGTGTGCTGGTGAATGGCAACTGCCCGAAGCAGCAGCACAGCTCTTCCAGTGCCAAAACAACTCCACCTGCCTCATGAACTTCACATATCATCAGCTGTCCTGGCAGCTATCTAGGAAACCCTGTTGGGTCACTTCCGGTCCCATGCCCATTGAGCCCAGTGGGATGGAATCAAGCAGCTTCAGCACCCACACAAAACGAACATGGAGCTCCTCACTCAAGGCGCTCAAAACTCCATGGCCAAAGACAAGTTCAGTGCCCAAGCCATTTTTCGCTGCCATGGAAACCAAGTGCTCTGGCAGCACATATGTCTGAAAGTGGATATGACACCTAGGGAAGGGAGTGTGCTGGTGAATGGCAACTGCCCGAAGCAGCAGCACAGCTCTTCCACTGCCAAAACAACTCCACCTGCCTCATGAACTTCACATACCATCAGCTGTCCTGGCAGCTATCTAGGAAACCCTGTTGGGTCACTTCCGGTTATATGCCCATTGAGCCCAGTGGGATGGAATCAAGCAGCTTCAGCACCCACACAAAACGAACATGGAGCTCCTCACTCAAGACGCTGAAAACTCCACAGCCAAAGACAAGTTCAGTGCCCAAGCCATTTCCCGCTGCCATGGAAACCAAGTGCTCTGGCAGCACATATGTCTGAAAGTGGATATGACACCTAGGGAAGGGAGTGTGCTGGTGAATGGCAACTGCCCGAAGCAGCAGCACAGCTCTTCCACTGCCAAAACAACTCCACCTGCCTCATGAACTTCACATACCATCAGCTGTCCTGGCAGCTATCTAGGAAACCCTGTTGGGTCACTTCCGGTTATATGCCCATTGAGCCCAGTGGGATGGAATCAAGCAGCTTGAGCACCCACACAAAACGAACATGGAGCTCCTCACTCAAGGCGCTCAAAACTCCACAGCCAAAGACAAGTTCAGTGCCCAAGCCATTTCCCGCTGCCATGGAAACCAAGTGCTCTGGCAGCACATATGTCTGAAAGTGGATATGACACCTAGGGAAGGGAGTGTGCTGGTGAATGGCAACTGCCCGAAGCAGCAGCACAGCTCTTCCAGTGCCAAAACTACTCCACCTGCCTCATGAACTTCACATACCATTAGCTGTCCTGGCAGCTATCTACGAAACCCTGTTGGGTCACTTCTGGTCCCATGCCCATTGAGCCCAGTGGGATGGAATCAAGCAGCTTCAGCACCCACACAAAACGAACATGGAGCTCCTCACTCAAGGCGCTCAAAACTCCACAGCCAAAGACAAGTTCAGTGCCCAAGCCATTTCCCGCTGCCATGGAAACCAAGTGCTCTGGCAGCACATATGTCTGAAAGTGGATATGACACCTAGGGAAGGGAGTGTGCTGGTGAATGGCAAGTGCCCGAAGCAGCAGCACAGCTCTTCCACTGCCAAAACAACTCCACCTGCCTCATGAACTTCACATACCATCAGCTGTCCTGGCAGCTATCTAGGAAACCCTGTTGGGTCACTTCCGGTTATATGCCCATTGAGCCCAGTGGGATGGAATCAAGCAGCTTGAGCACCCACACAAAACGAACATGGAGCTCCTCACTCAAGGCGCTCAAAACTCCACAGCCAAAGACAAGTTCAGTGCCCAAGCCATTTCCCGCTGCCATGGAAACCAAGTGCTCTGGCAGCACATATGTCTGAAAGTGGATATGACACCTAGGGAAGGGAGTGTGCTGGTGAATGGCAAGTGCCCGAAGCAGCAGCACAGCTCTTCCACTGCCAAAACAACTCCACCTGCCACATGAACTTCACATACCATCATCTGTCCTGGCAGCTATCTAGGAAACCCTGTTGGGTCACTTCCGGTCCCATGCCCATTGAGCCCAGTGGGATGGAATCAAGCAGCTTCAGCACCCACACAAAACGAACATGGAGCTCCTCAGTCAAGGCGCTCAAAACTCCACGGCCAAAGACAAGTTCAGTGCCCAAGCCATTTCCCGCTGCCATGGAAACCAAGTGCTCTGGCAGCACATATGTCTGAAAGTGGATATGACACCTAGGGAAGGGAGTGTGCTGGTGAATGGCAAGTGCCCGAAGCAGCAGCACAGCTCTTCCACTGCCAAAACTACTCCACCTGCCTCATGAACTTCACATACCATTAGCTGTCCTGGCAGCTATCTACGAAACCCTGTTGGGTCACTTCTGGTCCCATGCCCATTGAGCCCAGTGGGATGGAATCAAGCAGCTTCAGCACCCACACAAAACGAACATGGAGCTCCTCACTCAAGGCGCTCAAAACTCCACGGCCAAAGACAAGTTCAGTGCCCAAGCCATTTCCCGCTGCCATGGAAACCAAGTGCTCTGGCAGCACATATGTCTGAAAGTGGATATGACACCTAGGGAAGGGAGTGTGCTGGTGAATGGCAAGTGCCCGAAGCAGCAGCACAGCTCTTCCAGTGCCAAAACAACTCCACCTGCCTCATGAACTTCACATACCATCAGCTGTCCTGGCAGCTATCTAGGAAACCCTGTTGGGTCACTTCCGGTTATATGCCCATTGAGCCCAGTGGGATGGAATCAAGCAGCTTGAGCACCCACACAAAACGAACATGGAGCTCCTCACTCAAGGCGCTCAAAACTCCACAGCCAAAGACAAGTTCAGTGCCCAAGCCATTTCCCGCTGCCATGGAAACCAAGTGCTCTGGCAGCACATATGTCTGAAAGTGGATATGACACCTAGGGAAGGGAGTGTGCTGGTGAATGGCAAGTGCCCGAAGCAGCAGCACAGCTCTTCCACTGCCAAAACAACTCCACCTGCCACATGAACTTCACATACCATCATCTGTCCTGGCAGCTATCTAGGAAACCCTGTTGGGTCACTTCCGGTCCCATGCCCATTGAGCCCAGTGGGATGGAATCAAGCAGCTTCAGCACCCACACAAAACGAACATGGAGCTTCTCAGTCAAGGCGCTCAAAACTCCACGGCCAAAGACAAGTTCAGTGCCCAAGCCATTTCCCGCTGCCATGGAAACCAAGTGCTCTGGCAGCACATATGTCTGAAAGTGGATATGACACCTAGGGAAGGGAGTGTGCTGGTGAATGGCAACTGCCCGAAGCAGCAGCACAGCTCTTCTACTGCCAAAACAACTCCACCTGCCTCATGAACTTCACATACCATCAGCTGTCCTGGCAGCTATCTAGGAAACCCTGTTGGGTCACTTCCGGTCCCATGCCCATTGAGCCCAGTGGGATGGAAACAAGCAGCTTCAGCACCCACACAAAACGAACATGGAGCTCCTCACTCAAGGCGCTCAAAACTCCATGGCCAAAGACAAGTTCAGTGCCAGAGCCATTTCCCGCTGCCATGGAAACCAAGTGCTCTGGCAGCACATATGTCTGAAAGTGGATATGACACCTAGGGAAGGGAGTGTGCTGGTGAATGGCAACTGCCCGAAGCAGCAGCACAGCTCTTCCACTGCCAAAACAACTCCACCTGCCTCATGAACTTCACATACCATCAGCTGTCCTGGCAGCTATCTAGGAAACCCTGTTGGGTCACTTCCGGTCCCATGCCCATTGAGCCCAGTGGGATGGAATCAAGCAGCTTCAGCACCCACACAAAACACATGGAGCTCCTCACTCAAGGCGCTCAAAACTGATGGCCAAAGACAAGTTCAGTGCCCAAGCCATTTCCCGCTGCCATGGAAACCAAGTGCTCTGGCAGCACATATGTCTGAAAGTGGATATGACACCTAGGGAAGGGAGTGTGCTGGTGAATGGCAACTGCCCGAAGCAGCAGCACAGCTCTTCCACTGCCAAAACAACTCCACCTGCCTCATGAACTTCACATACCATCAGCTGTCCTGGCAGCTATCTAGGAAACCCTGTTGGGTCACTTCCGGTCCCATGCCCATTGAGCCCAGTGGGATGGATTCAAGCAGCTTCAGCACCCACACAAAACGAACATGGAGCTCCTCACTCAAGGCGCTCAAAACTCCGCAGCTAAAGACAAGTTCAGTGCCCAAGCCATTTCCCTCTGCAATGGAAGCCAAGTGCTCTGGCAGCACATAGGTCTGAAAGTGGATATGACACCTAGGGAAGGGAGTGTGCTGGTGAATGGCAAGTGCCCGAAGCAGCAGCACAGCTCTTCCACTGCCAAAACAACTCCACCTGCCTCATGAACTTCACATACCATCAGCTGTCCTGGCAGCTATCTAGGAAACCCTGTTGGGTCACTTCCGGTCCCATGCCCATTGAGCCCAGTGGGATGGAATCAAGCAGCTTGAGCACCCACACAAAACGAACATGGAGCTCCTCACTCAAGGCGCTCAAAACTCCACAGCCAAAGACAAGTTCAGTGCCCAAGCCATTTCCCGCTGCCATGGAAACCAAGTGCTCTGGCAGCACATATGTCTGAAAGTGGATATGACACCTAGGGAAGGGAGTGTGCTGGTGAATGGCAAGTGCCCGAAGCAGCAGCACAGCTCTTCCACTGCCAAAACAACTCCACCTGCCTCATTAACTTCACATACCATCAGCTGTCCTGGCAGCTATCTAGGAAACCCTGTTGGGTCACTTCTGGTCCCATGCCCATTGAGCCCAGTGGGATGGAATCAAGCAGCTTCAGCACCCACACAAAACGAACATGGAGCTCCTCACTCAAGGCGCTCAAAACTCCAAGGCCAAAGACAAGTTCAGTGTCCAAGCCATTTCCCGCTGCCATGGAAACCAAGTGCTCTGGCAGCACATATGTCTGAAAGTGGATATGACACCTAGGGAAGGGAGTGTGCTGGTGAATGGCAACAGCCCGAAGCAGCAGCACAGCTCTTCTACTGCCAAAACAACTCCACCTGCCTCATGAACTTCACATACCATCAGCTGTCCTGGCAGCTATCTAGGAAACCCTGTTGGGTCACTTCCGGTCCCATGCCCATTGAGCCCAGTGGGATGGAAACAAGCAGCTTCAGCACCCACACAAAACGAACATGGAGCTCCTCACTCAAGGCGCTCAAAACTACACAGCCAAAGACAAGTTCAGTGCCCAAGCCATTTCCCGCTGCCATGGAAACCAAGTGCTCTGGCAGCACATATGTCTGAAAGTGGATATGACACCTAGGGAAGGGAGTGTGCTGGTGAATGGCAACTGCCCGAAGCAGCAGCACAGCTCTTCCAGTGCCAAAACAACTCCACCTGCCTCATGAACTTCACATACCATCAACTGTCCTGGCAGCTATCTAGGAAACCCTGTTGGGTCACTTCCGGTCCCATGCCCTTTGAGCCCAGTGGGATGGAATCATGCAGCTTCAGCACCCACACAAAACGAACATGGAGCTCCTCGCTCAAGGCCCTAAAAACTCCATGGCGAAAGACAAGTTCAGTGCCGAATCCATTTCACGCTGCCATGGAAGCCAAGTGCTCTGGCAGCACATATGTCTGAAAGTGGATATGACACCTAGGGAAGGGAGTGTGCTGGTGAATGGCAACTGCCCGAAGCAGCAGCACAGCTCTTCCAGTGCCAAAACAACTCCACCTGCCTCATGAACTTCACATACCATCAGCTGTCCTGGCAGCAATCTAGGAAACCCTGTTGGGTCACTTCCGGTCCCATGCCCATTGAGCCCAGTGGGATGGAATCAAGCAGCTTGAGCACCCACACAAATCTAACATGGAGCTCCTCACTCAAGGCGCTCAAAACTCCATGGCCAAAGACAAGTTCAGTGCCCAAGCCATTTATCTCTGCAATGGAAACCAAGTGCTCTGGCAGCACATATGTCTGAAAGTAGATATGACACCTAGGGAAGGGAGTGTGGTGGTGAATGGCAACTGCCCGAAGCAGCAGCACAGCTCTTCCACTGCAAAACAACTCCACCTGCCTCCTGAACTTCACATACCATCAGCTGTCCTGGCAGCTATCTAGGAAAACCTGTTGGGTCACTTCGGGTCCCATGCCCATTGAGCCCAGTGGGATGGAATCAAGCAGCTTCAGCACCTACACAAAACTAACATGGAGCTCCTCACTCAAGGCGCTGAAAACTCCACGGCCAAAGACAAGTTCAGTGTCCAAGCCATTTCCCGCTGCCATGGAAACCAAGTGCTCTGGCAGCACATATGTGTGAAAGTGGATATGACACCTAGGGAAGGGAGTGTGGTGGTGAATGGCAACTGCCGGAAGCAGCAGCACAGCTCTTCCAGTGCCAAAACAATTCCGTCTGCCTCATGAACTTCACATACCATCAGCTGTCCTGGCAGCTATCTAGGAAACCCTGTTGGGTCACTTCCGGTCCCATGCCCATTGAGCCCAGTGGGATGGATTCAAGCAGCTTCAGCACCCACACAAAACGAAAATGGAGCTCCTCACCCAATTCGCTCAAAACTCCGCAGCTAAAGACAAGTTCAGTGCCCAAGCCATTTCCCTCTGCAATGGAAGCCAAGTGCTCTGGCAGCACATATGTCTGAAAGTGGATATGACACCTAGGGAAGGGAGTGTGCTGGTGAATGGCAAGTGCCCGAAGCAGCAGCACAGCTCTTCCACTGCCAAAACAACTCCACCTGCCTCATGAACTTCACATACCATCAGCTGTCCTGGCAGCTCTCTAGGAAACCCTGTTGGGTCACTTCCGGTTATATGCCCATTGAGCCCAGTGGGATGGAATCAAGCAGCTTGAGCACCCACACAAAACGTACATGGAGCTCCTCACTCAAGGCGCTCAAAACTCCACAGCCAAAGACAAGTTCAGTGCCCAAGCCATTTCCCGCTGCCATGGAAACCAAGTGCTCTGGCAGCACATATGTCTGAAAGTGGATATGACACCTAGGGAAGGGAATGTGCTGGTGAATGGCAAGTGCCCGAAGCAGCAGCACAGCTCTTCCAATGCCAAAACAACTCCACCTGCCTCATTAACTTCACATACCATCAGCTGTCCTGGCAGCTATCTAGGAAACCCTGTTGGGTCACTTCCGGTCCCATGCCCATTGAGCCCACAGGGATGGAATCAAGCAGCTTCAGCACCCACACAAAACGAACATGGAGCTCCTCACTCAAGGCGCTCAAAACTCCAAGGCCAAAGACAAGTTCAGTGTCCAAGCCATTTCCCGCTGCCATGGAAACCAAGTGCTCTGGCAGCACATATGTCTGAAAGTGGATATGACACCTAGGGAAGGGAGTGTGCTGGTGAATGGCAACTGCCCGAAGCAGCAGCACAGCTCTTCTACTGCCAAAACAACTCCACCTGCCTCATGAACTTCACATACCATCAGCTGTCCTGGCAGCTATCTAGGAAACCCTGTTGGGTCACTTCCGGTCCCATGCCCATTGAGCCCAGTGGGATGGAAACAAGCAGCTTCAGCACCCACACAAAACGAACATGGAGCTCCTCACTCAAGGCGCTCAAAACTACACAGCCAAAGACAAGTTCAGTGCCCAAGCCATTTCCCGCTGCCATGGAAACCAAGTGCTCTGGCAGCACATATGTCTGAAAGTGGATATGACACCTAGGGAAGGGAGTGTGCTGGTGAATGGCAACTGCCCGAAGCAGCAGCACAGCTCTTCCAGTGGCAAAACAACTCCACCTGCCTCATGAACTTCACATACCATCAGCTGTCCTGGCAGCTATCTAGGAAACCCTGTTGGGTCACTTCCGGTCCCATGCCCATTGAGCCCAGTGGGATGGAATCAAGCAGCTTCAGCACCCACACAAAACACATGGAGCTCCTCACTCAAGGCGCTCAAAACTCATGGCCAAAGACAAGTTCAGTGCCCAAGCCATTTCCCGCTGCCATGGAAACCAAGTGCTCTGGCAGCACATATGTCTGAAAGTGGATATGACACCTAGGGAAGGGAGTGTGCTGGTGAATGGCAACTGCCCGAAGCAGCAGCACAGCTCTTCCACTGCCAAAACAACTCCACCTGCCTCATGAACTTCACATACCATCAGCTGTCCTGGCAGCTATCTAGGAAACCCTGTTGGGTCACTTCCGGTCCCATGCCCATTGAGCCCAGTGGGATGGATTCAAGCAGCTTCAGCACCCACACAAAACGAACATGGAGCTCCTCACTCAAGGCGCTCCAAACTCCGCAGCTAAAGACAAGTTCAGTGCCCAAGCCATTTCCCTCTGCAATGGAAGCCAAGTGCTCTGGCAGCACATATGTCTGAAAGTGGATATGACACCTAGGGAAGGGAGTGTGTTGATGAATGGCAACTGCCCGAAGCAGCAGCACAGCTCTTCCAGTGCCAAAACAACTCCGTCTGCCTCATGAACTTCACATACCATCAGCTGTCCTGGCAGCTATCTAGGAAACCTTGTTGGGTCACTTCCGGTCCCATGCCCATTGAGCCCAGTGGGATGGAATCAAGCAGCTTCAGCACCCACACAAAACTAACATGGAGCTCCTCACTCTAGGCGCTCAAAACTCCGCAGCCAAAGACAAGTTCAGTGCCCAAGCCATTTCCCGCTGCCATGGAAACCAAGTGCTCTGGCAGCACATATGTCTGAAAGTGGATATGACACCTAGGGAAGGGAGTGTGCTGGTGAATGGCAACTGCCCGAAGCAGCAGCACAGCTCTTCCAGTGCCAAAACAACTCCACCTGCCTCATGAACTTCACATACCATCAACTGTCCTGGCAGCTATCTAGGAAACCCTGTTGGGTCACTTCCGGTCCCATGCCCTTTGAGCCCAGTGGGATGGAATCATGCAGCTTCAGCACCCACACAAAACGAACATGGAGCTCCTCGCTCAAGGCCCTAAAAACTACATGGCCAAAGACAAGTTCCATGCCGAATCCATTTCACGCTGCAATGGAAACCAAGTGCTCTGGCAGCACATATGTCTGAAAGTGGATATGACACCTAGGGAAGGGAGTGTGCTGGTGAATGGCAACTGCCCGAAGCAGCAGCACAGCTCTTGCAGTGCCAAAACAACTCCACCTGCCTCATGAACTTCACATACCATCAGCTGTCCTGGCAGCTATCTAGGAAACCCTGTTGGGTCACTTCCGGTCCCATGCCCATTGAGCCCAGTGGGATGGAATCAAGCAGCTTGAGCACCCACACAAAACGAACATGGAGCTCCTCACTCAAGGCGCTCAAAACTCCATGGCCAAAGACAAGTTCAGTGCCCAAGCCATTTCACGCTGCCATGGAAACCAAGTGCTCTGGCAGCACATATGTCTGAAAGTGGATATGACACCTAGGGAAGGGAGTGTGCTGGTGAATGGCAACTGCCCGAAGCAGCAGCACAGCTCTTCCAATGCCAAAACAACTCCACCTGCCTCATGAACTTCACATACCATCAGCTGTCCTGGCAGCTATCTAGGAAACCCTGTTGGGTCACTTCCGGTCCCATGCCCATTGAGCCCAGTGGGATGGAATCAAGCAGCTTGAGCACCCACACAATCTAACATGGAGCTCCTCACTCAAGGCGCTCAAAATTCCAAAGCCAAAGACAAGTTCAGTGCCCAAGCCATTTATCTCTGCAATGGAAACCAAGTGCTCTGGCAGCACATATGTCTGAAAGTAGATATGACACCTAGGGAAGGGAGTGTGCTGGTGAATGGCAACTGCCCGAAGCAGCAGCACAGCTCTTCCACTGCAAAACAACTCCACCTGCCTCATGAACTTCACATACCATCAGCTGTCCTGGCAGCTATCTAGGAAAACCTGTTGGGTCACTTCCGGTCCCATGCCCATTGAGCCCAGTGGGATGGAATCAAGCAGCTTCAGCACCCACACAAAACGAACATGGAGCTCCTCACTCAAGGCCCTAAAAACTACATGGCGAAAGACAAGTTCAGTGCCGAATCCATTTCACGCTGCCATGGAAACCAAGTGCTCTGGCAGCACATATGTCTGAAAGTGGATATGACACCTAGGGAAGGGAGTGTGCTGGTGAATGGCAACTGCCCGAAGCAGCAGCACAGCTCTTCCAGTGGCAAAACAACTCCATCTTCCTCATGAACTTCACATACCATCAGCTGTCCTGGTAGATCTCTAGGAAACCCTGTTGGGTCACTTCCGGTCCCATGCCCATTGAGCCCAGTGGGATGGAATCAAGCAGCTTGAGCACCCACACAAATCTAACATGGAGCTCCTCACTCAGGGCGCACAAAATTACATGGCAAAAGACAAGTTCAGTGCCGAATCCATTTCACGCTGCAATGGAAACCAAGTGCTCTGGCAGCACATATGTCTGAAAGTGGATATGACACCTAGGGAAGGGAGTGTGCTGGTGAATGGCAACTGCCCGAAGCAGCAGCACAGCTCTTGCAGTGCCAAAACAACTCCATCTTCCTCATGAACTTCACATACCATCAGATGTCCTGGCAGCTATCTAGGAAACCCTGTTGGGTCACTTCCGGTCCCATGTCCTTTGAGCCCAGTGGGATGGAATCAAGCAGCTTCAGCACCCACACAAAAAGAACATGGAGCTCCTCACTCAAGGCGCTCAAAACTCCACGGCCAAAGACAAGTTCAGTGCCCAAGCCATTTCCCGCTGCCATGGGAACCAAGTGCTCTGGCAGCACATATGTCTGAAAGTGGATATGACACCTAGGGAAGGGAGTGTGCTGGTGAATGGCAACTGCCCGAAGCAGCAGCACAGCTCTTCCACTGCAAAACAACTCCACCTGCCTCATGAACTTCACATACCATCAGCTGTCCTGGCAGCTATCTAGGAAACCCTGTTGGGTCACTTCCGGTCCCATGCCCATTGAGCCCAGTGGGTTGGAATCAAGCAGCTTCAGCACCCACACAAAACTAACATGGAGCTCCTCACTCAAGGCCTTCAAAACTCCGCAGCCAAAGACAAGTTCAGTGCCCAAGCCATTTCCCGCTGCCATGGAAACCAAGTGCTCTGGCAGCACATAGGTCTGAAAGTGGATATGACACCTATGGAAGGGAGTGTGGTGGTGATGAATAGCAACGGCCCGAAGCAGCAGCACAGCTCTTCCACTGCCAAAACAACTTCACCTACCTCATGAACTTCACATACCATCAGCTGTCCTGGCAGCTATCTAGGAAACCCTGTTGGGTCACTTCTGGTCCCATGCCCATTGAGCCCACAGGGATGGAATCAAGCAGCTTCAGCACCCACACAAAACGAACATGGAGCTCCTCACTCAAGGCGTTCAAAACTCCAAGGCCAAAGACAAGTTCAGTGCCCAAGCCATTTCCCTCTGCAATGGAAGCCAAGTGCTCTGGCAGCACATATGTCTGAAAGTGGATATGACACCTAGGGAAGGGAGTGTGCTGGTGAATGGCAACTGCCCGAAGCAGCAGCACAGCTCTTCCAGTGGCAAAACAACTCCATCTTCCTCATGAACTTCACATACCATCAGCAGTCCTGCCAGCTATCTGGGAAACCCTGTTGGGTCACTTCCGGTCCCATGCCCATTGAGCCCAGTGGGATGGAATCAAGCAGCTTCAGCACCCACACAAATCTAACATGGAGCTCCTCACTCAAGGCGCACAAAATTACATGGCAAAAGACAAGTTCAGTGCCCAAGCCATTTCCCTCTGCCATGGGAACCAAGTGCTCTGGCAGCACATATGTCTGAAAGTGGATATGACACCTAGGGAAGGGAGTGTGCTGGTGAATGGCAACTGCCCGAAGCAGCAGCACAGCTCTTCCAGTGCCAAAACAGCTCCGTCTGCCTCATGAATTTCACATACCATCAGCTGTCCTGGCAGCTATCTAGGAAACCCTGTTGGCTCACTTCCGGTCCCACGCCCATTGAGCCCAGTGGGATGGAATCAAGCAGCTTCAGCACCCACACAAAACGAACATGGAGCTCCTCACTCAAGGCGCTAAAAACTCCGCAGCTAAAGACAAGTTCAGTGCCCAAGCCATTTCCCGCTGCCATGGAAACCAAGTGCTCTGGCAGCACATATGTCTGAAAGTGGATATGACACCTAGGGAAGGGAGTGTGCTGGTGAATGGCAACTGCCCGAAGCAGCAGCACAGCTCTTCCACTGCCAAAACAACTCCAACTGCCTCATGAACTTCACATACCATCAGCTGTCCTGGCAGCTATCTAGGAAACCCTGTTGGGTCACTTCCGGTCCCATGCCCATTGAGCCCAGTGGGATGGAATCAAGCAGCTTCAGCACCCACACAAAACGAACATGGAGCTCCTCACTCAAGGCGCTAAAAACTCCACGGCCAAAGACAAGTTCAGTGCCCAAGCCATTTCCCGCTGCCATGGAAACCAAGTGCTCTGGCAGCACATATGTCTGAAAGTGGATATGACACCTAGGGAAGGGAGTGTGCTGGTGAATGGCAACTGCCCGAAGCAGCAGCACAGCTCTTCCAGTGCCAAAACAACTCCCACTGCCTCATGAACTTCACATACCATCAGCTGTCCTGGCAGCTATCTAGGAAACACTGTTGGGTCACTTCCGGTCCCATGCCCATTGAGCTCAGTGGGATGGAATCAAGCAGCTTCAGCACCCACACAAAACGAACATGGAGCTCCTCATTCAAGGAGCCCAAATTACATGGCCAAAGACAAGTTCATTGCCCAAGCCATTTCCCTCTGCCATGGAAACCAAGTGCTCTGGCAGCACATATGTCTGAAAGTGGATATGACACCTAGGGAAGGGAGTCTGGTGCTGAATGGCAACGGCCCGAAGCAGCAGCACAGCTCTTCCACTGCCAGAACAACTCCACCTTCCTCATGAACTTCACATACCATCAGCTGTCCTGGCAGCTATCTAGGAAACCCTGTTGGGTCACTTCCGGTCCCATGCCCATTGAGCCCAGTGGGATGGAATCAAGCAGCTTCAGCACCCACACAAAACGAACATGGAGCTCCTCACTCAAGGCGCTCAAAACTCCGCAGCCAAAGACAAGTTCAGTGCCCAAGCCATTTCCCGCTGCCATGGAAACCAAGTGCTCTGGCAGCACATATGTCTGAAAGTGGATATGACACCTAGGGAAGGGAGTCTGGTGCTGAATGGCAACGGCCCGAAGCAGCAACACAGCTCTTCCACTGCCAGAACAACTCCACCTTCCTCATGAACTTCACATACCATCAGCTGTCCTGGCAGCTATCTAGGAAACCCTGTTGGGTCACTTCCGGTCCCATGCCCATTGAGCCCAGTGTGATGGAATCAAGCAGCTTCAGCACCCACACAAAACGAACATGGAGCTCCTCACTCAAGGCGCTCAAAACTCCGCAGCCAAAGACAAGTTCAGTGCCCTAGCCATTTCCCGCTGCCATGGAAACCAAGTGCTCTGGCAGCACATATGTCTGAAAGTGGATATGACACGTAGGGAAGGGAGTCTGGTGCTGAATGGCAACTGCCCGAAGCAGCAGCACAGCTCTTCTACTGCCAAAACAACTCCACCTGCCTCATGAACGTCACATACAATCAGCTGTCTTGGCAGCTATCTAGGAAACCCTGTTGTTTCACTTCCGGTCCCATGCCCATTGAGCCCAGTGGGATGAAATCAAGCAGCTTCAGCACCCACACAAAACTAACATGGAGCTCCTCACTCAAGGCGCTCAAAACTCCGCGGCCAAAGACAAGTTCAGTGCCCAAGCCATTTCCCGCTGCCATGGAAACCAAGTGCTCTGGCAGCACATATGTCTGAAAGTGGATATGACACCTAGGGAAGGGACTGTGCTGGTGAATGACAACTGCCCGAAGCAGCAGCACAGCTCTTCCAGTGCCAAAACAACTCCACCTGCCTCATGAACTTCACATACCATCAGCTGTCCTGGCAGCTATCTAGGAAACCCTGTTGGGTCACTTCCGGTCACATGCCCATTGAGCAGGTTGGGATGGAATCAAGCAGCTTCAGCACCCACACAAAACGAACATGGAGCTCCTCACTCAAGGCGCTCAAAACTACATGGCGAAAGACAAGTTCAGTGTCCAAGCCATTTCCCGCTGCCTTGGAAACCAAGTGCTCTGGCAGCACATATGTCTCAAAGTGGATATGACACCTAGGGAAGGGAGTGTGCTGGTGAATGGCAACTGCCCAAAGCAGCAGCACAGCTCTTCCAGTGCCAAAACAACTCCACCTGCCTCATGAACTTCACATACCATCAGCTGTCCTGGCAGCTATCTAGGAAACCCTGTTGGGTCACTTCCGGTCCCAAGCCCATTGAGCCCAGTGGGATGGAATCAAGCAGCTTCAGCACCCACACAAAACGAACATGGAGCTCCTCACTCAAGGCGCTCAAAACTCCATGGCCAAAGACAAGTTCAGTGCCCAAGCCATTTCCTGCTGCCATGGAAACCAAGTGCTCTGGCAGCACATATGTCTGAAAGTGGATATGACACCTAGGGAAGGGAGTCTGGTGCTGAATGGCAACTGCCCGAAGCAGCAGCACAGCTCTTCCACTGCCAAAACAACTCCACCTGCCTGATGAACTTCACATACCATCAGCTGTCCTGGCAGCTATCTAGGAAACCCTGTTGGGTCACTTCCGGTCCCATGCCCATTGAGCCCAGTGGGATGGAATCAAGCAGCTTCAGCACCCACACAAAACGAACATGGAGCTCCTCACTCAAGGCGCTCAAAACTCCACGGCCAAAGACAAGTTCAGTGCACAAGCCATTTCCTGCTGCCATGGAAACCAAGTGCTCTGGCAGCACATATGTCTGAAAGTGGATATGACACCTAGGGAAGGGAGTGTGCTGGTGAATGGCAACTGCCCAAAGCAGCAGCACAGCTCTTCCAGTGCCAAAACAACTCCACCTGCCTCATGAACTTCACATACCATCAGCTGTCCTGGCAGCTATCTAGGAAACCCTGTTGGGTCACTTCCGGTCCCAAGCCCATTGAGCCCAGTGGGATGGAATCAAGCAGCTTCAGCACCCACACAAAACGAACATGGAGCTCCTCACTCAAGGCGCTCAAAACTCCATGGCCAAAGACAAGTTCAGTGCCCAAGCCATTTCCTGCTGCCATGGAAACCAAGTGCTCTGGCAGCACATATGTCTGAAAGTGGATATGACACCTAGGGAAGGGAGTCTGGTGCTGAATGGCAACTGCCCGAAGCAGCAGCACAGCTCTTCCACTGCCAAAACAACTCCACCTGCCTGATGAACTTCACATACCATCAGCTGTCCTGGCAGCTATCTAGGAAACCCTGTTGGGTCACTTCCGGTCCCATGCCCATTGAGCCCAGTGGGATGGAATCAAGCAGCTTCAGCACCCACACAAAACGAACATGGAGCTCCTCACTCAAGGCGCTCAAAACTCCACGGCCAAAGACAAGTTCAGTGCACAAGCCATTTCCTGCTGCCATGGAAACCAAGTGCTCTGGCAGCACATATGTCTGAAAGTGGATATGACACCTAGGGAAGGGAGTGTGCTGGTGAATGGCAACTGCCTGAAGCAGCAGCACAGCTCGGCCAGTTCCAAAACAACTCCACCTGCCTCATGAACTTCACATACCATCAGCTGTCCTGGTAGATCTCTAGGAAACCCTGTTGGGTCACTTCTGGTCCCATGCCCATGGAGCCCAGTGGGATGGAATCAAGCAGCTTCAGCACCCACACAAAACCAACATGGAGCTCCTCACTCAAGGCGTTTAAAACTCCACGGCAAAAGACAAGTTCAGTGCCCAAGCCATTTCCCGCTGCCATGGAAACCAAGTGCTCTGGCAGCACATATGTCTGAAAGTGGATATGACACCTAGGGAAGGGAGTGTGCTGGTGAATGGCAACTGCCTGAAGCAGCAGCACAGCTCTTCCACTGCCAAAACAACTCCAACTTCCTCATGAGCTTCACATACCATCAGCTGTCCTGGCAGCTATCTAGGAAACCCTGTTGGGTCACTTCCGGTCCCATGCCCATTGAGCCCAGTGGGATAGAATCAAGCAGCTTCAGCACCCACACAAATCTAACATGGAGCTCCTCACTCAAGACCCTCAAAACTCCACAGCCAAAGACAAGTTCAGTGCCCAAGCCATTTCCCGCTGCCATGGAAACCAAGTGCTCTGGCAGCACATAGGTCTGAAAGTGGATATGACACCTAGGGAAGGGAGTCTGGTGGTGAATGGCAACTCCCTGAAGCAGCAGCACAGCTCTTCCACTGCCAAAACAACTCCACCTGCCTCATGAACTTCACATACCATCAGCTGTCCTGGCAGCTATCTAGGAAACCCTGTTGGGTCACTTCCGGTCCCATGCCCATTGAGCCCAGTGGGATGGAATCAAGCAGCTTCAGCACCCACACAAAACGAACATGGAGCTCCTCACTCAAGGCGCTCAAAACTACATGGCCAAAGACAAGTTCAGTGCCCAAGCCATTTCCCGCTGCCATGGAAACCAAGTGCTCTGGCAGCACATATGTCTGAAAGTGGATATGACACCTAGGGAAGGGAGTGTGCTGGTGAATGGCAATTGCCCGAAGCAGCAGCACAGCTCTTCCAGTGCCAAAACAACTCCACCTGCCTCATGAACTTCACATACCATCAGCTGTCCTGGCAGCTATCTAGGAAACCCTGTTGGGTCACTTCCGGTCCCATGCCCATTGAGCCCAGTGGGATGGAATCAAGCAGCTTCAGCACCCACACAAAACGAACATGGAGCTCCTCACTCAAGGCGCTCAAAACTCCACAGCCAAAGACAAGTTCAGTGCCCAAGCCATTTCCTGCTGCCATGGAAACCAAGTGCTCTGGCAGCACATATGTCTGAAAGTGGATATGACACTTAGGGAAGGGAGTGTGCTGGTGAATGGCAACTGCCCGAAGCAGCAGCACAGCTCTTCCAGTGCCAAAACAACTCCCACTGCCTCATGAACTTCACATACCATCAGCTGTCCTGGCAGCTATCTAGGAAACCCTGTTGGGTCACTTCCGGTCCCATGCCCATTGAGACCAGTGGGATGGAATCAAGCAGCTTCAGCACCCACACAAAACGAACATGGAGCTCCTCACTCAAGTCGCTCAAAACTCCACGGCCAAAGACAAGTTCAGTGCACAAGCCATTTCCTGCTGCCATGGAAACCAAGTGCTCTGGCAGCACATATGTCTGAAAGTGGATATGACACCTAGGGAAGGGAGTGTGCTGGTGAATGGCAACTGCCTGAAGCAGCAGCACAGCTCGGCCAGTTCCAAAACAACTCCACCTGCCTCATGAACTTCACATACCATCAGCTGTCCTGGTAGATCTCTAGGAAACCTTGTTGGGTCACTTCTGGTCCCATGCCCATTGAGCCCAGTGGGATGGAATCAAGCAGCTTCAGCACCCACACAAAACCAACATGGAGCTCCTCACTCAAGGCGTTTAAAACTCCACGGCAAAAGACAAGTTCATTGCCCAAGCCATTTCCCGCTGCCATGGAAACCAAGTGCTCTGGCAGCACATATGTCTGAAAGTGGATATGACACCTAGGGAAGGGAGTGTGCTGGTGAATGGCAAGTGCCCGAAGCAGCAGCACAGCTCTTCCACTGCCAAAACAACTCCAACTTCCTCATGAGCTTCACATACCATCAGCTGTCCTTTCAGCTATCTAGGAAACCCTGTTGGGTCACTTCCGGTCCCATGCCCATTGAGCCCAGTGGGATAGAATCAAGCAGCTTCAGCACACACACAAATCTAACATGGAGCTCCTCACTCAAGACCCTCAAAACTCCACAGCGAAAGACGAGTTCAGTGCCCAAGCCATTTCCCGCTGCCATGGAAACCAAGTGCTCTGGCAGCACATATGTCTGAAAGTGGATATGACACCTAGGGAAGGGAGTGTGCTGGTGAATGGCAACTGCCCGAAGCAGCAGCACAGCTCTTCCAGTGCCAAAACAACTCCACCTGCCTCATGAACTTCACATACCATCAGCTGTCCTGGCAGCTATCTAGGAAACCCTGTTGGGTCACTTCCGGTCCCATGCCCATTGAGCCCAGTGGGATGGAATCAAGCAGCTTCAGCACCCACACAAAACGAACATGGAGCTCCTCACTCAAGGCGCTCAAAACTCCACAGCCAAAGACAAGTTCAGTGCCCAAGCCATTTCCCGCTGCCATGGAAACCAAGTGCTCTGGCAGCACATATGTCTGAAAGTGGATATGACACCTAGGGAAGGGAGTGTGCTGGTGAATGGCAATTGCCCGAAGCAGCAGCACAGCTCTTCCAGTGCCAAAACAACTCCACCTGCCTCATGAACTTCACATACCATCAGCTGTCCTGGCAGCTATCTAGGAAACCCTGTTGGGTCACTTCCGGTCCCATGCCCATTGAGCCCAGTGGGATGGATTCAAGCAGCTTCAGCACCCACACAAAACGAACATGGAGCTCCTCACTCAAGGCGCTCAAAACTCCACAGCCAAAGACAAGTTCAGTGCCCAAGCCATTTCCTGCTGCCATGGAAACCAAGTGCTCTGGCAGCACATATGTCTGAAAGTGGATATGACACTTAGGGAAGGGAGTGTGCTGGTGAATGGCAACTGCCCGAAGCAGCAGCACAGCTCTTCCAGTGCCAAAACAACTCCCACTGCCTCATGAACTTCACATACCATCAGCTGTCCTGGCAGCTATCTAGGAAACCCTGTTGAGTCACTTCCGGTCCCATGCCCATTGAGACCAGTGGGATGGAATCAAGCAGCTTCAGCACCCACACAAAACGAACATGGAGCTCCTCACTCAAGGCGCTCAAAACTCCACGGCCAAAGACAAGTTCAGTGCCCAAGCCATTTCCCGCTGCCATGGAAACCAAGTGCTCTGGCAGCACATATGTCTGAAAGTGGATATGACACCTAGGGAAGGGAGTCTGGTGCTGAATGGCAACTGCCCAAAGCAGCAGCACAGCTCTTCCACTGCCAAAACAACTCCACCTGCCTCATGAACTTCACATACCATCAGCTGTCCTGGCAGCTCTCTAGGAAACCCTGTTGGGTCACTTCCGGTCCCATGCCCATTGAGCCCAGTGGGGTGGAATCAAGCAGCTTCAGCACCCACACAAAACGAACATGGAGCTCCTCACTCAAGGCGCTCAAAATTACATGGCGAAAGACAAGTTCAGTGCCGAATCTATTTCCCGCTGCCATGGAAACCAAGTGCTCTGCCAGCACATATGTCTGAAAGTGGATATGACACCTAGGGAAGGGAGTGTGCTGGTGAATGGCAACTGCCCGAAGCAGCACAAAAGCTCTTCCAGTGCCAAAACAACTCCACCTGCCTCATGAACTTCACATACCATCAGCTGTCCTGGCAGCTATCTAGGAAACCCTGTTGGGTCACTTCCGGTCCCATGCCCATTGAGCCCAGTAGGATGGAATCAAGCAGCTTGAGCACCCACACAAAACGAACATGGAGCTCCTCACTCAAGGCACAAAAAACTCCACGGCCAAAGACAAGTTCAGTGCCCAAGCCATTTCCCGCTGCCATGGAAACCAAGTGCTCTGGCAGCACATATGTCTGAAAGTGGATATGACACCTAGGGAAGGGTGTGTGCTGGTGAATGGCAACTGTCAGAAGCAATAGCACAGCTCTTCCAGGGCCAAAACAACTCCACCTACCTCATGAACTTCACATACCATCAGCTGTCCTGGCAGCTATCTAGGAAACCTTGTTGGGTCACTTCTGGTCCCATGCCCATTGAGCCCAGTGGGATGGAATCAAGCAGCTTGAGCACACACACAAATCTAACATGGAGCTCCTCACTCAAGGCGCTCAAAACTCAACGGCCAAAGACAAGTTCAGTGCCCAAGCCATTTCCCGCTGCCATGGAAACCAAGTGCTCTGGCAGCACCTATGTCTGAAAGTGGATATGACACCTAGGGAAGGGAGTGTGCTGGTCAATGGCAACTGTCAGAAGCAGCAGCACAGCTCTTCCACTGCCAAAACAACTCCACCTGCCTCATGAACTTCACATACCATCAGCTGTCCTGGCAGCTATCTAGGAAACCCTGTTGGGTCACTTCCGGTCCCATGCCCATTGAGCCCAGTGGGATGGAATCAAGCAGCTTCAGCTCCCACACAAATCTAACATGGAGCTCCTCACTCAAGGCGCTCAAAACTACATGGCCAAAGACAAGTTCAGTGCCGAAGCCATTTCCCCCTGCCATGGAAACCAAGTGCTCTAGCAGCACATATGTCTGAAAGTGGATATGACACCTAGGGAAGGGAGTGTGCTGGTGAATGGCAACTGCCCGAAGCAGCAGCACAGCTCTTCCACTGCCAAAACAACTCCACCTGCCTCATGAACTTCACATACCATCAGCTGTCCTGGCAGCTATCTAGGAAACCCTGTTGGGTCACTTCCGGTCCCATGCCCATTGAGCCCAGTGGGATGGAATCAAGCAGCTTCAGCACACACACAAAACGAACATGGAGCTCCTCACTCAAGGCGCTAAAACTCCACAGCCAAAGACAAGTTCAGTGCCCAAGCCATTTCCCGCTGCCATGGAAACCAAGTGCTCTGGCAGCACATATATCTGAAAGTGGATATGGCACCTAGGGAAGGGAGTGTGCTGGTGAATGGCAACTGCCCGAAGCAGCAGCACAGCTCTTCCACTGCCAAAACAACTCCACCTGCCTCATGAACTTCACATACCATCAGCTGTCCTGGCAGCTATCTAGGAAACCCTGTTGGGTCACTTCCGGTCCCATGCCCATTGAGCCCAGTGGGATGGAATCAAGCAGCTTAGGCACCCACACAAATCTAACATGGAGCTCCTCAATCAAGGCGCTCAAAACTCCACAGCCAAAGACAAGTTCAGTGCCCAAGCCATTTCCCGCTGCCATGGAAACCAAGTGCTCTGGCAGCACATATGTCTGAAAGTGGATATGACACCTAGGGAAGGGAGTGTGGTGGTGAATGGCAACTGTCAGAAGCAGCAGCACAGCTCTTCCACTGCCAAAACAACTCCACCTACCTCATGAACTTCACATACCACAGCAGTCCTGGCAGCTATCTAGGAAACCTTGTTGGGTCACTTCCGGTCCCATGCCCATTGAGCCCAGTAGGATGCAATCAAGCAGCTTGAGCACCCACACAAAACGAACATGGAGCTCCTCACTCAAGGCGCAAAAAACTCCACGGCCAAAGACAAGTTCAGTGCCCAAGACATTTCCCGCTGCCATGGAAACCAAGTGCTCTGGCAGCACATATGTCTGAAAGTGGATATGACACCTAGGGAAGGGAGTGTGCTGGTGAATGGCAACTGTCAGAAGCAATAGCACAGCTCTTCCAGGGCCAAAACAACTCCACCTACCTCATGAACTTCACATACCATCAGCTGTCCTGGCAGCTATCTAGGAAACCTTGTTGGGTCACTTCCGGTCCCATGCCCATTGAGCCCAGTGGGATGGAATCAAGCAGCTTGAGCACCCACACAAATCTAACATGGAGCTCCTCACTCAAGGCGCTCAAAACTCAACGGCCAAAGACAAGTTCAGTGCCCAAGCCATTTCCCGCTGCCATGGAAACCAAGTGCTCTGGCAGCACCTATGTCTGAAAGTGGATATGACACCTAGGGAAGGGAGTGTGATGGTCAATGGCAACTGTCAGAAGCAGCAGCACAGCTCTTCCAGTGGCAAAACAACTCCACCTGCCTCATGAACTTCACATACCATCAGCTGTCCTGGCAGCTATCTAGGAAACCCTGTTGGGTCACTTCCGGTCCCATGCCCATTGAGCCCAGTGGGATGGAATCAAGCAGCTTGAGCACCCACACAAAACGAACATGGAGCTCCTCACTCAAGGCCCTCCAAACTCCATGGCCAAAGACAAGTTCAGTGCCCAAGCCATTTCCCGCTGCCATGGAAACCAAGTGCTCTGGCAGCACATATGTCTGAAAGTGGATATGACACCTAGGGAAGGGAGTGTGGTGGTGAATGGCAATTGTCAGAAGCAGCAGCACAGCTCTTCCAGGGCCAAAACAACTCCACCTACCTCATGAACTTCACATACCATCAGCTGTCCTGGCAGCTATCTAGGAAACCCTGTTGGGTCAATTCCGGTCCCATGTCCATTGAGCCCAGTGGGATGGAATCAAGCAGCTTCAGCACCCACACAAAACGAACATGGAGCTCCTCACTGAAGGCGCTCAAAGCTCCACAGCCAAAGACAAGTTCAGTGCCCAAGCCATTTCCCGCTGCCATGGAAACCAAGTGCTCTAGCAGCACATATGTCTGAAAGTGGATATGACACCTAGGGAAGGGAGTGTGCTGGTGAATGGCAACTGCGCGAAGCAGCAACACAGCTCTTCCACTGCCAAAACAACTCCACCTGCCTCATGAACTTCACATACCATCAGATGTCCTGGCAGCTATCTAGGAAACCCTGTTAGGTCACTTCCGGTCCCATGTCCATTGAGCCCAGTGGGATGGAATCAAGCAGCTTCAGTACCCACACAAAACGAACATGGAGCTCCTCACTCAAGGCGCTAAAACTCCACAGTCAAAGACAAGTTCAGTGCCAGAGCCATTTCCCGCTGCCATGGAAACCAAGTGCTCTGGCAGCACATATGTCTGAAAGTGGATATGACACCTAGGGAAGGAGTGTGCTGGTGAATGGCAACTGTCAGAGGCAGCAGCACAGCTCTTCCACTGCCAAAACAACTCCACCTGCCTCATGAACTTCACATACCATCAGCTGTCCTGGCAGCTATCTAGGAAACCCTGTTGGGTCACTTCCGGTCCCCTGCTCATTGAGCCCAGTGGGATGGAATCAAGCAGCTTCAGCACCCACACAAAACGAACATGGAGCTCCTCACTCAAGGCCCTAAAAACTCCACAGCCAAAGACAAGTTCAGTGCCCAAGCAATTTCCCGCTGCCATGGAAACCAAGTGCTCTGGCAGCACATATGTCTGAAAGTGGATATGGCACCTAGGGAAGGGAGTGTGCTGGTGAATGGCTACTGCCCGAAGCAGCAGCACAGCTCTTCCACTGCCAAAACAACTCCACCTGCCTCATGAACTTCACATACCATCAGCTGTCCTGGCAGCTATCTAGGAAACCCTGTTGGGTCACTTCCGGTCCCATGCCCATTGAGCCCAGTTGGATGGAATCAAGCAGCTTGAGCACCCACACAAAACGAACATGGAGCTCCTCACTCAAGGCGCTCAAAACTACATGGCGAAAGACAAGTTCAGTGCCCAAGCCATTTCCCGCTGCCATGGAAACCAAGTGCTCTGGCAGCACATATGTCTGAAAGTGGATATGACACCTAGGGAAGGGAGTTTGCTGGTGAATGGCAACTGCCCGAAGCATCAGCACAGCTCTTCCAGTGCCAAAACAACTCCACCTACCTCATGAACTTCACATACCATCAGCTGTCCTGGCAGCTATCTAGGAAACCCTGTTGGGTCACTTCCGGTCCCATGCCCATTGAGCCCAGTGGGATGCAATCAAGCAGCTTCAGCACCCACACAAAACGAACATGGAGCTCCTCACTCAAGGCGCTCAAAACTACATGGCGAAAGACAAGTTCAGTGCCCAAGCCATTTCCCGCTGCCATGGAAACCAAGTGCTCTGGCAGCACATATGTCTGAAAGTGGATATGACACCTAGGGAAGGGAGTGTGTTGGTGAATGGCAACTGCCTGAAGCAGCAGCACAGCTCTTCCAGTGCCAAAACAACTCCACCTGCCTCATTAACGTCACATACCATCAGCTGTCCTGGCAGCTATCTAGGAAACCCTGTTGGGTCACTTCCGGTCCCATGCCCATTGAGCCCAGTGGGATGGAATCAAGCAGCTTGAGCATCCACACAAATCTAACATGGAGCTCCTCACTCAAGGCGCTCAAAACTCCACAGCCAAAGACAAGTTCAGTGCCCAAGCCATTTCCCGCTGCCATGGAAACCAAGTGCTCTGGCAGCACATATGTCTGAAAGTGGATATGACACCTAGGGAAGGGAGTGTGGTGGTGAATGGCAACTGTCAGAAGCAGCAGCACAGCTCTTCTACTGCCAAAACAACTCCACCTACCTCATGAACTTCACACACCATCAGCTGTCCTGGCAGCTATCTAGGAAACCTTGTTGGGTCACTTCCGGTCCCATGCCCATTGAGCCCAGTGGGATGGAATCAAGCAGCTTGAGCACCCACACAAATCGAACATGGAGCTCCTCACTCAAGGCGCTCAAAACTCCACGGCCAAAGACAAGTTCAGTGCCGAATCCATTTCCCGCTGCCATGGAAACCAAGTGCTCTGGCAGCACATATGTCTGAAAGTGGATATGACACCTAGGGAAGGGAGTGTGCTGGTGAATGGCAACTGACCGAAGCAGCAGCACAGCTCTTCCAGTGGCAAAACAACTCCACCTGCCTCATGAACTTCACATACCATCAGCTGTCCTGGCAGCTATCTAGGAAACCCTGTTGGGTCACTTCCGGTCCCATGCCCATTGAGCCCAGTGGGATGGAATCAAGCAGCTTGAGCACCCACACAAAACGAACATGGAGCTCCTCACTCAAGGCCCTCCAAACTCCATGGCCAAAGACAAGTTCAGTGCCCAAGCCATTTCCCGCTGCCATGGAAACCAAGTGCTCTGGCAGCACATATGTCTGAAAGTGGATATGACACCTAGGGAAGGGAGTGTGGTGGTGAATGGCAATTGTCAGAAGCAGCAGCACAGCTCTTCCAGGGCCAAAACAACTCCACCTACCTCATGAACTTCACATACCATCAGCTGTCCTGGCAGCTATCTAGGAAACCCTGTTGGGTCAATTCCGGTCCCATGTCCATTGAGCCCAGTGGGATGGAATCAAGCAGCTTCAGCACCCACACAAAACGAACATGGAGCTCCTCACTGAAGGCGCTCAAAGCTCCACAGCCAAAGACAAGTTCAGTGCCCAAGCCATTTCCCGCTGCCATGGAAACCAAGTGCTCTAGCAGCACATATGTCTGAAAGTGGATATGACACCTAGGGAAGGGAGTGTGCTGGTGAATGGCAACTGCGCGAAGCAGCAACACAGCTCTTCCACTGCCAAAACAACTCCACCTGCCTCATGAACTTCACATACCATCAGATGTCCTGGCAGCTATCTAGGAAACCCTGTTAGGTCACTTCCGGTCCCATGTCCATTGAGCCCAGTGGGATGGAATCAAGCAGCTTCAGTACCCACACAAAACGAACATGGAGCTCCTCACTCAAGGCGCTAAAACTCCACAGTCAAAGACAAGTTCAGTGCCAGAGCCATTTCCCGCTGCCATGGAAACCAAGTGCTCTGGCAGCACATATGTCTGAAAGTGGATATGACACCTAGGGAAGGAGTGTGCTGGTGAATGGCAACTGTCAGAGGCAGCAGCACAGCTCTTCCACTGCCAAAACAACTCCACCTGCCTCATGAACTTCACATACCATCAGCTGTCCTGGCAGCTATCTAGGAAACCCTGTTGGGTCACTTCCGGTCCCCTGCTCATTGAGCCCAGTGGGATGGAATCAAGCAGCTTCAGCACCCACACAAAACGAACATGGAGCTCCTCACTCAAGGCCCTAAAAACTCCACAGCCAAAGACAAGTTCAGTGCCCAAGCAATTTCCCGCTGCCATGGAAACCAAGTGCTCTGGCAGCACATATGTCTGAAAGTGGATATGGCACCTAGGGAAGGGAGTGTGCTGGTGAATGGCTACTGCCCGAAGCAGCAGCACAGCTCCTCCACTGCCAAAACAACTCCACCTGCCTCATGAACTTCACATACCATCAGCTGTCCTGGCAGCTATCTAGGAAACCCTGTTGGGTCACTTCCGGTCCCATGCCCATTGAGCCCAGTTGGATGGAATCAAGCAGCTTGAGCACCCACACAAAACGAACATGGAGCTCCTCACTCAAGGCGCTCAAAACTACATGGCGAAAGACAAGTTCAGTGCCCAAGCCATTTCCCGCTGCCATGGAAACCAAGTGCTCTGGCAGCACATATGTCTGAAAGTGGATATGACACCTAGGGAAGGGAGTTTGCTGGTGAATGGCAACTGCCCGAAGCATCAGCACAGCTCTTCCAGTGCCAAAACAACTCCACCTACCTCATGAACTTCACATACCATCAGCTGTCCTGGCAGCTATCTAGGAAACCCTGTTGGGTCACTTCCGGTCCCATGCCCATTGAGCCCAGTGGGATGCAATCAAGCAGCTTCAGCACCCACACAAAACGAACATGGAGCTCCTCACTCAAGGCGCTCAAAACTACATGGCGAAAGACAAGTTCAGTGCCCAAGCCATTTCCCGCTGCCATGGAAACCAAGTGCTCTGGCAGCACATATGTCTGAAAGTGGATATGACACCTAGGGAAGGGAGTGTGTTGGTGAATGGCAACTGCCTGAAGCAGCAGCACAGCTCTTCCAGTGCCAAAACAACTCCACCTGCCTCATTAACGTCACATACCATCAGCTGTCCTGGCAGCTATCTAGGAAACCCTGTTGGGTCACTTCCGGTCCCATGCCCATTGAGCCCAGTGGGATGGAATCAAGCAGCTTGAGCATCCACACAAATCTAACATGGAGCTCCTCACTCAAGGCGCTCAAAACTCCACAGCCAAAGACAAGTTCAGTGCCCAAGCCATTTCCCGCTGCCATGGAAACCAAGTGCTCTGGCAGCACATATGTCTGAAAGTGGATATGACACCTAGGGAAGGGAGTGTGGTGGTGAATGGCAACTGTCAGAAGCAGCAGCACAGCTCTTCTACTGCCAAAACAACTCCACCTACCTCATGAACTTCACACACCATCAGCTGTCCTGGCAGCTATCTAGGAAACCTTGTTGGGTCACTTCCGGTCCCATGCCCATTGAGCCCAGTGGGATGGAATCAAGCAGCTTGAGCACCCACACAAATCGAACATGGAGCTCCTCACTCAAGGCGCTCAAAACTCCACGGCCAAAGACAAGTTCAGTGCCGAATCCATTTCCCGCTGCCATGGAAACCAAGTGCTCTGGCAGCACCTATGTCTGAAAGTGGATATGACACCTAGGGAAGGGAGTGTGCTGGTGAATGGCAACTGACCGAAGCAGCAGCACAGCTCTTCCACTGCCAAAACAACTCCACCTGCCTCATGAACTTCACATACCATCAGCTGTCCTGGCAGCTATCTAGGAAACCCTGTTGGGTCACTTCCGGTCCCATGCCCATTGAGCCCAGTGGGATGGAATCAAGCAGCTTGAGCACACACACAAAGCGAACATGCAGCTCCTCACTCAAGGCGCTAAAACTCCACAGTCAAAGACAAGTTCAGTGCCAGAGCCATTTCCCGCTGCCATGGAAACCAAGTGCTCTGGCAGCACATATGTCTGAAAGTGGATATGACACCTAGGGAAGGAGTGTGCTGGTGAATGGCAACTGTCAGAGGCAGCAGCACAGCTCTTCCACTGCCAAAACAACTCCACCTGCCTCATGAACTTCACATACCATCAGCTGTCCTGGCAGCTATCTAGGAAACCCTGTTGGGTCACTTCCGGTCCCCTGCTCATTGAGCCCAGTGGGATGGAATCAAGCAGCTTCAGCACCCACACAAAACGAACATGGAGCTCCTCACTCAAGGCCCTAAAAACTCCACAGCCAAAGACAAGTTCAGTGCCCAAGCAATTTCCCGCTGCCATGGAAACCAAGTGCTCTGGCAGCACATATGTCTGAAAGTGGATATGGCACCTAGGGAAGGGAGTGTGCTGGTGAATGGCTACTGCCCGAAGCAGCAGCACAGCTCTTCCACTGCCAAAACAACTCCACCTGCCTCATGAACTTCACATACCATCAGCTGTCCTGGCAGCTATCTAGGAAACCCTGTTGGGTCACTTCCGGTCCCATGCCCATTGAGCCCAGTTGGATGGAATCAAGCAGCTTGAGCACCCACACAAAACGAACATGGAGCTCCTCACTCAAGGCGCTCAAAACTACATGGCGAAAGACAAGTTCAGTGCCCAAGCCATTTCCCGCTGCCATGGAAACCAAGTGCTCTGGCAGCACATATGTCTGAAAGTGGATATGACACCTAGGGAAGGGAGTTTGCTGGTGAATGGCAACTGCCCGAAGCATCAGCACAGCTCTTCCAGTGCCAAAACAACTCCACCTACCTCATGAACTTCACATACCATCAGCTGTCCTGGCAGCTATCTAGGAAACCCTGTTGGGTCACTTCCGGTCCCATGCCCATTGAGCCCAGTTGGATGGAATCAAGCAGCTTGAGCACCCACACAAAACGAACATGGAGCTCCTCACTCAAGGCGCTCAAAACTACATGGCGAAAGACAAGTTCAGTGCCCAAGCCATTTCCCGCTGCCATGGAAACCAAGTGCTCTGGCAGCACATATGTCTGAAAGTGGATATGACACCTAGGGAAGGGAGTTTGCTGGTGAATGGCAACTGCCCGAAGCATCAGCACAGCTCTTCCAGTGCCAAAACAACTCCACCTACCTCATGAACTTCACATACCATCAGCTGTCCTGGCAGCTATCTAGGAAACCCTGTTGGGTCACTTCCGGTCCCATGCCCATTGAGCCCAGTGGGATGGAATCAAGCAGCTTGAGCACACACACAAAGCGAACATGCAGCTCCTCACTCAAGGCGCTAAAACTCCACAGTCAAAGACAAGTTCAGTGCCAGAGCCATTTCCCGCTGCCATGGAAACCAAGTGCTCTGGCAGCACATATGTCTGAAAGTGGATATGACACCTAGGGAAGGAGTGTGCTGGTGAATGGCAACTGTCAGAGGCAGCAGCACAGCTCTTCCACTGCCAAAACAACTCCACCTGCCTCATGAACTTCACATACCATCAGCTGTCCTGGCAGCTATCTAGGAAACCCTGTTGGGTCACTTCCGGTCCCCTGCTCATTGAGCCCAGTGGGATGGAATCAAGCAGCTTCAGCACCCACACAAAACGAACATGGAGCTCCTCACTCAAGGCCCTAAAAACTCCACAGCCAAAGACAAGTTCAGTGCCCAAGCAATTTCCCGCTGCCATGGAAACCAAGTGCTCTGGCAGCACATATGTCTGAAAGTGGATATGGCACCTAGGGAAGGGAGTGTGCTGGTGAATGGCTACTGCCCGAAGCAGCAGCACAGCTCTTCCACTGCCAAAACAACTCCACCTGCCTCATGAACTTCACATACCATCAGCTGTCCTGGCAGCTATCTAGGAAACCCTGTTGGGTCACTTCCGGTCCCATGCCCATTGAGCCCAGTTGGATGGAATCAAGCAGCTTGAGCACCCACACAAAACGAACATGGAGCTCCTCACTCAAGGCGCTCAAAACTACATGGCGAAAGACAAGTTCAGTGCCCAAGCCATTTCCCGCTGCCATGGAAACCAAGTGCTCTGGCAGCACATATGTCTGAAAGTGGATATGACACCTAGGGAAGGGAGTTTGCTGGTGAATGGCAACTGCCCGAAGCAGCAGCACAGCTCTTCCAGTGCCAAAACAACTCCACCTACCTCATGAACTTCACATACCATCAGCTGTCCTGGCAGCTATCTAGGAAACCCTGTTGGGTCACTTCCGGTCCCATGCCCATTGAGCCCAGTTGGATGGAATCAAGCAGCTTGAGCACCCACACAAAACGAACATGGAGCTCCTCACTCAAGGCGCTCAAAACTACATGGCGAAAGACAAGTTCAGTGCCCAAGCCATTTCCCGCTGCCATGGAAACCAAGTGCTCTGGCAGCACATATGTCTGAAAGTGGATATGACACCTAGGGAAGGGAGTTTGCTGGTGAATGGCAACTGCCCGAAGCATCAGCACAGCTCTTCCAGTGCCAAAACAACTCCACCTACCTCATGAACTTCACATACCATCAGCTGTCCTGGCAGCTATCTAGGAAACCCTGTTGGGTCACTTTCGGTCCCATGCCCATTGAGCCCAGTGGGATGCAATCAAGCAGCTTCAGCACCCACACAAAACGAACATGGAGCTCCTCACTCAAGGCGCTCAAAACTACATGGCGAAAGACAAGTTCAGTGCCCAAGCCATTTCCCGCTGCCATGGAAACCAAGTGCTCTGGCAGCACATATGTCTGAAAGTGGATATGACACCTAGGGAAGGGAGTGTGTTGGTGAATGGCAACTGCCTGAAGCAGCAGCACAGCTCTTCCACTGCCAAAACAACTCCACCTGCCTCATTAACGTCACATACCATCAGCTGTCCTGGCAGCTATCTAGGAAACCCTGTTGGGTCACTTCCGGTCCCATGCCCATTGAGCCCAGTGGGATGGAATCAAGCAGCTTGAGCATCCACACAAATCTAACATGGAGCTCCTCACTCAAGGCGCTCAAAACTCCACAGCCAAAGACAAGTTCAGTGCCCAAGCCATTTCCCGCTGCCATGGAAACCAAGTGCTCTGGCAGCACATATGTCTGAAAGTGGATATGACACCTAGGGAAGGGAGTGTGGTGGTGAATGGCAACTGTCAGAAGCAGCAGCACAGCTCTTCTACTGCCAAAACAACTCCACCTACCTCATGAACTTCACACACCATCAGCTGTCCTGGCAGCTATCTAGGAAACCTTGTTGGGTCACTTCCGGTCCCATGCCCATTGAGCCCAGTGGGATGGAATCAAGCAGCTTGAGCACCCACACAAATCGAACATGGAGCTCCTCACTCAAGGCGCTCAAAACTCCACGGCCAAAGACAAGTTCAGTGCCGAATCCATTTCCCGCTGCCATGGAAACCAAGTGCTCTGGCAGCACATATGTCTGAAAGTGGATATGACACCTAGGGAAGGGAGTGTGCTGGTGAATGGCAACTGACCGAAGCAGCAGCACAGCTCTTCCACTGCCAAAACAACTCCACCTGCCTCATGAACTTCACATACCATCAGCTGTCCTGGCAGCTATCTAGGAAACCCTGTTGGGTCACTTCCGGTCCCATGCCCATTGAGCCAAGTGGGATGGAATCAAGCAGCTTGAGCACACACACAAAGCGAACATGCAGCTCCTCACTCAAGGCGCTCAAAACTCCACAGCCAAAGACAAGTTCAGTGCCCAAGCGATTTCCCGCTGCCATGGAAACCAAGTGCTCTGGCAGCACATAGCATCAGCTGTCCTGGCAGCTATCTAGGAAACCTTGTTGTGTCATTTCCGGTCCTATGCCCATTGAGCCCAGTGGGATGGAATCAAGCAGCTTGAGCACCCACACAAATCGAACATGGAGCTCCTCACTCAAGGCGCTCAAATCTACATGGCCAAAGACAAGTTCAGTGCCGAATCCATTTCCCGCTGCCATGGAAACCAAGTGCTCTGGCAGCACATATGTCTGAAAGTGGATATGACACTTAGGGAAGGGAGTGTGCTGGTGAATGGCAACTGCCCGAAGCAGCAGCACAGCTCTTCCACTGCCAAAACAACTCCACCTACCTCATGAACTTCACATACCACAGCAGTCCTGGCAGCTATCTAGGAAACCCTGTTGGGTCACTTCCGGTCCCATGCCCATTGAGCCCAGTAGGATGCAATCAAGCAGCTTCAGCACCCACACAAAACGAACATGGAGCTCCTCACTCAAGGCGCAAAAAACTCCACGGCCAAAGACAAGTTCAGTGCCCAAGCCATTTCCCGCTGCCATGTAAACCAAGTGCTCTGGCAGCACATATGTCTGAAAGTGGATATGACACCTAGGGAAGGGAGTTTGCTGGTGAATGGCAACTGCCCGAAGCAGCAGCACAGCTCTTCCAGTGCCAAAACAACTCCACCTACCTCATGAATTTCACATACCATCAGCTGTCCTCTCAGCTATCTAGGAAACCCTGTTGGGTCACTTCGGGTCCCATGCCCATTCAGCCCAGTGGGATGGAATCAAGTAGCTTGAGCACCAACACAAATCTAACATGGAGCTCCTCACTCAAGGCGCTCAAAACTACATGGCGAAAGACAAGTTCAGTGCCCAAGCGATTTCCCGCTGCCATGGAAACCAAGTGCTCTGGCAGCACATATGTCTGAAAGTGGATATGACACCTAGGGAAGGGAGTGTGTTGGTGAATGGCAACTGCCTGAAGCAGCAGCACAGCTCTTCCAGTGCCAAAACAACTCCACCTGCCTCATTAACGTCACATACCATCAGCTGTCCTGGCAGCTATCTAGGAAACCCTGTTGGGTCACTTCCGGTCCCATGCCCATTGAGCCCAGTGGGATGGAATTAAGCAGCTTCAGCACCCACACAAATCTAACATGGAGCTCCTCACTCAAGGCGCTCAAAACTCCACAGCCAAAGACAAGTTCAGTGCCCAAGCCATTTCCCGCTGCCATGGAAACCAAGTGCTCTGGCAGCACATATGTCTGAAAGTGGATATGACACCTAGGGAAGGGAGTGTGGTGGTGAATGGCAACTGTCAGAAGCAGCAGCACAGCTCTTCTACTGCCAAAACAACTCCACCTACCTCATGAACTTCACATACCATCAGCTGTCCTGGTAGCTATCTAGGAAACGTTGTTGGGTCACTTCCGGTCCCATGCCCATTGAGCCCAGTGGGATGGAATCAAGCAGCTTCAGCACCCACACAAAGCGAACATGGAGCTCCTCACTCAAGGCGCTCAAAACTCCACGGCCAAAGACAAGTTCAGTGCCGAATCCATTTCCCGCTGCCATGGAAACCAAGTGCTCTGGCAGCACATATGTCTGAAAGTGGATATGACACCTAGGGAAGGGAGTGTGCTGGTGAATGGCAACTGACCGAAGCAGCAGCACAGCTCTTCCACTGCCAAAACAACTCCACCTGCCTCATGAACTTCACATACCATCAGCTGTCCTGGCAGCTATCTAGGAAACCCTGTTGGGTCAATTCCGGTCCCATGCCCATTGAGCCCAGTGGGATGGAATCAAGCAGCTTGAGCACACACACAAAGCGAACATGCAGCTCCTCACTCAAGGCGCTCAAAACTCCACAGCCAAAGACAAGTTCAGTGCCCAAGCCATTTCCCGCTGCCATGGAAACCAAGTGCTCTGGCAGCACATAGCATCAGCTGTCCTGGCAGCTATCTAGGAAACCTTGTTGTGTCATTTCCGGTCCTATGCCCATTGAGCCCAGTGGGATGGAATCAAGCAGCTTGAGTACCCACACAAATCTAACATGGAGCTCCTCACTCAAGGCGCTCAAAACCCCACGGCCAAAGACAAGTTCAGTGCCGAATCCATTTCCCGCTGCCATGGAAACCAAGTGCTCTGGCAGCACATATGTCTGAAAGTGGATATGACACCTAGGGAAGGGAGTGTGTTGGTGAATGGCAACTGCCCGAAGCAGCAGCACAGCTCTTCCACTGCCAAAACAACTCCACCTGCCTCATGAACTTCACATACCATCAGCTGTCCTGGCAGCTATCTAGGAAACCCTGTTGGGTCACTTCCGGTCCCATGCCCATTGAGCCCAGTGGGATGGAAACAAGTTGCTTCACCACCCACACAAAGCGAACATGGAGCTCCTCACTCAAGGCGCTCAAAACTTCACAGCCAATGACAAGTTCACTGCCGAATCCATTTCCCGCTGCCATGGAAACCAAGTGCTCTGGCAGCACCTATGTCTGAAAGTGGATATGACACCTAGGGAAGGGAGTGTGCTGGTGAATGGCAACTGCCCGAAGCAGCAGCACAGCTCTTCAGTGCCAAAACAACTCCACCTGCCTCATGAACTTCACATACCATCAGCTGTCCTGGCAGCTATCTAGGAAACCCTGTTGGGTCACTTCCGGTCCCATGCCCATTGAGCCCAGTGGGATGGAATCAAGCAGCTTGAGCACCCACACAAATCTAACATGGAGCTCCTCACTCAAGGCGCTCAAAACTCCACAGCCAAAGACAAGTTCAGTGCCCAAGCCATTTCCCGCTGCCATGGAAACCAAGTGCTCTGGCAGCACATATGTCTGAAAGTGGATATGACACCTAGGGAAGGGAGTGTGCTGGTGAATGGCAACTGCCCGAAGCAGCAGCACAGCTCTTCCAGTGGCAAAACAACTCCGTCTGCCTCATGAACTTCACCTACCATCAGCTGTCCTGGCAGCTATCTAGGAAACCCTGTTGAGTCACTTCCGGTCCCATGCCCATTGAGCCCAGTGGGATGGAATCAAGCAGCTTGAGCACCCACACAAATCTAACATGGAGCTCCTCACTCAAGGCGCTCAAAACTCAACGGTCAAAGACAAGTTCAGTGCCCAAGCCATTTCCCGCTGCCATGGAAACCAAGTGCTCTGGCAGCACCTATGTCTGAAAGTGGATATGACACCTAGGGAAGGGAGTGTGCTGGTCAATGGCAACTGCCCGAAGCAGCAGCACAGCTCTTCCAGTGCCAAAACAACTCCACCTGCCTCATGAACTTCACGTATCATCAGCTGTCCTGGCAGCTATCTAGGAAACCTTGTTGGGTCACTTCCGGTCCCATGCCCATTGAGCCCAGTGGGATGGAATCAAGCAGCTTCAGCACCCACACAAAACGAATATGGAGCTCCTAACTCAAGGCGCTCAAAGCTCCACAGCCAAAGACAAGTTCAGTGCCCAAGCCATTTCCCGCTGCCATGGAAACCAAGTGCTCTGGCAGCACATATGTCTGAAAGTGGATATGACACGTAGGGAAAGGAGTGTGCGGGTGAATGGCAACTGCGAGAAGCAGCAACACAGCTCTTCCACTGCCAAAACAACTCCACCTGCCTCATGAACTTCACATACCATCAGCTGTCCTGGCAGCTAACTAGGAAACCCTGTTGGGTCACTTCCGGTCCCATGCCCATTGAGCCCAGTGGGATGGAATCAAGCAGCTTGAGCACCCACACAAAACGAACATGGAGCTCCTCACTCAAGGCGCTCAAAACTACATGGCGAAAGACAAGTTCAGTGCCCAAGCCATTTCCCGCTGCCATGGAAACCAAGTGCTCTGGCAGCACATATGTCTGAAAGTGGATATGACACCTAGGGAAGGGAGTGTGGTGGTGAATGGCAACTGCCCGAAGCAGCAGCACAGCTCTTCCACTGCCTAAACAACTCCACCTACCTCATGAACTTCACATACCACAGCTGTCCTGGCAGCTATCTAGGAAACCCTGTTGGGTCACTTCTGGTCCCATGCCCATTGAGCCCAGTGGGATGCAATCAAGCAGCTTCAGCACCCACACAAAGCGAACATGGAGCTCCTCACTCAAGGCGCTCAAAACTACATGGCGAAAGACAAGTTCAGTGCCCAAGCCATTTCCCGCTGCCATGGAAACCAAGTGCTCTGGCAGCACATATGTCTGAAAGTGGATATGACACCTAGGGAAGGGAGTGTGCTGGTGAATGGCAACTGCCCGAAGCAGCAGCACAGCTCTTCCACTGCCAAAACAACTCCACCTGCCTCATGAACTTCACATACCATCAGCTGTCCTGGCAGCTATCTAGGAAACCCTGTTGGGTCACTTCCGGTCCCATGCCCATTGAGCCCAGTGGGATGGAATCAAGCAGCTTGAGCACCCACACAAAACGAACATGGAGCTCCTCACTAAAGGCGCTAAAAACTCCACAGCCAAAGACAAGTTCAGTGCCCAAGCCATTTCCCGCTGCCATGGAAACCAAGTGCTCTGGCAGCACATATGTCTGAAAGTGGATATGACACCTAGGGAAGGGAGTGTGCTGGTGAATGGCAACTGCCCGAAGCAGCAGCACAGCTCTTCCAGTGCCAAAACAACTCCACCTGCCTCATGAACTTCACATACCATCAGCTGTCCTGGCAGCTATCTAGGAAACCCTGTTGGGTCACTTCCGGTCCCATGCCCATTGAGCCCAGTGGGATGGAATCAAGCAGCTTGAGCACCCACACAAATCTAACATGGAGCTCCTCACTCAAGGCGCTCAAAACTCAACGGTCAAAGACAAGTTCAGTGCCCAAGCCATTTCCCGCTGCCATGGAAACCAAGTGCTCTGGCAGCACCTATGTCTGAAAGTGGATATGACACCTAGGGAAGGGAGTGTGCTGGTCAATGGCAACTGCCCGAAGCAGCAGCACAGCTCTCCAGTGCCAAAACAACTCCACCTGCCTCATGAACTTCACGTATCATCAGCTGTCCTGGCAGCTATCTAGGAAACCTTGTTGGGTCACTTCCGGTCCCATGCCCATTGAGCCCAGTGGGATGGAATCAAGCAGCTTCAGCACCCACACAAAACGAATATGGAGCTCCTAACTCAAGGCGCTCAAAGCTCCACAGCCAAAGACAAGTTCAGTGCCCAAGCCATTTCCCGCTGCCATGGAAACCAAGTGCTCTGGCAGCACATATGTCTGAAAGTGGATATGACACGTAGGGAAAGGAGTGTGCGGGTGAATGGCAACTGCGAGAAGCAGCAACACAGCTCTTCCACTGCCAAAACAACTCCACCTGCGTCATGAACTTCACATACCATCAGCTGTCCTGGCAGCTATCTAGGAAACCCTGTTGGGTCACTTCCGGTCCCATGCCCATTGAGCCCAGTGGGATGGAATCAAGCAGCTTGAGCACCCACACAAAACGAACATGGAGCTCCTCACTCAAGGCGCTCAAAACTACATGGCGAAAGACAAGTTCAGTGCCCAAGCCATTTCCCGCTGCCATGGAAACCAAGTGCTCTGGCAGCACATATGTCTGAAAGTGGATATGACACCTAGGGAAGGGAGTGTGGTGGTGAATGGCAACTGCGCGAAGCAGCAACACAGCTCTTCCACTGCCAAAACAACTCCACCTGCCTCATGAACTTCACATACCATCAGCTGTCCTGGCAGCTATCTAGGAAACCCTGTTGGGTCACTTCCGGTCCCATGCCCATTGAGCCCAGTGGGATGGAATCAAGCAGCTTCAGCACCCACACAAAGCGAACATGGAGCTCCTCACTCAAGGCGCTCAAAACTCCACAGCCAAAGACAAGTTCAGTGCCCAAGACATTTCCCGCTGCCATGGAAACCAAGTGCTCTGGCAGCACATATGTCTGAAAGTGGATATGACACCTAGGGAAGGGAGTGTGCTGGTGAATGGCAACTGCCCGAAGCAATAGCACAGCTCTTCCAGGGCCAAAACAACTCCACCTACCTCATGAACTTCACATACCATCAGCTGTCCTGGCAGCTATCTAGGAAACCTTGTTGGGTCACTTCCGGTCCCATGCCCATTGAGCCCAGTGGGATGGAATCAAGCAGCTTCAGCACCCACACAAATCTAACATGGAGCTCCTCACTCAAGGCGCTCAAAACTCCACGGCCAAAGACAAGTTCAGTGCCCAAGCCATTTCCCGCTGCCATGGAAACCAAGTGCTCTGGCAGCACCTATGTCTGAAAGTGGATATGACACCTAGGGAAGGGAGTGTGCTGGTGAATGGCAACTGCGCGAAGCAGCAACACAGCTCTTCCACTGCCAAAACAACTCCACCTGCCTCATGAACTTCACATACCATCAGCTGTCCTGGCAGCTATCTAGGAAACCCTGTTGGGTCACTTCCGGTCCCATGTCCATTGAGCCCAGTGGGATGGAATCAAGCAGCTTCAGCACCCACACAAAACGAACATGGAGCTCCTCACTCAAGGCGCTCAAAACTCCACGGCCAAAGACAAGTTCAGTGCCCAAGCCATTTCCCGCTGCCATGGAAACCAAGTGCTCTGGCAGCACATATGTCTGAAAGTGGATATGACAACTAGGGAAGGAGTGTGCTGGTGAATGGCAACTGTCAGAGGCAGCAGCACAGCTCTTCCACTGCCAAAACAACTCCACCTGCCTCATGAACTTCACATATCATCAGCTGTCCTGGCAGCTATCTAGGAAACCCTGTTGGGTCACTTCCGGTCCCCTGCTCATTGAGCCCAGTGGGATGGAATCAAGCAGCTTCAGCACCCACACAAAACGAACATGGAGCTCCTCACTCAAGGCCCTAAAAACTCCACAGCCAAAGACAAGTTCAGTGCCCAAGCCATTTCCCGCTGCCATGGAAACCAAGTGCTCTGGCAGCTCCTATGTCTGAAAGAGGATATGACACCTAGGGAAGGGAGTGTGCTGGTGAATGGCAACTGCGCGAAGCAGCAACACAGCTCTTCCACTGCCAAAACAACTCCACCTGCCTCATGAACTTCACATAACATCAGCTGTCCTGGCAGCTATCTAGGAAACCCTGTTGGGTCACTTCCGGTCCCATGCCCATTGAGCCCAGTGGGATGGAATCAAGCAGCTTCAGCACCCACACAAAACGAACATGGAGCTCCTCACTCAAGGCGCTCAAAACTACATGGCGAAAGACAAGTTCAGTGCCCAAGCCATTTCCCGCTGCCATGGAAACCAAGTGCTCTGGCAGCACATATGTCTGAAAGTGGATATGACACCTAGGGAAGGGAGTGTGTTGGTGAATGGCAACTGCCCGAAGCAGCAGCACAGCTCTTCCACTGCCAAAACAACTCCACCTGCCTCATTAACTTCACATACCATCAGCTGTCCTGGCAGCTATCTAGGAAACCCTGTTGGGTCACTTCCGGTCCCATGCCCATTGAGCCCAGTGGGATGGAATCAAGCAGCTTCAGCACCCACACAAATCTAACATGGAGCTCCTCACTCAAGGCGCTCAAAACTCCACGGCCAAAGACAAGTTCAGTGCCCAAGCCATTTCCCGCTGCCATGGAAACCAAGTGCTCTGGCAGCACATATGTCTGAAAGTGGATATGACACCTAGGGAAGGGAGTGTGCTGGTGAATGGCAACTGTCAGAAGCAGCAGCACAGCTCTTCTACTGCCAAAACAACTCCACCTGCCTCATGAACTTCACATACCATCAGCTGTCCTGGCAGCTATCTAGGAATCCCTGTTGGGTCACTTCCGGTCCCATGCCCATTGAGCCCAGTGGGATGGAATCAAGCAGCTTGAGCACACACACAAAGCGAACATGGAGCTCCTCACTCAAGGCGCTCAAAACTCCACAGCCAAAGACAAGTTCAGTGCCCAAGCCATTTCCCGCTGCCATGGAAACCAAGTGCTCTGGCAGCACATAGCATCAGCTGTCCTGGCAGCTATCTAGGAAACCTTGGTTTGTCATTTCCGGTCCTATGCCCATTGAGCCCAGTGGGATGGAATCAAACAGCTTGAGCACCCACACAAATCTAACATGGAGCTCCTCACTCAAGGCGCTCAAAACTCCACGGCCAAAGACAAGTTCAGTGCCCAAGCCATTTCCCGCTGCCATGGAAACCAAGTGCTCTGGCAGCACATATGTCTCAAAGTGGATATGACACCTAGGGAAGGGAGTGTGCTGGTGAATGGCAACTGTCAGAAGCAATAGCACAGCTCTTCCAGTGCCAAAACAACTCCACCTACCTCATGAACTTCACATACCATCAGCTGTCCTGGCAGCTATCTAGGAAAACCTGTTGGGTCACTTCCGGTCCCATGTATATTGAGCCCAGTGGGATGCAATCAAGCAGCTTCAGCACCCACACAAAGCGAACATGGAGCTCCTCACTCAAGGCGCTCCAAATTTCATGGCCAAAGACAAGTTCAGTGCCGAATCCATTTCCCGCTACCATGGAAACCAAGTGCTCTGGCAGCACATATGTCTGAAAGTGGATATGACACCTAGGGAAGGGAGTGTGCTGGTGAATGGCAACTGCCCGAAGCAGCAGCACAGCTCTTCTACTGCCAAAACAACTCCACCTACCTCATGACCTTCACATACCATCAGCTGTCCTGGCAGCTATCTAGGAAACCCTGTTGGGTCACTTCCGGTCCCATGCCCATTCAGCCCAGTGGGATGCAATCAAGCAGCTTCAGCACCCACACAAAGCGAACATGGAGCTCCTCACTCAAGGCGCTCAAAACTCCACAGCCAAAGACAAGTTCAGTGCCCAAGCCATTTCCCGCTGCCATGGAAACCAAGTGCTCTGGCAGCACATATGTCTGAAAGTGGATATGACACCTAGGGAAGGGAGTGTGCTGGTGAATGGCAACTGTCAGAAGCAGCAGCACAGCTCTTCCAGGGCCAAAACAACTCCACCTACCTCATGAACTTCACATACCATCAGCTGTCCTGGTAGCTATCTAGGAAACCCTGTTGGGTCACTTCCGGTCCCATGCCCATTGAGCCCAGTGGGATGGAATCAAGCAGCTTGAGCACCCACACAAACGAACATGGAGCTCCTCACTCAAGGCGCTCAAAACGCCACGGCAAAAGGCAAGTTCAGTGCCGAATCCATTTCCCGCTGCCATGGAAACCAAGTGCTCTGGCAGCACATATGTCTGAAAGTGGATATGGCACCTAGGGAAGGGAGTGTGCTGGTGAATGGCAACTGCCCGAAGCAGCAGCACAGCTATTCCAGTGCCAAAACAACTCCACCTGCCTCATGAACTTCACATACCATCAGCTGTCCTGGCAGCTATCTAGGAAACCCTGTTGGGTCACTTCCGGTCACATGCCATTGAGCTCAGGAGGATGGAAACAAGAAGCTTGAGCACCCACACAAATCTAACATGGAGCTCCTCACTCAAGGCGCTCAAAACTCCACAGCCAAAGACAAGTTCAGTGCCCAAGCCATTTCCCGCTGCCATGGAAACCAAGTGCTCTGGCAGCACATATGTCTGAAAGTGGATATGACACCTAGGGAAGGGAGTGTGCTGGTGAATGGCAACTGTCAGAAGCAATAGCACAGCTCTTCCAGGGCCAAAACAACTCCACCTGCCTCATGAACTTCACATACCATCAGCAGTCCTTTCAGCTATCTAGGAAACCTTGTTGGGTCACTTCCGGTCCCATGCCCATTGAGCCCAGTGGGATGGAATCAAGCAGCTTCAGCACCCACACAAATCTAACATGGAGCTCCTCAATCAAGGCGCTCAAAACTCCACAGCCAAAGACAAGTTCAGTGCCGAATCCATTTCCCGCTGCCATTGAAACCAAGTGCTCTGGCAGCACATATGTCTGAAAGTGGATATGACACCTAGGGAAGGGAGTGTGCTGGTGAATGGCAACTGCCCGAAGCAGCAGCACAGCTCTTCCACTGCCAAAACAACTCCACCTGCCTCATGAACTTCACATACCATCAGCTGTCCTGGCAGCTATCTAGGAAACCCTGTTGGGTCACTTCCGGTCCCATGCCCATTCAGCCCAGTGGGATGCAATCAAGGAGCTTCAGCACCCACACAAAACGAACATGGAGCTCCTCACTCAAGGCGCAAAAAACTCCACAGCCAAGACAAGTTCAGTGCCCAAGCCATTTCCCGCTGCCATGTAAACCAAGTGCTCTGGCAGCACATATGTCTGAAAGTGGATATGACACCTAGGGAAGGGAGTGTGCTGGTGAATGGCAACTCTCAGAAGCAGCAGCACAGATCTTCTATGCCAAAACAACTCCACCTACCTCATGAACTTCACATACCATCAGCTGTCCTGGCAGCTATCTAGGAAACCCTGTTGGGTCACTTCCGGTCCCATGCCCATTCAGCCCAGTGGGATGCAATCAAGCAGCTTCAGCACCCACACAAAACGAACATGGAGCTCCTCACTCAAGGCGCAAAAAACTCCACAGCCAAGACAAGTTCAGTGCCCAAGCCATTTCCCGCTGCCATGTAAACCAAGTGCTCTGGCAGCACATATGTCTGAAAGTGGATATGACACCTAGGGAAGGGAGTGTGCTGGTGAATGGCAATTCTCAGAAGCAGCAGCACAGATCTTCTATGCCAAAACAACTCCACCTGCCTCATGAACTTCACATACCATCAGCTGTCCTGGCAGCTATCTAGGAAACCCTGTTGGGTCACTTCCGGTCCCATGCCCATTGAGCCCAGTGGGATGGAATCAAGCAGCTTGAGCACCCACACAAAACTAACATGGAGCTCCTCACTCAAGGCGCAAAAAACTCCACGGCCAAAGACAAGTTCAGTGCCCAAGCCATTTCCCGCTGCCATGGAAACCAAGTGCTCTGGCAGCACATATGTCTGAAAGTGGATATGACACCTAGGGAAGGGAGTGTGGTGGTGAATGGCAACTGCCCGAAGCAGCAACACAGCTCTTCCACTGCCAAAACAACTCCACCTGCCTCATGAACTTCACATACCATCAGCTGTCCTGGCAGCTATCTAGGAAACACTGTTGGGTCACTTCCGGTCCCATGCCCATTGAGCCAAGTGGGATGGAATCAAGCAGCTTGAGCACCCACACAAAACTAACATGGAGCTCCTCACTCAAGGTGCTCAAAGCTCCACAGCCAAAGACAAGTTCAGTGCCCAAGCCATTTCCCGCTGCCATGGAAACCAAGTGCTCTGGCAGCACATATGTCTGAAAGTGGATATGACACCTAGGGAAGGGAGTGTGCTGGTGAATTGTAACTAACCAAAGCAGCAGCACAGCTCTTCCAGTGCCAAAACAACTCCACCTACCTCATGAACTTCACATACCATCAGCTGTCCTGGCAGCTATCTAGGAAACCCTGTTGGGTCACTTCCGGTCCCATGCCCATTGAGCCCAGTGGGATGGAATCAAGCAGCTTCAGCACCCACACAAATCTAACATGGAGCTCATCACTCAAGGCGCTCAAAACTCCACAGCCAAAGACAAGTTCAGTGCCCAAGCCATTTCCCGCTGCCATGTAAACCAAGTGCTCTGGCAGCACATATGTCTGAAAGTTAATATGACACCTAGGGAAGGGAGTGTGCTGGTGAATGGCAACTGCCCGAAGCAGCAGCACAGCTCTTCTACTGCCAAAACAACTCCACCTACCTCATGAACTTCACATACCATCAGCTGTCCTGGCAGCTATCTAGGAAACCCTGTTGGGTCACTTCCGGTCCCATGCCCATTGAGCCCAGTGGGATGGAATCAAGCAGCTTGAGCACCCACACAAATCTAACATGGAGCTCCTCACTCAAGGCGCTCAAAACTCCACGGCCAAAGACAAGTTCAGTGCCGAATCCATTTCCCGCTGCCATTGAAACCAAGTGCTCTGGCAGCACATATGTCTGAAAGTTGATATGGCACCTAGGGAAGGGAGTGTGCTGGTGAATGGCAACTGCCCGAAGCAGCAGCACAGCTCTTCCAGAACCAAAACAACTCCACCTACCTCATGAACTTCACATACCATCAGCTGTCCCGGCAGCTATCTAGGAAACCCTGTTGGGTCACTTCCGGTCCCATGCCCATTGAGCCCAGGGGGATGGAATCAAGCAGCTTGAGCACCCACACAAAACGAACATGGAGCTCCTCACTCAAGGCGCTCAAAACTACATGGCGAAAGACAAGTTCAGTGCCCAAGCCATTTCCCGCTGCCATGGAAACCAAGTGCTCTGGCAGCACATATGTCTGAAAGTGGATATGACACCTAAGGACAGGACTGTGCTGGTAAATGGCAACTGCCCGAAGCAATAGAACAGCTCTTCCAGGGCCAAAACAACTCCACCTGCCTCATGAACTTCACATACCATCAGCTGTCCTGACAGCTATCTAGGAAACCTTGTTGGGTCACTTCCGGTCCCATGCCCATTGAGCCCAGTGGGATGGAATCAAGCAGCTTGAGCACCCACACAAAACGAACATGGAGCTCCTCACTCAAGGCGCAAAAAACTCCACAGCCAAGACAAGTTCAGTGCCCAAGCCATTTCCCGCTGCCATGGAAACCAAGTGCTCTGGCAGCACATATGTCTGAAAGTGGATATGGCACCTAGGGAAGGGAGTGTGCTGGTGAATGGCAACTGCCCGAAGCAGCAGCACAGCTCTTCCAGTGCCAAAACAACTCCACCTGCCTCATGAACTTCACATACCATCAGCTGTCCTGGCAGCTATCTAGGAAACCTTGTTGGGTCACTTACGGTCCCATGCCCATTGAGCTCAGGAGGATGGAATCAAGCAGCTTCAGCACCCACACAAATCTAACATGGAGCTCCTCACTCAAGGCGCTCAAAGCTCCACAGCCAAAGACAAGTTCAGTGCCCAAGCCATTTCCCGCTGCCATGGAAACCAAGTGCTCTGGCAGCACATATGTCTGAAAGTGGATATGACACCTAGGGAAGGGAGTGTGCTGGTGAATGGCAACTGTCAGAAGCAATAGCACAGCTCTTCCAGTGCCAAAACAACTCCACCTGCCTCATGAACTTCACATACCATCAGCTGTCCTGGCAGCTATCTAGGAAACCTTGTTGGGTCACTTCCGGTCCCATGCCCATTGAGCCCAGTGGGATGGAATCAAGCAGCTTGAGCACCCACACAAATCTAACATGGAGCTCCTCACTCAAGGCGCTCAAAACTACACAGCCAAAGACAAGTTCAGTGCCGAATCCATTTCCCGCTGCCATTGAAACCAAGTGCTCTGGCAGCACATATGTCTGAAAGTGGATATGACACCTAGGGAAGGGAGTGTGCTGGTGAATGGCAACTGCCCGAAGCAGCAGCACAGCTCTTCCAGTGGCAAAACAACTCCACCTGCCTCATGAACTTCACATACCATCAGCTGTCCTGGCAGCTATCTAGGAAACCCTGTTGGGTCACTTCCGGTCCCATGCCCATTGAGCCCAGTGGGATGCAATCAAGCAGCTTCAGCACCCACACAGAACGAACATGGAGCTCCTCACTCAAGGCGCAAAAAACTCCACAGCCAAGACAAGTTCAGTGCCCAAGCCATTTCCCGCTGTCATGGAAACCAAGTGCTCTGGCAGCACATATGTCTGAAAGTGGATATGACACCTAGGGAAGGGAGTGTGCTGGTGAATGGCAACTCTCAGAAGCAGCAGCACAGATCTTCTATGCCAAAACAACTCCACCTACCTCATGAACTTCACATACCATCAGCTGTCCTGGCAGCTATCTAGGAAACCCTGTTGGGTCACTTCTGGTCCCATGCCCATTGAGCCCAGGGGGATGGAATCAAGCAGCTTGAGCACCCACACAAATCTAACTTGGAGCTCCTCACTCAAGGCGCTCAAAACTCCACGGCCAAAGACAAGTTCAGTGCCCAAGCCATTTCCCGCTGCCATGGAAACCAAGTGCTCTGCCAGCACATATGTCTGAAAGTGGATATGACACCTAGGGAAGGGAGTGTGCTGGTGAATGGCAACTGCCCGAAGCAGCAGCACAGCTCTTCCAGTGCCAAAACAACTCCACCTACCTCATGAACTTCACATACCATCAGCTGTCCTGGCAGCTATCTAGGAAACCCTGTTGGGTCACTTGCGGTCCCATGCCCATTGAGCCCAGTGGGATGGAATCAAGCAGCTTCAGCACCCACACAAAACGAACATGGAGCTCCTCACTCAAGGCGCTCAAAACTCCACAGACAAAGACAAGTTCAGTGCCCAAGCCATTTCCCGCTGCCATGGAAACCAAGTGCTCTGGCAGCACATATGTCTGAAAGTGGATATGACACCTAGGGAAGGGAGTTTGTTGGTGAATGGCAACTGTCAGAAGCAGCAGCACAACTCTTCCAGTGCCAAAACAGCTCCACCTACCTCATGAACTTCACATACCATCAGCTGTCCTGGCAGCTATCTAGGAAACCCTGTTGGGTCACTTCCGGTCCCATGCCCATTGAGCCCAGTGGGATGGAATCAAGCAGCTTCAGCACCCACACAAAACGAACATGGAGCTCCTCACTCAAGGTGCTCAAAACTACATGGCGAAAGACAAGTTCAGTGCCCAAGCCATTTCCCGCTGCCATGGAAACCAAGTGCTCTGGCAGCAGATATGTCTGAAAGTGGATATGACACCTAGGGAAGGGAGTTTGCTGGTGAATGGCAACTGCCCGAAGCAGCAGCACAGCTCTTCCACTGCCAAAACAACTCCACCTACCTCATGAACTTCACATACCATCAGCTGTCCTGGCAGCTATCTAGGAAACCCTGTTGGGTCACTTCCGGTCCCATGCCCATTGAGCTCAGTGGGATGGAATCAAGCAGCTTCAGCACCCACACAAAACGAACATGGAGCTCCTCACTTAAGGCCCTAAAAACTCCACAGCCAAAGACAAGTTCAGTGCCCAAGCCATTTCCCGCTGCCATGGAAACCAAGTGCTCTGGCAACAAATATGTCTGAAAGTGGATATGACACCTAGGGAACGGCGTGTGTTGGTGAATGGCAACTGCCCGAAGCAGCAGCACAGCTCTTCCAGTGCCAAAACAACTCCACCTACCTCATGAACTTCACATACCATCAGCTGTCCTGGCAGCTATCTAGGAAACCCTGTTGGGTCACTTCCAGTCCCATGCCCATTGAGCCCAGTGGGATGGAATCAAGCAGCTTCAGCACCCACACAAAACGAACATGGAGCTCCTCACTCAAGGCGCTCAAAACTCCACGGCCAAAGACAAGTTCAGTGCCCAAGCCATTTCCCGCTGCCATGGAAACCAAGTGCTCTGGCAGCACATATGTCTGAAAGTGGATATGACACCTAGGGAAGGGAGTGTGGTGGTGAATGGCAACTGCCCGAAGCAGCAACACAGCTCTTCCACTGCCAAAACAACTCCACCTGCCTCATGACCTTCACATACCATCAGCTGTCCTGGCAGCTATCTAGGAAACCCTGTTGGGTCACTTCCGGTCCCCTGCCCATTGAGCCCAGTGGGATGGAATCAAGCAGCTTCAGCACCCACACAAAACGAACATGGAGCTCCTCACTCAAGGCGCTCAAAGCTCCACAGCCAAAGACAAGTTCAGTGCCTAAGCCATTTCCCGCTGCCATGGAAACCAAGTGCTCTGGCAGCACATATGTCTGAAAGTGGATATGACACCTAGGGAAGGGAGTGTGCTGGTGAATGGCAACTGCCCGAAGTAGCAGCACAGCCTTCCACTGCCAAAACAACTCCACCTGCCTCATGAAATTCACATACCATCAGCTGTCCTGGCAGCTATCTAGGAAACCCTGTTTGGTCACTTCCGGTCCCATGCCCATTGAGCTCAGTGGGATGGAATCAAGCAGCTTGAGCACCCACACAAATCTAACATGGAGCTCCTCACTCAAGGCGCTCAAATCTCCACAGCCAAAGACAAGTTCAGTGCCGAATCCATTTCCCGCTGCCATGCAAACCAAGTGCTCTGGCAGCACATATGTCTGAAAGTGGATATGGCACCTAGGGAAGGGAGTGTGCTGGTGAATGGCAACTGCCCGAAGCAGCAGCACAGCTTTTCCACTGCCAAAACAACTCCACCTGCCTCATGAACTTCACATACCATCAGCTGTCCTGGCAGCTATCTAGGAAACCCTGTTGGGTCACTTCCGGTCCCATGCCCATTCAGCCCAGTGGGATGCAATCAAGCAGCTTCAGCACCCACACAAAACGAACATGGAGCTCCTCACTCAAGGCGCAAAAAACTCCACAGCCAAGACAAGTTCAGTGCCCAAGCCATTTCCCGCTGCCATGTAAACCAAGTGCTCTGGCAGCACATATGTCTGAAAGTGGATATGACACCTAGGGAAGGGAGTGTGCTGGTGAATGGCAACTCTCAGAAGCAGCAGCACAGATCTTCTATGCCAAAACAACTCCACCTACCTCATGAACTTCACATACCATCAGCTGTCCTGGCAGCTATCTAGGAAACCCTGTTGGGTCACTTCCGGTCCCATGCCCATTCAGCCCAGTGGGATGCAATCAAGCAGCTTCAGCACCCACACAAAACGAACATGGAGCTCCTCACTCAAGGCGCAAAAAACTCCACAGCCAAGACAAGTTCAGTGCCCAAGCCATTTCCCGCTGCCATGTAAACCAAGTGCTCTGGCAGCACATATGTCTGAAAGTGGATATGACACCTAGGGAAGGGAGTGTGCTGGTGAATGGCAACTCTCAGAAGCAGCAGCACAGATCTTCTATGCCAAAACAACTCCACCTACCTCATGACCTTCACATACCATCAGCTGTCCTGGCAGCTATCTAGGAAACCCTGTTGGGTCACTTCCGGTCCCCTGCCCATTGAGCCCAGTCGGATGGAATCAAGCAGCTTCAGCACCCACACAAAACGAACATGGAGCTCCTCACTCAAGGCGCTCAAAGCTCCACAGCCAAAGACAAGTTCAGTGCCTAAGCCATTTCCCGCTGCCATGGAAACCAAGTGCTCTGGCAGCACATATGTCTGAAAGTGGATATGACACCTAGGGAAGGGAGTGTGCTGGTGAATGGCAACTGCCCGAAGTAGCAGCACAGCCTTCCACTGCCAAAACAACTCCACCTGCCTCATGAAATTCACATACCATCAGCTGTCCTGGCAGCTATCTAGGAAACCCTGTTTGGTCACTTCCGGTCCCATGCCCATTGAGCTCAGTGGGATGGAATCAAGCAGCTTGAGCACCCACACAAATCTAACATGGAGCTCCTCACTCAAGGCGCTCAAAACTCCACAGCCAAAGACAAGTTCAGTGCCGAATCCATTTCCCGCTGCCATGGAAACCAAGTGCTCTGGCAGCACATATGTCTGAAAGTGGATATGGCACCTAGGGAAGGGAGTGTGCTGGTGAATGGCAACTGCCCGAAGCAGCAGCACAGCTTTTCCACTGCTAAAACAACTCCACCTGCCTCATGAACTTCACATACCATCAGCTGTCCTGGCAGCTATCTAGGAAACCCTGTTGGGTCACTTCCGGTCCCATGCCCATTCAGCCCAGTGGGATGCAATCAAGCAGCTTCAGCACCCACACAAAACGAACATGGAGCTCCTCACTCAAGGCGCAAAAAACTCCACAGCCAAGACAAGTTCAGTGCCCAAGCCATTTCCCGCTGCCATGTAAACCAAGTGCTCTGGCAGCACATATGTCTGAAAGTGGATATGACACCTAGGGAAGGGAGTGTGCTGGTGAATGGCAACTCTCAGAAGCAGCAGCACAGATCTTCTATGCCAAAACAACTCCACCTACCTCATGAACTTCACATACCATCAGCTGTCCTGGCAGCTATCTAGGAAACCCTGTTGGGTCACTTCCGGTCCCATGCCCATTGAGCCCAGTGGGATGGAATCAAGCAGCTTGAGCACCCACACAAAACGAACATGGAGCTCCTCACTCAAGGCGCAAAAAACTCCACGGCCAAAGACAAGTTCAGTGCCCAAGCCATTTCCCGCTGCCATGTAAACCAAGTGCTCTGGCAGCACATATGTCTGAAAGTGGATATGACACCTAGGGAAGGGAGTGTGCTGGTGAATGGCAACTCTCAGAAGCAGCAGCACAGATCTTCTATGCCAAAACAACTCCACCTACCTCATGAACTTCACATACCATCAGCTGTCCTGGCAGCTATCTAGGAAACCCTGTTGGGTCACTTCCGGTCCCATGCCCATTGAGCCCAGTGGGATGGAATCAAGCAGCTTCAGCACCCACACAAAACGAACATGGAGCTCCTCACTCAAGGCGCTCAAAACTCCACGGCCAAAGACAAGTTCAGTGTCCAAGCCATTTCCCGCTGCCATGGAAACCAAGTGCTCTGGCAGCACATATGTCTGAAAGTGGATATGACACCTAGGGAAGGGAGTGTGGTGGTGAATGGCAACTGCCCGAAGCAGCAACACAGCTCTTCCACTGCCAAAACAACTCCACCTGCCTCATGAACTTCACATACCATCAGCTGTCCTGGCAGCTATCTAGGAAACACTGTTGGGTCACTTCCGGTCCCCTGCCCATTGAGCCCAGTGGGATGGAATCAAGCAGCTTCAGCACCCACACAAAACTAACATGGAGCTCCTCACTCAAGGCGCTCAAAGCTCCACAGCCAAAGACAAGTTCAGTGCCCAAGCCATTTCCCGCTGCCATGGAAACCAAGTGCTCTGGCAGCACATATGTCTGAAAGTGGATATGACACCTAGGGAAGGGAGTGTGCTGGTGAATTGTAACTAACCGAAGCAGCAGCACAGCTCTTCCAGTGCCAAAACAACTCCACCTACCTCATGAACTTCACATACCATCAGCTGTCCTGGCAGCTATCTAGGAAACTCTGTTGGGTCACTTCCGGTCCCATGCCCATTGAGCCCAGTGGGATGGAATCAAGCAGCTTCAGCACCCACACAAAACGAACATGGAGCTCCTCACTCAAGGCGCTCAAAACTCCACAGCCAAAGACAAGTTCAGTGCCCAAGCCATTTCCCGCTGCCATGGAAACCAAGTGCTCTGGCAGCACATATGTCTGAAAGTGGATATGACACCTAGGGAAGGGAGTGTGCTGGTAAATCGCAACTGCCCGAAGCAGCAGCACAGCTCTTCCAGTGCCAAAACAACTCCAACTGCCTCATGAACTTCACATACCATCAGCTGTCCTGGCAGCTATCTAGGAAACCCTGTTGGGTCACTTCCGGTCCCATGCCCATTGAGCCCAGTGGGATGGAATCAAGCAGCTTCAGCACCCACACAAATCTAACATGGAGCTCATCACTCAAGGCGCTCAAAACTCCACAGCCAAAGACAAGTTCAGTGCCCAAGCCATTTCCCGCTGCCATGGAAACCAAGTGCTCTGGCAGCACATATGTCTGAAAGTTAATATGACACCTAGGGAAGGGAGTGTGCTGGTGAATGGCAACTGCCCGAAGCAGCAGCACAGCTCTTCTAGTGCCAAAACAACTCCACCTACCTCATGAACTTCACATACCATCAGCTGTCCTGGCAGCTATCTAGGAAACCCTGTTGGGTCACTTCCGGTCCCATGCCCATTGAGCCCAGTGGGATGGAATCAAGCAGCTTGAGCACCCACACAAATCTAACATGGAGCTCCTCACTCAAGGCGCTCAAAACTCCACGGCCAAAGACAAGTTCAGTGCCGAATCCATTTCCCGCTGCCATGGAAACCAAGTGCTCTGGCAGCACATATGTCTGAAAGTTGATATGGCACCTAGGGAAGGGAGTGTGCTGGTGAATGGCAACTGCCCGAAGCAGCAGCACAGCTCTTCCAGAACCAAAACAACTCCACCTACCTCATGAACTTCACATACCATCAGCTGTCCTGGCAGCTATCTAGGAAACCCTGTTGGGTCACTTCTGGTCCCATGCCCATTGAGCCCAGGGGGATGGAATCAAGCAGCTTGAGCACCCACACAAAACGAACATGGAGCTCCTCACTCAAGGCGCTCAAAACTACATGGCGAAAGACAAGTTCAGTGCCCAAGCCATTTCCCGCTGCCATGGAAACCAAGTGCTCTGGCAGCACATATGTCTGAAAGTGGATATGACACCTAAGGACGGGACTGTGCTGGTAAATGGCAACTGCCCGAAGCAATAGAACAGCTCTTCCAGGGCCAAAACAACTCCACCTGCCTCATGAACTTCACATACCATCAGCTGTCCTGACAGCTATCTAGGAAAGCTTGTTGGGTCACTTCCGGTCCCATGCCCATTGAGCCCAGTGGGATGGAATCAAGCAGCTTGAGCACCCACACAAAACGAACATGGAGCTCCTCACTCAAGGCGCAAAAAACTCCACAGCCAAGACAAGTTCAGTGCCCAAGCCATTTCCCGCTGCCATGGAAACCAAGTGCTCTGGCAGCACATATGTCTGAAAGTGGATATGACACCTAGGGAAGGGAGTGTGGTGGTGAATGGCAATTGCCCGAAGCAGCAGCACAGCTCTTCCACTGCCAAAACAACTCCACCTGCCTCATGAACTTCACATACCATCAGCTGTCCTGGCAGCTATCTAGGAAAACCTGTTGGGTCACTTCCGGTCCCATGCCCATTGAGCCCAGTGGGATGGAATCAAGCAGCTTCAGCACCCACACAAATCTAACTTGGAGCTCCTCACTCAAGGCGTTCAAAACTCCACAGCCAAAGACAAGTTCAGTGCCCAAGCCATTTCCCGCTGCCATGGAAACCAAGGTCTCTGGCAGCACATATGTCTGAAAGTGGATATGGCACCTAGGGAAGGGAGTGTGCTGGTGAATGGCAACTGTCAGAAGCAATAGCACAGCTCTTCCAGGGCCAAAACAACTCCACCTTCCTCATGAACTTCACATACCATCAGCTGTCCTGGCAGCTATCTAGGAAACCCTGATGGGTCACTTCCGGTCCCATGCCCATTGAGCCCAGTGGGATGGAATCAAGCAGCTTGAGCACCCACACAAAACGAACATGGAGCTCCTCACTCAAGGCGCTCAAAACTCCACGGCCAAAGACAAGTTCAGTGCCCAATCCATTTCCCGCTGCCATGGAAACCAAGTGCTCTGGCAGCACATATGTCTGAAAGTGGATATGGCACCTAGGGAAGGGAGTGTGCTGGTGAATGGCAACTGCCCGAAGCAGCAGCACAGCTCTTCCAGTGCCAAAACAACTCCACCTGCCTCATGAACTTCACATACCATCAGCTGTCCTGGCAGCTATCTAGGAAACCTTGTTGGGTCACTTCCGGTCCCATGCCCATTGAGCTCAGGAGGATGGAATCAAGCAGCTTCAGCACCCACACAAATCTAACATGGAGCTCCTCACTCAAGGCGCTCAAAGCTCCACAGCCAAAGACAAGTTCAGTGCCCAAGCCATTTCCCGCTGCCATGGAAACCAAGTGCTCTGGCAGCACATATGTCTGAAAGTGGATATGACACCTAGGGAAGGGAGTGTGCTGGTGAATGGCAACTGTCAGAAGCAATAGCACAGCTCTTCCAGGGCCAAAACAACTCCACCTGCCTCATGAACTTCACATACCATCAGCTGTCCTGGCAGCTATCTAGGAAACCTTGTTGGGTCACTTCCGGTCCCATGCCCATTGAGCCCAGTGGGATGGAATCAAGCAGCTTGAGCACCCACACAAATCTAACATGGAGCTCCTCACTCAAGGCGCTCAAAACTACACAGCCAAAGACAAGTTCAGTGCCGAATCCATTTCCCGCTGCCATTGAAACCAAGTGCTCTGGCAGCACATATGTCTGAAAGTGGATATGACACCTAGGGAAGGGAGTGTGCTGGTGAATGGCAACTGCCCGAAGCAGCAGCACAGCTCTTCCACTGCCAAAACAACTCCACCTACCTCATGAACTTCACATACCATCAGCTGTCCTGGCAGCTATCTAGGAAACCCTGTTGGGTCACTTCCGGTCCCATGCCCATTGAGCTCAGTGGGATGGAATCAAGCAGCTTCAGCACCCACACAAAACGAACATGGAGCTCCTCACTTAAGGCCCTAAAAACTCCACAGCCAAAGACAAGTTCAGTGCCCAAGCCATTTCCCGCTGCCATGGAAACCAAGTGCTCTGGCAACAAATATGTCTGAAAGTGGATATGACACCTAGGGAACGGCGTGTGTTGGTGAATGGCAACTGCCCGAAGCAGCAACACAGCTCTTCCACTGCCAAAACAACTCCACCTACCTCATGAACTTCACATACCATCAGCTGTCCTGGCAGCTATCTAGGAAACCCTGTTGGGTCACTTCCAGTCCCATGCCCATTGAGCCCAGTGGGATGGAATCAAGCAGCTTCAGCACCCACACAAAACGAACATGGAGCTCCTCACTCAAGGCGCTTAAAACTACAGGGCCAAAGACAAGTTCAGTGCCCAAGCCATTTCCCGCTGCCATGGAAACCAAGTGCTCTGGCAGCACATATGTCTGAAAGTGGATATGACACCTAGGGAAGGGAGTGTGGTGGTGAATGGCAACTGCCCGAAGCAGCAACACAGCTCTTCCACTGCCAAAACAACTCCACCTGCCTCATGAACTTCACATACCATCAGCTGTCCTGGCAGCTATCTAGGAAACCCTGTTGGGTCACTTCCGGTCCCATGCCCATTGAGCCCAGTGGGATGGAATCAAGCAGCTTGAGCACCCACACAAAACGAACATGGAGCTCCTCACTCAAGGCGCTCGAAGCTCCACAGCCAAAGACAAGTTCAGTGCCTAAGCCATTTCCCGCTGCCATGGAAACCAAGTGCTCTGGCAGCACATATGTCTGAAAGTGGATATGACACCTAGGGAAGAGAGTGTGCTGGTGAATGGCAACTGTACGAAGTAGCAGCACAGCTCTTCCACTGCCAAAACAACTCCACCTGCCTCATGAAATTCACATACCATCAGCTGTCCTGGCAGCTATCTAGGAAACCCTGTTTGGTCACTTCCGGTCCCATGCCCATTGAGCTCAGTGGGATGGAATCAAGCAGCTTGAGCACCCACACAAATCTAACATGGAGCTCCTCACTCAAGGCGCTCAAAACTCCACAGCCAAAGACAAGTTCAGTGCCGAATCCATTTCCCGCTGCCATGGAAACCAAGTGCTCTGGCAGCACATATGTCTGAAAGTGGATATGGCACCTAGGGAAGGGAGTGTGCTGGTGAATGGCAACTGCCCGAAGCAGCAGCACAGCTTTTCCACTGCCAAAACAACTCCACCTGCCTCATGAACTTCACATACCATCAGCTGTCCTGGCAGCTATCTAGGAAACCCTGTTGGCTCACTTCTGGTCCCATGCCCATGGAGCCCAGTGGGATGGAATCAAGCAGCTTCAGCACCCACACAAAACGAACATGGAGCTCCTCACTCAAGGCGCTCAAAACTCCACAGCCAAAGACAAGTTCAGTGCCCAAGCCATTTCCCGCTGCCATGGAAACCAAGTGCTCTGGCAGCACATATGTCTGAAAGTGGATATGACACCTAGGGAAGGGAGTGTGCTGGTGAATGGCAACTGCCCGAAGCAGCAACACAGCTCTTCCACTGCCAAAACAACTCCACCTACCTCATGAACTTCACATACCATCAGCTGTCCTGGCAGCTATCTAGGAAACCCTGTTGGGTCACTTCCGGTCCCATGTCCATTGAGCCCAGTGGGATGCAAACAAACAGCTTCAGCACCCACACAAAACGAACATGGAGCTCCTCACTCAAGGCGCTCAAAACTCCACAGCCAAAGACAAGTTCAGTGCCCAAGCCATTTCCCGCTGCCATGGAAACCAAGTGCTCTGGCAGCTCATAGGTCTGAAAGTGGATATGACACCTAGGGAAGGGAGTGTGGTGGTGAATGGCAACTGTCAGAAGCAGCAGCACAGCTCTTCCAGTGCCAAAACAACTCCACCTGCCTCATGAACTTCACATACCATCAGCTGTCCTGGCAGATATCTAGAAATCCCTGTTGAGTCACTTCCGGTCCCATGCCCATTGAGCCCAGTGGGATGGAAGCAAGCAGCTTCAGCACCCACACAAAACGAACATGGAGCTCCTCACTTAAGGCACCAAAAACTCCACAGCCAAAGACAAGTTCAGTGCCCAAGCCATTTCCCGCTGCCATTAAAACCAAGTGCTCTGGCAGCAAATATGTCTGAAAGTGGATATGACACCTAGGGAAGGGAGTGTGTTGGTGAATGGCAACTGTCCGAAGCAGCAGCACAGCTCTTCCACTGCCATAACAACTCCACCTACCTCATGAACTTCACATACCATCAGCTCTCCTGGCAGGAATGTTGGACACCCTGTTGGGTCACTTCCGGTCCCATGCCCATTGAGCCCAGTGGGATGGAATCAAGCAGCTTGAGCACCCACACAAAACGAACATGGAGCTCCTCACTCAAGGCGCAAAAAACTCCACGGCCAAAGACAAGTTCAGTGTCCAAGCCATTTCCCGCTGCCATGGAAACCAAGTGCTCTGGCAGCACATATGTCTGAAAGTGGATATGACACCTAGGGAAGGGAGTGTGGTGGTGAATGGCAACTGCCCGAAGCAGCAACACAGCTCTTCCACTGCCAAAACAACTCCACCTGCCTCATGAACTTCACATACCATCAGCTGTCCTGGCAGCTATCTAGGAAACACTGTTGGGTCACTTCCGGTCCCCTGCCCATTGAGCCCAGTGGGATGGAATCAAGCAGCTTCAGCACCCACACAAAACTAACATGGAGCTCCTCACTCAAGGCGCTCAAAGCTCCACAGCCAAAGACAAGTTCAGTGCCCAAGCCATTTCCCGCTGCCATGGAAACCAAGTGCTCTGGCAGCACATATGTCTGAAAGTGGATATGACACCTAGGGAAGGGAGTGTGCTGGTGAATTGTAACTAACCGAAGCAGCAGCACAGCTCTTCCAGTGCCAAAACAACTCCACCTACCTCATGAACTTCACATACCATCAGCTGTCCTGGCAGCTATCTAGGAAACTCTGTTGGGTCACTTCCGGTCCCATGCCCATTGAGCCCAGTGGGATGGAATCAAGCAGCTTCAGCACCCACACAAAACGAACATGGAGCTCCTCACTCAAGGCGCTCAAAACTCCACAGCCAAAGACAAGTTCAGTGCCCAAGCCATTTCCCGCTGCCATGGAAACCAAGTGCTCTGGCAGCACATATGTCTGAAAGTGGATATGACACCTAGGGAAGGGAGTGTGCTGGTAAATCGCAACTGCCCGAAGCAGCAGCACAGCTCTTCCAGTGCCAAAACAACTCCAACTGCCTCATGAACTTCACATACCATCAGCTGTCCTGGCAGCTATCTAGGAAACCCTGTTGGGTCACTTCCGGTCCCATGCCCATTGAGCCCAGTGGGATGGAATCAAGCAGCTTCAGCACCCACACAAATCTAACATGGAGCTCATCACTCAAGGCGCTCAAAACTCCACAGCCAAAGACAAGTTCAGTGCCCAAGCCATTTCCCGCTGCCATGTAAACCAAGTGCTCTGGCAGCACATATGTCTGAAAGTTAATATGACACCTAGGGAAGGGAGTGTGCTGGTGAATGGCAACTGCCCGAAGCAGCAGCACAGCTCTTCTAGTGCCAAAACAACTCCACCTACCTCATGAACTTCACATACCATCAGCTGTCCTGGCAGCTATCTAGGAAACCCTGTTGGGTCACTTCCGGTCCCATGCCCATTGAGCCCAGTGGGATGGAATCAAGCAGCTTGAGCACCCACACAAATCTAACATGGAGCTCCTCACTCAAGGCGCTCAAAACTCCACGGCCAAAGACAAGTTCAGTGCCGAATCCATTTCCCGCTGCCATGGAAACCAAGTGCTCTGGCAGCACATATGTCTGAAAGTTGATATGGCACCTAGGGAAGGGAGTGTGCTGGTGAATGGCAACTGCCCGAAGCAGCAGCACAGCTCTTCCAGAACCAAAACAACTCCACCTACCTCATGAACTTCACATACCATCAGCTGTCCTGGCAGCTATCTAGGAAACCCTGTTGGGTCACTTCTGGTCCCATGCCCATTGAGCCCAGGGGGATGGAATCAAGCAGCTTGAGCACCCACACAAAACGAACATGGAGCTCCTCACTCAAGGCGCTCAAAACTACATGGCGAAAGACAAGTTCAGTGCCCAAGCCATTTCCCGCTGCCATGGAAACCAAGTGCTCTGGCAGCACATATGTCTGAAAGTGGATATGACACCTAAGGACGGGACTGTGCTGGTAAATGGCAACTGCCCGAAGCAATAGAACAGCTCTTCCAGGGCCAAAACAACTCCACCTGCCTCATGAACTTCACATACCATCAGCTGTCCTGACAGCTATCTAGGAAAGCTTGTTGGGTCACTTCCGGTCCCATGCCCATTGAGCCCAGTGGGATGGAATCAAGCAGCTTGAGCACCCACACAAAACGAACATGGAGCTCCTCACTCAAGGCGCAAAAAACTCCACAGCCAAGACAAGTTCAGTGCCCAAGCCATTTCCCGCTGCCATGGAAACCAAGTGCTCTGGCAGCACATATGTCTGAAAGTGGATATGACACCTAGGGAAGGGAGTGTGGTGGTGAATGGCAATTGCCCGAAGCAGCAGCACAGCTCTTCCACTGCCAAAACAACTCCACCTGCCTCATGAACTTCACATACCATCAGCTGTCCTGGCAGCTATCTAGGAAAACCTGTTGGGTCACTTCCGGTCCCATGCCCATTGAGCCCAGTGGGATGGAATCAAGCAGCTTCAGCACCCACACAAATCTAACTTGGAGCTCCTCACTCAAGGCGTTCAAAACTCCACAGCCAAAGACAAGTTCAGTGCCCAAGCCATTTCCCGCTGCCATGGAAACCAAGGTCTCTGGCAGCACATATGTCTGAAAGTGGATATGGCACCTAGGGAAGGGAGTGTGCTGGTGAATGGCAACTGTCAGAAGCAATAGCACAGCTCTTCCAGGGCCAAAACAACTCCACCTTCCTCATGAACTTCACATACCATCAGCTGTCCTGGCAGCTATCTAGGAAACCCTGATGGGTCACTTCCGGTCCCATGCCCATTGAGCCCAGTGGGATGGAATCAAGCAGCTTGAGCACCCACACAAAACGAACATGGAGCTCCTCACTCAAGGCGCTCAAAACTCCACGGCCAAAGACAAGTTCAGTGCCCAATCCATTTCCCGCTGCCATGGAAACCAAGTGCTCTGGCAGCACATATGTCTGAAAGTGGATATGGCACCTAGGGAAGGGAGTGTGGTGATGAATGGCAACTGCCCGAAGCAGCAGCACAGCTCTTCCAGTGCCAAAACAACTCCACCTGCCTCATGAACTTCACATACCATCAGCTGTCCTGGCAGCTATCTAGGAAACCTTGTTGGGTCACTTCCGGTCCCATGCCCATTGAGCTCAGGAGGATGGAATCAAGCAGCTTCAGCACCCACACAAATCTAACATGGAGCTCCTCACTCAAGGCGCTCAAAGCTCCACAGCCAAAGACAAGTTCAGTGCCCAAGCCATTTCCCGCTGCCATGGAAACCAAGTGCTCTGGCAGCACATATGTCTGAAAGTGGATATGACACCTAGGGAAGGGAGTGTGCTGGTGAATGGCAACTGTCAGAAGCAATAGCACAGCTCTTCCAGGGCCAAAACAACTCCACCTGCCTCATGAACTTCACATACCATCAGCTGTCCTGGCAGCTATCTAGGAAACCTTGTTGGGTCACTTCCGGTCCCATGCCCATTGAGCCCAGTGGGATGGAATCAAGCAGCTTGAGCACCCACACAAATCTAACATGGAGCTCCTCACTCAAGGCGCTCAAAACTACACAGCCAAAGACAAGTTCAGTGCCGAATCCATTTCCCGCTGCCATGGAAACCAAGTGCTCTGGCAGCACATATGTCTGAAAGTGGATATGACACCTAGGGAAGGGAGTGTGCTGGTGAATGGCAACTGCCCGAAGCAGCAGCACAGCTCTTCCAGTGGCAAAACAACTCCACCTGCCTCATGAACTTCACATACCATCAGCTGTCCTGGCAGCTATCTAGGAAACCCTGTTGGGTCACTTCCGGTCCCATGCCCATTGAGCCCAGTGGGATGCAATCAAGCAGCTTCAGCACCCACACAGAACGAACATGGAGCTCCTCACTCAAGGCGCAAAAAACTCCACAGCCAAGACAAGTTCAGTGCCCAAGCCATTTCCCGCTGCCATGGAAACCAAGTGCTCTGGCAGCACATATGTCTGAAAGTGGATATGACACCTAGGGAAGGGAGTGTGCTGGTGAATGGCAACTCTCAGAAGCAGCAGCACAGATCTTCTATGCCAAAACAACTCCACCTACCTCATGAACTTCACATACCATCAGCTGTCCTGGCAGCTATCTAGGAAACCCTGTTGGGTCACTTCTGGTCCCATGCCCATTGAGCCCAGGGGGATGGAATCAAGCAGCTTGAGCACCCACACAAATCTAACTTGGAGCTCCTCACTCAAGGCGCTCAAAACTCCACGGCCAAAGACAAGTTCAGTGCCCAAGCCATTTCCCGCTGCCATGGAAACCAAGTGCTCTGGCAGCACATATGTCTGAAAGTGGATATGACACCTAGGGAAGGGAGTGTGGTGGTGAATGGCAACTGCCCGAAGCAGCAACACAGCTCTTCCACTGCCAAAACAACTCCACCTGCCTCATGAACTTCACATACCATCAGCTGTCCTGGCAGCTATCTAGGAAACCCTGTTGGGTCACTTCCGGTCCCCTGCCCATTGAGACCAGTGGGATGGAATCAAGCAGCTTCAGCACCCACACAAAACGAACATGGAGCTCCTCACTCAAGGCGCTCAAAGCTCCACAGCCAAAGACAAGTTCAGTGCCTAAGCCATTTCCCGCTGCCATGGAAACCAAGTGCTCTGGCAGCACATATGTCTGAAAGTGGATATGACACCTAGGGAAGGGAGTGTGCTGGTGAATGGCAACTGCCCGAAGTAGCAGCACAGCTCTTCCACTGCCAAAACAACTCCACCTGCCTCATGAAATTCACATACCATCAGCTGTCCTGGCAGCTATCTAGGAAACCCTGTTTGGTCACTTCCGGTCCCATGCCCATTGAGCTCAGTGGGATGGAATCAAGCAGCTTGAGCACCCACACAAATCTAACATGGAGCTCCTCACTCAAGGCGCTCAAAACTCCACAGCCAAAGACAAGTTCAGTGCCGAATCCATTTCCCGCTGCCATGGAAACCAAGTGCTCTGGCAGCACATATGTCTGAAAGTGGATATGGCACCTAGGGAAGGGAGTGTGCTGGTGAATGGCAACTGCCCGAAGCAGCAGCACAGCTTTTCCACTGCCAAAACAACTCCACCTGCCTCATGAACTTCACATACCATCAGCTGTCCTGGCAGCTATCTAGGAAACCCTGTTGGCTCACTTCTGGTCCCATGCCCATGGAGCCCAGTGGGATGGAATCAAGCAGCTTCAGCACCCACACAGAACGAACATGGAGCTCCTCACTCAAGGCGCTCAAAACTCCACAGCCAAAGACAAGTTCAGTGCCCAAGCCATTTCCCGCTGCCATGGAAACCAAGTGCTCTGGCAGCACATATGTCTGAAAGTGGATATGACACCTAGGGAAGGGAGTGTGCTGGTGAATGGCAACTGCCCGAAGCAGCAACACAGCTCTTCCACTGCCAAAACAACTCCACCTACCTCATGAACTTCACATACCATCAGCTGTCCTGGCAGCTATCTAGGAAACCCTGTTGGGTCACTTCCGGTCCCATGTCCATTGAGCCCAGTGGGATGCAAACAAACAGCTTCAGCACCCACACAAAACGAACATGGAGCTCCTCACTCAAGGCGCTCAAAACTCCACAGCCAAAGACAAGTTCAGTGCCCAAGCCATTTCCCGCTGCCATGGAAACCAAGTGCTCTGGCAGCTCATAGGTCTGAAAGTGGATATGACACCTAGGGAAGGGAGTGTGGTGGTGAATGGCAACTGTCAGAAGCAGCAGCACAGCTCTTCCAGTGCCAAAACAACTCCACCTGCCTCATGAACTTCACATACCATCAGCTGTCCTGGCAGATATCTAGAAATCCCTGTTGAGTCACTTCCGGTCCCATGCCCATTGAGCCCAGTGGGATGGAAGCAAGCAGCTTCAGCACCCACACAAAACGAACATGGAGCTCCTCACTTAAGGCCCCAAAAACTCCACAGCCAAAGACAAGTTCAGTGCCCAAGCCATTTCCCGCTGCCATTAAAACCAAGTGCTCTGGCAGCAAATATGTCTGAAAGTGGATATGACACCTAGGGAAGGGAGTGTGTTGGTGAATGGCAACTGTCCGAAGCAGCAGCACAGCTCTTCCACTGCCATAACAACTCCACCTACCTCATGAACTTCACATACCATCAGCTCTCCTGGCTTGTATGTTGGACACCCTGTTGGGTCACTTTGGGTCCCATGCCCATTGAGCCCAGTAGGATGGAATCAAGCAGCTTGAGCACCCACACAAAACGAACATGGAGCTCCTCACTCAAGGCGCTCAAAGCTCCACAGCCAAAGACAAGTTCAGTGCCTAAGCCATTTCCCGCTGCCATGGAAACCAAGTGCTCTGGCAGCACATATGTCTGAAAGTGGATATGACACCTAGGGAAGGGACTGTGCTGGTGAATGGCAACTGCCCGAAGCAGCAGCACAGCTCTTCCACTGCCAAAACAACTCCACCTGCCTCATGAACTTCACATATCATCAGCTGTCCTGGCAGCTATCTAGAAAACCCTGTTGAGTCACTTCCGGTCCCATGCCCATTGAGCTCAGTGGGATGGAATCAAGCAGCTTCAGCAACCACACAAAACGAACATGGAGCTCCTCACTTAAGGCCCTAAAAACTCCACAGCCAAAGACAAGTTCGGTGCCCAAGCCATTTCCCGCTGCCATGGAAACCAAGTGCTCTGGCAGCAAATATGTCTGAAAGTGGATATGACACCTAGGGAAGGGAGTGTGTTGGTGAATGGCAACTGTCCGAAGCAGCAGCACAGCTCTTCCACGGCCAAAACAACTCCACCTGCCTCATGAACTTCACATACCATCAGCTGTCCTGGCAGCTATCTAGAAAACCCTGTTGGGTCACTTCCGGTCCCATGCCCATTGAGCCCAGTGGGATGGAATCAAGCAGCTTCAGCACACACAGAAATCTAACATGGAGCTCCTCACTCAAGGCGCTCAAAACTCCACAGCCAAAGACAAGTTCAGTGCCCAAGCCATTTCCCGCTGCCATGGAAACCAAGTGCTCTGGCAGCACATATGTCTGAAAGTGGATATGACACCTAGGGAAGGGAGTGTGCTGGTGAATGGCAACTGCCCGAGCAGCAACACAGCTCTTCCACTGCCAAAACAACTCCACCTACCTCATGAACTTCACATACCATCAGCTGTCCTGGCAGCTATCTAGGAAACCCTGTTGGGTCACTTCCGGTCCCATGCCCATTGAGCCCAGTGGGATGCAATCAAACAGCTTCAGCACCCACACAAAACGAACATGGAGCTCCTCACGCAAGGCGCTCAAAACTCCACAGCCAAAGACAAGTTCAGTGCCCAAGCCATTTCCCGCTGCCATGGAAACCGAGTGCTCTGGCAGCACATATGTCTGAAAGTGGATATGACACCTAGGGAAGGGAGTGTGCTGGTGAATGGCAACTGTCAGAAGCAGCAGCACAGCTCTTCCACTGCCAAAACAACTCCACCTGCCTCATGAACTTCACATACCATCAGCTGTCCTGGCAGCTATCTAGAAAACCTTGTTGGGTCACTTCCGGTCCCATGCCCATTGAGCCCAGTGGGATGGAAGCAAGCAGCTTGAGCACCCACACAAAACGAACATGGAGCTCCTCACTTAAGGCCCTAAAAACTCCACAGCCAAAGACAAGTTCAGTGCCCAAGCCATTTCCCGCTGCCATTAAAACCAAGTGCTCTGGCAGCAAATATGTCTGAAAGTGGATATGACACCTAGGGAAGGGAGTGTGTTGGTGAATGGCAACTGTCCGAAGCAGCAGCACAGCTCTTCCACTGCCAAAACAACTCCACCTGCCTCATGAACTTCACATACCATCAGCTGTCCTGGCAGCTATCTAGGAAACCCTGTTGGGTCACTTCTGGTCCCATGTCCATTGAGCCCAGTGGGATGGAATCAAGCAGCTTGAGCACCCACACAAAACTAACATGGAGCTCCTCACTCAAGGCGCTCAAAACTACATGGCCAAAGACAAGTTCAGTGCCCAAGCCATTTCCCGCTGCCATGGAAACCAAGTGCTCTGGCAGCACATATGTCTGAAAGTGGATATGACACCTAGGGAAGGGAGTTTGCTGGTGAATGGCAACTGCCCGAAGCAGCAGCACAGCTCTTCCACTGCCAAAACAACTCCACCTACCTCATGAGCTTCACATACCATCAGCTGTCCTGGCAGCTATCTAGGAAACCCTGTTGGGTCACTTCCGGTCCCATGCCCTTTGAGCCCAGTGGGATGCAATCAAGCAGCTTCAGCACCCACACAAAACGAACATGGAGCTCCTCACTAAAGGCGCTCAAAACTCCATGGCCAAAGACAACTTCACTGCCGAATCCATTTCCCGCTGCCATGGAAACCAAGTGCTCTGGCAGCACATATGTCTGAAAGTGGATATGACACCTAGGGAAGGGAGTGTGCTGGTGAATGGCAACTGCCCGAAGCAGCAGCACAGCTTTTCCACTGCCAAAACAACTCCAACTGCCTCATGAACTTCACATACCATCAGCTGTCCTGGCAGCTATCTAGGAAACAATGTTTGGTCACTTCCGGTCCCATGCCCATTGAGTCCAGTGGGATGGAATCAAGCAGCTTCAGCACACACACAAATCTAACATGGAGCTCCTCACTCAAGGCGCTCAAAACTCCACAGCCAAAGACAAGTTCAGTGCCCAAGCCATTTCCCGCTACCATGGAAACCAAGTGCTCTGGCAGCACATATGTCTGAAAGTGGATATGACACCTAGGGAAGGGAGTGTGTTGGTGAATGGCAACTGTCAGAAGCAATAGCACAGCTCTTCCAGGGCCAAAACAACTCCACCTACCTCATGAACTTCACATACCATCAGCTGTCCTGGCAGCTATCTAGGAAACCCTGTTGGGTCACTTCCGGTCCCATGCCCATTGAGCCCAGTGGGATGAAATCAACCAGCTTGAGCACCCACACAAATCTAACATGGAGCTCCTCACTCAAGGCGCTCAAAACTCCACGGCCAAAGACAAGTTCAGTGCACAAGCCATTTCCCGCTGCCATGGAAACCAAGTGCTCTGGCAGCACATATGTCTGAAAGTTAATATGACACCTAGGGAAGGGAGTTTGCTGGTGAATGGCAACTGCCCGAAGCAGCAGCACAGCTCTTCCACTGCCAAAACAACTCCACCTACCTCATGAACTTCACATACCATCAGCTGTCCTGGCAGCTATCTAGGAAACCCTGTTGGGTCACTTCCGGTCCCATGCCCATTGAGCCCAGTGGGATGGAATTAAGCAGCTTCAGCACACACACAAATCTAACATGGAGCTCCTCACTCAAGGCGCTCAAAACTCCACAGCCAAAGACAAGTTCAGTGCCCAAGCCATTTCCCGCTGCCATGGAAACCAAGTGGTCTGGCAGCACATATGTCTGAAAGTGGATATGACACCTAGGGAAGGGAGTGTGCTGGTGAATGGCAACTGCCCGAAGCAGCAGCACAGCTCTTCCACTGCCAAAACAACTCCACCTGCCTCATGAACTTCCTGGCAGCTATCTAGGTAACCCTCTTGGGTCACTTCCGGTCCCCTGCCCATTGAGCCCAGCGGGATGGAATCAAGAAGCTTCAGAACCCAAAGAAATCTAACATGGAGCTCTTCACTCAAGGCGCTAAATACTCCGACGCCAAAGACAAGTTCAGTGCCCAAGCCATTTCCCGCTGCCATGGAAACAAAGTGTTCTGGCAGCACATATGTCTGAAGGTGGATATGACACCTAGGGAAGGGAGTGTGGTGGTGAATGGCAACTGCCGCAGCAGCAGCACAGCTCTTCCAGTGCCAAAACAACTCCACCTGCCTCACGAACTACACATACCATCAGCTGTCCTGTCAGCTATCTAGCAAACCCTGTTGGGTCACTTCCGGTCCCATGCCCATTGAGCCCAGTGGGATGGAATCAAGCAGCTTGAGCACCCACAGAAAACCAACATGGAGCTCCTCACTCAAGGCGCTCAAAACTCCACAGCCAAAGACAAGTTCAGTGCCCAAGCCATTTCCCGCTGCCATGGAAACCAAGTGCTCTGGCAGCACATATGTCTGAAAGTGGATATGACACCTAGGGAAGGGAGTGTGGTGGTGAATGGCACCTGCCCGAAGCAGCAGCACAGCTCTTCCACTGCAAGTGCCAAAACAACTCCACCTGCCTCATGAACTTCACATACCATCAGCTGTCCTGGCAGCTATCTAGGAAACCCTGTTGGGTCACTTCCGGTCCCATGACCATTGAGCCCAGTGGGATGGAATCAAGCATCTTCAGCATCCACACAAAACGAACATGGAGCTCCTCACTCAAGGCGCTCAAAACTCCACGGCCAAAGACAAGTTCAGTGCCCAAGCCATTTCCCGCTGCCATGGAAACCAAGTGCTCTGGCAGCACATATGTCTGAAAGTGGATATGACACCTAGGGAAGGGAGTGTGCTGGTGAATGGCAACTGCCCGAAGCAGCAGCACAGCTCTTCCAGTGCCAAAACAACTCCACCTGCCTCATGAACTTCACATACCATCAGCTGTCCTGGCAGCTATCTAGGAAACCCTGTTGGGTCACTTCCGGTCCCATGCCCATTGAGCATAGAGTAATGGAATCAAGCAGTTTCAGCACCCACACAAAACGAACATGGAGCTCCTCACTCAAGGCGCTCAAAACTTCACAGCCAAAGACAAGTTCAGTGCCCAAGCCCTTTCCCGCTGCCATGGAAACCAAGTGCTCTGGCAGCACATATGTCTGAAAGTGGATATGACACCTAGGGAAGGGAGTGTGCTGGTGAATGGCAACTGCCCGAAGCAGCAGCACAGCTCTTCCAGTGCCAAAACAACTCCGCCTGCCTCATGAACTTCACATACCATCAGCTGTCCTGACAGCTCTCTAGGAAACCCTGTTGGGTCACTTTCGGTCCCATGCCCATTGAGCATAGAGGGATGGAATCAAGCAGCTTCAGCACCCACACAAAAAAAACATGGAGCTCCTCACTCAAGGCGCTAAAAACTCACAGCCAAAGACAAGTTCAGTGCGCAAGCCATTCCCCGCTGCCATGGAAACCAAGTGCTCTGGCAGCACATATGTCTGAAAGTAGATATGACACCTAGGGAAGGGAGTGTGCTGGTGAATGGCAACTGCCCGAAGCAGCAGCACAGCTCTTCCAGTGCCAAAACAACTCCACCTGCCTCATGAACTTCACATACCATCAGCTGTCCTGGCAGCTATCTAGGAAACCCTGTTGGGTCACTTCCGGTCCCATGTATATTGAGCCCAGTGGGATGGTATCAAGCAGCTTCAGCACCCACACAAAACGAACATGGAGCTCCTCCCTCAAGGCACTCAAAACTCCACAGCCAAAGACAAGTTCAGTGCCCAAGCCATTTCCCGCTGCCATGGAAACCAAGTGCTCTGGCAGCACATATGTCTGAAAGTGGATATGACACCTAGGGAAGGGAGTGTGCTGGTGAATGGCAACTGCCCGAAGCAGCAGCACAGCTCTTCCAGTGCCAAAACAACTCCACCTGCCTCATGAACTTCACATACCATCAGCTGTCCTGGCAGCTATCTAGGAAACCCTCTCTGGTCACTTCCGGTCCCATGCCCATTGAGCCCAGTGGGATGGAATCAAGCAGCTTCAGCACCCACACAAAACTAACATGGAGCTCCTCACTCAAGGCACTAAAAAGTCCACGGCCAAAGACAAGTTCAGTGCCCAAGCCATTTCCCGCTGCCATGGAAACCAAGTGCTCTGGCAGCACATATGTCTGAAAGTGGATATGACACCTAGGGAAGGGAGTGTGCTGGTGAATGGCAACTGCCCGAAGCAGCAGCACAGCTCTTCCACTGCCAAAACAACTCCACCTGCCTCATGAACTTCACATACCATCAGCTGTCCTGGCAGCTCTCTAGGAAACCCTGTTGGGTCACTTCCGGTCCCATGCCCATTGAGCCCAGTGGGATGGAATCAAGCAGCTTCAGCACCCACACAAAACGAACATGGAGCTCCTCACTCAAGGCGCTCAAAACTCCACGGCCAAAGACAAGTTCAGTGCCCAAGCCATTTCCCGCTGCCATGGAAACCAAGTGCTCTGGCAGCACATATGTCTGAAAGTGGATATGACACCTAGGGAAGGGAGTGTGCTGGTGAATGGCAACTGCCCGAAGCAGCAGCACAGCTCTTCCACTGCCAGTGCCAAAACAACTCCACCTGCCTCATGAACTTCACATACCATCAGCTGTCCTGGCAGCTATCTAGGAAACCCTGTTGGGTCACTTCCGGTCCCATGCCCATTGAGCCCAGTGGGATGGAATCAAGCAGCTTGAGCACCCACTCAAAACGAACATGGAGCTCCTCACTCAAGGCGCTAAATCGTCCACGGCCAAAGACAAGTTCAGTGCCCAAGCCATTTCCCGCTGCCATGGAAACCAAGTGCTCTGGCAGCACATATGTCTGAAAGTGGATATGGCACCTAGGGAAGGGAGTGTGCTGGTGAATGGTAAGTGGCCGAAGCAGCAGCACAGCTCTTCCACTGCCAAAACAACTCCACCTGCCTCATGAACTTCACATACCATCAGCTGTCCTGGCAGCTATCTAGGAAACCCTGTTGGCTCACTTCCGGTCCCATGCCCATTGAGCCCAGTGGGATGGAAACAAGCAGCTTCAGCACCCACACAAAACGAACATGGAGCTCCTCACCCAAGGCGCTCAAAACTCCACGGCCAAAGACAAGTTCAGTGCCGAATCCATTTCCCGCTGCCATGGAAACCAAGTGCTCTGGCAGCACATATGTCTGAAAGTGGATATGACACCTAGAGAAGGGAGTGTGCTGGTGAATGGCAACTGCCCGAAGCAGCAGCACAGCTCTTCCACTGCCAAAACAACTCCACCTGCCTCATGAACTTCCTGGCAGCTATCTAGGTAACCCTCTTGGGTCACTTCCGGTCCCCTGCCCATTGAGCCCAGCGGGATGGAATCAAGAAGCTTCAGAACCCAAAGAAATCTAACATGGAGCTCTTCACTCAAGGCGCTAAATACTCCGACGCCAAAGACAAGTTCAGTGCCCAAGCCATTTCCCGCTGCCATGGAAACAAAGTGTTCTGGCAGCACATATGTCTGAAGGTGGATATGACACCTAGGGAAGGGAGTGTGCTGGTGAATGGCAACTGCCGCAGCAGCAGCACAGCTCTTCCAGTGCCAAAACAACTCCACCTGCCTCACGAACTACACATACCATCAGCTGTCCTGTCAGCTATCTAGCAAACCCTGTTGGGTCACTTCCGGTCCCATGCCCATTGAGCCCAGTGGGATGGAATCAAGCAGCTTGAGCACCCACAGAAAACCAACATGGAGCTCCTCACTCAAGGCGCTCAAAACTCCACGGCCAAAGACAAGTTCAGTGCCCAAGCCATTTCCCGCTGCCATGGAAACCAAGTGCTCTGGCAGCACATATGTCTGAAAGTGGATATGACACCTAGGGAAGGGAGTGTGGTGGTGAATGGCACCTGCCCGAAGCAGCAGCACAGCTCTTCCACTGCAAGTGCCAAAACAACTCCACCTGCCTCATGAACTTCACATACCATCAGCTGTCCTGGCAGCTATCTAGGAAACCCTGTTGGGTCACTTCCGGTCCCATGACCATTGAGCCCAGTGGGATGGAATCAAGCATCTTCAGCATCCACACAAAACGAACATGGAGCTCCTCACTCAAGGCGCTCAAAACTCCACGGCCAAAGACAAGTTCAGTGCCCAAGCCATTTCCCGCTGCCATGGAAACCAAGTGCTCTGGCAGCACATATGTCTGAAAGTGGATATGACACCTAGGGAAGGGAGTGTGCTGGTGAATGGCAACTGCCCGAAGCAGCAGCACAGCTCTTCCATTGCCAAAACAACTCCACCTGCCTCATGAACTTCACATACCATCAGCTTTCCTGGCAGCTATCTAGGAAACCCTGTTGGGTCACTTCCGGTCCCATGCCCATTGAGCATAGAGTAATGGAATCAAGAAGCTTCAGCACACACACAAAAAAAACATGGAGCTCCTCACTCAAGGCGCTCAAAACTCCACGGCCAAAGACAAGTTCAGTGCCCAAGCCATTTCCCGCTGCCATGGAAACCAAGTGCTCTGGCAGCACATATGTCTGAAAGTGGATATGACACCTAGGGAAGGGAGTGTGCTGGTGAATTTCAACTGCCCGAAGCAGCAGCACAGCTCTTCCAGTGCCAAAACAACTCCACCTGCCTCATGAACTTCACATACCATCAGCTGTCCTGGCAGCTATCTAGGAAACCCTGTTGGGTCACTTTCGGTCCCATGCCCATTGAGCATAGAGTAATGGAATCAAGCAGCTTCAGCACACACACAAAAAAATATGGAGCTCCTCACTCAAGGCGCTCAAAACTTCACAGCCAAAGACAAGTTCAGTGCCCAAGCCATTTCCCGCTGCCATGGAAACCAAGTGCTCTGGCAGCACATATGTCTGAAAGTGGATATGACACCTAGGGAAGGGAGTGTGCTGGTGAATGGCAACTGACCGAAGCAGCAGCACAGCTCTTCCAGTGCCAAAACAACTCCACCTGCCTCATGAACTTCACATACCATCAGCTGTCCTGGCAGCTATCTAGGAAACCCTGTTGGGTCACTTCCGGTCCCATGCCCATTGAGCCCAGTGGGATGCAATCAAGCAGCTTCAACATCCACACAAAACGAACATGGAGCTCCTCACTCAAGGCGCTCAAAACTCCACGGCCAAAGACTAGTTCAGTGCCGAAGCCATTTCCCGCTGCCATGGAAACCAAGTGCTCTGGCAGCACATATGTCTGAAAGTGGATATGACACCTAGGGAAGGGAGTGTGCTGGTGAATGGCAACTGCCCGAAGCAGCAGCACAGCTCTTCCAGTGCCAAAACAACTCCACCTGCCTCATGAACTTCACATACCATCAGCTGTCCTGGCAGCTATCTAGGAAACCCTGTTGGGTCTCTTCCTGTATCATGCCCATTGAGCCCAGTGGATGGAAACAAGCAGCTTCAACACCCACACAAAACGAACATGGAGCTCCTCACTCAAGGCGCTCAAAACTCCACGGCCAAAGACAAGTTCAGTGCCCAAGCCATTTCCCGCTGCCATGGAAACCAAGTGCTCTGGCAGCACATATGTCTGAAAGTGGATATGACACCTAGGAAAGGGAGTGTGCTGGTGAATTTCAACTGCCCGAAGCAGCAGCACAGCTCTTCCAGTGCCAAAACAACTCCACCTGCCTCATGAACTTCACATACCATCAGCTGTCCTGCCAGCTATCTAGGAAACCCTGTTGGGTCACTTCCGGTCCCATGTACATTGAGCCCAGGGGGTGGTATCAAGCAGCTTCAGCACCCACACAAAACGAACATGGAGCTCCTCACTCAAGGCACTCAAAACTCCACAGCCAAAGACAAGTTCAGTGCCCAAGCCATTCCCCGCTGCCATGGAAACCAAGTGCTCTGGCAGCACATATGTCTGAAAGTAGATATGACACCTAGGGAAGGGAGTATGCTGGTGAATGGCAACTGCCCGAAGCAGCAGCACAGCTCTTCCAGTGCCAAAACAACTCCACCTGCCTCATGAACTTCACATACCATCAGCTGTCCTGGCAGCTATCTAGGAAACCCTGTTGGGTCACTTCCGGTCCCATGCCCATTGAGCATAGAGTAATGGAATCAAGCAGTTTCAGCACCCACACAAAACTAACATGGAGCTCCTCACTCAAGGCGCTCAAAACTTCACAGCCAAAGACAAGTTCAGTGCCCAAGCCCTTTCCCGCTGCCATGGAAACCAAGTGCTCTGGCAGCACATATGTCTGAAAGTGGATATGACACCTAGGGAAGGGAGTGTGCTGGTGAATGGCAACTGCCCGAAGCAGCAGCACAGCTCTTCCAGTGCCAAAACAACTCCGCCTGCCTCATGAACTTCACATACCATCAGCTGTCCTGACAGCTCTCTAGGAAACCCTGTTGGGTCACTTTCGGTCCCATGCCCATTGAGCATAGAGGGATGGAATCAAGCAGCTTCAGCACCCACACAAAAAAAACATGGAGCTCCTCACTCAAGGCGCTAAAAACTCACAGCCAAAGACAAGTTCAGTGCCCAAGCCATTCCCCGCTGCCATGGAAACCAAGTGCTCTGGCAGCACATATGTCTGAAAGTAGATATGACACCTAGGGAAGGGAGTGTGCTGGTGAATGGCAACTGCCCGAAGCAGCAGCACAGCTCTTCCAGTGCCAAAACAACTCCACCTGCCTCATGAACTTCACATACCATCAGCTGTCCTGGCAGCTATCTAGGAAACCCTGTTGGGTCACTTCCGGTCCCATGCCCATTGAGCCCAGTGGGATGGTATCAAGCAGCTTCAGCACCCACACAAAACGAACATGGAGCTCCTCCCTCAAGGCACTCAAAACTCCACAGCCAAAGACAAGTTCAGTGCCCAAGCCATTTCCCGCTGCCATGGAAACCAAGTGCTCTGGCAGCACATATGTCTGAAAGTGGATATGACACCTAGGGAAGGGAGTGTGCTGGTGAATGGCAACTGCCCGAAGCAGCAGCACAGCTCTTCCACTGCCAGTGCCAAAACAACTCCACCTGCCTCATGAACTTCACATACCATCAGCTGTCCTGGCAGCTATCTAGGAAACCCTGTTGGGTCACTTCCGGTCCCATGCCCATTGAGCCCAGTGGGATGGAATCAAGCAGCTTGAGCACCCACACAAAACGAACATGGAGCTCCTCACTCAAGGCGCTAAATCGTCCACGGCCAAAGACAAGTTCAGTGCCCAAGCCATTTCCCGCTGCCATGGAAACCAAGTGCTCTGGCAGCACATATGTCTGAAAGTGGATATGACACCTAGGGAAGGGAGTGTGCTGGTGAATGGCAACTGCCCGAAGCAGCAGCACAGCTCTTCCACTGCCATAACAACTCCACCTGCCTCATGAACTTCACATACCATCAGCTGTCCTGGCAGCTATCTAGGAAACCCTGTTGGGTCTCTTCCGGTCCCATGCCCATTGAGCCCACTGGGATGCAATCAAGCAGCTTCAGCACCCACACAAAACGAACATGGAGCTCCTCACTCAAGGCGCTCAAAACTCCACAGCCAAAGACAAGTTCAGTGCCCAAGCCATTTCCCGCTGCCATGGAAACCAAGTGCTCTGGCAGCACATATGTGTGAAAGTGGATATGACAGCTAGGGAAGGGAGTGTGGTGGTGAATGGCAACTGCCCGAAGCAGCAGCACAGCTCTTCCAGTGCCAAAACAACTCCACCTGCCTCATGAACTTCTCATACTATCAGCTGTCCTGGCAGCTATCTAGGAAATCCTGTTGGCTCACTTCCGGTCCCATGCCCATTGAGCCCAGTGGGATGGAATCAAGCAAGCTTCAGCACCCACACAAAACGAACATGGAGCTCCTCACTCAAGGCGCTCAAAACTCCACAGCCAAAGACAAGTTCAGTGCCCAAGCCATTTCCCGCTGCCATGGAAACCAAGTGCTCTGGCAGCACATATGTCTGAAAGTGGATATGACACCTAGGGAAGGGAGTGTGCTGGTGAATGGCAACTGCCCGAAGCAGCAGCACAGCTCTTCCACTGCCAAAACAACTCCACCTGCCTCATGAACTTCACATACCATCAGCTGTCCTGGCAGCTATCTAGGAAACCCTGTTGGGTCACTTCCGGTCCCATGCCCATTGAGCCCAGAGGGATGGAATCAAGCAGCTTGAGCACCCACACAAAACGAACAAAGTGTTCCTCACTCAAGGAGCTCAAAACTCCACAGCCAAAGACAAGTTCAGTGCCCAAGCCATTTCCCACTGCCATGGAAACCAAGTGCTCTGGCAGCACATATGTCTGAAAGTGGATATGACACCTAGGGAAGGGAGTGTGCTGGTGAATGGCAACTGACCAAAGCAGCAGCAGCACAGCTCTTCCAGTGCCAAAACAACTCCACCTGCCTCATGAACTTCACATACCATCAGCTGTCCTGGCAGCTATCTAGGAAACCCTGTTGGGTCACTTCCGGTCCCATGCCCATTGAGCCCAGTGGGATACAATCAAGCAGCTTCAGCACCCACACAAAACGAACAAGGAGTTCCTCACGCAAGGCGCTCAAAACTCCACGGACAAAGACAAGTTCAGTGCCCAAGACATTTCCCACTGCCATGGAAACCAAGTGCTCTGGCAGCACATATGTCTGAAAGTGGATATGACACCTAGGGAAGGGAGTGTGCTGGTGAATGGCAACTGCCTGAAGCAGCAGCACAGCTCCTCCACTGCCAAAACAACTCCACCTGCCTCATGAACTTCACATACCATCAGCTGTCCTGGCAGCTATCTAGGAAACCCTGTTGGGTCACTTCCGGTCCCATGCCCATTGAGCCCAGTGGGATGGAATCAAGCAGCTTGAGCACCCACACAAAACGAACATGGAGCTCCTCACTCAAGGCGCTAAATCGTCCACGGCCAAAGACAAGTTCAGTGCCCAAGCCATTTCCCGCTGCCATGGAAACCAAGCGCTCTGGCAGCACATATGTCTGAAAGTGGATATGACACCTAGGGAAGGGAGTGTGCTGGTGAATGGCAACTGCCCGAAGCAGCAGCACAGCTCTTCCACTGCCAAAACAACTCCACCTGCCTCATGAACTTCACATACCATCAGCTGTCCTGGCAGCTATCTAGGAAACCCTGTTGGGTCTCTTCCGGTCCCATGCCCATTGAGCCCACTGGGATGCAATCAAGCAGCTTCAGCACCCACACAAAACGAACATGGAGCTCCTCACTCAAGGCGCTCAAAACTCCACAGCCAAAGACAAGTTCAGTGCCCAAGCCATTTCCCGCTGCCATGGAAACCAAGTGCTCTGGCAGCACATATGTCTGAAAGTGGATATGACAGCTAGGGAAGGGAGTGTGGTGGTGAATGGCAACTGCCCGAAGCAGCAGCACAGCTCTTCCAGTGCCAAAACAACTCCACCTGCCTCATGAACTTCACATACTATCAGCTGTCCTGGCAGCTATCTAGGAAATCCTGTTGGGTCACTTCCGGTCCCATGCCCATTGAGCCCAGTGGGATGGAATCAAGCAAGCTTCAGCACCCACACAAAACGAACATGGAGCTCCTCACTCAAGGCGCTCAAAACTCCACAGCCAAAGACAAGTTCAGTGCCCAAGCCATTTCCCGCTGCCATGGAAACCAAGTGCTCTGGCAGCACATATGTCTGAAAGTGGATATGACACCTAGGGAAGGGAGTGTGCTGGTGAATGGCAACTGCCCGAAGCAGCAGCACAGCTCTTCCACTGCCAAAACAACTCCACCTGCCTCATGAACTTCACATACCATCAGCTGTTCAGGCAGCTATCTAGGAAACCCTGTTGGGTCACTTCCGGTCCCATGCCCATTGAGCCCAGAGGGATGGAATCAAGCAGCTTGAGCACCCACACAAAACGAACAAAGTGTTCCTCACTCAAGGAGCTCAAAACTCCACAGCCAAAGACAAGTTCAGTGCCCAAGCCATTTCCCACTGCCATGGAAACCAAGTGCTCTGGCAGCACATATGTCTGAAAGTGGATATGACACCTAGGGAAGGGAGTGTGCTGGTGAATGGCAACTGACCAAAGCAGCAGCAGCACAGCTCTTCCAGTGCCAAAACAACTCCACCTGCCTCATGAACTTCACATACCATCAGCTGTCCTGGCAGCTATCTAGGAAACCCTGTTGGGTCACTTCCGGTCCCATGCCCATTGAGCCCAGTGGGATACAATCAAGCAGCTTCAGCACCCACACAAAACGAACAAGGAGTTCCTCACGCAAGGCGCTCAAAACTCCACGGACAAAGACAAGTTCAGTGCCCAAGACATTTCCCACTGCCATGGAAACCAAGTGCTCTGGCAGCACATATGTCTGAAAGTGGATATGACACCTAGGGAAGGGAGTGTGTTGGTGAATGGCAACTGCCTGAAGCAGCAGCACAGCTCCTCCACTGCCAAAACAACTCCACCTGCCTCATGAACTTCACATACCATCAGCTGTCCTGGCAGCTCTCTAGGAAACCCTGTTGGGTCACTTCCTGTCCCATGCCCATTGAGCCCAGTGGGATGGAATCAAGCAGCTTGAGCACCCACACAAAACGAACATGGAGCTCCTCACTCAAGGCGCTAAATGTCCACGGCCAAAGACAAGTTCAGTGCCGAAGCCATTTCCCGCTGCCATGGAAACCAAGTGCTCTGGCAGCACATATGTCTGAAAGTGGATATGACACCTAGGGAAGGGAGTGTGCTGGTGAATGGCAACTGCCCGAAGCAGCAGCACAGCTCTTCCACTGCCATAACAACTCCACCTGCCTCATGAACTTCACATACCATCAGCTGTCCTGGCAGCTATCTAGGAAACCCTGTTGGGTCTCTTCCGGTCCCATGCCCATTGAGCCCAGTGGGATGCAATCAAGCAGCTTCAGCACCCACACAAAACGAACATGGAGCTCCTCACTCAAGGCGCTCAAAACTCCACAGCCAAAGACAAGTTCAGTGCCCAAGCCATTTCCCGCTGCCATGGAAACCAAGTGCTCTGGCAGCACATATGTGTGAAAGTGGATATGACAGCTAGGGAAGGGAGTGTGGTGGTGAATGGCAACTGCCCGAAGCAGCAGCACAGCTCTTCCACTGCCAAAACAACTCCACCTGCCTCATGAACTTCACATACCATCAGCTGTCCTGGCAGCTATCTAGGAAACCCTGTTGGGTCACTTCCGGTCCCATGCCCATTGAGCCCAGTGGGATGGAATCAAGGAGCTTCAGCACCCACACAAAACGAACATGGAGCTCCTCACTCAAGGCGCTCAAAACTCCACAGCCAAAGACAAGTTCAGTGCCCAAGCCATTTCCCGCTGCCATGGAAACCAAGTGCTCTGGCAGCACATATGTCTGAAAGTGGATATGACACCTAGGGAAGGGAGTGTGCTGGTGAATGGCAACTGCCCGAAGCAGCAGCACAGCTCTTCCACTGCCAAAACAACTCCACCTGCCTCATGAACTTCACATACCATCAGCTGTCCTGGCAGCTATCTAGGAAACCCTGTTGGGTCACTTCCGGTCCCATGCCCATTGAGCCCAGAGGGATGGAATCAAGCAGCTTGAGCACCCACACAAAACGAACAAAGTGTTCCTCACTCAAGGAGCTCAAAACTCCACAGCCAAAGACAAGTTCAGTGCCCAAGCCATTTCCCACTGCCATGGAAACCAAGTGCTCTGGCAGCACATATGTCTGAAAGTGGATATGACACCTAGGGAAGGGAGTGTGTTGGTGAATGGCAACTGACCAAAGCAGCAGCAGCACAGCTCTTCCAGTGCCAAAACAACTCCACCTGCCTCATGAACTTCACATACCATCAGCTGTCCTGGCAGCTATCTAGGAAACCCTGTTGGGTCACTTCCGGTCCCATGCCCATTGAGCCCAGTGGGATACAATCAAGCAGCTTCAGCACCCACACAAAACGAACAAGGAGTTCTTCACGCAAGGCGCGCAAAACTCCACGGCCAAAGACAAGTTCAGTGCCCAAGCCCTTTCCCGCTGCCATGGAAACCAAGTGCTCTGGCAGCACATATGTCTGAAAGTGGATATGACACCTAGGGAAGGGAGTGTGTTGGTGAATGGCAACTGCCTGAAGCAGCAGCACAGCTCCTCCACTGCCAAAACAACTCCACCTGCCTCATGAACTTCACATACCATCAGCTGTCCTGGCAGCTCTCTAGGAAACCCTGTTGGGTCACTTCCGGTCCCATGCCCATTGAGCCCAGTGGGATGGAATCAAGCAGCTTGAGCACCCACACAAAACGAACATGGAGCTCCTCACTCAAGGCGCTAAATCGTCCACGGCCAAAGACAAGTTCAGTGCCCAAGCCATTTCCCGCTGCCATGGAAACCAAGTGCTCTGGCAGCACATATGTCTGAAAGTGGATATGACACCTAGGGAAGGGAGTGTGCTGGTGAATGGCAACTGCCCGAAGCAGCAGCACAGCTCTTCCACTGCCATAACAACTCCACCTGCCTCATGAACTTCACATACCATCAGCTGTCCTGGCAGCTATCTAGGAAACCCTGTTGGGTCTCTTCCGGTCCCATGCCCATTGAGCCCACTGGGATGCAATCAAGCAGCTTCAGCACCCACACAAAACGAACATGGAGCTCCTCACTCAAGGCGCTCAAAACTCCACAGCCAAAGACAAGTTCAGTGCCCAAGCCATTTCCCGCTGCCATGGAAACCAAGTGCTCTGGCAGCACATATGTCTGAAAGTGGATATGACAGCTAGGGAAGGGAGTGTGGTGGTGAATGGCAACTGCCCGAAGCAGCAGCACAGCTCTTCCAGTGCCAAAACAACTCCACCTGCCTCATGAACTTCACATACCATCAGCTGTCCTGGCAGCTCTCTAGGAAACCCTGTTGGGTCACTTCCGGTCCCATGCCCATTGAGCCCAGTGGGATGGAATCAAGCAGCTTCAGCACCCACACAAAACAAACATGGAGCTCCTCACTCAAGGCGCTAAAACGTCCACGGCCAAAGACAAGTTCAGTGCCCAAGCCATTTCCCGCTGCCATGGAAACCAAGTGCTCTGGCAGCACATATGTCTGAAAGTGGATATGACACCTAGGGAAGGGAGTGTGCTGGTGAATGGCAACTGCCCGAAGCAGCAGCACAGCTCTTCCACTGCCAGAACAACTCCACCTGCCTCATGAACTTCACATACTATCAGCTGTCCTGGCAGCTATCTAGGAAATCCTGTTGGGTCACTTCCGGTCCCATGCCCATTGAGCCCAGTGGGATGGAATCAAGCAAGCTTCAGCACCCACACAAAACGAACATGGAGCTCCTCACTCAAGGCGCTCAAAACTCCACAGCCAAAGACAAGTTCAGTGCCCAAGCCATTTCCCGCTGCCATGGAAACCAAGTGCTCTGGCAGCACATATGTCTGAAAGTGGATATGACACCTAGGGAAGGGAGTGTGCTGGTGAATGGCAACTGCCCGAAGCAGCAGCACAGCTCTTCCAGTGCCAAAACAACTCCACCTGCCTCATGAACTTCACATACCATCAGCTGTCCTGGCAGCTATCTAGGAAACCCTGTTGGGTCACTTCCGGTCCCATGCCCATTGAGCCCAGAGGGATGGAATCAAGCAGCTTGAGCACCCACACAAAACGAACAAAGTGTTCCTCACTCAAGGAGCTCAAAACTCCACAGCCAAAGACAAGTTCAGTGCCCAAGCCATTTCCCACTGCCATGGAAACCAAGTGCTCTGGCAGCACATATGTCTGAAAGTGGATATGACACCTAGGGAAGGGAGTGTGCTGGTGAATGGCAACTGACCAAAGCAGCAGCAGCACAGCTCTTCCAGTGCCAAAACAACTCCACCTGCCTCATGAACTTCACATACCATCAGCTGTCCTGGCAGCTATCTAGGAAACCCTGTTGGGTCACTTCCGGTCCCATGCCCATTGAGCCCAGTGGGATACAATCAAGCAGCTTCAGCACCCACACAAAACGAACAAGGAGTTCCTCACGCAAGGCGCTCAAAACTCCACGGCCAAAGACAAGTTCAGTGCCCAAGACATTTCCCACTGCCATGGAAACCAAGTGCTCTGGCAGCACATATGTCTGAAAGTGGATATGACACCTAGGGAAGGGAGTGTGTTGGTGAATGGCAACTGCCTGAAGCAGCAGCACAGCTCCTCCAGTGCCAAAACAACTCCACCTGCCTCATGAACTTCACATACCATCAGCTGTCCTGGCAGCTATCTAGGAAACCCTGTTGGGTCACTTCCGGTCCCATGCCCATTGAGCCCAGTGGGATGGAATCAAGCAGCTTCAGCACCCACACAAAACGAACATGGAGCTCCTCACTCAAGGCGATCAAAACTCCACAGCCAAAGACAAGTTCAGTGCCCAAGCCATTTCCCGCTGCCATGGAAACCAAGTGCTCTGGCAGCACATATGTCTGAAAGTGGATATGACACCTAGGGAAGGGAGTGTGCTGGTGAATGGCAACTGCCCGAAGCAGCAGCACAGCTCTTCCACTGCCAAAACAACTCCACCTGCCTCATGACCTTCACATACCATCAGCTGTCCTGGCACCTATCTAGGAAACCCTGTTGGGTCACTTCCGGTCCCATGCCCATTGAGCCCAGTGGGATGGAATCAAGCAGCTTCAGCACCCACACAAATCTAACATCGAGCTAATCACTCAAGGTGCACGAAACTCCACAGCCAAAGACAAGTTCAGTGCCCAAGCCATTTCCCGCTGCCATGGAAACCAAGTGCTCTGGCAGCACATATGTCTGAAAGTGGATATGACACCTAGGGAAGGGAGTGTGCTGGTGAATGGCAACTGCCCGAAGCAGCAGCACAGCTCTTCCACTGCCAAAACAACTCCACCTGCCTCATGAACTTCACATACCATCAGCTGTCCTGGCAGCTATCTAGGAAACCCTGTTGGGTCACTTCCGGTCCCATGCCCATTGAGCCCAGAAGGATGGAATCAAGCAGCTTCAGCACCCACACAAAACGCACAAAGTGTTCCTCACTCAAGGAGCTCAAAACTCCACAGCCAAAGACAAGTTAAGTGCCCAAGCCATTTCCCACTGCCATGGAAACCAAGTGCTCTGGCAGCACATATGTCTGAAAGTGGATATGACACCTAGGGAAGGGAGTGTGCTGGTGAATGGCAACTGACCAAAGCAGCAGCAGCACAGCTCTTCCAGTGCCAAAACAACTCCACCTGCCTCATGAACTTCACATACCATCAGCTGTCCTGGCAGCTATCTAGGAAACCCTGTTGGGTCACTTCCGGTCCCATGCCCATTGAGCCCAGTGGGATACAATCAAGCAGCTTCAGCACCCACACAAAACGAACAAGGAGTTCGCCACGCAAGGCGCTCAAAACTCCACGGCCAAAGACAAGTTCAGTGCCCAAGCCATTTCCCGCTGCCATGGAAACCAAGTGCTCTGGCAGCACATATGTCTGAAAGTGGATATGACACCTAGGGAAGGGAGTGTGCTGGTGAATGGCAAGTGCCCGAAGCAGCAGCACAGCTCTTCCACTGCCAAAACAACTCCACCTGCCTCATGACCTTCACATACCATCAGCTGTCCTGGCACCTATCTAGGAAACCCTGTTGGGTCACTTCCGGTCCCATGCCCATTGAGCCCAGTGGGATGGAATCAAGCAGCTTCAGCACCCACACAAATCTAACATCGAGCTAATCACTCAAGGTGCACGAAACTCCACAGCCAAAGACAAGTTCAGTGCCCAAGCCATTTCCCGCTGCCATGGAAACCAAGTGCTCTGGCAGCACATATGTCTGAAAGTGGATATGACACCTAGGGAAGGGAGTGTGCTGGTGAATGGCAACTGCCCGAAGCAGCAGCACAGCTCTTCCACTGCCAAAACAACTCCACCTGCCTCATGAACTTCACATACCATCAGCTGTCCTGGCAGCTATCTAGGAAACCCTGTTGGGTCACTTCCGGTCCCATGCCCATTGAGCCCAGTGGGATGGAATCAAGCAGCTTCAGCACCAACACAAATCTAACATGGCGCTCCTCATTCAAGGCTCTCAAAACTCCACGGCCAAAGACAAGTTCAGTGCCCAAGCCATTTCCCGCTGCCATGGAAACCAAGTGCTCTGGCAGCACATATGTCTGAAAGTGGATATGACACCTAGGGAAGGGAGTGTGGTGGTGAATGGCAACTGCCCGAAGCAGCAGCACAGCTCTTCCACTGCCAAAACAACTCCACCTGCCTCATGAACTTCACATACCATCATCTGTCCTGGCAGCTATCTAGGAAACCCTGTTGGGTCACTTCCGGTCCCATGCCCATTGAGCCCAGTGGGATGGAATCAAGCAGCTTCAGCACCCACACAAATCTAACATGGGGCTCCTCACTCAAGGTGCTAAAAACTCCACGGCCAAAACAAGTTAAGTGCCCAAGCCATTTCCCGCTGCCATGGAAACCAAGTGCTCTGGCAGCACCTATGTCTGAAAGTGGATATGACACCTAGGGAAGGGACTGTGCTGGTGAATGGCAACTGCCCGAAGCAGCAGCACAGCTCTTCCAGTGCCAAAACAACTCCACCTGCCTCATGAACTTCACATACCATCAGCTGTCCTGGCAGCTATCTAGGAAACCCTGTTGGGTCACTTCCGGTCCCATGCCCATTGAGCCCAGTGGGATACAATCAAGCAGCTTCAGCACCCACACAAACCGAACATGGAGCTCCTCACTCAAGGTGCTCAAAACTCCACGGCCAAAGACAAGTTCAGTGCCCAAGCCATTGCCCGCTGCCATGGAAACCAAGTGCTCTGGCAGCACATATGTCTGAAAGTGGATATGACACCTAGGGAAAGGAGTGTGGTGGTGAATGGCAACTGCCCGAAGCAGCAGCACAGCTCTTCCACTGCCAAAACAACTCCACCTGCCTCATGAACTTCACATACCATCAGCTGTCCTGGCAGCTATCTAGGAAACCCTGTTGGGTCACTTCCGGTCCCATGCTCATTGAGCCCAGTGGGATGGAATCAAGCAGCTTCAGCACCCACACAAAACGAACATGGAGCTCCTCACTCAAGGCGCTCAAAACTCCACAGCCAAAGACAAGTTCAGTACCCAAGCCATTTCCCGCTGCCATGGAAACCAAGTGCTCTGGCAGCACATATGTCTGAAAGTGGATATGACACCTAGGGAAGGGACTGTGGTGGTGAATGACAACTGCCTGAAGCAGCAGCACAGCTCTTCCACTGCCAAAACAACTCCACCTGCCTCATGAACTTCACATACCATCAGCTGTCCTGGCAGCTATCTAGGAAATCCTGTTGGGTCACTTCCGGTCCCATGCCCATTGAGCCCAGTGGGATGGAATAACGAAGCTTCAGCACCCACACAAATCTATCATGGGGCTCCTCACTCAAGGCACTCAAAACTCCACGGCCAAAACAAGTTCAGTGCCGAAGCCATTTCCCGCTGCCATGGAAACCAAGTGCTCTGGCAGCACCTATGTCTGAAAGTGGATATGACACCTAGGGAAGGGACCGTGCTGGTGAATGGCAACTGCCCGAAGCAGCAGCACAGCTCTTCCACTGCCAAAACAACTCCACCTGCCTCATGAACTTCACATACCATCAGCTGTCCTGGCAGCTATCTAGGAAACCCTGTTGGGTCACTTCGGGTCCCTTGCCCATTGAGCCAAGTGGGATAGATTCAACCAGCTTGAGCACCCACACAAAACGAACATGGAGCTCCTCACTCAAGGCGCTCAAAACTCCACGGCCAAAGACAAGTTCAGTGCCCAAGCCATTTCCCGCTGCCATGGAAACCAAGTGCTCTGGCAGCACATATGTCTGAAAGTGGATATGACACCTAGGGAAGGGAGTGTGCTGGTGATTGGCAACTGCCCGAAGCAGCAGCACAGCTCTTCCACTGCCAAAACAACTCCACCTGCCTCATGAACTTCACATACCATCAGCTGTCCTGGCAGCTATCTAGGAAACCCTGTTGGGTCACTTCCGGTCCCATGCCCATTGAGCCCAGTGGGATGGTATCAAGCAGCTTCAGCACCCACACAAAACGAACATGGATCTCCTCACTCAAGGCGCTAAAAACACCACGGCCAAAGACAAGTTCAGTGCCCAAGCCATTTCCCGCTGCCATGGAAACCAAGTGCTCTGGCAGCACATATGTCTGAAAGTGGATATGACACCTAGGGAAGGGACTGTGCTGGTGAATGGCAACTGCCCGAAGCAGCAGCACAGCTCTTCCAGTGCCTAAACAACTCCACCTGCCTCATGAACTTCACATACCATCAGCTGTCCTGGCAGCAATCTAGGAAACCCTGTTGGGTCACTTCCGGTCCAATGCCCATTGAGCCCAGTGGGATGGAATCAAGCAGCTTCAGCACCCACACAAATCTAATATGGAACTCCTCACTCAAGGCGCTAAATGTCCACGGCCAAAGACAAGTTCAATGCCCAAGCCATTTCCCGCTACCATGGAAACCAAGTGCTCTGGCAGCACATATGTCTGAAAGTGGATATGACACCTAGGGAAGGGAGCGTGCTGGTGAATGGCAACTGCCCGAAGCAGCAGCACAGCTCTTCCACTGCCAAAACAACTCCACCTGCCTCATGAACTTCACATACCATCAGCTGTCCTGGCAGCTATCTAGGAAACCCTGTTGGGTCACTTCGGGTCCCATGCCCATTGAGCTCAGTGGGATAGAATCAAGCAGCTTCAGCAACCACACAAAACGAACATGGAGCTCCTCACTCAAGGCGCTCAAAACTCCACAGCCAAAGACAAGTTCAGTGCCGAATCCATTTCCCGCTGCCATGGAAACCAAGTGCTCTGGCAGCACATATGTCTGAAAGTGGATATGACACCTAGGGAAGGGAGTGTGCTGGTGAATGGCAACTTCCCCTAAGCAGCAGCACAGCTCTTTCAGTGCCAAAACAACTCCACCTGCCTCATGAACTTCACATACCATCAGCTGTCCTGGCAGCTATCTAGGAAACCCTGTTGGGTCTCTTCCGGTCCCATGCCCATTGAGCCCAGTGGGAGGGAATCAAGCAGCTTCAGCACCCACACAAAACGAACATGGAGCTCCTCACTCAAGACGCTCAAAACTCCACGGCCAAAACAAGTTCAGTGCCCAAGCCATTTCCCGCTGCCATGGAAACCAAGTGCTCTGGCAGCACATATGTCTGAAAGTGGATATGACACCTAGGGAAGGGAGTGTGCTGGTGAATGGCAACTGCCCGAAGCAGCAGCACAGCTCTTCCACTGCCAAAACAACTCCACCTGCCTCATGAACTTCACATACCATCAGCTGTCCTGGCAGCTATCTAGGAAACCCTGTTGGGTCACTTCCGGTCCCATGCCCATTGAGCCCAGTGGGATAGAATCAAGCAGCTTCAGCACCCACACAAAACGAACATGGAGCTCCTCACTCAAGGCGCTAAAAACTCCACGGCCAAAGACAAGTTCAGTGCCGAAGCCATTTCCCGCTGCCATGGAAACCAAGTGCTCTGGCAGCACATATGTCTGAAAGTGGATATGACACCTAGGGAAGGGACTGTGCTGGTAAAACGCAACTGCCCGAAGCAGCAGCACAGCTCTTCCACTGCCAAAACAACTCCACCTGCCTCATGAACTTCACATACCATCAGCTGTCCTGGCAGCTATCTAGGAAACCCTGTTGGGTCACTTCCGGTCCCATGCCCATTGAGCCCAGTGGGATGGTATCAAGCAGCTTCAGCACCCACACAAAACGAACATGGAGCTCCTCACTCAAGGCGCTAAAAACACCACGGCCAAAGACAAGTTCAGTGCCGAAGAAATTTCCCGCTGCCATGGAAACCAAGTGCTCTGGCAGCACATATGTCTGAAAGTGGATATGACACCTAGGGAAGGGAGTGTGCTGGTAAATCGCAACTGCCTGAAGCAGCAGCACAGCTCTTCCAGTGCCTAAACAACTCCACCTGCCTCATGAACTTCACATACCATCAGCTGTCCTGGCAGCTATCTAGGAAACCCTGTTGGGTCACTTCCGGTCCCATGCCCATTGAGCCCAGTGGGATGGAATCAAGCAGCTTCAGCACCCACACAAAACGAACATGGAGCTCCTTACTCAAGGCGATCAAAACTCCACGGCTAAAACAAGTTCAGTGCCCAAGCCATTTCCTGCTGCCATGGAAACCAAGTGCTCTGGCAGCACATATGTCTGAAAGTGGATATGACACCTAGGGAAGGGACTGGGCTGGTAAATCGCAACTGCCCGAAGCAGCAGCACAGCTCTTCCACTGCCAAAACAACTCCACCTGCCTCATGAACTTCACATATCATCAGCTGTCCTGGCAGCTGTCTAGGAAACCCTGTTGGGTCACTTCCGGTCCCATGCCCATTGAGCCCAGTGGGATGGAATCAAGCAGCTTCAGCACCAACACAAATCTAACATGGAGCTCCTCACTCAAGGCGCTCAAAACTCCACGGCCAAAGACAAGTTCAGTGCCCAAGCCATTTCCCGCTGCCATGGGAACCAAGTTTTCTGGCAGCACATATGTCTGAAAGTGGATATGACACCTAGGGAAGGGACTGTGCTGGTAAATCGCAACTGCCCGAAGCAGCAGCACAGCTCTTCCAGTGCCTAAACAACTCCACCTGCCTCATGAACTTCACATACCATCAGCTGTCCTGGCAGCAATCTAGGAAACCCTGTTGGGTCACTTCCGGTCCCATGCCCATTGAGCCCAGTGGGATGGAATCAAGCAGCTTCAGCACCCACACAAAACGAAAATGGAGCTCCTCACTCAAGGTGCTCAAAACTCCACGGCCAAAGACAAGTTCAGTGCCGAAGCCATTTCCCGCTGCATGGAAACCAAGTGGTCTGGCAGCACATATGTCTGAAAGTGGATATGACACCTAGGGAAGGGAGTGTGCTGGTGAATGGCGACTGCCCGAAGCAGCAGCACAGCTCTTCCACTGCCAAAACAACTCCACCTGCCTCATGAACTTCACATACCATCAACTGTCCTGGCAGCTATCTAGGAAACCCTGTTGGGTCACTTCCGGTCCCATGCCCATTGAGCCCAGTGGGATGGAATCAAGCAGCTTCAGCACCCACACAAAACGAACATGGAGCTCCTCACTCAAGGCGCTCCAAACTCCACGGCCAAAGCCAAGTTCAGTGCTGAAGCTATTTCCTGCTGCCATGGAAACTAAAAGCTCTGGCAGCACATATGTCTAAAAATGGATATGACACCTAGGGAAGGGAGTGTGCTGGTGAATGGCAACTGCCCGAAGCAGCAGCACAGCTCTTCCACTGCCAAAACAACTCCACCTGCCTCATGAACTTCACATACGATCAGCTGTTCTGGCAGCTATCTAGGAAACCCTGTTGGGTCACTTCGGGTCCCATGCCCATTGAGCCCAGTGGGATAGAATCAAGCAGCTTCAGCACCCACACAAAACCAACATGGAGCTCCTCACTCAAGGCGCTAAAAACTCCACAGCCAAAGACAAGTTCAGTGCCCAAGCCATTTCCCGCTGCCATGGAAACCAAGTGGTCTGGCAGCACATATGTCTGAAAGTGGATATGACACCTAGGGAAGGGACTGGGCTGGTGAATGGCAACTGCCCGAAGCAGCAGCACAGCTCTTCCACTGCCAAAACAACTCCACCTGCCTCATGAACTTCACATATCATCAGCTGTCCTGGCAGCTGTCTAGGAAACCCTGTTGGGTCACTTCCGGTCCCATGCCCATTGAGCCCAGTGGGATGGAATCAAGCAGCTTCAGCACCAACACAAATCTAACATGGAGCTCCTCACTCAAGGCGCTAAAAACACCACGGCCAAAGACAAGTTCAGTGCCCAAGCCATTTCCCGCTGCCATGGAAACCAAGTGCTCTGGCAGCACATATGTCTGAAAGTGGATATGACACCTAGGGAAGGGAGTGTGTTGGTGAATGGCAACTGCCCGAAGCAGCAGCACAGCTCTTCCACTGCCTAAACAACTCCACCTGCCTCATGAACTTCACATACCATCAGCTGTCCTGGCAGCTATCTAGGAAACCCTGTTGGGTCACTTCCGGTCCCATGCCCATTGAGCCCAGTGGGATGGAATCAAGCAGCTTCAGCACCCACACAAAACGAACATGGAGCAGCAAACTAAAGGCACTCAAAACTCCACAGCCAAAGACAAGTTCAGTGCCCAAGCCATTTCCCGCTGCCATGGAAACCAAGTGCTCTGGCAGCACATAGGTCTGAAAGTGGATATGACACCTCGGGAAGGGAGTGTGGTGGTGAATGACAACTGCCTGAAGCAGCAGCACAGCTCTTCCACTGCCAAAACAACTCCACCTGCCTCATGAACTTCACATACCATCAGCTGTCCTGGCAGCTATCTAGGAAACCCTGTTGGGTCACTTCCGGTCCCATGCCCATTGAGCCCAGTGGGATGGAATCAAGCAGCTTCAGCACCCACACAAAACGAACATGGAGCTCCTCACTCAAGGTGCTCAAAACTCCATGGCCAAAGACAAGTTCAGTGCCCAAGCCATTTCCCGCTGCCATGGAAACCAAGTGCTCTGGCAGCACATATGTCTGAAAGTGGATATGACACCTAGGGAAGGGAGTGTGCTGGTGAATGGCAACTGCCCGAAGCAGCAGCACAGCTCTTCCACTGCCAAAACAACTCCACCTGCCTCATGAACTTCACATACCATCAGCTGTCCTGGCAGCTGTCTAGGAAACCCTGTTGGGTCACTTCCGGTCCCATGCCCATTGAGCCAGTTTGATGGAATGAAGGAGCTTCAGCACCCACACAAAACGAACATGGAGCTCTTCACTCAAGGCGCTCAAAACTCCACGGCCAAAGACAAGTTCAGTGCCCAAGCCCTTTCCCGCTGCCATGGAAACCAAGTGCTCTGGCAGCACATATGTCTGAAAGTGGATATGACACCTAGGGAAGGGAGTGTGCTGGTGAATGGCAACTGCCCGAAGCAGCAGCACAGCTCTTCCAGTGCCAAAACAACTCCACCTGCCTCATGAACTTCACATACCATCAGCTGTCCTGGCAGCTATCTAGGAAACCCTGTTGGGTCACTTCCGGTCCCATGCCCATTGAGCCCAGTGGGATACAATCAAGCAGCTTCAGCACCCACACAAAACGAACATGGAGCTCCTCACTCAAGACGCTCAAAACTCCACAGCCAAAGACAAGTTCAGTGCCCAAGCCATTTCCCGCTGCCATGGAAACCAAGTGCTCTGGCAGCACATATGTCTGAAAGTGGATATGACACCTAGGGAAGGGACTGGGCTGGTAAATCGCAACTGCCCGAAGCAGCAGCTCAGCTCTTCCACTGCCAAAACAACTCCACCTGCCTCATGAACTTCACATACCATCAGCTGTCCTGGCAGCTATCTAGGAAACCCTGTTGGGTCACTTCCGGTCCCATGCCCATTGAGCCCAGAGGGATGGAATCAAGCAGCTTCAGCACCAACACAAATCTAACATGGAGCTCCTCACTCAAGGCGCTAAAAACACCACGGCCAAAGACAAGTTCAGTGCCCAAGCCATTTCCCGCTGCCATGGAAACCAAGTGCTCTGGCAGCACATATGTCTGAAAGTGGATATGACACCTAGGGAAGGGAGTGTGTTGGTGAATGGCAACTGCCCGAAGCAGCAGCACAGCTCTTCCAGTGCCTAAACAACTCCACCTGCCTCATGAACTTCACGTACCATCAGCTGTCTTTGCAGCAATCTAGGAAACCCTGTTGGGTCACTTCCGGTCCCATGCCCATTGAGCCCAGTTGGATGGAATCAAGCAGCTTCAGCACACACACAAAACTAACATGGAGCTCCTCACTCAAGGCGCTCAAAACTCCATGGCCAAAGACAAGTTCAGTGCCCAAGCCATTTCCCGCTGCCATGGAAACCAAGTGCTCTGGCAGCACATATGTCTGAAAGTGGATATGACACCTAGGGAAGGGCGTGTGTTGGTGAATGACAACTGCCTGAAGCAGCAGCACAGCTCTTCCAGTGCCTAAACAACTCCACCTGCCTCATGAACTTCACATACCATCAGCTGTCCTGGCAGCTATCTAGGAAACCCTGTTGGGTCACTTCCGGTCCCATGCCCATTGAGCCAGGGGGATGGAATCAAGCAGCTTCAGCACCCATACAAACTAACATGGAGCTCCTTACTCAAGGCGCTCAAAACTCCACGGCCAAAACAAGTTCAGTGCCGAAGCCATTTCCCGCTGCCATGGAAACCAAGTGCTCTGGCAGCACATATGTCTGAAAGTGGATTGACACCTAGGGAAGGGAGTGTGCTGGTAAATCGCAACTGCCTGAAGCAGCAGCACAGCTCTTCCAGTGCCAAAACAACTCCACCTGCCTCATGAACTTCACATACCATCAGCTGTCCTGGCAGCTGTTTAGGAAACCCTGTTGGGTCACTTCCGGTCCCATGCCCATTGAGCCCAGTGGGATGGAATCAAGCAGCTTCAGCACCCACACAAAACGAACATGGAGCTCCTCACTCAAGGCGCTCAAAACTCCAGGGCAAAGACAAGTTCAGTGAACAAGCCATTTCCCACTGCCATGGAAACTAAAAGCTCTGGCAACACATATGTCTGAAAGTGGATATGACACCTAGGGAAGGGAGTGTGCTGGTGAATGGCAACTGCCCGAAGCAGCAGCACAGCTCTTCCACTGCCAAAACAACTCCACCTGCCTCATGAACTTCACATACCATCAGCTGTCCTGGCAGCTGTCTAGGAAACCCTGTTGGGTCACTTCCGGTCCCATGCCCATTGAGCCAGTTTGATGGAATCAAGGAGCTTCAGCACCCACACAAAACGAACATGGAGCTCTTCACTCAAGGCGCTCAAAACTCCACGGCCAAAGACAAGTTCAGTGCCCAAGCCCTTTCCCGCTGCCATGGAAACCAAGTGCTCTGGCAGCACATATGTCTGAAAGTGGATATGACACCTAGGGAAGGGAGTGTGCTGGTGAATGGCAACTGCCCGAAGCAGCAGCACAGCTCTTCCAGTGCCAAAACAACTCCACCTGCCTCATGAACTTCACATACCATCAGCTGTCCTGGCAGCTATCTAGGAAACCCTGTTGGGTCACTTCCGGTCCCATGCCCATTGAGCCCAGTGGGATACAATCAAGCAGCTTCAGCACCCACACAAAACGAACATGGAGCTCCTCACTCAAGACGCTCAAAACTCCACAGCCAAAGACAAGTTCAGTGCCCAAGCCATTTCCCGCTGCCATGGAAACCAAGTGCTCTGGCAGCACATATGTCTGAAAGTGGATATGACACCTAGGGAAGGGACTGGGCTGGTAAATCGCAACTGCCCGAAGCAGCAGCTCAGCTCTTCCACTGCCAAAACAACTCCACCTGCCTCATGAACTTCACATACCATCAGCTGTCCTGGCAGCTATCTAGGAAACCCTGTTGGGTCACTTCCGGTCCCATGCCCATTGAGCCCAGAGGGATGGAATCAAGCAGCTTCAGCACCAACACAAATCTAACATGGAGCTCCTCACTCAAGGCGCTAAAAACACCACGGCCAAAGACAAGTTCAGTGCCCAAGCCATTTCCCGCTGCCATGGAAACCAAGTGCTCTGGCAGCACATATGTCTGAAAGTGGATATGACACCTAGGGAAGGGAGTGTGTTGGTGAATGGCAACTGCCCGAAGCAGCAGCACAGCTCTTCCAGTGCCTAAACAACTCCACCTGCCTCATGAACTTCACGTACCATCAGCTGTCTTTGCAGCAATCTAGGAAACCCTGTTGGGTCACTTCCGGTCCCATGCCCATTGAGCCCAGTTGGATGGAATCAAGCAGCTTCAGCACACACACAAAACTAACATGGAGCTCCTCACTCAAGGCGCTCAAAACTCCATGGCCAAAGACAAGTTCAGTGCCCAAGCCATTTCCCGCTGCCATGGAAACCAAGTGCTCTGGCAGCACATATGTCTGAAAGTGGATATGACACCTAGGGAAGGGCGTGTGTTGGTGAATGACAACTGCCTGAAGCAGCAGCACAGCTCTTCCAGTGCCTAAACAACTCCACCTGCCTCATGAACTTCACATACCATCAGCTGTCCTGGCAGCTATCTAGGAAACCCTGTTGGGTCACTTCCGGTCCCATGCCCATTGAGCCAGGGGGATGGAATCAAGCAGCTTCAGCACCCATACAAACTAACATGGAGCTCCTTACTCAAGGCGCTCAAAACTCCACGGCCAAAACAAGTTCAGTGCCGAAGCCATTTCCCGCTGCCATGGAAACCAAGTGCTCTGGCAGCACATATGTCTGAAAGTGGATTGACACCTAGGGAAGGGAGTGTGCTGGTAAATCGCAACTGCCTGAAGCAGCAGCACAGCTCTTCCACTGCCAAAACAACTCCACCTGCCTCATGAACTTCACATACCATCAGCTGTCCTGGCAGCTGTTTAGGAAACCCTGTTGGGTCACTTCCGGTCCCATGCCCATTGAGCCCAGTGGGATGGAATCAAGCAGCTTCAGCACCCACACAAAACGAACATGGAGCTCCTCACTCAAGGCGCTCAAAACTCCAGGGCAAAGACAAGTTCAGTGAACAAGCCATTTCCCACTGCCATGGAAACTAAAAGCTCTGGCAACACATATGTCTGAAAGTGGATATGACACCTAGGGAAGGGAGTGTGCTGGTGAATGGCAACTGCCCGAAGCAGCAGCACAGCTCTTCCACTGCCAAAACAACTCCACCTGCCTCATGAACTTCACATACCATCAGCTGTTCTGGCATCTATCTAGGAAACCCTGTTGGGTCACTTCCGGTCCCATGCCCATTGAGCCCAGTGGGATAGAATCAAGCAGCTTCAGCACCCACACAAAACGAACCAGGAGCTCCTCACTCAAGGTGCTCAAACTTCCACAGCCAAAGACAAGTTCAGTGCCGAAGCCGTTTCCCGCTGCCATGGAAACCAAGTGCTCTGGCAGCACATATGTCTGAAAGTGGATATGACACCTAGGGAAGGGACTGTGCTGGTAAATCGCAACTGCCCGAAGCAGCAGCACAGCTCTTCCACTGCCAAAACAACTCCACCTGCCTCATGAACTTCACATATCATCAGCTGTCCTGGCAGCTGTCTAGGAAACCCTGTTGGGTCACTTCCGGTCCCATGCCCATTGAGCCCAGTGGGATGGAATCAAGCAGCTTCAGCACCAACACGAATCTAACATGGAACTCCTCACTCAAGGCGCTGAAAACACCACGGCCAAAGACAAGTTCAGTGCCCAAGCCATTTCCCGCTGCCATGGAAACCAAGTTGTCTGGCAGCACATATGTCTGAAAGTGGATATGACACCTAGGGAAGGGAGTGTGGTGGTGAATGGCAACTGCCCGAAGCAGCAGCACAGCTCTTCCACTGCCAAAACAACTCCACCTGCCTCATGAACTTCACATACCATCAGCTGTCATGGCAGCTCTCTAGGAAACCCTGTTGGGTCACTTCCGGTCCCATGCCCATTGAGCCCAGTGGGATGGAATCAAGAAGCTTCAGCACCCACACAAATCTAATATGGATCTCCTCACTCAAGGCGCTAAAAACTCCACAGCCAAAGAGAAGTTCAGTGCCCAAGCCATTTCCCGCTGCCATGGAAACCAAGTGCTCTGGCAGCACATATGTCTGAAAGTGGATATGACACCTAGGGAAGGGAGTGTGCTGGTGAATGGCAACTGCACGAAGCAGCAGCACAGCTCTTCCAGTGCCAAAACAACTCCACCTGCCTCATGAACTTCACATACCATCAGCTGTCCTGGCAGCTATCTAGGAAACCCTGTTGGGTCACTTCCGGTCCCATGCCCATTGAGCCCAGTGGGATAGAATCAAGCAGCTTCAGCACCCACACAAAACCAACATGGAGCTCCTCACTCAAGGCGCTAAAAACTCCACGGCCAAAGACAAGTTCAGTGCAGAAGCCATTTCCCGCTGCCATGGAAACCAAGTGCTCTGGCAGCACATATGTCTGAAAGTGGATATGACACCTAGGGAAGGGACTGGGCTGGTAAATCGCAACTGCCCGAAGCAGCAGCACAGCTCTTCCACTGCCAAAACAACTCACCTGCCTCATGAACTTCACATACCATCAGCTCTCCTGGCAGCTGTCTAGGAAACCCTGTTGGGTCACTTCCGGTCCCATGCCCATTGAGCCCAGTGGGATGGAATCAAGCAGCTTCAGCACCAACACAAATCTAACATGGAGCTCCTCACTCAAGGCGCTCAAAACTCCATGGCCAAAGACAAGTTCAGTGCCCAAGCCATTTCCCGCTGCCATGGAAACCAAGTGCTCTGGCAGCACATATGTCTGAAAGTGGATATGACACCTAGGGAAGGGAGTGTGCTGGTGAATGGCAACTGCCCGAAGCAGCAGCACAGCTCTTCCACTGCCAAAACAACTCCACCTGCCTCATGAACTTCACATACCATCAGCTGTCCTGGCAGCTATCTAGGAAACCCTGTTGGGTCACTTCGGGTCCCATGCCCATTGAGCCCAGTGGGATAGAATCAAGCAGCTTCAGCACCCACACAAAACGAACATGGAGCTCCTCACTCAAGGCGCTCAAAACTCCACAGCCAAAGACAAGTTCAGTGCCCAAGCCATTTCCCGCTGCCATGGAAACCAAGTGCTCTGGCAGCACATATGTCTGAAAGTGGATATGACACCTAGGGAAGGGACTGGGCTGGTAAATCGCAACTGCCCGAAGCAGCAGCACAGCTCTTCCATTGCCAAAACAACTCCACCTGCCTCATGAACTTCACATACCATCAGCTGTCCTGGCAGCTATCTAGGAAACCCTGTTGGGTCACTTCCGGTCCCATGCCCATTGAGCCCAGTGGGATGGAAACAAGCAGCTTCAGCACCAACACAAATCTAACATGGAGCTCCTCACTCAAGGCGCTAAAAACACCACGGCCAAAGACAAGTTCAGTGCCCAAGCCATTTCCCGCTGCCATGGAAACCAAGTGCTCTGGCAGCACATATGTCTGAAAGTGGATATGACACCTAGGGAAGGGAGTGTGTATGTGAATGGCAACTGCCCGAAGCAGCAGCACAGCTCTTCCAGTGCCTAAACAACTCCACCTGCCTCATGAACTTCACATACCATCAGCTGTCCTGGCAGCTATCTAGGAAACCCTGTTGGGTCACTTCGGGTCCCATGCCCATTGAGCCCACTGGGATGGAATCAAGCAGCTTCAGCACCCACACAAATCGAACATGGAGCTCCTCACTCAAGGCGCACAAACTTTCACGGCCAAAACAAGTTCAGTGCCCAAGCCATTTCCACCTGCCATGGAAACCAAGTGGTCTGGCAGCACATATGTCTGAAAGTGGATATGACACCTAGGGAAGGGAGTGTGGTGGTGAATGGCAACTGCCTGAAGCAGCAGCACAGCTCTTCCACTGCCAAAACAACTCCACCTGCCTCATGAACTTCACATACCATCAGCTGTCCTGGCAGCTATCTAGGAAACCCTGTTGGGTCACTTCCTGTCCCATGCCCATTGAGCCCAGTGGGATGGAATCAAGCAGCTTCAGCACCCACACAAAACGAACATGGAGCTCCTCACTCAAGGCGCTCAAAACCTCACAGCCAAAGACAAGTTCAGTGCCCAAGCCATTTCCTGCTGCCATGGAAACCAAGTGCTCTGGCAGCACATATGTCTGAAAGTGGATATGACACCTAGGGAAGGGAGTGTGGTGGTGAATGGCAACTGCCCGAAGCAGCAGCACAGCTCTTCCACTGCCAAAACAACTCCACCTGCCTCATGACCTTCACATACCATCAGCTGTCCTGGAAGCTATCTAGGAAACCCTGTTGGGTCACTTCCGGGCCCATGCCCATTGAGCCCAGTGGGATGGAATCAAGCAGCTTGAGCACCCACACAAAACGAACATGGAGCTCCTCACTCAAGGCGCTCAAAACTCCACGGCCAAAGACAAGTTCAGTGCCCACGCCATTTCCCGCTGCCATGGAAACCAAGTGCTCTGGCAGCACATATGTCTGAAAGTGGATATGACACCTAGGGAAGGGAGTGTGCTGGTGAATGGCAACTGCCCGAAGCAGCAGCACAGCTCTTCCAGTGCCAAAACAACTCCACCTGCCTCATGAACTTCACATACCATCAGCTGTCCTGGCAGCTATCTAGGAAACCCTGTTGGGTCACTTCCGGTCCCATGCCCATTGAGCCCAGTGCGATATAATCAAGCAGCTTGAGCACACACACAAAACGAACATGGAGCTCCTCACTCAAGGCGCTCAAAACTCCACAACCAAAGACAAGTTCAGTGCGCAAGCCATTTCCCGCTGCCATGGAAACCAAGTGCTCTGGCAGCACATATGTCTGAAAGTGGATATGACACCTAGGGAAGGGGGTGTGGTGGTGAATGGCAACTGCCTGAAGCAGCAGCACAGCTCTTCCACTGCCAAAACAACTCCACCTGCCTCATGAACTTCACATACCATCAGCTGTCCTGGCAGCTATCTAGGAAACCCTGTTGGGTCACTTCCTGTCCCATGCCCATTGAGCCCAGTGGGATGGAATCAAGCAGCTTCAGCACCCACACAAAACGAACATGGAGCTCCTCACTCAAGGCGCTCAAAACTCCACGGCCAAAGACAAGTTCAGTGCCCAAGCCATTTCCCGCTGCCATGGAAACCAAGTGCTCTGGCAGCACATATGTCTGAAAGTGGATATGACACCTAGGGAAGGGAGTGTGGTGAATGGCGACTGCCCGAAGCAGCAGCACAGCTCTTCTACTGCCAAAACAACTCCACCTGCCTCATGACCTTCACATACCATCAGCTGTCCTGGCAGCTATCTAGGAAACCCTGTTGGGTCACTTCCGGTCCCATGCCCATTGAGCCCAGTGGGATGGAATCAAGCAGCTTCAGCACCCACACAAAACTAACATGGAGCTCCTCACTCAAGGCGCTCCAAACTCCACGGCCAAAGCCAAGTTCAGTGAACAAGCCATTTCCCACTGCCATGGAAACTAAAAGCTCTGGCAGCACATATGTCTGAAAGTGGATATGACACCTAGGGAAGGGAGTGTGCTGGTGAATGGCAACTGCACGAAGCAGCAGCACAGCTCTTCCACTGCCAAAACAACTCCACCTGCCTCATGAACTTCACATACCATCAGCTGTCCTGGCAGCTATCTAGGAAACCCTGTTGGGTCACTTCCGGTCCCATGCCCATTGAGCCCAGTGGGATGGAATCAAGCAGCTTCAGCACCCACACAAATCGAACATGGAGCTCCTCACTCAAGGCGCTCAAAACTCCACGGCCAAAGACAAGTTCAGTGCCCAAGCCATTTCCCGCTGCCATGGAAACCAAGTGCTCTGGCAGCACATATGTCTGAAAGTGGATATGACACCTAGGGAAGGGAGTGTGCTGGTGAATGGCAACTGCCCGAAGCAGCAGCACAGCTCTTCCACTGCCAAAACAACTCCACCTGCCTCATGAACTTCACATACCATCAGCTGTCCTGGCAGCTATCTAGGAAACCCTGTTGGGTCACTTCGGGTCCCATGCCCATTGAGCCCAGTGGGATGGAATCAAGCAGCTTGAGCACCCACACAAAACGAACATGGAGCTCCTCACTCAAGGCGCTCAAAACTCCACGGCCAAAGACAAGTTCAGTGCCCAAGCCATTTCCCGCTGCCATGGAAACCAAGTGCTCTGGCAGCACATATGTCTGAAAGTGGATATGACACCTAGGGAAGGGAGTGTGCTGGTGAATGGCTACTGCCCGAAGCAGCAGCACAGCTCTTCCACTGCCAAAACAACTCCACCTGCCTCATGAACTTCACATACCATCAGCTGTTCTGGCAGCTATCTAGGAAACCCTGTTGGGTCACTCGGGTCCCATGCCCATTGAGCCCAGTGGGATGGAATTAAGAAGCTTCAGCACCCACACAAAACGAACATGGAGCTCCTCACGCAAGGCGCTAAAAACTCCACGGCCAAAGACAAGTTCAGTGCCCAAGCCATTTCCCGCTGCCATGGAAACCAAGTGCTCTGGCAGCACATATGTCTGAAAGTGGATATGACACCTAGGGAAGGGAGTGTGGTGGTGAATGGCAACTGCCCGAAGCAGCAGCACAGCTCTTCCACTGCCAAAACAACTCCACCTGCCTCATGAACTTCACATACCATCAGCTGTCCTGGCAGCTATCTAGGAAACCCTGTTTTGTCTCTTCAGGTCCCATGCCCATTGAGCCCACTGGGATGGAATCAAGCAGCTTCAGCACCCACACAAAACGAACATGGAGCTCCTCACTCAAGGCGCTCAAAACTCCACAGCCAAAGATAAGTTCAGTGCCCAAGCCATTTCCCGCTGTCAGGGAAACCAAGTGGTCTGGCAGCACATATCTCTGAAAGTGGATATGACACCTAGGGAAGGGAGTGTGTTGGTGAATGGCAACTGCCCGAAGCAGCAGCACAGCTCTTCCACTGCCAAAACAACTCCACCTGCCTCATGAACTTCACATACCATCAGCTGTCCTGGCAGCTATCTAGGAAACCCTGTTGGGTCACTTCCGGTCCCATGCCCATTGAGCCCAGTGGGATGGAATCAAGCAGCTTCAGTACACACACAAAACGAACATGGAGCTCCTCACTCAAGGCGCTCAAAATTCCACAGCCAAAGACAAGTTCAGTGCCCAAGACATTTCCCGCTGCCATGGAAACCAAGTGCTCTGGCAGCACATATATCTGAAAGTGGATATGACACCTAGGGAAGGGAGTGTGCTGGTGAATGGCAACTGCCCGAAGCAGCAGCACAGCTCTTCCACTGCCAAAACAACTCCACCTGCCTCATGAACTTCACATACCATCAGCTGTCCTGGCAGCTATCTAGGAAACCCTGTTGGGTCACTTTGGGTCCCATGCCCATTGAGCCCAGTGGGATAGAATCAAGGAGCTTCAGCACCCACACAAGACGAACATGGAGCTCCTCACTCAAGGTGCTCAAAACTTCACAGCCAAAGACAAGTTCAGTGCCCAAGCCATTTCCCGCTGCCATGGAAACCAAGTGGTCTGACAGCACATATGTCTGAAAGTGGATATGACACCTAGGGAAGGGAGTCTGCTGGTGAATGACAACTGCCCGAAGCAGCAGCACAGCTCTTCCAGTGCCAAAACAACTCCACCTGCCTCATGAACTTCACATACCATCAGCTGTCCTGGCAGCTATCTAGGAAACCCTGTTGGGTCACTTCCGGTCCCATGCACATTGACCCAGTAGGATGGAATCAAGCAGCTTGAGCACCCACACAAAACGGACATGGAGCTCCTCACTCAAGGCACTCAAAACTCCACAGCCAAAGACAATTTCAGTGCCCAAGCCATTTCCCGCTGCCATGGAAACCAAGTGCTCTGGCAGCACATATCTCTGAAAGTGGATATGACACATAGGGAAGGGAGTGTGCTGGTGAATGGCAACTGCCCGAAGCAGCAGCACAGCTCTTCCACTGCCAGTGCCAAAACAACTCCACCTGCCTCATGAACTTCACATACCATCAGCTGTCCTGGCAGCTATCTAGGAAACCCTGTTGGGTCACTTCCGGTCCCATGCCCATTGAGCCCAGTGGGATGGAATCAAGCAGCTTCAGCACCCACACAAAACGAACATGGAGCTCCTCACTCAAGGCGCTCAAAATTCCACAGCCAAAGACAAGTTCAGTGCCCAAGACATTTCCCGCTGCCATGGAAACCAAGTGCTCTGGCAGCACATATGCCTGAAAGTGGATATGACACCTAGGGAAGGGAGTGTGCTGGTGAATGGCAACTGCCCGAAGCAGCAGCACAGCTCTTCCACTGCCAAAACAACTCCACCTGCCTCATGAACTTCACATACCATCAGCTGTCCTGGCAGCTATCTAGGAAACCCTGTTGGGTCACTTCCGGTCCCATGCCCATTGAGCCCAAAGGGATGGAATCAAGCAGCTTCGGTACACACACAAAACGAACATGGATCTCCTCACTCAATGCGCTCAAAACTCCACGGCCCAAGACAAGTTCAGTGCCCAAGCCATTTCCCGCTGCCATGGAAACCAAGTGCTCTGGCAGCACATATGTCTGAAAGTGGATATGACACCTAGGGAAGGGAGTGTGCTGGTGAATGGCAACTGCCCGAAGCAGCAGCACAGCTCTTGCAGTGCCAAAACAACTCCACCTGCCTCATGAACTTCACATACCATCAGCTGTCCTGGCAGCTCTCTAGGAAACCCTGTTGGGTCACTTCCGGTCCCATGCCCATTGAGCCCACTGGGATGGAATCAAGCAGCTTCAGCACACACACAAAACGAACATGGAGCTCCTCACTCAAGGCGCTCAAAACTCCACGGCCAAAGACAAGTTCAGTGCCCAAGCCATTTCCCGCTGCCATGGAAACCAAGTGGTCTGGCAGCACATATGTCTGAAAGTGGATATGACACCTAGGGAAGGGAGTGTGCTGGTGAATGGCAACTGCCCGAAGCAGCAGCACAGCTCTTGCAGTGCCAAAACAACTCCACCTGCCTCATGAACTTCACATACCATCAGCTGTCCTGGCAGCTAACTAGGAAACCCTGTTGGGTCACTTCCGGTCCCATGCCCATTGAGCCCAGTGGGATAGAATGAAGGAGCTTCAGCACCCACACAAAACGAACATGGAGCTCCTCACTCAAGGTGCTCAAAACTTCACAGCCAAAGACAAGTTCAGTGCCCAAGCCATTTCCCGCTGCCATGGAAACCAAGTGGTCTGACAGCACATATGTCTGAAAGTGGATATGACACCTAGGGAAGGGAGTCTGCTGGTGAATGACAACTGCCCGAAGCAGCAGCACAGCTCTTCCAGTGCCAAAACAACTCCACCTGCCTCATGAACTTCACATACCATCAGCTGTCCTGGCAGCTATCTAGGAAACCCTGTTGGGTCACTTCCGGTCCCATGCACATTGACCCAGTAGGATGGAATCAAGCAGCTTGAGCACCCACACAAAACGAACATGGAGCTCCTCACTCAAGGCACTCAAAACTCCACAGCCAAAGACAATTTCAGTGCCCAAGCCATTTCCCGCTGCCATGGAAACCAAGTGCTCTGGCAGCACATATCTCTGAAAGTGGATATGACACATAGGGAAGGGAGTGTGTTGGTGAATGGCAACTGCCCGAAGCAGCAGCACAGCTCTTCCACTGCCAGTGCCAAAACAACTCCACCTGCCTCATGAACTTCACATACCATCAGCTGTCCTGGCAGCTATCTAGGAAACCCTGTTGGGTCACTTCCGGTCCCATGCCCATTGAGCCCAGTGGGATGGAATCAAGCAGCTTCAGCACCCACACAAAACGAACATGGAGCTCCTCACTCAAGGCGCTCAAAATTCCACAGCCAAAGACAAGTTCAGTGCCCAAGACATTTCCCGCTGCCATGGAAACCAAGTGCTCTGGCAGCACATATGCCTGAAAGTGGATATGACACCTAGGGAAGGGAGTGTGCTGGTGAATGGCAACTGCCCGAAGCAGCAGCACAGCTCTTCCAGTGCCAAAACAACTCCACCTGCCTCATGAACTTCACATACCATCAGCTGTCCTGGCAGCTATCTAGGAAACCCTGTTGGGTCACTTCCGGTCCCATGCCCATTGAGCCCAAAGGGATGGAATCAAGCAGCTTCGGCACACACACAAAACGAACATGGATCTCCTCACTCAATGCGCTCAAAACTCCACGGCCAAAGACAAGTTCAGTGCCCAAGCCATTTCCCGCTGCCATGGAAACCAAGTGCTCTGGCAGCACATATGTCTGAAAGTGGATATGACACCTAGGGAAGGGAGTGTGTTGGTGAATGGCAACTGCCCGAAGCAGCAGCACAGCTCTTCCACTGCCAAAACAACTCCACCTGCCTCATGAACTTCACATACCATCAGCTGTCCTGGCAGCTATCTAGGAAACCCTGTTGGGTCACTTCCGGTCCCATGCCCATTGAGCCCAGTGGGATGGAATCAAGCAGCTTGAGCACACACACAAAACGAACATGGAGCTCCTCACTCAAGGCGCTCAAAATTCCACGGCCAAAGACAAGTTCAGTGCCCAAGCCATTTCCCGCTGCCATGGAAACCAAGTGGTCTGGCAGCACATATGTCTGAAAGTGGATATGACACCTAGGGAAGGGAGTGTGCTGGTGAATGGCAACTGCCCGAAGCAGCAGCACAGCTCTTCCTGTGCCAAAACAACTCCACCTGCCTCATGAACTTCACATACCATCAGCTGTCCTGGCAGCTATCTAGGAAACCCTGTTGGGTCACTTCCGGTCCCATGCCCATTGAGCCCAGAGGGATGGAATCAAGCAGCTTCAGCACCCACACAAAACGAACATGGAGCTTCTCACTCAAGGCGCTCAAAACTCCATGGCCAAAGACAAGTTCAGTGCCCAAGCCATTTCCCGCTGCCATGAAAACCAAGTGCTCTGGCAGCACATATGTCTGAAAGTGGATATGACACCTAGGGAAGGGAGTGTGCTGGTGAATGGCAACTGCCCGAAGCAGCAGCACAGCTCTTGCAGTGCCAAAACAACTCCACCTGCCTCATGAACTTCACATACCATCAGCTGTCCTGGCAGCTATCTAGGAAACCCTGTTGGGTCACTTCCGGTCCCATGCCCATTGAGCCCACTGGGATGGAATCAAGCAGCTTCAGCACCCACACAAAACGAACATGGAGCTCCTCACTCAAGGCGCTCAAAACTCCACAGCCAAAGATAAGTTCAGTGCCCAAGCCATTTCCCACTGCCATGGAAACCAAGTGCTCTGGCAGCACATATGTCTGAAAGTGGATATGACCCATAGGGAAGGGAGTGTGCTGGTGAATGGCAACTGCCCGAAGCAGCAGCACAGCTCTTCCACTGCCAAAACAACTCCACCTGCCTCATGAACTTCACATACCATCAGCTGTCCTGGCAGCTATCTAGGAAACCCTGTTGGGTCCCTTCCGGTCCCATGCTCATTGAGCCCAGTGGGATGGAATCAAGCAGCTTGAGCACCCACACAAAACGAACAAGGAGTTCCTCACTCAAGGCGCTCAAAACTCCACAGCTAAAGACAAGTTCAGTGAACAAGCCATTTCCCACTGCCATGGAAACCAAGTGCTCTGGCAGCACATATGTCTGAAAGTGGATATGACACCTAGGGAAGGGAGTGTGCTGGTGAATGGCAACTGAACAAAGCAGCAGCACCACAGCTCTTCCACTGCCAAAACAACTCCACCTGCCTCATGAACTTCACATACCATCAGCTGTCCTGGCAGCTATCTAGGAAACCCTGTTGGGTTACTTCCGGTCCCATGCCCATTGAGCCCAGTGGGATGGAATCAAGCAGCTTGAGCACACACACAAAACGAACATGGAGCTCCTCACTCAAGGCGCTCAAAACTCCACAGCCAAAGACAAGTTCAGTGCCCAAGCCATTTCCCGCTGCCATGGAAACCAAGTGCTCTGGCAGCACATATGTCTGAAAGTGGATATGACACCTAGGGAAGGGAGTGTGCTGGTGAATGGCAACTGCCCGAAGCAGCAGCACAGCTCTTCCACTGCCAAAACAACTCCACCTGCCTCATGAACTTCACATACCATCAGCTGTCCTGGCAGCTATCTAGGAAACCCTGTTGGGTCACTTTGGGTCCCATGCCCATTGAGCCCAGTAGGATGGAATCAAGCAGCTTCAGCACACACACAAAACGAACATGGAGCTCCTCACTCAAGACGCTCAAAACTCCACAGCCAAAGACAAGTTCAGTGCCCAAGCCATTTCCCGCTGCCATGGAAACCAAGAGCTCTGGCAGCACATATGTCTGAAAGTGGATATGACACCTAGGGAAGGGAGTGTGTTGGTGAATGGCAACTGCCCGAAGCAGCAGCACAGCTCTTCCAGTGCCAAAACAACTCCACCTGCCTCATGAATTTCACATACCATCAGCTGTCCTGGCAGCTATCTAGGAAACCCTGTTGGGTCACTTCCGGTCCCATGCCCATTGAGCCCAGAGGGATGGAATCAAGCAGCTTGAGCACCCACACAAAACGAACATGGAGCTCCTCACTCAAGGCACTCAAAACTCCACAGCCAAAGACAATTTCAGTGCCCAAGCCATTTCCCGCTGCCATGGAAACCAAGTGCTCTGGCAGCACATATCTCTGAAAGTGGATATGACACATAGGGAAGGGAGTGTGTTGGTGAATGGCAACTGCCCGAAGCAGCAGCACAGCTCTTCCACTGCCAGTGCCAAAACAACTCCACCTGCCTCATGAACTTCACATAGCATCAGCTGTCCTGGCAGCTATCTAGGAAACCCTGTTGGGTCACTTCCGGTCCCATGCCAATTGAGCCCAGTGCGATGGAATCAAGCAGCTTCAGCACCCACACAAAACGAACATGGAGCTCCTCACTCAAGGCGCTAAAACATCCACGGCCAAAGACAAGTTCAGTGCCCAAGCCATTTCCCGCTGCCATGGAAACCAAGTGCTCTGGCAGCACATATGTCTGAAAGTGGATATGACACCTAGGGAAGGGAGTGTGCTGGTGAATGGCAACTGCCCGAAGCAGCAGCACAGCTCTTCCTGTGGCAAAACAACTCCACCTGCCTCATGAACTTCACATACCATCAGCTGTCCTGGCAGCTATCTAGGAAACCCTGTTGGGTCACTTCCGGTCCCATGCCCATTGAGCCCAGAGGGATGGAATCAAGCAGCTTCAGCACCCACACAAAACGAACATGGAGCTCCTCACGCAAGGCGCTCAAAACTCCACAGCCAAAGACAAGTTCAGTGCCCAAGCCATTTCCCGCTGCCATGAAAACCAAGTGCTCTGGCAGCACATATGTCTGAAAGTGGATATGACACCTAGGGAAGGGAGTGTGCTGGTGAATGGCAACTGCCCGAAGCAGCAGCACAGCTCTTCCACTGCCAAAACAACTCCACCTGCCTCATGAACTTCACATACCATCAGCTGTCCTGGCAGCTATCTAGGAAACCCTGTTGGGTCACTTCCGGTCCCATGCCCATTGAGCCCACTGGGATGGAATCAAGCAGCTTCAGCACCCACACAAAACGAACATGGAGCTCCTCACTCAAGGCGCTCAAAACTCCACAGCCAAAGATAAGTTCAGTGCCCAAGCCATTTCCCACTGCCATGGAAACCAAGTGCTCTGGCAGCACATATGTCTGAAAGTGGATATGACCCATAGGGAAGGGAGTGTGTTGGTGAATGGCAACTGCCCGAAGCAGCAGCACAGCTCTTCCACTGCCAAAACAACTCCACCTGCCTCATGAACTTCACATACCATCAGCTGTCCTGGCAGCTATCTAGGAAACCCTGTTGGGTCCCTTCCTGTCCCATGCTCATTGAGCCCAGTGGGATGGAATCAAGCAGCTTGAGCACCCACACAAAACGAACAAGGAGTTCCTCACTCAAGGCGCTCAAAACTCCACAGCTAAAGACAAGTTCAGTGAACAAGCCATTTCCCACTGCCATGGAAACCAAGTGCTCTGGCAGCACATATGTCTGAAAGTGGATATGACCCATAGGGAAGGGAGTGTGTTGGTGAATGGCAACTGCCCGAAGCAGCAGCACAGCTCTTCCACTGCCAAAACAACTCCACCTGCCTCATGAACTTCACATACCATCAGCTGTCCTGGCAGCTATCTAGGAAACCCTGTTGGGTCCCTTCCGGTCCCATGCTCATTGAGCCCAGTGGGATGGAATCAAGCAGCTTGAGCACCCACACAAAACGAACAAGGAGTTCCTCACTCAAGGCGCTCAAAACTCCACAGCTAAAGACAAGTTCAGTGAACAAGCCATTTCCCACTGCCATGGAAACCAAGTGCTCTGGCAGCACATATGTCTGAAAGTGGATATGACACCTAGGGAAGGGAGTGTGCTGGTGAATGGCAACTGAAAAAGCAGCAGCACCACACCTCTTCCACTGCCAAAACAACTCCACCTGCCTCATGAACTTCACATACCATCAGCTGTCCTGGCAGCTATCTAGGAAACCCTGTTGGGTTACTTCCGGTCCCATGCCCATTGAGCCCAGTGGGATGGAATCAAGCAGCTTGAGCACACACACAAAACGAACATGGAGCTCCTCACTCAAGGCGCTCCAAACTCCACAGCCAAAGACAAGTTCAGTGCCCAAGCCATTTCCCGCTGCCATGGAAACCAAGTGCTCTGGCAGCACATATGTCTGAAAGTGGATATGACACCTAGGGAAGGGAGTGTGCTGGTGAATGGCAACTGAACAAAGCAGCAGCACAGCTCTTCCACTGCCAAAACAACTCCACCTGCCTCATGAACTTCACATACCATCAGCTGTCCTGGCAGCTATCTAGGAAACCCTGTTGGGTCACTTCCGGTCCCATGCCCATTGAGCCCAGTAGGATGGAATCAAGCAGCTTCATCACCCACACAAAACGAACATGGAGCTCCTCACTCAAGACGCTCAAAACTCCACAGCCAAAGACAAGTTCAGTGCCCAAGCCATTTCCCGCTGCCATGGAAACCAAGAGCTCTGGCAGCACATATGTCTGAAAGTGGATATGACACCTAGGGAAGGGAGTGTGTTGGTGACTGGCAACTGCCCGAAGCAGCAGCACAGCTCTTCCACTGCCAAAACAACTCCACTTGCCTCATGAACTTCACATACCATCAGCTGTCCTGGCAGCTATCTAGGAAACCCTGTTGGTTCACTTCCGGTCCCATGCCCATTGAGCCCAGAGGGATGGAATCAAGCAGCTTGAGCACCCACACAAATCTAGCATGGAGCTCCTCACTCAAGGCGCTCAAAACTCCATGGCCAAAGACAATTTCAGTGCCGAAGCCATTTCCCGCTGCCATGGAAACCAAGTGCTCTGGCAGCACATATGTCTGAAAGTGGATATGACACCTAGGGAAGGGAGTGTGTTGGTGAATGGCAACTGCCCGAAGCAGCAGCACAGCTCTTCCACTGCCAAAACAACTCCACCTGCCTCATGAACTTCACATACCATCAGCTGTCCTGGCAGCTATCTAGGAAACCCTGTTGGGTCACTTCCGGTCACATGCTCATTGAGCCCACTGGGATGGAATCAAGCAGCTTCAGCACCCACACAAAACGAACAAGGAGTTCCTCACGCAAGGCGCTCAAAACTCCACGGCCAAAGACAATTTCAGTGCCCAAGCCATTTCTCGCAGCAATGGAAACCAAGTGCTCTGGCAGCACATATGTCTGAAAGTGGATATGACACCTAGGGAAGGGAGTGTGTTGGTGAATGGCAACTGCCTGAAGCAGCAGCACAGCTCTTCCAGTGCCAAAACAACTCCACCTGCTTCATGAACTTCACATACCATCAGCTGTCCTGGCAGCTATCTAGGAAACCCTGTTGGGTCTCTTCCGGTCCCATGCCCATTGAGCCCAGTGGGAGGGAATCAAGCAGCTTCAGCACCCACACAAAACGAACATGGAGCTCCTCACTCAAGGCGCTCAAAACTCCACAGCCAAAGACAAGTTCAGTGCCCAAGCCATTTCCTGCTGCCATGGAAACCAAGTGCTCTGGCAGCACATATGTCTGAAAGTGGATATGACACCTAGGGAAGGGAGTGTGTATGTGAATGGCAACTGCCCGAAGCAGCAGCACAGCTCTTCCAGTACCAAAACAACTCCACCTGCCTCATGAACTTCACATACCATCAGCTGTCCTGGCAGCTGTCTAGGAAACCCTGTTGGGTCACTTCCGGTCCCATGCCCATTGAGCCCAGTGGGATGGAAACAAGCAGCTTCAGCACCAACACAAATCTAACATGGAGCTCCTCACTCAAGGCGCTAAAAACACCACGGCCAAAGACAAGTTCAGTGCCCAAGCCATTTCCCGCTGCCATGGAAACCAAGTGCTCTGGCAGCACATATGTCTGAAAGTGGATATGACACCTAGGGAAGGGAGTGTGCTGGTGAATGGCAACTGCCTGAAGCAGCAGCACAGCTCTTCCACTGCCAAAACAACTCCACCTGCCTCATGAACTTCACATACCATCAGCTGTCCTGGCAGCTATCTAGGAAACCCTGTTGGGTCACTTCCTGTCCCATGCCCATTGAGCCCAGTGGGATGGAATCAAGCAGCTTCAGCACCCACACAAAACGAACATGGAGCTCCTCACTCAAGGCGCTCAAAACCTCACAGCCAAAGACAAGTTCAGTGCCCAAGCCATTTCCTGCTGCCATGGAAACCAAGTGCTCTGGCAGCACATATGTCTGAAAGTGGATATGACACCTAGGGAAGGGAGTGTGCTGGTGAATGGCAACTGCCCGAAGCAGCAGCACAGCTCTTCCACTGCCAAAACAACTCCACCTGCCTCATGACCTTCACATACCATCAGCTGTCCTGGAAGCTATCTAGGAAACCCTGTTGGGTCCCTTCCGGTCCCATGCTCATTGAGCCCAGTGGGATGGAATCAAGCAGCTTGAGCACCCACACAAAACGAACATGGAGCTCCTCACTCAAGGCGCTCAAAACTCCACGGCCAAAGACAAGTTCAGTGCCCACGCCATTTCCCGCTGCCATGGAAACCAAGTGCTCTGGCAGCACATATGTCTGAAAGTGGATATGACACCTAGGGAAGGGAGTGTGCTGGTGAATGGCAACTGCCCGAAGCAGCAGCACAGCTCTTCCAGTGCCAAAACAACTCCACCTGCCTCATGAACTTCACATACCATCAGCTGTCCTGGCAGCTATCTAGGAAACCCTGTTGGGTCACTTCCGGTCCCATGCCCATTGAGCCCAGTGCGATATAATCAAGCAGCTTGAGCACACACACAAAACGAACATGGAGCTCCTCACTCAAGGCGCTCAAAACTCCACAACCAAAGACAAGTTCAGTGTCCACGCCATTTCCCGCTGCCATGGAAACCAAGTGCTCTGGCAGCACATATATCTGAAAGTGGATATGACACCTAGGGAAGGGAGTGTGGTGGTGAATGGCAACTGCCCGAAGCAGCAGCACAGCTCTTCCACTGCCAAAACAACTCCACCTGCCTCATGAACTTCACATACCATCAGCTGTCCTGGTAGCTATCTAGGAAACCCTGTTGGGTCACTTCGGGTCCCATGCCCATTGAGCCCAGTGGGATGGAATCAAGCAGCTTCAGCACCCACACAAAACGAACATGGAGCTCCTCACTCAAGGCGCTCAAAACTCCACAACCAAAGACAAGTTCAGTGCCGAAGCCATTTCCCGCTGCCATGGAAACCAAGTGCTCTGGCAGCACATATGTCTGAAAGTGGATATGACACCTAGGGAAGGGGGTGTGGTGGTGAATGGCAACTGCCCGAAGCAGCAGCACAGCTCTTCCAGTGCCAAAACAACTCCACCTGCCTCATGAACTTCACATACCATCAGCTGTCCTGGCAGCTATCTAGGAAACCCTGTTGGGTCACTTCCGGTCCCATGCCCATTGAGCCCAGTGGGATGGAATCAAGCAGCTTCAGCACCAGCACAAAACTAACATGGAGCTCCTCACTCAAGGCGCTCCAAACTCCACGGCCAAAGACAAGTTCAGTGAACAAGCCATTTCCCACTGCCATGGAAACTAAAAGCTCTGGCAGCACATATGTCTGAAAGTGGATATGACACCTAGGGAAGGGAGTGTGCTGGTGAATGGCAACTGCCCGAAGCAGCAGCACAGCTCTTCCACTGCCAAAACAACTCCACCTGCCTCATGAACTTCACATACCATCAGCTGTCCTGGCAGCTATCTAGGAAATCCTGTTGGGTCACTTCCGGTCCCATGCCCATTGAGCCCAGAGGGATGGAATCAAGCAGCTTGAGCACACACACAAAACGAACATGGAGCTCCTCACTCAAGGTGCTCAAAACTTCACAGCCAAAGACAAGTTCAGTGCCCAAGCCATTTCCCGCTGCCATGGAAACCAAGTGCTCTGGCAGCACATATGTCTGAAAGTGGATATGACACCTAGGGAAGGGAGTGTGCTGGTGAATGGCAACTGCCCGAAGCAGCAGCACAGCTCTTCCAGTGCCAAAACAACTCCACCTGCCTCATGAACTTCACATACCATCAGCTGTCCTGACAGCTATCTAGGAAACCCTGTTGGGTCACTTCTGGTCCCATGCCCATTGAGCCCAGTGGGATGGAATCAAGAAGCTTGAGCACCCACACAAAACGAACATGGAGCTCCTCACTCAAGGCGCTCAAAACTCCACGGCCAAAGACAAGTTCAGTGCCCAAGCCATTTCCCGCTGCCATGGAAACCAAGTGCTCTGGCAGCACATATGTCTGAAAGTGGATATGACACCTAGGGAAGGGAGTGTGCTGGTGAATGGCAACTGAACAAAGCAGCAGCAGTACAGCTCTTCCACTGCCAAAACAACTCCACCTGCCTCATGAACTTCACATACCATCAGCTGTCCTGGCAGCTATCTAGGAAACCCTGTTGGGTCACTTCCGGTCCCATGCCCATTGAGCCCAGTGGGATGGAATCAAGCAGCTTCAGCACCCACACAAAACGAACATGGAGCTCCTCACTCAAGGCGCTCAAAACTCCACGGCCAAAGACAAGTTCAGTGCCCAAGCCATTTCCCGCTGCCATGGAAACCAAGTGCTCTGGCAGCACATATGTCTGAAAGTGGATATGACACCTAGGGAAGGGAGTGTGCTGGTGAATGGCAACTGCCCGAAGCAGCAGCACAGCTCTTCCACTGCCAAAACAACTCCACCTGCCTCATGACCTTCACATACCATCAGCTGTCCTGGCAGCTATCTAGGAAACCCTGTTGGGTCACTTCCGGTCCCATGCCCATTGAGCCCAGTGGGATGGAATCAAGCAGCTTGAGCACACACACAAAACGAACATGGAGCTCCTCACTCAAGGCGCTCAAAACTCCACGGCCAAAGACAAGTTCAGTGCCCAAGCCATTTCCCGCTGCCATGGAAACCAAGTGCTCTGGCAGCACATATGTCTGAAAGTGGATATGACACCTAGGGAAGGGAGTGTGCTGGTGAATGGCTACTGCCCGAAGCAGCAGCACAGCTCTTCCAGTGCCTAAACAACTCCACCTGCCTCATGAACTTCACATACCATCAGCTGTCCTGGCAGCTATCTAGGAAACCCTGTTGGGTCACTTCCGGTCCCATGCCCATTGAGCCCAGTGGGATGGATTCAAGCAGCTTGAGCACACACACAAAACGAACATGGAGCTCCTCACTCAAGGCGCTCAAAACTCCACGGCCAAAGACAAGTTCAGTGCCCAAGCCATTTCCCGCTGCCATGGAAACCAAGTGCTCTGGCAGCACATATCTCTGAAAGTGGATATGACACCTAGGGAAGGGAGTGTGCTGGTGAATGGCAACTGCCCGAAGCAGCAGCACAGCTCTTCCACTGCCAAAACAACTCCACCTGCCTCATGAACTTCACATACCATCAGCTGTCCTGGCAGCTATCTAGGAAACCCTGTTGGGTCACTTCCGGTCCCATGCCCATTGAGCCCAGTGGGATGGAATCAAGCAGCTTGAGCACCCACACATATCTAATATGGAGCTCCTCACTCAAGGCGCTCAAAACTCCACGGCCAAAGACAAGTTCAGTGAACAAGCCATTTCCCGCTGCCATGGAAACCAAGTGCTCTGGCAGCACATATGTCTGAAAGTGGATATGACACCTAGGGAAGGGAGTGTGCTGGTGAATGGCAACTGCCCGAAGCAGCAGCACAGCTCTTCCACTGCCAAAACAACTCCACCTGCCTCATGAACTTCACATACCATCAGCTGTCCTGGCAGCTATCTAGGAAACCCTGTTGGGTCACTTCCGGTCCCATGCCCATTGAGCCCAGTGGGATGGAATCAAGCAGCTTCAGCACCCACACAAAACGAACATGGAGCTCCTCACTCAAGGCGCTCCAAACTCCACGGCCAAAGACAAGTTCAGTGCCCAAGCCATTTCCCGCTGCCATGGAAACCAAGTGCTCTGGCAGCACATATGTCTGAAAGTGGATATGACACCTAGGGAAGGGAGTGTGCTGGTGAATGGCAACTGCCCGAAGCAGCAGCACAGCTCTTCCAGTGCCAAAACAACTCCACCTGCCTCATGAACTTCACATACCATCAGCTGTCCTGGCAGCTATCTAGGAAACCCTGTTGGGTCACTTTGGGTCCCATGCCCATTGAGCCCAGTGGGATAGAATCAAGCAGCTTCAGCACCCACACAAAACGAACATGGAGCTCCTCACTCAAGGTGCTCAAAACTTCACAGCCAAAGACAAGTTCAGTGCCCAAGCCATTTCCCGCTGCCATGGAAACCAAGTGCTCTGGCAGCACATATGTCTGAAAGTGGATATGACACCTAGGGAAGGGAGTGTGTTGGTGAATGGCAACTGCCCGAAGCAGCAGCACAGCTCTTCCACTGCCAAAACAACTCCACCTGCCTCATGAACTTCACATACCATCAGCTGTCCTGGCAGCTATCTAGGAAACCCTGTTGGGTCACTTCCGGTCCCATGCCCATTGAGCCCAGTGGGATGGAATCAAGCAGCTTCAGCACCCACACAAAACGAACATGGAGCTCCTCACTCAAGGCACTCAAAACTCCACAGCCAAAGACAAGTTCAGTGCCCAAGCCATTTCCCGCTGCCATGGAAACCAAGTGCTCTGGCAGCACATATCTCTGAAAGTGGATATGACACCTAGGGAAGGGAGTGTGTTGGTGAATGGCAACTGCCCGAAGTAGCAGCACAGCTCTTCCACTGCCAGTGCCAAAACAACTCCACCTGCCTCATGAACTTCACATACCATCAGCTGTTCTGGCAGCTATCTAGGAAACCCTGTTGGGTCACTTCCGGTCCCATGCCCATTGAGCCCAGTGGGATGGAATTAAGAAGCTTCAGCACCCACACAAAACGAACATGGAGCTCCTCACGCAAGGCACTCAAAACTCCACAGCCAAAGACAAGTTCAGTGCCCAAGCCATTTCCCGCTGTCAGGGAAACCAAGTGCTCTGGCAGCACATATGTCTGAAAATGGATATGACACCTAGGGAAGGGAGTGTGGTGGTGAATGGCAACTGCCCGAAGCAGCAGCACAGCTCTTCCACTGCCAAAACAACTCCACCTGCCTCATGAACTTCACATACCATCAGCTGTCCTGGCAGCTATCTAGGAAACCCTGTTGGGTCACTTCCGGTCCCATGCCCATTGAGCCCAGTGGGATGGAATCAAGCAGCTTCAGCACCCACACAAAACGAACATGGAGCTCCTCACTCAAGGCGCTCAAAATTCCACAGCCAAAGACAAGTTCAGTGCCCAAGCCATTTCCCGCTGCCATGGAAACCAAGTGCTCTGGCAGCACATATATCTGAAAGTGGATATGACACCTAGGGAAGGGAGTGTGCTGGTGAATGGCAACTGCCCGAAGCAGCAGCACAGCTCTTCCACTGCCAAAACAACTCCACCTGCCTCATGAACTTCACATACCATCAGCTGTCCTGGCAGCTATCTAGGAAACCCTGTTGGGTCACTTCCGGTCCCATGCCCATTGAGCCCAATGGGATGGAATCAAGCAGATTCGGAACACACACAAAACGAACATGGAGCTCCTCACTCAAGGCGCTCAAAACTCCACGGCCAAAGACAAGTTCAGTGCCCAAGCCATTTCCCGCTGCCATGGAAACCAAGTGCTCTGGCAGCACATATGTCTGAAAGTGGATATGACACCTAGGGAAGGGAGTGTGTTGGTGAATGGCAACTGCCCGAAGCAGCAGCACAGCTCTTCCACTGCCAAAACAACTCCACCTGCCTCATGAACTTCACATACCATCAGCTGTCCTGGCAGCTATCTAGGAAACCCTGTTGGGTCACTTCCGGTCCCATGCCCATTGAGCCCAGTGGGATGGAATCAAGCAGCTTGAGCACACACACAAAACGAACATGGAGCTCCTCACTCAAGGCGCTCAAAACTCCACGGCCAAAGACAAGTTCAGTGCCCAAGCCATTTCCCGCTGCCATGGAAACCAAGTGCTCTGGCAGCACATATGTCTGAAAGTGGATATGACACCTAGGGAAGGGAGTGTGCTGGTGAATGGCAACTGCCCGAAGCAGCAGCACAGCTCTTGCAGTGCCAAAACAACTCCACCTGCCTCATGAACTTCACATACCATCAGCTGTCCTGGCAGCTAACTAGGAAACCCTGTTGGGTCACTTCCGGTCCCATGCCCATTGAGCCCAGTGGGATGGAATCAAGCAGCTTGAGCACCCACACAAAACGAACATGGAGCTCCTCACTCAAGGCGCTCCAAACTCCACGGCCAAAGACAAGTTCAGTGCCCAAGCCATTTCCCGCTGCCATGGAAACCAAGTGCTCTGGCAGCACATATGTCTGAAAGTGGATATGACACCTAGGGAAGGGAGTGTGCTGGTGAATGGCAACTGCCCGAAGCAGCAGCACAGCTCTTCCACTGACAAAACAACTCCACCTGCCTCATGAACTTCAAATACCATCAGCTGTCCTGGCAGCTATCTAGGAAACCCTGTTGGGTCACTTCCGGTCCCATGCCAATTGAGCCCAGTGCGATGGAATCAAGCAGCTTCAGCACCCACACAAAACGAACATGGAGCTCCTCACTCAAGGCGCTAAAACATCCACGGCCAAAGACAAGTTCAGTGCCCAAGCCATTTCCCGCTGCCATGAAAACCAAGTGCTCTGGCAGCACATATGTCTGAAAGTGGATATGACACCTAGGGAAGGGAGTGTGCTGGTGAATGGCAACTGCCCGAAGCAGCAGCACAGCTCTTCCACTGCCAAAACAACTCCACCTGCCTCATGAACTTCACATACCATCAGCTGTCCTGGCAGCTATCTAGGAAACCCTGTTGGGTCACTTCCGGTCCCATGACCATTGAGCCAACTGGGATGGAATCAAGCAGCTTCAGCACCCACACAAAACGAACATGGAGCTCCTCACTCAAGGCGCTCAAAACTCCACAGCCAAAGATAAGTTCAGTGCCCAAGCCATTTCCCACTGCCATGGAAACCAAGTGCTCTGGCAGCACATATGTCTGAAAGTGGATATGACACCTAGGGAAGGGAGTGTGTTGGTGAATGGCAACTGCCCGAAGCAGCAGCACAGCTCTTCCACTGCCAAAACAACTCCACCTGCCTCATGAACTTCACATACCATCAGCTGTCCTGGCAGCTATCTAGGAAACCCTATTGGGTCACTTCCGGTCCCATGCCCATTGAGCACAGTAGGATGGAATCAAGCAGCTTGAGCACCCACACAAAACGAACATGGAGCTCCTCATTCAAGGCACTCAAAACTCCACAGCCAAAGACAAGTTCAGTGTCCAAGCCATTTCCCGCTGCAATGGAAACCAAGTGCTCTGGCAGCACATATGTCTGAAAGTGGATATGACACCTAGGGAAGGGAGTGTGCTGGTGAATGGCAACTGCCCGAAGCAGCAGCACAGCTCTTCCAGTGCCAAAACAACTCCACCTGCCTCATGACCTTCACATACCATCAGCTGTCCTGGCAGCTATCTAGGAAACCCTGTTGGGTCACTTCCGGTCCCATGCCCATTGAGCCCAGGGGGATGGAATCAAGCAGCTTCAGCACCCACACAAAACGAACATGGAGCTCCTCACTCAAGGCGCTCAAAATTCCACAGCCAAAGACAAGTTCAGCGCCCAAGACATTTCCCGCTGCCATGGAAACCAAGTGCTCTGGCAGCACATATATCTGAAAGTGGATATGACACCTAGGGAAGGGAGTGTGCTGGTGAATGGCAACTGCCCGAAGCAGCAGCACAGCTCTTCCAGTGCCAAAACAACTCCACCTGCCTCATGAACTTCACATACCATCAGCTGTCCTGGCAGCTATCTAGGAAACCCTGTTGGGTCACTTCCGGTCCCATGCCCATTGAGCCCAGTGGGATGGAATCAAGGAGTTTGAGCACCCACACAAAACGAACATGGAGCTCCTCACTCAAGGTGCTCAAAACTTCACGGCCAAAGACAAGTTCAGTGCCCAACGCATATCCCGCTGCCATGGAAACCAAGTGCTCTGGCAGCACATATGTCTGAAAGTGGATATGACACCTAGGGAAGGGAGTGTGTTGGTGAATGGCAACTGCCCGAAGCAGCAGCACAGCTCTTCCAGTGCCAAAACAACTCCACCTGCCTCATGAACTTCACATACCATCAGCTGTCCTGGCAGCTATCTAGGAAACCCTGTTGGCTCACTTACGGTCCCGTGCCCATTGAGCCCAGTCGGATGGAATCAAGCAGCTTCAGCACCCACACAAAACGAACATGGAGCTCCTCACTCAAGGCGCTCAAAGTCCACGAACAAAGACAAGTTCAGTGCCGAAGCCATTTCCCGCTGCCATGGAAACCAAGTGCTCTGGCAGCACATATGTCTGAAAGTGGATATGACACCTAGGGAAGGGAGTGTGTTGGTGAATGGCAACTGCCCGAAGCAGCAGCACAGCTCTTCCACTGCCAAAACAACTCCACCTGCCTCATGAACTTCACATACCATCAGCTGTCCTGGCAGCTATCTAGGAAACCCTGTTGGGTCACTTCCGGTCACATGCCCATTGAGCCCAGTGGGATGGAATCAAGTAGCTTGAGCACCCACACATATCTAATATGGAGCTCCTCACTCAAGGCGCTCAAAACTCCACGGCCAAAGACAAGTTCAGTGCCCAAGCCATTTCCCGCTGCCATGGAAACCAAGTGCTCTGGCAGCACATATGTCTGAAAGTGGATATGACACCTAGGGAAGGGAGTGTGGTGGTGAATGGCAACTGCCCGAAGCAGCAGCACAGCTCTTCCCCTTCCCCTGCCAAAACAACTCCACCTGCCTCATGAACTTCACATACCATCAGCTGTCCTGGCAGCTATCTAGGGAACCCTGTTGGGTCCCTTCCGGTCCCATGCTCATTGAGCCCAGTGGGATGGAATCAAGCAGCTTGAGCACCCACACAAAACGAACAAGGAGTTCCTCACTCAATGCGCTCAAAACTCCACAGCTAAAGACAAGTTCAGTGAACAAGCCATTTCCCACTAGCCATGGAAACCAAGTGGTCTGGCAGCACATATGTCTGAAAGTGGATATGACACCTAGGGAAGGGAGTGTGCTGGTGAATGGCAACTGAACAAAGCAGCAGCAGCACACCTCTTCCACTGCCAAAACAACTCCACCTGCCTCATGAACTTCACATACCATCAGCTGTCCTGGCAGCTATCTAGGAAACCCTGTTGGGTTACTTCCGGTCCCATGCCCATTGAGCCCAGTGGGATGGAATCAAGCAGCTTCAGCACACACACAAAACGAACATGGAGCTCCTCACTCAAGGCGCTCAAAACTCCACAGCCAAAGACAAGTTCAGTGCCCAAGCCATTTCCCGCTGCCATGGAAACCAAGTGCTCTGGCAGCACATATGTCTGAAAGTGGATATGACACCTAGGGAAGGGAGTGTGCTGGTGAATGGCAACTGCCTGAAGCAGCAGCACAGCTCTTCCAGTGCCAAAACAACTCCACCTGCCTCATGAACTTCACATACCATCAGCTCTCCTGGCAGCTATCTAGGAAACCCTGTTGGGTCACTTCCGGTCACATGCCCATTGAGCCCAGAGGGATGGAATCAAGCAGCTTCAGCACCCACACAAATCTAGCATGGAGCTCCTCACTCAAGGCGCTCAAAACTCCATGGCCAAAGACAATTTCAGTGCCCAAGCCATTTCCCGCTGCCATGGAAACCAAGTGCTCTGGCAGCACATATATCTGAAAGTGGATATGACACCTAGGGAAGGGAGTGTGCTGGTGAATGGCAACTGCCCGAAGCAGCAGCACAGCTCTTCCAGTGCCAAAACAACTCCACCTGCCTCATGAACTTCACATACCATCAGCTGTCCTGGCAGCTATCTAGGAAACCCTGTTGGGTCACTTCCGGTCCCATGCCCATTGAGCCCAGTGGGATGGAATCAAGGAGTTTGAGCACCCACACAAAACGAACATGGAGCTCCTCACTCAAGGTGCTCAAAACTTCACGGCCAAAGACAAGTTCAGTGCCCAACGCATATCCCGCTGCCATGGAAACCAAGTGGTCTGGCAGCACATATGTCTGAAAGTGGATATGACACCTAGGGAAGGGAGTGTGTTGGTGAATGGCAACTGCCCGAAGCAGCAGCACAGCTCTTCCAGTGCCAAAACAACTCCACCTGCCTCATGAACTTCACATACCATCAGCTGTCCTGGCAGCTATCTAGGAAACCCTGTTGGCTCACTTCCGGTCACGTGCCCATTGAGCCCAGTCGGATGGAATCAAGCAACTTCAGCACCCACACAAAACGAACATGGAGCTCCTCACTCAAGGCGCTCAAAGTCCACGAACAAAGACAAGTTCAGTGCCGAAGCCATTTCCCGCTGCCATGGAAACCAAGTGCTCTGGCAGCACATATGTCTGAAAGTGGATATGACACCTAGGGAAGGGAGTGTGTTGGTGAATGGCAACTGCCCGAAGCAGCAGCACAGCTCTTCCACTGCCAAAACAACTCCACCTGCCTCATGAACTTCACATACCATCAGCTGTCCTGGCAGCTATCTAGGAAACCCTGTTGGGTCACTTCCGGTCACATGCCCATTGAGCCCAGTGGGATGGAATCAAGTAGCTTGAGCACCCACACATATCTAATATGGAGCTCCTCACTCAAGGCGCTCAAAACTCCACGGCCAAAGACAAGTTCAGTGCCCAAGCCATTTCCCGCTGCCATGGAAACCAAGTGCTCTGGCAGCACATATGTCTGAAAGTGGATATGACACCTAGGGAAGGGAGTGTGCTGGTGAATGGCAACTTCCCGAAGCAGCAGCACAGCTCTTCCCCTTCCACTGCCAAAACAACTCCACCTGCCTCATGAACTTCACATACCATCAGCTGTCCTGGCAGCTATCTAGGAAACCCTGTTGGGTCCCTTCCGGTCCCATGCTCATTGAGCCCAGTGGGATGGAATCAAGCAGCTTGAGCACCCACACAAAACGAACAAGGAGTTCCTCACTCAATGCGCTCAAAACTCCACAGCTAAAGACAAGTTCAGTGAACAAGCCATTTCCCACTAGCCATGGAAACCAAGTGGTCTGGCAGCACATATGTCTGAAAGTGGATATGACACCTAGGGAAGGGAGTGTGCTGGTGAATGGCAACTGAACAAAGCAGCAGCAGCACACCTCTTCCACTGCCAAAACAACTCCACCTGCCTCATGAACTTCACATACCATCAGCTGTCCTGGCAGCTATCTAGGAAACCCTGTTGGGTTACTTCCGGTCCCATGCCCATTGAGCCCAGTGGGATGGAATCAAGCAGCTTCAGCACACACACAAAACGAACATGGAGCTCCTCACTCAAGGCGCTCCAAACTCCACAGCCAAAGACAAGTTCAGTGCCCAAGCCATTTCCCGCTGCCATGGAAACCAAGTGCTCTGGCAGCACATATGTCTGAAAGTGGATATGACACCTAGGGAAGGGAGTGTGCTGGTGAATGGCAACTGCCCGAAGCAGCAGCACAGCTCTTCCACTGCCAAAACAACTCCACCTGCCTCATGAACTTCACATACCATCAGCTGTCCTGGCAGCTATCTAGGAAACCCTGTTGGGTCACTTCCGGTCCCATGCCCATTGAGCCCAGAGGGATGGAATCAAGCAGCTTGAGCACCCACACAAATCTAGCATGGAGCTCCTCACTCAAGGCGCTCAAAACTCCATGGCCAAAGACAAGTTCAGTGCCCAAGCCATTTCTCGCTGCCATGGAAACCAAGTGCTCTGGCAGCACATATGTCTGAATGTGGATATGACACCTAGGGAAGGGAATGTGCTGGTGAATGGCAACTGCCTGAAGCAGCAGCACAGCTCTTCCACTGCCAAAACAACTCCACCTGCCTCATGAACTTCACATACCATCAGCTGTCCTGGCAGCTATCTAGGAAACCCTGTTGGGTCACTTCCGGTCCCATGCCCATTGAGCCCAGTCGGATGGAATCAAGCAGCTTCAGCACCCACACAAAACTAACCTGGAGCTCCTCACTCAAGGCGCTCAAAATTCCATGGCCAAAGACAATTTCAGTGCCCAAGCCATTTCTCGCTGCCATGGAAACCAAGTGCTCTGGCAGCACATATGTCTGAAAGTGGATATGACACCTAGGGAAGGGAGTGTGTTGGTGAATGGCAACTGCCCGAAGCAGCAGCACAGCTCTTCCACTGCCAAAACAACTCCACCTGCCTCATGACCTTCACATACCATCAGCTGTTCTGGCAGCTATCTAGGAAACCCTGTTGGGTCACTTCGGGTCCCATGCCCATTGAGCCCAGTGGGATGGAATTAAGAAGCTTCAGCACCCACACAAAACGAACATGGAGCTCCTCACGCAAGGCGCTCAAAACTCCACAGCCAAAGACAAGTTCAGTGCCCAAGCCATTTCCCGCTGCCATGGAAACCAAGTGCTCTGGCAGCACATATGACTGAAAGTGGATATGACACCTAGGGAAGGGAGTGTGCTGGTGAATGACAACTGCCCGAAGCAGCAGCACAGCTCTTCCACTGCCAAAACAACTCCACCTGCCTCATGAACTTCACATACCATCAGCTGTCCTGGCAGCTATGTAGGAAACCCTGTTGGGTCACTTCCGGTCCCATGCCCAATGAGCCCAGAGGGATGGAATCAAGCAGCTTCAGCACCCACACAAAACGAACATGGAGCTCCTCACTCAAGGCGCTCAAAACTCCATGGCCAAAGACAAGTTCAGTGCCCAAGCCATTTCCCGCTGCCATGGAAACCAAGTGCTCTGGCAGCACATATGTCTGAAAGTGGATATGACACCTAGGGAAGGGAGTGTGGTGGTGAATGGCAACTGCCCGAAGCAGCAGCACAGCTCTTCCACTGCCAAAACAACTCCACCTGCCTCATGAACTTCACATACCATCAGCTGTCCTGGCAGCTATCTAGGAAACCCTGTTTTGTCTCTTCAGGTCCCATGCCCATTGAGCCCAGTGGGATGGAATCAAGCAGCTTCAGCACCCACACAAAACGAACATGGAGCTCCTCACTCAAGGCGCTCAAAACTCCACGGCCAAAGACAAGTTCAGTGCCCAAGCCATTTCCCGCTGCCATGGAAACCAAGTGCTCTGGCAGCACGTATCTCTGAAAGTGGATATGACACATAGGGAAGGGAGTGTGTTGGTGAATGGCAACTGCCCGAAGCAGCAGCACAACTCTTCCACTGCCAGTGCCAAAACAACTCCACCTGCCTCATGAACTTCACATACCATCAGCTGTCCTGGCAGCTATCTAGGAAACCCTGTTGGGTCACTTCCGGTCCCATGCCAATTGAGCCCAGTGCGATGGAATCAAGCAGCTTCAGCACCCACACAAAACGAACATGGAGCTCCTAACTCAAGGCGCTAAATCATCCACGGCCAAAGACAAGTTCAGTGCCCAAGCCATTTCCCGCTGCCATGGAAACCAAGTGCTCTGGCAGCACATATGTCTGAAAGTGGATATGACACCTAGGGAAGGGAGTGTGCTGTTGAATGGCAACTGCGCGAAGCAGCAGCACAGCTCTTCCACTGCCAAAACAACTCCACCTGCCTCATGAACTTCACATACCATCAGCTGTCCTGGCAGCTATCTAGGAAACCCTGTTGGGTCACTTCCGGTCCCATGCCCATTGAGCCCAGAGGGATGGAATCAAGCAGCTTCAGCACCCACACAAAACGAACATGGAGCTCCTCACTCAAGGCGCTCAAAACTCCATGGCCAAAGACAAGTTCAGTGCCCAAGCCATTTCCCGCTGCCATGAAAACCAAGTGCTCTGGCAGCACATATGTCTGAAAGTGGATATGACACCTAGGGAAGGGAGTGTGCTGGTGAATGGCAACTGCCCGAAGCAGCAGCACAGCTCTTCCACTGCCAAAACAACTCCACCTGCCTCATGAACTTCACATACCATCAGCTGTCCTGGCAGCTATCTAGGAAACCCTGTTGGGTCACTTCCGGTCCCATGCCCATTGAGCCCACTGGGATGGAATCAAGCAGCTTCAGCACACACACAAAACGAACATGGAGCTCCTCACTCAAGGCGCTCAAAACTCCACAGCCAAAGATAAGTTCAGTGCCCAAGCCATTTCCCACTGCCATGGAAACCAAGTGCTCTGGCAGCACATATGTCTGAAAGTGGATATGACCCATAGGGAAGGGAGTGTGTTGGTGAATGGCAACTGCCCGAAGCAGCAGCACAGCTCTTCCAGTGCCAAAACAACTCCACCTGCCTCATGAACTTCACATACCATCAGCTGTCCTGGCAGCTATCTAGGAAACCCTGTTGGGTCACTTCCGGTCCCATGCCCATTGAGCACAGTAGGATGGAATCAAGCAGCTTGAGCACCCACACAAAACGAACATGGAGCTCCTCACTCAAGGCACTCAAAACTCCACAGCCAAAGACAAGTTCAGTGTCCAAGTCATTTCCCGCTGCCATGGAAACCAAGTGCTCTGGCAGCACATATGTCTAAAAGTGGATATGACACCTAGGGAAGGGAGTGTGCTGGTGAATGGCAACTGCCCGAAGCAGCAGCACAGCTCTTCCACTGCCAAAACAACTCCACCTGCCTCATGACCTTCACATACCATCAGCTCTCCTGGCAGCTATCTAGGAAACCCTGTTGGGTCACTTCCGGTCCCATGCCCATTGAGCCCAGTGGGATGGAATCAAGCAGCTTCAGCACCCACACAAAACGAACATGGAGCTCCTCACTCAAGGCGCTCGAAATTCCACAGCCAAAGACAAGTTCAGCGCCCAAGACATTTCCCGCTGCCATGGAAACCAAGTGCTCTGGCAGCACATATGTCTGAAAGTGGATATGACACCTAGGGAAGGGAGTGTGCTGGTGAATGGCAACTGAACAAAGCAGCAGCAGCACACCTCTTCCACTGCCAAAACAACTCCACCTGCCTCATGAACTTCACATACCATCAGCTGTCCTGGCAGCTATCTAGGAAACCCTGTTGGGTTACTTCCAGTCCCATGCCCATTGAGCCCAGTGGGATGGAATCAAGCAGCTTCAGCACACACACAAAACGAACATGGAGCTCCTCACTCAAGGCGCTCCAAACTCCACAGCCAAAGACAAGTTCAGTGCCCAAGCCATTTCCCGCTGCCATGGAAACCAAGTGCTCTGGCAGCACATATGTCTGAAAGTGGATATGACACCTAGGGAAGGGAGTGTGCTGGTGAATGGCAACTGCCCGAAGCAGCAGCACAGCTCTTCCACTGCCAAAACAACTCCACCTGCCTCATGAACTTCACATACCATCAGCTGTCCTGGCAGCTATCTAGGAAACCCTGTTGGGTCACTTCCGGTCCCATGCCCATTGAGCCCAGTAGGATGGAATCAAGCAGCTTCAGCACCCACACAAAACGAACATGGAGCTCCTCACTCAAGACGCTCAAAACTCCACAGCCAAAGACAAGTTCAGTGCCCAAGCCATTTCCCGCTGCCATGGAAACCAAGTGCTCTGGCAGCACATATGTCTGAAAGTGGATATGACACCTAGGGAAGGGAGTGTGTTGGTGAATGGCAACTGCCCGAAGCAGCAGCACAGCTCTTCCACTGCCAAAACAACTCCACCTGCCTCATGAACTTCACATACCATCAGCTGTCCTGGCAGCTATCTAGGAAACCCTGTTGGGTCACTTCCGGTCCCATGCCCATTGAGCCCAGTGGGATGGAATCAAGCAGCTTCAGCACCCACACAAAACGAACATGGAGCTCCTCACTCAAGGCACTCAAAACTCCACAGCCAAAGACAAGTTCAGTGCCCAAGCCATTTCCCGCTGCCATGGAAACCAAGTGCTCTGGCAGCACATATGTCTGAATGTGGATATGACACCTAGGGAAGGGAATGTGCTGGTGAATGGCAACTGCCTGAAGCAGCAGCACAGCTCTTCCACTGCCAAAACAACTCCACCTGCCTCATGAACTTCACATACCATCAGCTGTCCTGGCAGCTATCTAGGAAACCCTGTTGGGTCACTTCCGGTCCCATGCCCATTGAGCCCAGTGGGATGGAATCAAGCAGCTTCAGCACCCACACAAAACTAACATGGAGCTCCTCACGCAAGGCGCTCAAAACTCCACGGCCAAAGACAATTTCAGTGCCCAAGCCATTTCTCGCTGCAATGGAAACCAAGTGCTCTGGCAGCACATATGTCTGAAAGTGGATATGACACCTAGGGAAGGGAGTGTGTTGGTGAATGGCAACTGCCTGAAGCAGCAGCACAGCTCTTCCAGTGCCAAAACAACTCCACCTGCCTCATGAACTTCACATACCATCAGCTGTCCTGGCAGCTATCTAGGAAACCCTGTTGGGTCTCTTCCGGTCCCATGCCCATTGAGCCCAGTGGGATGGAATCAAGCAGCTTCAGCACCCACACAAAACGAACATGGAGCTCCTCACTCAAGGCGCTCAAAACTCCACAGCGAAAGACAAGTTCAGTGCCCAAGCCATTTCCCGCTGCCATGGAAACCAAGTGCTCTGGCAGCACATATGTCTGAAAGTGGATATGACACCTAGGGAAGGGAGTGTGTATGTGAATGGCAACTGCCCGAAGCAGCAGCACAGCTCTTCCACTGCCAAAACAACTCCACCTGCCTCATGAACTTCACATACCATCAGCTGTCCTGGCAGCTATCTAGGAAACCCTGTTGGGTCACTTCCTGTCCCATGCCCATTGAGCCCAGTGGGATGGAATCAAGCAGCTTCAGCACCAACACAAATCTAACATGGAGCTCCTCACTCAAGGTGCTCAAAACTCCACAGCCAAAGACAAGTTCAGTGCCCAAGCCATTTCCCGCTGCCATGGAAACCAAGTGCTCTGGCAGCACATATGTCTGAAAGTGGATATGACACCTAGGGAAGGGAGTGTGTTGGTGAATGGCAACTGCCCGAAGCAGCAGCACAGCTCTTCCACTGCCAAAACAACTCCACCTGCCTCATGAACTTCACATACCATCAGCTGTCCTGGCAGCTATCTAGGAAACCCTGTTGGGTCACTTCCGGTCCCATGCCCATTGAGCCCAGTGGGATGGAATCAAGCAGCTTGAGCACCCACACAAAACGAACAAGGAGATCCTCACTCAAGGTGCTCAAAACTCCACGGCCAAGGACAACTTCAGTGCCCAAGCCATTTCTCGCTGCCATGGAAACCAAGTGCTCTGGCAGCACATATGTCTGAAAGTGGATATGACACCTAGGGAAGGGAGTGTGTATGTGCATGGCAACTGCCCGAAGCAGCAGCACAGCTCTTCCACTGCCAAAACAACTCCACCTGCCTCATGAACTTCACATACCATCAGCTGTCCTGGCAGCTATCTAGGAAACCCTGTTGGGTCACTTCCGGTCCCATGCCCATTGAGCCCAGTGGGATGGAATCAAGCAGCTTCAGCACCAACACAAATCTAACATGGAGCTCCTCACTCAAGGTGCTCAAAACTCCACAGCCAAAGACAAGTTCAGTGCCCAAGCCATTTCCCGCTGCCATGGAAACCAAGTGCTCTGGCAGCACATATGTCTGAAAGTGGATATGACACCTAGGGAAGGGAGTGTGTTGGTGAATGGCAACTGCCCGAAGCAGCAGCACAGCTCTTCCACTGCCAAAACAACTCCACCTGCCTCATGAACTTCACATACCATCAGCTGTCCTGGCAGCTATTTGGAGAGCCTGTTGGGTCACTTCCGGTCCCATGCCCTTTGAGCACATTATGATATAATCAAGCAGCTTCAGCACCCACACAAAACTAACATGGAGCTCCTTACTCAAGGCGCTCAAAACTCCACAGCCAAAGACAAGTTCAGTGCCCAAGCCATTTCCCGCTGCCATGGAAACCAAGTGCTCTGGCAGCACATATGTCTGAAAGTGGATATGACACCTAGGGAAGGGAGTGTGCTGGTGAATGGCAACTGCCCGAAGCAGCAGCACAGCTCTTCCAGTGCCAAAACAACTCCACCTGCCTCATGAACTTCACATACCATCAGCTGTCCTGGCAGCTATCTAGGAAACCCTGTTGGGTCACTTCCGGTCCCATGCCCATTGAGCCCAGTGGGATGGAATCAAGCAGCTTCAGCACCCACACAAAACGAACATGGAGCTCCTCACTCAAGACGCTCAAAACTCCATGGCCAAAGACAAGTTCAGTGCCCAAGCCATTTCCCGCTGCCATGGAAACCAAGTGCTCTGGCAGCACATATGTCTGAAAGTGGATATGACACCTAGGGAAGGGAGTGTGCTGGTGAATGGCAACTGAACAAAGCAGCAGCAGCACAGCTCTTCCACTGCCAAAACAACTCCACCTGCCTCATGAACTTCACATACCATCAGCTGTCCTGGCAGCTATCTAGGAAACCCTGTTGGGTCACTTCGGGTCCCATGCCCATTGAGCCCAGTGGGATGGAATCAAGCAGCTTCATCACCCACACAAAACGAACATGGAGCTCCTCACTCAAGGCGCTCAAAACTCCACAGCCAAAGACAAGTTCAGTGCCCAAGCCATTTCCCGCTGCCATGGAAATCAAGTGCTCTGGCAGCACATATGTCTGAAAGTGGATATGACACCTAGGGAAGGGAGTGTGGTGGTGAATGGCAACTGCCCGAAGCAGCAGCACAGCTCTTCCAGTGCCAAAACAACTCCACCTGCCTCATGAACTTCACATACCATCAGCTGTCCTGGCAGCTATCTAGGAAACCCTGTTGGGTCACTTCCGGTCCCATGCTCATTGAGCCCAGTGGGATGGAATCAAGCAGCTTCAGCACCCACACAAAACGAACAAGGAGCTCCTCACTCAAGGTGCTCAAAACTCCACGGCCAAGGACAAGTTCAGTGCCCAAACCATTTCTCGCTGCCATGGAAACCAAGTGCTCTGGCAGCACATATGTCTGAAAGTGGATATGACACCTAGGGAAGGGAATGTGTTGGTGAATGGCAACTGCCAGAAGCAGCAGCACAGCTCCTCCAGTGCCAAAACAACTCCACCTGCCTCATGAACTTCACATACCATCAGCTGTCCTGGCAGCTATCTAGGAAACCCTGTTGGGTCACTTCCGGTCCCATGCCCATTGAGCCCAGTGGGATGGAATCAAGCAGCTTCAGCACCCACACAAAACGAACATGGAGCTCCTCACTCAAGACGCTCAAAACTCCACAGCCAAAGACAAGTTCAGTGCCCAAGCCATTTCCCGCTGCCATGGAAACCAAGTGCTCTGGCAGCACATATGTCTGAAAGTGGATATGACACCTAGGGAAGGGAGTGTGTTGGTGAATGGCAACTGCCCGAAGCAGCAGCACAGCTCTTCCACTGCCAAAACAACTCCACCTGCCTCATGAACTTCACATACCATCAGCTGTCCTGGCAGCTATTTGGAGAGCCTGTTGGGTCACTTCCGGTCCCATGCCCTTTGAGCACATTATGATAGAATCAAGCAGCTTCAGCACCCACACAAAACTAACATGGAGCTCCTTACTCAAGGCGCTCAAAACTCCACAGCCAAAGACAAGTTCAGTGCCCAAGCCATTTCCCGCTGCCATGGAAACCAAGTGCTCTGGCAGCACATATGTCTGAAAGTGGATATGACACCTAGGGAAGGGAGTGTGCTGGTGAATGGCAACTGCCCGAAGCAGCAGCACAGCTCTTCCAGTGCCAAAACAACTCCACCTGCCTCATGAACTTCACATACCATCAGCTGTCCTGGCAGCTATCTAGGAAACCCTGTTGGGTCACTTCCGGTCCCATGCCCATTGAGCCCAGTGGGATGGAATCAAGCAGCTTCAGCACCCACACAAAACGAACATGGAGCTCCTCACTCAAGACGCTCAAAACTCCATGGCCAAAGACAAGTTCAGTGCCGAAGCCATTTCCCGCTGCCATGGAAACCAAGTGCTCTGGCAGCACATATGTCTGAAAGTGGATATGACACCTAGGGAAGGGAGTGTGCTGGTGAATGGCAACTGCCCGAAGCAGCAGCACAGCTCTTCCACTGCCAAAACAACTCCACCTGCCTCATGAACTTCACATACCATCAGCTGTCCTGGCAGCTATCTAGGAAACCCTGTTGGGTCACTTCCGGTCCCATGCCCATTGAGCCCAGTGGGATGGAATCAAGCACCTTGAGCCCCCACACAAATCTAGCATGGAGCTCCTCACTCAAGGCGCTCAAAACTCCACAGCCAAAGACAATTTCAGTGCCCAAGCCATTTCCCGCTGCCATGGAAACCAAGTGCTCTGGCAGCACATATGTCTGAAAGTGGATATGACACCTAGGGAAGGGAGTGTGCTGGTGAATGGCAACTGCCTGAAGCAGCAGCACAGCTCTTCCACTGCCAAAACAACTCCACCTGCCTCATGAACTTCACATACCATCAGCTGTCCTGGCAGCTATCTAGGAAACCCTGTTGGGTCACTTCCGGTCCCATGCCCATTGAGCCCAGTGGGATGGAATCAAGCACCCTGAGCCCCCACACAAATCTAGCATGGAGCTCCTCACTCAAGGCGCTCAAAACTCCACAGCCAAAGACAATTTCAGTGCCCAAGCCATTTCCCGCTGCCATGGAAACCAAGTGGTCTGGCAGCACATATGTCTGAAAGTGGATATGACACCTAGGGAAGGGAGTGTGCTGGTGAATGGCAACTGCCTGAAGCAGCAGCACAGCTCTTCCACTGCCAAAACAACTCCACCTGCCTCATGAACTTCACATACCATCAGCTCTCCTGGCAGCTATCTAGGAAACCCTGTTGGGTCACTTCCGGTCCCATGCCCATTGAGCCCAGTGGGATGGAATCAAGCAGCTTGAGCACCCACACAAAACGAACATGGAGCTCCTCACTCAAGACGCTCAAAACTCCATGGCCAAAGACAAGTTCAGTGCCCAAGCCATTTCCCGCTGCCATGGAAACCAAGTGCTCTGGCAGCACATATGTCTGAAAGTGGATATGACACCTAGGGAAGGGAGTGTGCTGGTGAATGGCAACTGCCCGAAGCAGCAGCACAGCTCTTCCACTGCCAAAACAACTCCACCTGCCTCATGAACTTCACATACCATCAGCTGTCCTGGCAGCAATCTAGGAAACCCTGTTGGGTCACTTCCGGTCCCATGCCCATTGAGCCCAGTGGGATGGAATCAAGCAGCTTGAGCACCCACACAAATCTAGCATGGAGCTCCTCACTCAAGATGCTCAAAACTCCACAGCCAAAGACAAGTTCAGTGCCCAAGCCATTTCCCGCTGCCAGGGAAACCAAGTGCTCTGGCAGCACATATGTCTGAAAGTGGATATGACACCTAGGGAAGGGAGTGTACTGGTGAATGGCAAATGCCTGAAGCAGCAGCACAGCTCTTCCAGTGCCAAAACAACTCCACCTGCCTCATGAACTTCACATACCATCAGCTGTCCTGGCAGCTATCTAGGAAACCCTGTTGGGTCACTTCCGGTCCCATGCTCATTGAGCCCAGGGGGATGGAATCAAGCAGCTTGAGCACCCACACAAATCGAACATGGAGCTCCTCACGCAAGGCGCTCAAAACTCCACGGCCAAAGACAAGTTCAGTGCCCAAGCCATTTCCCGCTGCCATGGAAACCAAGTGCTCTGGCAGCACATATGTCTGAAAGTGGATATGACACCTAGGGAAGGGAGTGTGTTGGTGAATGGCAACTGCCCGAAGCAGCAGCACAGCTCCTCCAGCGCCAAAACAACTCCACCTGCCTCATGAACTTCACATACCATCAGCTGTCCTGGCAGCTATCTAGGAAACCCTGTTGGGTCACTTCCGGTCCCATGCCCATTGAGCCCAGTGGGATGGAATCAAGCAGCTTCAGCACCCACACAAAACGAACATGGAGCTCCTCACTCAAGGCGCTCAAAACTCCACAGCCAAAGACAAGTTCAGGGCCCAAGCCATTTCCCGCTGCCATGGGAACCATGTGCTCTGGCAGCACCTATGTCTGAAAGTGGATATGACACCTAGGGAAGGGAGTGTGTATGTGAATGGCAACTGCCCGAAGCAGCAGCACAGCTCTTCCAGTGCCAAAACAACTCCACCTGCCTCATGAACTTCACATACCATCAGCTGTCCTGGCAGCTATCTAGGAAACCCTGTTGGGTCACTTCCGGTCCCATGCCCATTGAGCCCAGTGGGATGGAATCAAGCAGCTTCAGCACCCACACAAAACGAACATGGAGCTCCTCACTCAAGACGCTCAAAACTCCATGGCCAAAGACAAGTTCAGTGCCGAAGCCATTTCCCGCTGCCATGGAAACCAAGTGCTCTGGCAGCACATATGTCTGAAAGTGGATATGACACCTAGGGAAGGGAGTGTGCTGGTGAATGGCAACTGCCCGAAGCAGCAGCACAGCTCTTCCACTGCCAAAACAACTCCACCTGCCTCATGAACTTCACATACCATCAGCTGTCCTGGCAGCAATCTAGGAAACCCTGTTGGGTCACTTCCGGTCCCATGCCCATTGAGCCCAGTGGGATGGAATCAAGCACCTTGAGCCCCCACACAAATCTAGCATGGAGCTCCTCACTCAAGACGCTCAAAACTCCACAGCCAAAGACAAGTTCAGTGCCCAAGCCATTTCCCGCTGTCAGGGAAACCAAGTGCTCTGGCAGCACATATGTCTGAAAGTGGATATGACACCTAGGGAAGGGAGTGTACTGGTGAATGGCAAATGCCTGAAGCAGCAGCACAGCTCTTCCAGTGCCAAAACAACTCCACCTGCCTCATGAACTTCACATACCATCAGCTGTCCTGGCAGCTATCTAGGAAACCCTGTTGGGTCACTTCCGGTCCCATGCCCATTGAGCCCAGTGGGATGGAATCAAGCAGCTTCAGCACCCACACAAAACGAACTTGGAGCTCCTCACTCAAGGCGCTCAAAACTCCATGGCCAAAGACAAGTTCAGTGCCGAAGCCATTTCCCGCTGCCATGGAAACCAAGTGCTCTGGCAGCACATATGTCTGAAAGTGGATATGACACCTAGGGAAGGGAGTGTGTTGGTGAATGGCAACTGCCCGAAGCAGCAGCACAGCTCTTCCACTGCCAAAACAACTCCACCTGCCTCATGAACTTCACATACCATCAGCTGTCCTGGCAGCTCTCTAGGAAACCCTGTTGGGTCACTTCCGGTCCCATGATCTTTGAGCCCATTGGGATAGAAACAAGCAGCTTCAGCACCCACACAAAACTAACATGGAGCTTTTCACTCAAGGCGCTCAAAACTCCAGGGCCAACGACAAGTTCAGTGCCCAAGCCATTTCCCGCTGCCATGGAAACCAAGTGCTCTGGCAGCACATATGTCTGAAAGTGGATATGACACCTAGGGAAGGGAGTGTGCTGGTGAATGGCAACTGAACAAAGCAGCAGCAGCACAGCTCTTCCACTGCCAAAACAACTCCACCTGCCTCATGAACTTCACATACCATCAGCTGTCCTGGCAGCTATCTAGGAAACCCTGTTGGGTCACTTCCGGTCCCATGCCCATTGAGCCCAGTGGGATGGAATCAAGCAGCTTCAGCACCCACACAAAACGAACATGGAGCTCCTCACTCAAGGCGCTCAAAACTCCACAGCCAAAGACAAGTTCAGTGCCCAAGCCATTTCCCGCTGCCATGGAAATCAAGTGCTCTGGCAGCACATATGTCTGAAAGTGGATATGACACCTAGGGAAGGGAGTGTGGTGGTGAATGGCAACTGCCTGAAGCAGCAGCACAGCTCTTCCAGTGCCAAAACAACTCCACCTGCCTCATGAACTTCACATACCATCAGCTGTCCTGGCAGCTATCTAGGAAACCCTGTTGGGTCACTTCCGGTCCCATGCCCATTGAGCCCAGGGGGATGGAATCAAGCACCTTGAGCCCCCACAAAAATCTAGCATGGAGCTCCTCACGAAAGACGCTCAAAACTCCATGGCCAAAGACAATTTCAGTGCCCAAGCCATTTCCCGCTGCCATGGAAACCAAGTGCTCTGGCAGCACATATGTCTGAAAGTGGATATGACACCTAGGGAAGGGAGTGTGCTGGTGAATGGCAACTGCCTGAAGCAGCAGCACAGCTCTTCCCCTGCCAAAACAACTCCACCTGCCTCATGAACTTCACATACCATCAGCTGTCCTGGCAGCAATCTAGGAAACCCTGTTGGGTCACTTCCGGTCCCATGCCCATTGAGCCCAGTGGGATGGAATCAAGCAGCTTGAGCACCCACACAAATCTAGCATGGAGCTCCTCACTCAAGACGCTCAAAACTCCACAGCCAAAGACAAGTTCAGTGCCCATGCCATTTCCCGCTGCCAGGGAAACCAAGTGCTCTGGCAGCACATATGTCTGAAAGTGGATATGACACCTAGGGAAGGGAGTGTACTGGTGAATGGCAAATGCCTGAAGCAGCAGCACAGCTCTTCCACTGCCAAAACAACTCCACCTGCCTCATGAACTTCACATACCATCAGCTGTCCTGGCAGCTATCTAGGAAACCCTGTTGAGTCACTTCCGGTGCCATGCTCATTGAGCCCAGGGGGATGGAATCAAGCAGCTTGAGCACCCACACAAAACAAACATGGAGCTCCTCACGCAAGGCGCTCAAAACTCGACGGCCAAAGACAAGTTCAGTGCCCAAGCCATTTCCCGCTGCCATGGAAACCAAGTGCTCTGGCAGCACATATGTCTGAAAGTGGATATGACACCTAGGGAAGGGAGTGTACTGGTGAATGGCAACTGCCCGAAGCAGCAGCACAGTTCCTCCAGCGCCAAAACAACTCCACCTGCCTCATGAACTTCACATACCATCAGCTGTCCTGGCAGCTATCTAGGAAACCCTGTTGGGTCACTTCCGGTCCCATGCTCATTGAGCCCACTGGGATGGAATCAAGCAGCTTCAGCACCCACACAAAACGAACAAGGAGTTTCTCACGCAAGGCGCTCAAAACTCCACAGCCAAAGACAAGTTCAGTGCCCAAGCCATTTCCCGCTGCCATGGAAACCAAGTGCTCTGGCAGCACATATGTCTGAAAGTGGATATGACACCTAGGGAAGGGAGTGTGTTGGTGAATGGCAACTGAACAAAGCAGCAGCAGCACAGCTCTTCCACTGCCAAAACAACTCCACCTGCCTCATGAACTTCACATACCATCAGCTGTCCTGGCAGCTATCTAGGAAACCCTGTTGGGTCACTTCCGGTCCCATGATCTTTGAGCCCAGTGGGATAGAATCAAGTAGCTTCAGCACCCACACAAAACTAACATGGAGCTTTTCACTCAAGGCGCTCAAAACTCCACGGCCAACGACAAGTTCAGTGCCCAAGCCATTTCCCGCTGCCATGGAAACCAAGTGCTCTGGCAGCACATATGTCTGAAAGTGGATATGACACCTAGGGAAGGGACTGTGCTGGTGAATGGCAACTGAACAAAGCAGCAGCAGCACAGCTCTTCCACTGCCAAAACAACTCCACCTGCCTCATGAACTTCACATACCATCAGCTGTCCTGGCAGCTATCTAGGAAACCCTGTTGGGTCACTTCCGGTCCCATGCCCATTGAGCCCAGGGGGATGGAATCAAGCACTTTGAGCTCCAACACAAATCTAGCATGGAGCTCCTCACTCAAGGCGCTCAAAACTCCACAGTCAAAGACAATTTCAGTGCCCAAGCCATTTCCCGCTGCCATGGAAACCAAGTGCTCTGGCAGCACATATGTCTGAAAGTGGATATGACACCTAGGGAAGGGAGTGTGCTGGTGAATGGCAACTGCCTGAAGCAGCAGCACAGCTCTTCCAGTGCCAAAACAACTCCACCTGCCTCATGAACTTCACATACCATCAGCTCTCCTGGCAGCTATCTAGGAAACCCTGTTGGGTCACTTCTGGTCCCATGCCCATTGAGCCCAGTGGGATGGAATCAAGCAGCTTGAGCACCCACACAAAACGAACATGGAGCTCCTCACTCAAGACGCTCAAAACTCCACAGCCAAAGACAAGTTCAGTGCCCAAGCCATTTCCCGCTGCCATGGAAACCAAGTGCTCTGGCAGCACATATGTCTGAAAGTGGATATGACACCTAGGGAAGGGAGTGTGCTGGTGAATGGCAACTGCCCGAAGCAGCAGCACAGCTCTTCCACTGCCAAAACAACTCCACCTGCCTCATGAACTTCACATACCATCAGCTGTCCTGGCAGCAATCTAGGAAACCCTGTTGGGTGACTTCCGGTCCCATGCCCATTGAGCCCAGTGGGATGGTATCAAGCAGCTTCAGCACCCACACAAATCTAGCATGGAGCTCCTCACTCAAGACGCTCAAAACTCCACAGCCAAAGACAAGTTCAGTGCCGAAGCCATTTCCCGCTGCCAGGGAAACCAAGTGCTCTGGCAGCACATATGTCTGAAAGTGGATATGACACCTAGGGAAGGGAGTGTACTGGTGAATGGCAAATGCCTGAAGCAGCAGCACAGCTCTTCCAGTGCCAAAACAACTCCACCTGCCTCATGAACTTCACATACCATCAGCTGTCCTGGCAGCTATCTAGGAAACCCTGTTGGGTCACTTCCGGTGCCATGCTCATTGAGCCCAGGGGGATGGAATCAAGCAGCTTGAGCACCCACACAAAACAAACATGGAGCTCCTCACGCAAGGCGCTCAAAACTCCACGGCCAAAGACAAGTTCAGTGCCCAAGCCATTTCCCGCTGCCATGGAAACCAAGTGCTCTGGCAGCACATATGTCTGAAAGTGGATATGACACCTAGGGAAGGGAGTGTGTTGGTGAATGGCAACTGCCCGAAGCAGCAGCACAGCTCCTCCAACGCCAAAACAACTCCACCTGCCTCATGAACTTCACATACCATCAGCTGTCCTGGCAGCTATCTAGGAAACCCTGTTGGGTCACTTCCGGTCCCATGCTCATTGAGCCCACTGGGATGGAATCAAGCAGCTTCAGCACCCACACAAAACGAACAAGGAGTTCCTCACGCAAGGCGCTCAAAACTCCACAGCCAAAGACAAGTTCAGTGCCCAAGCCATTTCCCGCTGCCATGGAAACCAAGTGCTCTGGCAGCACATATGTCTGAAAGTGGATATGACACCTAGGGAAGGGAGTGTGTTGGTGAATGGCAACTGCCCGAAGCAGCAGCACAGCTCTTCCAGTGCCAAAACAACTCCATCTGCCTCATGAACTTCACATACCATCAGCTGTCCTGGCAGCTATCTAGGAAACCCTGTTGGGTCACTTCCGGTCCCATGCCCATTGAGCCCAGGGGGATGGAATCAAGCAGCTTCAGCACCCACAGAAATCTAGTATGGAGCTCCTCACGCAAGGCGCTCAAAACTCCACGGCCAAAGACAAGTTCAGTGCCGAAGCCATTTCCCGCTGCCATGGAAACCAAGTGCTCTGGCAGCACATATGTCTGAAAGTGGATATGACACCTAGGGAAGGGAGTGTGTTGGTGAATGGCAACTGCCCGAAGCAGCAGCACAGCTCTTCCATTGCCAAAACAACTCCACCTGCCTCATGAACTTCACATACCATCAGCTGTCCTGGCAGCTATCTAGGAAACCCTGTTGGGTCACTTCCGGGCCCATGCCCATTGAGCCCAGTGGGATGGAATCAAGCAGCTTGAGCACCCACACAAAAAGAACATGGAGCTCCTCACTCAAGGCGCTCAAAACTCCACGGCCAAAACAAGTTCAGGGCCCAAGCCATTTCCCGCTGCCATGGAAACCCAGTGCTCTGGCAGCACATATGTCTGAAAGTGGATATGACACCTAGGGAAGGGAGTGTGGTGGTGAATGGCAACTGCCCGAAGCAGCAGCACAGCTCTTCCACTGCCAAAACAACTCCACCTGCCTCATGAACTTCACATACCATCAGCTGTCCTGGCAGCTATCTAGGAAACCCTGTTGGGTCACTTCCGGTCCCATGCCCATTGAGCCCAGTGGGATGGAATCAAGCAGCTTCAGCACCCACACAAATCTAACATGGAGCTCCTCACTCAAGGTGCTCAAAACTCCACAACCAAAGACAAGTTCAGTGCCGAAGCCATTTCCCGCTGCCATGGAAACCAAGTGCTCTGGCAGCACATATGTGTGAAAGTGGATATGACGCCTAGGTAAGGGAGTCTGGTGGTGAGTGGCAACTGCCCGAAGCAGCAGCACAGCTCTTCCACTGCCAAAACAACTCCACCTGCCTCATGAACTTCACATACCATCAGCTGTCCTGGCAGCTATCTAGGAAACCCTGTTGGGTCACTTCCGGGCCCATGCCCATTGAGCCCAGTGGGATGGAATCAAGCAGCTTCAGCACCCACACAAAACGAACATGGAGCTCCTCACTCAAGGCGCTCAAAACTCCACAGCCAAAGACAAGTTCAGTGCCCAAGCCATTTCCCGCTGCCATGGAAACCAAGTGCTCTGGCAGCACATATGTCTGAAAGTGGATATGACACCTAGGGAAGGGACTGTGCTGGTGAATGGCAAGTGCCCGAAGCAGCAGCACAGCTCTTCCAGTGCCAAAACAACTCCACCTGCCTCATGAACTTCACATACCATCAGCTGTCCTGGCAGCTATCTAGGAAACCCTGTTGGGTCACTTCCGGTCCCATGCCCATTGAGCCCAGTGGGATGGAATCAAGCAGCTTGCGCACCCACACAAAACGAACATGGAGCTCCTCACTCAAGGCGCTCAAAACTTCACAGCCAAAGACAAGTTCAGTGCCCAAGCCATTTCCTGCTGCCATGGAAACCAAGTGCTCTGGCAGCACATATGTCTGAAAGTGGATATGACACCTAGGGAAGGGACTGTGCTGGTGAATGGCAACTGCCCGAAGCAGCAGCACAGCTCTTCCACTGCCAAAACAACTCCACCTGCCTCATGAACTTCACATACCATCAGCTGTCCTGGCAGCTATCTAGGAAACCCTGTTGGGTCACTTCGGGTCCCATGCCCATTGAGCCCAGTGGGATGGAATCAAGCAGCTTGCGCACCCACACAAAACGAACATGGAGCTCCTCACTCAAGGTGCTAAAAACTCCACAGCCAAAGACAAATTCAGTGCCGAATCCATTTCCCGCTGCCATGGAAACCAAGTGCTCTGGCAGCACATATGTCTGAAAGTGGATATGACACCTAGGGAAGGGACTGTGCTGGTAAATGGCAACTGCCCGAAGCAGCAGCACAGCTCTTCCACTGCCAAAACAACTCCACCTGCCTCATGAACTTCACATACCATCAGCTGTCCTGGCAGCTATCTAGGAAACCCTGTTGGGTCACTTCGGGTCCCATGCCCATTGAGCCCAGTGGGATGGAATCAAGCAGCTTCAGCACCCACACAAATCGAACATGGAGCTCCTCACTCAAGGCGCTCAAACTTCCACGACGAAAACAAGTTCAGGGCCCAAGCCATTTCCCTCTGCCCTGGAAACCAAGTGCTCTGGCAGCACATATGTCTGAAAGTGGATATGACACCTAGGGAAGGGAGTGTGCTGGTGAATGGCAACTGCCCGAAGCAGCAGCACAACTCTTCCACTGCCAAAACAACTCCACCTGCCTCATGACCTTCACATACCATCAGCTGTCCTGGCAGCTATCTAGGAAACCCTGTTGGGTCACTTCAGGTCCCATGCCCATTGAGCCCAGTGGGATGGAATCAAGCAGCTTGAGCACCCACACAAAAAGAACATGGAGCTCCTCACTCAAGGCGCTCAAAACTCCACAGCCAAAGACAAGTTCAGGGCCCAAGCCATTTCCCACTGCCATGGAAAGCAAGTGCTCTGGCAGCACCTATGTCTGAAAGTGGATATGACACCTAGGGAAGGGAGTGTGTATGTGAATGGCAACTGCCCGAAGCAGCAGCACAGCTCTTCCACTGCCAAAACAACTCCACCTGCCTCATGAACTTCACATACCATCAGCTGTCCTGGCAGCTATCTAGGAAACCCTGTTGGGTCACTTCCGGGCCCATGCCCATTGAGCCCAGTGGGATGGAATCAAGCAGCTTCAGCACCCACACAAAACGAACATGGAGCTCCTCACTCAAGGCGCTCAAAACTTCACGGCCGAAGACAAGTTCAGTGCCCAAGCTATTTCCCGCTGCCATGGAAACCAAGTGCTCTGGCAGCACATATGTCTGAAAGTGGATATGACACCTAGGGAAGGGAGTCTGGTGGTGAATGGCAACTGCCCGAAGCAGCAGCACAGCTCTTCCACTGCCAAAACAACTCCACCTGCCTCATGAACTTCACATACCATCAGCTGTCCTGGCAGCTATCTAGGAAACCCTGTTGGGTCACTTCCGGTCCCATGCCCATTGAGCCCAGTGGGATGGAATCAAGCAGCTTCAGCACCCACACAAAACTAACATGGAGCTCCTCACTCAAGGCGCTCAAAACTCCACAGCCAAAGACAAGTTCAGTCCCCAAGCCATTTCCCGCTGACATGGGAACTAAGTGCTCTGGCAGCACATATGTCTGAAAGTGGATATGACACCTAGGGAAGGGAGTGTGCTGGTGAATGGCAACTGCCCGAAGCAGCAGCACAGCTCTTCCACTGCCAAAACAACTCCACCTGCCTCATGAACTTCACATACCATCAGCTGTCCTGGCAGCTATCTAGGAAACCCTGTTGGGTCACTTCCGGTCCCATGCCCATTGAGCCCAGTGGGATGGAATCAAGCAGCTTCAGCACCCACACAAATCTAACATGGAGCTCCTCAGGCAAGGCGCTCAAAACTCCACGGCCAAAGACAAGTTCAGTGCCCAAGCCATTTCCCGCTGCCATGGAAACCAAGTGCTCTGGCAGCACCTATGTCTGAAAGTGGATATGACACCTAGGGAAGGGAGTGTGCTGGTGAATGGCAACTGCCCAAAGCAGCAGCACAACTCTTCCACTGCCAAAACAACTCCACCTGCCTCATGAACTTCACATACCATCAGCTGTCCTGGCAGCTATCTAGGAAACCCTGTTGGGTCACTTCCGGTCCCATGCCCATTGAGCCCAGTGGGATGGAATCAAGCAGCTTGAGCACCCACACAAAACGAACATGGAGCTCCTCACTCAAGACGCTCAACACTCCACAGCCAAAGACAAGTTCTGTCCCCAAGCCATTTCCCGCTGCCATGGAAACCAAGTGCTCTGGCAGCACATATGTCTGAAAGTGGATATGACACCTAGGGAACGGAGTGTGCTGGTGAATGGCAAGTGCCCGAAGCAGCAGCACAGCTCTTCCACTGCCAAAACAACTCCACCTGCCTCATGACCTTCACATACCATCAGCTCTCCTGGCAGCTATCTAGGAAACCCTGTTGGGTCACTTCCGGTCCCATGCCCATTGAGCCCAGTGGGATGGAATCAAGCAGCTTCAGCACCCATACAAAACTAACATGGAACTCCTTACTCAAGGCGCTCAAAACTCCAGGCCAAAACAAGTTCAGGGCCCAAGCCATTTCCCGGCTGCCATGGAAACCAAGTGCTCTGGCAGCACATATGTCTGAAAGTGGATATGACACCTAGGGAAGGGAGTTTGTGGGTGAATGGCAACTGCCCGAAGCAGCACCACAGCTCTTCCAGTGCCAAAACAACTCCACCTGCCTCATGAACTTCACATACCATCAGCTGTCCTGGCAGCTATGTAGGAAACCCTGTTGGGTCACTTCCGGTCCCATGCCCATTGAGCCCAGTGGGATGGAATCAAGCAGCTTCAGCACCCACACAAACGAACATGGAGCTCCTCACTCAAGGCGCTCAAAACTCCAAGGCCAAAGACAAGTTCAGGGCCCAAGCCATTTCCCGCTGCCATGGAAACCAAGTGCTCTGGCAGCACCTATGTCTGAAAGTGGATATGACACCTAGGGAAGGGACTGTGCTGGTGAATGGCAACTGCCCGAAGCAGCAGCACAGCTCTTCCAGTGCCAAAGCAACTCCACCTGCCTCATGAACTTCACATACCATCAGCTGTCCTGGCAGCTATCTAGGAAACCCTGTTGGGTCACTTTCGGTCCCATGCCCATTGAGCCCAGGGGGATGGAATCAAGCAGCTTGATCACCCACAGAAATCTAGTATGGAGCTCCTCACGCAAGGCGCTCAAAACTCCACGGCCAAAGACAAGTTCAGTGCCGAAGCCATTTCCCGCTGCCATGGAAACCAAGTGCTCTGGCAGCACATATGTCTGAAAGTGGATATGACACCTAGGGAAGGGAGTGTGTTGGTGAATGGCAACTGCCCGAAGCAGCAGCACAGCTCTTCCACTGCCAAAACAACTCCACCTGCCTCGTGAACTTCACATACCATCAGCTGTCCTGGCAGCTATCTAGGAAACCCTGTCGGGTCACTTCCGGGCACATGCCCATTGAGCCCAGTGGGATGGAATCAAGCAGCTTCAGCACCCACACAAAACGAACATGGAGCTCCTCATTCAAGACGCTCAAAACTCCACAGCCAAAGACAAGTTCAGTGCCCAAGCCATTTCCCGCTGCCATGGAAACCAAGTGCTCTGGCAGCACCTATGTCTGAAAGTGGATATGACACCTAGGGAATGGAGTGTGTTGGTGAATGGCAATGCCCGAAGCAGCAGCACAGCTCTTCCACTGCCAAAACAACTCCACCTGCCTCATGACCTTCACATACCATCAGCTGTCCTGGCAGATATCTAGGAAACCCTGTTGGGTCACTTCCGGTCCCATGCCCATTGAGCCCAGTGGGATGGAATCAAGCAGCTTGAGCACCCACACAAAAAGAACATGGAGCTCCTCACTCAAGGCGCTCAAAACTCCAAGGCCAAAGGCAAGTTCAGTGCCCAAGCCATTTCCCGCTGCCATTAAAACCAAGTGCTCTGGCAGCACCTATGTCTGAAAGTGGATATGACACCTAGGGAAGGGAGTGTGATGGTGAATGGCAACTGAACAAAGCAGCAGCAGCACAGCTCTTCCACTGCCAAAACAACTCCACCTGCCTCATGACCTTCACATACCATCAGCTGTCCTGGCAGCTATCTAGGAAACCCTGTTGGGTCACTTCAGGTCCCATGCCCATTGAGCCCAGTGGGATGGAATCAAGCAGCTTGCGCACCCACACAAAACGAACATGGAGCTCCTCACTCAAGGTGCTAAAAACTCCACAGCCAAAGACAATTTCAGTGCCCAAGCCATTTCCCGCTGCCATGGAAACCAAGTGCTCTGGCAGCACATATGTCTGAATGTGGATATGACACCTAGGGAAGGGACTGTGCTGGTAAATGGCAACTGCCCGAAGCAGCAGCACAGCTCTTCCACTGCCAAAACAACTCCACCTGCCTCATGAACTTCACATACCATCAGCTGTCCTGGCAGCTATCTAGGAAACCCTGTTGGGTCACTTCGGGTCCCATGCCCATTGAGCCCAGTGGGATGGAATCAAGCAGCTTCAGCACCCACACAAATCGAACATGGAGCTCCTCACTCAAGGCGCTCAAACTTCCACGACGAAAACAAGTTCAGGGCCCAAGCCATTTCCCTCTGCCCTGGAAACCAAGTGCACTGGCAGCACATATGTCTGAAAGTGGATATGACACCTAGGGAAGGGAGTGTGCTGGTGAATGGCAACTGCCCGAAGCAGCAGCACAACTCTTCCACTGCCAAAACAACTCCACCTGCCTCATGACCTTCACATACCATCAGCTGTCCTGGCAGCTATCTAGGAAACCCTGTTGGGTCACTTCAGGTCCCATGCCCATTGAGCCCACTGGGATGGAATCAAGCAGCTTGAGCACCCACACAAAAAGAACATGGAGCTCCTCACTCAAGGCGCTCAAAACTCCACAGCCAAAGACAAGTTCAGGGCCCAAGCCATTTCCCACTGCCATGGAAACCAAGTGCTCTGGCAGCACCTATGTCTGAAAGTGGATATGACACCTAGGGAAGGGAGTGTGTATGTGAATGGCAACTGCCCGAAGCAGCAGCACAGCTCTTCCAGTGCCAAAACAACTCCACCTGCCTCATGAACTTCACATACCATCAGCTGTCCTGGCAGCTATCTAGGAAACCCTGTTGGGTCACTTCCGGGCCCATGCCCATTGAGCCCAGTGGGATGGAATCAAGCAGCTTCAGCACCCACACAAAACGAACATGGAGCTCCTCACTCAAGGCGCTCAAAACTTCACAACCAAAGACAAGTTCAGTGCCCAAGCCATTTCCTGCTGCCATGGAAACCAAGTGCTCTGGCAGCACCTATGTCTGAAAGTGGATATGACACCTAGGGAAGGGACTGTGCTGGTGAATGGCAAGTGCCCGAAGCAGCAGCACAGCTCTTCCAGTGCCAAAGCAACTCCACCTGCCTCATGAACTTCACATAACATCAGCTGTCCTGGCAGCTATCTAGGAAACCCTGTTGGGTCACTTCCGGTCCCATGCCCATTGAGCCCAGTGGGATGGAAACAAGCAGCTTGAACACCCACACAAAACGAACATGGAGCTCCTCACTCAAGGCGCTCAAAACTTCACGGCCGAAGACAAGTTCAGTGCCCAAGCCATTTCCCGCTGCCATGGAAACCAAGTGCTCTGGCAGCACATATGTCTGAAAGTGGATATGACACCTAGGGAAGGGAGTCTGGTGGTGAATGGCAACTGCCCGAAGCAGCAGCACAGCTCTTCCACTGCCAAAACAACTCCACCTGCCTCATGAACTTCACATACCATCAGCTGTCCTGGCAGCTATCTAGGAAACCCTGTTGGGTCACTTCCGGTCCCATGCCCATTGAGCCCAGTGCGATGGAATCAAGCAGCTTCAGCACCCACACAAAACGAACATGGAGCTCCTCACTCAAGACGCTCAAAACTCCACAGCCAAGGACAAGTTCAGGGCCCAAGCCATTTCCCGCTGCCATGGAAACCAAGTGCTCTGGCAGCACATATGTCTGAAAGTGGATATGACACCTAGGGAAGGAACTGTGCTGGTGAATGGCAAGTGCCCGAAGCAGCAGCACAGCTCTTCCACTGCCAAAACAACTCCACCTGCCTCATGAACTTCACATACCATCAGCTGTCCTGGCAGCTATCTAGGAAACCCTGTTGGGTCACTTCCGGTCCCATGCCCATTGAGCCCAGTGGGATGGAATCAAGCAGCTTCAGCACCCACACAAAACTAACATGGAGCTCCTCACTCAAGGCGCTCAAAACTCCACAGCCAAAGACAAGTTCAGTCCCCAAGCCATTTCCCGCTGACATGGGAACCAAGTGCTCTGGCAGCACATATGTCTGAAAGTGGATATGACACCTAGGGAAGGGACTGTGCTGGTGAATGGCAACTGCCCGAAGCAGCAGCACAGCTCTTCTACTGCCAAAACAACTCCACCTGCCTCATGACCTTCACATACCATCAGCTGTCCTGGCAGCTATCTAGGAAACCCTGTTGGGTCACTTCCGGTCCCATGCCCATTGAGCCCAGGGGGATGGAATCAAGCAGCTTCAGCACCCATACAAAACTAACATGGAACTCCTTACTCAAGGCGCTCAAAACTCCAGGCCAAAACAATTTCAGGGCCCAAGCCATTTCCGGCTGCCATGGAAACCAAGTGCTCTGGCAGCACATATGTCTGAAAGTGGATATGACACCTAGGGAAGGGAGTGTGTGGGTGAATGGCAACTGCCCGAAGCAGCACCACAGCTCTTCCAGTGCCAAAACAACTCCACCTGCCTCATGAACTTCACATACCATCAGCTGTCCTGGCAGCTATGTAGGAAACCCTGTTGGGTCACTTCCGGTCCCATGCCCATTGAGCCCACTGGGATGGAATCAAGCAGCTTGAGCACCAACACAAACGAACATGGAGCTCCTCACTCAAGGCGCTCAAAACTCCAAGGTCAAAGACAAGTTCAGGGCCCAAGCCATTTCCCGCTGCCATGGAAACCAAGTGCTCTGGCAGCACATATGTCTGAAAGTGGATATGACACCTAGGGAAGGGACTGTGCTGGTGAATGGCAACTGCCCGAAGCAGCAGCACAGCTCTTCCAGTGCCAAAGCAACTCCACCTGCCTCATGAACTTCACATACCATCAGCTGTCCTGGCAGCTATCTAGGAAACCCTGTTGGGTCACTTCCGGTCCCATGCCCATTGAGCCCAGTGGGATGGAATCAAGCAGCTTGAGCACCCACACAAAACGAACATGGAGCTCCTCACTCAAGGCGCTCAAAACGTCACAGCCAAAGACAAGTTCAGTGCCCAAGCCATTTCCCGCTGCCATGGAAACCAAGTGCTCTGGCAGCACATATGTCTGAAAGTGGATATGACACCTAGGGAAGGGACGGGACTGTGCTGGTAAATGGCAACTGCCCGAAGCAGCAGCACAGCTCTTCCAGTGCCAAAACAACTCCACCTGCCTCATGAACTTCACATACCATCAGCTGTCCTGGCAGCTATCTAGGAAACCCTGTTGGGTCACTTCAGGTCCCATGCCAATTGAGCCCAGTGGGATGGAATCAAGCAGCTTCAGCACCCATACAAAACTAACATGGAGCTCCTTATTCAAGGCGCTCAAAACTCCATGGCCAAAACAAGTTCAGGGCCCAAGCCATTTCCCGCTGCCATGGAAACCAAGTGCTCTGGCAGCACATATGTCTGAAAGTTGATATGACACCTAGGGAAGGGAGTGTGCTGGTGAATGGCAACTGCCCGAAGCAGCAGCACAGCTCTTCCACTGACAAAACAACTCCACCTGCCTCATGAACTTCACATACCATCAGCTGTCCTGGCAGCTATCTAGGAAACCCTGTTGGGTCACTTCCGGTCCCATGCCCATTGAGCCCAGTGGGATGGAATCAAGCAGCTTCAGCACCCACACAAAACTAACATGGAGCTCCTTACTCAAGGCGCTCAAAACTCCACGGCCAAAACAAGTTCAGTGCCCAAGCCATTTCCGGCTGCCATGGAAACCAAGTGCTCCGGCAGCACATATGTCTGAAAGTGGATATGACACCTAGGGAAGGGAGTGTGCTGGTGAATGGCAACTGCCCGAAGCAGCAGCACAGCTCTTCCACTGCCAAAACAACTCCACCTGCCTCATGACCTTCACATACCATCAGCTGTCCTGGCAGCTATCTAGGAAACCCTGTTGGGTCACTTCCGGTCCCATGCCCATTGAGCCCAGTGGGATGGAATCAAGCAGCTTGCGCACCCACACAAAACGAACATGGAGCTCCTCACTCAAGGTGCTAAAAACTCCACAGCCAAAGACAAGTTCAGTGCCCAAGCCATTTCCCGCTGCCATGGAAACCAAGTGCTCTGGCAGCACATATGTCTGAATGTGGAAATGACACCTAGGGAAGGGACTGTGCTGGTAAATGGCAACTGCCCGAAGCAGCAGCACAGCTCTTCCACTGCCAAAACAACTCCACCTGCCTCATGAACTTCACATACCATCAGCTGTCCTGGCAGCTATCTAGGAAACCCTGTGGGGTCACTTCGGGTCACATGCCCATTGAGCCCAGTGGGATGGAATCAAGCAGCTTCAGCACCCACACAAATCGAACATGGAGCTCCTCACTCAAGGCGCTCAAACTTCCACGACGAAAACAAGTTCAGGGCCCAAGCCATTTCCCTCTGCCCTGGAAACCAAGTGCACTGGCAGCACATATGTCTGAAAGTGGATATGACACCTAGGGAAGGGAGTGTGCTGGTGAATGGCAACTGCCCGAAGCAGCAGCACAACTCTTCCACTGCCAAAACAACTCCACTTGCCTCATGACCTTCACATACCATCAGCTGTCCTGGCAGCTATCTAGGAAACCCTGTTGGGTCACTTCAGGTCCCATGCCAATTGAGCCCAGTGGGATGGAATCAAGCAGCTTGAGCACCCACACAAAAAGAACATGGAGCTCCTCACTCAAGGCGCTCAAAACTCCACAGCCAAAGACAAGTTCAGGGCCCAAGCCATTTCCCACTGCCATGGAAAGCAAGTGCTCTGGCAGCACCTATGTCTGAAAGTGGATATGACACCTAGGGAAGGGAGTGTGTATGTGAATGGCAAGTGCCCGAAGCAGCAGCACAGCTCTTCCACTGCCAAAACAACTCCACCTGCCTCATGAACTTCACATACCATCAGCTGTCCTGGCAGCTATCTAGGAAACCCTGTTGGGTCACTTCCGGGCCCATGCCCATTGAGCCCAGGGGGATGGAATCAAGCAGCTTCAGCACCCACACAAAACGAACATGGAGCTCCTCACTCAAGGCGCTCAAAACTTCACAACCAAAGACAAGTTCAGTGCCCAAGCCATTTCCTGCTGCCATGGAAACCAAGTGCTCTGGCAGCACCTATGTCTGAAAGTGGATATGACACCTAGGGAAGGGACTGTGCTGGTGAATGGCAAGTGCCCGAAGCAGCAGCACAGCTCTTCCAGTGCCAAAGCAACTCCACCTGCCTCATGAACTTCACATACCATCAGCTGTCCTGGCAGCTATCTAGGAAACCCTGTTGGGTCACTTCCGGTCCCATGCCCATTGAGCCCAGTGGGATGGAAACAAGCAGCTTGAACAACCACACAAATCTAACATGGAGCTCCTTACTCAAGGCGCTCAAAACTTCACGGCCGAAGACAAGTTCAGTGCCCAAGCCATTTCCCGCTGCCATGGAAACCAAGTGCTCTGGCAGCACATATGTCTGAAAGTGGATATGACACCTAGGGAAGGGAGTCTGGTGGTGAATGGCAACTGCCCGAAGCAGCAGCACAGCTCTTCCAGTGCCCAAACAACTCCACCTGCCTCATGAACTTCACATACCATCAGCTGTCCTGGCAGCTATCTAGGAAACCCTGTTGGGTCACTTCCGGTCCCATGCCCATTGAGCCCAGTGGGATGGAATCAAGCAGCTTCAGCACCCACACAAAACGAACATGGAGCTCCTCACTCAAGACGCTCAAAACTCCACAGCCAAAGACAAGTTCAGGGCCCAAGCCATTTCCCGCTGCCATGGAAACCAAGTGCTCTGGCAGCACATATGTCTGAAAGTGGATATGACACCTAGGGAAGGAACTGTGCTGGTGAATGGCAAGTGCCCGAAGCAGCAGCACAGCTCTTCCACTGCCAAAACAACTCCACCTGCCTCATGAACTTCACATACCATCAGCTGTCCTGGCAGCTATCTAGGAAACCCTGTTGGGTCACTTCCGGTCCCATGCCCATTGAGCCCAGTGGGATGGAATCAAGCAGCTTCAGCACCCACACAAAACGAACATGGAGCTCCTCACTCAAGGCGCTCAAAACTCCACAGCCAAAGACAAGTTCAGTCCCCAAGCCATTTCCCGCTGACATGGGAACCAAGTGCTCTGGCAGCACATATGTCTGAAAGTGGATATGACACCTAGGGAAGGGAGTGTGCTGGTGAATGGCAAGTGCCCGAAGCAGCAGCACAGCTCTTCTACTGCCAAAACAACTCCACCTGCCTCATGACCTTCACATACCATCAGCTGTCCTGGCAGCTATCTAGGAAACCCTGTTGGGTCACTTCCGGTCCCATGCCCATTGAGCCCAGTGGGATGGAATCAAGCAGCTTCAGCACCCATACAAAACTAACATGGACCTCCTTACTCAAGGCGCTCAAAACTCCAGGCCAAAACAAGTTCAGGGCACAAGCCATTTCCGGCTGCCATGGAAACCAAGTGCTCTGGCAGCACATATGTCTGAAAGTGGATATGACACCTAGGGAAGGGAGTGTGTGGGTGAATGGCAACTGCCCGAAGCAGCACCACAGCTCTTCCAGTGCCAAAACAACTCCACCTGCCTCATGAACTTCACATACCATCAGCTGTCCTGGCAGCTATCTAGGAAACCCTGTTGGGTCACTTCCGGTCCCATGCCCATTGAGCCCAGTGGGATGGAATCAAGCAGCTTGAGCACCCACACAAACGAACATGGAGCTCCTCACTCAAGGCGCTCAAAACTCCAAGGCCAAAGACAAGTTCAGGGCCCAAGCCATTTCCCGCTGCCATGGAAACCAAGTGCTCTGGCAGCACCTATGTCTGAAAGTGGATATGACACCGAGGGAAGGGAGTGTGCTGGTGAATGGCAACTGCCCGAAGCAGCAGCACAGCTCTTCCAGTGCCAAAGCAACTCCACCTGCCTCATGAACTTCACATACCATCAGCTGTCCTGGCAGCTATCTAGGAAACCCTGTTGGGTCACTTCCGGTCCCATGCCCATTGAGCCCAGTGCGATGGAATCAAGCAGCTTGAGCACCCACACAAAACTAACATGGAGCTCCTCACTCAAGGCGCTCAAAACTTCACAGCCAAAGACAAGTTCAGTGCCCAAGCCATTTCCCGCTGCCATGGAAACCAAGTGCTCTGGCAGCACATATGTCTGAAAGTGGATATGACACCTAAGGACGGGACTGTGCTGGTAAATGGCAACTGCCCGAAGCAGCAGCACAGCTCTTCCACTGCCAAAACAACTCCACCTGCCTCATGAACTTCACATACCATCAGCTGTCCTGGCAGCTATCTAGGAAACCCTGTTGGGTCACTTCAGGTCCCATGCCAATTGAGCCCAGTGGGATGGAATCAAGCAGCTTCAGCACCCATACAAAACTAACATGGAGCTCCTTATTCAAGGCGCTCAAAACTCCATGGCCAAAACAAGTTCAGGGCCCAAGCCATTTCCCGCTGCCATGGGAACCAAGTGCTCTGGCAGCACATATGTCTGAAAGTTGATATGACACCTAGGGAAGGGACTGTGCTGGTGAATGGCAACTGCCCGAAGCAGCAGCACAGCTCTTCCACTGCCAAAACAACTCCACCTGCCTCATGACCTTCACATACCATCAGCTGTCCTGGCAGCTATCTAGGAAACCCTGTTGGGTCACTTCAGGTCCCATGCCCATTGAGCCCAGTGGGATGGAATCAAGCAGCTTCAGCACCCATACAAAACTAACATGGAACTCCTTACTCAAGGCGCTCAAAACTCCAGGCCAAAACAAGTTCAGGGCCCAAGCCATTTCCGGCTGCCATGGAAACCAAGTGCTCTGGCAGCACATATGTCTGAAAGTGGATATGACACCTAGGGAAGGGAGTGTGTGGGTGAATGGCAACTGCCCGAAGCAGCACCACAGCTCTTCCAGTGCCAAAACAACTCCACCTGCCTCATGAATTTCACATACCATCAGCTGTCCTGGCAGCTATGTAGGAAACCCTGTTGGGTCACTTCCGGTCCCATGCCCATTGAGCCCAGTGGGATGGAATCAAGCAGCTTGAGCACCCACACAAACGAACATGGAGCTCCTCACTCAAGGCGCTCAAAACTCCAAGGCCAAAGACAAGTTCAGTGCCCAAGCCATTTCCCGCTGCCATGGAAACCAAGTGCTCTGGCAGCACCTATGTCTGAAAGTGGATATGACACCTAGGGAAGGGACTGTGCTGGTGAATGGCAACTGCCCGAAGCAGCAGCACAGCTCTTCCAGTGCCAAAGCAACTCCACCTGCCTCATGAACTTCACATACCATCAGCTGTCCTGGCAGCTATCTAGGAAACCCTGTTGGGTCACTTCCGGTCCCATGCCCATTGAGCCCAGTGCGATGGAATCAAGCAGCTTGAGCACCCACACAAAACTAACATGGAGCTCCTCACTCAAGGCGCTCAAAACTTCACAACCAAAGACAAGTTCAGTGCCCAAGCCATTTCCCGCTGCCATGGAAACCAAGTGCTCTGGCAGCACATATGTCTGAAAGTGGATATGACACCTAAGGACGGGACTGTGCTGGTAAATGGCAACTGCCCGAAGCAGCAGCACAGCTCTTCCACTGCCAAAACAACTCCACCTGCCTCATGAACTTCACATACCATCAGCTGTCCTGGCAGCTATCTAGGAAACCCTGTTGGGTCACTTCAGGTCCCATGCCAATTGAGCCCAGTGGGATGGAATCAAGCAGCTTCAGCACCCATACAAAACTAACATGGAGCTCCTTATTCAAGGCGCTCAAAACTCCATGGCCAAAACAAGTTCAGGGCCCAAGCCATTTCCCGCTGCCATGGAAACCAAGTGCTCTGGCAGCACATAAGTCTGAAAGTTGATATGACACCTAGGGAACGGAGTGTGCTGGTGAATGGCAACTGCCCGAAGCAGCAGCACAGCTCTTCCACTGACAAAACAACTCCACCTGCCTCATGAACTTCACATACCATCAGCTGTCCTGGCAGCTATCTAGGAAACCCTGTTGGGTCACTTCCGGTCCCATGCCCATTGAGCCCAGTGGGATGGAATCAAGCAGCTTGAGCACCCACACAAAAAGAACATGGAGCTCCTCACTCAAGGCGCTCAAAACTCCACAGCCAAAGACAAGTTCAGTGCCCAAGCCATTTCCCGCTGCCATGGAAACCAAGTTCTCTGGCAGCACCTATGTCTGAAAGTGGATATGACACCTAGGGAAGGGAGTGTGCTGGTGAATGGCAACTGCCCGAAGCAGCAGCACAGCTCTTCCACTGCCAAAACAACTCCACCTGCCTCATGAACTTCACATACCATCAGCTGTCCTGGCAGCTGTCAAGGAAACCCTGTTGGGTCACTTCCGGTCCCATGCCCATTGAGCCCAGTGGGATGGAATCAAGCAGCTTCAGCACCCACACAAAACTAACATGGAGCTCCTTACTCAAGGCGCTCAAAACTCCACGGCCAAAACAAGTTCAGTGCCCAAGCCATTTCCGGCTGCCATGGAAACCAAGTGCTCCGGCAGCACATATGTCTGAAAGTGGATATGACACCTAGGGAAGGGAGTGTGCTGGTGAATGGCAACTGCCCGAAGCAGCAGCACAGCTCTTCCACTGCCAAAACAACTCCACCTGCCTCATGACCTTCACATACCATCAGCTGTCCTGGCAGCTATCTAGGAAACCCTGTTGGGTCACTTCCGGTCCCATGCCCATTGAGCCCAGTGGGATGGAATCAAGCAGCTTGCGCACCCACACAAAACGAACATGGAGCTCCTCACTCAAGGTGCTAAAAACTCCACAGCCAAAGACAAGTTCAGTGCCCAAGCCATTTCCCGCTGCCATGGAAACCAAGTGCTCTGGCAGCACATATGTCTGAATGTGGATATGACACCTAGGGAAGGGACTGTGCTGGTAAATGGCAACTGCCCGAAGCAGCAGCACAGCTCTTCCACTGCCAAAACAACTCCACCTGCCTCATGAACTTCACATACCATCAGCTGTCCTGGCAGCTATCTAGGAAACCCTGTTGGGTCACTTCGGGTCACATGCCCATTGAGCCCAGTGGGATGGAATCAAGCAGCTTCAGCACCCACACAAATCGAACATGGAGCTCCTCACTCAAGGCGCTCAAACTTCCACGACGAAAACCAGTTCAGGGCCCAAGCCATTTCCCTCTGCCCTGGAAACCAAGTGCACTGGCAGCACATATGTCTGAAAGTGGATATGACACCTAGGGAAGGGAGTGTGCTGGTGAATGGCAACTGCCCGAAGCAGCAGCACAACTCTTCCACTGCCAAAACAACTCCACTTGCCTCATGACCTTCACATACCATCAGCTGTCCTGGCAGCTATCTAGGAAACCCTGTTGGGTCACTTCAGGTCCCATGCCAATTGAGCCCAGTGGGATGGAATCAAGCAGCTTGAGCACCCACACAAAAAGAACATGGAGCTCCTCACTCAAGGCGCTCAAAACTCCACAGCCAAAGACAAGTTCAGGGCCCAAGCCATTTCCCACTGCCATGGAAACCAAGTGCTCTGGCAGCACCTATGTCTGAAAGTGGATATGACACCTAGGGAAGGGAGTGTGTATGTGAATGGCAAGTGCCCGAAGCAGCAGCACAGCTCTTCCACTGCCAAAACAACTCCACCTGCCTCATGAACTTCACATACCATCAGCTGTCCTGGCAGCTATCTAGGAAACCCTGTTGGGTCACTTCCGGGCCCATGCCCATTGAGCCCAGGGGGATGGAATCAAGCAGCTTCAGCACCCACACAAAACGAACATGGAGCTCCTCACTCAAGGCGCTCAAAACTTCACAACCAAAGACAAGTTCAGTGCCCAAGCCATTTCCTGCTGCCATGGAAACCAAGTGCTCTGGCAGCACCTATGTCTGAAAGTGGATATGACACCTAGGGAAGGGACTGTGCTGGTGAATGGCAAGTGCCCGAAGCAGCAGCACAGCTCTTCCAGTGCCAAAGCAACTCCACCTGCCTCATGAACTTCACATACCATCAGCTGTCCTGGCAGCTATCTAGGAAACCCTGTTGGGTCACTTCCGGTCCCATGCCCATTGAGCCCAGTGGGATGGAAACAAGCAGCTTGAACAACCACACAAATCTAACATGGAGCTCCTTACTCAAGGCGCTCAAAACTTCACGGCCGAAGACAAGTTCAGTGCCCAAGCCATTTCCCGCTGCCATGGAAACCAAGTGCTCTGGCAGCACATATGTCTGAAAGTGGATATGACACCTAGGGAAGGGAGTCTGGTGGTGAATGGCAACTGCCCGAAGCAGCAGCACAGCTCTTCCAGTGCCCAAACAACTCCACCTGCCTCATGAACTTCACATACCATCAGCTGTCCTGGCAGCTATCTAGGAAACCCTGTTGGGTCACTTCCGGTCCCATGCCCATTGAGCCCAGTGGGATGGAATCAAGCAGCTTCAGCACCCACACAAAACGAACATGGAGCTCCTCACTCAAGACGCTCAAAACTCCACAGCCAAAGACAAGTTCAGGGCCCAAGCCATTTCCCGCTGCCATGGAAACCAAGTGCTCTGGCAGCACATATGTCTGAAAGTGGATATGACACCTAGGGAAGGAACTGTGCTGGTGAATGGCAAGTGCCCGAAGCAGCAGCACAGCTCTTCCACTGCCAAAACAACTCCACCTGCCTCATGAACTTCACATACCATCAGCTGTCCTGGCAGCTATCTAGGAAACCCTGTTGGGTCACTTCCGGTCCCATGCCCATTGAGCCCAGTGGGATGGAATCAAGCAGCTTCAGCACCCACACAAAACGAACATGGAGCTCCTCACTCAAGGCGCTCAAAACTCCACAGCCAAAGACAAGTTCAGTCCCCAAGCCATTTCCCGCTGACATGGGAACCAAGTGCTCTGGCAGCACATATGTCTGAAAGTGGATATGACACCTAGGGAAGGGAGTGTGCTGGTGAATGGCAAGTGCCCGAAGCAGCAGCACAGCTCTTCTACTGCCAAAACAACTCCACCTGCCTCATGACCTTCACATACCATCAGCTGTCCTGGCAGCTATCTAGGAAACCCTGTTGGGTCACTTCCGGTCCCATGCCCATTGAGCCCAGTGGGATGGAATCAAGCAGCTTCAGCACCCATACAAAACTAACATGGACCTCCTTACTCAAGGCGCTCAAAACTCCAGGCCAAAACAAGTTCAGGGCACAAGCCATTTCCGGCTGCCATGGAAACCAAGTGCTCTGGCAGCACATATGTCTGAAAGTGGATATGACACCTAGGGAAGGGAGTGTGTGGGTGAATGGCAACTGCCCGAAGCAGCACCACAGCTCTTCCAGTGCCAAAACAACTCCACCTGCCTCATGAACTTCACATACCATCAGCTGTCCTGGCAGCTATCTAGGAAACCCTGTTGGGTCACTTCCGGTCCCATGCCCATTGAGCCCAGTGGGATGGAATCAAGCAGCTTGAGCACCCACACAAACGAACATGGAGCTCCTCACTCAAGGCGCTCAAAACTCCAAGGCCAAAGACAAGTTCAGGGCCCAAGCCATTTCCCGCTGCCATGGAAACCAAGTGCTCTGGCAGCACCTATGTCTGAAAGTGGATATGACACCGAGGGAAGGGAGTGTGCTGGTGAATGGCAACTGCCCGAAGCAGCAGCACAGCTCTTCCAGTGCCAAAGCAACTCCACCTGCCTCATGAACTTCACATACCATCAGCTGTCCTGGCAGCTATCTAGGAAACCCTGTTGGGTCACTTCCGGTCCCATGCCCATTGAGCCCAGTGCGATGGAATCAAGCAGCTTGAGCACCCACACAAAACTAACATGGAGCTCCTCACTCAAGGCGCTCAAAACTTCACAGCCAAAGACAAGTTCAGTGCCCAAGCCATTTCCCGCTGCCATGGAAACCAAGTGCTCTGGCAGCACATATGTCTGAAAGTGGATATGACACCTAAGGACGGGACTGTGCTGGTAAATGGCAACTGCCCGAAGCAGCAGCACAGCTCTTCCACTGCCAAAACAACTCCACCTGCCTCATGAACTTCACATACCATCAGCTGTCCTGGCAGCTATCTAGGAAACCCTGTTGGGTCACTTCAGGTCCCATGCCAATTGAGCCCAGTGGGATGGAATCAAGCAGCTTCAGCACCCATACAAAACTAACATGGAGCTCCTTATTCAAGGCGCTCAAAACTCCATGGCCAAAACAAGTTCAGGGCCCAAGCCATTTCCCGCTGCCATGGGAACCAAGTGCTCTGGCAGCACATATGTCTGAAAGTTGATATGACACCTAGGGAAGGGACTGTGCTGGTGAATGGCAACTGCCCGAAGCAGCAGCACAGCTCTTCCACTGCCAAAACAACTCCACCTGCCTCATGACCTTCACATACCATCAGCTGTCCTGGCAGCTATCTAGGAAACCCTGTTGGGTCACTTCAGGTCCCATGCCCATTGAGCCCAGTGGGATGGAATCAAGCAGCTTCAGCACCCATACAAAACTAACATGGAACTCCTTACTCAAGGCGCTCAAAACTCCAGGCCAAAACAAGTTCAGGGCCCAAGCCATTTCCGGCTGCCATGGAAACCAAGTGCTCTGGCAGCACATATGTCTGAAAGTGGATATGACACCTAGGGAAGGGAGTGTGTGGGTGAATGGCAACTGCCCGAAGCAGCACCACAGCTCTTCCAGTGCCAAAACAACTCCACCTGCCTCATGAATTTCACATACCATCAGCTGTCCTGGCAGCTATGTAGGAAACCCTGTTGGGTCACTTCCGGTCCCATGCCCATTGAGCCCAGTGGGATGGAATCAAGCAGCTTGAGCACCCACACAAACGAACATGGAGCTCCTCACTCAAGGCGCTCAAAACTCCAAGGCCAAAGACAAGTTCAGTGCCCAAGCCATTTCCCGCTGCCATGGAAACCAAGTGCTCTGGCAGCACCTATGTCTGAAAGTGGATATGACACCTAGGGAAGGGACTGTGCTGGTGAATGGCAACTGCCCGAAGCAGCAGCACAGCTCTTCCAGTGCCAAAGCAACTCCACCTGCCTCATGAACTTCACATACCATCAGCTGTCCTGGCAGCTATCTAGGAAACCCTGTTGGGTCACTTCCGGTCCCATGCCCATTGAGCCCAGTGCGATGGAATCAAGCAGCTTGAGCACCCACACAAAACTAACATGGAGCTCCTCACTCAAGGCGCTCAAAACTTCACAACCAAAGACAAGTTCAGTGCCCAAGCCATTTCCCGCTGCCATGGAAACCAAGTGCTCTGGCAGCACATATGTCTGAAAGTGGATATGACACCTAAGGACGGGACTGTGCTGGTAAATGGCAACTGCCCGAAGCAGCAGCACAGCTCTTCCACTGCCAAAACAACTCCACCTGCCTCATGAACTTCACATACCATCAGCTGTCCTGGCAGCTATCTAGGAAACCCTGTTGGGTCACTTCAGGTCCCATGCCAATTGAGCCCAGTGGGATGGAATCAAGCAGCTTCAGCACCCATACAAAACTAACATGGAGCTCCTTATTCAAGGCGCTCAAAACTCCATGGCCAAAACAAGTTCAGGGCCCAAGCCATTTCCCGCTGCCATGGAAACCAAGTGCTCTGGCAGCACATAAGTCTGAAAGTTGATATGACACCTAGGGAACGGAGTGTGCTGGTGAATGGCAACTGCCCGAAGCAGCAGCACAGCTCTTCCACTGACAAAACAACTCCACCTGCCTCATGAACTTCACATACCATCAGCTGTCCTGGCAGCTATCTAGGAAACCCTGTTGGGTCACTTCCGGTCCCATGCCCATTGAGCCCAGTGGGATGGAATCAAGCAGCTTGAGCACCCACACAAAAAGAACATGGAGCTCCTCACTCAAGGCGCTCAAAACTCCACAGCCAAAGACAAGTTCAGTGCCCAAGCCATTTCCCGCTGCCATGGAAACCAAGTTCTCTGGCAGCACCTATGTCTGAAAGTGGATATGACACCTAGGGAAGGGAGTGTGCTGGTGAATGGCAACTGCCCGAAGCAGCAGCACAGCTCTTCCACTGCCAAAACAACTCCACCTGCCTCATGAACTTCACATACCATCAGCTGTCCTGGCAGCTGTCAAGGAAACCCTGTTGGGTCACTTCCGGTCCCATGCCCATTGAGCCCAGTGGGATGGAATCAAGCAGCTTCAGCACCCACACAAAACTAACATGGAGCTCCTTACTCAAGGCGCTCAAAACTCCACGGCCAAAACAAGTTCAGTGCCCAAGCCATTTCCGGCTGCCATGGAAACCAAGTGCTCCGGCAGCACATATGTCTGAAAGTGGATATGACACCTAGGGAAGGGACTGTGCTGGTGAATGGCAACTGCTCGAAGCAGCAGCACAGCTCTTCCACTGCCAAAACAACTCCACCTGCCTCATGACCTTCACATACCATCAGCTGTCCTGGCAGCTATCTAGGAAACCCTGTTGGGTCACTTCCGGTCCCATGCCCATTGAGCCCAGTGGGATGGAATCAAGCAGCTTGCGCACCCACACAAAACGAACATGGAGCTTCTCACTCAAGGTGCTAAAAACTCCACAGCCAAAGACAAGTTCAGTGCCCAAGCCATTTCCCGCTGCCATGGAAACCAAGTGCTCTGGCAGCACATATGTCTGAATGTGGATATGACACCTAGGGAAGGGACTGTGCTGGTAAATGGCAACTGCCCGAAGCAGCAGCACAGCTCTTCCACTGCCAAAACAACTCCACCTGCCTCATGAACTTCACATACCATCAGCTGTCCTGGCAGCTATCTAGGAAACCCTGTTGGGTCACTTCGGGTCACATGCCCATTGAGCCCAGTGGGATGGAATCAAGCAGCTTCAGCACCCACACAAATCGAACATGGAGCTCCTCACTCAAGGCGCTCAAACTTCCACGACGAAAACCAGTTCAGGGCCCAAGCCATTTCCCTCTGCCCTGGAAACCAAGTGCACTGGCAGCACATATGTCTGAAAGTGGATATGACACCTAGGGAAGGGAGTGTGCTGGTGAATGGCAACTGCCCGAAGCAGCAGCACAACTCTTCCACTGCCAAAACAACTCCACCTGCCTCATGACCTTCACATACCATCAGCTGTCCTGGCAGATATCTAGGAAACCCTGTTGGGTCACTTCCGGTCCCATGCCCATTGAGCCCAGTGGGATGGAATCAAGCAGCTTGAGCACCCACACAAAAAGAACATGGAGCTCCTCACTCAAGGCGCTCAAAACTCCACAGCCAAAGACAAGTTCAGGGCCCAAGCCATTTCCTGCTGCCATGGAAACCAAGTGCTCTGGCAGCACCTATGTCTGAAAGTGGATATGACACCTAGGGAAGGGAGTGTGTATGTGAATGGCAACTGCCCGAAGCAGCAGCACAGCTCTTCCACTGCCAAAACAACTCCACCTGCCTCATGAACTTCACATACCATCAGCTGTCCTGGCAGCTATCTAGGAAACCCTGTTGGGTCACTTCCTGTCCCATGCCCATTGAGCCCACTGGGATGGAATCAAGCAGCTTCAGCACCCACACAAAACGAACATGGAGCTCCTCACTCAAGGCGCTCAAAACTTCACAACCAAAGACAAGTTCAGTGCCCAAGCCATTTCCTGCTGCCATGGAAACCAAGTGCTCTGGCAGCACCTATGTCTGAAAGTGGATATGACACCTCGGGAAGGGACTGTGCTGGTGAATGGCAACTGCCCGAAGCAGCAGCACAGCTCTTCCACTGCCAAAACAACTCCACCTGCCTCATGACCTTCACATACCATCAGCTGTCCTGGCAGCTATCTAGGAAACCCTGTTGGGTCACTTCCGGTCCCATGCCCATTGAGCCCAGTGGGATGGAATCAAGCAGCTTGCGCACCCACACAAAACGAACATGGAGCTCCTCACTCAAGGTGCTAAAAACTCCACAGCCAAAGACAAGTTCAGTGCCCAAGCCATTTCCCGCTGCCATGGAAACCAAGTGCTCTGGCAGCACATATGTCTGAATGTGGATATGACACCTAGGGAAGGGACTGTGCTGGTAAATGGCAACTGCCCGAAGCAGCAGCACAGCTCTTCCACTGCCAAAACAACTCCACCTGCCTCATGAACTTCACATACCATCAGCTGTCCTGGCAGCTATCTAGGAAACCCTGTTGGGTCACTTCGGGTCACATGCCCATTGAGCCCAGTGGGATGGAATCAAGCAGCTTCAGCACCCACACAAATCGAACATGGAGCTCCTCACTCAAGGCGCTCAAACTTCCACGACGAAAACAAGTTCAGGGCCCAAGCCATTTCCCTCTGCCCTGGAAACCAAGTGCACTGGCAGCACATATGTCTGAAAGTGGATATGACACCTAGGGAAGGGAGTGTGCTGGTGAATGGCAACTGCCCGAAGCAGCAGCACAACTCTTCCACTGCCAAAACAACTCCACTTGCCTCATGACCTTCACATACCATCAGCTGTCCTGGCAGCTATCTAGGAAACCCTGTTGGGTCACTTCAGGTCCCATGCCAATTGAGCCCAGTGGGATGGAATCAAGCAGCTTGAGCACCCACACAAAAAGAACATGGAGCTCCTCACTCAAGGCGCTCAAAACTCCACAGCCAAAGACAAGTTCAGGGCCCAAGCCATTTCCCACTGCCATGGAAACCAAGTGCTCTGGCAGCACCTATGTCTGAAAGTGGATATGACACCTAGGGAAGGGAGTGTGTATGTGAATGGCAAGTGCCCGAAGCAGCAGCACAGCTCTTCCACTGCCAAAACAACTCCACCTGCCTCATGAACTTCACATACCATCAGCTGTCCTGGCAGCTATCTAGGAAACCCTGTTGGGTCACTTCCGGGCCCATGCCCATTGAGCCCAGGGGGATGGAATCAAGCAGCTTCAGCACCCACACAAAACGAACATGGAGCTCCTCACTCAAGGCGCTCAAAACTTCACAACCAAAGACAAGTTCAGTGCCCAAGCCATTTCCTGCTGCCATGGAAACCAAGTGCTCTGGCAGCACCTATGTCTGAAAGTGGATATGACACCTAGGGAAGGGACTGTGCTGGTGAATGGCAAGTGCCCGAAGCAGCAGCACAGCTCTTCCAGTGCCAAAGCAACTCCACCTGCCTCATGAACTTCACATACCATCAGCTGTCCTGGCAGCTATCTAGGAAACCCTGTTGGGTCACTTCCGGTCCCATGCCCATTGAGCCCAGTGGGATGGAAACAAGCAGCTTGAACAACCACACAAATCTAACATGGAGCTCCTTACTCAAGGCGCTCAAAACTTCACGGCCGAAGACAAGTTCAGTGCCCAAGCCATTTCCCGCTGCCATGGAAACCAAGTGCTCTGGCAGCACATATGTCTGAAAGTGGATATGACACCTAGGGAAGGGAGTCTGGTGGTGAATGGCAACTGCCCGAAGCAGCAGCACAGCTCTTCCAGTGCCCAAACAACTCCACCTGCCTCATGAACTTCACATACCATCAGCTGTCCTGGCAGCTATCTAGGAAACCCTGTTGGGTCACTTCCGGTCCCATGCCCATTGAGCCCAGTGGGATGGAATCAAGCAGCTTCAGCACCCACACAAAACGAACATGGAGCTCCTCACTCAAGACGCTCAAAACTCCACAGCCAAAGACAAGTTCAGGGCCCAAGCCATTTCCCGCTGCCATGGAAACCAAGTGCTCTGGCAGCACATATGTCTGAAAGTGGATATGACACCTAGGGAAGGAACTGTGCTGGTGAATGGCAAGTGCCCGAAGCAGCAGCACAGCTCTTCCACTGCCAAAACAACTCCACCTGCCTCATGAACTTCACATACCATCAGCTGTCCTGGCAGCTATCTAGGAAACCCTGTTGGGTCACTTCCGGTCCCATGCCCATTGAGCCCAGTGGGATGGAATCAAGCAGCTTCAGCACCCACACAAAACGAACATGGAGCTCCTCACTCAAGGCGCTCAAAACTCCACAGCCAAAGACAAGTTCAGTCCCCAAGCCATTTCCCGCTGACATGGGAACCAAGTGCTCTGGCAGCACATATGTCTGAAAGTGGATATGACACCTAGGGAAGGGAGTGTGCTGGTGAATGGCAAGTGCCCGAAGCAGCAGCACAGCTCTTCTACTGCCAAAACAACTCCACCTGCCTCATGACCTTCACATACCATCAGCTGTCCTGGCAGCTATCTAGGAAACCCTGTTGGGTCACTTCCGGTCCCATGCCCATTGAGCCCAGTGGGATGGAATCAAGCAGCTTGAGCACCCACACAAAACTAACATGGAGCTCCTCACTCAAGGCGCTCAAAACTTCACAGCCAAAGACAAGTTCAGTGCCCAAGCCATTTCCCGCTGCCATGGAAACCAAGTGCTCTGGCAGCACATATGTCTGAAAGTGGATATGACACCTAAGGACGGGACTGTGCTGGTAAATGGCAACTGCCCGAAGCAGCAGCACAGCTCTTCCACTGCCAAAACAACTCCACCTGCCTCATGAACTTCACATACCATCAGCTGTCCTGGCAGCTATCTAGGAAACCCTGTTGGGTCACTTCAGGTCCCATGCCAATTGAGCCCAGTGGGATGGAATCAAGCAGCTTCAGCACCCATACAAAACTAACATGGAGCTCCTTATTCAAGGCGCTCAAAACTCCATGGCCAAAACAAGTTCAGGGCCCAAGCCATTTCCCGCTGCCATGGGAACCAAGTGCTCTGGCAGCACATATGTCTGAAAGTTGATATGACACCTAGGGAAGGGACTGTGCTGGTGAATGGCAACTGCCCGAAGCAGCAGCACAGCTCTTCCACTGCCAAAACAACTCCACCTGCCTCATGACCTTCACATACCATCAGCTGTCCTGGCAGCTATCTAGGAAACCCTGTTGGGTCACTTCAGGTCCCATGCCCATTGAGCCCAGTGGGATGGAATCAAGCAGCTTCAGCACCCATACAAAACTAACATGGAACTCCTTACTCAAGGCGCTCAAAACTCCAGGCCAAAACAAGTTCAGGGCCCAAGCCATTTCCGGCTGCCATGGAAACCAAGTGCTCTGGCAGCACATATGTCTGAAAGTGGATATGACACCTAGGGAAGGGAGTGTGTGGGTGAATGGCAACTGCCCGAAGCAGCACCACAGCTCTTCCAGTGCCAAAACAACTCCACCTGCCTCATGAATTTCACATACCATCAGCTGTCCTGGCAGCTATGTAGGAAACCCTGTTGGGTCACTTCCGGTCCCATGCCCATTGAGCCCAGTGGGATGGAATCAAGCAGCTTGAGCACCCACACAAACGAACATGGAGCTCCTCACTCAAGGCGCTCAAAACTCCAAGGCCAAAGACAAGTTCAGTGCCCAAGCCATTTCCCGCTGCCATGGAAACCAAGTGCTCTGGCAGCACCTATGTCTGAAAGTGGATATGACACCTAGGGAAGGGACTGTGCTGGTGAATGGCAACTGCCCGAAGCAGCAGCACAGCTCTTCCAGTGCCAAAGCAACTCCACCTGCCTCATGAACTTCACATACCATCAGCTGTCCTGGCAGCTATCTAGGAAACCCTGTTGGGTCACTTCCGGTCCCATGCCCATTGAGCCCAGTGCGATGGAATCAAGCAGCTTGAGCACCCACACAAAACTAACATGGAGCTCCTCACTCAAGGCGCTCAAAACTTCACAGCCAAAGACAAGTTCAGTGCCCAAGCCATTTCCCGCTGCCATGGAAACCAAGTGCTCTGGCAGCACCTATGTCTGAAAGTGGATATGACACCTAGGGAAGGGAGTGTGTATGTGAATGGCAAGTGCCCGAAGCAGCAGCACAGCTCTTCCACTGCCAAAACAACTCCACCTGCCTCATGAACTTCACATACCATCAGCTGTCCTGGCAGCTATCTAGGAAACCCTGTTGGGTCACTTCCGGGCCCATGCCCATTGAGCCCAGGGGGATGGAATCAAGCAGCTTCAGCACCCACACAAAACGAACATGGAGCTCCTCACTCAAGGCGCTCAAAACTTCACAACCAAAGACAAGTTCAGTGCCCAAGCCATTTCCTGCTGCCATGGAAACCAAGTGCTCTGGCAGCACCTATGTCTGAAAGTGGATATGACACCTAGGGAAGGGACTGTGCTGGTGAATGGCAAGTGCCCGAAGCAGCAGCACAGCTCTTCCAGTGCCAAAGCAACTCCACCTGCCTCATGAACTTCACATACCATCAGCTGTCCTGGCAGCTATCTAGGAAACCCTGTTGGGTCACTTCCGGTCCCATGCCCATTGAGCCCAGTGGGATGGAAACAAGCAGCTTGAACAACCACACAAATCTAACATGGAGCTCCTTACTCAAGGCGCTCAAAACTTCACGGCCGAAGACAAGTTCAGTGCCCAAGCCATTTCCCGCTGCCATGGAAACCAAGTGCTCTGGCAGCACATATGTCTGAAAGTGGATATGACACCTAGGGAAGGGAGTCTGGTGGTGAATGGCAACTGCCCGAAGCAGCAGCACAGCTCTTCCAGTGCCCAAACAACTCCACCTGCCTCATGAACTTCACATACCATCAGCTGTCCTGGCAGCTATCTAGGAAACCCTGTTGGGTCACTTCCGGTCCCATGCCCATTGAGCCCAGTGGGATGGAATCAAGCAGCTTCAGCACCCACACAAAACGAACATGGAGCTCCTCACTCAAGGCGCTCAAAACTCCACAGCCAAAGACAAGTTCAGGGCCCAAGCCATTTCCCGCTGCCATGGAAACCAAGTGCTCTGGCAGCACATATGTCTGAAAGTGGATATGACACCTAGGGAAGGAACTGTGCTGGTGAATGGCAAGTGCCCGAAGCAGCAGCACAGCTCTTCCACTGCCAAAACAACTCCACCTGCCTCATGAACTTCACATACCATCAGCTGTCCTGGCAGCTATCTAGGAAACCCTGTTGGGTCACTTCCGGTCCCATGCCCATTGAGCCCAGTGGGATGGAATCAAGCAGCTTCAGCACCCACACAAAACGAACATGGAGCTCCTCACTCAAGGCGCTCAAAACTCCACAGCCAAAGACAAGTTCAGTCCCCAAGCCATTTCCCGCTGACATGGGAACCAAGTGCTCTGGCAGCACATATGTCTGAAAGTGGATATGACACCTAGGGAAGGGAGTGTGCTGGTGAATGGCAAGTGCCCGAAGCAGCAGCACAGCTCTTCTACTGCCAAAACAACTCCACCTGCCTCATGACCTTCACATACCATCAGCTGTCCTGGCAGCTATCTAGGAAACCCTGTTGGGTCACTTCCGGTCCCATGCCCATTGAGCCCAGTGGGATGGAATCAAGCAGCTTGAGCACCCACACAAAACTAACATGGAGCTCCTCACTCAAGGCGCTCAAAACTTCACAGCCAAAGACAAGTTCAGTGCCCAAGCCATTTCCCGCTGCCATGGAAACCAAGTGCTCTGGCAGCACATATGTCTGAAAGTGGATATGACACCTAAGGACGGGACTGTGCTGGTAAATGGCAACTGCCCGAAGCAGCAGCACAGCTCTTCCACTGCCAAAACAACTCCACCTGCCTCATGAACTTCACATACCATCAGCTGTCCTGGCAGCTATCTAGGAAACCCTGTTGGGTCACTTCAGGTCCCATGCCAATTGAGCCCAGTGGGATGGAATCAAGCAGCTTCAGCACCCATACAAAACTAACATGGAGCTCCTTATTCAAGGCGCTCAAAACTCCATGGCCAAAACAAGTTCAGGGCCCAAGCCATTTCCCGCTGCCATGGGAACCAAGTGCTCTGGCAGCACATATGTCTGAAAGTTGATATGACACCTAGGGAAGGGACTGTGCTGGTGAATGGCAACTGCCCGAAGCAGCAGCACAGCTCTTCCACTGCCAAAACAACTCCACCTGCCTCATGACCTTCACATACCATCAGCTGTCCTGGCAGCTATCTAGGAAACCCTGTTGGGTCACTTCAGGTCCCATGCCCATTGAGCCCAGTGGGATGGAATCAAGCAGCTTCAGCACCCATACAAAACTAACATGGAACTCCTTACTCAAGGCGCTCAAAACTCCAGGCCAAAACAAGTTCAGGGCCCAAGCCATTTCCGGCTGCCATGGAAACCAAGTGCTCTGGCAGCACATATGTCTGAAAGTGGATATGACACCTAGGGAAGGGAGTGTGTGGGTGAATGGCAACTGCCCGAAGCAGCACCACAGCTCTTCCAGTGCCAAAACAACTCCACCTGCCTCATGAATTTCACATACCATCAGCTGTCCTGGCAGCTATGTAGGAAACCCTGTTGGGTCACTTCCGGTCCCATGCCCATTGAGCCCAGTGGGATGGAATCAAGCAGCTTGAGCACCCACACAAACGAACATGGAGCTCCTCACTCAAGGCGCTCAAAACTCCAAGGCCAAAGACAAGTTCAGTGCCCAAGCCATTTCCCGCTGCCATGGAAACCAAGTGCTCTGGCAGCACCTATGTCTGAAAGTGGATATGACACCTAGGGAAGGGACTGTGCTGGTGAATGGCAACTGCCCGAAGCAGCAGCACAGCTCTTCCAGTGCCAAAGCAACTCCACCTGCCTCATGAACTTCACATACCATCAGCTGTCCTGGCAGCTATCTAGGAAACCCTGTTGGGTCACTTCCGGTCCCATGCCCATTGAGCCCAGTGCGATGGAATCAAGCAGCTTCAGCACCCACACAAAACTAACATGGAGCTCCTCACTCAAGGCGCTCAAAACTTCACAGCCAAAGACAAGTTCAGTGCCCAAGCCATTTCCCGCTGCCATGGAAACCAAGTGCTCTGGCAGCACATATGTCTGAAAGTGGATATGACACCTAAGGACGGGACTGTGCTGGTAAATGGCAACTGCCCGAAGCAGCAGCACAGCTCTTCCACTGCCAAAACAACTCCACCTGCCTCATGAACTTCACATACCATCAGCTGTCCTGGCAGCTATCTAGGAAACCCTGTTGGGTCACTTCAGGTCCCATGCCAATTGAGCCCAGTGGGATGGAATCAAGCAGCTTCAGCACCCATACAAAACTAACATGGAGCTCCTTATTCAAGGCGCTCAAAACTCCATGGCCAAAACAAGTTCAGGGCCCAAGCCATTTCCCGCTGCCATGGAAACCAAGTGCTCTGGCAGCACATAAGTCTGAAAGTTGATATGACACCTAGGGAACGGAGTGTGCTGGTGAATGGCAACTGCCCGAAGCAGCAGCACAGCTCTTCCACTGACAAAACAACTCCACCTGCCTCATGAACTTCACATACCATCAGCTGTCCTGGCAGCTATCTAGGAAACCCTGTTGGGTCACTTCCGGTCCCATGCCCATTGAGCCCAGTGGGATGGAATCAAGCAGCTTGAGCACCCACACAAAAAGAACATGGAGCTCCTCACTCAAGGCGCTCAAAACTCCACAGCCAAAGACAAGTTCAGTGCCCAAGCCATTTCCCGCTGCCATGGAAACCAAGTTCTCTGGCAGCACCTATGTCTGAAAGTGGATATGACACCTAGGGAAGGGAGTGTGCTGGTGAATGGCAACTGCCCGAAGCAGCAGCACAGCTCTTCCACTGCCAAAACAACTCCACCTGCCTCATGAACTTCACATACCATCAGCTGTCCTGGCAGCTGTCAAGGAAACCCTGTTGGGTCACTTCCGGTCCCATGCCCATTGAGCCCAGTGGGATGGAATCAAGCAGCTTCAGCACCCACACAAAACTAACATGGAGCTCCTTACTCAAGGCGCTCAAAACTCCACGGCCAAAACAAGTTCAGTGCCCAAGCCATTTCCGGCTGCCATGGAAACCAAGTGCTCCGGCAGCACATATGTCTGAAAGTGGATATGACACCTAGGGAAGGGACTGTGCTGGTGAATGGCAACTGCTCGAAGCAGCAGCACAGCTCTTCCACTGCCAAAACAACTCCACCTGCCTCATGACCTTCACATACCATCAGCTGTCCTGGCAGCTATCTAGGAAACCCTGTTGGGTCACTTCCGGTCCCATGCCCATTGAGCCCAGTGGGATGGAATCAAGCAGCTTGCGCACCCACACAAAACGAACATGGAGCTTCTCACTCAAGGTGCTAAAAACTCCACAGCCAAAGACAAGTTCAGTGCCCAAGCCATTTCCCGCTGCCATGGAAACCAAGTGCTCTGGCAGCACATATGTCTGAATGTGGATATGACACCTAGGGAAGGGACTGTGCTGGTAAATGGCAACTGCCCGAAGCAGCAGCACAGCTCTTCCACTGCCAAAACAACTCCACCTGCCTCATGAACTTCACATACCATCAGCTGTCCTGGCAGCTATCTAGGAAACCCTGTTGGGTCACTTCGGGTCACATGCCCATTGAGCCCAGTGGGATGGAATCAAGCAGCTTCAGCACCCACACAAATCGAACATGGAGCTCCTCACTCAAGGCGCTCAAACTTCCACGACGAAAACCAGTTCAGGGCCCAAGCCATTTCCCTCTGCCCTGGAAACCAAGTGCACTGGCAGCACATATGTCTGAAAGTGGATATGACACCTAGGGAAGGGAGTGTGCTGGTGAATGGCAACTGCCCGAAGCAGCAGCACAACTCTTCCACTGCCAAAACAACTCCACCTGCCTCATGACCTTCACATACCATCAGCTGTCCTGGCAGATATCTAGGAAACCCTGTTGGGTCACTTCAGGTCCCATGCCCATTGAGCCCAGTGGGATGGAATCAAGCAGCTTGAGCACCCACACAAAAAGAACATGGAGCTCCTCACTCAAGGCGCTCAAAACTCCACAGCCAAAGACAAGTTCAGGGCCCAAGCCATTTCCTGCTGCCATGGAAACCAAGTGCTCTGGCAGCACCTATGTCTGAAAGTGGATATGACACCTAGGGAAGGGAGTGTGTATGTGAATGGCAACTGCCCGAAGCAGCAGCACAGCTCTTCCACTGCCAAAACAACTCCACCTGCCTCATGAACTTCACATACCATCAGCTGTCCTGGCAGCTATCTAGGAAACCCTGTTGGGTCACTTCCTGTCCCATGCCCATTGAGCCCACTGGGATGGAATCAAGCAGCTTCAGCACCCACACAAAACGAACATGGAGCTCCTCACTCAAGGCGCTCAAAACTTCACAACCAAAGACAAGTTCAGTGCCCAAGCCATTTCCTGCTGCCATGGAAACCAAGTGCTCTGGCAGCACCTATGTCTGAAAGTGGATATGACACCTAGGGAAGGGACTGTGCTGGTGAATGGCAACTGCCCGAAGCAGCAGCACAGCTCTTCCACTGCCAAAACAACTCCACCTGCCTCATGAACTTCACATACCATCAGCTGTCCTGGCAGCTATCTATAAAACCCTGTTGGGTCACTTCCGGTCCCATGCCCATTGAGCCCAGTGGGATGGAATCAAGCAGCTTGAGCACCCACACAAAAAGAACATGGAGCTCCTCACTCAAGGCGCTCAAAACTCCACAGCCAAAGACAAGTTCAGTGCCCAAGCCATTTCCCGCTGCCATGGAAACCAAGTGCTCTGGCAGCACCTATGTCTGAAAGTGGATATGACACCTAGGGAAGGGAGTGTGCTGGTGAATGGCAACTGCCCGAAGCAGCAGCACAGCTCTTCCACTGCCAAAACAACTCCACCTGCCTCATGAACTTCACATACCATCAGCTGTCCTGGCAGCTGTCAAGGAAACCCTGTTGGGTCACTTCCGGTCCCATGCCCATTGAGCCCAGTGGGATGGAATCAAGCAGCTTCAGCACCCACACAAAACTAACATGGAGCTCCTTACTCAAGGCGCTCAAAACTCCACGGCCAAAACAAGTTCAGTGCCCAAGCCATTTCCGGCTGCCATGGAAACCAAGTGCTCCGGCAGCACATATGTCTGAAAGTGGATATGACACCTAGGGAAGGGAGTGTGCTGGTGAATGGCAACTGCCCGAAGCAGCAGCACAGCTCTTCCACTGCCAAAACAACTCCACCTGCCTCATGAACTTCACATACCATCAGCTGTCCTGGCAGCTATCTAGGAAACCCTGTTGGGTCACTTCCGGTCCCATGCCCATTGAGCCCAGTGCGATGGAATCAAGCAGCTTCAGCACCCATACAAAACTAATATGGAGCTCCTTACTCAAGGCGCTCAAAACTCCACGGCAAAAACAAGTTCAGGGCCCAAGCCATTTCCCGCTGCCATGGAAACCAAGTGCTCTGGCAGCACATATGTCTGAAAGTGGATATGACACCTAGGGAAGGGAGTGTGTGGGTGAATGGCAACTGCCCGAAGCAGCAGCACAGCTCTTCCACTGCCAAAACAACTCCACCTGCCTCATGAACTTCACATACCATCAGCTGTCCTGGCAGCTATCTAGGAAACCCGTTGGGTCACTTCCGGTCCCATGCCCATTGAGCCCAGTGGGATGGAAACAAGCAGCTTGAACACCCACACAAAACGGACATGGAGCTCCTCACTCAAGGCGCTCAAAACTTCACGGCCAAAGACAAGTTCAGTGCCCAAGCCATTTCCCGCTGCCATGGAAACCAAGTGCTCTGGCAGCACCTATGTCTGAAAGTGGATATGACACCTAGGGAAGGGAGTGTGCTGGTGAATGGCAAGGGCCCGAAGCAGCAGCACAGCTCTTCCACTGCCAAAACAACTCCACGTGCCTCATGAACTTCACATACCATCAGCTGTCCTGGCAGCTATCTAGGAAACCCTGTTCGGTCACTTCCGGTCCCATGCCCATTGAGCCCAGTGGGATGGAATCAAGCAGCTTCAGCACCCATACAAAACTAATATGGAGCTCCTTACTCAAGGCGCTCAAAACTCCACGGCAAAAACAAGTTCAGGGCCCAAGCCATTTCCCGCTGCCATGGAAACCAAGTGCTCTGGCAGCACATATGTCTGAAAGTGGATATGACACCTAGGGAAGGGAGTGTGTGGGTGAATGGCAACTGCCCGAAGCAGCAGCACAGCTCTTCCACTGCCAAAACAACTCCACCTGCCTCATGAACTTCACATACCATCAGCTGTCCTGGCAGCTATCTAGGAAACCCGTTGGGTCACTTCCGGTCCCATGCCCATTGAGCCCAGTGGGATGGAAACAAGCAGCTTGAACACCCACACAAAACGGACATGGAGCTCCTCACTCAAGGCGCTCAAAACTTCACGGCCAAAGACAAGTTCAGTGCCCAAGCCATTTCCCGCTGCCATGGAAACCAAGTGCTCTGGCAGCACCTATGTCTGAAAGTGGATATGACACCTAGGGAAGGGAGTGTGCTGGTGAATGGCAAGGGCCCGAAGCAGCAGCACAGCTCTTCCAGTGCCAAAACAACTCCACCTGCCTCATGAACTTCACATACCATCAACTGTCCTGGCAGCTATCTAGGAAACCCTGTTGGGTCACTTCCGGTCCCATGCCCATTGAGCCCAGTGGGATGGAAACAAGCAGCTTGAACACCCACACAAAATGAACATGGAGCTCCTCACTCAAGGCGCTCAAAACTTCACGGCCAAAGACAAGTTCAGTGCCCAAGCCATTTCCCGCTGCCATGGAAACCAAGTGCTCTGGCAGCACCTATGTCTGAAAGTGGATATGACACCTAGGGTAGGGACTGTGCTGGTGAATGGCAAGTGCCCGACGCAGCAGCACAGCTCTTCCAGTGCCAAAGAAACTCCACCTGCCTCATGAACTTCACATACCATCAGCTGTCCTGGCAGCTATCTAGGAAACCCTGTTGGGTCACTTCCGGTCCCATGCCCATTGAGCCCAGTGGGATGGAATCAAGCAGCTTGAGCACCCACACAAAACTAACAAGGAGCTCCTTATTCAAGGCGCTCAAAACTCCATTGCCAAAACAAGTTCAGGGCCCAAGCCATTTCCCGCTGCCATGGAAACCAAGTGCTCTGGCAGCACATATGTCTGAAAGTTGATATGACACCTAGGGAAGGGAGTGTGCTGGTGAATGGCAAGTGCCCGAAGCAGCAGCACAGCTCTTCCACTGCCAAAACAACTCCACCTGCCTCATGAACTTCACATACCATCAGCTGTCCTGGCAGCTATCTAGGAAACCCTGTTGGGTCACTTCCGGTCCCATGCCCATTGAGCCCAGTGGGATGGAATCAAGCAGCTTGAGCACCCACACAAAAAGAACATGGAGCTCCTCACTCAAGGCGCTCAAAACTCCACAGCCAAAGACAAGTTCAGTGCCCAAGCCATTTCCCGCTGCCATGGAAACCAAGTGCTCTGGCAGCACCTATGTCTGAAAGTGGATATGACACCTAGGGAACGGAGTGTGCTGGTGAATGGCAACTGCCCGAAGCAGCAGCAGCACAGCTGTTCTAGTGCCAAAACAACTCCACCTGTCTCTTGAAGTTCACATACCATCAGCTGTCCTGGCAGCTATCTAGGAAACCCTGTTGGCTCACTTCCGGTCCCATGCCCATTGAGCCCAGTGGGATGGAATCAAGCAGCTTCAGCACCCACACAAAACGAACATGGAGCTCCTCACTCAAGGCGCTCAAAACTCCACGGCCAAAACAAGTTCAGTGCCCAAGCCATTTCCGGCTGCCATGGAAACCAAGTGCTCCGGCAGCACATATGTCTGAAAGTGGATATGACACCTAGGGAAGGGACTGTGCTGGTGAATGGCAAGTGCCCGAAGCAGCAGCACAGCTCTTCCACTGCCAAAACAACTCCACCTGCCTCATGAACTTCACATACCATCAGCTGTCCTGGCAGCTATCTATAAAACCCTGTTGGGTCACTTCCGGTCCCATGCCCATTGAGTCCAGTGGGATGTAATCAAGCAGCTTCAGCACCCATACAAAACGAACATGGAGCTCCTCACTCAAGGCGCTCAAAACTTCACAGCCAAAGACAAGTTCACTGCCCAAGCCATTTCCGGCTGCCATGGAAACCAAGTGCTCTGGCAGCACATATGTCTGAAAGTGGATATGACACCTAGGGAAGGGACTGTGCTGGTGAATGGCAACTGCCCGAAGCAGCAGCACAGCTCTTCCACTGCCAAAACAACTCCACCTGCCTCATGAACTTCACATACCATCAGCTGTCCTGGCAGTTATCTAGGAAACCCTGTTGGGTCACTTCCGGTCCCATGCCCATTGAGCCCAGTGGGATGGAATCAAGCAGCTTGAGCACACACACAAAACGAACATGGAGCTCCTCACTCAAGGCGCTCAAAACTCCACGGCCAAAGACAAGTTCAGTGCCCAAGCCATTTCCCGCTGCCATGGAAACCAAGTGCTCTGGCAGCACATAGGTCTGAAAGTGGATATGACACCTAGGGAAGGGAGTGTGCTGGTCAATGGCAATGCCCGAAGCAGCAGCACAGCTCTTCCACTACCAAAACAACTCCACCTGCCTCATGAACTTCACATACCATCAGCTGTCCTGGCAGCTATCTAGGAAAACCATGTTGGGTCACTTCCGGTCCCATGCCCATTGAGCCCAGTGGGATGGAATCAAGCACCTTGAGCACCCACACAAATCTAACATCGAGCTCCTCACTCAAGGCGCTCCAAACTCCACAGCCAAAGACAAGTTCAGTTCCCAAGCCATTTCCCGCTGCTATGGAAACCAAGTGCTCTGGCAGCACATAGGTCTGAAAGTGGATATGACACCTAGGGAAGGGACTGTGCTGGTGAATGGCAACTGCCCGAAGCAGCAGCACAGCTCTTCCACTGCCAAAACAACTCCACCTGCCTCATGAACTTCACATACCATCAGCTGTCCTGGCAGCTATCTAGGAAACCCTGTTGGGTCACTTCCGGTCCCATGCCCATTGAACCCAGTGGGATGGAATCAAGCAGCTTCAGCACCCACACAAAACGAACATGGAGCTCCTCACTCAAGGCGCTCAAAACTCCACAGCCAAAGACAAGTTCAGTGCCCAAGCCATTTCCCGCTGCCATGGAAACCAAGTGCTCTGGCAGCACATATGTCTGAAAGTGGATATGACACCTAGGGAAGGAAGTGTGTTGGTGAATGGCAACTGCCTGAAGCAGCAGCACAGCTCTTCCACTGCCAAAACAACTCCACCTGCCTCATGAACTTCACATACCATCAGCTGTCCTGGCAGCTATTTGGAGACCCTGTTGGGTCACTTCCAGTCCCATGCCCATTGAGCCCAGTGGGATGGAATCAAGCAGCTTCAGCACCCACACAAAACGAACATGGAGCTCCTCACTCAAGGCGCTCAAAACTCCACAGCCAAAGACAAGTTCAGTGCCCAAGCCATTTCCCGCTGCCGTGGAAACCAAATGCTCTGGCAGCACATATGTCTGAAAGTGGATATGACACCTAGGGAAGGGAGTGTGCTGGTGAATGGCAACTGCGCGAAGCAGCAGCACAGCTCTCCCACTGCCAAAACAACTCCATCTGCCTCATGAACTTCACATACCATCAGCTGTCCTGGCAGCTATCTAGGAGACCCTGTTGGGTCACTTCTGGTCCCATGCCCATTGAGCCCAGTGGGATGGAATCAAGCAGCTTCAGCACCCACACAAAACCAACATGGAGCTCCTCACTCAAGGCGCTCAAAACTCCACAGCCAAAGACAAGTTCAGTGCCCAAGCCATTTCCCGCTGCCGTGGAAACCAAGTGCTCTGGCAGCACATATGTCTGAAAGTGGATATGACACCTAGGGAAGGGAGTGTGGTGGTGAATGGCAACTGCCTGAAGCAGCAGCACAGCTCTTCCACTGCCAAAACAACTCCACCTGCCTCATGAACTTCACATACCATCAGCTGTCCTGGCAGCTATCTAGGAAACCCTGTTGGGTCACTTCCGGTCCCATGCCCATTGAGCCCAGTGGGATGGAATCAAGCAGCTTCAGCACCCACACAAATCTAACATGGAGCTCCTCACTCAAGGCACTCAAAACTCCATGGCCAAAGACAAGTTCAGTGCCCAAGCCATTTCCCGCTGCCATGGAAACCAAGTGCTCTGGCAGCACATATGTCTGAAAGTGGATATGACACCTAGGGAAGGGAGTGTGCTGGTGAATGGCTACTGCCCGAAGCAGCAGCACAGCTCTTCCACTGCCAAAACAACTCCACCTGCCTCATGAACTTCACATACCATCAGCTGTCCTGGCAGCTATTTGGAGACCCTGTTGGGTCACTTCCAGTCCCATGCCCATTGAGCCCAGTGGGATGGAATCAAGCAGCTTCAGCACCCACACAAAACGAACATGGAGCTCCTCACTCAAGGCGCTCAAAACTCCACAGCCAAAGACAAGTTCAGTGCCCAAGCCATTTCCCGCTGCCGTGGAAACCAAATGCTCTGGCAGCACATATGTCTGAAAGTGGATATGACACCTAGGGAAGGGAGTGTGCTGGTGAATGGCAACTGCGCGAAGCAGCAGCACAGCTCTCCCACTGCCAAAACAACTCCATCTGCCTCATGAACTTCACATACCATCAGCTGTCCTGGCAGCTATCTAGGAGACCCTGTTGGGTCACTTCTGGTCCCATGCCCATTGAGCCCAGTGGGATGGAATCAAGCAGCTTCAGCACCCACACAAAACCAACATGGAGCTCCTCACTCAAGGCGCTCAAAACTCCACAGCCAAAGACAAGTTCAGTGCCCAAGCCATTTCCCGCTGCCGTGGAAACCAAGTGCTCTGGCAGCACATATGTCTGAAAGTGGATATGACACCTAGGGAAGGGAGTGTGGTGGTGAATGGCAACTGCCTGAAGCAGCAGCACAGCTCTTCCACTGCCAAAACAACTCCACCTGCCTCATGAACTTCACATACCATCAGCTGTCCTGGCAGCTATCTAGGAAACCCTGTTGGGTCACTTCCGGTCCCATGCCCATTGAGCCCAGTGGGATGGAATCAAGCAGCTTCAGCACCCACACAAATCTAACATGGAGCTCCTCACTCAAGGCACTCAAAACTCCATGGCCAAAGACAAGTTCAGTGCCCAAGCCATTTCCCGCTGCCATGGAAACCAAGTGCTCTGGCAGCACATATGTCTGAAAGTGGATATGACACCTAGGGAAGGGAGTGTGCTGGTGAATGGCTACTGCCCGAAGCAGCAGCACAGCTCTTCCAGTGCCAAAACAAATCCACCTGCCTCATGAACTTCACATACCATCAGCTGTCCTGGCAGCTATCTAGGAAACCCTGTTGGGTCACTTCTGGACCAATGCCCATTGAGCCCAGTGGGATGGAATCAAGGAGCTTGAGCACCCACACAAAACTAACATGGAGCTCCTCACTCAAGGCGCTCAAAACTCCACGGCCAAAGACAAGTTCAGTGCCCAAGCCATTTCCCGCTGCCATGGAAACCAAGTGCTCTGGCAGCACATATGTCTGAAAGTGGATATGACACCTAGGGAAGGGAGTGTGCTGGTGAATGGCTACTGCCCGAAGCAGCAGCACAGCTCTTCCACTGCCAAAACAACTCCACCTGCCTCATGAACTTCACATACCATCAGCTGTCCTGGCAGCTATCTAGGAAACCCTGTTGGGTCACTTCCGGTCCCATGCCCATTGAGCCCAGTGGGATGGAATCAAGTAGCTTCAGCACCCACACAAAACGAACATGGAGCTCCTCACTCAAGGCGCTCAAAACTCCACAGCCAAAGACAAGTTCAGTGCCCAAGCCATTTCCCGCTGCCATGGAAACCAAGTGCTCTGGCAGCACATATGTCTGAAAGTGGATATGACACCTAGGGAAGGGAGTGTGCTGGTGAATGGCAACTGCCCGAAGCAGCAGCACAGCTCTCCAATGCCAAAACAACTACACCTGCCTCATGAACTTCACATACCATCAGCTGTCCTGGCAGCTATCTAGGAAACCCTGTTGGGTCACTTGCGATCCCATGCCCATTGAGCCCACTGGGATGGAATCAAGCAGCTTGAGCACCCACACAAAACGAACATGGAGCTCCTCACTCAAGGCGCTCAAAACTCCACAGCCAAAGACAAGTTCAGTGCCCAAGCCATTTCCCGCTGCCATGGAAACCAAGTGCTCTGGCAGCACATATGTCTGAAAGTGGATATGACACGTAGGGAAGGGAGTGTGCTGGTGAATGGCAAGTGCCTGAAGCAGCAGCACAGCTCTTCCACTGCCAAAACAACTCCACCTGCCTCATGAACTTCACATACCATCAGCTGTCCTGGCAGCTATCTAGGAAACCCTGTTGGGTCACTTCCGGTCCCATGCCCATTGAGCCCAGTGGGATGGAATCAAGCAGCTTGAGCACCCACACAAAACGAACATGGAGCTCCTCACTCAAGGCGCTCAAAACTCCACGGCCAAAGACAAGTTCAGTGCCCAAGCCATTTCCCGCTGCCATGGAAACCAAGTGCTCTGGCAGCACATAGGTCTGAAAGTGGATATGACACCTAGGGAAGGGATTGTGCTGGTGAATGGCAACTGCCCGAAGCAGCAGCACAGCTCTTCTACTGCCAAAACAACTCCACCTGCCTCATGAACTTCACATACCATCAGCTGTCCTGGCAGCTATCTAGGAAACCCTGTTGGGTCACTTCCGGTCCCATGCCCATTGAACCCAGTGGGATGGAATCAAGCAGCTTGAGCACCCACACAAAACGAACATGGAGCTCCTCACTCAAGGCGCTCAAAACTCCACAGCCAAAGACAAGTTCAGTGCCCAAGCCATTTCCCGCTGCCATGGAAACCAAGTGCTCTGGCAGCACATATGTCTGAAAGTGGATATGACACCTAGGGAAGGGAGTGTGCTGGTGAATGGCAAGGGCCCGAAGCAGCAGCACAGCTCTTCCAGTGCCAAAACAACTCCACCTGCCTCATGAACTTCACATACCATCAGCTGTCCTGGCAGCTATCTAGGAAACCCTGTTGGGTCACTTCCGGGCCCATGCCCATTGAGCCCAGTGGGATGGAATCAAGCAGCTTCAGCACCCACACAAAACGAACATGGAGCTCCTCACTCAAGGCGCTCAAAACTTCACAGCCAAAGACAAGTTCAGTGCCCAAGCCATTTCCTGCTGCTATGGAAACCAAGTGCTCTGGCAGCACATATGTCTGAAAGTGGATATGACACCTAGGGAAGGGATTGTGCTGGTGAATGGCAACTGCCTGAAGCAGCAGCACAGCTCTTCCACTGCCAAAACAACTCCACCTGCCTCATGAACTTCACATACCATCAACTGTCCTGGCAGCTATCTAGGAAACCCTGTTGGGTCACTTCCGGTCCCATGCCCATTGAGCCCAGTGGGATGGAAACAAGCAGCTTGAACACCCACACAAAATGAACATGGAGCTCCTCACTCAAGGCGCTCAAAACTTCACGGCCAAAGACAAGTTCAGTGCCCAAGCCATTTCCCGCTGCCATGGAAACCAAGTGCTCTGGCAGCATCTATGTCTGAAAGTGGATATGACACCTAGGGTAGGGACTGTGCTGGTGAATGGCAAGTGCCCGACGCAGCAGCACAGCTCTTCCAGTGCCAAAGAAACTCCACCTGCCTCATGAACTTCACATACCATCAGCTGTCCTGGCAGCTATCTAGGAAACCCTGTTGGGTCACTTCCGGTCCCATGCCCATTGAGCCCAGTGGGATGGAATCAAGCAGCTTGAGCACCCACACAAAACTAACAAGGAGCTCCTTATTCAAGGCGCTCAAAACTCCATTGCCAAAACAAGTTCAGGGCCCAAGCCATTTCCCGCTGCCATGGAAACCAAGTGCTCTGGCAGCACATATGTCTGAAAGTTGATATGACACCTAGGGAAGGGAGTGTGCTGGTGAATGGCAAGTGCCCGAAGCAGCAGCACAGCTCTTCCACTGCCAAAACAACTCCACCTGCCTCATGAACTTCACATACCATCAGCTGTCCTGGCAGCTATGTAGGAAACCCTGTTGGGTCACTTCCGGTCCCATGCCCATTGAGCCCACTGGGATGGAATCAAGCAGCTTGAGCACCCACACAAAAAGAACATGGAGCTCCTCACTCAAGGCGCTCAAAACTCCACAGCCAAAGACAAGTTCAGTGCCCAAGCCATTTCCCGCTGCCATGGAAACCAAGTGCTCTGGCAGCACCTATGTCTGAAAGTGGATATGACACCTAGGGAAGGGAGTGTGCTGGTGAATGGCAACTGCCCGAAGCAGCAGCAGCACAGCTGTTCTAGTGCCAAAACAACTCCACCTGTCTCATGAAGTTCACATACCATCAGCTGTCCTGGCAGCTATCTAGGAAACCCTGTTGGCTCACTTCCGGTCCCATGCCCATTGAGCCCAGTGGGATGGAATCAAGCAGCTTCAGCACCCACACAAAACGAACATGGAGCTCCTCACTCAAGGCGCTCAAAACTCCACGGCCAAAACAAGTTCAGTGCCCAAGCCATTTCCGGCTGCCATGGAAACCAAGTGCTCCGGCAGCACATATGTCTGAAAGTGGATATGACACCTAGGGAAGGGACTGTGCTGGTGAATGGCAAGTGCCCGAAGCAGCAGCACAGCTCTTCCACTGCCAAAACAACTCCACCTGCCTCATGAACTTCACATACCATCAGCTGTCCTGGCAGCTATCTATAAAACCCTGTTGGGTCACTTCCGGTCCCATGCCCATTGAGTCCAGTGGGATGTAATCAAGCAGCTTCAGCACCCATACAAAACGAACATGGAGCTCCTCACTCAAGGCGCTCAAAACTTCACAGCCAAAGACAAGTTCACTGCCCAAGCCATTTCCGGCTGCCATGGAAACCAAGTGCTCTGGCAGCACATATGTCTGAAAGTGGATATGACACCTAGGGAAGGGACTGTGCTGGTGAATGGCAACTGCCCGAAGCAGCAGCACAGCTCTTCCACTGCCAAAACAACTCCACCTGCCTCATGAACTTCACATACCATCAGCTGTCCTGGCAGTTATCTAGGAAACCCTGTTGGGTCACTTCCGGTCCCATGCCCATTGAGCCCAGTGGGATGGAATCAAGCAGCTTGAGCACCCACACAAAACGAACATGGAGGTCCTCACTCAAGGCGCTCAAAACTCCACGGCCAAAGACAAGTTCAGTGCCCAAGCCATTTCCCGCTGCCATGGAAACCAAGTGCTCTGGCAGCACATAGGTCTGAAAGTGGATATGACACCTAGGGAAGGGAGTGTGCTGGTCAATGGCAATGCCCGAAGCAGCAGCACAGCTCTTCCACTACCAAAACAACTCCACCTGCCTCATGAACTTCACATACCATCAGCTGTCCTGGCAGCTATCTAGGAAAACCATGTTGGGTCACTTCCGGTCCCATGCCCATTGAGCCCAGTGGGATGGAATCAAGCACCTTGAGCACCCACACAAATCTAACATCGAGCTCCTCACTCAAGGCGCTCCAAACTCCACAGCCAAAGACAAGTTCAGTTCCCAAGCCATTTCCCGCTGCTATGGAAACCAAGTGCTCTGGCAGCACATAGGTCTGAAAGTGGATATGACACCTAGGGAAGGGACTGTGCTGGTGAATGGCAACTGCCCGAAGCAGCAGCACAGCTCTTCCAGTGCCAAAACAACTCCACCTGCCTCATGAACTTCACATACCATCAGCTGTCCTGGCAGCTATCTAGGAAACCCTGTTGGGTCACTTCCGGTCCCATGCCCATTGAACCCAGTGGGATGGAATCAAGCAGCTTGAGCACCCACACAAAACGAACATGGAGCTCCTCACTCAAGGCGCTCAAAACTCCACAGCCAAAGACAAGTTCAGTGCCCAAGCCATTTCCCGCTGCCATGGAAACCAAGTGCTCTGGCAGCACATATGTCTGAAAGTGGATATGACACCTAGGGAAGGAAGTGTGTTGGTGAATGGCAACTGCCTGAAGCAGCAGCACAGCTCTTCCACTGCCAAAACAACTCCACCTGCCTCATGAACTTCACATACCATCAGCTGTCCTGGCAGCTATTTGGAGACCCTGTTGGGTCACTTCCAGTCCCATGCCCATTGAGCCCAGTGGGATGGAATCAAGCAGCTTCAGCACCCACACAAAACGAACATGGAGCTCCTCACTCAAGGCGCTCAAAACTCCACAGCCAAAGACAAGTTCAGTGCCCAAGCCATTTCCCGCTGCCGTGGAAACCAAATGCTCTGGCAGCACATATGTCTGAAAGTGGATATGACACCTAGGGAAGGGAGTGTGCTGGTGAATGGCAACTGCGCGAAGCAGCAGCACAGCTCTTCCACTGCCAAAACAACTCCATCTGCCTCATGAACTTCACATACCATCAGCTGTCCTGGCAGCTATCTAGGAGACCCTGTTGGGTCACTTCTGGTCCCATGCCCATTGAGCCCAGTGGGATGGAATCAAGCAGCTTCAGCACCCACACAAAACCAACATGGAGCTCCTCACTCAAGGCGCTCAAAACTCCACAGCCAAAGACAAGTTCAGTGCCCAAGCCATTTCCCGCTGCCGTGGAAACCAAGTGCTCTGGCAGCACATATGTCTGAAAGTGGATATGACACCTAGGGAAGGGAGTGTGGTGGTGAATGGCAACTGCCTGAAGCAGCAGCACAGCTCTTCCACTGCCAAAACAACTCCACCTGCCTCATGAACTTCACATACCATCAGCTGTCCTGGCAGCTATCTAGGAAACCCTGTTGGGTCACTTCCGGTCCCATGCCCATTGAGCCCAGTGGGATGGAATCAAGCAGCTTCAGCACCCACACAAATCTAACATGGAGCTCCTCACTCAAGGCACTCAAAACTCCATGGCCAAAGACAAGTTCAGTGCCCAAGCCATTTCCCGCTGCCATGGAAACCAAGTGCTCTGGCAGCACATATGTCTGAAAGTGGATATGACACCTAGGGAAGGGAGTGTGCTGGTGAATGGCTACTGCCCGAAGCAGCAGCACAGCTCTTCCAGTGCCAAAACAAATCCACCTGCCTCATGAACTTCACATACCATCAGCTGTCCTGGCAGCTATCTAGGAAACCCTGTTGGGTCACTTCTGGACCAATGCCCATTGAGCCCAGTGGGATGGAATCAAGGAGCTTGAGCACCCACACAAAACTAACATGGAGCTCCTCACTCAAGGCGCTCAAAACTCCACGGCCAAAGACAAGTTCAGTGCCCAAGCCATTTCCCGCTGCCATGGAAACCAAGTGCTCTGGCAGCACATATGTCTGAAAGTGGATATGACACCTAGGGAAGGGAGTGTGCTGGTGAATGGCTACTGCCCGAAGCAGCAGCACAGCTCTTCCACTGCCAAAACAACTCCACCTGCCTCATGAACTTCACATACCATCAGCTGTCCTGGCAGCTATCTAGGAAACCCTGTTGGGTCACTTCCGGTCCCATGCCCATTGAGCCCAGTGGGATGGAATCAAGTAGCTTCAGCACCCACACAAAACGAACATGGAGCTCCTCACTCAAGGCGCTCAAAACTCCACAGCCAAAGACAAGTTCAGTGCCCAAGCCATTTCCCGCTGCCATGGAAACCAAGTGCTCTGGCAGCACATATGTCTGAAAGTGGATATGACACCTAGGGAAGGGAGTGTGCTGGTGAATGGCAACTGCCCGAAGCAGCAGCACAGCTCTCCAATGCCAAAACAACTACACCTGCCTCATGAACTTCACATACCATCAGCTGTCCTGGCAGCTATCTAGGAAACCCTGTTGGGTCACTTGCGATCCCATGCCCATTGAGCCCACTGGGATGGAATCAAGCAGCTTGAGCACCCACACAAAACGAACATGGAGCTCCTCACTCAAGGCGCTCAAAACTCCACAGCCAAAGACAAGTTCAGTGCCCAAGCCATTTCCCGCTGCCATGGAAACCAAGTGCTCTGGCAGCACATAGGTCTGAAAGTGGATATGACACGTAGGGAAGGGAGTGTGCTGGTGAATGGCAAGTGCCTGAAGCAGCAGCACAGCTCTTCCACTGCCAAAACAACTCCACCTGCCTCATGAACTTCACATACCATCAGCTGTCCTGGCAGCTATCTAGGAAACCCTGTTGGGTCACTTCCGGTCCCATGCCCATTGAGCCCAGTGGGATGGAATCAAGCAGCTTGAGCACCCACACAAAACGAACATGGAGCTCCTCACTCAAGGCGCTCAAAACTCCACGGCCAAAGACAAGTTCAGTGCCCAAGCCATTTCCCGCTGCCATGGAAACCAAGTGCTCTGGCAGCACATAGGTCTGAAAGTGGATATGACACCTAGGGAAGGGACTGTGCTGGTGAATGGCAACTGCCCGAAGCAGCAGCACAGCTCTTCTACTGCCAAAACAACTCCACCTGCCTCATGAACTTCACATACCATCAGCTGTCCTGGCAGCTATCTAGGAAACCCTGTTGGGTCACTTCCGGTCCCATGCCCATTGAACCCAGTGGGATGGAATCAAGCAGCTTGAGCACCCACACAAAACGAACATGGAGCTCCTCACTCAAGGCGCTCAAAACTCCACAGCCAAAGACAAGTTCAGTGCCCAAGCCATTTCCCGCTGCCATGGAAACCAAGTGCTCTGGCAGCACATATGTCTGAAAGTGGATATGACACCTAGGGAAGGAAGTGTGCTGGTGAATGGCAACTGCCTGAAGCAGCAGCACAGCTCTTCCACTGACAAAACAACTCCACCTGCCTCATGAACTTCACATACCATCAGCTGTCCTGGCAGCTATTTGGAGACCCTGTTGGGTCACTTCCAGTCCCATGCCCATTGAGCCCAGTGGGATGGAATCAAGCAGCTTGAGCACCCACACAAAACGAACATGGAGCTCCTCACTCAAGGCGCTCAAAACTCCACAGCCAAAGACAAGTTCAGTGCCCAAGCCATTTCCCGCTGCCGTGGAAACCAAATGCTCTGGCAGCACATATGTCTGTAAGTGGATATGACACCTAGGGAAGGGAGTGTGCTGGTGAATGGCAACTGCGCGAAGCAGCAGCACAGCTGTTCCAGTGCCAAAACAACTCCATCTGCCTCATGAACTTCACATACCATCAGCTGTCCTGGCAGCTATCTAGGAGACCCTGTTGGGTCACTTCTGGTCCCATGCCCATTGAGCCCAGTGGGATGGAATCAAGCAGCTTCAGCACCCACACAAAACGAACATGGAGCTCCTCACTCAAGGCGCTCAAAACTCCACAGCCAAAGGCAAGTTCAGTGCCCAAGCCATTTCCCGCTGCCGTGGAAACCAAGTGCTCTGGCAGCACATATGTCTGAAAGTGGATATGACACCTAGGGAAGGGAGTGTGCTGGTGAATGGCAACTGCCTGAAGCAGCAGCACAGCTCTCCCACTGCCAAAACAACTCCTTCTGCCTCATGACCTTCACATACCATCAGCTGTCCTGGCAGCTATCTAGGAAACCCTGTTGGGTCACTTCTGGTCCCATGCCCATTGAGCCCAGTGGGATGGGATCAAGCAGCTTGAGCACCCACACAAAACGAACATGGAGCTCCTCACTCAAGGCGCTCAAAACTCCACGGCCAAAGACAAGTTCAGTGCCCAAGCTATTTCCCGCTGCCATGGAAACTAAAAGCTCTGGCAGCACATATGTCTGAAAGTGGATATGACACCTAGGGAAGGGAGTGTGTTGGTGAATGGCAACTGCCCGAAGCAGCAGCACAGCTCTTCCACTGCCAAAACAACTCCACCTGCCTCATGAACTTCACATACCATCAGCTGTCCTGGCAGCTATCTAGGAAACCCTGTTGGGTCACTTCCGGTCCCATGCCCATTGAGCCCAGTGGGATGGAATCAAGCAGCTTCAGCACCCACACAAATCTAACATGGAGCTCCTCACTCAAGGCACTCAAAACTCCACGGCCAAAGACAAGTTCAGTGCCCAAGCCATTTCCCGCTGCCATGGAAACCAAGTGCTCTGGCAGCACATATGTCTGAAAGTGGATATGACACCTAGGGAAGGGAGTGTGCTGGTGAATGGCTACTGCCCGAAGCAGCAGCACAGCTCTTCCACTGCCAAAACAACTCCACCTGCCTCATGAACTTCACATACCATCAGCTGTCCTGGCAACTATCTAGGAAACCCTGTTGGGTCACTTCCGGTCCCATGCCCATTGAGCCCAGTGGGATGGAATCAAGTAGCTTCAGCACCCACACAAAACGAACATGGAGCTCCTCAGTCAAGGCGCTCAAAACTCCACAGCCAAAGACAAGTTCAGTGCCCAAGCCATTTCCCGCTGCCATGGAAACCAAGTGCTCTGGCAGCACATATGTCTGAAAGTGGATATGACACCTAGGGAAGGGAGTGTGCTGGTGAATGGCAACTGCCCGAAGCAGCAGCACAGCTCTCCAATGCCAAAACAACTACACCTGCCTCATGAACTTCACATACCATCAGCTGTCCTGGCAGCTATCTAGGAAACCCTGTTGGGTCACTTGCGATCCCATGCCCTTTGAGCCCAGTGGGATGGAATCAAGCAGCTTGAGCACCCACACAAAACGAACATGGAGCTCCTCACTCAAGGCGCTCAAAACTCCACAGCCAAAGACAAGTTCAGTGCCCAAGCCATTTCCCGCTGCCATGGAAACCAAGTGCTCTGGCAGCACATATGTCTGAAAGTGGATATGACACCTAGGGAAGGGAGTGTGCTGGTGAATGGCAAGTGCCCGAAGCAGCAGCACAGCTCTTCCACTGCCAAAACAACTCCACCTGCCTCATGAACTTCACATACCATCAGCTGTCCTGGCAGCTATCTAGGAAACCCTGTTGGGTCACTTCCGGTCCCATGCCCATTGAGCCCAGTGGGATGGAATCAAGCAGCTTGAGCACCCACACAAAACGAACATGGAGCTCCTCACTCAAGGCGCTCCAAACTCCACGGCCAAAGACAAGTTCAGTGCCCAAGCCATTTCCCGCTGCCGTGGTAACCAAGTGCTCTGGCAGCACATAGGTCTGAAAGTGGATATGACACCTAGGGAAGGGAGTGTGCTGGTGAATGGCAACTGCCCGAAGCAGCAGCACAGCTCTTCCACTGCCAAACCAACTCCACCTGCCTCATGAACTTCACATACCATCAGCTGTCCTGGCAGCTATCTAGGAAACCCTGTTGGGTCACTTCCGGGCCCATGCCCATTGAGCCCAGTGGGATGGAATCAAGCAGCTTGAGCACCCACACAAAACGAACATGGAGCTCCTCACTCAAGGCGCTCAAAACTCCACAGCCAAAGACAAGTTCAGTGCCCAAGCCATTTCCCGCTGCCATGGAAACCAAGTGCTCTGGCAGCACATATGTCTGAAAGTGGATATGACACCTAGGGAAGGGAGTGTGTTGGTGAATGGCAAGTGCCCGAAGAAGCAGCACAGCTCTTCAACTGCCAAAACAACTCCAACTGCCTCATGAACTTCACATACCATCAGCTGTCCTGGCAGCTATCTAGGAAACCCTGTTGGGTCACTTCCAGTCCCATGCCCATTGAGCCCAGTGGGATGGAATCAAGCAGCTTCAGCACCCACACAAAACGAACATGGAGCTCCTCACTCAAGGCGCTCAAAACTCCACGGCCAAAGACAAGTTCAGGGCCCAAGCCATTTCCCGCTGCCATGGAAACCAAGTGCTCTGGCAGCACATATGTCTGAAAGTGGATATGACACCTAGGGAAGGGAGTGTGCTGGTGAATGGCTACTGCCCGAAGCAGCAGCACAGCTCTTCCAGTGCCAAAACAACTCCACCTGCCTCATGAACTTCACATACCATCAGCTGTCCTGGCAGCTATCTAGGAAACCCTGTTGAGTCACTTCCGGTCCCATGCCCATTGAGCCCAGTGGGATGGAATCAAGCAGCTTGAGCACCCACACAAAACGAACATGGAGCTCCTCACTCAAGGCGCTCAAAACTCCACAGCCAAAGACAAGTTCAGTGCCCAAGCCATTTCCCGCTGCCATGGAAACCAAGTGCTCTGGCAGCACATATGTCTGAAAGTGGATATGACACCTAGGGAAGGGAGTGTGTTGGTGAATGGCAAGTGCCCGAAGCAGCAGCACAGCTCTTCAACTTCCAAAACAACTCAACTGCCTCATGAACTTCACGTAAAATCAGCTGTCCTGGCAGCTATCTAGGAAACCCTGTTGGGTCACTTCCGGTCCCATGCCCATTGAGCCCAGTGGGATGGAATCAAGCAGCTTGAGCACCCACACAAAACGAACATGGAGCTCCTCACTCAAGGCGCTCAAAACTCCACAGCCAAAGACAAGTTCAGTGCCCAAGCCATTTCCCGCTGCCATGGAAACCAAGTGCTCTGGCAGCACATATGTCTGAAAGTGGATATGACACCTAGGGAAGGGAGTGTGCTGGTGAATGGCTACTGCCCGAAGCAGCAGCACAGCTCTTCCAGTGCCAAAACAACTCCACCTGCCTCATGAACTTCACATACCATCAGCTGTCCTGGCAGCTATCTAGGAAACCCTGTTGAGTCACTTCCGGTCCCATGCCCATTGAGCCCAGTGGGATGGAATCAAGCAGCTTGAGCACCCACACAAAACGAACATGGAGCTCCTCACTCAAGGCGCTCAAAACTCCACAGCCAAAGACAAGTTCAGTGCCCAAGCCATTTCCCGCTGCCATGGAAACCAAGTGCTCTGGCAGCACATATGTCTGAAAGTGGATATGACACCTAGGGAAGGGACTGTGCTGGTGAATGGCAACTGCCCGAAGCAGCAGCACAGCTCTCCAATGCCAAAACAACTCCACCTGCCTCATGAACTTCACATACCATCAGCTGTCCTGGCAGCTATCTAGGAAACCCTGTTGGGTCACTTTCGATCCCATGCCCATTGAGCCCAGTGGGATGGAATCAAACAGCTTGAGCACCCACACAAAACGAACATGGAGCTCCTCACTCAAGGCGCTCAAAACTCCACAGCCAAAGACAAGTTCAGTGCCCAAGCCATTTCCAGCTGCCATGGAAACCAAGTGCTCTGGCAGCACATATGTCTGAAAGTGGATATGACACCTAGGGAAGGGAGTGTGCTGGTGAATGGCAAGTGCCTGAAGCAGCAGCACAGCTCTTCCACTGCCAAAACAACTCCACCTGCCTCATGAACTTCACATACCATCAGCTGTCCTGGCAGCTATCTAGGAAACCCTGTTGGGTCACTTCCGGTCTCATGCCCATTGAGCCCAGTGGGATGGAATCAAGCAGCTTGAGCACCCACACAAAACGAACATGGAGCTCCTCACTCAAGGCGCTCAAAACTCCACGGCCAAAGACAAGTTCAGGGCCCAAGCCATTTCCCGCTGCCATGGAAACCAAGTGCTCTGGCAGCACATATGTCTGAAAGTGGATATGACACCTAGGGAAGGGAGTGTGCTGGTGAATGGCTACTGCCCGAAGCAGCAGCACAGCTCTTCCAGTGCCAAAACAACTCCACCTGCCTCATGAACTTCACATACCATCAGCTGTCCTGGCAGCTATCTAGGAAACCCTGTTGAGTCACTTCCGGTCCCATGCCCATTGAGCCCAGTGGGATGGAATCAAGCAGCTTGAGCACCCACACAAAACGAACATGGAGCTCCTCACTCAAGGCGCTCAAAACTCCACAGCCAAAGACAAGTTCAGTGCCCAAGCCATTTCCCGCTGCCATGGAAACCAAGTGCTCTGGCAGCACATATGTCTGAAAGTGGATATGACACCTAGGGAAGGGAGTGTGTTGGTGAATGGCAAGTGCCCGAAGCAGCAGCACAGCTCTTCAACTTCCAAAACAACTCCAACTGCCTCATGAACTTCACATAAAATCAGCTGTCCTGGCAGCTATCTAGGAAACCCTGTTGGGTCACTTCCGGTCCCATGCCCATTGAGCCCAGTGGGATGGAATCAAGCAGCTTGAGCACCCACACAAAACGAACATGGAGCTCCTCACTCAAGGCGCTCAAAACTCCACAGCCAAAGACAAGTTCAGTGCCCAAGCCATTTCCCGCTGCCATGGAAACCAAGTGCTCTGGCAGCACATATGTCTGAAAGTGGATATGACACCTAGGGAAGGGAGTGTGCTGGTGAATGGCTACTGCCCGAAGCAGCAGCACAGCTCTTCCAGTGCCAAAACAACTCCACCTGCCTCATGAACTTCACATACCATCAGCTGTCCTGGCAGCTATCTAGGAAACCCTGTTGAGTCACTTCCGGTCCCATGCCCATTGAGCCCAGTGGGATGGAATCAAGCAGCTTGAGCACCCACACAAAACGAACATGGAGCTCCTCACTCAAGGCGCTCAAAACTCCACAGCCAAAGACAAGTTCAGTGCCCAAGCCATTTCCCGCTGCCATGGAAACCAAGTGCTCTGGCAGCACATATGTCTGAAAGTGGATATGACACCTAGGGAAGGGACTGTGCTGGTGAATGGCAACTGCCCGAAGCAGCAGCACAGCTCTCCAATGCCAAAACAACTCCACCTGCCTCATGACCTTCACATACCATCAGCTGTCCTGGCAGCTATCTAGGAAACCCTGTTGGGTCACTTTCGATCCCATGCCCATTGAGCCCAGTGGGATGGAATCAAACAGCTTGAGCACCCACACAAAACGAACATGGAGCTCCTCACTCAAGGCGCTCAAAACTCCACAGCCAAAGACAAGTTCAGTGCCCAAGCCATTTCCCGCTGCCATGGAAACCAAGTGCTCTGGCAGCACATATGTCTGAAAGTGGATATGACACCTAGGGAAGGGAGTGTGCTGGTGAATGGCAAGTGCCTGAAGCAGCAGCACAGCTCTTCCACTGCCAAAACAACTCCACCTGCCTCATGAACTTCACATACCATCAGCTGTCCTGGCAGCTATCTAGGAAACCCTGTTGGGTCACTTCCGGTCCCATGCCCATTGAGCCCAGTGGGATGGAATCAAGCAGCTTCAGCACCCACACAAAACGAACATGGAGCTCCTCACTCAAGGCGCTCCAAACTCCACAGCCAAAGACAAGTTCAGTGCCCAAGCCATTTCCCGCTGCCATGGAAACCAAGTGCTCTGGCAGCACATATGTCTGAAAGTGGATATGACACCTAGGGAAGGGAGTGTGTTGGTGAATGGCAAGTGCCCGAAGCAGCAGCACAGCTCTTCAACTTCCAAAACAACTCCACCTGCCTCATGAACTTCACATACCATCAGCTGTCCTGGCAGCTATCTAGGAAACCCTGTTGGGTCACTTCCGGTCCCATGCCCATTGAGCCCAGTGGGATGGAATCAAGTAGCTTCAGCACCCACACAAAACGAACATGGAGCTCCTCAGTCAAGGCGCTCAAAACTCCACAGCCAAAGACAAGTTCAGTGCCCAAGCCATTTCCCGCTGCCATGGAAACCAAGTGCTCTGGCAGCACATATGTCTGAAAGTGGATATGACACCTAGGGAAGGGACTGTGCTGGTGAATGGCAACTGCCTGAAGCAGCAGCACAGCTCTCCAATGCCAAAACAACTCCACCTGCCTCATGAACTTCACATACCATCAGCTGTCCTGGCAGCTATCTAGGAAACCCTGTTGGGTCACTTCCGGTCCCATGCCCATTGAGCCCAGTGGGATGGAATCAAGCAGCTTGAGCACCCACACAAAACGAACATGGAGCTCCTCACTAAAGGCGCTCAAAACTCCACAGCCAAAGACAAGTTCAGTGCCGAAGCCATTTCCCGTTGCCATGGAAACCAAGTGCTCTGGCAGCACATATGTCTGAAAGTGGATATGACACCTATGGAAGGGAGTGTGTTGGTGAATGGCAAGTGCCCGAAGAAGCAGCACAGCTCTTCCACTGCCAAAACAACTCCAACTGCCTCATGAACTTCACATACCATCAGCTGTCCTGGCAGCTATCTAGGAAACCCTGTTGGGTCACTTCCGGTCCCATGCCCATTGAGCCCAGTGGGATGGAATCAAGCAGCTTGAGCACCCACACAAAACGAACATGGAGCTCCTCACTCAAGGCGCTCAAAACTCCACGGCCAAGGACAAGTTCAGTGCCCAAGCCATTTCCCGCTGCCATGGAAACCAAGTGCTCTGGCAGCACATAGGTCTGAAAGTGGATATGACACCTAGGGAAGGGAGTGTGCTGGTGAATGGCTACTGCCCGAAGCAGCAGCACAGCTCTTCCAGTGCCAAAACAACTCCACCTGCCTCATGAACTTCACATACCATCAGCTGTCCTGGCAGCTATCTAGGAAACCCTGTTGAGTCACTTCCGGTCCCATGCCCATTGAGCCCAGTGGGATGGAATCAAGCAGCTTCAGCACCCACACAAATCTAACATGGAGCTCCTCACTCAAGGCACTCAAAACTCCACAGCCAAAGACAAGTTCAGTGCCCAAGCCATTTCCCGCTGCCATGGAAACCAAGTGCTCTGGCAGCACATATGTCTGAAAGTGGATATGAATCGTAGGGAAGGGAGTGTGTTGGTGAATGGCAAGTGCCCGAAGCAGCAGCACAGCTCTTCAACTTCCAAAACAACTCCAACTGCCTCATGAACTTCACATAAAATCAGCTGTCCTGGCAGCTATCTAGGAAACCCTGTTGAGTCACTTCCGGTCCCATGCCCATTGAGCCCAGTGGGATGGAATCAAGCAGCTTCAGCACCCACACAAAACGAACATGGAGATCCTCACTCAAGGCGCTCAAAACTCCACGGCCAAAGACAAGTTCAGTGCCCAAGCCATTTCCCGCTGCCATGGAAACCAAGTGCTCTGGCAGCACATATGTCTGAAAGTGGATATGACACCTAGGGAAGGGAGTGTGTTGGTGAATGGCAAGTGCCGGAAGCAGCAGCACAGCTCTTCCACTGCCAAAACAACTCCAACTGCCTCATGAACTTCACATAAAATCAGCTGTCCTGGCAGCTATCTAGGAAACCCTGTTGGGTCACTTCCGGTCCCATGCCCATTGAGCCCAGTGGGATGGAATCAAGCAGCTTCAGCACCCACACAAAACGAACATGGAGCTCCTCACTCAAGGCGCTCCAAACTCCACAGCCAAAGACAAGTTCAGTGCCCAAGCCATTTCCCGCTGCCATGGAAACCAAGTGCTCTGGCAGCACATATGTCTGAAAGTGGATATGACACCTAGGGAAAGGAGTGTGCTGGTGAATGGCAACTGCCCGAAGCAGCAGCACAGCTCTTCCACTGCCAAACCAACTCCACCTGCCTCATGAACTTCACATACCATCAGCTGTCCTGGCAGCTATCTAGGAAACCCTGTTGGGTCACTTCCGGTCCCATGCCCATTGAGCCCAGTGGGATGGAATCAAGCAGCTTCAGCACCCACACAAAACGAACATGGAGCTCCTCACTCAAGGCGCTCAAAACTCCACGGCCAAAGACAAGTTCAGTGCCCAAGCCATTTCCCGCTGCCATGGAAACCAAGTGCTCTGGCAGCACATATGTCTGAAAGTGGATATGACACCTAGGGAAGGGAGTGTGCTGGTGAATGGCTACTTCCCGAAGCAGCAGCACAGCTCTTCCAGTGCCAAAACAAATCCACCTGCCTCATGAACTTCACATACCATCAGCTGTCCTGGCAGCTATCTAGGAAACCCTGTTGAGTCACTTCCGGTCCCATGCCCATTGAGCCCAGTGGGATGGAATCAAGCAGCTTCAGCACCCACACAAAACGAACATGGAGCTCCTCACTCAAGGCGCTCAAAACTCCACAGCCAAAGGCAAGTTCAGTGCCCAAGCCATTTCCCGCTGCCATGGAAACCAAGTGCTCTGGCAGCACATATGTCTGAAAGTGGATATGACACCTATGGAAGGGAGTGTGTTGGTGAATGGCAAGTGCCCGAAGCAGCAGCACAGCTCTTCAACTTCCAAAACAACTCCAACTGCCTCATGAACTTCACATACCATCAGCTGTCCTGGCAGCTATCTAGGAAACCCTGTTGGGTCACTTCCGGTCCCATGCCCATTGAGCCCAGTGGGATGGAATCAAGCAGCTTGAGCACCCACACAAAACGAACATGGAGCTCCTCACTCAAGGCGCTCCAAACTCCACAGCCAAAGACAAGTTCAGTGCCCAAGCCATTTCCCGCTGCCATGGAAACCAAGTGCTCTAGCAGCACATATGTCTGAAAGTGGATATGACACCTAGGGAAGGGAGTGTGTTGGTGAATGGCAAGTGCCGGAAGCAGCAGCACAGCTCTTCCACTGCCAAAACAACTCCACCTGCCTCATGAACTTCACATACCATCAGCTGTCCTGGCAGCTATCTAGGAAATCCTGTTGGGTCACTTCCGGTCCCATGCCCATTCAGCCCAGGGGGATGGAATCAAGCAGCTTGAGCACCCACACAAAACGAACATGGAGCTCCTCACGCAAGGCGCTCAAAACTCCACAGCCAAAGACAAGTTCAGTGCCCAAGCCATTTCCCGCTGCCATGGAAACCAAGTGCTCTGGCAGCACATATGTCTGAAAGTGGATATGACACCTAGGGAAGGGAGTGTGCTGGTGAATGACAACTGCCCGAAGCAGCAGCACAGCTCTTCTAGTGCCAAAACAACTCCACCTGCCTCATGAACTTCACATACCATCAGCTGTCCTGGCAGCTATCAAGGAAACCCTGTTGGGTCACTTCTGGTCCCATGCCCATTGAGCCCAGTGGGATGGGATCAAGCAGCTTGAGCACCCACACAAAACGAACATGGAGCTCCTCATTCAAGGCGCTCAAAACTCCACGGCCAAAGACAAGTTCAGTGCCCAAGCCATTTCCCGCTGCCATGGAAACCAAGTGCTCTGGCAGCACATATGTCTGAAAGTGGATATGACACCTAGGGAAGGGAGTGGGTTGGTGAATGGCAACTGCCCGAAGCAGCAGCTCAGCACTTCCAGTGCCAAAACAACTCCACCTGCCTCATGAACTTCACATGCCATCAGCTGTCCTGGCAGCTATCTAGGAAACCCTGTTGGGTCCCTTCCGGTCCCATGCCCATTGAGCCCAGTGGGATGGAATCAAGCAGCTTGAGCACCCACACAAAACGAACATGGAGCTCCTCACTAAAGGCGCTCCAAACTCCACGGCCAAAGACAAGTTCAGTGCCCAAGCCATTTCCCGCTGCCATGGAAACCAAGTGCTCTGGCAGCACATAGGTCTGAAAGTGGATATGACTCCTAGGGAAGGGAGTGTGGTGGTGAATGGGAAATGCCCAAAGCAGCAGCACAGCTCTTCCAGTGCCAAAACAACCCCACCTGCCTCATGAACTTCACATACCATCAGCTGTCCTGGCAGCTATCTAGGAAACCCTGTTGGGTCACTTCCGGTCCCATGCCCATTGAGCCCAGTGGGATGGAATCAAGCAGCTTCAGCACCCACACAAAACGAACATGGGGCTCCTCAGTCAAGGCGCTCAAAACTCCACAGCCAAAGACAAGTCCAGTGCCCAAGCTATTTCCGGCTGCCATGGAAACCAAGTGCTCTGGCAGCACATATGTCTGAAAGTGGATATGACACCTAGGGAAGGGAGTATGCTGGTGAATGGCAACTGCCCGAAGTAGCAGCACAGCTCTTCCACTGCCAAAACAACCCCACCTGCCTCATGAACTTCACATACCATCAGCTGTCCTGGCAGCTATCTAGGAAACCCTGTTGGATCACTTCCGGTCCCATGCCCATTGAGCCCAGTGGGATGGAATCAAGCAGCTTGAGCACCCACACAAAACGAACATGGAGCTCCTCACTCAAGGCGCTCAAAACTCCACAGAAAAAGACAAGTTCAGTGCCCAAGCCATTTCCCGCTGCTATGGAAACCAAGTGCTCTGGCATCACATAGGTCTGAAAGTGGATATGACACCTAGGGAAGGGACTGTGCTGGTGAATGGCAACTGCCCGAAGCAGCAGCACAGCTCTTCTAGTGCCAAAAAAACTCCACCTGCCTCATGAACTTCACATACCATCAGCTGTCCTGGCAGCTATCTAGGAAACCCTGTTGGGTCACTTCCGATCCCATGCCCATTGAGCCCAGTGGGATGGAATCAAACAGCTTGAGCACCCACACAAAACGAACATGGAGCTCCTCACTCAAGGCGCTCAAAACTCCACAGCCAAAGACAAGTTCAGTGCCCAAGCCATTTCCCGCTGCCATGGAAACCAAGTGCTCTGGCAGCACATATGTCTGAAAGTGGATATGACACCTAGGGAAGGGAGTGTGCTGGTGAATGGCAAGTGCCTGAAGCAGCAGCACAGCTCTTCCACTGCCAAAACAACTCCACCTGCCTCATGACCTTCACATACCATCAGCTGTCCTGGCAGCTATCTAGGAAACCCTGTTGGGTCACTTCAGGTCCCATGCCCATTGAGCCCAGTGGGATGGAATCAAGCAGCTTCAGCACCCACACAAATCTAAAATGGAGCTCCTCACTCAAGGCGCTCAAAACTCCACGGCCAAAGACAAGTTCAGTGCCCAAGCCATTTCCCGCTGCCGTGGTAACCAAGTGCTCTGGCAGCACATATGTCTGAAAGTGGATATGACACCTAGGGAACTCTGTGTGCTGGTGAATGGCAACTGCCCGAAGAAGCAGCACAGCTCTTCCAGTGCCCAAACAAATCCACCTGCCTCATGAACTTCACATACCATCAGCTGTCCTGGCAGCTATCTAGGAAACCCTGTTGAGTCACTTCCGGTCCCATGCCCATTGAGCCCAGTGGGATGGAATCAAGCAGCTTGAGCACCTACACAAAACGAACATGGAGCTCCTCACTCAAGGCGCTCAAAACTCCACAGCCAAAGTCAAGTTCAGTGCCCAAGCCATTTCCCGCTGCCATGGAAACCAAGTGCTCTGGCAGCACATATGTCTGAAAGTGGATATGACACCTATGGAAGGGAGTGTGTTGGTGAATGGCAAGTGCCCGAAGCAGCAGCACAGCTCTTCCACTGCCAAAACAACTCCACCTGCCTCATGAACTTCACATACCATCAGCTGTCCTGGCAGCTATCTAGGAAACCCTGTTGGGTCACTTCCGGTCCCATGCACATTGAGCCCAGTGGGATGGAATCAAGCAGCTTCAGCACCCACACAAAACGAACATGGAGCTCCTCACGCAAGGCGCTCAAAACTCCACAGCCAAAGACAAGTTCAGTGCCCAAGCCATTTCCCGCTGCCATGGAAACCAATTGCTCTGGCAGCACATATGTCTGTAAGTGGATATGACACCTAGGGAAGGGAGTGTGTTGGTGAATGGCAACTGCCCGAAGCAGCAGCACAGCACTTCCACTGCCAAAACAACTCCACCTGCCTCATGAACTTCACATACCATCAGCTGTCCTGGCAGCTATCTAGGAAACCCTGTTGGGTCACTTCTGGTGCCATGCCCATTGAGCCCAGTGGGATGGAATCAAGCAGCTTGAGCACCCACACAAAACGAACATGGAGCTCCTCACTCAAGGCGCTCAAAACTCCAAGGCCAAAGACAAGTTCAGTGCCCAAGCCATTTCCCGCTGCCATGGAAACCAAGTGCTCTGGCAGCACATATGTCTGAAAGTGGATATGACACCTAGGGAAGGGAGTGTGCTGATGAATGGCAACTGCCCGAAGCAGCAGCACAGCTCTTCTAGTGCCAAAACAACTCCACCTGCCTCATGAACTTCACATACCATCAGCTGTCCTGGCAGCTATCTAGGAAACCCTGTTGGGTCACTTCCGGTCCCATGCCCCTTGAGCCCAGTGGGATGGGATCAAGCAGCTTGAGCACCCACACAAAACGAACATGGAGCTCCTCACTCAAGGCGCTCAAAACTCCACAGAAAAAGACAAGTTCAGTGCCCAAGCTATTTCCCGCTGTCATGGAAACCAAGTGCTCTGGCAGCACATATGTCTGAAAGTGGATATGACACCTAGGGAAGGGAGTGTGCTGGTGAATGGCAACTGCCCGAAGCAGCAGCACAGCTCTTCCAGTGCCAAAACAACTCCACCTGCCTCATGAACTTCACATACCATCAGCTGTCCTGGCAGCTATCTAAAAAACCATGTTGGGTCACTTCCGGTCCCATGCCCATTGAGCCCAGTGGGATGGAATCAAGAACCTTGAGCACCCACACAAAACGAACATGGAGCTCCTCACTCAAGGCGCTCAAAACTCCACAGCCAAAGACAAGTTCAGTGCCCAAGCCATTTCCCGCTGCCATGGAAACCAAGTGCTCTGGCAGCACATATGTCTGAAAGTGGATATGACACCCAGGGAAGGGAGTATGCTGGTGAATGGCAACTGCCCGAAGCAGCAGCACAGCTCTTCCACTGCCAAAACAACCCCACCTGCCTCATGAACTTCACATACCATCAGCTGTCCTGGCAGCTATCTAGGAAACCCTGTTGGGTCACTTCCGGTCCCATGCACATTGAGCCCAGTGGGATGGAATCAAGCAGCTTGAGCACCCACACAAAACGAACATGGAGCTCCTCACTCAAGGCGCTCAAAACTCCACAGCCAAAGACAAGTTCAGTGCCCAAGCCATTTCCCGCTGCCATGGAAACCAAGTGGTCTGGCAGCACATATGTCTGAAAGTGGATATGACACGTAGGGAAGGGAGTGTGTTGGTGAATGGCAAGTGCCCAAAGCAGCAGCACAGCTCTTCCACTGCCAAAACAACTCCACCTGCCTCATGAACTTCACATACCATCAGCTGTCCTGGCAGCTATCTAGGAAATCCTGTTGGGTCACTTCCGGTCCCATGCCCATTGAGCCCAGTGGGATGGAATCAAGCAGCTTGAGCACCCACACAAAACGAACATGGAGCTCCTCACGCAAGGCGCTCAAAACTCCACAGCCAAAGACAAGTTCAGTGCCCAAGCCATTTCCCGCTGCCATGGAAACCAAGTGCTCTGGCAGCACATAGGTCTGAAAGTGGATATGACACCTCGGGAAGGGAGTGTGCTGGTGAATGGGAAATGCCCAAAGCAGCAGCACAGCTCTTCCACTGCCAAAACAACTCCACCTGCCTCATGAACTTCACATACCATCAGCTGTCCTGGCAGCTATCTAGGAAACCCTGTTGGGTCACATCCGGTCCCATGCCCATTGAGCCCAGTGGGATGGAATCAAGCAGCTTCAGCACCCACACAAAACGAACATGGAGCTCCTCACTCAAGGCGCTCAAAACTCCACGGCCAAAGACAAGTTCAGTGCCCAAGCCATTTCCCGCTGCCATGGAAACCAAATGCTCTGGCAACACATATGTCTGAAAGTGGATATGACACCTAGGGAAGGGAGTGTGCTGGTGAATGGCAACTGCCCAAAGCAGCAGCACAGCTCTTCCACTGCCAAAACAACTCCACCTGCCTCATGAACTTCACATACCATCAGCTGTCCTGGCAGCTATCTAGGAAACCCTGTTGGGTCACTTCTGGTCCCATGCCCATTGAACCCAGTGGGATGGGATCAAGCAGCTTCAGCACCCACACAAAACGAACATGGAGCTCCTCACTCAAGGCGCTCCAAACTCCACAGCCAAAGACAAGTTCAGTGCCCAAGCCATTTCCCGCTGCCATGGAAACCAAGTGCTCTGGCAGCACATATGTCTGAAAGTGGATATGACACCTAGGGAAGGGACTGTGCTGGTGAATGGCAACTGCCCGAAGCAGCAGCACAGCTCTTCCAGTGCCAAAACAACCCCACCTGCCTCATGAACTTCACATACCATCAGCTGTCCTGGCAGCTATCTAGGAAACCCTGTTGGGTCACTTCCGATCCCATGCCCATTGAGCCAGTGGGATGGAATCAAGCAGCTTCAGCACCCACACAAAACGAACATGGAGCTCCTCACTCAAGGCGCTCCAAACTCCACAGCCAAAGACAAGTTCAGTGCCCAAGCCATTTCCCGCTGCCATGGAAACCAAGTGCTCTGGCAGCACATATGTCTGAAAGTGGATATGACACCTAGGGAAGGGAGTGTGCTGGTTAATGGCAAGTGCCTGAAGCAGCAGCACAGCTCTTCCACTGCCAAAACAACTCCAACTGCCTCATGAACTTCACATAAAATCAGCTGTCCTGGCAGCTATCTAGGAAACCCTGTTGAGTCACTTCCGGTCCCATGCCCATTGAGCCCAGTGGGATGGAATCAAGCAGCTTCAGCACCCACACAAAACGAACATGGAGCTCCTCACTCAAGGCGCTCAAACCTCCACAGCCAAAGACAAGTTCAGTGCCCAAGCCATTTCCCGCTGCCATGGAAACCAAGTGCTCTGGCAGCACATATGTCTGAAAGTGGATATGACACCTAGGGAAGGGAGTGTGCTGGTGAATGGCAACTGCCCGAAGCAGCAGCACAGCTCTTCCAGTGCCAAAACAACTCCACCTGCCTCATGAACTTCACATACCATCAGCTGTCCTGGCAGCTATCTAGGAAACCCTGTTGGGTCACTTCCGGTCCCATGCCCATTGAGCCCAGTGGGATGGAATCAAGCAGCTTCAGCACCCACACAAAACGAACATGGAGCTCCTCAATCAAGGCGCTCAAAACTCCACGGCCAAAGACAAGTTCAGTGCCCAAGCCATTTCCCGCTGCCATGGAAACCAAGTGCTCTGGCAGCACATATGTCTGAAAGTGGATATGACACCTAGGGAAGGGACTGTGCTGGTGAATGGCAACTGCCCGAAGCAGCAGCACAGCTCTTCCACTGCCAAAACAACTCCACCTGCCTCATGAACTTCACATACCATCAGCTGTCCTGGCAGCTATCTAGGAAACCCTGTTGGGTCACTTCCGATCCCATGCCCATTGAGCCCAGTGGGATGGAATCAAGCAGCTTCAGCACCCACACAAAACGAACATGGAGCTCCTCACTCAAGGCGCTCCAAACTCCACAGCCAAAGACAAGTTCAGTGCCCAAGCCATTTCCCGCTGCCATGGAAACCAAGTGCTCTGGCAGCACATATGTCTGAAAGTGGATATGACACCTAGGGAAGGGAGTGTGCTGGTGAATGGCAAGTGCCTGAAGCAGCAGCACAGCTCTTCCACTACCAAAACAACTCCACCTGCCTCATGACCTTCACATACCATCAGCTGTCCTGGCAGCTATCTAGGAAACCCTGTTGGGTCACTTCAGGTCCCATGCCCATTGAGCCCAGTGGGATGGAATCAAGCAGCTTCAGCACCCACACAAATCTAAAATGGAGCTCCTCACTCAAGGCGCTCCAAACTCCACGGCCAAAGACAAGTTCAGTGCCCAAGCCATTTCCCGCTGCTGTGGTAACCAAGTGCTCTGGCAGCACATATGTCTGAAAGTGGATATGACACCTAGGGAAGGGAGTGTGCTGGTGAATGGCAACTGCTCGAAGCAGCAGCACAGCTCTTCCAGTGCCAAAACAAATCCACCTGCCTCATGAACTTCACATACCATCAGCTGTCCTGGCAGCTATCTAGGAAACCCTGTTGAGTCACTTCCGGTCCCATGCCCATTGAGCCCAGTGGGATGGAATCAAGCAGCTTGAGCACCCACACAAAACGAACATGGAGCTCCTCACTCAAGACGCTCAAAACTCCACAGCCAAAGACAAGTTCAGTGCCCAAGCCATTTCCCGCTGCCATGGAAACCAAGTGCTCTGGCAGCACATATGTCTGAAAGTGGATATGACACCTAGGGAACTCTGTGTGCTGGTGAATGGCAACTGCCCGAAGCAGCAGCACAGCTCTTCCAGTGCCAAAACAAATCCACCTGCCTCATGAACTTCACATACCATCAGCTGTCCTGGCAGCTATCTAGGAAACCCTGTTGAGTCACTTCCGGTCCCATGCCCATTAAGCCAAGTGGGATGGACACAAGCAGCTTGAGCACCTACACAAAACGAACATGGAGCTCCTCACTCAAGGGGCTCAAAACTCCACAGCCAAAGTCAAGTTCAGTGCCCAAGCCATTTCCCGCTGCCATGGAAACCAAGTGCTCTGGCAGCACATATGTCTGAAAGTGGATATGACACCTATGGAAGGGAGTGTGTTGGTGAATGGCAAGTGCCCGAAGCAGCAGCACAGCTCTTCCACTGCCAAAACAACTCCACCTGCCTCATGAACTTCACATACCATCAGCTGTCCTGGCAGCTATCTAGGAAACCCTGTTGGGTCACTTCCGGTCCCATGCCCATTGAGCCCAGTGGGATGGAATCAAGCAGCTTCAGCACCCACACAAAACGAACATGGAGCTCCTCACTCAAGGCGCTCAAAACTTCACAGCCAAAGACAAGTTCAGTGCCCAAGCCATTTCCCGCTGCCATGGAAACCAATTGCTCTGGCAGCACATATGTCTGAAAGTGGATATGACACCTAGGGAACTCTGTGTGCTGGTGAATGGCAACTGCCCGAAGCAGCAGCACAGCTCTCCCACTGCCAAAACAACTCCATCTGCCTCATGAACTTCACATACCATCAGCTGTCCTGGCAGCTATCTAGGAAACCCTGTTGGGTCACATCCGGTCCCATGCCCATTGAGCCCAGTGGGATGGAATCAAGCAGCTTCAGCACCCACACAAAACGAACATGGAGCTCCTCACTCAAGGCGCTCCAAACTCCACGGCCAAAGACAAGTTCAGTGCCCAAGCCATTTCCCGCTGCCATGGAAACCAAGTGCTCTGGCAGCACATATGTCTGAAAGTGGATATGACACCTAGGGAAGGGAGTGTGTTGGTGAATGGCAAGTGCCCGAAGCAGCAGCACAGCACTTCCACTGCCAAAACAACTCCACCTGCCTCATGAACTTCACATACCATCAGCTGTCCTGGCAGTTATCTAGGAAACCCTGTTGGGTCACTTCTGGTGCCATGCCCATTGAGCCCAGTGGGATGGAATCAAGCAGCTTGAGCACCCACACAAAACGAACATGGAGCTCCTCACTCAAGGCGCTCAAAACTCCAAGGCCAAAGACAAGTTCAGTGCCCAAGCCATTTCCCGCTGCCATGGAAACCAAGTGCTCTGGCAGCACATATGTCTGAAAGTGGATATGACACCTAGGGAAGGGAGTGTGCTGATGAATGGCAAGTGCCCGAAGCAGCAGCACAGCTCTTCTAGTGCCAAAACAACTCCACCTGCCTCATGAACTTCACATACCATCAGCAGTCCTGGCAGCTATCTAGGAAACCCTGTTGGGTCACTTCCGGTCCCATGCCCCTTGAGCCCAGTGGGATGGGATCAAGCAGCTTGAGCACCCACACAAAACGAACATGGAGCTCCTCACTCAAGGCGCTCAAAACTCCACAGAAAAAGACAAGTTCAGTGCCCAAGCTATTTCCCGCTGTCATGGAAACCAAGTGCTCTGGCAGCACATATGTCTGAAAGTGGATATGACACCTAGGGAAGGGAGTGTGCTGGTGAATGGCAACTGCCCGAAGCAGCAGCACAGCTCTTCCAGTGCCAAAACAACTCCACCTGCCTCATGAACTTCACATACCATCAGCTGTCCTGGCAGCTATCTAAAAAACCATGTTGGGTCACTTCCGGTCCCATGCCCATTGAGCCCAGTGGGATGGAATCAAGAACCTTGAGCACCCACACAAAACGAACATGGAGCTCCTCACTCAAGGCGCTCAAAACTCCACAGCCAAAGACAAGTTCAGTGCCCAAGCCATTTCCCGCTGCCATGGAAACCAAGTGCTCTGGCAGCACATATGTCTGAAAGTGGATATGACACCCAGGGAAGGGAGTATGCTGGTGAATGGCAACTGCCCGAAGCAGCAGCACAGCTCTTCCACTGCCAAAACAACCCCACCTGCCTCATGAACTTCACATACCATCAGCTGTCCTGGCAGCTATCTAGGAAACCCTGTTGGGTCACTTCCGGTCCCATGCCCATTGAGCCCAGTGGGATGGAATCAAGCAGCTTCAGCACCCACACAAAACGAACATGGAGCTCCTCACTCAAGGCGCTCAAAACTCCACAGCCAAAGACAAGTTCAGTGCCCAAGCCATTTCCTGCTGCCATGGAAACCAAGTGGTCTGGCAGCACATATGTCTGAAAGTGGATATGACACGTAGGGAAGGGAGTGTGTTGGTGAATGGCAAGTGCCCGAAGCAGCAGCACAGCTCTTCCACTGCCAAAACAACTCCACCTGCCTCATGAACTTCACATACCATCAGCTGTCCTGGCAGCTATCTAGGAAATCCTGTTGGGTCACTTCCGGTCCCATGCCCATTGAGCCCAGTGGGATGGAATCAAGCAGCTTCAACAACCACACAAAACGAACATGGAGCTCCTCACGCAAGGCGCTCAAAACTCCACAGCCAAAGACAAGTTCAGTGCCCAAGCCATTTCCCGCTGCCATGGAAACCAAGTGCTCTGGCAGCACATAGGTCTGAAAGTGGATATGACACCTAGGGAAGGGAGTGTGCTGGTGAATGGCAACTGCCCGAAGCAGCAGCACAGCTCTTCCACTGCCAAAACAACCCCACCTGCCTCATGAACTTCACATACCATCAGCTGTCCTGGCAGCTATCTAGGAAACCCTGTTGGGTCACTTCCGGTCCCATGCACATTGAGCCCAGTGGGATGGAATCAAGCAGCTTGAGCACCCACACAAAACGAACATGGAGCTCCTCACTCAAGGCGCTCAAAACTCCACAGCCAAAGACAAGTTCAGTGCCCAAGGCATTTCCCGCTGCCATGGAAACCAAGTGCTCTGGCAGCACATAGGTCTGAAAGTGGATATGACACCTAGGGAAGGGAGTGTGCTGGTGAATGGCAACTGCCCGAAGCAGCAGCACAGCTCTTCCAGTGCCAAAACAAATCCACCTGCCTCATGAACTTCACATACCATCAGCTGTCCTGGCAGCTATCTAGGAAACCCTGTTGAGTCACTTCCGGTCCCATGCCCATTGAGCCCAGTGGGATGGAATCAAGCAGCTTGAGCACCCACACAAAACGAACATGGAGCTCCTCACTCAAGGCGCTCAAAACTCCACAGCCAAAGACAAGTTCAGTGCCCAAGGCATTTCCCGCTGCCATGGAAACCAAGTGCTCTGGCAGCACATATGTCTGAAAGTGGATATGACACCTATGGAAGGGAGTGTGTTGGTGAATGGCAAGTGCCCGAAGCAGCAGCACAGCTCTTCAACTGCCAAAACAACTCCAACTGCCTCATGAACTTCACATACCATCAGCTGTCCTGGCAGCTATCTAGGAAACCCTGTTGGGTCACTTCCGGTCCCATGCCCATTGAGCCCAGTGGGATGGAATCAAGCAGCTTCAGCACCCACACAAAACGAACATGGAGCTCCTCACTAAAGGCGCTCAAAACTCCACAGCCAAAGACAAGTTCAGTGCCCAAGCCATTTCCCGCTGCTATGGAAACCAAGTGCTCTGGCAGCACATAGGTCTGAAAGTGGATATGACACCTAGGGAAGGGACTGTGCTGGTGAATGGCAACTGCCCAAAGCAGCAGCACAGCTCTTCTAGTGCCAAAAAAACTCCACCTGCCTCATGAACTGCACATACCATCAGCTGTCCTGGCAGCTATCTAGGAAACCCTGTTGGGTCACTTCCGGTCCCATGCCCATTGAGCCCAGTGGGATGGAATCAAGCAGCTTGAGCACCCACACAAAACGAACATGGAGCTCCTCACTCAAGGCGCTCAAAACTCCACAGCCAAAGACAAGTTCAGTGCCCAAGCCATTTCCCGCTGCCATGGAAACCAAGTGCTCTGGCAGCACATATGTCTGAAAGTGGATATGACACCTAGGGAAGGGAGTGTGGTGGTGAAGGGCAACTGCCCGAAGCAGCAGCACAGCACTTCCACTGCCAAAACAACTCCACTTGCTTCATGAACTTCACATACCATCAGCTGTCCTGGCAGCTATCTAGGAAACCCTGTTGGGTCACTTCCGGTCCCATGCCCATTGAGCCCAGTGGGATGGAATCAAGCAGCTTCAGCACCCACACAAAACGAACATGGAGCTCCTCACTCAAGGCGCTCAAAACTCCATGGCCAAAGACAAGTTCAGTGCCCAAGCCATTTCCCGCTGCCATGGAAACCAAGTGCTCTGGCAGCACATATGTCTGAAAGTGGATATGACACCTAGGCAAGGGACTGTGCTGGTGAATGGCAACTGCCCGAAGCAGTAGCACAGCTCTTCCAGTGCCAAAACAACTCCACCTGCCTCATGAACTTCACATACCATCAGCTGTCTTGGCAGCTATCTAGGAAACCCTGTTGGGTCACTTCCGATCCCATGCCCATTGAGCCAGTGGGATGGAATCAAGCAGCTTGAGCACCCACACAAAACGAACATGGAGCTCCTCACTCAAGGCGCTCCAAACTCCACGGCCAAAGACAAGTTCAGTGCCCAAGCCATTTCCCGCTGCCATGGAAACCAAGTGCTCTGGCAGCACATAGGTCTGAAAGTGGATATGACTCCTAGGGAAGGGAGTGTGGTGGTGAATGGCAAGTGCCTGAAGCAGCAGCACAGCTCTTCCACTGCCAAAACAACTCCACCTGCCTCATGACCTTCACATAAAATCAGCTGTCCTGGCAGCTATCTAGGAAACCCTGTTGGGTCACTTCCGGTCCCATGCCCATTGAGCCCAGTGGGATGGAATCAAGCAGCTTCAGCACCCACACAAAACGAACACGGGGCTCCTCAGTCAAGGCGCTCAAAACTCCACAGCCAAAGACAAGTCCAGTGCCCAAGCTATTTCCGGCTGCCATGGAAACCAAGTGCTCTGGCAGCACATATGTCTGAAAGTGGATATGACACCTAGGGAAGGGAGTGTGCTGGTGAATGGCAACTGCCCGAAGCAGCAGCACAGCTCTTCCACTGCCAAAACAACCCCACCTGCCTCATGAACTTCACATACCATCAGCTGTCCTGGCAGCTATCTAGGAAACCCTGTTGGGTCACTTCCGGTCCCATGCCCATTGAGCCCAGTGGGATGGAATCAAGCAGCTTGAGCACCCACACAAAACGAACATGGAGCTCCTCACTCAAGGCGCTCAAAACTCCACAGCCAAAGACAAGTTCAGTGCCCAAGGCATTTCCCGCTGCCATGGAAACCAAGTGCTCTGGCAGCACATAGGTCTGAAAGTGGATATGACACCTAGGGAAGGGAGTGTGCTGGTGAATGGCAACTGCCCGAAGCAGCAGCACAGCTCTTCCAGTGCCAAAACAAATCCACCTGCCTCATGAACTTCACATACCATCAGCTGTCCTGGCAGCTATCTAGGAAACCCTGTTGAGTCACTTCCGGTCCCATGCCCATTGAGCCCAGTGGGATGGAATCAAGCAGCTTGAGCACCCACACAAAACGAACATGGAGCTCCTCACTCAAGGCGCTCAAAACTCCACAGCCAAAGACAAGTTCAGTGCCCAAGGCATTTCCCGCTGCCATGGAAACCAAGTGCTCTGGCAGCACATATGTCTGAAAGTGGATATGACACCTATGGAAGGGAGTGTGTTGGTGAATGGCAAGTGCCCGAAGCAGCAGCACAGCTCTTCAACTGCCAAAACAACTCCAACTGCCTCATGAACTTCACATACCATCAGCTGTCCTGGCAGCTATCTAGGAAACCCTGTTGGGTCACTTCCGGTCCCATGCCCATTGAGCCCAGTGGGATGGAATCAAGCAGCTTCAGCACCCACACAAAACGAACATGGAGCTCCTCACTAAAGGCGCTCAAAACTCCACAGCCAAAGACAAGTTCAGTGCCCAAGCCATTTCCCGCTGCTATGGAAACCAAGTGCTCTGGCAGCACATAGGTCTGAAAGTGGATATGACACCTAGGGAAGGGACTGTGCTGGTGAATGGCAACTGCCCAAAGCAGCAGCACAGCTCTTCTAGTGCCAAAAAAACTCCACCTGCCTCATGAACTGCACATACCATCAGCTGTCCTGGCAGCTATCTAGGAAACCCTGTTGGGTCACTTCCGGTCCCATGCCCATTGAGCCCAGTGGGATGGAATCAAGCAGCTTGAGCACCCACACAAAACGAACATGGAGCTCCTCACTCAAGGCGCTCAAAACTCCACAGCCAAAGACAAGTTCAGTGCCCAAGCCATTTCCCGCTGCCATGGAAACCAAGTGCTCTGGCAGCACATATGTCTGAAAGTGGATATGACACCTAGGGAAGGGAGTGTGGTGGTGAAGGGCAACTGCCCGAAGCAGCAGCACAGCACTTCCACTGCCAAAACAACTCCACTTGCTTCATGAACTTCACATACCATCAGCTGTCCTGGCAGCTATCTAGGAAACCCTGTTGGGTCACTTCCGGTCCCATGCCCATTGAGCCCAGTGGGATGGAATCAAGCAGCTTCAGCACCCACACAAAACGAACATGGAGCTCCTCACTCAAGGCGCTCAAAACTCCATGGCCAAAGACAAGTTCAGTGCCCAAGCCATTTCCCGCTGCCATGGAAACCAAGTGCTCTGGCAGCACATATGTCTGAAAGTGGATATGACACCTAGGCAAGGGACTGTGCTGGTGAATGGCAACTGCCCGAAGCAGTAGCACAGCTCTTCCAGTGCCAAAACAACTCCACCTGCCTCATGAACTTCACATACCATCAGCTGTCTTGGCAGCTATCTAGGAAACCCTGTTGGGTCACTTCCGATCCCATGCCCATTGAGCCAGTGGGATGGAATCAAGCAGCTTGAGCACCCACACAAAACGAACATGGAGCTCCTCACTCAAGGCGCTCAAAACTCCACGGCCAAAGACAAGTTCAGTGCCCAAGCCATTTCCCGCTGCCATGGAAACCAAGTGCTCTGGCAGCACATAGGTCTGAAAGTGGATATGACTCCTAGGGAAGGGAGTGTGGTGGTGAATGGCAAGTGCCTGAAGCAGCAGCACAGCTCTTCCACTGCCAAAACAACTCCACCTGCCTCATGACCTTCACATAAAATCAGCTGTCCTGGCAGCTATCTAGGAAACCCTGTTGGGTCACTTCCGGTCCCATGCCCATTGAGCCCAGTGGGATGGAATCAAGCAGCTTCAGCACCCACACAAAACGAACACGGGGCTCCTCAGTCAAGGCGCTCAAAACTCCACAGCCAAAGACAAGTCCAGTGCCCAAGCTATTTCCGGCTGCCATGGAAACCAAGTGCTCTGGCAGCACATATGTCTGAAAGTGGATATGACACCTAGGGAAGGGAGTGTGCTGGTGAATGGCAACTGCCCGAAGCAGCAGCACAGCTCTTCCACTGCCAAAACAACCCCACCTGCCTCATGAACTTCACATACCATCAGCTGTCCTGGCAGCTATCTAGGAAACCCTGTTGGGTCACTTCCGGTCCCATGCCCATTGAGCCCAGTGGGATGGAATCAAGCAGCTTGAGCACCCACACAAAACGAACATGGAGCTCCTCACTCAAGGCGCTCAAAACTCCACAGCCAAAGACAAGTTCAGTGCTCAAGCCATTTCCCGCTGCTATGGAAACCAAGTGCTCTGGCAGCACATAGGTCTGAAAGTGGATATGACACCTAGGGAAGGGAGTGTGCTGGTGAATGGCAACTGCCCGAAGCAGCAGCACAGCTCTTCCAGTGCCAAAACAAATCCACCTGCCTCATGAACTTCACATACCATCAGCTGTCCTGGCAGCTATCTAGGAAACCCTGTTGAGTCACTTCCGGTCCCATGCCCATTGAGCCCAGTGGGATGGAATCAAGCAGCTTGAGCACCCACACAAAACGAACATGGAGCTCCTCACTCAAGGCGCTCAAAACTCCACAGCCAAAGACAAGTTCAGTGCCCAAGCCATTTCCCGCTGCCATGGAAACCAAGTGCTCTGGCAGCACATATGTCTGAAAGTGGATATGACACCTATGGAAGGGAGTGTGTTGGTGAATGGCAAGTGCCCGAAGCAGCAGCACAGCTCTTCAACTGCCAAAACAACTCCACCTGCCTCATGAACTTCACATACCATCAGCTGTCCTGGCAGCTATCTAGGAAACCCTGTTGGGTCACTTCCGGTCCCATGCCCATTGAGCCCAGTGGGATGGAATCAAGCAGCTTGAGCACCCACACAAAACGAACATGGAGCTCCTCACTCAAGGCGCTCAAAACTCCACAGCCAAAGACAAGTTCAGTGCCCAAGCCATTTCCCGCTGCCATGGAAACCAAGTGCTCTGGCAGCACATATGTCTGAAAGTGGATATGACACCTAGGGAAGGGAGTGTGGTGGTGAAGGGCAACTGCCCGAAGCAGCAGCACAGCACTTCCACTGCCAAAACAACTCCTCCTGCTTCATGAACTTCACATACCATCAGCTGTCCTGGCAGCTATCTAGGAAACCCTGTTGGGTCACTTCCGGTCCCATGCCCATTGAGCCCAGTGGGATGGAATCAAGCAGCTTCAGCACCCACACAAAACGAACATGGAGCTCCTCACTCAAGGCGCTCAAAACTCCATGGCCAAAGACAAGTTCAGTGCCCAAGCCATTTCCCGCTGCCATGGAAACCAAATGCTCTGGCAGCACATATGTCTGAAAGTGGATATGACACCTAGGCAAGGGACTGTGCTGGTGAATGGCAACTGCCAGAAGCAGTAGCACAGCTCTTCCAGTGCCAAAACAACTCCACCTGCCTCATGAACTTCACATACCATCAGCTGTCCTGGCAGCTATCTAGGAAACCCTGTTGGGTCACATCCGATCCCATGCCCATTGAGCCAGTGGGATTGAATCAAGCAGCTTGAGCACCCACACAAAACGAACATGGAGCTCCTCACTCAAGGCGCTCCAAACTCCACGGCCAAAGACAAGTTCAGTGCCCAAGCCATTTCCCGCTGCCGTGGTAACCAAGTGCTCTGGCAGCACATAGGTCTGAAAGTGGATATGACACCTAGGGAAGGGACTGTGCTGGTGAATGGCAACTGCCCGAAGCAGCAGCACAGCTCTTCTAGTGACAAAAAAACTCCACCTGCCTCATGAACTGCACATACCATCAGCTGTCCTGGCAGCTATCTAGGAAACCCTGTTGGGTCACTTCTGGTCCCATGCCCATTGAGCCCAGTGGGATGGAATCAAGCAGCTTGAGCACCCACACAAAACGAACATGGAGCTCCTCACTCAAGGCGGTCAAAACTCTACGGCCAAAGACAAGTTCAGTTCCCAAGCCATTTCCCGCTGCAGTGGTAACCAAGTGCTCTGGCAGCACATAGGTCTGAAAGTGGATATGAAACCTAGGGAAGGGAGTGTGCTGGGGAATGGCAACTGCCCGAAGCAGCAGCACAGCTCTTCCAGTGCCAAAACAACTCAACCTGCCTCATGAACTTCACATACCATCAGCTGTCCTGGCAGCTATCTAGGAAACCCTGTTGGGTCACTTCCGGTCCCATGCCCTTTGAGCCCAGTGGGATGGAATCAAGCAGCTTCAGCACGCACACAAAACGAACATGGAGCTCCTCACTCAAGGCGCTCAAAACTCCACAGCCAAAGACAAGTTCAGTGCCCAAGCCATTTCCCGCTGCCATGGAAACTAAAAGATCTGGCAGCACATATGTCTGAAAGTGGATATGACACCTAGGGAAGGGAGTGTGCTGGTGAATGGCAACTGCCCGAAGCAGCAGCACAGCACTTCCAGTGCCAAAACAAATCCACCTGCCTCATGAACTTCACATACCATCAGCTGTCCTGGCAGCTATCTAGGAAACCCTGTTTAGTCACTTCCGGTCCCATGCCCATTGAGCCCAGTGGGATGGACACAAGCAGCTTGAGCACCCACACAAAACGAACATGGAGCTCCTCACTCAAGGGGCTCAAAACTCCACAGCCAAAGTCAAGTTCAGTGCCCAAGCCATTTCCCGCTGCCATGGAAACCAAGTGCTCTGGCAGCACATATGTCTGAAAGTGGATATGACACCTATGGAAGGGAGTGTGTTGGTGAATGGCAAGTGCCCGAAGCAGCAGCACAGCTCTTCCACTGCCAAAACAACTCCACCTGCCTCATGAACTTCACATACCATCAGCTGTCCTGGCAGCTATCTAGGAAACCCTGTTGGGTCACTTCCGGTCCCATGCCCATTGAGCCCAGTGGGATGGAATCAAGCAGCTTGAGCACCCACACAAAACGAACATGGAGCTCCTCACGCAAGGCGCTCAAAACTCCACAGCCAAAGACAAGTTCAGTGCCCAAGCCATTTCCCGCTGCCATGGAAACCAAGTGCTCTGGCAGCACATATGTCTGAAAGTGGATTTGACACCTAGGGAAGGGAGTGTGCTGGTGAATGGCAACTGCCCGAAGCAGCAGCACAGCTCTTCCAGTGCCAAAACAACTCCACCTGCCTCATGAACTTCACATACCATCAGCTGTCCTGGCAGCTATCTAGGAAACCCTGTTGGGTCACTTCCGGTCCCATGCCCATTGAGCCCAGTGGGATGGAATCAAGCAGCTTCAGCACCCACACAAAACGAACATGGAGCTCCTCACTAAAGGCGCTCAAAACTCCACAGCCAAAGACAAGTTCAGTGCCCAAGGCATTTCCCGCTGCCATGGAAACCAAGTGCTCTGGCAGCACATATGTCTGAAAGTGGATATGACACCTATGGAAGGGAGTGTGTTGGTGAATGGCAAGTGCCCGAAGCAGCAGCACAGCTCTTCAACTGCCAAAACAACTCCAACTGCCTCATGAACTTCACATACCATCAGCTGTCCTGGCAGCTATCTAGGAAACCCTGTTGGGTCACTTCCGGTCCCATGCCCATTGAGCCCAGTGGGATGGAATCAAGCAGCTTCAGCACCCACACAAAACGAACATGGAGCTCCTCACTAAAGGCGCTCAAAACTCCACAGCCAAAGACAAGTTCAGTGCCCAAGCCATTTCCCGCTGCTATGGAAACCAAGTGCTCTGGCAGCACATAGGTCTGAAAGTGGATATGACACCTAGGGAAGGGACTGTGCTGGTGAATGGCAACTGCCCAAAGCAGCAGCACAGCTCTTCTAGTGCCAAAAAAACTCCACCTGCCTCATGAACTGCACATACCATCAGCTGTCCTGGCAGCTATCTAGGAAACCCTGTTGGGTCACTTCCGGTCCCATGCCCATTGAGCCCAGTGGGATGGAATCAAGCAGCTTGAGCACCCACACAAAACGAACATGGAGCTCCTCACTCAAGGCGCTCAAAACTCCACAGCCAAAGACAAGTTCAGTGCCCAAGCCATTTCCCGCTGCCATGGAAACCAAGTGCTCTGGCAGCACATATGTCTGAAAGTGGATATGACACCTAGGGAAGGGAGTGTGGTGGTGAAGGGCAACTGCCCGAAGCAGCAGCACAGCACTTCCACTGCCAAAACAACTCCACTTGCTTCATGAACTTCACATACCATCAGCTGTCCTGGCAGCTATCTAGGAAACCCTGTTGGGTCACTTCCGGTCCCATGCCCATTGAGCCCAGTGGGATGGAATCAAGCAGCTTCAGCACCCACACAAAACGAACATGGAGCTCCTCACTCAAGGCGCTCAAAACTCCATGGCCAAAGACAAGTTCAGTGCCCAAGCCATTTCCCGCTGCCATGGAAACCAAGTGCTCTGGCAGCACATATGTCTGAAAGTGGATATGACACCTAGGCAAGGGACTGTGCTGGTGAATGGCAACTGCCCGAAGCAGTAGCACAGCTCTTCCAGTGCCAAAACAACACCACCTGCCTCATGAACTTCACATACCATCAGCTGTCTTGGCAGCTATCTAGGAAACCCTGTTGGGTCACTTCCGATCCCATGCCCATTGAGCCAGTGGGATGGAATCAAGCAGCTTGAGCACCCACACAAAACGAACATGGAGCTCCTCACTCAAGGCGCTCAAAACTCCACGGCCAAAGACAAGTTCAGTGCCCAAGCCATTTCCCGCTGCCATGGAAACCAAGTGCTCTGGCAGCACATAGGTCTGAAAGTGGATATGACTCCTAGGGAAGGGAGTGTGGTGGTGAATGGCAAGTGCCTGAAGCAGCAGCACAGCTCTTCCACTGCCAAAACAACTCCACCTGCCTCATGACCTTCACATAAAATCAGCTGTCCTGGCAGCTATCTAGGAAACCCTGTTGGGTCACTTCCGGTCCCATGCCCATTGAGCCCAGTGGGATGGAATCAAGCAGCTTCAGCACCCACACAAAACGAACACGGGGCTCCTCAGTCAAGGCGCTCAAAACTCCACAGCCAAAGACAAGTCCAGTGCCCAAGCTATTTCCGGCTGCCATGGAAACCAAGTGCTCTGGCAGCACATATGTCTGAAAGTGGATATGACACCTAGGGAAGGGAGTGTGCTGGTGAATGGCAACTGCCCGAAGCAGCAGCACAGCTCTTCCACTGCCAAAACAACCCCACCTGCCTCATGAACTTCACATACCATCAGCTGTCCTGGCAGCTATCTAGGAAACCCTGTTGGGTCACTTCCGGTCCCATGCCCATTGAGCCCAGTGGGATGGAATCAAGCAGCTTGAGCACCCACACAAAACGAACATGGAGCTCCTCACTCAAGGCGCTCAAAACTCCACAGCCAAAGACAAGTTCAGTGCTCAAGCCATTTCCCGCTGCTATGGAAACCAAGTGCTCTGGCAGCACATAGGTCTGAAAGTGGATATGACACCTAGGGAAGGGAGTGTGCTGGTGAATGGCAACTGCCCGAAGCAGCAGCACAGCTCTTCCAGTGCCAAAACAAATCCACCTGCCTCATGAACTTCACATACCATCAGCTGTCCTGGCAGCTATCTAGGAAACCCTGTTGAGTCACTTCCGGTCCCATGCCCATTGAGCCCAGTGGGATGGAATCAAGCAGCTTGAGCACCCACACAAAACGAACATGGAGCTCCTCACTCAAGGCGCTCAAAACTCCACAGCCAAAGACAAGTTCAGTGCCCAAGCCATTTCCCGCTGCCATGGAAACCAAGTGCTCTGGCAGCACATATGTCTGAAAGTGGATATGACACCTATGGAAGGGAGTGTGTTGGTGAATGGCAAGTGCCCGAAGCAGCAGCACAGCTCTTCAACTGCCAAAACAACTCCACCTGCCTCATGAACTTCACATACCATCAGCTGTCCTGGCAGCTATCTAGGAAACCCTGTTGGGTCACTTCCGGTCCCATGCCCATTGAGCCCAGTGGGATGGAATCAAGCAGCTTGAGCACCCACACAAAACGAACATGGAGCTCCTCACTCAAGGCGCTCAAAACTCCACAGCCAAAGACAAGTTCAGTGCCCAAGCCATTTCCCGCTGCCATGGAAACCAAGTGCTCTGGCAGCACATATGTCTGAAAGTGGATATGACACCTAGGGAAGGGAGTGTGGTGGTGAAGGGCAACTGCCCGAAGCAGCAGCACAGCACTTCCACTGCCAAAACAACTCCTCCTGCTTCATGAACTTCACATACCATCAGCTGTCCTGGCAGCTATCTAGGAAACCCTGTTGGGTCACTTCCGGTCCCATGCCCATTGAGCCCAGTGGGATGGAATCAAGCAGCTTCAGCACCCACACAAAACGAACATGGAGCTCCTCACTCAAGGCGCTCAAAACTCCATGGCCAAAGACAAGTTCAGTGCCCAAGCCATTTCCCGCTGCCATGGAAACCAAATGCTCTGGCAGCACATATGTCTGAAAGTGGATATGACACCTAGGCAAGGGACTGTGCTGGTGAATGGCAACTGCCAGAAGCAGTAGCACAGCTCTTCCAGTGCCAAAACAACTCCACCTGCCTCATGAACTTCACATACCATCAGCTGTCCTGGCAGCTATCTAGGAAACCCTGTTGGGTCACATCCGATCCCATGCCCATTGAGCCAGTGGGATTGAATCAAGCAGCTTGAGCACCCACACAAAACGAACATGGAGCTCCTCACTCAAGGCGCTCCAAACTCCACGGCCAAAGACAAGTTCAGTGCCCAAGCCATTTCCCGCTGCCGTGGTAACCAAGTGCTCTGGCAGCACATAGGTCTGAAAGTGGATATGACACCTAGGGAAGGGACTGTGCTGGTGAATGGCAACTGCCCGAAGCAGCAGCACAGCTCTTCTAGTGACAAAAAAACTCCACCTGCCTCATGAACTGCACATACCATCAGCTGTCCTGGCAGCTATCTAGGAAACCCTGTTGGGTCACTTCTGGTCCCATGCCCATTGAGCCCAGTGGGATGGAATCAAGCAGCTTGAGCACCCACACAAAACGAACATGGAGCTCCTCACTCAAGGCGGTCAAAACTCTACGGCCAAAGACAAGTTCAGTTCCCAAGCCATTTCCCGCTGCAGTGGTAACCAAGTGCTCTGGCAGCACATAGGTCTGAAAGTGGATATGAAACCTAGGGAAGGGAGTGTGCTGGGGAATGGCAACTGCCCGAAGCAGCAGCACAGCTCTTCCAGTGCCAAAACAACTCAACCTGCCTCATGAACTTCACATACCATCAGCTGTCCTGGCAGCTATCTAGGAAACCCTGTTGGGTCACTTCCGGTCCCATGCCCTTTGAGCCCAGTGGGATGGAATCAAGCAGCTTCAGCACGCACACAAAACGAACATGGAGCTCCTCACTCAAGGCGCTCAAAACTCCACAGCCAAAGACAAGTTCAGTGCCCAAGCCATTTCCCGCTGCCATGGAAACTAAAAGATCTGGCAGCACATATGTCTGAAAGTGGATATGACACCTAGGGAAGGGAGTGTGCTGGTGAATGGCAACTGCCCGAAGCAGCAGCACAGCACTTCCAGTGCCAAAACAAATCCACCTGCCTCATGAACTTCACATACCATCAGCTGTCCTGGCAGCTATCTAGGAAACCCTGTTTAGTCACTTCCGGTCCCATGCCCATTGAGCCCAGTGGGATGGACACAAGCAGCTTGAGCACCCACACAAAACGAACATGGAGCTCCTCACTCAAGGGGCTCAAAACTCCACAGCCAAAGTCAAGTTCAGTGCCCAAGCCATTTCCCGCTGCCATGGAAACCAAGTGCTCTGGCAGCACATATGTCTGAAAGTGGATATGACACCTATGGAAGGGAGTGTGTTGGTGAATGGCAAGTGCCCGAAGCAGCAGCACAGCTCTTCCACTGCCAAAACAACTCCACCTGCCTCATGAACTTCACATACCATCAGCTGTCCTGGCAGCTATCTAGGAAACCCTGTTGGGTCACTTCCGGTCCCATGCCCATTGAGCCCAGTGGGATGGAATCAAGCAGCTTGAGCACCCACACAAAACGAACATGGAGCTCCTCACGCAAGGCGCTCAAAACTCCACAGCCAAAGACAAGTTCAGTGCCCAAGCCATTTCCCGCTGCCATGGAAACCAAGTGCTCTGGCAGCACATATGTCTGAAAGTGGATTTGACACCTAGGGAAGGGAGTGTGCTGGTGAATGGCAACTGCCCGAAGCAGCAGCACAGCTCTTCCAGTGCCAAAACAACTCCACCTGCCTCATGAACTTCACATACCATCAGCTGTCCTGGCAGCTATCTAAAAAACCATGTTGGGTCACTTCCGGTCCCATGCCCATTGAGCCCAGTGGGATGGAATCAAGCAGCTTGAGCACCCACACAAAACGAACATGGAGCTCCTCACTCAAGGCGCTCAAAACTCCACGGCCAAAGACAAGTTCAGTGCCCAAGCCATTTCCTGCTGCCATGGAAACCAAGTGCTCTGGCAGCACATATGTCTGAAAGTGGATATGACACCTAGGGAAGGGAGTGTGTTGGTGAATGGCAACTGCCCGAAACAGCAGCACAGCACTTCCACTGCCAAAACAACTCCACCTGCCTCATGAACTTCACATACCATCAGCTGTCCTGGCAGCTATCTAGGAAACCCTGTTGCGTCACTTCGGGTCCCATGCCCATTGAGCCCAGTGGGATGGAATCAAGCAGCTTGAGCACCCACACAAAACGAACATGGAGCTCCTCACTCAAGGCGCTCAAAACTCCACAGCCAAAGACAAGTTCAGTGCCCAAGCCATTTCCCGCTGCCATGGAAACCAAGTGCTCTGGCAGCACATAGGTCTGAAAGTGGATATGACACCTAGGGAAGGGAGTGTGGTGGTGAATGGCAACTGCCCGAAGCAGCAGCACAGCTCTTCCAGTGCCAAAACAACTCAACCTGCCTCATGAACTTCACATACCATCAGCTGTCCTGGCAGCTATCTAGGAAACCCTGTTGGGTCACTTCCGGTCCCATGCCCATTGAGCCCAGTGGGATGGAATCAAGCAGCTTGAGCACCCACACAAAACGAACATGGAGCGCCTCACGCAAGGCGCTCAAAACTCCACAGCCAAAGACAAGTTCAGTGCCCAAGCCATTTCCCGCTGCCATGGAAACCAAGTGCTCTGGCAGCACATAAGTCTGAAAGTGGATATGACACCTAGGGAAGGGAGTGTGCTGGTGAATGGCAATGCGCGAAGCAGCAGCACAGCTCTCCCACTGCCAAAACAACTCCATCTGCCTCATGAACTTCACATACCATCAGCTGTCCTGGCAGCTAGCTAGGAAACCCTGTTGGGTCACTTCCGGTCCCATGCCCATTGAGCCCAGTGGGATGGAATCAAGCAGCTTGAGCACCCACACAAAACGAACATGGAGCTCCTCACTCAAGGCGCTCAAAACTCCACAGCCAAAGACAAGTTCAGTGCCCAAGCCATTTCCCGCTGCCATGGAAACCAAGTGCTCTGGCAGCACCTATGTCTGAAAGTGGATATGACACCTAGGGAAGGGAGTGTGCTGGTGAATGACAACTGCCCGAAGCAGCAGCACAGCTCTTCCACTACCAAAACAACTCCACCTGCCTCATGAACTTCACATACCATCAGCTGTCCTGGCAGCTATCTAGGAAACCCTGTTGGGTCACTTCCGGTCCCATGCCCATTGAGCCCAGTGGGATGGAATCAAGCAGATTCAGCACCCACACAAAACGAACATGGAGCTCCTCACTCAAGGTGCTCAAAACTCCACGGCCAAAGACAAGTTCAGTGCCCAAGCCATTTCCTGCTGCCATGGAAACCAAATGCTCTGGCAGCACATATGTCTGAAAGTGGATATGACACCTAGGGAAGGGAGTGTGCTGGTGAATGGCAACTGCCCGAAGCAGCAGCACAGCTCTTCCAGTGCCAAAACAACTCCACCTGCCTCATGAACTTCACATACCATCAGCTGTCCTGGCAGCTATCTAGGAAACCCTGTTGGGTCACTTCTGGTCCCATGCCCATTGAGCCCAGTGGGATGGGATCAAGCAGCTTCAGCACCCACACAAAACGAACATGGAGCTCCTCACTCAAGGCGCTCAAAACTTCACGGCCAAAGACAAGTTCAGTGCCCAAGCCATTTCCCGCTGCCATGGAAACCAAGTGCTCTGGCAGCACATATGTCTGAAAGTGGATATGACACCTAGGGAAGGGAGTGTGTTGTTGAATGGCAAGTGCCCGAAGCAGCAGCACAGCACTTCCACTGGCAAAACAACTCCACCTGCCTCATGAACTTCACATACCATCAGCTGTCCTGGCAGTTATCTAGGAAACCCTGTTGGGTCACTTCTGGTGCCATGCCCATTGAGCCCAGTGGGATGGAATCAAGCAGCTTGAGCACCGACACAAAACGAACATGGAGCTCCTCACTCAAGGCGCTCAAAACTCCACGGCCAAAGACAAGTTCAGTGCCCAAGCCATTTCCCGCTGCCATGGAAACCAAGTGCTCTGGCAGCACATATGTCTGAAAGTGGATATGACACCTAGGGAAGGGAGTGTGCTGGTGAATGGCAACTGCCCGAAGCAGCAGCACAGCTCTTCCAGTGCCAAAACAACTCCACCTGCCTCATGAACTTCACATACCATCAGCTGTCCTGGCAGCTATCTAGGAAACCCTGTTGGGTCACATCCGATCCCATGCCCATTGAGCCAGTGGGATTGAATCAAGCAGCTTGAGCACCCACACAAAACGAACATGGAGCTCCTCACTCAAGGCGCTCCAAACTCCACGGCCAAAGACAAGTTCAGTGCCCAAGCCATTTCCCGCTGCCGTGGTAACCAAGTGCTCTGGCAGCACATAGGTCTGAAAGTGGATATGACACCTAGGGAAGGGACTGTGCTGGTGAATGGCAACTGCCCGAAGCAGCAGCACAGCTCTTCTAGTGACAAAAAAACTCCACCTGCCTCATGAACTGCACATACCATCAGCTGTCCTGGCAGCTATCTAGGAAACCCTGTTGGGTCACTTCTGGTCCCATGCCCATTGAGCCCAGTGGGATGGAATCAAGCAGCTTGAGCACCCACACAAAACGAACATGGAGCTCCTCACTCAAGGCGGTCAAAACTCTACGGCCAAAGACAAGTTCAGTTCCCAAGCCATTTCCCGCTGCAGTGGTAACCAAGTGCTCTGGCAGCACATAGGTCTGAAAGTGGATATGAAACCTAGGGAAGGGAGTGTGCTGGGGAATGGCAACTGCCCGAAGCAGCAGCACAGCTCTTCCAGTGCCAAAACAACTCAACCTGCCTCATGAACTTCACATACCATCAGCTGTCCTGGCAGCTATCTAGGAAACCCTGTTGGGTCACTTCCGGTCCCATGCCCTTTGAGCCCAGTGGGATGGAATCAAGCAGCTTCAGCACGCACACAAAACGAACATGGAGCTCCTCACTCAAGGCGCTCAAAACTCCACAGCCAAAGACAAGTTCAGTGCCCAAGCCATTTCCCGCTGCCATGGAAACTAAAAGATCTGGCAGCACATATGTCTGAAAGTGGATATGACACCTAGGGAAGGGAGTGTGCTGGTGAATGGCAACTGCCCGAAGCAGCAGCACAGCACTTCCAGTGCCAAAACAAATCCACCTGCCTCATGAACTTCACATACCATCAGCTGTCCTGGCAGCTATCTAGGAAACCCTGTTTAGTCACTTCCGGTCCCATGCCCATTGAGCCCAGTGGGATGGACACAAGCAGCTTGAGCACCCACACAAAACGAACATGGAGCTCCTCACTCAAGGGGCTCAAAACTCCACAGCCAAAGTCAAGTTCAGTGCCCAAGCCATTTCCCGCTGCCATGGAAACCAAGTGCTCTGGCAGCACATATGTCTGAAAGTGGATATGACACCTATGGAAGGGAGTGTGTTGGTGAATGGCAAGTGCCCGAAGCAGCAGCACAGCTCTTCCACTGCCAAAACAACTCCACCTGCCTCATGAACTTCACATACCATCAGCTGTCCTGGCAGCTATCTAGGAAACCCTGTTGGGTCACTTCCGGTCCCATGCCCATTGAGCCCAGTGGGATGGAATCAAGCAGCTTGAGCACCCACACAAAACGAACATGGAGCTCCTCACGCAAGGCGCTCAAAACTCCACAGCCAAAGACAAGTTCAGTGCCCAAGCCATTTCCCGCTGCCATGGAAACCAAGTGCTCTGGCAGCACATATGTCTGAAAGTGGATTTGACACCTAGGGAAGGGAGTGTGCTGGTGAATGGCAACTGCCCGAAGCAGCAGCACAGCTCTTCCAGTGCCAAAACAACTCCACCTGCCTCATGAACTTCACATACCATCAGCTGTCCTGGCAGCTATCTAAAAAACCATGTTGGGTCACTTCCGGTCCCATGCCCATTGAGCCCAGTGGGATGGAATCAAGCAGCTTGAGCACCCACACAAAACGAACATGGAGCTCCTCACTCAAGGCGCTCAAAACTCCACAGCCAAAGACAAGTTCAGTGCCCAAGCCATTTCCTGCTGCCATGGAAACCAAGTGCTCTGGCAGCACATATGTCTGAAAGTGGATATGACACCTAGGGAAGGGAGTGTGTTGGTGAATGGCAACTGCCCGAAACAGCAGCACAGCACTTCCACTGCCAAAACAACTCCACCTGCCTCATGAACTTCACATACCATCAGCTGTCCTGGCAGCTATCTAGGAAACCCTGTTGCGTCACTTCGGGTCCCATGCCCATTGAGCCCAGTGGGATGGAATCAAGCAGCTTGAGCACCCACACAAAACGAACATGGAGCTCCTCACTCAAGGCGCTCAAAACTCCACAGCCAAAGACAAGTTCAGTGCCCAAGCCATTTCCCGCTGCCATGGAAACCAAGTGCTCTGGCAGCACATAGGTCTGAAAGTGGATATGACACCTAGGGAAGGGAGTGTGGTGGTGAATGGCAACTGCCCGAAGCAGCAGCACAGCTCTTCCAGTGCCAAAACAACTCAACCTGCCTCATGAACTTCACATACCATCAGCTGTCCTGGCAGCTATCTAGGAAACCCTGTTGGGTCACTTCCGGTCCCATGCCCATTGAGCCCAGTGGGATGGAATCAAGCAGCTTGAGCACCCACACAAAACGAACATGGAGCGCCTCACGCAAGGCGCTCAAAACTCCACAGCCAAAGACAAGTTCAGTGCCCAAGCCATTTCCCGCTGCCATGGAAACCAAGTGCTCTGGCAGCACATAAGTCTGAAAGTGGATATGACACCTAGGGAAGGGAGTGTGCTGGTGAATGGCAATGCGCGAAGCAGCAGCACAGCTCTCCCACTGCCAAAACAACTCCATCTGCCTCATGAACTTCACATACCATCAGCTGTCCTGGCAGCTAGCTAGGAAACCCTGTTGGGTCACTTCCGGTCCCATGCCCATTGAGCCCAGTGGGATGGAATCAAGCAGCTTGAGCACCCACACAAAACGAACATGGAGCTCCTCACTCAAGGCGCTCAAAACTCCACAGCCAAAGACAAGTTCAGTGCCCAAGCCATTTCCCGCTGCCATGGAAACCAAGTGCTCTGGCAGCACCTATGTCTGAAAGTGGATATGACACCTAGGGAAGGGAGTGTGCTGGTGAATGACAACTGCCCGAAGCAGCAGCACAGCTCTTCCACTACCAAAACAACTCCACCTGCCTCATGAACTTCACATACCATCAGCTGTCCTGGCAGCTATCTAGGAAACCCTGTTGGGTCACTTCCGGTCCCATGCCCATTGAGCCCAGTGGGATGGAATCAAGCAGATTCAGCACCCACACAAAACGAACATGGAGCTCCTCACTCAAGGTGCTCAAAACTCCACGGCCAAAGACAAGTTCAGTGCCCAAGCCATTTCCTGCTGCCATGGAAACCAAATGCTCTGGCAGCACATATGTCTGAAAGTGGATATGACACCTAGGGAAGGGAGTGTGCTGGTGAATGGCAACTGCCCGAAGCAGCAGCACAGCTCTTCCAGTGCCAAAACAACTCCACCTGCCTCATGAACTTCACATACCATCAGCTGTCCTGGCAGCTATCTAGGAAACCCTGTTGGGTCACTTCTGGTCCCATGCCCATTGAGCCCAGTGGGATGGGATCAAGCAGCTTCAGCACCCACACAAAACGAACATGGAGCTCCTCACTCAAGGCGCTCAAAACTTCACGGCCAAAGACAAGTTCAGTGCCCAAGCCATTTCCCGCTGCCATGGAAACCAAGTGCTCTGGCAGCACATATGTCTGAAAGTGGATATGACACCTAGGGAAGGGAGTGTGTTGTTGAATGGCAAGTGCCCGAAGCAGCAGCACAGCACTTCCACTGGCAAAACAACTCCACCTGCCTCATGAACTTCACATACCATCAGCTGTCCTGGCAGTTATCTAGGAAACCCTGTTGGGTCACTTCTGGTGCCATGCCCATTGAGCCCAGTGGGATGGAATCAAGCAGCTTGAGCACCGACACAAAACGAACATGGAGCTCCTCACTCAAGGCGCTCAAAACTCCACGGCCAAAGACAAGTTCAGTGCCCAAGCCATTTCCCGCTGCCATGGAAACCAAGTGCTCTGGCAGCACATATGTCTGAAAGTGGATATGACACCTAGGGAAGGGAGTGTGCTGGTGAATGGCAACTGCCCGAAGCAGCAGCACAGCTCTTCCAGTGCCAAAACAACTCCACCTGCCTCATGAACTTCACATACCATCAGCTGTCCTGGCAGCTATCTAAAAAACCATGTTGGGTCACTTCCGGTCCCATGCCCATTGAGCCCAGTGGGATGGAATCAAGAACCTTGAGCACCCACACAAAACGAACATGGAGCTCCTCACTCAAGGCGCTCAAAACTCCACAGCCAAAGACAAGTTCAGTGCCCAAGCCATTTCCTGCTGCCATGGAAACCAAGTGCTCTGGCAGCACATATGTCTGAAAGTGGATATGACACCTAGGGAAGGGAGTGTGTTGGTGAATGGCAACTGCCCGAAACAGCAGCACAGCACTTCCACTGCCAAAACAACTCCACCTGCCTCATGAACTTCACATACCATCAGCTGTCCTGGCAGCTATCTAGGAAACCCTGTTGCGTCACTTCGGGTCCCATGCCCATTGAGCCCAGTGGGATGGAATCAAGCAGCTTGAGCACCCACACAAAACGAACATGGAGCTCCTCACTCAAGGCGCTCAAAACTCCACAGCCAAAGACAAGTTCAGTGCCCAAGCCATTTCCCGCTGCCATGGAAACCAAGTGCTCTGGCAGCACATAGGTCTGAAAGTGGATATGACACCTAGGGAAGGGAGTATGCTGGTGAATGGCAACTGCCCGAAGCAGCAGCACAGCTCTTCCACTGCCAAAACAACCCCACCTGCCTCATGAACTTCACATACCATCAGCTGTCCTGGCAGCTCTCTAGGAAACCCTGTTGGGTCACTTCCGGTCCCATGCACATTGAGCCCAGTGGGATGGAATCAAGCAGCTTGAGCACCCACACAAAACGAACATGGAGCTCCTCACTCAAGGCGCTCAAAACTCCACAGCCAAAGACAAGTTCAGTGCCCAAGCCATTTCCCGCTGCCATGGAAACCAAGTGCTCTGGCAGCACCTATGTCTGAAAGTGGATATGACACCTAGGGAAGGGAGTGTGGTGGTGAATGGCAAGTGCCCGAAGCAGCAGCACAGCACTTCCAGTGCCAAAACAACTCCACCTGCCTCATGAACTTCACATACCATCAGGTGTCCTGGCAGCTATCTAAAAAATCATATTGGGTCACTTCCGGTCTCATGCCCATTGAGCCCAGTGGGATGGAATCAAGAACCTTGAGCACCCACACAAAACGAACATGGAGCTCCTCACTCAAGGCGCTCCAAACTCCACGGCCAAAGACAAGTTCAGTGCCCAAGCCATTTCCCGCTGCCATGGAAACCAAGTGCTCTGGCAGCACATATGTCTGAAAGTGGATATGACACCTAGGGAAGGGAGTGTGGTGGTGAATGGCAACTGCCCGAAGCAGCAGCACAGCTCTTCCAGTGCCAAAACAACTCCACCTGCCTCATGAACTTCACATACCATCAGCTGTCCTGGCAGCTATCTAGGAAACCCTGTTGGGTCACTTCCGGTCCCATGCCCATTGAGCCCAGTGGGATGGAATCAAGCAGCTTCAGCACCCACACAAAACAAACATGGAGCTCCTCACTAGAGGCGCTCAAAACTCCACAGCCAAAGACAAGTTCAGTGCCCAAGCCATTTCCCGCTGCCATGGAAACCAAGTGCTCTGGCAGCACATATGTCTGAAAGTGGATATGACACCTAGGGAAGGGAGTATGCTGGTGAATGGCAACTGCCCGAAGCAGCAGCACAGCTCTTCCACTGCCAAAACAACCCCACCTGCCTCATGAACTTCACATACCATCAGCTGTCCTGGCAGCTATCTAGGAAACCCTGTTGCGTCACTTCCGGTCCCATGCCCATTGAGCCCAGTGGGATGGAATCAAGCAGCTTCAGCACCCACACAAAACGAACATGGAGCTCCTCACTCAAGGCGCTCAAAACTCCACGGCCAAAAACAAGTTCAGTGCTGAAGCCATTTCCCGCTGCCATGGAAACCAAATGCTCTGGCAGCACATATGTCTGAAAGTGGATATGACACCTAGGGAAGGGAGTCTGGTGAATGGCAATGCCCGAAGCAGCAGCACAGCTCTTCCATTGACAAAACAACTCCACCTGCCTCATGAACTTCACATACCATCAGGTGTCCTGGCAGCTATCTAAAAAATCATATTGGGTCACTTCCGGTCTCATGCCCATTGAGCCCAGTGGGATGGAATCAAGAACCTTGAGCACCCACACAAAACGAACATGGAGCTCCTCACTCAAGGCGCTCAAAACTCCACAGCCAAAGACAAGTTCAGTGCCCAAGCCATTTCCCGCTGCCATGGAAACCAAGTGCTCTGGCAGCACATATGTCTGAAAGTGGATATGACACCTAGGGAAGGGAGTGTGTTGGTGAATGGCAAGTGCCCGAAGCAGCAGCACAGCTCTTCCAGTGCCAAAACAACTCCACCTGCCTCATGAACTTCACATACCATCAGCTGTCCTGGCAGCTATCTAGGAAACCCTGTTGGGTCACTTCCGGTCCCATGCCCATTGAGCCTAGTGGGATGGAATCAAGCAGCTTCAGCACCCACACAAAACGAACATGGAGCTCCTCACTTAAGGCGCTCAAAACTCCACGGCCAAAGACAAGTTCAGTGCCCAAGCCATTTCCCGCTGCCATGGAAACCAAGTGCTCTGGCAGCACATATGTCTGAAAGTGGATATGACACCTAGGGAAGGGAGTGTGGTGGTGAATGGCAAGTGCCCGAAGCAGCAGCACAGCTCTTCCAGTGCCAAAACAACTCCACCTGCCTCATGAACTTCACATACCATCAGCTGTCCTGGCAGCTATCTAGGAAACCCTGTTGGGTCACTTCCGGTCCCATGCCCATTGAGCCCAGTGGGATGGAATCAAGCAGCTTCAGCACCCACACAAAACGAACATGGAGCTCCTCGCTCAAGGCGCTCAAAACTCCACGGCCCAAGACAAGTTCAGTGCCCAAGCCATTTCCCGCTGCCATGGAAACCAAATGCTCTGGCAGCACATATGTCTGAAAGTGGATATGACACCTAGGCAAGGGACTGTGCTGGTGAATGGCAACTGCCCGAAGCAGCAGCACAGCTCTTCTAGTGCCAAAACAACTCCACCTGCCTCATGAACTTCACATACCATCAGCTGTCCTGGCAGCTATCTAGGAAACCCTGTTGGGTCACTTCCTGTGCCATGCCCATTGAGCCAAGTGGGATAAAATCAAGCAGCTTCAGCACCCACACAAAACAAACATGGGGCTCCTCACTCAAGGCGCTCAAAACTCCATGGCCAAAGACAAGTTCAGTGCCCAAGCCATTTCCCGCTGCCATGGAAACCAAGTGCTCTGGCAGCACATATGTCTGAAAGTGGATATGACACCTAGGGAAGGGAGTGTGTTGGTGAATGGCAACTGCCCGAAGCAGTAGCACAGCTCTTCAACTGCCAAAACAACTCCACTTACCTCATGAACTTCACATACCATCAGCTGTCCTGGCAGCTATCTAGAAAACCCTGTTGGGTCACTTCCGGTCCCATGCCCATTTGAGCCCAGTGGGATGGAATCAAGCAGCTTGAGCACCCACACAAAACGAACATGGAGCTCCTCACTCAAGGCGCTCAAAACTCCACGGCCAAAGACAAGTTCGGTGCCCAAGCCATTTCCCGCTGCCATGGAAACCAAGTGCTCTGGCAGCACATATGTCTGAAAGTGGATATGACACCTAGGGAAGGGACTGTGCTGGTGAATGGCAACTGCCCGAAGCAGCAGCACAGCTCTTCCATTGCAAAAACAACTCCACCTGCCTCATGAACTTCACATACCATCAGCTGTCCTGGCAGCTATCTAGGATACCCTGTTGGGTCACTTCCTTTGCCATGCCCATTGAGCCCAACGGGATGGAATCAAGCAGCTTCAGCACCCACACAAAACGAACATGGAGCTCCTCACTCAAGGCGCTCAAAACTCCACAGAAAAAGACAAGTTCAGTGCCCAAGCCATTTCCCGCTGCCATGGAAACCAAGTGTTCTGGCAGCACATATGTCTGAAAGTGGATATGACACCTAGGAAAGGGAGTGTGGTGGTGAATGGCAACTGCCTGAAGCAGCAGCACAGCTCTTCCACTGCCAAAACAACTCCACCTGCCTCATGAACTTCACATACCATCAGCTGTCCTGGCAGCTATCTAGGAAACCCTGTTGGGTCACTTCCGGTCCCATGCCCATTGAGCCCAGGGGGATGGAATCAAGCAGCTTCAGCACCCACACAAAACGAACATGGAGCTCCTCACTCAAGGCGCTCAAAACTCCACGGCCAAAGACAAGTTCAGTGCCCAAGCCATTTCCCGCTGCCATGGAAACCAAGTGCTCTGGCAGCACATATGTCTGAAAGTGGATATGACACCTAGGGAAGGGAGTGTGATGGTGAATGGCAACTGCCCGAAGCAGCAGCACAGCTCTTCCAGTGCCAAAACAACTCCACCTGCCTCATGAACTTCACATACCATCAGCTGTCCTGGCAGCTATCTAGGAAACCCTGTTGGGTCACTTCCGGTCCCATGCCCATTGAGCCCAGTGGGATGGAATCAACCAGCTTGAGCACCCACACAAAACGAACATGGAGCTCCTCACTCAAGGCACTCAAAACTCCACAGCCAAAGACAAGTTCAGTACCCAAGCCATTTCCCGCTGCCATGGAAACCAAGTGCTCTGGCAGCACATATGTCTGAAAGTGGATATGACACCTAGGAAAGGGAATGTGGTGGTGAATGGCAACTGCCCGAAGTAGCAGCACAGCTCTTCCAGTGCCAAAACAACTCCACCTGCCTCATGAACTTCACATACAATCAGCTGTCCTGGCAGCTATCTAGGAAACCCTGTTGGGTCACTTCCGGTCCCATGCCCATTGAGCCCAGGGGGATGGAATCAACCAGCTTGAGAACCCACACAAAACGAACATGGAGCTCCTCACTCAAGGCGCTCAAAACTCCACGGCCAAAGACAAGTTCAGTGCCCAAGCCATTTCCCGCTGCCATGGAAACCAAGTGCTCTGGCAGCACATATGTCTGAAAGTGGATATGACACCTAGGGAAGGGAGTGTGGTGGTGAATGGCAATTGCCCGAAGCAGCAGCAAAGCTCTTCCACTGCCAAAACAACTCCACCTGCCTCATGAACTTCACATACCATCAGCTGTCCTGGCAGCTCTCAATGAAACCCTGTTGGGTCACTTCCGGTCCCATGCCCATTGAGCCCAGTGGGATGGAATCAAGCAGCTTGAGAACCCACACAAAACGAACATGGAGCTCCTCACTCAAGGCGCTCAAAACTCCACAGCCAAAAACGAGTTCAGTGCCCACGCCATTTCCCGCTGCCATGGAAACCAAGTGCTCTGGCAGCACATATGTCTGAAAGTGGATGTGACACCTAGGGAAGGGAGTGTGCTGGTGAATGGCAACTGCGCGAAGCAGCAGCACAGCTCTTCCACTGCCAAAACAACTCCACCTGCCTCATGAACTTCACATACCATCAGCTGTCCTGGCAGCTATCTAGGAAACCCTGTTGGGTCACTTCCGGTCCCATGCCCATTGAGCCCAGTGGGATGGAATCAAGCAGCTTGAGCACCCACACAAAACGAACATGGAGCTCCTCACTCAAGGCGCTCAAAACTGCACGTCCAAAGACAAGTTCAGTGCCCAAGCCATTTCCCGCTGCCATGGAAACCAAGTGCTCTGGCAGCACATATGTCTGAAAGTGGATATGACACCTAGGGAAGGGAGTGTGCTGGTGAATGGCAACTGCCTGAAGCAGCAGCACAGCTCTTCCACTGCCAAAACAACTCCACCTGCCTCATGAACTTCACATACCATCTGCTGTCCTGGTAGCTATCTAGGTAACCCTGTTGGGTCACTTCCGGTCCCATGCCCATTGAGCCCAGTGGGATGGAATCAAGCAGCTTGAGCACCCACACAAAACGAACATGGAGCTCCTCACTCAAGACGCTCAAAACTCCACAGCCAAAGACAAGTTCAGTGCCCAAGCCATTTCCTGCTGCCATGGAAACCAAGTGCTCTGGCAGCACATATGTCTGAAAGTGGATATGACACCTAGGGAAGGGAGTGTGCTGGTGAATGGGAACTGCCCGAAGCAGCAGCAAAGCTCTTCCACTGCCAAAACAACTCCACCTGCCTCATGAACTTCACATACCATCAGCTGTCCTGGCAGCTATCTAGGTAACCCTGTTGGGTCACTTCCGGTCCCATGCCCATTGAGCCCAGTGGGATGGAATCAAGCAGCTTCAGCACCCACACAAAACGAACATGGAGCTCCTCACTCAAGGCGCTCAAAACTCCACGGCCAAAGACAAGTTCAGTGCCCAAGCCATTTCCCGCTGCCATGGAAACCAAGTGCTCTGGCAGCACATATGTCTGAAAGTGGATATGACACCTAGGGAAGGGAGTGTGCTGGTGAATGGCAACTGCCCGAAGCAGCAGCACAGCTCTTCCATTGCAAAAACAACTCCACCTGCCTCATGAACTTCACATACCATCAGCTGTCCTGGCAGCTATCTAGGAAACCCTGTTGGGTCGCTTCCGGTCCCATGCCCATTGAGCCCAGTGGGATGGAATCAAGCAGCTTGAGCACCCACACAAAACGAACATGGAGCTCCTCACTCAAGGCGCTCAAAACTCCACAGCCAAAGACAAGTTCAGTGCCCAAGCCATTTCCCGCTGCCATGGAAACCAAGTGCTCTGGCAGCACATAGGTCTGAAAGTGGATATGACACCTAGGGAAGGGAGTATGCTGGTGAATGGCAACTGCCCGAAGCAGCAGCACAGCTCTTCCACTGCCAAAACAACCCCACCTGCCTCATGAACTTCACATACCATCAGCTGTCCTGGCAGCTATCTAGGAAACCCTGTTGGGTCACTTCCGGTCCCATGCCCATTGAGCCCAGAGAGATGGAATCAAGCAGCTTCGGCACACACACAAAACGAACATGGAGCTCCTCACTCAAGGCGCTCAAAACTCCACAGCCAAAGACAAGTTCAGTGCCCAAGCCATTTCCCACTGCCGTGGAAACCAAGTGCTCTGGCAGCACATATGTCTGAAAGTGGATATGACACCTAGGGAAGGGAGTGTGCTGGTGAATTTCAACTGCCCGAAGCAGCAGCACAGCTCTTCCAGTGCCAAAACAACTCCACCTGCCTCATGAACTTCACATACCATCAGCTGTCCTGGCAGCTATCTAGGAAACCCTGTTGGGTCACTTCCGGTCCCATGCCCATTGAGCCCAGTGGGATGGAATCAAGCAGCTTCAGCACCCACACAAAACGAACATGGAGCTCCTCACTCAAGGCGTTCAATACTCCACAGCCAAAGACAAGTTCAGTGCCCAAGCCATTTCCAGCTGCCATGGAAACCAAGTGCTCTGGCAGCACATATGTCTGAAAGTGGATATGACACCTAGGGAAGGGAGTGTGTTGGTGAATGGCAACTGCCAGAAGCAGCAACACAGCTCTTCCACTGCCAAAACAACTCCACCTGCCTCATGAACTTCACATACCATCAGCTGTCCTGGCAGCTATCTAGGAAACCCTGTTGGGTCACTTCCGGTCCCATGCCCATTGAGCCCAGTGGGATGAAATCAAGCAGCTTGAGCACCCACACAAAACGAACATGGAGCTCCTCACTCAAGGCGCTAAAAACTCCTCGACCAAAGACAAGTTCAGTGCCCAAGCCATTTCCTGCTGCCATGGAAACCAAATGCTCTGGCAGCACATATGTCTGAAAGTGGATATGACACCTAGGGAAGGGAGTCTGGTGAATGGCAATGCCCGAAGCAGCAGCACAGCTCTTCCAGTGCCAAAACAACCCCACCTGCCTCATGAACTTCACATACCATCAGCTGTTCTGGCAGTTATCTAGGAAACCCTGTTGGCTCACTTCCGGTCCCATGCCCATTGAGCCCAGTGGGATGGAATCAAGCAGCTTCAGCACACACACAAAACGAACATGGAGCTCCTCACTCAAGGCGCTCAAAACTCCACAGCCAAAGACAAGTTCAGTGCCCAAGCCATTTCCCGCTGCCATGCAAACCAAGTATTCTGGCAGCACATATGTCTGAAAGTGGATATGACACCTAGGGAAGGGAGGGTGCTGGTGAATAGCAACTGCCCGAAGCAGCAGCACAGCTCTTGCAGTGCCAAAACAACCACACCTGCCTCATGAACTTCACATACCATCAGCTGTCCTGGCAGCTATCTAGGAAACCCTGTTGGGTCACTTCCGGTCCCATGCCCATTGAGCCCAGTGGGATGGAATCAAGCAGCTTCAGCACCCACACAAAACTAACATGGAGATCCGCACTAAAGGCGCTCAAAACTCCACGGCCAAAGACAAGTTCAGTGCCCAAGCCATTTCCCGCTGCCATGGAAACCAAGTGCTCTGGCAGCACATATGTCTGAAAGTGGATATGACACCTAGGGAAGGGAGTGTGGTGGTGAAGGGCAACTGACCGAAGCAGCAGCACAGCTCTTCCAGTGCCAAAACAACTCCACCTGCCTCATGAACTTCACATACCATCAGCTGTCCTGGCAGCTATCAGGGAAAACCTGTTGAGTCACTTCGGGTCCCATGCCCATTGAGCCCAGTGGGATGGAATCAAGCAGCTTCAGCACCCACACAAAACGAACATGGAGCTCCTCACTCAAGGCGCTCAAAACTTCACAGCCAAAGACAAGTTCAGTGCCCAAGCCATTTCCCGCTGCCAAGGAAACCAAGTGCTCTGGCAGCACATATGTCTGAAAGTGGATATGACACCTAGGGAAGGGACTGTGCTGCTAAATGGCAACTGCCTGAAGCAGCAGCACAGCTCTTCCAGTGCCAAAACAACTCCACCTGCCTCATGAACTTCACATACCATCAGCTGTCCTGGCAGCTATCTAGGAAACCCTGTTGGGTCACTTCCGGTCCCATGCACATTGAGCCCAGTGGGATGGAATCAAGCAGCTTCAGCAACCCACACAAAACGAACATGGAGCTCCTCACTCAAGGTACTCAAAACTCCTCGGCCAAAGACAAGTTCAGTGCCCAAGCCATTTCCCGCTGCCATGGAAACCAAGTGCTCTGGCAGCACATATGTCTGAAAGTGGATATGACACCTAGGGAAGGGAGTGTGCTGGTGAATGGCAACTGCCGGAAGCAGTAGCACAGCTCTTCAACTGCCAAAACAACTCCACTTACCTCATGAACTTCACATACCATCAGCTGTCCTGGCAGCTATCTAGAAAACCCTGTTGGGTCACTTCCGGTGCCATGCCCATTGAGCCCAGTGGGATGGAATCAAGCAGCTTCAGCACCCACACAAAACGAACATGGAGCTCCTCACTCAAGGCGCTCAAAACTCCACGGCCAAAGACAAGTTCAGTGCCCAAGCCATTTCCCGCTGCCATGGAAACCAAGTGCTCTGGCAGCACATATGTCTGAAAGTGGATATGACACCTAGGGAAGGGAGTGTGTTGGTGAATGGCAACTGCCCGAAGCAGCAGCACAGCTCTTCCATTGCAAAAACAACTCCACCTGCCTCATGAACTTCACATACCATCAGCTGTCCTGGCAGCTATCTAGGAAACCCTGTTGGGTCACTTCCGGTCCCATGCCCATTGAGCCCAGTGGGATGGAATCAAGCAGCTTCAGCACCCACACTAAACGAACATGGAGCTCCTCACTCAAGGCGCTCAAAACTACTTGGCGAAAGACAAGTTCAGTGCCCAAGCCATTTCCCGCTGCCATGGAAACCAAATGCTCTGGCAGCACATATGTCTGAAAGTGGATATGACACCTAGGGAAGGGAGTGTGTTGCTGAATGGCAACTGCCCGAAGCAGCAGCACAGCTCTTCCATTGCAAAAACAACTCCACCTGCCTCATGAACTTCACATACCATCAGCTGTTCTGGCAGTTATCTAGGAAACCCTGTTGGGTCACTTCCAGTGCCAAGCCCATTGAGCCCAGCGGGATGGAATCAAGCAGCTTGAGCACCCACACAAAACGAACATGGAGCTCCTCACTCAAGGCGCTCAAAACTCCACGGCCAAAGACAAGTTCAGTGTCCAAACCATTTCCCGCTGCCATGGAAACCAAGTGCTCTGGCAGCACATATGTCTGAAAGTGGATATGACACCTCGGGAAGGGACTGTGCTGGTGAATGGCAACTGCCCGAAGCAGCAGCACAGCTCTTCCAGTGCCAAAACAACTCCACCTGCCACATGAACTTCACATACAATCAGCTGTCCTGGCAGCTATCTAGGAAACCCTGTTGGGTCACTTCCGGTCCCATGCCCATTGAGCCCAGTGGGATGGAATCAAGCAGCTTGAGCACCCACACAAAACGAACATGGAGCTCCTCACTCAAGGCGCTCAAAACTCCACGGCCAAAGACAAGTTCAGTGCCCAAGCCATTTCCCGCTGCCATGGAAACCAAGTGCTCTGGCAGCACATATGTCTGAAAGTGGATATGACACCTAGGGAAGGGAGTGTGTTGGTGAATGGCAACTGCCCGAAGCAGTAGCACAGCTCTTCAACTGCCAAAACAACTCCACTTACCTCATGAACTTCACATACCATCAGCTGTCCTGGCAGCTATCTAGGAAACCCTGTTGGGTCACTTCCGGTCCCATGCCCATTGAGCCCAGTGGGATGGAATCAAGCAGCTTCAGCACCCACACAAAACGAACATGGAGCTCCTCACTCAAGGCGCTCAAAACTCCACGGCCAAAGACAAGTTCAGTTCCCAAGCCATTTCCCGCTGCCATGGAAACCAAGTGCTCTGGCAGCACATATGTCTGAAAGTGGATATGACACCTCTGGAAGGGAGTGTGCTGGTGAATGGCAACTGCCCGAAGCAGCAGCACAGTTCTTAAAGTGCCAAAACAACTCCACCTGCCTCATGAACTTCACATACCATCAGCTGTCCTGGCAGCTCTCTAGGAAACCCTGTTGTGTCACTTCCGGTCCCATGCCCATTCAGCCCAGGGGGATGGAATCAAGCAGCTTCAGCACCCACACAAAACGAACATGGAGCTCCTCACTCAAGGCGCTCAAAACTCCACGGCCAAAGACAAGTTCAGTGTCCAAGCCATTTCCGGCTGCCATGGAAACCAAGTGCTCAGGCAGCACATATGTCTGAAAGTGGATATGACACCTAGGGAAGGGAGTGTGGTGGTGAATGGCAACTGCCCGAAGCAGAAGCAAAGCTTTTCCACTGCCAAAACAACTCCACCTGCCTCATGAACTTCACATACCATCAGCTGTCCTGGCAGCTATCTAGGAAACCCTGTTGGGTCACTTCCGGTCCCATGCCCATTGAACCAAGTGGGATAGAATGAAGCAGCTTCAGCACCCACACAAAACGAACATGGAGCTCCTCACTCAAGGTACTCAAAACTCCACGGCCAAAGACAAGTTCAGTGCCCAAGCCATTTCCCGCTGCCATGGAAACCAAGTGCTCTGGCAGCACATATGTCTGAAAGTGGATATGACACCTAGGGAAGGGAGTGTGTTGGTGAATGGCAACTGACCGAAGCAGTAGCACAGCTCTTCAACTGCCAAAACAACTCCACTTACCTCATGAACTTCACATACCATCAGCTGTCCTGGCAGCTATCTAGGAAACCCTGTTGGGTCACTTCCGGTCCCATGCCCATTGAGCCCAGTGGGATGGAATCAAGCAGCTTCAGCACCCACACAAAACGAACATGGAGCTCCTCACTCAAGGCGCTCAAAACTCCACGGCCAAAGACAAGTTCAGTGCCCAAGACATTTCCCGCTGCCATGGAAACCAAGTGCTCTGGCAGCACATATGTCTGAAAGTGGATATGACACCTAGGGAAGGGAGTGTGCTGGTGAATGGCAACTGACCGAAGCAGCAGCACAGCTCTTCCAGTGCCAAAACAACTCCACCTGCCTCATGAACTTCACATACCATCAGCTGTCCTGGCAGCTATCTAGGAAACCCTGTTGGGTCACTTCGGGTCCCATGCCCATTGAGCCCAGTGGGATGGAATCAACCAGCTTGAGCACCCACACAAAACGAACATGGAGCTCCTCACTCAAGACGCTCAAAACTCCACGGCCAAAGACAAGTTCAGTGCCCAAGCCATTTCCCGCTGCCATGGAAACCAAGTGCTCTGGCAGCACATATGTCTGAAAGTGGATATGACACCTAGGGAAGGGAGTGTGTTGGTGAATGGCAATTGCCTGAAGCAGCAGCACAGTTCTTCCAGTGCCAAAACAACTCCACCTGCCTCATGAACTTCACATACCATCAGCTGTCCTGGCAGCTATCTAGGAAACCCTGTTGGGTCACTTCGGGTCCCATGCCGATTGAGCCCAGTGGGATGGAATCAAGCAGCTTGAGCACCCACAAAAAACGAACATGGAGCTCCTCACTCAAGGCGCTCAAAACTCCACGGCCAAAGACAAGTTCAGTTCCCAAGCCATTTCCCGCTGCCATGGAAACCAAGTGCTCTGGCAGCACATATGTCTGAAAGTGGATATGACACCTCTGGAAGGGAGTGTGCTGGTGAATGGCAACTGCCCGAAGCAGCAGCACAGTTCTTAAAGTGCCAAAACAACTCCACCTGCCTCATGAACTTCACATACCATCAGCTGTCCTGGCAGCTCTCTAGGAAACCCTGTTGTGTCACTTCCGGTCCCATGCCCATTCAGCCCAGGGGGATGGAATCAAGCAGCTTCAGCACCCACACAAAACGAACATGGAGCTCCTCACTCAAGGCGCTCAAACTTCCACAGTCAAAGACAAGTTCAGTGCCCAAGCCATTTCCCGCTGCCATGGAAACCAAATGCTCTGGCAGCACATATGTCTGAAAGTGGATATGACACCTAGGGAAGGGAGTGTGGTGGTGAATGGCAACTGCCCGAAGCAGAAGCAAAGCTTTTCCACTGCCAAAACAACTCCACCTGCCTCATGAACTTCACATACCATCAGCTGTCCTGGCAGCTATCTAGGAAACCCTGTTGGGTCACTTCCGGACCAATGCCGATTGAGCCCAGTGGGATGGAATCAAGCAGCTTGAGCACCCACACAAAACGAACATGGAGCTCCTCACTCAAGGCGCTCAAAACTCCACGGCCAAAGACAAGTTCAGTGCCCAAGCCATTTCCCGCTGCCATGGAAACCAAGTGCTCTGGCAGCACATATGTCTGAAAGTGGATATGACACCTAGGGAAGGGAGTGTGCTGGTGAATGGCAACTGCCCGAAGCAGCAGCACAGCTCTTCCAGTGCCAAAACAACTCCACCTGCCTCATGAACTTCACATACCATCAGCTGTCCTGGCAGCTATCTAGGAAACCCTGTTGGCTCACTTCCGGTCCCATGCCCATTGAGCCCAGGGGGATGGAATCAACCAGCTTGAGCACCCACACAAAACGAACATGGAGCTCCTCACTCAAGGCGCTCAAAACTCCACGGCCAAAGACAAGTTCAGTGCCCAAGCCATTTCCCGCTGCCATGGAAACCAAGTGCTCTGGCAGCACATATGTCTGAAAGTGGATATGACACCTAGGGAAGGGAGTGTGTTGGTGAATGGCAATTGCCTGAAGCAGCAGCACAGTTCTTCCATTGCCAAACAACTCCACCTGCCTCATGAACTTCACATACCATCAGCTGTCCTGGCAGCTATCTAGGAAACCCTGTTGGGTCACTTCCGGACCAATGCCGATTGAGCCCAGTGGGATGGAATCAAGCAGCTTCAGCACCCACACAAAACGAACATGGAGCTCCTCACTCAAGGCGCTCAAACCTCCACAGCAAAAGACAAGTTCAGTGCCGAAGCCATTTCCCGCTGCCATGGAAACCAAGTGCTCTGGCAGCACATATGTCTGAAAGTGGATATGACACCTAGGGAAGGGAGTGTGCTGGTGAATGGCAACTGCCCGAAGCAGCAGCACAGTTCTTAAAGTGCCAAAACAACTCCACCTGCCTCATGAACTTCACATACCATCAGCTGTCCTGGCAGCTATCTAGGAAACCCTGTTGGGTCACTTCCGGTCCCATGCCCATTGAGCCCAGTGGGATGGAATCAAGCAGCTTCAGCACCCACACTAAACGAACATGGAGCTCCTCACTCAAGGCGCTCAAAATTACTTGGCGAAAGACAAGTTCAGTGCCCAAGCCATTTCCCGCTGCCATGGAAACCAAGTGCTCTGGCAGCACATATGTCTGAAAGTGGATATGACACCTAGGGAAGGGAGTGTGTTGCTGAATGGCAACTGCCCGAAGCAGCAGCACAGCTCTTCCATTGCAAAAACAACTCCACCTGCCTCATGAACTTCACATACCATCAGCTGTTCTGGCAGCTATCTAGGAAACCCTGTTGGGTCACTTCCAGTGCCATGCCAATTGAGCGCAGCGGGATGGAATCAAGCAGCTTCAGCACCCACACAAAACGAACATGGAGCTCCTCACTCAAGGCGCTCAAAACTCCACGGCCAAAGACAAGTTCAGTGTCCAAAACATTTCCCGCTGCCATGGAAACCAAGTGCTCTGGCAGCACATATGTCTGAAAGTGGATATGACACCTCGGGAAGGGACTGTGCTGGTGAATGGCAACTGCCCGAAGCAGCAGCACAGCTCTTCCAGTGCCAAAACAACTCCACCTGCCTCATGAACTTCACATACAATCAGCTGTCCTGGCAGCTATCTAGGAAACCCTGTTGGGTCACTTCCGGTCCCATGCCCATTGAGCCCAGTGGGATGGAATCAAGCAGCTTGAGCACCCACACAAAACGAACATGGAGCTCCTCACTCAAGGCGCTCAAAACTCCACGGCCAAAGACAAGTTCAGTGCCCAAGCCATTTCCCGCTGCCATGGAAACCAAGTGCTCTGGCAGCACATATGTCTGAAAGTGGATATGACACCTAGGGAAGGGAGTGTGCTGGTGAATGGCAACTGAACAAAGCAGCAGCACAGCTCTTCCACTGCCAAAACAACTCCACCTGCCTCATGAACTTCACATACCATCAGCTGTCCTGGCAGCTATCTAGGAAACCCTGTTGGGTCCCTTCCGGTCCCATGCCCATTGAGCCCAGTGGGATGGAATCAAGCAGCTTGAGCACCCACACAAAACGAACATGGAGCTCCTCACTCAAGGCGCTCAAAACTCCAGGGCCAAAGACAAGTTCAGTGCCCAAGCCATTTCCCGCTGCCATGGAAACCAAGTGCTCTGGCAGCACATATGTCTGAAAGTGGATATGACACCTCTGGAAGGGAGTGTGCTGGTGAATGGCAACTGCCCGAAGCAGCAGCACAGTTCTTAAAGTGCCAAAACAACTCCACCTGCCTCATGAACTTCACATACCATCAGCTGTCCTGGCAGCTCTCTAGGAAACCCTGTTGGGTCACTTCCGGTCCCATGCCCATTCAGCCCAGGGGGATGGAATCAAGCAGCTTCAGCACCCACACAAAACGAACATGGAGCTCCTCACTCAAGGCGCTCAAACTTCCACAGCCAAAGACAAGTTCAGTGCCCAAGCCATTTCCCGCTGCCATGGAAACCAAGTGCTCTGGCAGCACATATGTCTGAAAGTGGATATGACACCTAGGGAAGGGAGTGTGGTGGTGAATGGCAACTGCCCGAAGCAGAAGCAAAGCTTTTCCACTGCCAAAACAACTCCACCTGCCTCATGAACTTCACATACCATCAGCTGTCCTGGCAGCTATCTAGGAAACCCTGTTGGGTCACTTCCGGACCAATGCCGATTGAGCCCAGTGGGATGGAATCAAGCAGCTTCAGCACCCACACAAAACGAACATGGAGCTCCTCACTCAAGGCGCTCAAAACTCCACGGCCAAAGACAAGTTCAGTGCCGAAGCCATTTCCCGCTGCCATGGAAACCAAGTGCTCTGGCAGCACATATGTCTGAAAGTGGATATGACACCTAGGGAAGGGAGTGTGCTGGTGAATGGCAACTGACCGAAGCAGCAGCACAGCTCTTCCAGTGCCAAAACAACTCCACCTGCCTCATGAACTTCACATACCATCAGCTGTCCTGGCAGCTATCTAGGAAACCCTGTTGGCTCACTTCCGGTCCCATGCCCATTGAGCCCAGGGGGATGGAATCAACCAGCTTGAGCACCCACACAAAACGAACATGGAGCTCCTCACTCAAGGCGCTCAAAACTCCACGGCCAAAGACAAGTTCAGTGCCCAAGCCATTTCCCGCTGCCATGGAAACCAAGTGCTCTGGCAGCACATATGTCTGAAAGTGGATATGACACCTAGGGAAGGGAGTGTGTTGGTGAATGGCAATTGCCTGAAGCAGCAGCACAGTTCTTCCAGTGCCAAACAACTCCACCTGCCTCATGAACTTCACATACCATCAGCTGTCCTGGCAGCTATCTAGGAAACCCTGTTGGGTCACTTCGGGTCCCATGCCGATTGAGCCCAGTGGGATGGAATCAAGCAGCTTCAGCACCCACAAAAAACGAACATGGAGCTCCTCACTCAAGGCGCTCAAAACTCCACGGCCAAAGACAAGTTCAGTTCCCAAGCCATTTCCCGCTGCCATGGAAACCAAGTGCTCTGGCAGCACATATGTCTGAAAGTGGATATGACACCTCTGGAAGGGAGTGTGCTGGTGAATGGCAACTGCCCGAAGCAGCAGCACAGTTCTTAAAGTGCCAAAACAACTCCACCTGCCTCATGAACTTCACATACCATCAGCTGTCCTGGCAGCTATCTAGGAAACCCTGTTGGGTCACTTCCGGTCCCATGCCCATTCAGCCCAGGGGGATGGAATCAAGCAGCTTCAGCACCCACACAAAACGAACATGGAGCTCCTCACTCAAGGCGCTCAAACTTCCACAGCCAAAGACAAGTTCAGTGCCCAAGCCATTTCCCGCTGCCATGGAAACCAAATGCTCTGGCAGCACATATGTCTGAAAGTGGATATGACACCTAGGGAAGGGAGTGTGGTGGTGAATGGCAACTGCCCGAAGCAGAAGCAAAGCTTTTCCACTGCCAAAACAACTCCACCTGCCTCATGAACTTCACATACCATCAGCTGTCCTGGCAGCTATCTAGGAAACCCTGTTGGGTCACTTCCGGACCAATGCCGATTGAGCCCAGTGGGATGGAATCAAGCAGCTTCAGCACCCACACAAAACGAACATGGAGCTCCTCACTCAAGGCGCTCAAACCTCCACAGCCAAAGACAAGTTCAGTGCCGAAGCCATTTCCCGCTGCCATGGAAACCAAGTGCTCTGGCAGCACATATGTCTGAAAGTGGATATGACACCTAGGGAAGGGAGTGTGCTGGTGAATGGCAACTGCCCGAAGCAGCAGCACAGCTCTTCCACTGCCAAAACAACTCCACCTGCCTCATGAACTTCACATACCATCAGCTGTCCTGGCAGCTATCTAGGAAACCCTGTTGGGTCACTTCCGGTCCCATGCCCATTGAGCCCAGTGGGATGGAATCAAGCAGCTTCAGCACCCACACTAAACGAACATGGAGCTCCTCACTCAAGGCGCTCAAAATTACTTGGCGAAAGACAAGTTCAGTGCCCAAGCCATTTCCCGCTGCCATGGAAACCAAGTGCTCTGGCAGCACATATGTCTGAAAGTGGATATGACACCTAGGGAAGGGAGTGTGTTGCTGAATGGCAACTGCCCGAAGCAGCAGCACAGCTCTTCCATTGCAAAAACAACTCCACCTGCCTCATGAACTTCACATACCATCAGCTGTTCTGGCAGCTATCTAGGAAACCCTGTTGGGTCACTTCCAGTGCCATGCCCATTGAGCCCAGCGGGATGGAATCAAGCAGCTTGAGCACCCACACAAAACGAACATGGAGCTCCTCACTCAAGGCGCTCAAAACTCCACGGCCAAAGACAAGTTCAGTGTCCAAACCATTTCCCGCTGCCATGGAAACCAAGTGCTCTGGCAGCACATATGTCTGAAAGTGGATATGACACCTCGGGAAGGGACTGTGCTGGTGAATGGCAACTGCCCGAAGCAGCAGCACAGCTCTTCCAGTGCCAAAACAACTCCACCTGCCTCATGAACTTCACATACAATCAGCTGTCCTGGCAGCTATCTAGGAAACCCTGTTGGGTCACTTCCGGTCCCATGCCCATTGAGCCCAGTGGGATGGAATCAAGCAGCTTGAGCACCCACACAAAACGAACATGGAGCTCCTCACTCAAGGCGCTCAAAACTCCACGGCCAAAGACAAGTTCAGTGCCCAAGACATTTCCCGCTGCCATGGAAACCAAGTGCTCTGGCAGCACATATGTCTGAAAGTGGATATGACACCTAGGGAAGGGAGTGTGCTGGTGAATGGCAACTGCCCGAAGCAGCAGCACAGCTCTTCCACTGCCAAAACAACTCCACCTGCCTCATGAACTTCACATACCATCAGCTGTCCTGGCAGCTATCTAGGAAACCCTGTTGGGTCCCTTCCGGTCCCATGCCCATTGAGCCCAGTGGGATGGAATCAAGCAGCTTGAGCACCCACACAAAACGAACATGGAGCTCCTCACTCAAGGCGCTCAAAACTCCACGGCCAAAGACAAGTTCAGTGCCCAAGCCATTTCCCGCTGCCATGGAAACCAAGTGCTCTGGCAGCACATATGTCTGAAAGTGGATATGACACCTAGGGAAGGGAGTGTGCTGGTGAATGGCAATTGCCTGAAGCAGCAGCACAGTTCTTCCAGTGCCAAAACAACTCCACCTGCCTCATGAACTTCACATACCATCAGCTGTCCTGGCAGCTATCTAGGAAACCCTGTTGGGTCACTTCCGGTCCCATGCCCATTGAGCCCAGGGGGATGGAATCAAGCAGCTTCAGCACCCACACAAAACGAACATTGAGCTCCTCACTCAAGGCGCTCAAAACTCCACGGCCAAAGACAAGTTCAGTGTCCAAGCCATTTCCGGCTGCCATGGAAACCAAGTGCTCAGGCAGCACATATGTCTGAAAGTGGATATGACACCTAGGGAAGGGAGTGTGCTGGTGAATGGCAACTGCCCGAAGCAGCAGCACAGCTCTTCCAGTGCCAAAACAACTCCACCTGCCTCATGAACTTCACATACCATCAGCTGTCCTGGCAGCTATCTAGGAAACCCTGTTGGGTCACTTCCGGTCCCATGCCCATTGAACCAAGTGGGATAGAATGAAGCAGCTTCAGCACCCACACAAAACGAACATGGAGCTCCTCACTCAAGGTACTCAAAACTCCCCGGCCAAAGACAAGTTCAGTGCCCAAGCCATTTCCCGCTGCCATGGAAACCAAGTGCTCTGGCAGCACATATGTCTGAAAGTGGATATGACACCTAGGGAAGGGAGTGTGTTGGTGAATGGCAACTGCCCGAAGCAGTAGCACAGCTCTTCAACTGCCAAAACAACTCCACCTGCCTCATGAACTTCACATACCATCAGCTGTCCTGGCAGCTATCTAGGAAACCCTGTTGGGTCACTTCCGGTCCCATGCCCATTGAGCCCAGTGGGATGGAATCAAGCAGCTTCAGCACCCACACAAAACGAACATGGAGCTCCTCACTCAAGGCGCTCAAAACTCCACGGCCAAAGACAAGTTCAGTGCCCAAGACATTTCCCGCTGCCATGGAAACCAAGTGCTCTGGCAGCACATATGTCTGAAAGTGGATATGACACCTAGGGAAGGGAGTGTGCTGGTGAATGGCAACTGACCGAAGCAGCAGCACAGCTCTTCCACTGCCAAAACAACTCCACCTGCCTCATGAACTTCACATACCATCAGCTGTCCTGGCAGCTATCTAGGAAACCCTGTTGGGTCACTTCGGGTCCCATGCCCATTGAGCCCAGTGGGATGGAATCAACCAGCTTGAGCACCCACACAAAACGAACATGGAGCTCCTCACTCAAGGCGCTCAAAACTCCACGGCCAAAGACATGTTCAGTGCCCAAGCCATTTCCCGCTGCCATGGAAACCAAGTGCTCTGGCAGCACATATGTCTGAAAGTGGATATGACACCTAGGGAAGGGAGTGTGTTGGTGAATGGCAATTGCCTGAAGCAGCAGCACAGTTCTTCCAGTGCCAAAACAACTCCACCTGCCTCATGAACTTCACATACCATCAGCTGTCCTGGCAGCTATCTAGGAAACCCTGTTGGGTCACTTCGGGTCCCATGCCGATTGAGCCCAGTGGGATGGAATCAAGCAGCTTCAGCACCCACAAAAAACGAACATGGAGCTCCTCACTCAAGGCGCTCAAAACTCCACGGCCAAAGACAAGTTCAGTTCCCAAGCCATTTCCCGCTGCCATGGAAACCAAGTGCTCTGGCAGCACATATGTCTGAAAGTGGATATGACACCTCTGGAAGGGAGTGTGCTGGTGAATGGCAACTGCCCGAAGCAGCAGCACAGTTCTTCCAGTGCCAAAACAACTCCACCTGCCTCATGAACTTCACATACCATCAGCTGTCCTGGCAGCTCTCTAGGAAACCCTGTTGTGTCACTTCCGGTCCCATGCCCATTCAGCCCAGGGGGATGGAATCAAGCAGCTTCAGCACCCACACAAAACGAACATGGAGCTCCTCACTCAAGGCGCTCAAACTTCCAAAGCCAAAGACAAGTTCAGTGCCCAAGCCATTTCCCGCTGCCATGGAAACCAAGTGCTCTGGCAGCACATATGTCTGAAAGTGGATATGACACCTAGGGAAGGGAGTGTGGTGGTGAATGGCAACTGCCCGAAGCAGAAGCAAAGCTTTTCCACTGCCAAAACAACTCCACCTGCCTCATGAACTTCACATACCATCAGCTGTCCTGGCAGCTATCTAGGAAACCCTGTTGGGTCACCTCCGGACCAATGCCCATTGAGCCCAGTGGGATGGAATCAAGCAGCTTCAGCACCCACACAAAACGAACATGGAGCTCCTCACTCAAGGCGCTCAAACCTCCACAGCCAAAGACAAGTTCAGTGCCGAAGCCATTTCCCGCTGCCATGGAAACCAAGTGCTCTGGCAGCACATATGTCTGAAAGTGGATATGACACCTAGGGAAGGGAGTGTGCTGGTGAATGGCAACTGCCCGAAGCAGCAGCACAGCTCTTCCACTGCCAAAACAACTCCACCTGCCTCATGAACTTCACATACCATCAGCTGTCCTGGCAGCTATCTAGGAAACCCTGTTGGGTCACTTCCGGTCCCATGCCCATTGAGCCCAGTGGGATGGAATCAAGCAGCTTGAGCACCCACACTAAACGAACATGGAGCTCCTCACTCAAGGCGCTCAAAATTACTTGGCGAAAGACAAGTTCAGTGCCCAAGCCATTTCCCGCTGCCATGGAAACCAAGTGCTCTGGCAGCACATATGTCTGAAAGTGGATATGACACCTAGGGAAGGGAGTGTGCTGGTGAATGGCAATTGCCTGAAGCAGCAGCACAGTTCTTCCAGTGCCAAAACAACTCCACCTGCCTCATGAACTTCACATACCATCAGCTGTCCTGGCAGCTATCTAGGAAACCCTGTTGGGTCACTTCCGGTCCCATGCCCATTGAGCCCAGGGGGATGGAATCAAGCAGCTTCAGCACCCACACAAAACCAACATGGAGCTCCTCACTCAAGGCGCTCAAAACTCCACGGCCAAAGACAAGTTCAGTGTCCAAGCCATTTCCGGCTGCCATGGAAACCAAGTGCTCAGGCAGCACATATGTCTGAAAGTGGATATGACACCTCTGGAAGGGAGTGTGCTGGTGAATGGCAACTGCCCGAAGCAGCAGCACAGCTCTTCCAGTGCCAAAACAACTCCACCTGCCTCATGAACTTCACATACCATCAGCTGTCCTGGCAGCTATCTAGGAAACCCTGTTGGGTCACTTCCGGTCCCATGCCCATTGAACCAAGTGGGATAGAATGAAGCAGCTTCAGCACCCACACAAAACGAACATGGAGCTCCTCACTCAAGGTACTCAAAACTCCACGGCCAAAGACAAGTTCAGTGCCCAAGCCATTTCCCGCTGCCATGGAAACCAAGTGCTCTGGCAGCACATATGTCTGAAAGTGGATATGACACCTAGGGAAGGGAGTGTGTTGGTGAATGGCAACTGCCCGAAGCAGTAGCACAGCTCTTCAACTGCCAAAACAACTCCACTTACCTCATGAACTTCACATACCATCAGCTGTCCTGGCAGCTATCTAGGAAACCCTGTTGGGTCACTTCCGGTCCCATGCCCATTGAGCCCAGTGGGATGGAATCAAGCAGCTTCAGCACCCACAGAAAACGAACATGGAGCTCCTCACTCAAGGCGCTCAAAACTCCACGGCCAAAGACAAGTTCAGTGCCCAAGACATTTCCCGCTGCCATGGAAACCAAGTGCTCTGGCAGCACATATGTCTGAAAGTGGATATGACACCTAGGGAAGGGAGTGTGCTGGTGAATGGCAACTGACCGAAGCAGCAGCACAGCTCTTCCAGTGCCAAAACAACTCCACCTGCCTCATGAACTTCACATACCATCAGCTGTCCTGGCAGCTATCTAGGAAACCCTGTTGGCTCACTTCCGGTCCCATGCCCATTGAGCCCAGTCTGATGGAATCAAGCAGCTTGAGCACCCACACAAAACGAACATGGAGCTCCTCACTCAAGGCGCTCAAAACTCCACGGCCAAAGACAAGTTCAGTGCCCAAGCCATTTCCCGCTGCCATGGAAACCAAGTGCTCTGGCAGCACATATGTCTGAAAGTGGATATGACACCTAGGGAAGGGAGTGTGTTGGTGAATGGCAATTGCCTGAAGCAGCAGCACAGTTCTTCCAGTGCCAAAACAACTCCACCTGCCTCATGAACTTCACATACCATCAGCTGTCCTGGCAGCTATCTAGGAAACCCTGTTGGGTCACTTCGGGTCCCATGCCGATTGAGCCCAGTGGGATGGAATCAAGCAGCTTCAGCACCCACAAAAAACGAACATGGAGCTCCTCACTCAAGGCGCTCAAAACTCCACGGCCAAAGACAAGTTCAGTTCCCAAGCCATTTCCCGCTGCCATGGAAACCAAGTGCTCTGGCAGCACATATGTCTGAAAGTGGATATGACACCTCTGGAAGGGAGTGTGCTGGTGAATGGCAACTGCCCGAAGCAGCAGCACAGTTCTTAAAGTGCCAAAACAACTCCACCTGCCTCATGAACTTCACATACCATCAGCTGTCCTGGCAGCTCTCTAGGAAACCCTGTTGGGTCACTTCCGGTCCCATGCCCATTCAGCCAAGGGGGATGGAATCAAGCAGCTTCAGCACCCACACAAAACGAACATGGAGCTCCTCACTCAAGGCGCTCAAACTTCCACAGCCAAAGACAAGTTCAGTGCCCAAGCCATTTCCCGCTGCCATGGAAACCAAATGCTCTGGCAGCACATATGTCTGAAAGTGGATATGACACCTAGGGAAGGGAGTGTGGTGGTGAATGGCAACTGCCCGAAGCAGAAGCAAAGCTTTTCCACTGCCAAAACAACTCCACCTGCCTCATGAACTTCACATACCATCAGCTGTCCTGGCAGCTATCTAGGAAACCCTGTTGGGTCACTTCCGGACCAATGCCCATTGAGCCCAGTGGGATGGAATCAAGCAGCTTCAGCACCCACACAAAACGAACATGGAGCTCCTCACTCAAGGCGCTCAAACCTCCACAGCAAAAGACAAGTTCAGTGCCGAAGCCATTTCCCGCTGCCATGGAAACCAAGTGCTCTGGCAGCACATATGTCTGAAAGTGGATATGACACCTAGGGAAGGGAGTGTGCTGGTGAATGGCAACTGCCCGAAGCAGCAGCACAGCTCTTCCACTGCCAAAACAACTCCACCTGCCTCATGAACTTCACATACCATCAGCTGTCCTGGCAGCTATCTAGGAAACCCTGTTGGGTCACTTCCGGTCCCATGCCGATTGAGCCCAGTGGGATGGAATCAAGCAGCTTCAGCACCCACACTAAACGAACATGGAGCTCCTCACTCAAGGCGCTCAAAATTACTTGGCGAAAGACAAGTTCAGTGCCCAAGCCATTTCCCGCTGCCATGGAAACCAAGTGCTCTGGCAGCACATATGTCTGAAAGTGGATATGACACCTAGGGAAGGGAGTGTGTTGCTGAATGGCAACTGCCCGAAGCAGCAGCACAGCTCTTCCATTGCAAAAACAACTCCACCTGCCTCATGAACTTCACATACCATCAGCTGTCCTGGCAGCTATCTAGGAAACCCTGTTGGGTCACTTCCAGTGCCATGCCAATTGAGCCCAGCGGGATGGAATCAAGCAGCTTGAGCACCCACACAAAACGAACATGGAGCTCCTCACTCAAGGCGCTCAAAACTCCACGGCCAAAGACAAGTTCAGTGCCCAAGCCATTTCCCGCTGCCATGGAAACCAAGTGCTCTGGCAGCACATATGTCTGAAAGTGGATATGACACCTAGGGAAGGGAGTGTGCTGGTGAATGGCAACTGAACAAAGCAGCAGCACAGCTCTTCCACTGCCAAAACAACTCCACCTGCCTCATGAACTTCACATACCATCAGCTGTCCTGGCAGCTATCTAGGAAACCCTGTTGGGTCCCTTCCGGTCCCATGCCCATTGAGCCCAGTGGGATGGAATCAAGCAGCTTGAGCACCCACACAAAACGAACATGGAGCTCCTCGCTCAAGGCGCTCAAAACTCCACGGCCAAAGACAAGTTCAGTGCCCAAGCCATTTCCCGCTGCCATGGAAACCAAGTGCTCTGGCAGCACATATGTCTGAAAGTGGATATGACACCTCTGGAAGGGAGTGTGCTGGTGAATGGCAACTGCCCGAAGCAGCAGCACAGTTCTTAAAGTGCCAAAACAACTCCACCTGCCTCATGAACTTCACATACCATCAGCTGTCCTGGCAGCTCTCTAGGAAACCCTGTTGGGTCACTTCCGGTCCCATGCCCATTCAGCCCAGGGGGATGGAATCAAGCAGCTTGAGCACCCACACAAAACGAACATGGAGCTCCTCACTCAAGGCGCTCAAACTTCCATAGCCAAAGACAAGTTCAGTGCCCAAGCCATTTCCCGCTGCCATGGAAACCAAATGCTCTGGCAGCACATATGTCTGAAAGTGGATATGACACCTAGGGAAGGGAGTGTGGTGGTGAATGGCAACTGCCCGAAGCAGAAGCAAAGCTTTTCCACTGCCAAAACAACTCCACCTGCCTCATGAACTTCACATACCATCAGCTGTCCTGGCAGCTATCTAGGAAACCCTGTTGGGTCACTTCCGGTCCCATGCCGATTGAGCCCAGTGGGATGGAATCAAGCAGCTTCAGCACCCACACAAAACGAACATGGAGCTCCTCACTCAAGGCGCTCAAACCTCCACAGCCAAAGACAAGTTCAGTGCCGAAGCCATTTCCCGCTGCCATGGAAACCAAGTGCTCTGGCAGCACATATGTCTGAAAGTGGATATGACACCTAGGGAAGGGAGTGTGCTGGTGAATGGCAACTGCCCGAAGCAGCAGCACAGCTCTTCCACTGCCAAAACAACTCCACCTGCCTCATGAACTTCACATACCATCAGCTGTCCTGGCAGCTATCTAGGAAACCCTGTTGGGTCACTTCCGGTCCCATGCCCATTGAGCCCAGTGGGATGGAATCAAGCAGCTTCAGCACCCACACTAAACGAACATGGAGCTCCTCACTCAAGGCGCTCAAAACTCCACGGCCAAAGACAAGTTCAGTGTCCAAACCATTTCCCGCTGCCATGGAAACCAAGTGCTCTGGCAGCACATATGTCTGAAAGTGGATATGACACCTCGGGAAGGGACTGTGCTGGTGAATGGCAACTGCCCGAAGCAGCAGCACAGCTCTTCCAGTGCCAAAACAACTCCACCTGCCTCATGAACTTCACATACAATCAGCTGTCCTGGCAGCTATCTAGGAAACCCTGTTGGGTCACTTCCGGTCCCATGCCCATTGAGCCCAGTGGGATGGAATCAAGCAGCTTGAGCACCCACACAAAACGAACATGGAGCTCCTCACTCAAGGCGCTCAAAACTCCACGGCCAAAGACAAGTTCAGTGCCCAAGCCATTTCCCGCTGCCATGGAAACCAAGTGCTCTGGCAGCACATATGTCTGAAAGTGGATGTGACACCTAGGGAAGGGAGTGTAGTGGTGAATGGCAACTGAACAAAGCAGCAGCACAGCTCTTCCACTGCCAAAACAACTCCACCTGCCTCATGAACTTCACATACCATCAGCTGTCCTGGCAGCTATCTAGGAAACCCTGTTGGGTCCCTTCCGGTCCCATGCCCATTGAGCCCAGTGGGATGGAATCAAGCAGCTTGAGCACCCACACAAAACGAACATGGAGCTCCTCACTCAAGGCGCTCAAAACTCCACGGCCAAAGACAAGTTCAGTGCCCAAGCCATTTCCCGCTGCCATGGAAACCAAGTGCTCTGGCAGCACATATGTCTGAAAGTGGATATGACACCTAGGGAAGGGAGTGTGTTGGTGAATGGCAACTGCCCGAAGCAGTAGCACAGCTCTTCAACTGCCAAAACAACTCCACTTACCTCATGAACTTCACATACCATCAGCTGTCCTGGCAGCTATCTAGGAAACCCTGTTGGGTCACTTCCGGTCCCATGCCCATTGAGCCCAGTCTGATGGAATCAAGCAGCTTCAGCACCCACACAAAACGAACATGGAGCTCCTCACTCAAGGCGCTCAAACCTCCACGGCCAAAGACAAGTTCAGTGCCGAAGCCATTTCCCGCTGCCATGGAAACCAAGTGCTCTGGCAGCACATATGTCTGAAAGTGGATATGAAACCTACGGAAGGGAGTGTGGTGGTGAATGGCAACTGCCCGAAGCAGCAGCACAGCTCTTCCACTGCCAAAACAACTCCACCTGCCTCATGACCTTCACATACCATCAGCTGTCCTGGCAGCTATCTAGGAAACCCTGTTGGCTCACTTCCGGTCCCATGCCCATTGAGCCCAGTGGGATGGAATCAAGCAGCTTCAGCACCCACACAAAACGAACATGGAGCTCCTCACTCAAGGCGCTCAAAACGTCACAGCCAAAGACAAGTTCAGTGCCGAAGCCATTTCCCGCTGCCATGGAAACCAAGTGCTCTGGCAGCACATATGTCTGAAAGTGGATATGACACCTAGGGAAGGGAGGGTGTTGGTGAATGGCAACTGCCCGAAGCAGCAGCACAGCTCTTCCACTGCCAAAACAACTCCACCTGCCTCATGAACTTCACATACCATCAGCTGTCCTGGCAGCTATCTAGGAAACCCTGTTGGGTCACTTCCGGTCCCATGCCCATTGAGCCCAGTGGGATGGAATCAAGCAGCTTGAGCATCCACACAAAACGAACATGGAGCTCCTCACTCAAGGCGCTCAAAACTCCACGGCCAAAGACAAGTTCAGTGCCCAAGCCATTTCCCGCTGCCATGGAAACCAAGTGCTCTGGCAGCACATATGTCTGAAAGTGGATATGACACCTAGGCAAGGGAGTGTGTTGGTGAATGGGAACTATCCGAAGCAGCAGCACAGCTCTTCCACCGAGAAAACAACTCCACCTGCCTCATGAACTTCACATACCATCAGCTGTCCTGGCAGCTATCTAGGAAACCCTGTTGGGTCACTTCCGGTCCCATGCCCATTGAGCCCAGTGGGATGGAATCAAACAGCTTCAGCACCCACAAAAAACTAACATGGAGCTCCTCACTCAAGGCGCTCAAAACTCCACGGCCAAAGACAACTTCAGTGCCCAAGCCATTTCCCGCTGCCATGGAAACCAAGTGCTCTGGCAGCACATATGTCTGAAAGTGGATATGACACCTAGCGAAGGGAGTGTGTTGGTGAATGGCAACTGCCCGAAGCAGCAGCACAGCTCTTCCAGTGCCAAAACAACTCCACCTGCCTCATGAACTTCACATACCATCAGCTGTCCTGGCAGCTATCTAGGAAACCCTGTTGGCTCACTTCCGGTCCCATGCCCATTGAGCCCATGGGATGGAATCAAGCAGCTTGAGCACCCACACAAAACGAACATGGAGCTCCTCACTCAAGGCGCTCAATACTCCACGGCCAAAGACAAGTTCAGTGCCGAAGCCATTTCCCGCTGCCATGGAAACCAAGTGCTCTGGCAGCACATATGTCTGAAAGTGGATATGACACCTAGGGAAGGGTGTCTGGTGGTGAATGGCAACTGCCTGAGGCAGCAGCACAGTTCTTCCAGTGCCAAAACAACTCCACCTGCCTCATGAACTTCACATACCATCAGCTGTCCTGGCAGCTATCTAGGAAACCCTGTTGGGTCACTTCGGGTCCCATGCCCATTGAGCCCAGTGGGATGGAATCAAGCAGCTTCAGCACCCACAAAAAACTAACATGGAGCTCCTCACTCAAGGCGGTCAAACCTCCACGGCCAAAGACAAGTTCAGTTCCCAAGCCATTTCCCGCTGCCATGGAAACCAAGTGCTCTGGCAGCACATATGTCTGAAAGTGGATATGACACCTCTGGAAGGGAGTGTGCTGGTGAATGGCAACTGCCTGAAGCAGCAGCACAGTTCTTAAAGTGCCAAAACAACTCCACCTGCCTCATGAACTTCACATACCATCAGCTGTCCTGGCAGCTATCTAGGAAACCCTGTTGGGTCACTTCCGGTCCCATGCCCATTGAGCCCAGTGGGATGGAATCAAGCAGCTTCAGCACCCACACAAAACGAACATGGAGCTCCTCACTCAAGGCGCTCAAACTTCCACAGCCAAAGACAAGTTCAGTGCCCAAGCCATTTCCCGCTGCCATGGAAACCAAGTGCTCTGGCAGCACATATGTCTGAAAGTGGATATGACACCTAGGGAAGGGAGGGTGCTGCTGAATAGCAACTGCCCGAAGCAGAAGCAAAGCTTTTCCACTGCCAAAACAACTACACCTGCCTCATGAACTTCACATACCATCAGCTGTCCTGGCAGCTATCTAGGAAACCCTGTTGGGTCACTTCTGGACCAATGCCCATTGAGCCCAGTGGGATGGAATCAAGAAGCTTCAGCACCCACACAAAACGAACATGGAGCTCCTCACTCAAGGCGCTCAAAACTACATTGCGAAAGACAAGTTCAGTGCCCAAGCCATTTCCCGCTGCCATGGAAACCAAGTGCTCTGGCAGCACATATGTCTGAAAGTGGATATGACACCTACGGAAGGGAGTGTGTTGGTGAATGGCAACTGCCCGAAGCAGCAGCACAGCTCTTCCACTGCCAAAACAACTCCACCTGCCTCATGAACTTCACATACCATCAGCTGTCCTGGCAGCTATCTAGGAAACCCTGTTGGGTCACTTCCGGTCCCATGCCCATTGAGCCCAGTGGGATGGAATCAAGCAGCTTGAGCATCCACACAAAACGAACATGGAGCTCCTCACTCAAGGCGCTCAAAACTCCACGGCCAAAGACAAGTTCAGTGCCCAAGCCATTTCCCGCTGCCATGGAAACCAAGTGCTCTGGCAGCACATATGTCTGAAAGTGGATATGACACCTAGGGAAGGGAGGGTGCTGGTGAATAGCAACTGCCCGAAGCAGAAGCAAAGCTTTTCCACTGCCAAAACAACTCCACCTGCCTCATGAACTTCACATACCATCAGCTGTCCTGGCAGCTATCTAGGAAACCCTGTTGGGTCACTTCCGGACCAATGCCCATTGAGCCCAGTGGGATAGAATCAAGCAGCTTGAGCACCCACACAAAACGAACATGGAGCTCCTCACTCAAGGCGCTCAAACCTCCACGGCCAAAGACAAATTCAGTGCCGAAGCCATTTCCCGCTGCCATGGAAACCAAGTGCTCTGGCAGCACATATGTCTGAAAGTGGATATGAAACCTAGGGAAGGGAGTGTGGTGGTGAATGGCAACTGCCCGAAGCAGCAGCACAGCTCTTCCACTGCCAAAACAACTCCACCTGCCTCATGAACTTCACATACCATCAGCTGTCCTGGCAGCTATCTAGGAAACCCTGTTGGGTCACTTCCGGTCCCATGCCCATTGAGCCCAGTGGGATGGAATCAAGCAGCTTGAGCACCCACACAAAACGAACATGGAGCTCCTCACTCAAGGCGCTCAAAACTCCACGGCCAAAGACAAGTTCAGTGCCCAAGCCATTTCCCGCTGCCATGGAAACCAAGTGCTCTGGCAGCACATATGTCTGAAAGTGGATATGACACCTACGGAAGGGAGTGTGTTGGTGAATGGCAACTGCCCGAAGCAGCAGCACAGCTCTTCCACTGCCAAAACAACTCCACCTGCCTCATGAACTTCACATACCATCAGCTGTCCTGGCAGCTATCTAGGAAACCCTGTTGGGTCACTTCCGGTCCCATGCCCATTGAGCCCAGTGGGATGGAATCAAACAGCTTCAGCACCCACAAAAAACTAACATGGAGCTCCTCACTCAAGACGATCAAAACTCCACGGCCAAAGACAAGTTCAGTTCCCAAGCCATTTCCCGCTGCCATGGAAACCAAGTGCTCTGGCAGCACATATGTCTGAAAGTGGATGTGACACCTAGGGAAGGGAGTGTGGTGGTGAATGGCAACTGCCTGAAGCAGCAGCACAGTTCTTAAAGTGCCAAAACAACTCCACCTGCCTCATGAACTTCACATACCATCAGCTGTCCTGGCAGCTCTCTAGGAAACCCTGTTGGGTCACTTCCGGTCCCATGCCCATTGAGCCCAGTGGGATGGAATCAAGCAACTTCAGCACCCACACAAAACAAACATGGAGCTCTTCACTCAAGACGCTCAAAACTCCACGGCCAAAGACAAGTTCAGTGCCCAAGCCATTTCCCGCTGCCATGGAAACCAAGTGCTCTGGCAGCACATATGTCTGAAAGTGGATATGACACCTAGCGAAGGGAGTGTGTTGGTGAATGGCAACTGCCCGAAGCAGCAGCACAGCTCTTCCACTGCCAAAACAACTCCACCTGCCTCATGAACTTCACATACCATCAGCTGTCCTGGCAGCTATCTAGTAAACCCTGTTGGGTCACTTCCGGTCCCATGCCCATTGAGCCCAGTGGGATGGAATCAAGCAGCTTCAGCACCCACACAAAACGAACATGGAGCTCCTCACTCAAGGCGCTCAATACTCCACGGCCAAAGACAAGTTCAGTGCCGAAGCCATTTCCCGCTGCCATGGAAACCAAGTGCTCTGGCAGCACATATGTCTGAAAGTGGATATGACACCTAGGGAAGGGAGTGTGTTGGTGAATGGCAATTGCCTGAGGCAGCAGCACAGTTCTTCCAGTGCCAAAACAACTCCACCTGCCTCATGAACTTCACATACCATCAGCTGTCCTGGCAGCTATCTAGGAAACCCTGTTGGGTCACTTCGGGTCCCATGCCCATTGAGCCCAGTGGGATGGAATCAAGCAGCTTCAGCACCCACAAAAAACTAACATGGAGCTCCTCACTCAAGGCGGTCAAACCTCCACGGCCAAAGACAAGTTCAGTGCCCAAGCCATTTCCCGCTGCCATGGAAACCAAGTGCTCTGGCAGCACATATGTCTGAAAGTGGATATGACACCTCTGGAAGGGAGTGTGCTGGTGAATGGCAACTGCCTGAAGCAGCAGCACAGTTCTTAAAGTGCCAAAACAACTCCACCTGCCTCATGAACTTCACATACCATCAGCTGTCCTGGCAGCTATCTAGGAAACCCTGTTGGGTCACTTCCGGTCCCATGCCCATTGAGCCCAGTGGGATGGAATCAAGCAGCTTCAGCACCCACACAAAACGAACATGGAGCTCCTCACTCAAGGCGCTCAAACTTCCACAGCCAAAGACAAGTTCAGTGCCCAAGCCATTTCCCGCTGCCATGGAAACCAAGTGCTCTGGCAGCACATATGTCTGAAAGTGGATATGACACCTAGGGAAGGGAGGGTGCTGCTGAATAGCAACTGCCCGAAGCAGAAGCAAAGCTTTTCCACTGCCAAAACAACTCCACCTGCCTCATGAACTTCACATACCATCAGCTGTCCTGGCAGCTATCTAGGAAACCCTGTTGGGTCACTTCTGGACCAATGTCCATTGAGCCCAGTGGGATGGAATCAACCAGCTTCAGCACCCACACAAAACGAACATGGAGCTCCTCACTCAAGGCGCTCAAAACTCCACAGCCAAAGACAAGTTCAGTGCTGAAGCCATTTCCCGCTGTCATGGAAACCAAGTGCTCTGGCAGCACATATGTCTGAAAGTGGATATGACACCTAGGCAAGGGAGTGTGTTGGTGAATGGGAACTATCCGAAGCAGTAGCACAGCTCTTCCACCGAGAAAACAACTCCACCTGCCTCATGAACTTCACATACCATCAGCTGTCCTGGCAGCTATCTAGGAAACCCTGTTGGGTCACTTCCGGTCCCATGCCCATTGAGTCCAGTGGGATGGAATTAAGCAGCTTCAGCACCCACAAAAAACGAACATGGAGCTCCTCACTCAAGACGGTCAAAACTCCACGGCCAAAGACAAGTTCAGTGCCCAAGCCATTTCCCGCTGCCATGGAAACCAAGTGCTCTGGCAGCACATATGTCTGAAAGTGGATATGACACCTAGCGAAGGGAGTGTGTTGGTGAATGGCAATTGCCCGAAGCAGCAGCACAGTTCTTCCAGTGCCAAAACAACTACACATGCCTCATGAACTTCACATACCATCAGCTGTCCTGGCAGCTATCTAGGAAACCCTGTTGGCTCACTTCCGGTCCCATGCCCATTGAGCCCAGTGGGATGGAATTAAGCAGCTTCAGCACCCACAAAATACTAACATGGAGCTCCTCACTCAAGGCGGTCAAAACTCCACAGCCAAAGACAAGTTCAGTTCCCAAGCCATTTCCCGCTGCCATGGAAACCAAGTGCTCTGGCAGCACATATGTCTGAAAGTGGATATGACACCTAGGGAAGAGAGTGTGTTGTTGAATGGCAACTGCCCGAAGCAGCAGCACAGCTCTTCCAGTGCCAAAACAACTCCACCTGCCTCATGAACTTCACATACCATCAGCTGTCCTGGCAGCTATCTAGGAAACCCTGTTGGGTCACTTCCGGTCCCATGCCCATTGTGCCCAGTGGGATGGAATCAAGCAGCTTGAGCACCCACACAAAACGAACATGGAGCTCCTCACTCAAAGCGCTCAAAATAAAATTGCGAAAGACAAGTTCAGTGCCCCAGCCATTTCCCGCTGCCATGGAAACCAAGTGCTCTGGCAGCACATATGTCTGAAAGTGGATATGACACCTAGGGAAGGGAGTGTGCTGGTGAATGGCAACTGCCCAAAGCAGTAGCACAGCTCTTCCACTGCCAAAACAACTCCACCTGCCTCATGAACTTCACATACCATCAGCTGTCCTGGCAGCTATCTAGGAAACCCTGTTGGGTCACTTCCGGTCCCATGCCCATTGAGCCCAGTGGGATGGAATCAAGCAGCTTCAGCACCCACACAAAACGAACATGGAGCTCCTCACTCAAGGCGCTCAAACTTCCACAGCCAAAGACAAGTTCAGTGCCGAAGCCATTTCCCGCTGCCATGGAAACCAAGTGCTCTGGCAGCACATATGTCTGAAAGTGGATATGACACCTAGGGAAGGGAGGGTGCTGGTGAATAGCAACTGCCCGAAGCAGAAGCAAAGCTTTTCCACTGCCAAAACAACTACACCTGCCTCATGAACTTCACATACCATCAGCTGTCCTGGCAGCTATCTAGGAAACCCTGTTGGGTCACTTCTGGACCAATGCCCATTGAGCCCAGTGGGATGGAATCAAGCAGCTTCAGCACCCACACAAAACGAACATGGAGCTCCTCACTCAAGGCGCTCAAACCTCCACAGCCAAAGACAAGTTCAGTGCCGAAGCCATTTCCCGCTGCCATGGAAACCAAGTGCTCTGGCAGCACATATGTCTGAAAGTGGATATGACACCTAGGGAAGGGAGTGTGCTGGTGAATGGCAACTGCCCGAAGCAGCAGCACAGCTCTTCCACTGCCAAAACAACTCCACCTGCCTCATGAACTTCACATACCATCAGCTGTCCTGGCAGCTATCTAGGAAACCCTGTTGGGTCACTTCCAGTCCCATGCCCATTGAGCCCAGTCTGATGGAATCAAGCAGCTTCAGCACCCACACAAAACCAACATGGAGCTCCTCACTCAAGGCGCTCAAAACTCCACGGCCAAAGACAAGTTCAGTGCCCAAGCCATTTCCCGCTGCCATGGAAACCAAGTGCTCTGGCAGCACATATGTCTGAAAGTGGATATGACACCTAGGCAAGGGAGTGTGTTGGTGAATGGGAATATCTGAAGCAGTAGCACAGCTCTTCCACCGAGAAAACAACTCCACCTGCCTCATGAACTTCACATACCATCAGCTGTCCTGGCAGCTATCTAGGAAACCCTGTTGGGTCACTTCCGGTCCCATGCCCATTGAGCCCAGTGGGATGGAATTAAGCAGCTTCAGCACCCACACAAAACGAACATGGAGCTCCTCACTCAAGACGGTCAAAACTCCACGGCCAAAGACAAGTTCAGTTCCCAAGCCATTTCCCGCTGCCATGGAAACCAAGTGCTCTGGCAGCACATATGTCTGAAAGTGGATGTGACACCTAGGGAAGGGAGTGTGGTGGTGAATGGCAACTGTCCGAAGCAGCAGCACAGCTCTTCCACTGCCAAAACAACTCCACCTGCCTCATGAACTTCACATACCATCAGCTGTCCTGGCAGCTATCTAGGAAACCCTGTTGGGTCACTTCCGGTCCCATGCCCATTGAGCCCAGTGGGATGGAATCAAGCAGCTTCAGCACCCACACAAAACAAACATGGAGCTCTTCACTCAAGACGCTCAAAACTCCACGGCCAAAGACAAGTTCAGTGCCCAAGCCATTTCCGGCTGCCATGGAAGCCAAGTGCTCTGGCAGCACATATGTCTGAAAGTGGATATGACACCTAGGGAAGGGAGTGTGTTGGTGAATGGCAATTGCCCGAAGCAGCAGCACAGTTCTTCCAGTGCCAAAACAACTCCACCTGCCTCATGAACTTCACATACCATCAGCTGTCCTGGCAGCTATCTAGGAAACCCTGTTGGGTCACTTCCGGTCCCATGCCCATTGAGCCCAGTGGGATGGAATTAAGCAGCTTCAACACCCACAAAAAACTAACATGGAGCTCCTCACTCAAGGCGGTCAAAACTCCACAGCCAAAGACAAGTTCAGTTCCCAAGCCATTTCCCGCTGCCATGGAAACCAAGTGCTCTGGCAGCACATATGTCTGAAAGTGGATATGACACCTAGGGAAGAGAGTGTGTTGGTGAATGGCAACTGCCCGAAGCAGCAGCACAGCTCTTTCAGTGCCAAAACAACTCCACCTGCCTCATGAACTTCACATACCATCAGCTGTCCTGGCAGCTATCTAGGAAATCCTGTTGAGTCACTTCCGGTCCCATGCCCATTGAGCCCAGTGGGATGGAATCAAGCAGCTTGAGCACCCACACAAAACGAACATGGAGCTCCTCACTCAAAGCGCTCAAAATAAAATTGCGAAAGACAAGTTCAGTGCCCCAGCCATTTCCCGCTGCCATGGAAACCAAGTGCTCTGGCAGCACATATGTCTGAAAGTGGATATGACACCTAGGGAAGGGAGTGTGCTGGTGAATGGCAACTGCCCAAAGCAGTAGCACAGCTCTTCCACTGCCAAAACAACTGCACCTGCCTCATGAACTTCACATACCATCAGCTGTCCTGGCAGCTATCTAGGAAACCCTGTTGGGTCACTTCCGGTCCCATGCCCATTGAGCCCAGTGGGATGGAATCAAGCAGCTTCAGCACCCACACAAAACGAACATGGAGCTCCTCACTCAAGGCGCTCAAACTTCCACAGCCAAAGACAAGTTCAGTGCCGAAGCCATTTCCCGCTGCCATGGAAACCAAGTGCTCTGGCAGCACATATGTCTGAAAGTGGATATGACACCTAGGGAAGGGAGGGTGCTGGTGAATAGCAACTGCCCGAAGCAGAAGCAAAGCTTTTCCACTGCCAAAACAACTCCACCTGCCTCATGAACTTCACATACCATCAGCTGTCCTGGCAGCTATCTAGGAAACCCTGTTGGGTCACTTCTGGACCAATGCCCATTGAGCCCAGTGGGATGGAATCAAGCAGCTTCAGCACCCACACAAAACGAACATGGAGCTCCTCACTCAAGGCGCTCAAACCTCCACAGCCAAAGACAAGTTCAGTGCCGAAGCCATTTCCCGCTGCCATGGAAACCAAGTGCTCTGGCAGCACATATGTCTGAAAGTGGATATGACACCTAGGGAAGGGAGTGTGCTGGTGAATGGCAACTGCCCGAAGCAGCAGCACAGCTCTTCCACTGCCAAAACAACTCCACCTGCCTCATGAACTTCACATACCATCAGCTGTCCTGGCAGCTATCTAGGAAACCCTGTTGGGTCACTTCCGGTCCCATGCCCATTGAGCCCAGTGGGATGGAATCAAGCAGCTTCAGCACCCACACAAAACGAACATGGAGCTCCTCACTCAAGGCGCTCAAAACTCCACGGCCAAAGACAAGTTCAGTGCCCAAGCCATTTCCCGCTGCCATGGAAACCAAGTGCTCTGGCAGCACATATGTCTGAAAGTGGATATGACACCTAGGCAAGGGAGTGTGTTGGTGAATGGGAACTATCCGAAGCAGCAGCACAGCTCTTCCACCGAGAAAACAACTCCACCTGCCTCATGAACTTCACATACCATCAGCTGTCCTGGCAGCTATCTAGGAAACCCTGTTGGGTCACTTCCGGTCCCATGCCCATTGAGCCCAGTGGGATGGAATTAAGCAGCTTCAGCACCCACAAAAAACTAACATGGAGCTCCTCACTCAAGACGGTCAAAACTCCACGGCCAAAGACAAGTTCAGTTCCCAAGCCGTTTCCCACTGCCATGGAAACCAAGTGCTCTGGCAGCACATATGTCTGAAAGTGGATGTGACACCTAGGGAAGGGAGTGTGGTGGTGAATGGCAACTGTCCGAAGCAGCAGCACAGCTCTTCCACTGCCAAAACAACTCCACCTGCCTCATGAACTTCACATACCATCAGCTGTCCTGGCAGCTATCTAGGAAACCCTGTTGGGTCACTTCCGGTCCCATGCCCATTGAGCCCAGTGGGATGGAATCAAGCAGCTTCAGCACCCACACAAAACAAACATGGAGCTCTTCACTCAAGACGCTCAAAACTCCACGGCCAAAGACAAGTTCAGTGCCCAAGCCATTTCCCGCTGCCATGGAAACCAAGTGCTCTGGCAGCACATATGTCTGAAAGTGGATATGACACCTAGGGAAGGGAGTGTGTTGGTGAATGGCAACTGCCCGAAGCAGCAGCACAGCTCTTCCAGTGCCAAAACAACTGCACCTGCCTCATGAACTTCACATACCATCAACTGTCCTGGCAGCTATCTAGTAAACCCTGTTGGGTCACTTCCGGTCCCATGCCCATTGAGCCCAGAGGGATGGAATCAAGCAGCTTGAGCACCCACACAAAACGAACATGGAGCTCCTCACTCAAGGCGCTCAATACTCCACGGCCAAAGACAAGTTCAGTGCCCAAGCCATTTCCCGCTGCCATGGAAACCAAGTGCTCTGGCAGCACATATGTCTGAAAGTGGATATGACACCTAGGGAAGGGAGTGTGTTGGTGAATGGCAATTGCCCGAAGCAGCAGCACAGTTCTTCCAGTGCCAAAACAACTACACATGCCTCATGAACTTCACATACCATCAGCTGTCCTGGCAGCTATCTAGGAAAGCCTGTTGGGTCACTTCCGGTCCCATGCCCATTGAGCCCAGTGGGATGGAATTAAGCAGCTTCAGCACCCACAAAAAACTAACATGGAGCTCCTCACTCAAGGCGGTCAAAACTCCACAGCCAAAGACAAGTTCAGTTCCCAAGCCATTTCCCGCTGCCATGGAAACCAAGTGCTCTGGCAGCATATATGTCTGAAAGTGGATATGACACCTAGGGAAGAGAGTGTGTTGGTGAATGGCAACTGCCCGAAGCAGCAGCACAGCTCTTCCAGTGCCAAAACAACTCCACCTGCCTCATGAACTTCACATACCATCAGCTGTCCTGGCAGCTATCTAGGAAATCCTGTTGAGTCACTTCCGGTCCCATGCCCATTGAGCCCAGTGGGATGGAATCAAGCAGCTTGAGCACCCACACAAAACGAACATGGAGCTCCTCACTCAAGGCGCTCAAACTTCCACAGCCAAAGACAAGTTCAGTGCCCAAGCCATTTCCCGCTGCCATGGAAACCAAGTGCTCTGGCAGCACATATGTCTGAAAGTGGATATGACACCTAGGGAAGGGAGGGTGCTGCTGAATAGCAACTGCCCGAAGCAGAAGCAAAGCTTTTCCACTGCCAAAACAACTACACCTGCCTCATGAACTTCACATACCATCAGCTGTCCTGGCAGCTATCTAGGAAACCCTGTTGTGTCACTTCTGGACCAATGTCCATTGAGCTCAGTGGGATGGAATCAACCAGCTTCAGCACCCACACAAAACGAACATGGAGCTCCTCACTCAAGGCGCTCAAACCTCCACAGCCAAAGACAAGTTCAGTGCTGAAGCCATTTCCCGCTGTCATGGAAACCAAGTGCTCTGGCAGCACATATGTCTGAAAGTGGATATGACACCTAGGCAAGGGAGTGTGTTGGTGAATGGGAACTATCCGAAGCAGTAGCACAGCTCTTCCACCGAGAAAACAACTCCACCTGCCTCATGAACTTCACATACCATCAGCTGTCCTGGCAGCTATCTAGGAAACCCTGTTGGGTCACTTCTGGACCAATGCCCATTGAGCCCAGTGGGATGGAATCAAGCAGCTTCAGCACCCACACAAAACGAACATGCAGCTCCTCACTCAAGGCGCTCAAACCTCCACAGCCAAAGACAAGTTCAGTGCCGAAGCCATTTCCCGCTGCCATGGAAACCAAGTGCTCTCTCAGCACATATGTCTGAAAGTGGATATGACACCTAGGGAAGGGAGTGTGCTGGTGAATGGCAACTGCCCGAAGCAGCAGCACAGCTCTTCCACTGCCAAAACAACTCCACCTGCCTCATGAACTTCACATACCATCAGCTGTCCTGGCAGCTATCTAGGAAACCCTGTTGGGTCACTTCCGGTCCCATGCCCATTGAGCCCAGTCTGATGGAATCAAGCAGCTTCAGCACCCACACAAAACCAACATGGAGCTCCTCACTCAAGGCGCTCAAAACTCCACGGCCAAAGACAAGTTCAGTGCCCAAGCCATTTCCCGCTGCCATGGAAACCAAGTGCTCTGGCAGCACATATGTCTGAAAGTGGATATGACACCTAGGCAAGGGAGTGTGTTGGTGAATGGGAATATCCGAAGCAGTAGCACAGCTCTTCCACCGAGAAAACAACTCCACCTGCCTCATGAACTTCACATACCATCAGCTGTCCTGGCAGCTATCTAGGAAACCCTGTTGGGTCACTTCCGGTCCCATGCCCATTGAGCCCAGTGGGATGGAATTAAGCAGCTTCAGCACCCACAAAAAACGAACATGGAGCTCCTCACTCAAGACGGTCAAAACTCCACGGCCAAAGACAAGTTCAGTTCCCAAGCCATTTCCCGCTGCCATGGAAACCAAGTGCTCTGGCAGCACATATGTCTGAAAGTGGATATGACACCTAGGGAAGGGAGTGTGTTGGTGAATGGCAACTGCCCGAAGCAGCAGCACAGCTCTTCCACTGCCAAAACAACTCCACCTGCCTCATGAACTTCACATACCATCAGCTGTCCTGGCAGCTATCTAGGAAACCCTGTTGGGTCACTTCCGGTCCCATGCCCATTGAGCCCAGTGGGATGGAATCAAGCAGCTTCAGCACCCACACAAAACAAACATGGAGCTCTTCACTCAAGACGCTCAAAACTCCACGGCCAAAGACAAGTTCAGTGCCCAAGCCATTTCCGGCTGCCATGGAAGCCAAGTGCTCTGGCAGCACATATGTCTGAAAGTGGATATGACACCTAGGGAAGGGAGTGTGTTGGTGAATGGCAATTGCCCGAAGCAGCAGCACAGTTCTTCCAGTGCCAAAACAACTGCACCTGCCTCATGAACTTCACATACCATCAGCTGTCCTGGCAGCTATCTAGGAAACCCTGTTGGGTCACTTCCGGTCCCATGCCCATTGAGCCCAGTGGGATGGAATTAAGCAGCTTCAACACCCACAAAAAACTAACATGGAGCTCCTCACTCAAGGTGGTCAAAACTCCACAGCCAAAGACAAGTTCAGTTCCCAAGCCATTTCCCGCTGCCATGGAAACCAAGTGCTCTGGCAGCACATATGTCTGAAAGTGGATATGACACCTAGGGAAGAGAGTGTGTTGGTGAATGGCAACTGCCCGAAGCAGCAGCACAGCTCTTTCAGTGCCAAAACAACTCCACCTGCCTCATGAACTTCACATACCATCAGCTGTCCTGGCAGCTATCTAGGAAATCCTGTTGAGTCACTTCCGGTCCCATGCCCATTGAGCCCAGTGGGATGGAATCAAGCAGCTTGAGCACCCACACAAAACGAACATGGAGCTCCTCACTCAAAGCGCTCAAAATAAAATTGCGAAAGACAAGTTCAGTGCCCCAGCCATTTCCCGCTGCCATGGAAACCAAGTGCTCTGGCAGCACATATGTCTGAAAGTGGATATGACACCTAGGGAAGGGAGTGTGCTGGTGAATGGCAACTGCCCAAAGCAGTAGCACAGCTCTTCCACTGCCAAAACAACTGCACCTGCCTCATGAACTTCACATACCATCAGCTGTCCTGGCAGCTATCTAGGAAACCCTGTTGGGTCACTTCCGGTCCCATGCCCATTGAGCCCAGTGGGATGGAATTAAGCAGCTTCAGCACCCACAAAAAACTAACATGGAGCTCCTCACTCAAGACGGTCAAAACTCCACGGCCAAAGACAAGTTCAGTTCCCAAGCCGTTTCCCACTGCCATGGAAACCAAGTGCTCTGGCAGCACATATGTCTGAAAGTGGATGTGACACCTAGGGAAGGGAGTGTGGTGGTGAATGGCAACTGTCCGAAGCAGCAGCACAGCTCTTCCACTGCCAAAAGAACTCCACCTGCCTCATGAACTTCACATACCATCAGCTGTCCTGGCAGCTATCTAGGAAACCCTGTTGGGTCACTTCCGGTCCCATGCCCATTGAGCCCAGTGGGATGGAATCAAGCAGCTTCAGCACCCACACAAAACAAACATGGAGCTCTTCACTCAAGACGCTCAAAACTCCACGGCCAAAGACAAGTTCAGTGCCCAAGCCATTTCCCGCTGCCATGGAAACCAAGTGCTCTGGCAGCACATATGTCTGAAAGTGGATATGACACCTAGCGAAGGGAGTGTGTTGGTGAATGGCAACTGCCCGAAGCAGCAGCACAGCTCTTCCAGTGCCAAAACAACTCCACCTGCCTCATGAACTTCACATACCATCAGCTGTCCTGGCAGCTATCTAGGAAAGCCTGTTGGGTCACTTCCGGTCCCATGCCCATTGAGCCCAGTGGGATGGAATTAAGCAGCTTCAGCACCCACAAAAAACGAACATGGAGCTCCTCACTCAAGGCGCTCAAAACTCCACAGCCAAAGACAAGTTCAGTGCCCAAGCCATTTCCCGCTGCCATGGAAACCAAGTGCTCTGGCAGCACATATGTCTGAAAGTGGATATGACACCTAGGGAAGAGAGTGTGTTGGTGAATGGCAACTGCCCGAAGCAGCAGCACAGCTCTTCCAGTGCCAAAACAACTCCACCTGCCTCATGAACTTCACATACCATCAGCTGTCCTGGCAGCTATCTAGGAAACCCTGTTGGGTCACTTCCGGTCCCATGCCCATTGAGCCCAGTGGGATGGAATCAAGCAGCTTGAGCACCCACACAAAACGAACATGGAGCTCCTCACTCAAAGCGCTCAAAATAAAATTGCGAAAGACAAGTTCAGTGCCCCAGCCATTTCCCGCTGCCATGGAAACCAAGTGCTCTGGCAGCACATATATCTGAAAGTGGATATGACACCTAGGGAAGGGATTGTTTGGTGAATGGGAACTGTCCGAAGCAGCAGCACAGCTCTTCCACTGGCAAAACAACTACACCTGCCTCATGAACTTCACATACCATCAGCTGTCCTGGCAGCTATCTAGGAAACCCTGTTGGGTCACTTCCGGTCCCATGCCCATTGAGCCCAGTGGGATGGAATCAAGCAGCTTCAGCACCCACACAAAACGAACATGGAACTCCTCACTCAAGGCGATCAAACTTCCACAGCCAAAGACAAGTTCAGTGCCCAAGCCATTTCCCGCTGCCATGGAAACCAAGTGCTCTGGCAGCACATATGTCTGAAAGTGGATATGACACCTAGGGAAGTGAGGGTGCTGGTGAATAGCAACTGCCCGAAGCAGCAGCACAGCTTTTCCACTGCCAAAACAACTCCACCTGCCTCATGAACTTCACATACCATCAGCTGTCCTGGCAGCTATCTAGGAAACCCTGTTGGGTCACTTCCGGTCCCATGCCCATTGAGCCCAGTGGGATGGAATCAAGCAGCTTCAGCACCCACACAAAACGAACATGGAGCTCCTCACTCAAGGCGCTCAAAACTCCACAGCCAAAGACAAGTTCAGTGCCCAAGCCATTTCCCGCTGCCATGGAAACCAAGTGCTCTGGCAGCACATATGTCTGAAAGTGGATATGACACCTAGGGAAGGGAGTGTGCTGGTGAATGGCAACTGCCCGAAGCAGCAGCACAGCTCTTCCAGTGCCAAAACAACTGCACCTGCCTCATGAACTTCACATACCATCAACTGTCCTGGCAGCTATCTAGGAAAACCTGATTGGTCACTTCCGGTCCCATGCCCATTGAGCCCAGTGGGATGGAATCAAGCAGCTTCAGCATCCACACAAAACGAACATGGAGCTCCTCACTCAAGGCGCTCAAAACTCCACGGCCAAAGACAAGTTCAGTGCCCAAGCCATTTCCCGCTGCCATGGAAACCAAGTGCTCTGGCAGCACATATGTCTGAAAGTGGATATGACACCTAGGGAAGGGAGTGTGCTGGTGAATGGCAACTGCCCAAAGCAGTAGCACAGCTCTTCCACTGCCAAAACAACTCCACCTGCCTGATGAACTTCACATACCATCAGCTGTCCTGGCAGCTATCTAGGAAACCCTGTTTGGTCACTTCCGGTCCCATGCCCAGTGAGCTCAGTGGGATGGAATCAAGCAGCTTCAGCACCCACACAAAACGAACATGGAGCTCCTCACTCAAGGCGCTCAAAACTCCACGGCCAAAGACAAGTTCAGTGCCCAAGCCATTTCCCGCTGCCATGGAAACCAAGTGCTCTGGCAGCACATATATCTGAAAGTGGATATGACACCTAGGGAAGGGAGTGTGTTGGTGAATGGGAACTGTCCGAAGCAGCAGCACAGCGCTTTCACTGCCAAAACAACTCCGCCTGCCTCATGAAATTCACATACCATCAGCTCTCTTGGCAGGTATCTAGAAAATCCTGTTGGGTCACTTCCGGTCCCATGAGCATTGAGCCCAGTGGGATGGAATCAAGCAACTTGAGCACCCACACAAAACAAACATGGAGCTTTTCACTCAAGGCGCTCCAAACTCCACGGCCAAAGACAAGTTCAGTGCCCAAGCCATTTCCCGCTGCCATGGAAACCAAGTGCTCTGGCAGCACATATGTATGAAAGTGGATATGACACCTAGGGAAGGGAGTGTGTTGGTGAATGGCAACTGCCCGAAGCAGCAGCACAGCTCTTCCACTGCCAAAACAACTCCACCTGCCTCATGAACTTCACATACCATCAGCTGTCCTGGCAGCTCTCTAGGAAACCCTGTTGGGTCACTTCCGGTCCCATGCCCATTGAGCCCAGTGGGATGGAATCAAGCGGCTTCAGCATCCACACAAAACGAACATGGAGCTCCTCACTCAAGGCGCTCAAAACTCCACGGCCAAAGACAAGTTCAGTGCCCAAGCCATTTCCCGCTGCCATGGAAACCAAGTGCTCTGGCAGCACATATGTCTGAAAGTGGATATGACACCTAGGGAAGGGAGTATGCTGGTGAATGGCAACTGCCCGAAGCAGCAGCACAGCTCTTCCACTGCCAAAACAACTGCACCTGCCTCATGAACTTCACATACCATCAGCTGTCCTGGCAGCTATCTAGGAAACCCTGTTGGGTCACTTCCGGTCCCATGCCCATTGAGCCCAGTGGGATGGAATCAAGCAGCTTCAGCACCCACACAAAACGAACATGGAGCTCCTCACTCAAGGCGCTCAAAACTCCACAGCCAAAAACAAGTTCAGTGCCCAAGCCATTTCCCGCTGCCATGGAAACCAAGTGCTCTGGCAGCACATATGTCTGAAAGTGGATATGACACCTAGGGAAGGGAGTGTGCTGGTGAATGGCAACTGCCCGAAGCAGCAGCACAGCTCTTCCACTGCCAAAACAACTGCACCTGCCTCATGAACTTCACATACCATCAACTGTCCTGGCAGCTATCTAGGAAACCCTGTTGGGTCACTTCCGGTCCCATGCCCATTGAGCCCAGTGGGATGGAATCAAGCAGCTTGAGCATCCACACAAAACAAACATGGAGCTCCTCACTCAAGGCGCTCAAAACTCCACGGCCAAAGACAAGTTCAGTGCCCAAGCCATTTCCCGCTGCCATGGAAACCAAGTGCTCTGGCAGCACATATGTCTGAAAGTGGATATGACACCTAGGGAAGAGAGTGTGTTGGTGAATGGCAACTGCCCGAAGCAGCAGCACAGCTCTTCCACTGCCAAAACAACTCCACCTGCCTCATGAACTTCACATACCATCAGCTGTTTTGGCAGCTATCTAGGAAATCCTGTTGAGTCACTTCCGGTCCCATACCCATTGAGCCCAGTGGGATGGAATCAAGCAGCTTGAGCACCCACACAAAACGAACATGGAGCTCCTCACTCAAAGCGCTCAAAATAAAATTGCGAAAGACAAGTTCAGTGCCCCAGCCATTTCCCGCTGCCATGGAAACCAAGTGCTCTGGCAGCACATATGTCTGAAAGTGGATATGACACCTAGGGAAGGGAGTGTGCTCGTGAATGGCAACTGCCCAAAGCAGTAGCACAGCTCTTCCACTGCCAAAACAACTCCACCTGCCTCATGAACTTCACATACCATCAGCTGTCCTGGCAGCTATCTAGGAAACCCTGTTGGGTCACTTCCGGTCCCATGCCCATTGAGCCCAGTGGGATGGAATCAAGCAGCTTCAGCACCCACACAAAACGAACATGGAGCTCCTCACTCAAGGCGCTCAAAACTCCACAGCCAAAAACAAGTTCAGTGCTGAAGCCATTTCCCGCTGCCATGGAAACCAAGTGCTCTGGCAGCACATATGTCTGAAAGTGGATATGACACCTAGGGAAGGGAGTGTGTTGGTGAATGGCAACTGCCCGAAGCAGCAGCACAGCTCTTCCACTGCCAAAACAACTCCGCCTGCCTCATGAACTTCACATACCATCAGCTGTCCTGGCAACTATCTAGGAAACCCTGTTTGGTCACTTCCGGTCCCATGCCCATTGAGCCCAGTGGGATGGAATCAAGCAGCTTCAGCACCCACACAAAAAGAACATGGAGCTCCTCACTCAAGACGGTCAAACTCCACGGCCAAAGACAAGTTCAGTTCCCAAGCCATTTCCCTCTGCCATGGAAACCAAGTGCTCTGGCAGCACATATGTCTGAAAGTGGATGTGACACCTAGGGAAGGGAGTGTGGTGGTGAATGGCAACTGCCTGAAGCAGCAGCACAGTTCTTAAAGTGCCAAAACAACTCCACCTGCCTCATGCACTTCACATACCATCACCTGTCCTGGCAGCTATCTAGGAAACCCTGTTGGGTCACTTCCGGTCCCATGCCCATTGAGCCCAGTGGGATGGAATCAAGCAGCTTGAGCATCCACACAAAACAAAAATGGAGCTCCTCACTCAAGACGCTCAAAACTCCACGGCCAAAGACAAGTTCAGTGCCCAAGCCATTTCCCGCTGCCATGGAAACCAAGTGCTCTGGCAGCACATATGTCTGAAAGTGGATATGACACCTAGGGAAGGGAGTATGCTGGTGAATGGCAACTGCCCGAAGCAGCAGCACAGCTCTTCCACTGCCAAAACAACTGCACCTGCCTCATGAACTTCACATACCATCAGCTGTCCTGGCAGCTATCTAGGAAACCCTGTTGGGTCACTTCCGGTCCCATGCCCATTGAGCCCAGTGGGATGGAATCAAGCAGCTTCAGCACCCACACAAAACGAACATGGAGCTCCTCACTCAAGGCGCTCAAAACTCCACAGCCAAAAACAAGTTCAGTGCCCAAGCCATTTCCCGCTGCCATGGAAACCAAGTGCTCTGGCAGCACATATGTCTGAAAGTGGATATGACACCTAGGGAAGGGAGTGTGCTGGTGAATGGCAACTGCCCGAAGCAGCAGCACAGCTCTTCCACTGCCAAAACAACTGCACCTGCCTCATGAACTTCACATACCATCAACTGTCCTGGCAGCTATCTAGGAAACCCTGTTGGGTCACTTCCGGTCCCATGCCCATTGAGCCCAGTGGGATGGAATCAAGCAGCTTGAGCATCCACACAAAACAAACATGGAGCTCCTCACTCAAGGCGCTCAAAACTCCACGGCCAAAGACAAGTTCAGTGCCCAAGCCATTTCCCGCTGCCATGGAAACCAAGTGCTCTGGCAGCACATATGTCTGAAAGTGGATATGACACCTAGGGAAGAGAGTGTGTTGGTGAATGGCAACTGCCCGAAGCAGCAGCACAGCTCTTCCACTGCCAAAACAACTCCACCTGCCTCATGAACTTCACATACCATCAGCTGTTTTGGCAGCTATCTAGGAAATCCTGTTGAGTCACTTCCGGTCCCATACCCATTGAGCCCAGTGGGATGGAATCAAGCAGCTTGAGCACCCACACAAAACGAACATGGAGCTCCTCACTCAAAGCGCTCAAAATAAAATTGCGAAAGACAAGTTCAGTGCCCCAGCCATTTCCCGCTGCCATGGAAACCAAGTGCTCTGGCAGCACATATGTCTGAAAGTGGATATGACACCTAGGGAAGGGAGTGTGCTCGTGAATGGCAACTGCCCAAAGCAGTAGCACAGCTCTTCCACTGCCAAAACAACTCCACCTGCCTCATGAACTTCACATACCATCAGCTGTCCTGGCAGCTATCTAGGAAACCCTGTTGGGTCACTTCCGGTCCCATGCCCATTGAGCCCAGTGGGATGGAATCAAGCAGCTTCAGCACCCACACAAAACGAACATGGAGCTCCTCACTCAAGGCGCTCAAAACTCCACAGCCAAAAACAAGTTCAGTGCTGAAGCCATTTCCCGCTGCCATGGAAACCAAGTGCTCTGGCAGCACATATGTCTGAAAGTGGATATGACACCTAGGGAAGGGAGTGTGTTGGTGAATGGCAACTGCCCGAAGCAGCAGCACAGCTCTTCCACTGCCAAAACAACTCCGCCTGCCTCATGAACTTCACATACCATCAGCTGTCCTGGCAACTATCTAGGAAACCCTGTTTGGTCACTTCCGGTCCCATGCCCATTGAGCCCAGTGGGATGGAATCAAGCAGCTTCAGCACCCACACAAAAAGAACATGGAGCTCCTCACTCAAGACGGTCAAACTCCACGGCCAAAGACAAGTTCAGTTCCCAAGCCATTTCCCTCTGCCATGGAAACCAAGTGCTCTGGCAGCACATATGTCTGAAAGTGGATGTGACACCTAGGGAAGGGAGTGTGGTGGTGAATGGCAACTGCCTGAAGCAGCAGCACAGTTCTTAAAGTGCCAAAACAACTCCACCTGCCTCATGCACTTCACATACCATCACCTGTCCTGGCAGCTATCTAGGAAACCCTGTTGGGTCACTTCCGGTCCCATGCCCATTGAGCCCAGTGGGATGGAATCAAGCAGCTTGAGCATCCACACAAAACAAAAATGGAGCTCCTCACTCAAGACGCTCAAAACTCCACGGCCAAAGACAAGTTCAGTGCCCAAGCCATTTCCCGCTGCCATGGAAACCAAGTGCTCTGGCAGCACATATGTCTGAAAGTGGATATGACACCTAGGGAAGAGAGTGTGTTGGTGAATGGCAACTGCCTGAAGCAGCAGCACAGTTCTTCCAGTGCCAAAACAACTCCACCTGCCTCATGCACTTCACATACCATCAGCTGTCCTGGCAGCTATCTAGGAAACCCTGTTGGGTCACTTCCGGTCCCATGCCCATTGAGCCCAGTGGGATGGAATCAAGCAGCTTGAGCATCCACACAAAACGAACATGGAGCTCCTCACTCAAGGCGCTCAAAACTCCACGGCCAAAGACAAGTTCAGTGCCCAAACCATTTCCCGCTGCCATGGAAACCAAGTGCTCTGGCAGCACATATGTCTGAAAGTGGATATGACACCTAGGGAAGAGAGTGTGTTGGTGAATGGCAACTGCCCGAAGCAGCAGCACAGCTTTTCCACTGCCAAAACAACTCCACCTGCCTCATGAACTTCACATACCATCAGCTGTCCTGGCAGCTATCTAGGAAACCCTGTTGGGTCACTTCCGGTCCCATGCCCATTGAGCCCAGAGGGATGGAATCAAGCAGCTTGAGCATCCACACAAAACGAACATGGAGCTCCTCACTCAAGGCGCTCAAAACTCCACGGCCAAAGACAAGTTCAGTGCCCAAGCCATTTCCCGCTGCCATGGAAACCAAGTGCTCTGTCAGCACATATGTCTGAAAGTGGATATGACACCCAGGGAAGGGAGTGTGTTGGTGAATGGCAACTGCCTGAAGCAGCAGCACAGCTCTTCCACTGCTAAAACAACTCCACCTGCCACATGAACTTCACATAACAGCAGCTGTCCTGGCAGCTATCTAGGAAACCCTGTTGGGTCACTTCCGGTCCCATGCCCATTGAGCCCAGTGGGATGGAATCAAGCGGCTTCAGCATCCACACAAAACGAACATGGAGCTCCTCACTCAAGGCGCTCAAAACTCCACGGCCAAAGACAAGTTCAGTGCCCAAGCCATTTCCCGCTGCCATGGAAACCAAGTGCTCTGGCAGCACATATGTCTGAAAGTGGATATGACACCTAGGGAAGGGAGTGTGCTGGTGAATGGGAACTGCCCGAAGCAGCAGCACAGCTCTTCCACTGCCAAAACAACTCCACCTGCCTCATGAACTTCACATACCATCAGCTGTCCTGGCAGCTATCTAGGAAACCCTGTTGGGTCACTTCCGGTCCCATGCCCATTGAGCCCAGTGGGATGGAATCAAGCAGCTTCAGCACCCACACAAAACGAACATGGAGCTCCTCACTCAAGGCGATCAAACTTCCACAGCCAAAGACAAGTTCAGTGCCCAAGCCATTTCCCGCTGCCATGGAAACCAAGTGCTCTGGCAGCACATATGTCTGAACGTGGATATGACACCTAGGGAAGGGAGTCTGGTGGTGAATGGCAACTGCCCGAAGCAGCAGCACAGCTCTTCCACTGCCAAAACAACTCCACCTGCCTCATGAACTTCACATACCATCAGCTGTCCTGGCAGCTATCTAGGAAACCCTGTTGGGTCACTTCCGGTCCCATGCCCATTGAGCCCATGGGATGGAATCAAGCAGCTTGAGCACCCACACAAAACGAACATGGAGCTCCTCACTCAAGGCGCTCAATACTCCACGGCCAAAGACAAGTTCAGTGCCCAAGCCATTTCCCGCTGCCATGGAAACCAAGTGCTCTGGCAGCACATATGTCTGAAAGTGGATATGACACCTAGGGAAGGGAGTGTGTTGGTGAATGGCAATTGCCCGAAGCAGCAGCACAGTTCTTCCAGTGCCAAAACAACTCCACCTGCCTCATGAACTTCACATACCATCAGCTGTCCTGGCAGCTATCTAGGAAAGCCTGTTGGGTCACTTCCGGTCCCATGCCCATTGAGCCCAGTGGGATGGAATTAAGCAGCTTCAGCACCCACAAAAAACTAACATGGAGCTCCTCACTCAAGGCGGTCAAAACTCCACAGCCAAAGACAAGTTCAGTTCCCAAGCCATTTCCCGCTGCCATGGAAACCAAGTGCTCTGGCAGCACATATGTCTGAAAGTGGATATGACACCTAGGGAAGAGAGTGTGTTGGTGAATGGCAACTGCCCGAAGCAGCAGCACAGCTCTTCCAGTGCCAAAACAACTCCACCTGCCTCATGAACTTCACATACCATCAGCTGTCCTGGCAGCTATCTAGGAAATCCTGTTGAGTCACTTCCGGTCCCATGCCCATTGAGCCCAGTGGGATGGAATCAAGCAGCTTGAGCACCCACACAAAACGAACATGGAGCTCCTCACTCAAAGCGCTCAAAATAAAATTGCGAAAGACAAGTTCAGTGCCCCAGCCATTTCCCGCTGCCATGGAAACCAAGTGCTCTGGCAGCACATATATCTGAAAGTGGATATGACACCTAGGGAAGGGATTGTTTGGTGAATGGGAACTGTCCGAAGCAGCAGCACAGCTCTTCCACTGGCAAAACAACTACACCTGCCTCATGAACTTCACATACCATCAGCTGTCCTGGCAGCTATCTAGGAAACCCTGTTGGGTCACTTCCGGTCCCATGCCCATTGAGCCCAGTGGGATGGAATCAAGCAGCTTCAGCACCCACACAAAACGAACATGGAACTCCTCACTCAAGGCGATCAAACTTCCACAGCCAAAGACAAGTTCAGTGCCCAAGCCATTTCCCGCTGCCATGGAAACCAAGTGCTCTGGCAGCACATATGTCTGAAAGTGGATATGACACCTAGGGAAGTGAGGGTGCTGGTGAATAGCAACTGCCCGAAGCAGCAGCACAGCTTTTCCACTGCCAAAACAACTCCACCTGCCTCATGAACTTCACATACCATCAGCTGTCCTGGCAGCTATCTAGGAAACCCTGTTGGGTCACTTCCGGTCCCATGCCCATTGAGCCCAGTGGGATGGAATCAAGCAGCTTCAGCACCCACACAAAACGAACATGGAGCTCCTCACTCAAGGCGCTCAAAACTCCACAGCCAAAGACAAGTTCAGTGCCCAAGCCATTTCCCGCTGCCATGGAAACCAAGTGCTCTGGCAGCACATATGTCTGAAAGTGGATATGACACCTAGGGAAGGGAGTGTGCTGGTGAATGGCAACTGCCCGAAGCAGCAGCACAGCTCTTCCAGTGCCAAAACAACTGCACCTGCCTCATGAACTTCACATACCATCAACTGTCCTGGCAGCTATCTAGGAAAACCTGTTTGGTCACTTCCGGTCCCATGCCCATTGAGCCCAGTGGGATGGAATCAAGCAGCTTCAGCATCCACACAAAACGAACATGGAGCTCCTCACTCAAGGCGCTCAAAACTCCACGGCCAAAGACAAGTTCAGTGCCCAAGCCATTTCCCGCTGCCATGGAAACCAAGTGCTCTGGCAGCACATATGTCTGAAAGTGGATATGACACCTAGGGAAGGGAGTGTGCTGGTGAATGGCAACTGCCCAAAGCAGTAGCACAGCTCTTCCACTGCCAAAACAACTCCACCTGCCTGATGAACTTCACATACCATCAGCTGTCCTGGCAGCTATCTAGGAAACCCTGTTTGGTCACTTCCGGTCCCATGCCCAGTGAGCTCAGTGGGATGGAATCAAGCAGCTTCAGCACCCACACAAAACGAACATGGAGCTCCTCACTCAAGGCGCTCAAAACTCCACGGCCAAAGACAAGTTCAGTGCCCAAGCCATTTCCCGCTGCCATGGAAACCAAGTGCTCTGGCAGCACATATATCTGAAAGTGGATATGACACCTAGGGAAGGGAGTGTGTTGGTGAATGGGAACTGTCCGAAGCAGCAGCACAGCGCTTTCACTGCCAAAACAACTCCGCCTGCCTCATGAAATTCACATACCATCAGCTCTCTTGGCAGGTATCTAGAAAATCCTGTTGGGTCACTTCCGGTCCCATGAGCATTGAGCCCAGTGGGATGGAATCAAGCAACTTGAGCACCCACACAAAACAAACATGGAGCTTTTCACTCAAGGCGCTCAAAACTCCACGGCCAAAGACAAGTTCAGTGCCCAAGCCATTTCCCGCTGCCATGGAAACCAAGTGCTCTGGCAGCACATATGTATGAAAGTGGATATGACACCTAGGGAAGGGAGTGTGTTGGTGAATGGCAACTGCCCGAAGCAGCAGCACAGCTCTTCCACTGCCAAAACAACTCCACCTGCCTCATGAACTTCACATACCATCAGCTGTCCTGGCAGCTCTCTAGGAAACCCTGTTGGGTCACTTCCGGTCCCATGCCCATTGAGCCCAGTGGGATGGAATCAAGCGGCTTCAGCATCCACACAAAACGAACATGGAGCTCCTCACTCAAGGCGCTCAAAACTCCACGGCCAAAGACAAGTTCAGTGCCCAAGCCATTTCCCGCTGCCATGGAAACCAAGTGCTCTGGCAGCACATATGTCTGAAAGTGGATATGACACCTAGGGAAGGGAGTATGCTGGTGAATGGCAACTGCCCGAAGCAGCAGCACAGCTCTTCCAGTGCCAAAACAACTCCACCTGCCTCATGAACTTCACATACCATCAGCTGTCCTGGCAGCTATCTAGGAAACCCTGTTGGGTCACTTCCGGTCCCATGCCCATTGAGCCCAGTGGGATGGAATCAAGCAGCTTCAGCACCCACACAAAACGAACATGGAGCTCCTCACTCAAGGCGCTCAAAACTCCACAGCCAAAAACAAGTTCAGTGCCCAAGCCATTTCCCGCTGCCATGGAAACCAAGTGCTCTGGCAGCACATATGTCTGAAAGTGGATATGACACCTAGGGAAGGGAGTGTGCTGGTGAATGGCAACTGCCCGAAGCAGCAGCACAGCTCTTCCACTGCCAAAACAACTCCACCTGCCTCATGAACTTCACATACCATCAACTGTCCTGGCAGCTATCTAGGAAACCCTGTTGGGTCACTTCCGGTCCCATGCCCATTGAGCCCAGTGGGATGGAATCAAGCAGCTTGAGCATCCACACAAAACAAACATGGAGCTCCTCACTCAAGGCGCTCAAAACTCCACGGCCAAAGACAAGTTCAGTGCCCAAGCCATTTCCCGCTGCCATGGAAACCAAGTGCTCTGGCAGCACATATGTCTGAAAGTGGATATGACACCTAGGGAAGAGAGTGTGTTGGTGAATGGCAACTGCCCGAAGCAGCAGCACAGCTCTTCCACTGCCAAAACAACTCCACCTGCCTCATGAACTTCACATACCATCAGCTGTCTTGGCAGCTATCTAGGAAATCCTGTTGAGTCACTTCCGGTCCCATACCCATTGAGCCCAGTGGGATGGAATCAAGCAGCTTGAGCACCCACACAAAACGAACATGGAGCTCCTCACTCAAAGCGCTCAAAATAAAATTGCGAAAGACAAGTTCAGTGCCCCAGCCATTTCCCGCTGCCATGGAAACCAAGTGCTCTGGCAGCACATATGTCTGAAAGTGGATATGACACCTAGGGAAGGGAGTGTGCTCGTGAATGGCAACTGCCCAAAGCAGTAGCACAGCTCTTCCACTGCCAAAACAACTCCACCTGCCTCATGAACTTCACATACCATCAGCTGTCCTGGCAGCTATCTAGGAAACCCTGTTGGGTCACTTCCGGTCCCATGCCCATTGAGCCCAGTGGGATGGAATCAAGCAGCTTGAGCACCCACACAAAACGAACATGGAGCTCCTCACTCAAGGCGCTCAAAACTCCACAGCCAAAAACAAGTTCAGTGCTGAAGCCATTTCCCGCTGCCATGGAAACCAAGTGCTCTGGCAGCACATATGTCTGAAAGTGGATATGACACCTAGGGAAGGGAGTGTGTTGGTGAATGGCAACTGCCCGAAGCAGCAGCACAGCTCTTCCACTGCCAAAACAACTCCACCTGCCTCATGAACTTCACATACCATCAGCTGTCCTGGCAACTATCTAGGAAACCCTGTTTGGTCACTTCCGGTCCCATGCCCATTGAGCCCAGTGGGATGGAATCAAGCAGCTTCAGCACCCACACAAAAAGAACATGGAGCTCCTCACTCAAGACGGTCAAACTCCACGGCCAAAGACAAGTTCAGTTCCCAAGCCATTTCCCGCTGCCATGGAAACCAAGTGCTCTGGCAGCACATATGTCTGAAAGTGGATGTGACACCTAGGGAAGGGAGTGTGGTGGTGAATGGCAACTGCCTGAAGCAGCAGCACAGTTCTTAAAGTGCCAAAACAACTCCACCTGCCTCATGCACTTCACATACCATCACCTGTCCTGGCAGCTATCTAGGAAACCCTGTTGGGTCACTTCCGGTCCCATGCCCATTGAGCCCAGTGGGATGGAATCAAGCAGCTTGAGCATCCACACAAAACAAAAATGGAGCTCCTCACTCAAGACGCTCAAAACTCCACGGCCAAAGACAAGTTCAGTGCCCAAGCCATTTCCCGCTGCCATGGAAACCAAGTGCTCTGGCAGCACATATGTCTGAAAGTGGATATGACACCTAGGGAAGAGAGTGTGTTGGTGAATGGCAACTGCCTGAAGCAGCAGCACAGTTCTTCCAGTGCCAAAACAACTCCACCTGCCTCATGCACTTCACATACCATCAGCTGTCCTGGCAGCTATCTAGGAAACCCTGTTGGGTCACTTCCGGTCCCATGCCCATTGAGCCCAGTGGGATGGAATCAAGCAGCTTGAGCATCCACACAAAACGAACATGGAGCTCCTCACTCAAGGCGCTCAAAACTCCACGGCCAAAGACAAGTTCAGTGCCCAAACCATTTCCCGCTGCCATGGAAACCAAGTGCTCTGGCAGCACATATGTCTGAAAGTGGATATGACACCTAGGGAAGAGAGTGTGTTGGTGAATGGCAACTGCCCGAAGCAGCAGCACAGCTTTTCCACTGCCAAAACAACTCCACCTGCCTCATGAACTTCACATACCATCAGCTGTCCTGGCAGCTATCTAGGAAACCCTGTTGGGTCACTTCCGGTCCCATGCCCATTGAGCCCAGAGGGATGGAATCAAGCAGCTTGAGCATCCACACAAAACGAACATGGAGCTCCTCACTCAAGGCGCTCAAAACTCCACGGCCAAAGACAAGTTCAGTGCCCAAGCCATTTCCCGCTGCCATGGAAACCAAGTGCTCTGTCAGCACATATGTCTGAAAGTGGATATGACACCCAGGGAAGGGAGTGTGTTGGTGAATGGCAACTGCCTGAAGCAGCAGCACAGCTCTTCCACTGCTAAAACAACTCCACCTGCCACATGAACTTCACATAACAGCAGCTGTCCTGGCAGCTATCTAGGAAACCCTGTTGGGTCACTTCCGGTCCCATGCCCATTGAGCCCAGTGGGATGGAATCAAGCGGCTTCAGCATCCACACAAAACGAACATGGAGCTCCTCACTCAAGGCGCTCAAAACTCCACGGCCAAAGACAAGTTCAGTGCCCAAGCCATTTCCCGCTGCCATGGAAACCAAGTGCTCTGGCAGCACATATGTCTGAAAGTGGATATGACACCTAGGGAAGGGAGTGTGCTGGTGAATGGGAACTGCCCGAAGCAGCAGCACAGCTCTTCCACTGCCAAAACAACTCCACCTGCCTCATGAACTTCACATACCATCAGCTGTCCTGGCAGCTATCTAGGAAACCCTGTTGGGTCACTTCCGGTCCCATGCCCATTGAGCCCAGTGGGATGGAATCAAGCAGCTTCAGCACCCACACAAAACGAACATGGAGCTCCTCACTCAAGGCGATCAAACTTCCACAGCCAAAGACAAGTTCAGTGCCCAAGCCATTTCCCGCTGCCATGGAAACCAAGTGCTCTGGCAGCACATATGTCTGAACGTGGATATGACACCTAGGGAAGGGAGTCTGGTGGTGAATGGCAACTGCCCGAAGCAGCAGCACAGCTCTTCCACTGCCAAAACAACTCCACCTGCCTCATGAACTTCACATACCATCAGCTGTCCTGGCAGCTATCTAGGAAACCCTGTTGGGTCACTTCCGGTCCCATGCCCATTGAGCCCAGTGGGATGGAATCAAGCAGCTTGAGCACCCACACAAAACGAACATGGAGCTCCTCACTCAAGGCGCTCAAAACTCCACAGCCAAAAACAAGTTCAGTGCCCAAGCCATTTCCCGCTGCCATGGAAACCAAGTGCTCTGGCAGCACATATGTCTGAAAGTGGATATGACACCTAGGGAAGGGAGTGTGGTGGTGAATGGCAACTGCCCGAAGCAGCAGCACAGCTCTTCCAGTGCCAAAACAACTGCACCTGCCTCATGAACTTCACATACCATCAACTGTCCTGGCAGCTATTTAGGAAAACCTGTTTGGTCACTTCCGGTCCCATGCCCATTGAGCCCAGTGGGATGGAATCAAGCAGCTTGAGCATCCAGACAAAACGAACATGGAGCTCCTCACTCAAGGCGCTCAAAACTCCACGGCCAAAGACAAGTTCAGTGCCCAAGCCATTTCCCGCTGCCATGGAAACCAAGTGCTCTGGCAGCACATATGTCTGAAAGTGGATATGACACCTAGGGAAGAGAGTGTGTTGGTGAATGGCAACTGCCCGAAGCAGCAGCACAGCTCTTCCACTGCCAAAACAACTGCACCTGCCTCATGAACTTCACATACCATCAGCTGTCCTGGCAGCTATCTAGGAAACCCTGTTGGGTCACTTCCGGTCCCATGCCCATTGAGCCCAGTGGGATGGAATCAAGCAGCTTGAGCACCCACACAAAACGAACATGGAGCTCCTCACTCAAAGCGCTCAAAATAAAATTGCGAAAGACAAGTTCAGTGCCCCAGCCATTTCCCGCTGCCATGGAAACCAAGTGCTCTGGCAGCACATATGTCTGAAAGTGGATATGACACCTAGGGAAGGGAGTGTGCTGGTGAATGGCAACTGCCCAAAGCAGTAGCACAGCTCTTCCACTGCCAAAACAACTGCACCTGCCTCATGAACTTCACATACCATCAGCTGTCCTGGCAGCTATCTAGGAAACCCTGTTGGGTCACTTCCGGTCCCATGCACATTGAGCCCAGTGGGATGGAATCAAGCAGCTTCAGCACCCACACAAAACGAACATGGAGCTCCTCACTCAAGGCGCTCAAAACTCCACAGCCAAAAACAAGTTCAGTGCCCAAGCCATTTCCCGCTGCCATGGAAACCAAGTGCTCTGGCAGCACATATGTCTGAAAGTGGATATGACAACTAGGGAAGGGAGTGTGTTGGTGAATGGCAACTGCCCGAAGCAGCAGCACAGCTCTTCCACTGCCAAAACAACTCCACCTGCCTCATGAACTTCACATACCATCAACTATCCTGGCAGCTATCTAGGAAACCCTGTTGGGTCACTTCCGGTCCCATGCCCATTGAGCCCAGTGGGATGGAATCAAGCAGCTTCAGCACCCACACAAAAAGAACATGGAGCTCCTCACTCAAGGCGCTCAAAACTACTCGGCGAAAGAGAAGTTCAGTGCCCAAGCCATTTCCCGCTGCCATGGAAACCAAGTGCTCTGGCAGCACATATGTCTGAAAGTGGATATGACACCTAGGGAAGGGAGTGTGCTGGTGAATGGCAACTGCCCAAAGCAGTAGCACAGCTCTTCCACTGCCAAAACAACTCCACCTGCCTCATGAACTTCACATACCATCAGCTGTCCTGGCAGCTATCTAGGAAACCCTGTTGGGTCACTTCCGGTCCCATGCCCATTGAGCCCAGTGGGATGGAATCAAGCAGCTTCAGCACCCACACAAACGAACATGGAGCTCCTCACTCAAGGCGCTCAAAACTCCACGGCCAAAGACAAGTTCAGTGCCCAAGCCATTTCCCGCTGCCATGGAAACCAAGTGCTCTGGCAGCACATATGTCTGAAAGTGGATATGACACCTAGGGAAGGGAGTGTGTTGGTGAATGGGAACTGTCCGAAGCAGCAGCACAGCTCTTCCACTGCCAAAACAACTCCGCCTGCCTCATGAACTTCACATACCATCAGCTGTCTTGGCAGCTATCTAGGAAACCCTGTTGGGTCACTTCCGGTCCCATGCCCATTGAGCCCAGTGGGATGGAATCAAGCAGCTTCAGCACCAACACAAACGAACATGGAGCTCCTCACTCAAGGCGCTCAAAGCTCCACGGCCAAAGACAAGTTCAGTGCCCAAGCCATTTCCCGCTGCCATGGAAACCAAGTGCTCTGGCAGCACATATGTCTGAAAGTGGATATGACACCTAGGGAAGGGAGTGTGTTGGTGAATGGCAATTGTCTGAAGCAGCAGCACAGTTCTTCCACTGCCAAAACAACTACACATGCCTCATGAACTTCACATACCATCAGCTGTCCTGGCAGCTATCTAGGAAACCCTGTTGGGTCACTTCCGGTCCCATGCCCATTGAGCCCAGTGGGATGGAATCAAGCAGCTTGAGCACCCACAAAAAACTAACATGGAGCTCCTCACTCAAGGCGGTCAAAACTCCAAAGCCAAAGACAAGTTCAGTTCCCAAGCCATTTCCCGCTGCCATGGAAACCAAGTGCTCTGGCAGCACATATGTCTGAAAGTGGATATGACACCTAGGGAAGAGAGTGTGTTGGTGAATGGCAACTGCCCGAAGCAGCAGCACAGCTCTTCCACTGCCAAAACAACTCCACCTGCCTCATGAACTTCACATACCATCAGCTGTCCTGGCAGCTATCTAGGAAACCCTGTTGGGTCACTTCCGGTCCCATGCCCATTGAGCCCAGTGGGATGGAATCAAGCAGTTTGAGCATCCACACAAAACGAACATGGAGCTCCTCACTCAAGGCGCTCAAAACTCCACGGCCAAAGGCAAGTTCAGTGCCCAAGCCATTTCCCGCTGCCATGGAAACCAAGTGCTCTGGCAGCACATATGTCTGAAAGTGGATATGACACCTAGGGAAGGGAGTGTGTTGGTGAATGGGAACTATCCGAAGCAGCAGCGCAGCTCTTCCACCGAGAAAACAACTCCACCTGCCTCATGAACTTCACATACCATCAGCTGTCCTGGCAGCTATCTAGGAAACCCTGTTGGGTCACTTCCGGTCCCATGCCCATTGAGCCCAGTGGGATGGAATTAAGCAGCTTCAGCACCCACAAAAAACTAACATGGAGCTCCTCACTCAAGACAGTCAAAACTCCACGGCCAAAGACAAGTTCAGTTCCCAAGCCATTTCCCGCTGCCATGGAAACCAAGTGCTCTGGCAGCACATATGTCTGAAAGTGGATGTGACACCTAGGGAAGGGAGTGTGGTGGTGAATGGCAACTGCCTGAAGCAGCAGCACAGTTCTTAAAGTGCCAAAACAACTCCACCTGCCTCATGCACTTCACATACCATCACCTGTCCTGGCAGCTATCTAGGAAACCCTGTTGGGTCACTTCCGGTCCCATGCCCATTGAGCCCAGTGGGATGGAATCAAGCAGCTTGAGCATCCACACAAAACAAACATGGAGCTCTTCACTCAAGACGCTCAAAACTCCACAGCCAAAGACAAGTTCAGTGCCCAAGCCATTTCCCGCTGCCATGGAAACCAAGTGCTCTGGCAGCACATATGTCTGAAAGTGGATATGACACCTAGGGAAGAGAGTGTGTTGGTGAATGGCAACTGCCTGAAGCAGCAGCACAGTTCTTCCAGTGCCAAAACAACTCCACCTGCCTCATGCACTTCACATACCATCAGCTGTCCTGGCAGCTATCTAGGAAACCCTGTTGGGTCACTTCCGGTCCCATGCCCATTGAGCCCAGTGGGATGGAATCAAGCAGCTTGAGCATCCACACAAAACGAACATGGAGCTCCTCACTCAAGGCGCTCAAAACTCCACGGCCAAAGACAAGTTCAGTGCCCAAGCCATTTCCCGCTGCCATGGAAACCAAGTGCTCTGGCAGCACATATGTCTGAAAGTGGATATGACACCTAGGGAAGAGAGTGTGTTGGTGAATGGCAACTGCCCGAAGCAGCAGCACAGCTTTTCCACTGCCAAAACAACTCCACCTGCCTCATGAACTTCACATACCATCAGCTGTCCTGGCAGCTATCTAGGAAACCCTGTTGGGTCACTTCCGGTCCCATGCCCATTGAGCCCAGAGGGATGGAATCAAGCAGCTTGAGCATCCACACAAAACGAACATGGAGCTCCTCACTCAAGGCGCTCAAAACTCCACGGCCAAAGACAAGTTCAGTGCCCAAGCCATTTCCAGCTGCCATGGAAACCAAGTGCTCTGGCAGCACATATGTCTGAAAGTGGATATGACACCTAGCTAAGGGAGTGTGTTGGTGAATGGCAATTGCCTGAAGCAGCAGCACAGCTCTTCCACTGCAAAAACAACTCCACCTGCCTCATGAACTTCACATACCATCAGCTGTCCTGGCAGCTATCTAGGAAACCCTGTTGGGTCACTTCCGGTCCCATGCCCATTGAGCCCAGTGGGATGGAATCAAGCAGCTTCAGCACCCAGGCAAAACTAACATGGAGCTCCTCACTCAAGGCGCTCAAAACTTCACAGCCAAAGACAAGTTCAGTGCCCAAGCCATTTCCCGCTGCCATGGAAACCAAGTGCTCTGTCAGCACATATGTCTGAAAGTGGATATGACACCCAGGGAAGGGAGTGTGTTGGTGAATGGCAACTGCCTGAAGCAGCAGCACAGCTCTTCCACTGCTAAAACAACTCCACCTGCCACATGAACTTCACATACCATCAGCTGTCCTGGCAGCTATCTAGGAAACCCTGTTGGGTCACTTCCGGTCCCATGCCCATTGAGCCCAGTGGGATGGAATCAAGCAGCTTCAGCACCCACACAAAACGAACATGGAGCTCCTCACTCAAGGCGCTCAAAACTCCACAGCCAAAAACAAGTTCAGTGCCCAAGCCATTTCCCGCTGCCATGGAAACCAAGTGCTCTGGCAGCACATATGTCTGAAAGTGGATATGACACCTAGGGAAGGGAGTGTGTTGGTGAATGGGAACTATCCGAAGCAGCAGCACAGCTCTTCCACCGAGAAAACAACTCCACCTGCCTCATGAACTTCACATACCATCAGCTGTCCTGGCAGCTATCTAGGAAACCCTGTTGGGTCACTTCCGGTCCCATGCCCATTGAGCCCAGTGGGATGGAATTAAGCAGCTTCAGCACCCACAAAAAACTAACATGGAGCTCCTCACTCAAGACGGTCAAAACTCCACGGCCAAAGACAAGTTCAGTTCCCAAGCCATTTCCCGCTGCCATGGAAACCAAGTGCTCTGGCAGCACATATGTCTGAAAGTGGATGTGACACCTAGGGAAGGGAGTGTGCTGGTGAATGGCAACTGCCTGAAGCAGCAGCACAGTTCTTAAAGTGCCAAAACAACTCCACCTGCCTCATGCACTTCACATACCATCAGCTGTCCTGGCAGCTATCTAGGAAACCCTGTTGGGTCACTTCCGGTCCCATGCCCATTGAGCCCAGTGGGATGGAATCAAGCAGCTTGAGCATCCACACAAAACAAACATGGAGCTCTTCACTCAAGACGCTCAAAACTCCACGGCCAAAGACAAGTTCAGTGCCCAAGCCATTTCCCGCTGCCATGGAAACCAAGTGCTCTGGCAGCACATATGTCTGAAAGTGGATATGACACCTAGGGAAGAGAGTGTGTTGGTGAATGGCAACTGCCTGAAGCAGCAGCACAGTTCTTCCAGTGCCAAAACAACTCCACCTGCCTCATGCACTTCACATACCATCAGCTGTCCTGGCAGCTATCTAGGAAACCCTGTTGGGTCACTTCCGGTCCCATGCCCATTGAGCCCAGTGGGATGGAATCAAGCAGCTTGAGCATCCACACAAAACGAACATGGAGCTCCTCACTCAAGGCGCTCAAAACTCCACGGCCAAAGACAAGTTCAGTGCCCCAGCCATTTCCCGCTGCCATGGAAACCAAGTGCTCTGGCAGCACATATGTCTGAAAGTGGATATGACACCTAGGGAAGAGAGTGTGTTGGTGAATGGCAACTGCCCGAAGCAGCAGCACAGCTTTTCCACTGCCAAAACAACTCCACCTGCCTCATGAACTTCACATACCATCAGCTGTCCTGGCAGCTATCTAGGAAACCCTGTTGGGTCACTTCCGGTCCCATGCCCATTGAGCCCAGTGGGATGGAATCAAGCAGCTTCAGCACCCACACAAAACGAACATGGAGCTCCTCACTCAAGGCGCTCAAAACTCCACAGCCAAAAACAAGTTCAGTGCCCAAGCCATTTCCCGCTGCCATGGAAACCAAGTGCTCTGGCAGCACATATGTCTGAAAGTGGATATGACACCTAGGGAAGGGACTGTGCTGGTGAATGGCAACTGCCCGAAGCAGCAGCACAGCTCTTCCACTGCCAAAACAACTGCACCTGCCTCATGAACTTCACATACCATCAACTGTCCTGGCAGCTATCTAGAAAACCTGTTGGGTCACTTCCGGTCCCATGCCCATTGAGCCCAGTGGGATGGAATCAAGCAGCTTCAGCACCCACACAAAACGAACATGGAGCTCCTCACTCAAGGTGCTCAAAACTCCAAGGACCTAGACAAGTTCAGTGCCCAAGCCATTTCCCGCTGCCATGGAAACCAAGTGCTCTGGCAGCACATATGTCTGAAAGTGGATATGACACCTAGCGAAGGGAGTGTGTTGGTGAATGGCAATTGCCTGAAGCAGCAGCACAGCTCTTCCAGTGCCAAAACAACTCCACCTGCCTCATGAACTTCACATACCATCAGCTGTCCTGGCAGCTATCTAGGAAACCCTGTTGGGTCACTTCCGGTGCCATGCCCATTGAGCCCAGTGGGATGGAATCAAGCAGCTTCAGCACCCACACAAAACGAACATGGAGCTCCTCACTCAAGGCGCTCAAAACTTCACAGCCAAAGGCAAGTTCAGTGCCCAAGCCATTTCCCGCTGCCATGGAAACCAAGTGCTCTGGCAGCACATATGTCTGAAAGTGGATATGACACCCAGGGAAGGGAGTGTGTTGGTGAATGGCAACTGCCTGAAGCAGCAGCACAGCTCTTCCACTGCTAAAACAACTCCACCTGCCACATGAACTTCACATAACATCAGCTGTCCTGGCAGCTATCTAGGAAACCCTGTTGGGTCACTTCCGGTCCCATGGCCATTGAGCCCAGTGGGATGGAATCAAGCAGCTTGAGCACCCACACAAAACGAACATGGAGCTCCTCACTCAAGGCGATAAAAACTCCACGGCCAAAGACAAGTTCAGTGCCCAAGCCATTTCCCGCTGCCATGGAAACCAAGTGCTCTGGCAGCACATATGTCTGAAAGTGGATATGACACCTAGAAAAGGGACTGTGCTGCTGAATGGCAACTGTCCTAAGCAGCAGCACAGCTCTTCCACTGCCAAAACAACTCCACCTGCCTCATGAACTTCACATACCATCAGCTGTCCTGGCTGCTATCTAGGAAACCCTGTTGGGTCACTTCCGGTCCCATGCCCATTGAGCCCAGAGGGATGGAATCAAGCAGCTTCAGCACCCACACAAAACGAACATGGAGCTCCTCACTCAAGGCGCTCAAAACTCCATGGCCAAAGACAAGTTCAGTGCCCAAGCCATTTCCCGCTGCCATGGAAACCAAGTGCTCTGGCAGCACATAGGTCTGAAAGTGGATATGACACCTAGGGAAGGGAGTGTGTTGGTGAATGGAAACTGCCCGAAGCAGCAGCACAGCTCTTCCACTGCCAAAACAACTCCACCTGCCTCATGCACTTCACATATCATCAGCTGTCCTGGCAGTTTTCTAGAAAACCCTGTTGGGTCACTTCCGGTCCCATGCCATTGAGCCCAGTGGGATGGAATCAAGCAGCTTCAGCACCCACACAAAACGAACATGGAGCTCCTCACTCAAGGCGCACAAAACTTCACAGCCAAAGACAAGTTCAGTGCCCAAGCCATTTCCCGCTGCCATGGAAACCAAGTGCTCTGGCAGCACATATGTCTGAAAGTGGATGTGACACCTAGGGAAGGGAGTGTGCTGGTGAATGGCAACTGCCTGAAGCAGCAGCACAGCTCTTCCACTGCCAAAACAACTCCACCTGCCTCATGAACTTCACATACCATCAGATGAACTGGCAGCTATCTAGGAAACCCTGTTGGGTCACTTCCGGACCCATGCCCATTGAGCCCAGGGGGATGGAATCAAGCAGCTTCAGCACCCACACAAACGAACATGGAGCTCCTCACTCAAGGCGCTCAAAACTCCACAGCCAAAGACAAGTTCAGTGCCCAAGCCATTTCCCGCTGCCATGGAAACCAAGTGCTCTGGCAGCACATATGTCTGAAAGTGGATATGACACCTAGGGAAGGGAGTGTGTTGGTGAATGGCAACTGCCTGAAGCAGCAGCACAGCTCTTCCACTGCCAAAACAACTCCACCTGCCTCATGAACTTCACATACCATCAGCTGTCCTGGCAGCTATCTAGGAAACCCTGTTGGGTCACTTCCGGTCCCATGCCCATTGAGCCCAGTGGGATGGAATCAAGCAGCTTCAGCACCCACACAAAACGAACATGGAGCTCCTCACTCAAGGCGCTCAAAACTCCACAGCCAAAAACAAGTTCAGTGCCCAAGCCATTTCCCGCTGCCATGGAAACCAAGTGCTCTGGCAGCACATATGTCTGAAAGTGGATATGACACCTAGGGAAGGGAGTGTGGTGGTGAATGGCAACTGCCCGAAGCAGCAGCACAGCTCTTCCAGTGCCAAAACAACTGCACCTGCCTCATGAACTTCACATACCATCAACTGTCCTGGCAGCTATCTAGGAAAACCTGTTGGGTCACTTCCGGTCCCATGCCCATTGACCCCAGTGGGATGGAATCAAGCAGCTTCAGCACCCACACAAAACAAACATGGAGCTCCTCACTCAAGGCGCTCAAAACTCCACGGACATAGACAAGTTCAGTGCCCAAGCCATTTCCCGCTGCCATGGAAACCAAGTGCTCTGGCAGCACATATGTCTGAAAGTGGATATGACACCTAGCGAAGGAGGTGTGTTGGTGAATGGCAATTGCCTGAAGCAGCAGCACAGCTCTTCCACTGCCAAAACAACTCCACCTGCCTCATGAACTTCACATACCATCAGCTGTCCTGGCAGCTATCTAGGAAACCCTGTTGGGTCACTTCCGGTCCCATTCCCATTGAGCCCAGTCTCATTGAATCAAGCAGCTTGAGCACCCACACAAAACGAACATGGAGCTCCTCACTCAAGGCGCTCAAAACTCCACAGCCAAAGGCAAGTTCAGTGCCCAAGCCATTTCCCGCTGCCATGGAAACCAAGTGCTCTGGCAGCACATATGTCTGAAAGTGGATATTACACCTAGGGAAGGGAGTGTGCTGGTGAATGGCAACTGCCCGAAGCAGCAGCACAGCTCTTCCATTGCCAAAACAACTCCACCTGCCTCATGAACTTCACATACCATCAGCTGTCCTGGCAGCTATCTAGGAAACCCTGTTGGGTCACTTCCGGTCCCATGCCCATTGAGCCCAGTGGGATGGAATCAAGCAGCTTCAGCACCCACACAAAACGAACATGGAGCTCCTCACTCAAGGCGCTCAAAACTCCACGGACATAGACAAGTTCAGTGCCGAAGCCATTTCCGGCTGCCATGGAAACCAAGTGCTCTGGCAGCACATATGTCTGAAAGTGGATATGACACCTAGCGAAGGGAGTGTGTTGGTGAATGGCAACTGCCCGAAGCAGCAGCACAGCTCTTCCACTGCCAAACCAACTCCACCTGCCTCATGAACTTCACATACCATCAGCTGTCCTGGCAGCTATCTAGGAAACCCTGTTGGGTCACTTCCGGTCCCATGCCCATTGAGCCCAGTGGGATGGAATCAAGCAGCTTGAGCACCCACACAAAACGAACATGGAGCTCCTCACTCAAGGCGCTCAAAACTTCACAGCCAAAGACAAGTTCAGTGATCAAGCCATTTCCCGCTGCCATGGAAACCAAGTGCTCTGGCAGCACATATGTCTGAAAGTGGATATGACACCTAGGGAAGAGAGTGTGTTGGTGAATGGCAACTGCCCGAAGCAGCAGCACAGCTTTTCCACTGCAAAAACAACTCCACCTGCCTCATGAACTTCACATACCATCAGCTGTCCTGGCAGCTATCTAGGAAACCCTGTTGGGTCACTTCCGGTCCCATGCCCATTGAGCCCAGTGGGATGGAATCAAGCAGCTTCAGCACCCAGGCAAAACTAACATGGAGCTCCTCACTCAAGGCGCTCAAAACTTCACAGCGAAAGACAAGTTCAGTGCCCAAGCCATTTCCCGCTGCCATGGAAACCAAGTGCTCTGTCAGCACATATGTCTGAAAGTGGATATGACACCCAGGGAAGGGAGTGTGTTGGTGAATGGCAACTGCCTGAAGCAGCAGCACAGCTCTTCCACTGCTAAAACAACTCCACCTGCCACATGAACTTCACATAACATCAGCTGTCCTGGCAGCTATCTAGGAAACCCTGTTGGGTCACTTCCGGTCCCATGCCCATTGAGCCCAGTCTCATTGAATCAAGCAGCTTCAGCACCCACACAAAACGAGCATGGAGCTCCTCACTCAAGGCACTCAAAACTCCACAGCCAAAAACAAGTTCAGTGCCCAAGCCATTTCCCGCTGCCATGGAAACCAAGTGCTCTGGCAGCACATATGTCTGAAAGTGGATATGACACCTAGGGAAGGGACTGTGCTGGTGAATGGCAACTGCCCGAAGCAGCAGCACAGCTCTTCCACTGCCAAAACAACTGCACCTGCCTCATGAACTTCACATACTATCAACTGTCCTGGCAGCTATCTAGGAAAACCTGTTGGGTCACTTCCGGTCCCATGCCCATTGAGCCCAGAGGGATGGAATCAAGCAGCTTCAGCACCCACACAAAACGAACATGGAGCTCCTCACTCAAGGCGCTCAAAACTCCACGGACCTAGACAAGTTCAGTGCCCAAGCCATTTCCGGCTGCCATGGAAACCAAGTGCTCTGGCAGCACATATGTCTGAAAGTGGATATGACACCTAGCGAAGGGAGTGTGTTGGTGAATGGCAATTGCATGAAGCAGCAGCACAGCTCTTCCAGTGCCAAAACAACTCCACCTGCCTCATGAACTTCACATACCATCAGCTGTCCTGGCAGCTATCTAGGAAACCCTGTTGGGTCACTTCCGGTCCCATGCCCATTGAGCCCAGTGGGATGGAATCAAGCAGCTTGAGCACCCACACAAAACGAACATGGAGCTCCTCACTCAAGGCGCTCAAAACGTCACAGCCAAAGGCAAGTTCAGTGCCCAAGCCATTTCCCGCTGCCATGGAAACCAAGTGCTCTGGCAGCACATATGTCTGAAAGTGGATATGACACCCAGGGAAGGGAGTGTGTTGGTGAATGGCAACTGCCTGAAGCAGCAGCACAGCTCTTCCACTGCTAAAACAACTCCACCTGCCACATGAACTTCACATAACATCAGCTGTCCTGGCAGCTATCTAGGAAACCCTGTTGGGTCACTTCCGGTCCCATGCCCATTGAGCCCAGTGGGATGGAATCAAGCAGCTTGAGCACCCACACAAAACGAACATGGAGCTCCTCACTCAAGGCGATAAAAACTCCACGGCCAAAGACAAGTTCAGTGCCCAAGCCATTTCCCGCTGCCATGGAAACCAAGTGCTCTGGCAGCACATATGTCTGAAAGTGGATATGACACCTAGGGAAGGGAGTGTGCTGGTGAATGGCAACTGCCTGAAGCAGCAGCACAGGTCTTCCACTGCCAAAACAACTCCACCTGCCTCATGAACTTCACATACCATCAGATGAACTGGCAGCTATCTAGGAAACCCTGTTGGGTCACTTCCGGACCCATGCCCATTGAGCCCAGGGGGATGGAATCAAGCAGCTTCAGCACCCACACAAACGAACATGGAGCTCCTCACTCAAGGCGCTCAAAACTCCACGGCCAAAAGCAAGTTCAGTGCCCAAGCCATTTCCCGCTGCCATGGAAACCAAGTGCTCTGGCAGCACATATGTCTGAAAGTGGATATGACACCTAGGGAAGAGAGTGTGTTGGTGAATGGCAACTGCCCGAAGCAGCAGCACAGCTCTTCCACTGCCAAAACAACTCCACCTGCCTCATGAACTTCACATACCATCAGCTGTCCTGGCAGCTATCTAGGAAACCCTGTTGGGTCACTTCCGGTCCCATGCCCATTGAGCCCAGTGGGATGGAATCAAGCAGCTTCAGCACCCACACAAAACGAACATGGAGCTCCTCACTCAAGGCGCTCAAAACTCCACGGCCAAAGACAAGTTCAGTGCCCAAGCCATTTCCCGCTGCCATGGAAACCAAGTGCTCTGGCAGCACATATGTCTGAAAGTGGATATGACACCTAGGGAAGGGACTGTGCTGGTGAATGGCAACTACCCGAAGCAGCAGCACAGCTCTTCCACTGCCAAAACAACTCCACCTGCCTCATGAGCTTCACATACTATCAGCTGTCCTGGCAGCTATCTAGGAAACCCTGTTGGGTCACTTCCGGTCCCATGCCCATTGAGCCCAGAGGGATGGAATCAAGCAGCTTGAGCACCCACACAAAACGAACATGGAGCTTCTCACTCAAGGCGCTCAAAACTACATTGCGAAAGACAAGTTCAGTGCCCAAGCCATTTCCCTCTGCCATGGAAACCAAGTGCTCTGGCAGCACATATGTCTGAAAGTGGATATGACACCTAGGGAAGGGAGTGTGCTGGTGAATGGCAACTGCCCGAAGCAGCAGCACAGCTCTTCCATTGCCAAAACAACTCCACCTGCCTCATGAACTTCACATACCATCAGCTGTCCTGGCAGCTATCTAGGAAACCCTGTTGGGTCACTTCCGGTCCCATGCCCATTGAGCCCAGTCTCATTGAATCAAGCAGCTTGAGCACCCACGCAAAACGAACATGGAACTCCTCACTCAAGGCGCTCAAACTTCCACAGCCAAAGACAAGTTCAGTGCCCAAGCCATTTCCCGCTGCCATGGAAACCAAGTGCTCTGGCAGCACATATGTCTGAAAGTGGATATGACACCTAGGGAAGGGAGTGTGTTGGTGAATGGCAACTGCCCGAAGCAGCAGCACAGCTCTTCCACTGCCAAACCAACTCCACCTGCCTCATGAACTTCACATACCATCAGCTGTCCTGGCAGCTATCTAGGAAACCCTGTTGGGTCACTTCCGGTCCCATGCCCATTGAGCCCAGTGGGATGGAATCAAGCAGCTTCAGCACCCACACAAAACGAACATGGAGCTCCTCACTCAAGGCGCTCAAAACTCCACGGCCAAAGACAAGTTCAGTGCCCAAGCCATTTCCCGCTGCCATGGAAACCAAGTGCTCTGGCAGCACATATGTCTGAAAGTGGATATGACACCTAGCGAAGGGAGGGTGCTGGTGAATAGCAACTGCCCGAAGCAGCAGCACAGCTCTTCCACTGCCAAAACAACTCCACCTGCCTCATGAACTTCACATACCATCAGCTGTCCTGGCAGCTATCTAGGAAACCCTGTTGGGTCACTTCCGGTCCCATGCCCATTGAGCCCAGTGGGATGGAATCAAGAAGCTTCAGCACCCACACAAAACTAACATGGAGCTCCTCACTCAAGGCGCTCAAAACTACATTGCGAAAGACAAGTTCAGTGCCCAAGCCATTTCCCGCTGCCATGGAAACCAAGTGCTCTGGCAGCACATATGTCTGAAAGTGGATATGACACCTAGGGAAGGGAGTGTTCTGGTGAATGGCAACTGCCCGAAGCAGCAGCACAGCTCTTCCAGTGCCAAACCAACTCCACCTGCCTCATGAACTTCACATACCATCAGCTGTCCTGGCAGCTATCTAGGAAACCCTGTTGGGTCACTTCCGGTCCCATGCCCATTGAGCCCAGTGGGATGGAATCAAGCAGCTTGAGCACCCACACAAAACGAACATGGAGCTCCTCACTCAAGGCGCTCAAAACTCCACGGCCAAAGACAAGTTCAGTGCCCAAGCCATTTCCCGCTGCCATGGAAACCAAGTGCTCTGGCAGCACATATGTCTGAAAGTGGATATGACACCTAGCGAAGGGAGTATGTTGGTGAATTGCAGCTGCCCGAAGCAGCAGCACAGCTCTTCCACTGCCAAAACAACTCCACCTGCCTCATGAACTTCACATACCATCAGCTGTCCTGGCAGCTATCTAGGAAACGCTGTTGGGTCACTTCCGGTCCCATGCCCATTGAGCCCAGTGGGATGGAATCAAGAAGCTTCAGCACCCACACAAAACTAACATGGAGCTCCTCACTCAAGGCGCTCAAAACTACATTGCGAAAGACAAGTTCAGTGCCCAAGCCATTTCCCGCTGCCATGGAAACCAAGTGCTCTGGCAGCACATATGTCTGAAAGTGGATATGACACCTAGGGAAGGGAGGGTGCTGGTGAATAGCAACTGCCCGAAGCAGCAGCACAGCTCTTCCACTGCCAAAACAACTCCACCTGCCTCATGAACTTCACATACCATCAGCTGTCCTGGCAGCTATCTAGGAAACCCTGTTGGGTCACTTCCGGTCCCATGCCCATTGAGCCCAGTGGGATGGAATCAAGCAGCTTGAGCACCCACACAAAACGAACATGGAGCTCCTCACTCAAGGCGCTCAAAACTCCACGGCCAAAGACAAGTTCAGTGCCCAAGCCATTTCCCGCTGCCATGGAAACCAAGTGCTCTGGCAGCACATATGTCTGAAAGTGGATATGACACCTAGCGAAGGGAGTATGTTGGTGAATTGCAGCTGCCCGAAGCAGCAGCACAGCTCTTCCACTGCCAAAACAACTCCACCTGCCTCATGAACTTCACATACCATCAGCTGTCCTGGCAGCTATCTAGGAAACGCTGTTGGGTCACTTCCGGTCCCATGCCCATTGAGCCCAGTGGGATGGAATCAAGAAGCTTCAGCACCCACACAAAACTAACATGGAGCTCCTCACTCAAGGCGCTCAAAACTACATTGCGAAAGACAAGTTCAGTGCCCAAGCCATTTCCCGCTGCCATGGAAACCAAGTGCTCTGGCAGCACATATGTCTGAAAGTGGATATGACACCTAGGGAAGGGAGGGTGCTGGTGAATAGCAACTGCCCGAAGCAGCAGCACAGCTCTTCCACTGCCAAAACAACTCCACCTGCCTCATGAACTTCACATACCATCAGCTGTCCTGGCAGCTATCTAGGAAACCCTGTTGGGTCACTTCCGGTCCCATGCCCATTGAGCCCAGTGGGATGGAATCAAGCAGCTTGAGCACCCACACAAAACGAACATGGAGCTCCTCACTCAAGGCACTCAAATCTCCAAGCCAAAGACAAGTTCAGTGCCCAAGCCATTTCCCGCTGCCATGGAAACCAAGTGCTCTGGCAGCACATATGTCTGAAAGTGGATATGACACCTAGGGAAGGGAGTGTGCTGGTGAATGGCAACTGCCCGAAGCAGCAGCACAGCTCTTCCAGTGCCAAAACAACTCCACCTGCCTCATGACCTTCACATACCATCAGCTCTCCTGGCAGCTATCTAGGAAACCCTGTTGGGTCACTTCCGGTCCCATGCCCATTGAGCCCAGTGGGATGGAATCAAGCAGCTTCAGCACCCACACAAAACGAACATGGAGCTCCTCACTCAAGGCGCTCAAACTTCCACAGCCAAAGACAAGTTCAGTGCCCAAGCCATTTCCCGCTGCCATGGAAACCAAGTGCTCTGGCAGCACATATGTCTGAAAGTGGATATGACACCTAGGGAAGGGAGTGTGGTGGTGAATGGAAACTGCCCGAAGCAGCAGCACAGCTTTTCCAGTGCCAAAACAACTTCACCTGCCTCATGAACGTCACATACCATCAGCTGTCCTGGCAGCTATCTAGGAAACCCTGTTGGGTCACTTCCGGTCCCATGCCCATTGAGCCTAGTGGGATGGAATCAAGCAGCTTCAGCACCCACACAAAACGAACATGGAGCTCCTCACTCAAGGCGCTCAAAACTCCACGGCCAAAGACAAGTTCAGTGCCCAAGCCATTTCCCGCTGCCATGGAAACCAAGTGCTCTGGCAGCACATATGTCTGAAAGTGGATATGACACCTAGGGAAGGGACTGTGCTGGTGAATGGCAACTGCCCGAAGCAGCAGCACAGCTCTTCCATTGCCAAAACAACTCCACCTGCCTCATGAGCTTCAGATACTATCAGCTGTCCTGGCAGCTATCTAGGAAACCCTGTTGGGTCACTTCCGGTCCCATGCCCATTGAGCCCAGAGGGATGGAATCAAGCAGCTTGAGCACCCACGCAAAACGAACATGGAGCTCCTCACTCAAGGCGCTCAAACTTCCACAGCCAAAGACAAGTTCAGTGCCCAAGCCATTTCCCGCTGCCATGGAAACCAAGTGCTCTGGCAGCACATATGTCTGAAAGTGGATATGACACCTAGGGAAGGGAGTGTGGTGGTGAATGGCAACTACCCGAAGCAGCAGCACAGCTCTTCCAGTGCCAAAACAACTCCACCTGCCTCATCAACTTCACATACCATCAGCTGTCCTGGCAGCTATCTAGGAAACCCTGTTGGGTCACTTCCGGTCCCATGCCCATTGAGCCCAGTGGGATGGAATCAAGCAGCTTCAGCACCCACACAAAACGAACATGGAGCTCCTCACTCAAGGCGCTCAAAACTCCACGGCCAAAGACAAGTTCAGTGCCCAAGCCATTTCCCGCTGCCATGGAAACCAAGTGCTCTGGCAGCACATATGTCTGAAAGTGGATATGACACCTAGGGAAGGGAGTATGTTGGTGAATTGCAGCTGCCCGAAGCAGCAGCACAGCTCTTCCACTGCCAAAACAACTCCACCTGCCTCATGAACTTCACATACCATCAGCTGTCCTGGCAGCTATCTAGGAAACCCTGTTGGGTCACTTCCGGTCCCATGTCCATTGAGCCCAGTCGGATGGAATCAAGAAGCTTCAGCACCCACACAAAACTAACATGGAGCTCCTCACTCAAGGCGCTCAAAACTACATTGCGAAAGACAAGTTCAGTGCCCAAGCCATTTCCCGCTGCCATGGAAACCAAGTGCTCTGGCAGCACATATGTCTGAAAGTGGATATGACACCTAGGGAAGGGAGGGTGCTGGTGAATGGCAACTGCCCGAAGCAGCAGCACAGCTCTTCCACTGCCAAAACAACTCCACCTGCCTCATGAACTTCACATACCATCAGCTGCCCTGGCAGCTATCTAGGAAACCCTGTTGGGTCACTTCCGGTCCCATGCCTAGTGAGCCCAAGGGGATGGAATCAAGCAGCTTCAGCACCCACACAAAACGAACATGGAGCTCCTCACTCAAGGCGCTCAAAACTCCACTGCCAAAGACAAGTTCAGTGCCCAAGCCATTTCCCGCTGCCATGGAAACCAAGTGCTCTGGCAGCACATATGTCTGAAAGTGGATATGACACCTAGGCAAGGGAGTGTGCTGGTGAATGGCAACTGCCCGAAGCAGAAGCACAGCTCTTCCACTGGCAAAACAACTCCACCTGCCTCATGAACTTCACATACCATCAGCTGTCCTGGCAGCTGTCTAGGAAACCCTGTTGGGTCACTTCCGGTCCCATGCCCATTGAGCCCAGGGGGATGCAATCAAGCAGCTTCAGCACCCACAAAAAACCAACATGGAGCTCCTCACTCAAGGCGCTCAAAACTCCACGGCCAAAGACAAGTTCAGTGCCCAAGCCATTTCCCGCTGCCATGGAAACCAAGTGCTCTGGCAGCACATATGTCTGAAAGTGGATATGACACCTAGCGAAGGGAGGGTGCTGGTGAATAGCAACTGCCCGAAGCAGCAGCACAGCTCTTCCACTGCCAAAACAACTCCACCTGCCTCATGAACTTCACATACCATCAGCTGTCCTGGCAGCTATCTAGGAAACCCTGTTGGGTCACTTCCGGTCCCATGCCCATTGAGCCCAGTGGGATGGAATCAAGCAGCTTGAGCACCCACACAAAACGAACATGGAGCTCCTCACTCAAGGCGCTCAAAACTACATTGCGAAAGACAAGTTCAGTGCCCAAGCCATTTCCCGCTGCCATGGAAACCAAGTGCTCTGGCAGCACATATGTCTGAAAGTGGATATGACACCTAGGGAAGGGAGGGTGCTGGTGAATAGCAACTGCCCGAAGCAGCAGCACAGCTCTTCCACTGCCAAAACAACTCCACCTGCCTCATGAACTTCACATACCATCAGCTGTCCTGGCAGCTATCTAGGAAACCCTGTTGGCTCACTTCCGGTCCCATGCCCAGTGAGCCCACGGGGATGGAATCAAGAAGCTTCAGCACCCACACAAAACGAACATGGAGCTCCTCACTCAAGGCGCTCAAAACTCCACGGCCAAAGACAAGTTCAGTGCCCAAGCCATTTCCCGCTGCCATGGAAACCAAGTGCTCTGGCAGCACATATGTCTGAAAGTGGATATGACACCTAGGGAAGGGAGTGTGGTGGTGAATGGCAACTGCCTGAAGCAGCAGCACAGCTCATCCAGTGCCAAAACAACTCCACCTGCCTCATGAACTTCACATACCATCAGCTGTCCTGGCAGCTGTCTAGGAAACCCTGTTGGGTCACTTCCGGTCCCATGCCCATTGAGCCCAGGGGGATGCAATCAAGCAGCTTCAGCACCCACACAAAACCAACATGGAGCTCCTCACTCAAGGCGCTCAAAACTCCACGGCCAAAGACAAGTTCAGTGCCCAAGCCATTTCCCGCTGCCATGGAAACCAAGTGCTCTGGCAGCACATATGTCTGAAAGTGGATATGACACCTAGGCAAGGGAGTGTGCTGGTGAATGGCAACTGCCCGAAGCAGCAGCACAGCTCTTCCACTGGCAAAACAACTCCACCTGCCTCATGAACTTCACATACCATCAGCTGTCCTGGCAGCTGTCTAGGAAACCCTGTTGGGTCACTTCCGGTCCCATGCCCATTGAGCCCAGGGGGATGCAATCAAGCAGCTTCAGCACCCACAAAAAACCAACGTGGAGCTCCTCACTCAAGGCGCTCAAAACTCCACGGCCAAAGACAAGTTCAGTGCCCAAGCCATTTCCCGCTGCCATGGAAACCAAGTGCTCTGGCAGCACATATGTCTGAAAGTGGATATGATACCTAGGCAAGGGAGTGTGCTGGTGAATGGCAACTGCCCGAAGCAGCAGCACAGCTCTTCCACTGCCAAAACAACTCCACCTGCCTCATGAACTTCACATACCATCAGCTGTCCTGGCAGCTATCTAGGAAACAATGTTGGGTCACTTCCGGTCCCATGCCCATTGAGCCCAGTCTCATTGAATCAAGCAGCTTGAGCACCCACGCAAAACGAACATGGAGCTCCTCACTCAAGGCGCTCAAACTTCCACAGCCAAAGACAAGTTCAGTACCCAAGCCATTTCCCGCTGCCATGGAAACCAAGTGCTCTGGCAGCACATATGTCTGAAAGTGGATATGACACCTAGGGAAGGGAGTGTTCTGGTGAATTGCAACTGCCCGAAGCAGCAGCACAGCTCTTCCAGTGCCAAACCAACTACACATGCCTCATGAACTTCACATACCATCAGCTGTCCTGGCAGCTATCTAGGAAACCCTGTTGGGTCACTTCCGGTCCCATGCCCATTGAGCCCAGTGGGATGGAATCAAGCAGCTTCAGCACCCACACAAAACGAACATGGAGCTCCTCACTCAAGGCGCTCAAAACTCCACGGCCAAAGACAAGTTCAGTGCCCAAGCCATTTCCCGCTGCCATGGAAACCAAGTGCTCTGGCAGCACATATGTCTGAAAGTGGATATGACACCTAGCGAAGGGAGGGTGCTGGTGAATAGCAACTGCCCGAAGCAGCAGCACAGCTCTTCCACTGCCAAAACAACTCCACCTGCCTCATGAACTTCACATACCATCAGCTGTCCTGGCAGCTATCTAGGAAACCCTGTTGGGTCACTTCCGGTCCCATGCCCATTGAGCCCAGTGGGATGGAATCAAGAAGCTTCAGCACCCACACAAAACTAACATGGAGCTCCTCACTCAAGGCACTCAAAACTACATTGCGAAAGACAAGTTCAGTGCCCAAGCCATTTCCCGCTGCCATGGAAACCAAGTGCTCTGGCAGCACATATGTCTGAAAGTGGATATGACACCTAGGGAAGGGAGGGTGCTGGTGAATAGCAACTGCCCGAAGCAGCAGCACAGCTCTTCCACTGCCAAAACAACTCCACCTGCCTCATGAACTTCACATACCATCAGCTGCCCTGGCAGCTATCTAGGAAACCCTGTTGGGTCACTTCCGGTCCCATGCCCAGTGAGCCCACGGGGATGGAATCAAGCAGCTTCAGCACCCACACAAAACGAACATGGAGCTCCTCACTCAAGGCGCTCAAAACTCCACGGCCAAAGACAAGTTCAGTGCCCAAGCCATTTCCAGCTGCCATGGAAACCAAGTGCTCTGGCAGCACATATGTCTGAAAGTGGATATGACACCTAGGGAAGGGAGTGTGGTGGTGAATGGCAACTGCCTGAAGCAGCAGCACAGCTCATCCAGTGCCAAAACAACTCCACCTGCCTCATGAACTTCACATACCATCAGCTGTCCTGGCAGCTGTCTAGGAAACCCTGTTGGGTCACTTCCGGTCCCATGCCCATTGAGCCCAGGGGGATGCAATCAAGCAGCTTCAGCACCCACACAAAACCAACATGGAGCTCCTCACTCAAGGCGCTCAAAACTCCACGGCCAAAGACAAGTTCAGTGCCCAAGCCATTTCCCGCTGCCATGGAAACCAAGTGCTCTGGCAGCACATATGTCTGAAAGTGGATATGACACCTAGGGAAGGGAGTGTGCTGGTGAATGGCAACTGCCCGAAGCAGCAGCACAGCTCTTCCACTGCCAAAACAACTCCACCTGCCTCATGAACTTCACATACCATCAGCTGTCCTGGCAGCTGTCTAGGAAACCCTGTTGGGTCACTTCCGGTCCCATGCCCATTGAGCCCAGGGGGATGCAATCAAGCAGCTTCAGCACCCACAAAAAACCAACATGGAGCTCCTCACTCAAGGCGCTCAAAACTCCACGGCCAAAGACAAGTTCAGTGCCCAAGCCATTTCCCGCTGCCATGGAAACCAAGTGCTCTGGCAGCACATATGTCTGAAAGTGGATATGACACCTAGGGAAGGGACTGTGCTGGTGAATGGCAACTGCCCGAAGCAGCAGCACAGCTCTTCCACTGCCAAAACAACTCCACCTGCCTCATGAACTTCACATACCATCAGCTGTCCTGGCAGCTATCTAGGAAACCCTGTTGGGTCACTTCCGGTCCCATGCCCATTGAGCCCAGTCTCATTGAATCAAGCAGCTTGAGCACCCACACAAAACGAACATGGAGCTCCTCACTCAAGGCGCTCAAATCTCCAAGCCAAAGACAAGTTCAGTGCCCAAGGCATTTCCCGCTGCCATGGAAACCAAGTGCTCTGGCAGCACATATGTCTGAAAGTGGATATGACACCTAGCGAAGGGAGGGTGCTGGTGAATGGCAACTGCGGCAGCAGCAGCACAGCTCTTCCAGTGCCAAAACAACTCCACCTGCCTCATGACCTTCACATACCATCAGCTGTCCTGGCAGCTATCTAGGAAACCCTGTTGGGTCACTTCCGGTCCCATGCCCATTGAGCCCAGTGGGATGGAATCAAGCAGCTTCAGCACCCACACAAAACGAACATGGAGCTCCTCACTCAAGGCGCTCAAACTTCCACAGCCAAAGACAAGTTCAGTGCCCAAGCCATTTCCCGCTGCCATGGAAACCAAGTGCTCTGGCAGCACATATGTCTGAAAGTGGATATGACACCTAGGGAAGGGAGGGTGCTGGTGAATGGCAACTGCCCGAAGCAGCAGCACAGCTCTTCCACTGCCAAAACAACTTCACCTGCCTCATGAACGTCACATACCATCAGCTGTCCTGGCAGCTATCTAGGAAACCCTGTTGGGTCACTTCCGGTCCCATGCCCATTGAGCCCAGTGGGATGGAATCAAGCAGCTTCAGCACCCACACAAAACGAACATGGAGCTCCTCACTCAAGGCGCTCAAAACTCCACGGCCAAAGGCAAGTTCAGTGCCCAAGCCATTTCCCGCTGCCATGGAAACCAAGTGCTCTGGCAGCACATATGTCTGAAAGTGGATATGACACCTAGGGAAGGGACTGTGCTGGTGAATGGCAACTGCCCGTAGCAGCAGCACAGCTCTTCCATTGCCAAAACAACTCCACCTGCCTCATGAGCTTCACATACTATCAGCTGTCCTGGCAGCTATCTAGGAAACCCTGTTGGGTCACTTCCGGTCCCATGCCCATTGAGCCCAGAGGGATGGAATCAAGCAGCTTTAGCACCCACACAAACGAACATGGAGCTCCTCACTCAAGGCGCTCAAAACTCCACAGCCAAAGACAAGTTCAGTGCCCAAGCCATTTTCCGCTGCCATGGAAACCAAGTGCTCTGGCAGCACATATGTCTGAAAGTGGATATGACACCTAGGGAAGGGAGTGTGCTGGTGAATGGCAACTGCCCGAAGCAGCAGCACAGCTCTTCCATTGCCAAAACAACTCCACCTGCCTCATGAACTTCACATACCATCAGCTGTCCTGGCAGCTATCTAGGAAACCCTGTTGGGTCACTTCCGGTCCCATGCCCATTGAGCCCAGTCTCATTGAATCAAGCAGCTTGAGCACCCACGCAAAACGAACATGGAGCTCCTCACTCAAGGCGCTCAAACTTCCACAGCCAAAGACAAGTTCAGTGCCCAAGCCATTTCCCGCTGCCATGGAAACCAAGTGCTCTGGCAGCACATATGTCTGAAAGTGGATATGACACCTAGGGAAGGGAGTGTTCTGGTGAATGGCAACTGCCCGAAGCAGCAGCACAGCTCTTCCAGTGCCAAACCAACTCCACCTGCCTCATGAACTTCACATACCATCAGCTGTCCTGGCAGCTATCTAGGAAACCCTGTTGGGTCACTTCCGGTCCCATGCCCATTGAGCCCAGCGGGATGGAATCAAGCAGCTTCAGCACCCACACAAAACGAACATGGAGCTCCTCACTCAAGGCGCTCAAAACTCCACGGCCAAAGACAAGTTCAGTGCCCAAGCCATTTCCCGCTGCCATGGAAACCAAGTGCTCTGGCAGCACATATGTCTGAAAGTGGATATGACACCTAGCGAAGGGAGTATGTTGGTGAATTGCAGCTGCCCGAAGCAGCAGCACAGCTCTTCCACTGCCAAAACAACTCCACCTGCCTCATGAACTTCACATACCATCAGCTGTCCTGGCAGCTATCTAGGAAACGCTGTTGGGTCACTTCCGGTCCCATGCCCATTGAGCCCAGGGGGATGGAATCAAGAAGCTTCAGCACCCACACAAAACTAACATGGAGCTCCTCACTCAAGGCGCTCAAAACTACATTGCGAAAGACAAGTTCAGTGCCCAAGCCATTTCCCGCTGCCATGGAAACCAAGTGCTCTGGCAGCACATATGTCTGAAAGTGGATATGACACCTAGGGAAGGGAGGGTGCTGGTGAATAGCAACTGCCCGAAGCAGCAGCACAGCTCTTCCACTGCCAAAACAACTCCACCTGCCTCATGAACTTCACATACCATCAGCTGCCCTGGCAGCTATCTAGGAAACCCTGTTGGGTCACTTCCGGTCCCATGCCCAGTGAGCCCACGGGGATGGAATCAAGCAGCTTCAGCACCCACACAAAACGAACATGGAGCTCCTCACTCAAGGCGCTCAAAACTCCACGGCCAAAGACAAGTTCAGTGCCCAAGCCATTTCCCGCTGCCATGGAAACCAAGTGCTCTGGCAGCACATATGTCTGAAAGTGGATATGACACCTAGGGAAGGGAGTGTGCTGGTGAATGGCAACTGCCCGAAGCAGCAGCACAGCTCTTCCACTGCCAAAACAACTCCACATGCCTCATGAACTTCACATACCATCAGCTGTCCTGGCAGCTGTCTAGGAAACCCTGTTGGGTCACTTCCGGTCCCATGCCCATTGAGCCCAGGGGGATGCAATCAAGCAGCTTCAGCACCCACACAAAACCAACGTGGAGCTCCTCACTCAAGGCGCTCAAAACTCCACGGCCAAAGACAAGTTCAGTGCCCAAGCCATTTCCCGCTGCCATGGAAACCAAGTGCTCTGTCAGCACATATGTCTGAAAGTGGATATGACACCTAGGGAAGGGAGTGTGCTGGTGAATGGCAACTGCCCGAAGCAGCAGCACAGCTCTTCCACTGCCAAAACAACTCCACCTACCTCATGAACTTCACATACCATCAGCTGTCCTGGCAGCTATCTAGGAAACCCTGTTGGGTCACTTCCGGTCCCATGCCCAGTGAGCCCAGTCTCATTGAATCAAGCAGCTTGAGCACCCACACAAAACGAACATGGAGCTCCTCACTCATGGCGCTCAAATCTCCACAGCCAAAGACAAGTTCAGTGCCCAAGCCATTTCCCGCTGCCATGGAAACCAAGTGCTCTGGCAGCACATATGTCTGAAAGTGGATATGACACCTAGGGAAGGGAGTGTGCTGGTGAATGGCAACTGCCCGAAGCAGCAACACAGCTCATCCAGTGCCAAAACAACTCCACCTGCCTCATGAACTTCACATACCATCAGCTGTCCTGGCAGCTGTCTAGGAAACCCTGTTGGGTCACTTCCGGTCCCATGCCCATTGAGCCCAGTGGGATGGAATCAAACAGCTTCAGCACCCACACAAAACGAACATGGAGCTCCTCACTCAATGCGCGCAAAACTCCACAGCCAAAGACAAGTTCAGTGCCCAAGCCATTTCCCGCTGCCATGGAAACCAAGTGCTCTGGCAGCACATATGTCTGAAAGTGGATATGACACCTAGGGAAGGGAGTGTGCTGGTGAATGGCAACTGCCCGAAGCAGCAGCACAGCTCTTCCAGTGCCAAAACAACTCCACCTGCCTCATGAACTTCACATACCATCAGCTGTCCTGGCAGCTATCTAGGAAACCCTGTTGGGTCACTTCCGGTCCCATGCCCATTGAGCCCAGGGGGATGCAATCAAGCAGCTTCAGCACCCACACAAAACCAACATGGAGCTCCTCACTCAAGGCGCTCAAATCTCCAAGCCAAAGACAAGTTCAGTGCCCAAGCCATTTCCCGCTGCCATGGAAACCAAGTGCTCTGGCAGCACATATGTCTGAAAGTGGATATGACACCTAGGGAAGGGAGTGTGCTGGTGAATGGCAACTGCCCGAAGCAGCAGCACAGCTCTTCCACTGCCAAAACAACTCCACCTGCCTCATGAACTTCACATACCATCAGCTGTCCTGGCAGCTATCTAGGAAACCCTGTTGGGTCACTTCCGGTCCCATGCCCATTGAGCCCAGTGGGATGGAATCAAGCAGCTTCAGCACCCACACAAAACCAACATGGAGCTCCTCACTCAAGGCGCTCAAAACGTCACAGCCAAAGGCAAGTTCAGTGCCGAAGCCATTTCCCGCTGCCATGGAAACCAAGTGCTCTGGCAGCACATATGTCTGAAAGTGGATATGACACCTAGGGAAGGGAGTGTGCTGGCGAATGGCAACTGCCCGAAGCAGCAGCACAGCTCTTCCACTGGCAAAACAACTCCACATGCCTCATGAACTTCACATACCATCAGCTGTCCTGGCAGCTGTCTAGGAAACCCTGTTGGGTCACTTCTGATCCCATGCCCATTGAGCCCAGGGGGATGGAATCAAGCAGCTTCAGCAAACACACAAAACCAACATGGAGCTCCTCACTCAAGGCGCTCAAACTTCCACAGCCAAAGACAAGTTCAGTGCCCAAGCCATTTCCCGCTGCCATGGAAACCAAGTGCTCTGGCAGCACATATGTCTGAAAGTGGATATGACACCTAGGGAAGGGAGGGTGCTGGTGAATGGCAACTGCCCGAAGCAGCAGCACAGCTCTTCCAGTGCCAAAACAACTTCACCTGCCTCATGAACTTCACATACCATCAGCTGTCCTACCAGCTATCTAGGAAACGCTGTTGGGTCACTTCCGGTCCCATGCCCATTGAGCCCAGTGGGATGGAATCAAGCAGCTTCAGCACCCACACAAAACGAACATGGAGCTCCTCACTCAAGGCGCTAAAAACTCCATGGCCAAAGACAAGTTCAGTGCCCAAGGCATTTCCCGCTGCCATGGAAACCAAGTGCTCTGGCAGCACATATGTCTGAAAGTGGATATGACACCTAGGGAAGGGAGTGTGCTGGTGAATGGCAACTGCCCGAAGCAGCAGCACAGCTCTTCCAGTGCCAAAACAACTCCACCTGCCTCATGAACTTCACATACCATCAGCTGTCCTGGCAGCTATCTAGGAAACCCTGTTGGGTCACTTCCGGTCTCATGCCCATTGAGCCCAGGGGGATGCAATGAAGCAGCTTCAGCAAACACACAAAACTAACATGGAGCTCCTCACTCAAGGAGCTCAAAACTCCACAGCCAAAGACAAGTTCAGTGCCCAAGGCATTTCCCGCTGCCATGAAAACCAAGTGCTCTGGCAGCACATATGTCTGAAAGTGGATATGACACCTAGGGAAGGGAGTGTGCTGGTGAATGGCAACTGCCCAAAGCAGCAGCACAGCTCTTCCACTGCCAAAACAACTCCATCTGCCTCATGAACTTCACATACCATCAGCTGTCCTGGCAGCTATCTAGGAAACCCTGTTGGGTCACTTCCGGTCCCATGCCCATTGAGCCCAGTGGGATGGAATCAAGCAGCTTCAGCACCCACACAAAACGAACATGGAGCTCCTCACTCAAGGCGCCCAAAACTCCACAGCCAAAGACAAGTTCAGTGCCCAAGCCATTTCCCGCTGCCATGGAAACCAAGTGCTCTGGCAGCACATATGTCTCAAAGTGGATATGACACCTAAGCAAGGGAGTGTGGTGGTGAATGGCAACTGCCCGAAGCAGCAGCACAGCTCTTCCACTGCCAAAACAACTCCACTTGCCTCATGAACTTCACATACCATCAGCTGTCCTGGCAGCTATCTAGGAAACCCTGTTGGGTCACTTCCGGTCCCATGCCCATTGAGCGCAGTGGGATGGAATCAAGCAGCTTCAGCACCCACACAAAACGAACATGGAGCTCCGCACTCAAGGCGCTCAAAATTCCACAGCCAAAGAGAAGTTCAGTGCCCAAGCCATTTCCCGCTGCCATGAAAACCAAGTGCTCTGGCAGCACATATGTCTGAAAGTGGATATGACACCTAGGGAAGGGAGTGTGCTGGTGAATGGCAACTGTCCGAAGCAGCAGCACAGCTCTTCCACTGCCAAAACAACTCCACATGCCTCATGAACTTCACATACCATCAGCTGTCCTGGCAGTTGTCTAGGAAACCCTGTTGGGTCACTTCCGGTCCCATGCCCATTGAGCCCAGTGGGATGGAATCAAGCAGCTTGAGCACCCACACAAAACGAACATGGAGCTCCTCACTCAATTCGCTCAAAACTCCACGGCCAAAGACAAGTTCAGTGCCCAAGCCATTTCCCGCTGCCATGGAAACCAAGTGCTCTGGCAGCACATATGTCTCAAAGTGGATATGACACCTAGGCAAGGGAGTGTGCTGGTGAATGGCAACTGCCCGAAGCAGCAGCACAGCTCTTCCACTGCCAAAACAACTCCACTTGCCTCATGAACTTCACATACCATCAGCTGTCCTGGCAGCTATCTAGGAAACCCTGTTGGGTCACTTCCGGTCCCATGCCCATTGACCCCAGTGGGATGGAATCAAGCAGCTTCAGCACCCACAAAAAACCAACATGGAGCTCCGCACTCAAGGCGCTCAAAATTCCACAGCCAAAGACAAGTTCAGTGCCCAAGCCATTTCCCGCTGCCATGAAAACCAAGTGCTCTGGCAGCACATATATCTGAAAGTGGATATGACACCTAGGGAAGGGAGTGTGCTGGTGAATGGCAACTGTCCGAAGCAGCAGCACAGCTCTTCCACTGCCAAAACAACTCCACATGCCTCATGAACTTCACATACCATCAGCTGTCCTGGCAGCTGTCTAGGAAACCCTATTGGGTCACTTCCGGTCCCATGCACATTGAGCCCAGGGGGATGGAATCAAGCAGCTTCAGCACCCACACAAAACGAACATGGAGTTCCTCACTCAAGGCGCTCAAAATTCCACAGCCAAAGACAAGTTCAGTGCCCAAGCCATTTCCCGCTGCCATGGAAACCAAGTGCTCTGGCAGCACATATGTCTGAAAGTGGATATGACACCTAGGGAAGGGAGTGTGCTGGTGAATGGCAACTGTCCGAAGCAGCAGCACAGCTCTTCCACTGCCAAAACAACTCCACCTGCCTCATGAGCTTCACATACCATCAGCTGTCCTGGCAGCTATCTAGGAAACCCTGTTGGGTCACTTCCGGTCCCATGCCCATTGAGCCCAGTGGGATGGAAACAAGTAGCTTGAGCACCCACACAAATGAACATGGAGCTCCTCAATCAAGGCGCTCGAAACTCCACGGCCAAAGACAAGTTCAGTGCCCAAGCCATTTCCTGCTGCCATGGAAACCAAGTGCTCTGGCAGCACATATGTCTGAAAGTGGATATGACAAGTAGCCAAGGGAGTGTGTTGGTGAATGGCAACTGCCCGAAGCAGCAGCACAGCTCTTCCACTGCCAAAACAACTCCACCTGCCTCATGAACTTCACATACCATCAGCTGTCCTGGCAGCTGTCTAGGAAACCCTGTTGGGTCACTTCCGGTCCCATGCCCATTGAGCCCAGTGTGATGGAATCAAGCAGCTTCAGCACCCACACAAAACTAACATGGAGCTCCTCACTCGAGGTGCTCAAAACTCCACAGCCAAAGACAAGTTCAGTGCCCAAGCCATTTCCTGCTGTCATGGAAACCAAGTGCTCTGGCAGCACATATGTCTGAAAGTGGATATGACACCTAGGGAAGGGAGTGTGCTGGTGAATGGCAACTGCCCGAAGCAGTAGCACAGCTCTTCCAGTGCCAAAACAACTCCACCTGCCTCATGAACGTCACATACCATCAGCTGTCCTGGCAGCTATCTAGGAAACCCTGTTGGGTCACTTCCGATCCCATGCCCATTGAGCCCAGTGGGATGGAATCAAGCAGCTTCAGCACCCACACAAAACGAACATGGAGCTCCTCACTCAAGGCGCACGAAACTCCACAGCCAAAGACAAGTTCAGTGCCCAAGCCATTTCCCGCTGCCATGGAAACCAAGTGCTCTGGCAGCACATATGTCTGAAAGTGGATATGACACCTAGGGAAGGGAGTATGCTGGTGAATGGCAACTGCCCGAAGCAGCAGCACAGCTCTTCCACTGCCAAAACAACTCCACCTGCCTCATGAACTTCACATACCATCAGCTGTCCTGGCAGCTATCTAGGAAACCCTGTTGGGTCACTTCTGATCCCATGCCCATTGAGCCCAGGGGGATGGAATCAAGCAGCTTGAGCACCCACACAAAAGAACATGGAGCTCCTCACTCAAGGCGCTCGAAACTCCACAGCCAAAGACAAGTTCAGTGCCCAAGCCATTTCCCGCTGCCATGGAAACCAAGTGCTCTGGCAGCACATATGTCTGAAAGTGGATATGACACCTAGGGAAGGGAGTGTGCTGGTGAATGGCAACTGTCCGAAGCAGCAGCACAGCTCTTCCACTGCCAAAACAACTCCACCTGCCTCATGAACTTCACATACCATCAGCTGTCCTGGCAGCTATCTAGGAAACCCTGTTGGGTCACTTCCGGTCCCATGCACATTGAGCCCGCAGGGATAGAATCAAGCAGCTTCAGCACCCACACAAAACGAACATGGAGCTCCTCACTCAAGGCGCTCAAAACTCCACAGCCAAAGACAAGTTCAGTGCCCAAGCCATTTCCCGCTGCCATGGAAACCAAGTGCTCTGGCAGCACATATGTCTGAAAGTGGATATGACACCTAGGGAAGGGAGTGTGCGGGTGAATGGCAACTGCACGAAGCAGCAGCACAGCTCTTCCACTGCCAAAACAACTCCACCTGCCTCATGAACTTCACATACCATCAGCTGTCCTAGCAGCTGTCTAGGAAACCCTGTTGGGTCACTTCCGGTCCCATGCCCAGTGAGCCCAGGGGGATGGAATCAAGCAGCTTGAGCACCCACACAAAACGAACATGGAGCTCCTCACTCAAGGCGCTCAAAACTACATGGCGAAAGACAAGTTCAGTGCCGAAGCCATTTCCCGCTGCCATGGAAACCAAGTGCTCTGGCAGCACATATGTCTGAAAGTGGATATGACACCTAGGGAAGGGAGTGTGCTGGTGAATGGCAACTGCCCGAAGCAGCAGCACAGCTCTTCCACTGCCAAAACAACTCCACCTGCCTCATGAACTTCACATACCATCAGCTGTCCTGGCAGCTATCTAGGAAACCCTGTTGGGTCACTTCCGGTCCCATGCCCATTGAGCCCAGTGGGATTGAATCAAGCAGCTTCAGCACCCACACAAAACCAACATGGAGCTCCTCACTCAAGGCGCTCAAAACTCCATGGCCAAAGACAAGTTCAGTGCCCAAGCCATTTCCCGCTGCCATGGAAACCAAGTGCTCTGGCAGCACATATGTCTGAAAGTGGATATGACACCTAGGGAAGGGAGTGTGGTGGTGAATGGAAACTGCCCGAAGCAGCAGCACAGCTCTCCCACTGCCAAAACAACTCCACCTGCCTCATGAACTTCACATACCATCAGCTGTCCTGGCAGCTATCTAGGAAACCCTGTTGGGTCACTTCCGGGCCCATGCCCATTGAGCCCAGTGGGATGGAATCAAGCAGCTTCAGCACCCACACAAAACGAACATGGAGCTCCTCACTCAAGGCGCTCAAAACTCCACAGCCAAAGACAAGTTCAGTGCCCAAGCCATTTCCCGCTGCCATGGAAACCAAGTGCTCTGGCAGCACATATGTCTCAAAGTGGATATGACACCTAAGCAAGGGAGTGTGGTGGTGAATGGCAACTGCCCGAAGCAGCAGCACAGCTCTTCCACTGCCAAAACAACTACACTTGCCTCATGAACTTCACATACCATCAGCTGTCCTGGCAGCTATCTAGGAAACCCTGTTGGGTCACTTCCGGTCCCATGCCCATTGAGCCCAGGGGGATGGAATCAAGCAGCTTCAGCACCCACTAAAAACCAACATGGAGCTCCGCACTCAAGGCGCTCAAAATTCCACAGCCAAAGACAAGTTCAGTGCCCGAGCCATTTCCCGCTGCCATGAAAACCAAGTGCTCTGGCAGCACATATGTCTCAAAGTGGATATGACACCTAGGGAAGGGAGTGTGCTGGTGAATGGCAACTGTCCGAAGCAGCAGCACAGCTCTTCCACTGCCAAAACAACTCCACATGCCTCATGAACTTCACATACCATCAGCTGTCCTGGCAGTTGTCTAGGAAACCCTGTTGGGTCACTTCCGGTCCCATGCCCATTGAGCCCAGGGGGATGGAATCAACCAGCTTCAGCACCCACACAAAACGAACATGGAGCTCCTCACTCAAGGCGCTCAAAACTCCACGGCCAAAGACAAGTTCAGTGCCCAAGCCATTTCCCGCTGCCATGAAAACCAAGTGCTCTGGCAGCACATATGTCTCAAAGTGGATATGACACCTAAGCAAGGGAGTGTGTTGGTGAATGGCAACTGCCCGAAGCAGCAGCACAGCTCTTCCAGTACCAAACAACTCCACCTGCCTCATGAACTTCACATACCATCAGCTGTCCTGGCAGCTATCTGGGAAACCCTGTTGGGTCACTTCCGGTCCCATGCCCATTGAGCCCAGGGGGATGGAAACAAGCAGCTTGAGCACCCACAAAAAACTAACATGGAGCTCCTCACTCAAGGCGCTCAAAACTACATTGAGAAAGAAAAGTTCAGTGCCCAAGCCATTTCCCGCTGCCATGGAAACCAAGTGCTCTGGCAGCACATATGTCTGAAAGTGGATATGACACCTAGGCAAGGCAGTGTGCTGGTGAATGGCAACTGCCCGAAGCAGCAGCACAGCTCTTCCAATGACAAAACAACTCCACCTGCCTCATGAACCTCACATACCATCTGCTGTCATGGCAGCTATCTAGGAAACCCTGTTGGGTCACTTCCGGTCCCATGCCCATTGAGCCCAGGGGGATGGAATCAAGCAGCTTGAGCACCCACACAAAACCAACATGGATCTCCTCACTCAAGGCGCTCAAAACTCCACAGCCAAAGAGAAGTTCAGTGCCCAAGCCATTTCCCGCTGCCATGAAAACCAAGTGCTCTGGCAGCACATATGTCTGAAAGTGGATATGACACCCAGGGAAGGGAGTGTGGTGGTGAATGGCAACTGCCTGAAGCAGCAGCACAGCTCTTCCACAGCCAAAACAACTCCACCTGCCTCATGAACTTCACATACCATCAGCTGTCCTGGCAGCTATCTAGGAAACCCTGTTGGATCACTTCCGGTCCCATGCCCACTGAGTACAGTGGGATGGAATCAAGCAGGTTGAGCACCCACACAAAACGAACATGGAGCTCCTCACTCAAGGCGATAAAAACTCCACAGCCAAAGACATGTTCAGTGCCCAAGCCATTTCCCGCTGCCATGGAAACCAAGTGCTCTGGCAGCACATATGTCTGAAAGTGGATATGACACCTAGGGAAGGGAGTGTGCTGGTGAATGGCAACTGCCCGAAGCAGCAGCACAGCTCTTTCACTGCCAAAACAACTCCAACTGCCTCATGAACTTCACATACCATCTGCTGTCCTGGCAGCTATCTAGGAAACCCTGTTGGGTCACTTCCGGTCGCATTGAGCCCAGTGGGATAGAATCAAGCAGCTTCAGCACCCACAGAAAATGAACATGGAGCTCCTCACTCAAGGCGCTCAAAACTCACCAGCCAAAGACAAGTTCAGTGCCCAAGCCATTTCCCGCTGCCATGGAAACCAAGTGCTCTGGCAGCACATATGTCTGAAAGTGGATATGACACCTAGGGAAGGGAGTGTGGTGGTGAATGGCAACTGCCCGAAGCAGCAGCACAGCTCTTCCACTGCCAAAACAACTCCACCTACCTCATGAACTTCACATACCATCAGCTGTCCTGGCAGCTATCTAGGAAACCCTGTTGGGTCACTTCCGGTCCCATGCCCATTGAGCCCAGTGGGATGGAATCAAGCAGCTTGAGCACCCACACAAAACTAACATGGAGCTCCTCACTCAAGGCGCTCAAAACTCCACAGCCAAAGACAAGTTCAGTTCCCAAGCCATTTCCCGCTGCCATGGAAACCAAGTGCTCTGGCAGCACATATGTCTGAAAGTGGATATGACACCTAGGGAAGGGAGTGTGCTGGTGAATGGCAACTGCCCGAAGCAGCAGCACAGCTCTTCCAGTGCCAAAACAACTCCACCTGCCTCATGAACTTCACATACCATCAGCTGTCCTGGCAGCTATCTAGGAAACCCTGTTGGGTCACCCGGTCGCATAGAGATCAGTGGGATGGAATCAAGCAGCTTCAGCACCCACACAAAACGAACATGGAGATCTTCACTCAAGGCGCTCAAAACTTCACGGCCAAAGAAAAGTTCAGTGCCCAAGCCATTTCCCGCTGCCATGGAAACCAAGTGCTCTGGCAGCACATATGTCTGAAAGTGGATATGACACCTAGGGAAGGGAGTGTGTTGGTGAATGGCAACTGCCCGAAGCAGCAGCACAGCTCTTCCACTGCCAAAACAACTCCACCTGCCTCATGAACTTCACATACCATCAGCTGTCCTGGCAGCTATCTAGGAAACCCTGTTGGGTCACTTCCGGTCCCATGCCCATTGAGCCCAGTGGGATGCAGTCAAGCAGCTTCAGCACCCACACAAAACGAACATGGAGCTCCTCACTCAAGGCGCTCAAAACTCCACGGCCAAAGACAAGTTCAGTGCCCAAGCCATTTCCCGCTGCCATGGAAACCAAGTGCTCTGGCAGCACATATGTCTGAAAGTGGATATGACACCTAGGGAAGGGAGTGTGCTGGTGAATGGCAACTGTCCGAAGCTGCAGTACAGCTCTTCCACTGCCAAAACAACTCCACCTGCCTCATGAACTTCACATACCATCAGCTGTCCTGGCAGCTATCTAGGAAACCCTGTTGGGTCACTTGCGGTCCCATGCCCGTTGAGCCCAGTGGGATGGAATCAAGCAGCTTCAGCACCCACACAAAACTAACATGGAGCTCCTCACTCAAGGAGCTCAAAACTACATTGAGAAAGAAAAGTTCAGTGCCCAAGCCATTTCCCGCTGCCATGGAAACCAAGTGCTCTGGCAGCACATATGTCTGAAAGTGGATATGACACCTAGGGAAGGGAGTGTGGTGGTGAATGGCAACTGCCCGAAGCAGCAGCACAGCTCTTCCAATGACAAAACAACTCCACCTGCCTCATGAACCTCACATACCATCTGCTGTCATGGCAGTTATCTAGGAAACCCTGTTGGGTCACTTCCGGTCCCATGCCCATTGAGCCCAGGGGGATGGAATCAAGCAGCTTGAGCACCCACACAAAACCAACATGGATCTCCTCACTCAAGGCGCTCAAAACTCCACAGCCAAAGACAAGTTCAGTGCCCAAGCCATTTCCCGCTGCCATGGAAACCAAGTGCTCTGGCAGCACATATGTCTGAAAGTGGATATGACACCCAGGGAAGGGAGTGTGGTGGTGAATGGCAAATGCCCAAAGCAGCAGCACAGCTCTTCCACAGCCAAAACAACTCCACCTGCCTCATGAACTTCACATACCATCAGCTGTCCTGGCAGCAATCTAGGAAACCCTGTTGGATCACTTCCGGTCCCATGCCCACTGAGTACAGTGGGATGGAATCAAGCAGCTTGAGCACCCACACAAAACGAACATGGAGCTCCTCACTCAAGGCGCTCAAAACTCCACGGCCAAAGACAAGTTCAGTGCCCAAGCCATTTCCCGCTGCCATGGAAACCAAGTGCTCTGGCAGCACATATGTCTGAAAGTGGATATGACACCTAGGGAAGGGAGTGTGCTGGTGAATGACAACTGCCCGAAGCAGCAGCACAGCTCTTCAATTGCAAAAACAACTCCACCTGCCTCATGAACTTCACATACCATCAGCTGTCCTGGCAGCTATCTAGGAAACCCTGTTGGGTCACTTCCAGTCCCATGCCCATTGAGCCCAGTGGGATGCAATCAAGCAGCTTCAGCACCCACACAAAACGAACATGGAGCTCCTCACTCAAGGTGCTCATAACTCTACGGCCAAAGACAAGTTCAGTGCCCAAGCCATTTCCCGCTGCCATGGAAACCAAGTGCTCTGGCAGCACATATGTCTGAAAGTGGATATGACACCTAGGGAAGGGAGTCTGGTGGTGAATGGCAACTGCCCGAAGCTGCAGCAGAGCTCTTCCACTGCCAAAACAACTCCACCTGCCTCATGAACTTCATATACCATCAGCTGTCCTGGCAGCTGTCTAGGAAACCCTGTTGGGTCACTTGCGGTCCCATACCCATTGAGCCCAGTGGGATGGAATCAAGCAGCTTGAGCACCCACACAAAACGAACATGGAACTCCTCACTCAAGGCGCTCAAAACTCCACAGCCAAAACAAGTTTAGTGCCCAAGCCATTTCCCGCTGCCATGGAAACCAAGTGCTCTGGCAGCACATATGTCTGAAAGTGGATATGACACCTAGGGAAGGGAGTGTGCGGGTGAATGACAACTGCACGAAGCAGCAGCACAGCTCTTCCAGTGCCAAAACAACTCCACCTGCCTCATGAACTTCACATACCATCAGCTGTCCTGGCAGCTATCTAGGAAACCCTGTTGGGTCACTTCCGGTCGCATTGAGCCCAGTGGGATGGAATCAAGCAGCTTGAGCACCCACACAAAACGAACATGAAACTCCTCACTCAAGGCGCTCAAAACTTCACGGCCAAAGACAAGTTCAGTGCCCAAGCCATTTCCCGCTGCCATGGAATGTTGCGCGCCCCTGGCCAGCAGGGAATAAAACGCAGACACCGAAGTCCTTCTCTGATCACACTTTATTCGAGCGCTGCTTGATTGAGGGTGAGATGGGGGTGAGGGGTGCAGGGAGAGCAAAGCGGATGGCTTATATACATCTCTATGTGAGGCGTGTCTGTGGCTCAGTGACCGGTCGTGATAGGACAGTGAGTGCTTACTTGTCAGATCGGGATACGTCTCTGCTGTTGCCAGGCAAACTGGGGCAGGAAGCTACGTCAGGGTAGAGTTGTTTACTCTGTGCCTGTCGCCATCTTGTAATGGCGACTGACTGTGCTCAGCAATTCCCCCTTTTATTTTTTGTATGATACAGCAAATGTATGGCTCAGTGACTCTGCCTGTCTTAGGTCATCTGACCTCCCGTCAGGTCCTTACCCGTCATGGGAAGCTTAGGCAGATGGTAAGGCCTAACTCCTGTCTTAGGTTGGTACCTGACTGGGTCAGAGGTTGCCCGTCTTTGACTACCAGTCCTGGCTACTGTATAGGTGAGAACCAGAAGTGATGGGCTTGAGACTACCGATCCCTATCGGGTGCAATGGCTTAAAAGCCTCCGAGTGCAAGGGCATCAGGTAGGGTCTCATCATTCTCCTCTGAGCAAACTGATCCAGACTTGGGGGAAAGCGCCTGCCTCCATAGCTGCCAAGGCTCGAACGATGGCGACCTTGTCCCGCCTGACACTTCGCCGAATCCTACAGACCAAGAACAGAGCCAAGACTATACCTCCGAGGCAAAAAATTGCAAACATTCCTACGCCAACCCATTCTTTAAAATAGGAAAAGGTATTCCAAATCCAATCGGTAAAATCTTGAAGGGTCACCACCTCGGCTCGGGTGGCATTCAGGCTTACAATCTCAAGGGTAAGATTATTCATTAATTTTTCAAATTCCCGGGACCAATTCCCTGCAAGAAAGGCGGAGAGTTTTTTGGATTCCTGTAAAGAAGCGGGATAGGGAGTAATACACATATGCTTATCTCAGCTAACACAACTTATACTAACTATATCAAATAACTCACCTATAGACTGTTCTACCAAATCAACTCTTTTATTTAAAAGTAATAGTCCGGTGGCTAAATGGTTGCTAATCCTTTGCTGAGTATATAATGCTTGTGCTGTTCTTTCCACTACTGTATTGACCGTCTGAACTGTTTGTACTTGGCTAGCCATAGCCACGCCGGCTGTGGCAGCGGCTGCTACTGATGTCACTATGGCTGTAACAATGGCCGCTGTAATGCCAAAATCTCTCTTTGTGCGGAACAAATTAGCTATAGGAAAGGCTTCTGGATTGGCCTGTACTGGGATAGGCACAAACACTGGTAGGCGCATAACGACTGCAGAATCGTGTCGGCTGGACTGCCAACATTGACTCAGGACACAATTCTGTAAGCCGCATTCCAAATCATCTGTAGAATAATTAAATTGTAAAAAAAAGAAGGGAGGATGTACACACACTCTTCCTCCTGTATAATTGAGTTGGTTTAACTGCTGCTTGTGGGTTACTGTAAAACTGTGAGATGAGGTATTTAAGAATCCAGTAGCATTATACAATGTAATAGAGCTATGGGATAAGGTAGCAAATGCTGAAAGATCGCCTACAGCACCCTGAGCATTGCCTAATATCCAGGCTGAAAAGGGATTTCCAAGCTTGGTAGAATTATGCTTCCATAAAAAACGAGAAAAATGGGGTGCAATCCAAAAACCATCAGATATGGGCATTGCTCTCATATAACTATCTTTGCAATTCAAAAACTGAGGAGGATAATCTAAATAGGAATTGGGACAGCGAGGCAAAGAAATAGAAACCGTTAAATTCGAAGAAAATCTTTTAACGGAGGGATAACTAACTAAACTATAAATCATATAGGTGGTAACATTAACGGTAACAGAACCATGACTTCCATTACCACTCCCAGATAAAACTCCTTTAGAAACAATATTAGTTAACATTTCTGTAAGTATTTTACTACCTACCTTTAGATTCATGAGAGGATTTTGAAAACTAGCAAATGTCCCATTCTTAAGGAAAAAACAGGGGGCTGATCGATTATAGGAAAAGCACAGTGTGCCATTAAGTAAAAAATGAGTCTGATTAAAACTTTTCTCATTGCTACTACCATCTAATACAGAAGAACAGGGTACTTCAAAACGGCAAGCAGTAGCAACAAACTGTGGAAAATTATTGGATTCATTATGGACAGGAATGGGAATGGGTCAGGTCCTGGTAAAGGACCAGAAGATCTTGTCTGTACTCTCAGCCATGCTCAACATCATCAGGCATATCATCCAGATTAGGCTCCGAAGTAAGATCATCTTCCTCATTGCTTTGGCGTGGCGTTGCCGCGATCTTCTTGGTCAGTCTCTCTGGAACCCACACAGGATCAGAACGAGTCTGCGGAAAAACACAAACAGCTCCCCTGGATCTCTGAAGCACAGGATCCGGTCCGTACCATTTGTTACCTAAAATATCTTTCCACATTACTGTCATAGGTGGGCTATTTACCGGGGATGCATGACGATCAGCCGCTGAGGAGCCCTGATCGCGTAAAATAAAAAAATTAAGTGTGTAGAGTGCTAGAGACACTCTTTCCTTGGGGGTGGCAAGTCCTAAAACTCCCCCTTTTTGCTTAAATAACATCTCTTTCAAAGAGCGATTCGCTCTCTCAACAATTCCTTGTCCTTGTGGATTATAGGCTAAGCCAGTGGTATGAGAAACCTGTAACCGTGAGCAAAATGTTGCAAATCCTGTGGAAGTATAGGCTGGTCCATTATCTGTCTTTAAATTAAGTGGCTTTCCCCATGCTGCCCAAGCCTCAAGGCAATGAGTCTTGACATGCGTTACTCTTTCTCCTGGCAGCGGGGTGGCATGAATAATGCCGGAATACGTGTCAACTGACACATGGACATATTTCAGTCTACCAAATTTTGGAATATGAGTAACATCCATCTGCCACAAAGCCAAAGGTTTTAAACCACGGGGATTGACGCCCACATGGGGGGAAGGATGAAAAGGAACACAAGAACCACCGCTCTTGACAATAGTACGAGCTTGCTCTCTAGTAATCTTGAATTTAGATCGTAAAACACTGCTAGGAACATGATATAATTTATGAAAATTTTCAGCCAAAACACATGGATCAGTGGCAAGAAAAACCATGGCACGGGTAGCCTTATCCACTAAATCATTCCCCATTGATAATGGCCCTGGAAGCAAAGAATGAGCCCTAATATGGCTTATATAAAATGGATTCTTTCTTGACAAAACATATAACTGGATTTGTTGCAAAATGGGTGCTACCATACTAACATGATTGATATCTGCCGCAACCTCTAATCCGCGGACGACGTTAACAACATATTGAGAATCTGAATACAAATTAAAAGGTTCTTCAAACTGCTGAAACACTGAAAGAACTATGCGGCATTCAACTACTTGCGGGGCATCGGGGCGGAACGTCTGGCAGACTGGTTTCCGTCCCTGAACCATGTAAGCACCACGACCTGTTTTGGACCCATCTGTGAATATAACAAGTGCCTGGGATAATGGTTCTTGGGACGTAATTTTTGGGAAATAGACTAAATTTCTACTCACAAAGGACAATATTGGATCGTTTGGATAATGGTTATCAATATATCCTGGAAAACTGCTGCATAAAATAGCCCACTCATCAACAGTGGCCGCCAATACTTCTATTTGGGATCTATTATAAGGTACAATCAAGGATTGGGGATCCATACCAAAATGACTAAGACAAAATTTCAAACCCACTAATGCTAAATGTGCAACAAGCTCAGGATAATATGCGAGGGTCTTAGCTCCTAATGAATGTCCATGAAGCCACCACAGGGGTCCTTCTTGCCATAGTACTCCCGTTGGATAGGCCTTGGTTTGTAAGAGGCATAAAGCAAGAGGTTTGGTGGGGTCGTGACGAAATAGCTGTGCCTGTTCAATGGCCCTTTCTACTTTGTCCAAGGCTACTTTTAGCTATTGCTGTCACAACGGCAGCAGTAACCCCGAAGTCGTGCTCTGGTCATAGGAGGACTGACAGGTCTTCTTTAACTGCCGCTGGTCTGGAAAAATAGGTGGGCACGCACATCACCACAGCCAGGGGATGCTCGGTTGTATTCCAATTTTCTGAAAAAGAGCAATCTGTTCCACAAGTTAAGTGAATCCCTACCTAACCAGCATTGTTAACAAGAAAGATAAAACTCTATGGTGCTTTTGTTACCATGATCAGAAACCAAGTGGGACATTCTGAAGGCTTTTAAACTGGAAATAAACTATGGCAGCTGGGTAAGATCAGCAGTTGAGCTATCCTGTCCCCAGGGGAAGAGGCGTTGGTTATTGGCTCTCTTTAAGTCTTCTCCCAAGTGTTCTCATTGTGGCACATTAAGGAGGCCCTCTTCTAAGGTGGTGAGAGAGATTTTCACCGGGCCTGCCACACAGGGGAGCTGGTTTCTTCACACCTTTGTGTCATCCACACCTACTGCACAGACCCCAGCATCTCCCCTTTTTATATTATTGAGTAGAAGGATGCGCAGTTCTCTGCGAGTGGCCCGAATCATGGAGCTCAAACGTCGGAAGATGACTGTTTTTGTAGCAACATGAGTGTGCCATGGTTGTTCAGATGGTTTACAAGTATAGATAGAGGAGAATACAAAATGGATTATGATTAAGATCTTACCAAGATGACAAGGGAATATCTCAGTCATGTACATCTGCTTTTTCAAATAATATTTCTGTAACAAAAACTTCAAAAATCAAACAAAAGTATAGCATTTCCTAACTGGTAAACACAAACAATATGGTAACAACTAAAAAAATTTTTTTATAAAAACTCTAGCTGCAAAAAAAAATCAGCATAAAACTAAGATCTACTATATATCTATATTTCATGTGATATCAAGGAACATTGAAGCCAAACAGCAAACACACACACACACACACACAGACACACACACATTTTTTTACATACTATAGAGGACTATAAGTAAAATTTCAAACAATTTTGACAAAAGACATACAGAAAGACAGACATAGGTGGCCACCACACTCACTCAATTTTAAAAATCTAATGGGCCATAACGATGTCTTGTATGGACCCTGACTCAAGAAGTCATGTTATATCCAACCCTCTTGAGTCCCAGATGAGTACTCAAAACAAGCAAATTTGGATGATGAGATACCTGTTTATTGGCAGAGGTCAGTGTAGATCCTGTGAGCCAGGAAGCCAGGACTGGCACTGGGGCCGTGTTAATCATCACGGTGGCCTCCCCAGACTACCGAGCCAGGCTCTAAAACACAGGATGGCCACTATCCTCTAACTGAGGCCTCCAAAATGTTGCAAAGTGCATGAGAGATCATGTCAGACAAATTTAGGATTTACTAAGGCGCCTTTATAAACCAAGCTTGGTGATAGCAGTACCCATTCAAAATTAATAAGTGAAGAGTCAACAATGATAATTTAGTGTGAATAGAAACCCTGAGAGAAAAAAATATTGGTCATTATTGAAGACATTGATATTAGTTATCCCAACAATATAAATTAGCAAAAGAGACATGCAGTTAATAGCCTGGACATATTTACAAAACTGTAAACATTTATCCTTTCTTGGCTTTTTGGCCTGCATTCTATTATTATTAAGCACTACTTGTCCTGGAACATTGGAAAACACACAAATTTGAATTAGACGTCTGTAAAAAAAAAATTAGTAGTATTTTGATATGACAAAATTTTGCTCTACTTGGCATCTGACAGCATATTTAATACAATCCAAAAGCCTACTCAGTTATTATATCTATGAAATAAAATTTCTGAATTATTTTGATGCCAGGGCTCATAATATCTAGTTGAAATAAGATCTCTTTATATAACACAATATAGGTTAGGTTTAATTGTTGGCATTAAGTGATCACTTCAGTACCTATAAAATAAATGCACAACTTTTATCAATCTTAAGCAATATGAACATACTGTAAGGCAGAAAATACAAGTATCACCTTGATATCTCGATATAGAATCTTATCATATTCTGAGACACTTCAGCAAAGTCAGGTCTGGAGTTCGCCGGAGCTAACTAGAAAAATTTAATCATTAGGTAGATAAAAATATTTAAGAGAAGATGTTATAATACCATGTGATTTTAAAACTTTGTTGCTATAACAGATGATCAGATTCCATGCATCAAGGATGAACATTTTAGAAAATGCTGCAAACAGTGTGTAGAGAATATGATTAATTACATCGAATATAAATCATACAGGATGTATTCTTTGCACAACCTTCATGGCTATTCTATCCCTTCTTTAACAAACTTTATCCTGTCAATATTTTGTCCTCTTCAGTGCTGCAGTCTAATGTAGCCATTCTCCTATAGGACAGAATATTTTACAAGCCATGCCCTTTTTCTTTTATCCAAGAACTTTCCTCTACAACCTTTTTCATCAAGAACACATTTGTATACTTGAATTTATTCTTTATTTAAATAGCAGATAAAAGTATATGGTGCATCCCATACCTGGAAAAATTTTTAGATGTTACTTTTATACCAGTTCATATTGGGGTAAATGTTACACTTTTAAAGCAATGCCTCAAATAATACCTTGAGAGTTATATTCATAAAATTCAAAAATTCAAGATAAAATTTTAACAATTTTAAAAAGATGTTAATTTTGTACTAATATTGTTTATGAAGTACAAGAAGTTAAGTATTCTTCTATGGGCCCAATTTAGTTTAATCTCCTATACCCACAAGGGCTAATAGTGCTATTTGTCTTATTTCATCCTTGGATATTAAATAAGTAAGCTGTTTAAAGCTATGAGGAAAAATTATTATTTACATCCTTACCAAAAAAGCTGTTTATTGCTACGAAATCTTTTTATAATTAAAATGGAGAACAAAGCACAATAAGAAGTACGGGGGAGGTCGGCATTCCATTTCTCCAGAAGACACGGAAGCCTCATGTAGACTATGGTCCTTTTCTTCTAGTTCTGATAACTCATCATCAGAAGAGTCTTCTTGTGTAGCTACCTTTAAATTTCTAAACTCATCTAATATTGGATACAGCGGCTGTTTATTACTCTTTTCTTTATCTTTTTCTTTTAAGCATGCTTCCTTTTTTCTTTTAGGCCTATTACCCCTCTCATCAATTGATTCTGCTTCCGAGAGGCTCTTACCCCTCTCATCAATTGATTCTGCTTCCGAGAGGCTCTCCTGATACTTAATGAGCTGCTCTCGACCCTGTCTAACATGCTCCATGTTCCGTCCCTCTTTTAAACAGGACCGGACCAACTTCCAAAGTGGGAGGGATCCAGGTCCTAGCCTTCCTTCCTCTTTTGCCTTTTCCAAATCTTTGCCTAGTTTGTCCCAGCAGCTCAAGGTCAGATCTCCGGAGACTGCGAACCACGGCGCAGCTGCGTCGTAATCATTTATTATCTTCTGCACTGACCTTGCTGAAACTTTTAAGCCTCGTTGTTTAAGGAGTCCCAATATGGGGTCAGCGAACTCGCTGCTGGCTGATATTCGGCCTTGATTATTACCCATTTTCTCAGATCTCGTGAAAGGCCGCTTTATCTACAGCGGAGTTACTTTCACTTTGTTCGGGTTCGCAGCAGCAAAAACACTCACGACCAGGCTGATGTAGGCGCAGGAAAAATCAACACAGCAGTCCCACTATTACCGTACCAAAACAATGAGAGCAACAAGAACAGGGTTTATCATACCTGAGAGGTTACCTACCGGTAGTCCGCTCCGTGTGTAGAGTTCTGAACTTCAACCCCTCACTGGTGTCCGCTGGATTCGAAGTTTCCCGGGTTCCGGCACCAGCTGTTGCGCGCCCCTGGCCAGCAGGGAATAAAACGCAGACACCGAAGTCCTTCTCTGATCACACTTTATTCGAGCGCTGCTTGATTGAGGGTGAGATGGGGGTGAGGGGCGCAGGGAGAGCAAAGCGGATGGCTTATATACATCTCTATGAGAGGCGTGTCTGTGGCTCAGTGACGGGTCGTGATAGGACAGTGAGTGCTTACTTGAGATCGGGATAGGTCGCTGCTGTTGCCAGGCAAACTGGGGCAGGAAGCTACGTCAGGGCAGAGTTGTTTACTCTGTTCCTGTCGCCATCTTGTAATGGCGACTGACTGTGCTCAGCAATGGAAACCAAGTGCTCTGGCAGCACATATGTCTGAAAGTAGATATGACACCTAGGGAAGGGAGTGTGCTGGTGAATGGCAACTGCCCAAAGCAGCAGCACAGCTCTTCCAGTGCCAAAAAAACTCCACCTACCTCATGAACTTCACATACCATCAGCTGTCCTGGCAGCTATCTAGGAAACCCTGTTGGGTCACTTCCGGTCCCATGCCCATTGAGCCCAGGGGGATGGAATCAAGCAGCTTCAGCACCCACACAAAACGAACATGGAGCTCCTCACTCAAGGCGCTCAAAACTCCACAGCCAAAGACAAGTTCAGTGCCCAAGCCATTTCCCGCTGCCATGGAAACCAAGTGCTCTGGCAGCACATATGTCTGAAAGTGGATATGACACCTAGGGAAGGGAGTCTGGTGGTGAATGGCAACTGCCTGATGCAGCACCACAGCTCTTCCACTGCCAAAACAACTCCACCTACCTCATGAACTTCACATACCATCAGCTGTCCTGGCAGCTATCTAGGAAACCCTGTTGGGTCACTCCGGTCCCATGCCCATTGAGCCCAGTGGGATGGAATCAAGCAGCTTCAGCACCCACACAAAACGAACATGGAGCTCCTCACTCAAGGCGCTCAAAACTCCATGGCCAAAGACAAGTTCAGTGCCCAAGCCATTTCCCGCTGCCATGGAAACCAAGTGCTCTGGCAGCACATATGTCTGAAAGTGGATATGACACCTAGGGAAGGGAGTGTGGTGGTGAATGGCAACAGCCCGAAGCAGCAGCACGGCTCTTCCAGTGCCAAAACAACTCCAACTGAATCATGAACTTCACATACCATCAGCTGTCCTGGCTGTTATTTAGGAAACCCTGTTGGGTCACTTCCGGTCCCATGCCCATTGAGCCCAGTGGGATGGAATCAAGCAGCTTCAGCACCCACACAAAAGTAACATGGGGCTCCTCACTCAAGGCGCTCAAAACTCCATGGCCAAAAACAAGTTCAGTGCCCAAGATATTTCCTGCTGCCATGGAAACCAAGTGCTCTGGCAGCACATATGTCTGAAAGTGGATATGACACCTAGGCAAGGGAGTGTGCTGGTGAATGGCAACTGCCCGAAGCAGCAGCACAGCTCTTCCACTGCCAAAACAACTCCACCTGCCTCATCAACCTCACATACCATCTGCTGTCTTGGCAGCTATCCTGGAAACCCTGTGGGGTCACTTCCAGTCCCATTGAGCCCAGTGGGATGGAATCAAGCAGCTTCAGCACCCACACAAAACGAACATGGAGCTCCTCACTCAAGGCGCTCAAAACTCCATGGCCAAAGACAAGTTCAGTGCCCAAGCCATTTCCCGCTGCCATGGAAACCAAGAGCTCTGGCAGCACATATGTCTGAAAGTGGATATGACACCTAGGGAAGGGAGTGTGCTGGTGAATGGCAACTGCTCGAAGCAGCAGCACAGCTCTTCCACTGCCAAAACAACTCCACCTGCCTCATGAACTTCACATATCATCAGCTGTCCTGGCAGCTATCTAGGAAACCCTGTTGGGTCACTTCCGGTGCCATGCCCATTGAGCCCAGTGGGATGGAATCAAGCAGCTTGAGGACCCACACAAAACTAACATGGAGCTCCTCAGTCAAGGCGCTCAAAACTCCACGGCCAAAGACAAGTTCAGTGCCCAAGCCATTTCCCGCTGCCATGGAAACCAAGTGCTCTGGCAGCACATATGTCTGAAAGTGGATATGACACCTAGGGAAGGGAGTGTGCTGGTGAATGGCAACTGCCCGAAGCAGCAGCACAGCTCTTCCACTGCCAAAACAACTCCACCTGCCTCATGAACTTCACATACCATCAGCTGCCCTGGCTGCTATCTAGGAAACCCTGTTGGGTCACTTCCGGTCCCATTGAGCCCAGTGAGCCCAGTGATATGGAATCAAGCAGCTTGAGCACCCACACAAAACGAACATGGAGCTCCTCACTCAAGGCGCTCAAAACTCCACAGCCAAAGACAAGTTCAGTGCCCAAGCCATTTCCCGCTGCCATGGAAACCAAGTGCTCTGGCAGCACATATGTCTGAAAGTGGATATGACACCTAGGGAAGGGAGTGTGGTGGTGAATGGCAACTGCCCGAAGCAGCAGCACAGCTCTTCCAGTGCCAAAACAACTCCACCTGCCTCATGAACTTCACATACCATCAGCTGTCCTGGCTGCTATCTAGGAAACCCTGTGGGGTCACTTCCAGTCCCATTGAGCCCAGTGGGATGGAATCAAGCAGCTTCAGCACCCACACAAAACGAACATGGAGCTCCTCACTCAAGGCGCTCAAAACTCCACGGCCAAAGACAAGTTCAGTGCCCAAGCCATTTCCCGCTGCCATGGAAACCAAGTACTCTGGCAGCACGTATGTCTGAAAGTGGATATGACACCTAGGGAAGGGAGTGTGTTGGTGAATGGCAACTGCCCGAAGCAGCAGCACAGCTCTTCCACTGCCAAAACAACTCCACCTGCCTCATGAACTTCACATACCATCAGCTGTCCTGGCAGCTATCTAGGAAATCTTTTGGGTCACTTCCACTCCCATGCCCATTGATCACAGTGGGATGTAAGCAAGCAGCTTCAGCACCCACACAAAACGAACATGGAGCTCCTCACTCAAGGCGCTCAAAACTCCACAGCCAAAGACAAGTTCAGTGCCCAAGCCATTTCCCGCTGCCATGGAAACCAAGTGCTCTGGCAGCACATATGTCTGAAAGTGGATATGACACCTAGGGAAGGGAGTGTGGTGGTGAATGGCAACTGCAGCAGCACAGCTCTTCCACTGCCAAAACAACTCCACCTGCCTCATGAACTTCACATACCATCAGCTGTCCTGGCAGCTATCTAGGAAACCCTGTTGGGTCACTTCCGGTCCCATGCCCATTGAGCCCAGTGGGATGGAATCAAGCAGCTTCAGCACGCACACAAAACGAACATGGAGCTCCTCACTCAAGGCGCTCAAAACTCCACAGCCAAAGACAAGTTCAGTGCCCAAGCCATTTCCCGCTGCCATGGAAACCAAGTGCTCTGGCAGCACATATGTCTGAAAGTGGATATGACACCTAGGGAAGGGAGTGTGCTGGTGAATGGCAACTGCAGCAGCACAGCTCTTCCACTGCCAAAACAACTCCACCTGCCTCATGAACTTCACATACCATCAGCTGTCCTGGCAGCTATCTAGGAAACCCTGTGGGGTAACGTCCAGTCCCATTGAGCCCAGAGGGATGGAATCAAGCAGCTTCAGCACCCACACAAAACGAACATGGAGCTCCTCACTCAAGGCGCTCAAAACTCCACGGCCAAAGACAAGTTCAGTGCCCAAGCCATTTCCCGCTGCCATGGAAACCAAGTGCTCTGGCAGCACATATGTCTGAAAGTGGATATGAAACCTAGGGAAGGGAGTGTGTTGGTGAATGGCTACTGCCCGAAGCAGCAGCACAGCTCTTCCAGTGCCAAAAGAACTCCACCTTCCTCATGAACTTCACATACCATCAGCTGTCCTGGCAGCTATCTATGAAATCCTTTTGGGTCACTTCCACTCCCATGCCCATTGAGCACAGTGGGATGGAATCAAGCAGCTTCAGCACCCACACAAAACGAACATGGAGCTCCTCACTCAAGGCGCTCAAAACTCCACAGCCAAAGACAAGTTCAGTGCCCAAGCCATTTCCCGCTGCCATGGAAACCAAGTGCTCTGGCAGCACATATGTCTGAAAGTGGATATGACACCTAGGGAAGGGAGTGTGGTGGTGAATGGCAACTGCAGCAGCACAGCTCTTCCACTGCCAAAACAACTCCACCTGCCTCATGAACTTCACATACCATCAGCTGTCCCGGCAGCTATCTAGGAAACCCTGTTGGGTCACTTCCGGTCCCATGCCCATTGAGCCCAGTGGGATGGAATCAAGCAGCTTCAGCACGCACACAAAACGAACATGGAGCTCCTCACTCAAGGCGCTCAAAACTCCACAGCCAAAGACAAGTTCAGTGCCCAAGCCATTTCCCGCTGCCATGGAAACCAAGTGCTCTGGCAGCACATATGTCTGAAAGTGGATATGACACCTAGGGAAGGGAGTGTGTTGGTGAATGGCAACTGCCCGAAGCAGCAGCACAGCTCTTCCACTGCCAAAACAACTCCACCTGCCTCATGAACTTCACATACCATCAGCTGTCCTGGCAGCTATCTAGGAAACCCTGTGGGGTCACTTCCGGTTACATGCCCAGTGAGCCCAGTGGGATGGAATCAAGCAGCTTGAGCACCCACACAAAACGAACATGGAGCTCCTCAGTCAAGGCGCTCAAAACTCCACAGCCAAAGACAAGTTCAGTGCCCAAGCCATTTCCCGCTGCCATGGAAACCAAGTGCTCTGGCAGCACATATGTCTGAAAGTGGATATGACACCTAGGGAAGGGAGTGTGTTGGTGAATGGCAACTGCCCGAAGCAGCAGCACAGCTCTTCTACTGCAAAAACAACTCCACCTGCCTCATGAACTTCACATACCATCAGCTGTCCTGGCAGCTATCTAGGAAACCCTGTGGGGTCACGTCCAGTCCCATTGACCCAGTGGGATGGAATCAAGCAGCTTGAGCACCCACACAAAACGAACATGGAGCTCCTCAGTCAAGGCGCTCAAAACTCCACAGCCAAAGACAAGTTCAGTGCCCAAGCCATTTCCCGCTGCCATGGAAACCAAGTGCTCTGGCAGCACATATGTCTGAAAGTGGATATGAAACCTAGGGAAGGGAGTGTGTTGGTGAATGGCAATGCCCGAAGCAGCAGCACAGCTCTTCCACTGCCAAAACAACTCCACCTGCCTCATGAACTTCACATACCATCAGCTGTCCTGGATGCCCTCTAGGAAACCCTGTTGGGTCACTTCCGGTGCCATGCCCATTGAGCCCAGTGGGATGGAATCAAGCAGCTTCAGCACCCACACAAAACGAACATGGAGCTCCTCACTCAAGGCGCTCAAAACTCCACGGCCAAAGACAAGTTCAGTGCCCAAGCCATTTCCCGCTGCCATGGAAACCAAGTGCTCTGGCAGCACGTATGTCTGAAAGTGGATATGACACCTAGGGAAGGGAGTGTGTTGGTGAATGGCAACTGCCCGAAGCAGCAGCACAGCTCTTCCAGTGCCAAAACAACTCCACCTTCCTCATGAACTTCACATACCATCAGCTGTCCTGGCAGCTATCTAGGAAACCCTGTTGGGTCACTTCCGGTCCCATGCCCATTGAGCCCAGTGGGATGCAGTCAAGCAGCTTCAGCACCCACACAAAACTAACATGGAGCTCCTCACTCAAGGCGCTCAAAACTTCACAGCCAAAGACAAGTTCAGTGCCCAAGCCATTTCCCGCTGCCATGGAAACCAAGTGCTCTGGCAGCACATATGTCTGAAAGTGGATATGACACCTAGGGAAGGGAGTGTGTTGGTGAATGGCAACTGCCTGATGCAGCAGCACAGCTCTTCCACTGCCAAAACAACTCCACCTGCCTCATGAACTTCACATACCATCAGCTGTCCTGGCAGCTATCTATGAAATCCTTTTGGGTCACTTCCACTCCCATGCCCATTGAGCACAGTGGGATGGAATCAAGCAGCTTCAGCACCCACACAAAACGAACATGGAGCTCCTCACTCAAGGTGCTCAAAACTCCACAGCCAAAGACAAGTTCAGTGCCCAAGCCATTTCCCGCTGCCATGGAAACCAAGTGCTCTGGCAGCACATATGTCTGAAAGTGGATATGACACCTAGGGAAGGGAGTGTGTTGGTGAATGGCAACTGCAGCAGCACAGCTCTTCCAGTGCCAAAAAAACTCCACCTGCCTCATGAACTTCACATACCATCAGCTGTCCTGGCAGCTATCTAGGAAACCCTGTTGGGTCACTTCCGGTCCCATGCCCATTGAGCCCAGTGGGATGGAATCAAGCAGCTTCAGCACGCACACAAAACGAACATGGAGCTCCTCACTCAAGGCGCTCAAAACTCCACAGCCAAAGACAAGTTCAGTGCCCAAGCCATTTCCCGCTGCCATGGAAACCAAGTGCTCTGGCAGCACATATGTCTGAAAGTGGATATGACACCTAGGGAAGGGAGTGTGCTGGTGAATGGCAACTGCAGCAGCACAGCTCTTCCACTGCCAAAACAACTCCACCTGCCTCATGAACTTCACATACCATCAGCTGTCCTGGCAGCTATCTAGGAAACCCTGTGGGGTAACGTCCAGTCCCATTGAGCCCAGAGGGATGGAATCAAGCAGCTTCAGCACCCACACAAAACGAACATGGAGCTCCTCACTCAAGGCGCTCAAAACTCCACGGCCAAAGACAAGTTCAGTGCCCAAGCCATTTCCCGCTGCCATGGAAACCAAGTGCTCTGGCAGCACATATGTCTGAAAGTGGATATGAAACCTAGGGAAGGGAGTGTGTTGGTGAATGGCTACTGCCCGAAGCAGCAGCACAGCTCTTCCAGTGCCAAAACAACTCCACCTGCCTCATGAACTTCACATACCATCAGCTGTCCTGGCAGCTATCTATGAAATCCTTTTGGGTCACTTCCACTCCCATGCCCATTGAGCACAGTGGGATGGAATCAAGCAGCTTCAGCACCCACACAAAACGAACATGGAGCTCCTCACTCAAGGCGCTCAAAACTCCACAGCCAAAGACAAGTTCAGTGCCCAAGCCATTTCCCGCTGCCATGGAAACCAAGTGCTCTGGCAGCACATATGTCTGAAAGTGGATATGACACCTAGGGAAGGGAGTGTGGTGGTGAATGGCAACTGCAGCAGCACAGCTCTTCCACTGCCAAAACAACTCCACCTGCCTCATGAACTTCACATACCATCAGCTGTCCCGGCAGCTATCTAGGAAACCCTGTTGGGTCACTTCCGGTCCCATGCCCATTGAGCCCAGTGGGATGGAATCAAGCAGCTTCAGCACGCACACAAAACGAACATGGAGCTCCTCACTCAAGGCGCTCAAAACTCCACAGCCAAAGACAAGTTCAGTGCCCAAGCCATTTCCCGCTGCCATGGAAACCAAGTGCTCTGGCAGCACATATGTCTGAAAGTGGATATGACACCTAGGGAAGGGAGTGTGGTGGTGAATGGCAACTGCCCGAAGCAGCAGCACAGCTCTTCCAGTGCCAAAACAACTCCACCTGCCTCATGAACTTCACATACCATCAGCTGTCCTGGCAGCTATCTATGAAATCCTTTTGGGTCACTTCCAGTCCCATGCCCATTGAGCCCAGTGGGATGGAATCAAGCAGCTTCAGCACCCACACAAAACGAACATGGAGCTCCTCACTCAAGGCGCTCAAAACTCCACAGCCAAAGACAAGTTCAGTGCCCAAGCCATTTCCCGCTGCCATGGAAACCAAGTGCTCTGGCAGCACATATGTCTGAAAGTGGATATGACACCTAGGGAAGGGAGTGTGTTGGTGAATGGCAACTGCCCGAAGCAGCAGCACAGCTCTTCCACTGCCAAAACAACTCCACCTGCCTCATGAACTTCACATACCATCAGCTGTCCTGGCAGCTATCTAGGAAACCCTGTGGGGTCACTTCCGGTTACATGCCCAGTGAGCCCAGTGGGATGGAATCAAGCAGCTTGAGCACCCACACAAAACGAACATGGAGCTCCTCAGTCAAGGCGCTCAAAACTCCACAGCCAAAGACAAGTTCAGTGCCCAAGCCATTTCCCGCTGCCATGGAAACCAAGTGCTCTGGCAGCACATATGTCTGAAAGTGGATATGACACCTAGGCAAGGGAGTGTGTTGGTGAATGGCAACTGCCCGAAGCAGCAGCACAGCTCTTCTACTGCAAAAACAACTCCACCTGCCTCATGAACTTCACATACCATCAGCTGTCCTGGCAGCTATCTAGGAAACCCTGTGGGGTCACGTCCAGTCCCATTGACCCAGTGGGATGGAATCAAGCAGCTTGAGCACCCACACAAAACGAACATGGAGCTCCTCAGTCAAGGCGCTCAAAACTCCACAGCCAAAGACAAGTTCAGTGCCCAAGCCATTTCCCGCTGCCATGGAAACCAAGTGCTCTGGCAGCACATATGTCTGAAAGTGGATATGAAACCTAGGGAAGGGAGTGTGTTGGTGAATGGCAATGCCCGAAGCAGCAGCACAGCTCTTCCACTGCCAAAACAACTCCACCTGCCTCATGAACTTCACATACCATCAGCTGTCCTGGCAGCTATCTAGGAAACCCTGTGGGGTCACTTCCGGTCCCATGCCCATTGAGCCCAGGGAGATGGAATCAAGTAGCTTGAGCACCCAAACAAAACTAACATGGAGCTCCTCACTCAAGGCGCTCAAAACTACTTGGCGAAAGACAAGTTCAGTGCCCAAGCCATTTCCCGCTGCCATGGAAACCAAGTGCTCTGGCAGCACGTATGTCTGAAAGTGGATATGACACCTAGGGAAGGGAGTGTGTTGGTGAATGGCAACTGCCTGATGCAGCAGCACAGCTCTTCCACTGCCAAAACAACTCCAACTGCCTCATGAACTTCACATACCATCAGCTGTCCTGGCTGCCCTCTAGGAAACCCTGTTGGGTCACTTCCGGTGCCATGCCCATTGAGCCCAGTGGGATGGAATCAAGCAGCTTCAGCACCCACACAAAACGAACATGGAGCTCCTCACTCAAGGCGCTCAAAACTACTTGGCGAAAGACAAGTTCAGTGCCCAAGCCATTTCCCGCTGCCATGGAAACCAAGTGCTCTGGCAGCACATATGTCTGAAAGTGGATATGACACCTAGGGAAGGGAGTGTGCTGGTGAATGGCAACTGCCCGAAGCAGCAGCACGGCTCTTCCACTGCCAAAACAACTCCAACTGAATCATGAACTTCACATACCATCAGCTGTCCTGGCTGCTATCTAGGAAACCCTGTTGGGTCACTTCCGGTCCCATGCCCATTGAGCCCAGTGGGATGGAATCAAGCAGCTTGAGCACCCACACAAAAGTAACATGGGGCTCCTCACTCAAGGCGCTCAAAACTCCACAGCCAAAAACAAGTTCAGTGCCCAAGCCATTTCCCGCTGCCATGGAAACCAAGTGCTCTGGCAGCACATATGTCTGAAAGTGGATATGACACCTAGGGAAGGGAGTGTGTTGGTGAATGGCAACTGCCCGAAGCAGCAGCACAGCTCTTCCACTGCCAAAACAACTCCACCTGCCTCATCAACCTCACATACCATCTGCTGTCTTGGCAGCTATCCTGGAAACCCTGTGGGGTCACTTCCAGTCCCATTGAGCCCAGTGGGATGGAATCAAGCAGCTTGAGCACCCACACAAAACGAACATGGAGCTCCTCACTCAAGGCGCTCAAAACTCCATGGCCAAAGACAAGTTCAGTGCCCAAGCCATTTCCCGCTGCCATGGAAACCAAGAGCTCTGGCAGCACATATGTCTGAAAGTGGATATGACACCTAGGGAAGGGAGTGTGCTGGTGAATGGCAACTGCCCGAAGCAGCAGCACAGCTCTTCCACTGCCAAAACAACTCCACCTGCCTCATGAACTTCACATATCATCAGCTGTCCTGGCAGCTATCTAGGAAACCCTGTTGGGTCACTTCCGGTGCCATGCCCATTGAGCCCAGTGGGATGGAATCAAGCAGCTTGAGGACCCACACAAAACGAACATGGAGCTCCTCACTCAAGGCGCTCAAAACTTCACAGCCAAAGACAAGTTCAGTGCCCAAGCCATTTCCCGCTGCCACAGAAACCAAGTGCTCTGGCAGCACATATGTCTGAAAGTGGATATGACACCTAGGGAAGGGAGTGTGTTGGTGAATGGCAACTGCCCGAAGCAGCAGCACAGCTCTTCCACTGCCAAAACAACTCCACCTGCCTCATGAACCTCACATACCATCTGCTGTCCTGGCAGCTATCTAGGAAACCCTGTTGGGTCACTTCCGGTCCCATGCCCATTGAGCCCAGTGGGATGGAATCAAGCAGCTTCAGCACCCACACAAAACGAACATGGAGCTCCTCACTCAAGGCGCTCAAAACTCCACAGCCAAAGGCAAGTTCAGTGCCCAAGCCATTTCTCGCTGCCATGGAAACCAAGTGCTCTGTCAGCACATATGTCTGAAAGTGGATATGACACCTAGGGAAGGGAATGTGCTGGTGAATGGCAACTGCCCGAAGCAGCAGCACGTCACTTCCAGTGCCAAAACAACTCCAACTGAATCATGAACTTCACATACCATCAGCTGTCCTGGCTGCTATCTAGGAAACCCTGTTGGGTCACTTCCGGTCCCATGCCCATTGAGCCCAGTGGGATGGAAGCAAGCAGCTTGAGCACCCACACAAAACTAACATGGAGCTCCTCACTCAAGGCGCTCAAAACTCCACGGCCAAAGACAAGTTCAGTGCCCAAGCCATTTCCCGCTGCCATGGAAACCAAGTGCTCTGGCAGCACATATGTCTGAAAGTGGATATGACACCTAGGGAAGGGAGTGTGTTGGTGAATGGCAACTGCCCAAAGCAGCAGCACAGCTCTTCCACTGCCAAAACAACTCCACCTGCCTCATGAACTTCACATACCATCAGCTGTCCTGGCAGCTATCTAGGAAACCCTGTGGGGTCACTTCCGGTCCCATGCCCATTGAGCCCAGTGGGATGGAATCAAGCAGCTTCAGCACCCACACAAAACGAACATGGAGCTCCTCACTCAAGGCGCTCAAAACTCCACAGCCAAAGACAAGTTCAGTGCCCAAGCCATTTCCCGCTGCCATGGAAACCAAGTGCTCTGGCAGCACATATGTCTGAAAGTGGATATGACACCTAGGGAAGGGAGTGTGTTGGTGAATGGCAACTGCCCGAAGCAGCAGCACAGCTCTTCCAGTGCCAAAACAACTCCACCTGCCTCATGAACTTCACATACCATCAGCTGTCCTGGCTGCTATCTAGGAAACCCTGTTGGGTCACTTCCAGTCCCATTGAGCCCAGTGGGATGGAATCAAGCAGCTTCAGCACCCACACAAAACGAACATGGAGCTCCTCACTCAAGGCGCTCAAAACTCCACGGCCAAAGACAAGTTCAGTGCCCAAGCCATTTCCCGCTGCCATGGAAACCAAGTGCTCTGGCAGCACGTATGTCTGAAAGTGGATATGACACCTAGGCAAGGGAGTGTGTTGGTGAATGGCAACTGCCCGAAGCAGCAGCACAGCTCTTCCACTGCCAAAACAACTCCACCTGCCTCATGAACTTCACATACCATCAGCTGTCCTGGCAGCTATCTAGGAAACCCTGTGGGGTCACTTCCGGTCCCATGCCCATTGAGCCCAGTGGGATGCAGTCAAGCAGCTTCAGCACCCACACAAAACGAACATGGAGCTCCTCACTCAAGGCGCTCAAAACTTCACAGCCAAAGACAAGTTCAGTGCCCAAGCCATTTCCCGCTGCCATGGAAACCAAGTGCTCTGGCAGCACATATGTCTGAAAGTGGATATGACACCTAGGGAAGGGAGTGTGTTGGTGAATGGCAACTGCCTGATGCAGCAGCACAGCTCTTCCACTGCCAAAACAACTCCACCTGCCTCATGAACTTCACATACCATCAGCTGTCCTGGCAGCTATCTATGAAATCCTTTTGGGTCACTTCCACTCCCATGCCCATTGAGCCCAGTGGGATGGAATCAAGCAGCTTCAGCACCCACACAAAACGAACATGGAGCTCCTCACTCAAGGCGCTCAAAACTCCACAGCCAAAGACAAGTTCAGTGCCCAAGCCATTTCCCTCTGCCATGGAAACCAAGTGCTCTAGCAGCACATATGTCTGAAAGTGGATATGACACCTAGGGAAGGGAGTGTGCTGGTGAATGGCAACTGCAGCAGCACAGCTCTTCCAGTGCCAAAACAACTCCACCTGCCTCATGAACTTCACATACCATCAGCTGTCCTGGCAGCTATCTAGGAAACCCTGTGGGGTCACTTCCGGTCCCATGCCCATTGAGCCCAGTGGGATGGAATCAAGCAGCTTGAGCACCCAAACAAAACGAACATGGAGCTCCTCACTCAAGGCGCTCAAAACTCACCAGCCAAAGACAAGTTCAGTGCCCAAGCCATTTCCCGCTGCCATGGAAACCAAGTGCTCTGGCAGCACATATGTCTGAAAGTGGATATGACACCTAGGGAAGGGAGTGTGTTGGTGAATGGCAACTGCCCAAAGCAGCAGCACAGCTCTTCCACTGCCAAAACAACTCCAACTGCCTCATGAACTTTACATACCATCAGCTGTCCTGGCTGCTATCTAGGAAACCCTGTTGGGTCACTTCCAGTCCCATTGAGCCCAGTGGGATGGAATCAAGCAGCTTCAGCACCCACACAAAACGAACATGGAGCTCCTCACTCAAGGCGCTCAAAACTCCACAGCCAAAGACAAGTTCAGTGCCCAAGCCATTTCCCGCTGCCATGGAAACCAAGTGCTCTGGCAGCACATATGTCTGAAAGTGGATATGACACCTAGGGAAGGGAGTGTGTTGGTGAATGGCAACTGCCCGAAGCAGCAGCACAGCTCTTCCAGTGCCAAAACAACTCCACCTGCCTCATGAACTTCACATACCATCAGCTGTCCTGGCAGATATCTAGGAAACCCTGTTGGGTCACTTCCGGTCCCATGCCCATTGAGCACAGTGGGATGGAATCAAGCAGCTTCAGCACCCACACAAAACGAACATGGAGCTCCTCACTCAAGGCGCTCAAAACTTCACAACCAAAGACAAGTTCAGTGCCCAAGCCATTTCCCGCTGCCATGGAAACCAAGTGCTCTGGCAGCACATATGTCTGAAAGTGGATATGACAACTAGGGAAGGGAGTCTGGTGTTGAATGGCAACTGCAGCAGCACAGCTCTTCCAGTGCCAAAACAACTCCACCTGCCTCATGAACTTCACATACCATCAGCTGTCCTGGCAGCTATCTAGGAAACCCTGTTGGGTCACTTCCGGTCCCATGCCCATTGAGCCCAGTGGGATGGAATCAAGCAGCTTCAGCACCCACACAAAACGAACATGGAGCTCCTCACTCAAGGCGCTCAAAACTCCACAGCCAAAGACAAGTTCAGTGCCCAAGCCATTTCCCGCTGCCATGGAAACCAAGTGCTCTGGCAGCACGTATGTCTGAAAGTGGATATGACACCTAGGGAAGGGAGTGTGTTGGTGAATGGCAACTGCCCGAAGCAGCAGCACAGCTCTTCCAGTGCCAAAACAACTCCAACTGCCTCATGAACTTCACATACCATCAGCTGTCCTGGCTGCTATCTAGGAAACCCTGTGGGGTCACTTCCAGTCCCATTGAGCCCTGTGGGATGGAATCCAGCAGCTTGAGCACCCACACAAAACGAACATGGAGCTCCTCACTCAAGGCGCTCAAAACTCCACAGCCAAAGACAAGTTCAGTGCCCAAGCCATTTCCCGCTGCCATGGAAACCAAGTGCTCTGGCAGCACATATGTCTGAAAGTGGATATGACACCTAGGGAAGGGAGTGTGTTGGTGAATGGCAACTGCCCGAAGCAGCAGCACAGCTCTTCCAGTGCCAAAACAACTCCACCTGCCTCATGAACTTCACATACCATCAGCTGTCCTGGCAGCTATCTAGGAAACCCTGTGGGGTCACTTCCGGTCCCATGCCCATTGAGCCCAGTGGGATGGAATCAAGCAGCTTGAGCACCCACACAAAACGAACATGGAGCTCCTCACTCAAGGCGCTCAAAACTACTTGGCGAAAGACAAGTTCAGTGCCCAAGCCATTTCCCGCTGCCATGGAAACCAAGTGCTCTGGCAGCACATATGTCTGAAAGTGGATATGACACCTAGGGAAGGGAGTGTGTTGGTGAATGGCAACTGCCTGAAGCAGCAGCATAGCTCTTCCACTGCCAAAACAACTCCACCTGCCTCATGAACTTCACATACCATCAGCTGTCCTGGCAGCTATCTAGGAAACCCTGTTGGGTCTCTTCCGGTCCCATGCCCATTGAGCCCAGTGGGATGGAAACAAGCAGCTTGAGCACCCACACAAAACGAACATGGAGCTCCTCACTCAAGGCGCTCAAATCTCAACGGCCAAAGACAAGTTCAGTGCCCAAGCCATTTCCCGCTGCCATGGAAACCAAGTGCTCTGGCAGCACATATGTCTGAAAGTGGATATGACACCTAGGGAAGGGAGTGTGTTGGTCAATGGCAACTGCCCGAAGCAGCAGCACAGCTCTTCCAGTGCCAAAACAACTCCACCTGCCTCATGAACTTCACATACCATCAGCTGTCCTGGCAGCTATCTATGAAATCCTTTTGGGTCACTTCCAGTCCCATGCCCATTGAGCACAGTGGAATGGAATCAAGCAGCCTCAGCACCCACAGAAAACTAATATGGAGCTCCTCACTCAAGGCGCTCAAAACTCCACAGCCAAAGACAAGTTCAGTGCCCAAGCCATTTCCCGCTGCCATGGAAACCAAGTGCTCTGGCAGCACATATGTCTGAAAGTGGATATGACACCTAGGGAAGGGAGTCTGGTGGTGAATGGCAACTGCCCGAAGCAGCAGCACAGCTCTTCCAGTGCCAAAACAACTCCAACTGCCTCATGAACTTCACATACCATCAGCTGTCCTGGCAGCTATCTAGGAAACCCTGTTGGGTCCCTTCCGGTCCCATGCCCATTGAGCCCAGTGGGATAGAATCAAGCAGCTTCAGCACCCACACAAAACGAACATGGAGCTCCTCACTCAAGCCGCTCAAAACTCCACAGCCAAAGACAAGTTCAGTGCCCAAGCCATTTCCCTCTGCCATGGAAACCAAGTGCTCTGGCAGCACATATGTCTGAAAGTGGATATGACACCTAGGGAAGGGAGTGTGTTGGTGAATGGTAACTGCCCGAAGCAGCAGCACAGCTCTTCCACTGCCAAAACAACTCCACCTGCCTCATGAACTTCACATACCATCAGCTGTCCTGGCTGCTATCGAGGAAACCCTGTGGGGTCACTTCCAGTCCATTGAGCCCAGTGGGATGGAATCAAGCAGCTTGAGCACCCACACAAAAAGAACATGGAGCTCCTCACTCAAGGCGCTCAAAACTCCACAGCCAAAGACAAGTTCAGTGCCCAAGCCATTTCCCGCTGCCATGGAAACCAAGTGCTCTGGCAGCACATATGTCTGAAAGTGGATATGACACCTAGGGAAGGGAGTGTGCTGGTGAATGGCAACTGCAGCAGCACAGCTCTTCCAGTGCCAAAACAACTCCAACTGCCTCATGAACTTCACATACCATCAGCTGTCCTGGCAGCTGTCTAGGAAACCCTGTTGGGTCACTTCCGGTCCCATGCCCATTGAGCCCAGTGGGATGGAATCAAGCAGCTTCAGCACCCACACAAAACGAACATGGAGCTCCTCACTCAAGGCGCTCAAAACTCCACGGCCAAAGACAAGTTCAGTGCCCAAGCCATTTCCCGCTGCCATGGAAACCAAGTGCTCTGGCAGCACATATGTCTGAAAGTGGATATGACACCTAGGGAAGGGAGTGTTTTTGGTGAATGGCAACTGCCCGAAGCAGCAGCACAGCTCTTCCAGTGCCAAAACAACTCCAACTGCGTCATGAACTTCACATACTATTAGCTGTCCTGGCAGCTATCTAGGAAACCCTGTTGGGTCACTTCCGGTCCCATGCCCATTGAGCCCAGAGGGATGGAATCAAGCAGCTTGAGCACCCACACAAAACGAACATGGAGCTCCTCACTCAAGGCGCTCAAAACTCCACAGCCAAAGACAAGTTCAGTGCCCAAGCCATTTCCCGCTGCCATGGAAACCAAGTGCTCTGGCAGCACATATGTCTGAAAGTGGATATGAAACCTAGGGAAGGGAGTGTGTTGGTGAATGGCAACTGCCCGAAACAGCAGCACAGCTCTTCCACTGCCAAAACAACTCCACCTGCCTCATGAACTTCACATACCATCAGCTGTCCTGGCAGCTATCTATGAAAACATTTTGGGTCACTTCCGGTCCCATGCCCAATGAGCTCAGTGGGATGGAATCAAGCAGCTTCAGCACCCACACAAAACTAACATGGAGCTCCTCACTCAAGGCGCTCAAAAGACCACAGCCAAAGACAAGTTCAGTGCCCAAGCCATTTCCCGCTGCCATGGAAACCAAGTGCTCTGGCAGCACATATGTCTGAAAGTGGATATGACACCTAGGGAAGGGAGTGTGCTGGTGAATGGCAACTGCAGCAGCACAGCTCTTCCACTGCCAAAACAACTCCACCTGCCTCATGAACTTCACATACCATCAGCTGTCCTGGCAGCTATCTAGGAAACCCTGTTGGGTCACTTCCGGTCCCATGCCCATTGAGCCCAGTGGGATGGAATCAAGCAGCTTCAGCACCCACACAAAACGAACATGGAGCTCCTCACTCAAGGCGCTCAAAACTCCATGGCCAAAGGCAAGTTCAGTGCCCAAGCCATTTCCCGCTGCCATGGAAACCAAGTGCTCTGGCAGCACATATGTCTGAAAGTGGATATGACACCTAGGGAAGGGAGTGTGCTGGTGAATGGCAACTGCCCGAAGCAGGAGCACAGCTCTTCCACTGCCAAAACAACTCCACCTGCCTCATGAACTTCACATACCATCAGCTGTCCTGGCAGCTATCTAGGAAACCCTGTTGGGTCTCTTCCGGTCCCATGCCCATTGAGCCCAGTGGGATGGAATCAAGCAGCTTGAGCACCCACACAAAACGAACATGGAGCTCCTCACTCAAGGCGCTCAAAACTCCACGGCCAAAGACAAGTTCAGTGCCCAAGCCATTTCCCGCTGCCATGGAAACCAAGTGCTCTGGCAGCACATATGTCTGAAAGTGGATATGACACCTAGGGAAGGGAGTGTGTTCGTGAATGGCAACTGCCCGAAGCAGCAGCACGGCTCTTCCAGTGCCAAAACAACTCCAACTGCCTCATGAACTTCACATACCATCAGCTGTCCTGGCTGCTATCTAGGAAACCCTGTTGGGTCTCTTCCGGTCCCATGCCCATTGAGCCCAGGGGGATGGAATCAAGCAGCTTGAGCACCCACACAAAACGAACATGGAGCTCCTCACTCAAGGCGCTCAAAACTCCACAGCCAAAGACAAGTTCAGTGCCCAAGCCATTTTCCGCTGCCATGGAAACCAAGTGCTCTGGCAGCACATATGTCTGAAAGTGGATATGACACCTAGGGAAGGGAGTTTGCTGGTGAATGGCAACTGTCCGAAGCAGCAGCACAGCTCTTCCACTGCCAAAACAACTCCACCTGCCTCATGAACTTCACATAGCATCAGCTGTCCTGGCTGCTATCTAGGAAACCCTGTTGGGTCACTTCCGGTCCCATGCCCATTGAGCCCAGTGGGATGGAATCAAGCAGCTTCAGCACCCACACAAAACGAACATGGAGCTCCTCACTCAAGGCGCTCAAAACTCCACGGCCAATGACAAGTTCAGTGCCCAAGCCATTTCCCGCTGCCATGGAAACCAAGTGCTCTGGCAGCACATATGTCTGAAAGTGGATATGACACCTAGGGAAGGGAGTGTGCTGGTGAATGGCAACTGCAGCAGCACAGCTCTTCCACTGCCAAAACAACTCCACCTGCCTCATGAACTTCACATACCATCAGCTGTCCTGGCAGCTATCTAGGAAACCCTGTTGGGTCACTTCCGGTCCCATGCCCATTGAGCCCAGTGGGATGGAATCAAGCAGCTTCAGCACCCACACAAAACGAACATGGAGCTCCTCACTCAAGGCGCTCAAAACTCCACGGCCAAAGACAAGTTCAGTGCCCAAGCCATTTCCCGCTGCCATGGAAACCAAGTGCTCTGGCAGCACATATGTCTGAAAGTGGATATGACACCTAGGGAAGGGAGTGTGGTGGTGAATGGCAACTGCCCGAAGCAGCAGCACGGCTCTTCCAGTGCAAAAACAACTCCAAATGCCTCATGAACTTCACATACCATCAGCTGTCTTGGCTGCTATCTAGGAAACCCTGTTGGGTCACTTCCTGTCCCATGCCCATTGAGCCCAGGGGGATGGAATCAAGCAGCTTGAGCACCCACACAAAACGAACATGGAGCTCCTCACTCAAGGCACTCAAAACTCCACAGCCAAAGACAAGTTCAGTGCCCAAGCCATTTCCCGCTGCCATGGAAACCAAGTGCTCTGGCAGCACATATGTCTGAAAGTGGATATGAAACCTAGGGAAGGGAGTGTGTTGGTGAATGGCAACTGCCCGAAGCAGCAGGACAGCTTTTCCAGTGCCAAAACAACTCCACCTGCCTCATGAACTTCACATACCATCAGCTGTCCTGGCAGCTATCTATGAAAACATTTTGGGTCACTTCCGGTCCCATGCCCAATGAGCACAGTGGGATGGAATCAAGCAGCTTCAGCACCCACACAAAACGAACATGGAGCTCCTCACTCAAGGCGCTCAAAACTCCACGGCCAATGACAAGTTCAGTGCCCAAGCCATTTCCCGCTGCCATGGAAACCAAGTGCTCTGGCAGCACATATGTCTGAAAGTGGATATGACACCTAGGGAAGGGAGTGTGCTGGTGAATGGCAACTGCAGCAGCACAGCTCTTCCACTGCCAAAACAACTCCACCTGCCTCATGAACTTCACATACCATCAGCTGTCCTGGCAGCTATCTAGGAAACCCTGTTGGGTCACTTCCGGTCCCATGCCCATTGAGCCCAGTGGGATGGAATCAAGCAGCTTCAGCACCCACACAAAACGAACATGGAGCTCCTCACTCAAGGCGCTCAAAACTCCACGGCCAAAGACAAGTTCAGTGCCCAAGCCATTTCCCGCTGCCATGGAAACCAAGTGCTCTGGCAGCACATATGTCTGAAAGTGGATATGACACCTAGGGAAGGGAGTGTGGTGGTGAATGGCAACTGCCCGAAGCAGCAGCACGGCTCTTCCAGTGCAAAAACAACTCCAAATGCCTCATGAACTTCACATACCATCAGCTGTCTTGGCTGCTATCTAGGAAACCCTGTTGGGTCACTTCCTGTCCCATGCCCATTGAGCCCAGGGGGATGGAATCAAGCAGCTTGAGCACCCACACAAAACGAACATGGAGCTCCTCACTCAAGGCACTCAAAACTCCACAGCCAAAGACAAGTTCAGTGCCCAAGCCATTTCCCGCTGCCATTTAAACCAAGTGCTCTGGCAGCACATATGTCTGAAAGTGGATATGAAACCTAGGGAAGGGAGTGTGTTGGTGAATGGCAACTGCCCGAAGCAGCAGGACAGCTTTTCCAGTGCCAAAACAACTCCACCTGCCTCATGAACTTCACATACCATCAGCTGTCCTGGCAGCTATCTATGAAAACATTTTGGGTCACTTCCGGTCCCATGCCCAATGAGCACAGTGGGATGGAATCAAGCAGCTTCAGCAACCACACAAAACTAACATGGAGCTCCTCACTCAAGGCGCTCAAAAGTCCACAGCCAAAGACAAGTTCAGTTCCCCAGCCATTTCCCGCTGCCATGGAAACCAAGTGCTCTGGCAGCACATATGTCTAAAAGTGGATATGACACCTAGGGAAGGGAGTGTGCTGGTGAATGGCAACTGCCCGAAGCAGCAGCACAGCTCTTCCACTGCCAAAACAACTCCACCTGCCTCATGAACTTCACATACCATTAGCTGTCCTGGCTGCTATCTAGGAAACCCTGTGGGGTCACTTCCAGTCCCATTGAGCCCAGTGGGATGGAATCAAGCAGCTTGAGCACCCACAAAAAACGAACATGGAGCTCCTCACTCAAGGCGCTCAAAACTCCACAGCCAAAGACAAGTTCAGTGCCCAAGCCATTTCCCGCTGCCATGGAAACCAAGTGCTCTGGCAGCACGTATGTCTGAAAGTGGATATGACACCTAGGGAAGGGAGTGTGCTGGTGAATGGCAACTGCCCGAAGCAGCAGCACAGCTCTTCCACTGCCAAAACAACTCCACCTGCCTCATGAACTTCACATACCATCAGCTGTCCTGGCTGCTATCTAGGAAACCCTGTTGGGTCACTTCCGGTCCCATGCCCATTGAGCCCAGTGGGATGGAATCAAGCAGCTTCAGCACCCACACAAAACGAACATGGAGCTCCTCACTCAAGGCGCTCAAAACTCCACAGCCAAAGACAAGTTCAGTGCCCAAGCCATTTCCCGCTGCCATGGAAACCAAGTGCTCTGGCAGCACATATGTCTGAAAGTGGATATGACACCTAGGGAAGGGAGTGTGTTGGTGAATGGCAACTGCCCAATGCAGCAGCACAGCTCTTTCAGTGCCAAAACAACTCCACCTGCCTCATGAACTTCACATACCATCAGCTGTCCTGGCAGCTATCTAGGAAACCCTGTTGGGTCACTTCCGGTCCCATGCCCATTGAGCCCAGGGGGATGGAATCAAGCAGCTTGAGCACCCACACAAAACTAACATGGAGCTCCTCACTCAAGGCGCTCAAAACTTCACAGCCAAAGACAAGTTCAGTTCCCCAGCCATTTCCCGCTGCCATGGAAACCAAGTGCTCTGGCAGCACATATGTCTGAAAGTGGATATGACACCTAGGGAAGGGAGTGTGTTGGTGAATGGCAACTGCCCAAAGCACAAATCTTCCACTGCCAAAACAACTCCACCTGCCTCATGAACTTCACATACCATCAGCTGTCCTGGCAGCTATCTAGGAAACCCTGTTGGGTCACTTCCGGTCCCATGACCATTGAGCCCAGTGGGATGGAATCAAGCAGCTTCAGCACCCACAGAAAACGAACATGGAGCTCCTCACTCAAGGCGCTCAAAACTCCAGGGCCAAAGACAAGTTCAGTGCCCAAGCCATTTCCCGCTGCCATGGAAACCAAGTGCTCTTGTTGTGGGCTGTGGAGCTGATTTACATTCCTTAAGCTGAGCACTCAGGAATGGGGCCTAAGGCAGTAGCACCTAGCCTTTGCAGACTCATTGGTGTCCTATTGTCCTGTTGATGGGCTTGGGGGAAAGAGGAGGTAATATGGTAATAAAGAGGCTTGTGGAGGACGGCTAGAGAGTCGGCTCCCAGCACTTGTAACTTCATCATGGTCTCCGTGTGTTGGTGCTTTTCGCTCGGACATTCGCCGTGCCTACTACGCCGGCTCAGCTAGCTGCGACAAATGGCGCCGTAACGTGGGGCATGGCACAGCGCAAAGGACGTCCGAGGGACCCCTGGAACTACAAAGGTAAGGAATTAAGGAATTAGGAATTTTGAATTAAGAATTCGGAATTTGGGAATTCTGTAGGGGCATAACTGATATAATCCCCAGACCCTCTCCCTGTGCTAGGGCACGAGGGACAATCTGAGGGACCCCTGGAACTCTGGAGGGCCAAATTAATCTCATCCCCAGACCTTCTCCCCGTTCAGGGGCACGAGGGACAATCTGAGGGACCCCGGAAATCCGGAGGCATGTTTAGGATTTAACTCTAGAGGGGCATAATTAATTTCATCCCCAGACCTTCTCCCCGTCTTGGGGCACGAGGGACAATCTGAGGGACCCCGGAAATCTAGAGGCAGGTTTTATAATTTTTGCAGGGGCATAAGTAAAATTTATCTTGGGGCAAGAACTCTCTAAAATGCAGGTAATTAAGGGAATCCGAGGTCTGCTCCAGTCACTAGGCACCGACACTAAGCTTAAGGCCTCGCAGAGTTTTTTTGAAACTGTCTGCGACGTATTCCCATGGTTTGCTTTCATTGTAGTCATCTTTTTTCTCTGGCGCTTGCTAAATATTGCTTGGTCATCCCGTCAAGCAGTAGTGGAAGCCCGCCGTAAGAAATTGTCTGTTAAAAGTAGGAGACAGCTACAAACCAGGGTAAATAAGGAGAAGGAGCCCCAGACAAGACAAAGTCTGGAGAAAGTGCGTGAAGGAGATTTGTGGTCCTCTTCTGAGGAGGCTGAGAAGGAAAAGGATGGAAGTGAGTTTGCTGAGGATCCTCCACCTGTAGAGCGTGTGCCAAACAAAAGTCCCTCTTTGACAGGCACAGAGCTCTCTGAGCCGCCTGAGCCATTGGTGCCATCATGTCTGAGCACAGTTGTAAAAGGTTTACAGGAGCAACTTCAGCGCCTCTCCCTTCAGTTGAGGCAGGAGCAGAGTGGATGCACTGTTGGGGCTTGTGCTGGACCCCCGCTTTCAACTTCTCTTTCAGCTGTGGAACGTGCGGTAAAGCAAGCACAGGAGCAGGGAGACCCTGAGGCAGCTACCCTTGCTAGGCGCTTTACCTTCCCGGTAGTTGAGGTAGAGAATCAGCAGGGGCAGAGAATCAGACAGCACCTGGCACTGTCCTTTAAGGACATAAAGAGTCTGAGGGACGCTGTTGCCACATATGGTCCATCGGCCCCCTTTACTGTTTCCATGATTGAAGCCTTAGCACCTAACAATTTGACTCCGGCCGATTGGAAACAGCTCTGTAAGGCTACTCTGGATGGGGGCGATTTTCTAATGTGGAAATCTGAGTTCCTTGAGCTTTGCCTTGACACAGCACGGCAGAATACCCAGGCAGGCTTTCCTGAGAGAAATCATGATATGTTGACAGGAGAGGGGAATTTTGCTAATGTACAGGATCAGATTAATTATGACCCAGGAGTTTATGCACAGACCGCTGCTGCTGCAGTGAGGGCCTGGAAGTCTTTATCACCAAAGGGCTCGCTACATTTACATCTCTCTAAAATTGTCCAAGGCCCGGACGAGCCTTACCAGGCATTTGTAGATCGCCTACTGGTAACTGCAGATAGGGTATTTGGTGATGCAGATCAAGCCATGCCTTTTGTAAAGCAACTAGCATATGAAAATGCCAACAAGTGGTGCCAGGAAGCAATTAGACCTTGGAAGCCTGAGCCCCTTAACATGTATCTTAAACTTTGTAAAGACATTGGGGAAGGACAGATAATGGGTGCAGCCATTGCAGAGGCATTGCGTGGTGGCACAACCGTGGGCTCGGGAGCTCGCCCAAAACAAGGATGTTTTAAATGTGGCCGGCTAGGACATATCCGCCGGAACTGCCCACTCCAAGGTTGTGCACAGGCTGCTAATATGGACAGGCAGTCCCCAGGAGTTTGCCCTCGATGCCAACGTGGGAAACATTGGGCAAATGAATGCAGGTCCAAGACAGTCATCTCCAGGCAGCCATCTGTGCCGGGAAACGGGAGCAGGGGCCAGCTCCGGGCCCCGCAAGCACCAATGTACGGGGCAGCGATTCAGTTTGTTCCTCAGGGACAAAGGTCATTCATGACCTTGCCCGAGGGAGCACAGGCAGTGGAGGATGGGACCTCCATACCACCTCCTACATAGTATTGACACCCCAAATGGGGGTACAGGCTATTCCTACAGGAATTTATGGACCACTACCCCCTGACACTGTAGGGCTTCTGCTGGGATGTAGCAGCACAGCCTTGAAAGGAGTTCATATTACCCCAGGAGTGATTGATGCAGACTATAAAGGGGAAATTAAAGTTTTAGCCAGTGTTCATGCTGGGGTTGCAGTGTTGCCCCAAGGGGCACGAATAGCACAGTTAGTGCTGCTCCCCACAGTGAAGTCAGATAATGCTTGCAGGCTTGGACAGAAGAAAGCAGGGTTTGGTTCCAGTGGTGAAGCCTCTGTTTATTGGGTTGCTGATATGGCAAGCCGCCCTACTTTGGAGTTGAGTATAGAAGGAAAGAAATTTACTGGGCTTCTAGACACTGGTGCCGACACCACTCTTATTTCACAGAAATATTGGCCCCCAGGTTGGCCTGTTACACCCACCATGACCACTTTACAAGGTTTGGGGATTACCCAAAGCCCCCTAGCTAGCTCCAGGCCTCTAGCCTGGAGGGATAAGGAAGGAAATGGTGGCCATGTTACCCCCTATGTAGTACCAGGTCTGCCAGTTAATTTGTGGGGGAGAGATGTTTTGCAACAAATGGGAGCAGTATTAGTATCTGGTCAGGAATTAGCTATGCAGCAGATGGAGAGGTACGGCTACATTCCTGGAAAAGGTATAGGAAGAAAGCTGCAAGGAATTACTCAACCAATCTCCGTGGAACATAAGAAGGATAAAGAAAGGGCTAGGGCATTTTCTCTAGGGGCCATTGTGATGGCGGCTAAGGTTACTCCACTGAAGATTACATGGAAAAGTTCTCAACCCGTTTGGATTGACCAATGGCCCCTTTCTACAGAAAAAATAGCCGCCGTTAAGGAAATAGTTCAAGAACAGCTAGCTGCTGGACATATTGTCCCTTCCACTTCACCTTGGAATACACCTATTTTTGTGATTAAAAAGAAATCAGGGAAGTGGAGACTTTTACAGGATCTCAGAGCAGTGAATGCTACCATGGAGATAATGGGATCACAGCAGCCAGGATTACCACTGCCTTCTGCCATTCCAAAAGATTTTAATATTGTTGTGATTGATTTAAAGGATTGTTTTTTTTCCATTCCTCTTCATCCAGAAGATTCACCTCGTTTTGCTTTCAGTGTGCCTTCTGTTAATTTGCAAGAACCATTTGAACGTTACCAATGGAAATTTTTACCCCAAGGAATGGCTAATAGTCCTACTATGTGTCAGATTTATGTGGCTGCCGCCTTAAAACCGGTGCGCGCCAGCTTTCCCTCTGTTATGATCGTTCATTATATGGATGATATTTTGCTGGCAGCTCTATCTACTCAGGTGTTGCAATCCTCTTTGTGTAAGTTACAGCAAGAATTAGAAAAGGCAGGATTAGCTATAGCCCCAGATAAAATACAACTTGTTTCTCCATTTAATTATTTGGGATTTCAACTTTTTCAGAATTGTGTTAAACCCCAAAAAATTTCCATAGCCACAGAAAAGCTGCGAACTCTTAATGATTTTCAGAAATTGTTAGGGGATATAAATTGGATGAGGCCCAGTTTGAAACTTACTAATGCAGATTTGAAACCTTTGTTTGACATCTTAAAAGGTGACTCCTCTCCAACATCCCCTAGGGTAATGACTATGGAGGGACTTCACGCCCTACGCAAAGTTGAGATAGCGATTGAACAATCCCATTTGACCAGGATTGATTACAGTACTCCACTTTTATTTATTGTTATAGCATCCTCATATACACCTACAGGGGTATTTTATCAGCAGGGACCTATTTTGTGGGAACATTTGCATGTCTCTCCTGCTAAGACAATTGTGCCTTACTATTTGGCCATAGCAGAGTTGATGCAAAAGGCCACTAAAAGCAGCCTAAGACATTTTGGGAAGGTCCCAGATACCATTATTGTTCCATACACTCAGAAGCAGCTTTTGTGGTTGCAGAATATGGAAGAGACCTGGTCAATACTTTTGAGTACTTTAAATGTTATTTTGACAACCACTATCCCAAGGACCCCATTGTACAGTTTTTTATTTTGCATCCTGTTGTTTTTCCACTTGTAACCTCTCTTCAACCATTGCCAGAAGCTTTAACTGTTTTCACTGATGGGTCGTCAAACGGTCAGGCAGCTTTTGTAGTAGATGGCCAGGTTACCACCATCCCCACATCTTTTGTCTCTGCACAGGTTGTAGAATTGGTGGCCGTTCTTGCTGTCTTTCAAACATTTTCCATGCAGCCCTTTAATTTGTATTCTGATAGTGGATATGTTGCCCATTCCCTTCCTGTGCTGGAGACTGCGGGCCAAATTTCTTCCCACTCCACAGCAGCATCTCTATTTGCTAAAATTCAGGCCTGTATTTGGGCCAGCAAAGATAAATTCTTTGTGACTCATATTCGAGCCCATACAGGTTTACCTGGGCCCTTGACATCAGGAAATGCGGCTGCAGATTCAGCCACCAAATTGGTGGCCTCAGCTCTTGAAGAAGCTCAAAAGGCACATGCTAGATTTCACTTGAATTCTAACACGCTTCGTTTGCGCTTTAGTCTGACTAAGGAACAAGCCAGAACCATCGTGAAGCAATGCTCAGTGTGCCCTCAATTTTTACCTGTTCCTCGTTATGGTGTAAATCCCAGAGGACTGTTGCCCAATCATGTCTGGCAAATGGACATGACACACATCCCAGAGTTTGGGACACTAAAGTATGTGCATGTCACTATTGATACTTGTTCTGGATTTATTTTAGCTACTCCTCAGACAGGAGAACAAGTCAGACATACTCTAGCCCATTGCTATGCATGTTTTTCCATCTTGGGAACTCCTAAAGTTATCAAAACTGATAATGGTCCTTGCTATACTAGCAGCAAGTTTCGTGATTTTGCTGCCTCCCACCATATACAATTAATTACAGGTATTCCTTATAATCCTCAAGGACAAGGTATTGTGGAACGTGCCAACCGTACTATTAAGGATTACCTTATTAAAACCAAAAAGGGGGAATATAGCACTCCCCGAGATCATTTGAATCTTGTATTATTTATTTTAAATTTTCTAACATTGGATGCTGAAGGACGGTCTGCTGCAGATCGTCATTGGAATCCGTCTCAGAAGCAGAAAGGTTATGTTATGTGGAAGGACCCCTTGACTGGTAAGTGGCTAGGCCCAGATCCCGTCCTCATTTGGGGGTGAGGATCAGTTTGTGTTTTCCCAGAAAATGAAAATGGTCCGAGGTGGATTCCTGAGAGGCTTGTCCGGCAAGCTTCTGCTGCAGAGTCTTATGAGAGCTCGGATACTGGACAAGATGATGGCATTTGAGTCGGAAGATCGACGGGACAAGCAAGTATATTAGGCTTTTATATTTAACATAAGTATATCAGTATTTTGTCGCTGTTCTTCAGCGTGTTCCCTGACTGTTGGCAAAGCCGAAGTTTATCGGTGGCTTTGGACTTTGTTCTCTGAGAGCTATGTGGGATGGGGGAGGAACTATTGAGCCTTGCTATTACCCATCCGTGCTTTGATTTGAAACTCCTTTTGTTTTGTTTATATTTTCCCCATCTTGTCTTGGATTCACCTGAGCATGTCTCTCCCAGGACAAATGCTTATCTTAACAGGTACTTACTTCCCCAACAGACAAGGGTGACATTTGCATTTCTATTCCCCACCTGAAGCCTCAGCCCACTTCTCCAGACATTGGCAAGGAGGAGGGCTTCAGACTGGCCTCTTTATCATTTGAAAGGGACCAAAGAAGTTGGCCAATGACACCTTTCTGGCCTTTTGTCCCAGGGCCAGGTACCTTGGATATCAGGAATTTTCTTTGTTTTTGGAGAAACATCTTTGAGAGGAAACTTTACGGGTTTTTCTCTCTTGTTTCTCCTCCCGCCACTATGGCAGAGGATTAGTTCCTTCTTTCCTCTGAACCTGAGGACTCGCTCTTGTGAGTGAACCTTAGCTCTTTGAATTTGAAGCTTGTGTTTGCTTGTGTTATCCCTATGCTTCTCTCTTAAGCACAGGAGATGCCTCTGAAAGGAATGGCACCAAGTTCCAGTGCACCCTGACAGCATGCTGGAATGGCTATTGCGATTCTGCTGTTATCCTGCAGCTGCCCTGAATCCCGCCTGTGCCTGTTGGGACTGATGGAGAGGCCTATGTTGGCCTGATAAGAATAAAAGAGACTTTGGCATAACGGCGACCATCATAGCCAGTACATCAACAGCCGCCACCACCAGCTACCGTGGTGACAGTGAACAAGGTTGCAGAACAGACTGCCAGAGTTATGGAACAACAGGACTTTACTGATGAACATGAGCGGGTGGGCATACTGGACTATGCTGGACTATGGGTTGATTTGTTGGAAAAGAAATAGCAAATGCTGTTAGATTTGGTCTAGGCCTCCTGTACCCCATCGTATGCCTTTCTGTTGTATTGTATGCATTTCTGTTTTATCATCTGTGCAAGTGCTAATTGTTTTCCCAAGCCTGGGAACTGCTGTCTGCTCATTGTTACGAGCTAAGTTACTCCTAAGATCATGGCCTCTTGCCTCCCATTGTGCCTTTAATGTATGTTTCACCTTTGAAGTGCTTTGTTTTCCCAAGCCCGAAAACTGCTGTTTGCTCTTTGCTACTGAGCTGATATTCACTCCCAGCCTTGGAACAGGGTTACCAGCCTCCCCAAGTATGGTTGAGCAGCTGCAGCAGACAAGGCGTTGAATGGCAGCCAGTGACGGGTAAGATGGACCTGGAACTGACCAACCTAGGACAGGGTCTCCGTCATGCTACGGAGGTTCCCGATGACGGGTAAGGCTGATAACCTAAGAGTCCACAACATAAGACAGGCGCATTCAAGTCTGCTTTAATACAGAAGGGGGAATATGTTGTGGGCTGTGGAGCTGATTTACATTCCTTAAGCTGAGCACTCAGGAATCGGGCCTAAGGCAGTAGCACCTAGCCTTTGCAGACTCATTGGTGTCCTATTGTCCTGTTGATGGGCTTGGGGGAAAGAGGAGGTAATATGGTAATAAAGAGGCTTGTGGAGGACGGCTAGAGAGTCGGCTCCCAGCACTTGTAACATTATCATGGTCTCCGTGTGTTGGTGCTTTTCGCTCGGACATTCGCCGTGCCTACTACGCCGGTTCAGCTAGCCGCGACATGCTCTGGCAGCACATATGTCTGAAAGTGGATATGACACCTAGGGAAGGGAGTGTTTTGGTGAATGGCAACTGCCCGAAGCAGCAGCACAGCTCTTCCAATGACAAAACAACTCCAACTGCCTCATGAACTTCACATACCATCAGCTGTCCTGGCTGCTATCTAGGAAACCCTGTGGGGTCACTTCCAGTCCCATGCCCATTGAGCCCAGTGGGATGGAATCAAGCAGCTTGAGCACCCACACAAATCTAACATGGAGCTCCTCACTCAAGGCGCTCAAAACTCCACAGCCAAAGACAAGTTCAGTGCCGAAGCCATTTCCCGCTGCCATGGAAACCAAGTGCTCTGGCAGCACATATATCTGAAAGTGGATATGACACCTAGGGAAGGGAGTGTGCTGGTGAATGGCAACTGCAGCAGCACAGCTCTTCCAGTGCCAAAACAACTCCACCTGCCTCATGAACTTCACATACCATCAGCTGTCCTGGCAGCTATCTAGGAAACCCTGTTGGGTCTCTTCCGGTCCCATGCCCATTGAGCACAGTGGGATGGAATCAGGCAGCTTCAGCACCCACACAAACGAACATGGAGCTCCTCACTCAAGGCGCTCAAAACTCCACAGCCAAAGACAAGTTCAGTGCCTAAGCCATTTCCCACTGCCATGGAAACCAAGTGCTCTGGCAGCACATATGTCTGAAAGTGGATATGACACCTAGGGAAGGGAGTGTGTTGGTGAATGGCAACTGCCCGAAGCAGCAGCACAGCTCTTCCACTGCCAAAACAACTCCAACTGCCTCATGAACTTCACATACCATCATCTCTCCTGGCAGCTATCTAGGAAACCCTGTTGGGTCACTTCCGGTCCCATGCCCATTGAGCCCAGTGGGATGGAATCAAGCAGCTTCAGCACCCACACAAAACGAACATGGAGCTCCTCACTCAAGGCGCTCAAAACTTCACAGCCAAAGACAAGCTCAGTGCCCAAGCCATTTCCCGCTGCCATGGAAACCAAGTGTTCTGGCAGCACATATATCTGAAAGTGGATATGACACCTAGGGAAGGGAGTGTGTTGGTGAATGGCAACTGCCCGAAGCAGCAGCACAGCTCTTCCAGTGCAAAAACAACTCCAACTGCCTCATGAACTTCACATACCATCAGCTGTCTTGGCTGCTATCTAGGAAACCCTGTTGGGTCACTTCCTGTCCCATGCCCATTGAGCCCAGGGGGATGGAATCAAGCAGCTTGAGCACCGACACAAAACGAACATGGAGCTCCTCACTCAAGGCGCTCAAAACTCCACAGCCAAAGACAAGTTCAGTGCCCAAGCCATTTCCCGCTGCCATGGAAACCAAGTGCTCTGGCAGCACATATGTCTGAAAGTGGATATGACACCTAGGGAAGGGAGTGTGGTGGTGAATGGCAACTGCCCGAAGCAGCAGCACAGCTCTTCCAGTGCCAAAACAACTCCAACTGCCTCATGATCTTCACATACCATCAGCTGTCCTGGCTGCTATCTAGGAAACCCTGTTGGGTCTCTTCCTGTCCCATTGAGCCCAGTGGGATGGAATCAAGCAGCTTGAGCACCCACACAAAACGAACATGGAGCTCCTCACTCAAGGCGCTCAAAACTCCACGGCCAAAGACAAGTTCAGTGCCCAAGCCATTTCCCGCTGCCATGGAAACCAAGTGCTCTGGCAGCATGTATGTCTGAAAGTGGATATGACACCTAGGGAAGGGAGTGTGTTGGTGAATGGCAACTGCCCGAAGCAGCAGCACAGATCTTCCACTGCCAAAACAACTCCACCTGCCTCATAAACTTCACATACCATCAGCTGTCCTGGCTGCTATCGAGGAAACCCTGTTGGGTCACTTCCAGTCCCATGCCCTTGAGCCCAGGGGGATGGAATCAAGCAGCTTCAGCACCCACACAAAACGAACATGGAGCTCCTCACTCAAGGCGCTCAAAACTCCCACAGCCAAAGACAAGTTCAGTGCCCAAGCCATTTCCCGCTGCCATGGAAACCAAGTGCTCTGGCAGCACATATGTCTGAAAGTGGATATGACACCTAGGGAAGGGAGTGTGTTGGTGAATGGCAACTGCCTGATGCAGCAGCACAGCTCTTCCACTGCCAAAACAACTCCACCTGCCTCATGAACTTCACATACCATCGGCTGTCCTGGCTGCTATCTAGGAAACCCTGTTGGGTCACTTCCGGTCCCATGCCCATTGAGCCCAGTGGGATGGAATCAAGCAGCTTCAGCACCCACACAAAACGAACATGGAGCTCCTCACTCAAGGCGCACGAAACTCCACAGCCAAAGACAAGTTCAGTGCCCAAGCCATTTCCCGCTGCCATGGAAACCAAGTGCTCTGGCAGCACATATGTCTGAAAGTGGATATGACACCTAGGGAAGGGAGTGTTTTTGGTGAATGGCAACTGCCCGAAGCAGCAGCACAGCTCTTCCAGTGCCAAAACAACTCCACCTGCCTCATGAACTTCACATACGATCAGCTGTCCTGGCAGCTATCTAGGAAACCCTGTTGGGTCACTTCCGGTCCCATGCCCATTGAGCCCAGTGGGATGGAATCAAGCAGCTTCAGCACCCACACAAAACGAACATGGAGCTCCTCACTCAAGGCGCTCAAAACTCCACAGCCAAAGACAAGTTCAGTGCCCAAGCCATTTCCCGCTGCCATGGAAACCAAGTGCTCTGGCAGCACATATGTCTGAAAGTGGATATGACACCTAGGGAAGGGAGTGTTTTTGGTGAATGGCAACTGCCCGAAGCAGCAGCACAGCTCTTCCACTGCCAAAACAACTCCACCTGCCTGATGAACTTCACATACCATCAGCTGTCCTGGCAGCTATCTAGGAAACCCTGTTGGGTCACTTCCGGTCCCATGCCCATTGAGCCCAGTGGATGCAGTCAAGCAGCTTCAGCACCCACACAAAACGAACATGGAGCTCCTCACTCAAGCCGCTCAAAACTCCACAGCCAAAGGCAAGTTCAGTGCCCAAGCCATTTCCCTCTGCCATGGAAACCAAGTGCTCTGGCAGCACATATATCTGAAAGTGGATATGACACCTAGGGAAGGGAGTGTGCTGGTGAATGGCAACTGCAGCAGCACAGCTCTTCCAGTGCCAAAACAACTCCACCTGCCTCATGAACTTCACATACCATCAGCTGTCCTGGCAGCTATCTAGGAAACCCTGTTGGGTCTCTTCAGGTCCCATGCCCATTGAGCACAGTGGGATGGAATCAGGCAGCTTCAGCACCCACACAAAACTAACATGGAGCTCCTCACTCAAGGCGCTCAAAACTCCACGGCCAATGACAAGTTCAGTGCCCAAGCCATTTCCCGCTGCCATGGAAACCAAGTGCTCTGGCAGCATGTATGTCTGAAAGTGGATATGACACCTAGGGAAGGGAGTGTGTTGGTGAATGGCAACTGCCCGAAGCAGCAGCACAGCTCCTCCACTGCCAAAACAACTCCAACTGCCTCATAAACTTCACATACCATCAGCTGTCCTGGCTGCTATCGAGGAAACCCTGTGGGGTCACTTCCGGTCCCATGCCCATTGAGCCCAGTGGGATGGAATCAAGCAGCTTGAGCACCCACACAAAACGTACATGGAGCTCCTCACTCAAGGCGCTCAAAACTCCACAGCCAAAGACAAGCTCAGTGCCCAAGCCATTTCCCGCTGCCATGGAAACCAAGTGCTCTGGCAGCACATATGTCTGAAAGTGGATATGACACCTAGGGAAGGGAGTGTGTTGGTGAATGGCAACTGCCTGATGCAGCAGCACAGCTCTTCCAGTGCCAAAACAACTCCACCTGCCTCATGAACTTCACATACCATCAGCTGTCCTGGCTGCTATCTAGGAAACCCTGTTGGGTCACTTCCGGTCCCATGCCCATTGAGCCCAGTGGGATGGAATCAAGCAGCTTGAGCACCCACACAAAACGAACATGGAGCTCCTCACTCAAGGCGCTCAAAACTCCACAGCCAAAGACAAGTTCAGTGCCGAAGCCATTTAACGCTGCCATGGAAACCAAGTACTCTGGCAGCACATATGTCTGAAAGTGGATATGACACCTAGGGAAGGGAGTGTGCTGGTGAATGGCAACTGCCCGAAGCAGCAGCACAGCTCTTCCACTGCCAAAACAACTCCAACTGCCTCATGAACTTCACATACCATCAGCTGTCCTGGCTGCTATCTAGGAAACCCTGTGGGGTCACTTCCAGTCCCATTGAGCCCAGTGGGATGGAATCAAGCAGCTTGAGCATCCACACAAAACGAACATGGAGCTCCTCACTCAAGGCGCTCAAAACTCCACGGCCAATGACAAGTTCAGTGCCCAAGCCATTTCCCGTTGCCATATAAACCAAGTGCTCTGGCAGCATGTATGTCTGAAAGTGGATATGACACCTAGGGAAGGGAGTGTGTTGGTGAATGGCAACTGCCCGAAGCAGCAGCACAGCTCCTCCACTGCCAAAACAACTCCACCTGCCTAATAAACTTCACATACCATCAGCTGTCCTGGCTGCTATCGAGGAAACCCTGTGGGGTCACTTCCGGTCCCATGCCCATTGAGCCCAGTGGGATGGAATCAAGCAGCTTGAGCACCCACACAAAACGTACATGGAGCTCCTCACTCAAGGCGCTCAAAACTCCACAGCCAAAGACAAGTTCAGTGCCCAAGCCATTTCCCGCTGCCATGGAAACCAAGTGCTCTGGCAGCACATATGTCTGAAAGTGGATATGACACCTAGGGAAGGGAGTGTGTTGGTGAATGGCAACTGCCTGATGCAGCAGCACAGCTCTTCCAGTGCCAAAACAACTCCACCTGCCTCATGAACTTCACATACCATCAGCTGTCCTGGCAGCTATCTAGGAAACCCTGTTGTCTCACTTCCGGTCCCATGCCCATTGAGCCCAGTGGGATGGAAACAAGCAGCTTCAGCACCCACACAAAACGAACATGGAGCTCCTCACTCAAGGCGCTCAAAACTCCACGGCCAATGACAAGTTCAGTGCCCAAGCCATTTCCCGCTGCCATGGAAACCAAGTGCTCTGGCAGCATGTATGTCTGAAAGTGGATATGACACCTAGGGAAGGGAGTGTGCTGGTGAATGGCAACTGCCCGAAGCAGCAGCACAGCTCTTCCACTGCCAAAACAACTCCTCCTACCTCATGAACTTCACATACCATCAGCTGTCCTGGCAGCTATCTATGAAATCCTTTTGGGTCAATTCCGGTCCCATGCCCATTGAGCACAGTGGGATGGAATCAAGCAGCTTGAGCACCCACACAAAACGAACATGGAGCTCCTCACTCAAGGCGCTCCAAACTCCACAGCCAAAGACAAGTTCAGTGCCCAAGCCATTTCCCGCTGCCATGGAAACCAAGTGCTCTGGCAGCACATATGTCTGAAAGTGGATATGACACCTAGGGAAGGGAGTCTGGTGTTGAATGGCAACTGCAGCAGCACAGCTCTTCCAGTGCCAAAACAACTCCACCTGCCTCATGAACTTCACATACCATCAGCTGTCCTGGCAGCTATCTAGGAAACCCTGTTGGGTCACTTCCGGTCCCATGCCCTTTGAGCCCAGTGGGATGGAATCAAGCAGCTTCAGCACCCACACAAAACGTACATGGAGCTCCTCACTCAAGGCGCTCAAAACTCCACAGCCAAAGACAAGTTCAGTGCCCAAGCCATTTCCCGCTGCCATGGAAACCAAGTGCTCTGGCAGCACATATGTCTGAAAGTGGATATGACACCTAGGGAAGGGAGTGTGTTGGTGAATGGCAACTGCCCGAAGCAGCAGCACAGCTCTTCCAGTGCCAAAACAACTCCAACTGCCTCATGAACTTCACATACCATCAGCTGTCCTGGCTGCTATCTAGGAAACCCTGTTGGGTCTCTTCCGGTCCCATGCCCAATGAGCCCAGGGGGATGGAATCAAGCAGCTTGAGCACCCACACAAAATGAACATGGAGCTCCTCACTCAAGGCGCTCAAAACTCCACAGCCAAAGACAAGTTCAGTGCCCAAGCCATTTCCCGCTGCCATGGAAACCAAGTGCTCTGGCAGCACATATGTCTGAAAGTGGATATGACACCTAGGGAAGGGAGTGTGCTAGTGAATGGCAACTGCCCGAAGCAGCAGCACAGCTCTTCCAGTGCCAAAACAACTCCACCTGCCTCATGAACTTCACATACCATCAGCTGTCCTGGCTGCTATCGAGGAAACCCTGTTGGGTCTCTTCCGGTCCCATGCCCATTGAGCCCAGGGGGATGGAATCAAGCAGCTTGAGCACCCACACAAAACGAACATGGAGCTCCTCACTCAAGGCGCTCAAAACTCCACAGCCAAAGACAAGTTCAGTGCCGAAGCCATTTCCCGCTGCCATGGAAACCAAGTGCTCTGGCAGCACATATGTCTGAAAGTGGATATGACACCTAGGGAAGGGAGAGTGTTGGTGAATGGTAACTGCCTGATGCAGCAGCAGAGCTCTTCCACTGCCAAAACAACTCCAACTGCCTCATGAACTTCACATACCATCAGCTGTCCTGGCTGCTATCTAGGAAACCCTGTTGGGTCACTTCCGGTCCCATGCCCATTGAGCCCAGTGGGATGGAATCAAGCAGCTTCAGCACCCACACAAAACGAACATGGAGCTCCTCACTCAAGGCGCTCAAAACTCCACAGCCAAAGACAAGTTCAGTGCCCAAGCCATTTCCCGCTGCCATGGAAACCAAGTGCTCTGGCAGCACATATGTCTGAAAGTGGATATGACACCTAGGGAAGGGAGTGTGTTGGTGAATGGCAACTGCCCGATGCAGCAGCACAGCTCTTCCACTGCCAAAACAACTCCACCTGCCTTATGAACTTCACATACCATCAGCTCTCCTGGCAGCTATCTGGGAAACCCTGTTGCGTCACTTCCGGTCCCATGCCCATTGAGCCCAGTGGGATGGAATCAAGCAGCTTCAGCACCCACACAAAACGTACATGGAGCTCCTCACTCAAGGCGCTCAAAACTTCACAGCCAAAGACAAGCTCAGTGCCCAAGCCATTTCCCGCTGCCATGGAAACCAAGTGCTCTGGCAGCACATATGTCTGAAAGTGGATATGACACCTAGGGAAGGGAGTGTGTTGGTGAATGGCAACTGCCCGAAGCAGCAGCACGGCTCTTCCAGTGCCAAAACAACTCCAACTGCCTCATGAACTTCACATACCATCAGCTGTCCTGGCTGCTATCTAGGAAACCCTGTTGGGTCTCTTCCCGTCCCATGCCCATTGAGCCCAGGGGGATGGAATCAAGCAGCTTGAGCACCCACACAAAACGAACATGGAGCTCCTCACTCAAGGCGCTCAAAACTCCACAGCCAAAGACAAGTTCAGTGCCCAAGCCATTTCCCGCTGCCATGGAAACCAAGTGCTCTGGCAGCACATATGTCTGAAAGTGGATATGACACCTAGGGAAGGGAGTGTTTTTGGTGAATGGCAACTGCCCGAAGCAGCAGCACAGCTCTTCCACTGCCAAAACAACTCCAACTGCCTCATGAACTTCACATACCATCAGCTGTCCTGGCTGCTATCTAGGAAACCCTGTTGGGTCTCTTCCAGTCCCATTGAGCCCAGTGGGATGGAATCAAGCAGCTTGAGCACCCACACAAAACGAACATGGAGCTCCTCACTCAAGGCGCTCAAAACTCCACAGCCAAAGACAAGTTCAGTGCCCAAGCCATTTCCCGCTGCCATGGAAACCAAGTGCTCTGGCAGCACATATGTCTGAAAGTGGATATGACACCTAGGGAAGGGAGTGTGTTGGTGAATGGCAACTGCCCGAAGCAGCAGAACAGCTCTTCCAGTGCCAAAACAACTCCACCTGCCTCATGAACTTCACATACCATCAGCTGTCCTGGCAGCTATCTAGGAAACCCTGTTGGGTCACTTCCGGTCCCATGCCCATTGAGCCCAGTGGGATGGAATCAAGCAGCTTCAGCACCCACACAAAACTAACATGGAGCTCCTCACTCAAGGCGCTCAAAACTCCACAGCCAAAGACAAGTTCAGTGCCCAAGCCATTTCCCTCTGCCATGGAAACCAAGTGCTCTGGCAGCACATATGTCTGAAAGTGGATATGACACCTAGGGAAGGGAGTGTTTTTGGTGAATGGCAACTGCCCGAAGCAGCAGCACAGCTCTTCCACTGCCAAAACAACTCCACCTGCCTCATGAACTTCACATACCATCAGCTGTCTTGGCTGCTATCTAGGAAACCCTGTTGGGTCACTTCCTGTCCCATGCCCATTGAGCCCAGTGGGATGGAATCAAGCAGCTTGAGCACCGACACAAAACGAACATGGAGCTCCTCACTCAAGCCGCTCAAAACTCCACAGCCAAAGACAAGTTCAGTGCCCAAGCCATTTCCCGCTGCCATGGAAACCAAGTGCTCTGGCAGCACATATGTCTGAAAGTGGATATGACACCTAGGGAAGGGAGTGTGTTGGTGAATGGCAACTGCCCGAAGCAGCAGCACAGCTCTTCCAGTGCCAAAACAACTCCAACTGCCTCATGAACTTCACATACCATCAGCTGTCCTGGCTGCTATCTAGGAAACCCTGTTGGGTCTCTTCCTGTCCCATTGAGCCCAGTGGGATGGAATCAAGCAGCTTGAGCACCCACACAAAACGAACATGGAGCTCCTCACTCAAGGCGCTCAAAACTCCACGGCCAAAGACAAGTTCAGTGCCCAAGCCATTTCCCGCTGCCATGGAAACCAAGTGCTCTGGCAGCATGTATGTCTGAAAGTGGATATGACACCTAGGGAAGGGAGTGTGTTGGTGAATGGCAACTGCCCGAAGCAGCAGCACAGATCTTCCACTGCCAAAACAACTCCACCTGCCTCATAAACTTCACATACCATCAGCTGTCCTGGCTGCTATCTAGGAAACCCTGTTGGGTCACTTCCAGTCCCATGCCCTTGAGCACAGTGGGATGGAATCAAGCAGCTTCAGCACCCACACAAAACGAACATGGAGCTCCTCACTCAAGGCGCTCAAAACTCCACGGCCAATGACAAGTTCAGTGCCCAAGCCATTTCCCGCTGCCATGGAAACCAAGTGCTCTGGCAGCATGTATGCCTGAAAGTGGATATGACACCTAGGGAAGGGAGTGTGTTGGTGAATGGCAACTGCCCGAAGCAGCAGCAGAGCTCCTCCACTGCCAAAACAACTCCACCTGCCTCATAAACTTCACATACCATCAGCTGTCCTGGCTGCTATCGAGGAAACCCTGTGGGGTCACTTCCAGTCCCATGCCCATTGAGCCCAGTGGGATGGAATCAAGCAGCTTGAGCACCCACACAAAACGTACATGGAGCTCCTCACTCAAGGCGCTCAAAACTCCACAGCCAAAGACAAGTTCAGTGCCCAAGCCATTTCCCGCTGCCATGGAAACCAAGTGCTCTGGCAGCACATATGTCTGAAAGTGGATATGACACCTAGGGAAGGGAGTGTGTTGGTGAATGGCAACTGCCTGATGCAGCAGCACAGCTCTTCCAGTGCCAAAACAACTCCACCTGCCTCATGAACTTCACATACCATCAGCTGTCCTGGCAGCTATCTAGGAAACCCTGTTGGGTCACTTCGGGTCCCATGCCCATTGAGCCCAGTGGGATGGAAACAAGCAGCTTCAGCACCCACACAAAACGAACATGGAGCTCCTCACTCAAGGCGCTCAAAACTCCACGGCCAATGACAAGCTCAGTGCCCAAGCCATTTCCCGCTGCCATGGAAACCAAGTGCTCTGGCAGCATGTATGTCTGAAAGTGGATATGACACCTAGGGAAGGGAGTGTGTTGGTGAATGGCAACTGCCCGAAGCAGCAGCACAGCTCTTCCACTGCCAAAACAACTCCTCCTACCTCATGAACTTCACATACCATCAGCTGTCCTTTCAGCTATCTATGAAATCATTTTGGGTCAATTCCGGTCCCATGCCCATTGAGCCCAGGGGGATGGAATCAAGCAGCTTCAGCACCCACACAAAACGAACATGGAGCTCCTCACTCAAGGCGCTCCAAACTCCACAGCCAAAGACAAGTTCAGTGCCCAAGCCATTTCCCGCTGCCATGGAAACCAAGTGCTCTGGCAGCACATATGTCTGAAAGTGGATATGACACCTAGGGAAGGGAGTCTGGTGTTGAATGGCAACTGCAGCAGCACAGCTCTTCCAGTGCCAAAACAACTCCACCTGCCTCATGAACTTCACATACCATCAGCTGTCCTGGCAGCTATCTAGGAAACCCTGTTGGGTCACTTCCGGTCCCATGCCCATTGAGCCCAGTGGGATGGAATCAAGCAGCTTCAGCACCCACACAAAACTAACATGGAGCTCCTCACTCAAGGCGCTCAAAACTCCACAGCCAAAGACAAGTTCAGTGCCCAAGCCATTTCCCGCTGCCATGGAAACCAAGTGCTCTGGCAGCACATATGTCTGAAAGTGGATATGACACCTAGGGAAGGGAGTGTGTTGGTGAATGGCAACTGCCCGATGCAGCAGCACAGCTCTTCCAGTGCCAAAACAACTCCACCTGCCTCATGAACTTCACATACCATCAGCTGTCCTGGCAGCTATCTAGGAAACCCTGTTGGGTCACTTCCGGTCCCATGCCCATTGAGCCCAGTGGGATGGAATCAAGCAGCTTGAGCACCCACACAAAACGTACATGGAGCTCCTCACTCAAGGCGCTCAAAACTTCACAGCCAAAGACAAGTTCAGTGCCCAAGCCATTTCCCGCTGCCATGGAAACCAAGTGCTCTGGCAGCACATATGTCTGAAAGTGGATATGACACCTAGGGAAGGGAGTGTGTTGGTGAATGGCAACTGCCCGAAGCAGCAGCACAGCTCTTCCACTGCCAAAACAACTCCTCCTACCTCATGAACTTCACATACCATCAGCTGTCCTGGCAGCTATCTATGAAATCCTTTTGGGTCAATTCCGGTCCCATGCCCATTGAGCCCAGTGGGATGGAATCAAGCAGCTTCAGCACCCACACAAAACGAACATGGAGCTCCTCACTCAAGGCGCTCCAAACTCCACAGCCAAAGACAAGTTCAGTGCCCAAGCCATTTCCCGCTGCCATGGAAACCAAGTGCTCTGGCAGCACATATGTCTGAAAGTGGATATGACACCTAGGGAAGGGAGTCTGGTGTTGAATGGCAACTGCAGCAGCACAGCTCTTCCAGTGCAAAAACAACTCCACCTGCCTCATGAACTTCACATACCATCAGCTGTCCTGGCAGCTATCTAGGAAACCCTGTTGGGTCACTTCCGGTCCCATGCCCATTGAGCCCAGGGGGATGGAATCAAGCAGCTTGAGCACCCACATAAAATGAACATGGAGCTCCTCACTCAAGGCGCTCAAAACTCCACAGCCAAAGACAAGTTCAGTGCCCAAGCCATTTCCCGCTGCCATGGAAACCAAGTGCTCTGGCAGCACATATGTCTGAAAGTGGATATGACACCTAGGGAAGGGAGTGTTTTGGTGAATGGCAACTGCCCGAAGCAGCAGCACAGCTCTTCCAGTGCCAAAACAACTCCAACTGCCTCATGAACTTCACATACCATCAGCTGTCCTGGCTGCTATCTAGGAAACCCTGTTGGGTCTCTTCCGGTCCCATGCCCATTGAGCCCAGGGGGATGGAATCAAGCAGCTTGAGCACCCACACAAAATGAACATGGAGCTCCTCACTCAAGGCGCTCAAAACTCCACAGCCAAAGACAAGTTCAGTGCCCAAGCCATTTCCCGCTGCCATGGAAACCAAGTGCTCTGGAAGCACATATGTCTGAAAGTGGATATGACACCTAGGGAAGGGAGTGTGGTGGTGAATGGCAACTGCCTGAAGCAGCAGCACAGCTCTTCCACTGCCAAAACAACTCCACCTGCCTCATGAACTTCACATACCATCAGCTGTCCTGGCTGCTATCTAGGAAACCCTGTGGGGTCACTTCCAGTCCCATGCCCATTGAGCCCAGGGGGATGGAATCAAGCAGCTTCAGCACCCACACAAAACTAACATGGAGCTCCTCACTCAAGGCGCTCAAAACTCCACGGCCAAAGACAAGTTCAGTGCCCAAGCCATTTCCCGCTGCCATGGAAACCAAGTGCTCTGGCAGCACGTATGTCTGAAAGTGGATATGACACCTAGGGAAGGGAGTGTGTTGGTGAATGGCAACTGCCTGAAGCAGCAGCACAGCTCTTCCAGTGCCAAAACAACTCCACCTGCCTCATGAACTTCACATACCATCAGCTGTCCTGGCTGCTATCGAGGAAACCCTGTTGGGTCTCTTCCGGTCCCATGCCCATTGAGCCCAGTGGGATGGAATCAAGCAGCTTCAGCACCCACACAAAACGAACATGGAGCTCCTCACTCAAGGCGCTCAAAACTCCACGGCCACAGACAAGTTCAGTGCCCAAGCCATTTCCCGCTGCCATGGAAACCAAGTGCTCTGGCAGCACATATGTCTGAAAGTGGATATGACACCTAGGGAAGGGAGTGTGTTGGTGAATGGCAACTGCCCGAAGCAGCTGCACAGCTCTTCCAGTGCCAAAACAACTCCACCTGCCTCATGAACTTCACATACCATCAGCTGTCCTGGCAGCTATCTAGGAAACCCTGTGGGGTCACTTCCAGTCCCATTGAGCCCAGTGGGATGGAATCAAGCAGCTTGAGCACCCACACAAAACGAACATGGAGCTCCTCACTCAAGGCGCTCAAAACTCCACAGCCAAAGACAAGTTCAGTGCCCAAGCCATTTCCCGCTGCCATGGAAACCAAGTGCTCTGGCAGCACATATGTCTGAAAGTGGATATGACACCTAGGGAAGGGAGTGTGTTGGTGAATGGCAACTGCCTGATGCAGCAGCACAGCTCTTCCAGTGCCAAAACAACTCCAACTGCCTCATGAACTTCACATACCATCAGCTGTCCTGGCTGCTATCTAGGAAACCCTGTTGGGTCACTTCCGGTCCCATGCCCATTGAGCCCAGTGGGATGGAATCAAGCAGCTTCAGCACCCACACAAAACGAACATGGAGCTCCTCACTCAAGGCGCTCAAAACTCCACAGCCAAAGACAAGTTCAGTGCCCAAGCCATTTCCCGCTGCCATGGAAACCAAGTGCTCTGGCAGCACATATGTCTGAAAGTGGATATGACACCTAGGGAAGGGAGTGTGTTGGTGAATGGCAACTGCCCGATGCAGCAGCACAGCTCTTCCACTGCCAAAACAACTCCACCTGCCTCATGAACTTCACATACCATCAGCTGTCCTGGCAGCTATCTAGGAAACCCTGTTGGGTCACTTCCGGTCCCATGCCCATTGAGCCCAGTGGGATGGAATCAAGCGGCTTCAGCACCCACACAAAACGTACATGGAGCTCCTCACTCAAGGCGCTCAAATCTTCACAGCCAAAGACAAGTTCAGTGCCGAAGCCATTTCCCGCTGCCATGGAAACCAAGTGCTCTGGCAGCACATATGTCTGAAAGTGGATATGACACCTAGGGAAGGGAGTGTGGTGGTGAATGGCAACTGCTTGATGCAGCAGCACAGCTCTTCCACTGCCAAAACAACTCCACCTGCCTCATGAACTTCACATACCATCAGCTGTCCTGGCAGCTATCTATGAAATCCTTTTGGGTCAATTCCGGTCCCATGCCCATTAAGCACAGTGGGATGGAATCAAGCAGCTTCAGCACCCACACAAAACGAACATGGAGCTCCTCACTCAAGGCGCTCCAAACTCCACGGCCAAAGACAAGTTCAGTGCCCAAGCCATTTCCCGCTGCCATGGAAACCAAGTGCTCTGGCAGCACATATGTCTGAAAGTGGATATGACACCTAGGGAAGGGAGTTTTTTGGTGAATGGCAACTGCCTGATGCAGCAGCACAGCTCTTCCACTGCCAAAACAACTCCAACTGCCTCATGAACTTCACATACCATCAGCTGTCCTGGCTGCTATCTAGGAAACCCTGTGGGGTCACTTCCAGTCCCATTGAGCCCAGTAGGATGGAATCAAGCAGCTTGAGCACCCACACAAAACGAACATGGAGCTCCTCACTCAAGGCGCTCAAAACTCCACGGCCAATGACAAGTTCAGTGCCCAAGCCATTTCCCGCTGCCATGGAAACCAAGTGCTCTGGGAGCATGTATGTCTGAAAGTGGATATGACACCTAGGGAAGGGAGTGTGTTGGTGAATGGCAACTGCCCGAAGCAGCAGCACAGCTCTTCCATTGCCAAAACAACTCCACCTGCCTCATAAACTTCACATACCATCAGCTGTCCCGGCTGCTATCGAGGAAACCCTGTTGGGTCACTTCCGGTCCCATGCCCATTGAGCCCAGTGGGATGGAATCAAGCAGCTTGAGCACCCACACAAAACGAACATGGAGATCCTCACTCAAGGCGCTCAAAACTCCACAGCCAAAGTCAAGTTCAGTGCCCAAGCCATTTCCCGCTGCCATGGAAACCAAGTGCTCTGGCAGCACATATGTCTGAAAGTGGATATGACACCTAGGGAAGGGAGTGTGTTGGTGAATGGCAACTGCCTGATGCAGCAGCACAGCTCTTCCAGTGCCAAAACAACTCCACCTGCCTCATGAACTTCACATACCATCAGCTGTCCTGGCTGCTATCTAGGAAACCCTGTTGGGTCACTTCCGTTCCCATGCCCATTGAGCCCAGTGGGATGGAATCAAGCAGCTTGAGCACCCACACAAAACGAACATGGAGCTCCTCACTCAAGGCGCTCAAAACTCCACAGCCAAAGACAAGTTCAGTGCCCAAGCCATTTCCCGCTGCCATGGAAACCAAGTGCTCTGGCAGCACATATGTCTGAAAGTGGATATGACACCTAGGGAAGGGAGTGTGTTGGTGAATGGCAACTGCCCGATGCAGCAGCACAGCTCTTCCAGTGCCAAAACAACTCCACCTGCCTCATGAACTTCACATACCATCAGCTGTCCTGGCAGCTATCTAGGAAACCCTGTTGGGTCACTTCCGGTCCCATGCCCATTGAGCCCAGTGGGATGGAATCAAGCAGCTTCAGCACCCACACAAAACGTACATGGAGCTCCTCACTCAAGGCGCTCAAAACTCCACAGCCAAAGACAAGTTCAGTGCCCAAGCCATTTCCCGCTGCCATGGAAACCAAGTGCTCTGGCAGCACATATGTCTGAAAGTGGATATGACACCTAGGGAAGGGAGTTTTTTGGTGAATGGCAACTGCCTGATGCAGCAGCACAGCTCTTCCACTGCCAAAACAACTCCAACTGCCTCATGAACTTCACATACCATCAGCTGTCCTGGCTGCTATCTAGGAAACCCTGTGGGGTCACTTCCAGTCCCATTGAGCCCAGTAGGATGGAATCAAGCAGCTTGAGCACCCACACAAAACGAACATGGAGCTCCTCACTCAAGGCGCTCAAAACTCCACGGCCAATGACAAGTTCAGTGCCCAAGCCATTTCCCGCTGCCATGGAAACCAAGTGCTCTGGGAGCATGTATGTCTGAAAGTGGATATGACACCTAGGGAAGGGAGTGTGTTGGTGAATGGCAACTGCCCGAAGCAGCAGCACAGCTCTTCCATTGCCAAAACAACTCCACCTGCCTCATAAACTTCACATACCATCAGCTGTCCCGGCTGCTATCGAGGAAACCCTGTTGGGTCACTTCCGGTCCCATGCCCATTGAGCCCAGTGGGATGGAATCAAGCAGCTTGAGCACCCACACAAAACGAACATGGAGATCCTCACTCAAGGCGCTCAAAACTCCACAGCCAAAGTCAAGTTCAGTGCCCAAGCCATTTCCCGCTGCCATGGAAACCAAGTGCTCTGGCAGCACATATGTCTGAAAGTGGATATGACACCTAGGGAAGGGAGTGTGTTGGTGAATGGCAACTGCCTGATGCAGCAGCACAGCTCTTCCAGTGCCAAAACAACTCCACCTGCCTCATGAACTTCACATACCATCAGCTGTCCTGGCTGCTATCTAGGAAACCCTGTTGGGTCACTTCCGTTCCCATGCCCATTGAGCCCAGTGGGATGGAATCAAGCAGCTTGAGCACCCACACAAAACGAACATGGAGCTCCTCACTCAAGGCGCTCAAAACTCCACAGCCAAAGACAAGTTCAGTGCCCAAGCCATTTCCCGCTGCCATGGAAACCAAGTGCTCTGGCAGCACATATGTCTGAAAGTGGATATGACACCTAGGGAAGGGAGTGTGTTGGTGAATGGCAACTGCCCGATGCAGCAGCACAGCTCTTCCAGTGCCAAAACAACTCCACCTGCCTCATGAACTTCACATACCATCAGCTGTCCTGGCAGCTATCTAGGAAACCCTGTTGGGTCACTTCCGGTCCCATGCCCATTGAGCCCAGTGGGATGGAATCAAGCAGCTTCAGCACCCACACAAAACGTACATGGAGCTCCTCACTCAAGGCGCTCAAAACTCCACAGCCAAAGACAAGTTCAGTGCCCAAGCCATTTCCCGCTGCCATGGAAACCAAGTGCTCTGGCAGCACATATGTCTGAAAGTGGATATGACACCTAGGGAAGGGAGTCTGGTGGTGAATGGCAACTGCCCAAAGCAGCAGCACAGCTCTTCCACTGCCAAAACAACTCCACCTGCCTCATGAACTTCACATACCATCAGCTGTCCTGGCAGCTATCTATGAAATCCTTTTGGGTCAATTCTGGTCCCATGCCCATTGAGCACAGTGGGATGGAATCAAGCAGCTTCAGCACCCACACAAAACGAACATGGAGCTCCTCACTCAAGGCGCTCAAAACTTCACTGCCAAAGACAAGCTCAGTGCCCAAGCCATTTCCCGCTGCCATGGAAACCAAGTGCTCTGGCAGCACATATGTCTGAAAGTGGATATGACACCTAGGGAAGGGAGTGTTTTTGGTGAATGGCAACTGTCTGATGCAGCAGCACAGCTCTTCCAGTGCCAAAACAACCCCACCTGCCTCATGAACTTCACATACCATCAGCTGTCCTGGCAGCTATCTAGGAAACCCTGTTGGGTCACTTCCGGTCCCATGCCCATTGAGCCCAGTGGGATGGAATCAAGCAGCTTGAGCACCCACACAAAACGAACATGGAGCTCCTCACTCAAGGCGCTCAAAACTTCACAGCCAAAGGCAAGTTCAGTTCCCCAGCCTTTTCCCGCTGCCATGGAAACCAAGTGCTCTGGCAGCACATACGTCTGAAAGTGGATATGACACCTAGGGAAGGGAGTGTTTTGGTGAATGGCAACTGCCTGAAGCACAGCTCTTCCAGTGCCAAAACAACGCCACCTGCCTCATGAACTTCACATACCATCAGCTGTCCTGGCAGCTATCTAGGAAACCCTGTTGGGTCACTTCCGGTCCCATGCCCATTGAGCCCAGTGGGATGGAATCAAGCAGCTTCAGCACCCACACAAAACTAACATGGAGCTCCTCACTCAAGGCGCTCAAAACTCCACGGCCAAAGACAAGTTCAGTGCCCAAGCCATTTCCCGCTGCCATGGAAACCAAGTGCTCTGGCAGCACATATGTCTGAAAGTGGATATGACACCTAGGGAAGGGAGTGTGGTGGTGAATGGCAACTGCCCGATGCAGCAGCACAGCTCTTCCAGTGCCAAAACAACTCCACCTGCCTCATGAACTTCACATACCATCAGCTGTCCTGGCAGCTATCTATGAAATCCTTTTGGGTCACTTCCGGTCCCATGCCCATTGAGCACAGTGGGATGGAATCAAGCAGCTTCAGCACCCACACAAAACGAACATGGAGCTCCTCACTCAAGGCGCTCAAAACTCCACGGCCAAAGACAAGTTCAGTGCCCAAGCCATTTCCCGCTGCCATGGAAACCAAGTGCTCTGGCAGCACATATGTCTGAAAGTGGATATGACACCTAGGGAAGGGAGTTTTTTGGTGAATGGCAACTGCCTGATGCAGCAGCACAGCTCTTCCACTGCCAAAACAACTCCAACTGCCTCATGAACTTCACATACCATCAGCTGTCCTGGCTGCTATCTAGGAAACCCTGTGGGGTCACTTCCAGTTCCATTGAGCCCAGTAGGATGGAATCAAGCAGCTTGAGCACCCACACAAAACGAACATGGAGCTCCTCACTCAAGGCGCTCAAAACTCCACGGCCAATGACAAGTTCAGTGCCCAAGCCATTTCCCGCTGCCATGGAAACCAAGTGCTCTGGGAGCATGTATGTCTGAAAGTGGATATGACACCTAGGGAAGGGAGTGTGTTGGTGAATGGCAACTGCCCGAAGCAGCAGCACAGCTCTTCCATTGCCAAAACAACTCCACCTGCCTCATAAACTTCACATACCATCAGCTGTCCCGGCTGCTATCGAGGAAACCCTGTTGGGTCACTTCCGGTCCCATGCCCATTGAGCCCAGTGGGATGGAATCAAGCAGCTTGAGCACCCACACAAAACGAACATGGAGATCCTCACTCAAGGCGCTCAAAACTCCACAGCCAAAGTCAAGTTCAGTGCCCAAGCCATTTCCCGCTGCCATGGAAACCAAGTGCTCTGGCAGCACATATGTCTGAAAGTGGATATGACACCTAGGGAAGGGAGTGTGTTGGTGAATGGCAACTGCCTGATGCAGCAGCACAGCTCTTCCAGTGCCAAAACAACTCCACCTGCCTCATGAACTTCACATACCATCAGCTGTCCTGGCTGCTATCTAGGAAACCCTGTTGGGTCACTTCCGTTCCCATGCCCATTGAGCCCAGTGGGATGGAATCAAGCAGCTTGAGAACCCACACAAAACGAACATGGAGCTCCTCACTCAAGGCGCTCAAAACTCCACAGCCAAAGACAAGTTCAGTGCCCAAGCCATTTCCCGCTGCCATGGAAACCAAGTGCTCTGGCAGCACATATGTCTGAAAGTGGATATGACACCTAGGGAAGGGAGTGTGTTGGTGAATGGCAACTGCCCGATGCAGCAGCACAGCTCTTCCAGTGCCAAAACAACTCCACCTGCCTCATGAACTTCACATACCATCAGCTGTCCTGGCAGCTATCTAGGAAACCCTGTTGGGTCACTTCCGGTCCCATGCCCATTGAGCCCAGTGGGATGGAATCAAGCAGCTTCAGCACCCACACAAAACGTACATGGAGCTCCTCACTCAAGGCGCTCAAAACTCCACAGCCAAAGACAAGTTCAGTGCCCAAGCCATTTCCCGCTGCCATGGAAACCAAGTGCTCTGGCAGCACATATGTCTGAAAGTGGATATGACACCTAGGGAAGGGAGTTTTTTGGTGAATGGCAACTGCCTGATGCAGCAGCACAGCTCTTCCACTGCCAAAACAACTCCAACTGCCTCATGAACTTCACATACCATCAGCTGTCCTGGCTGCTATCTAGGAAACCCTGTGGGGTCACTTCCAGTCCCATTGAGCCCAGTAGGATGGAATCAAGCAGCTTGAGCACCCACACAAAACGAACATGGAGCTCCTCACTCAAGGCGCTCAAAACTCCACGGCCAATGACAAGTTCAGTGCCCAAGCCATTTCCCGCTGCCATGGAAACCAAGTGCTCTGGGAGCATGTATGTCTGAAAGTGGATATGACACCTAGGGAAGGGAGTGTGTTGGTGAATGGCAACTGCCCGAAGCAGCAGCACAGCTCTTCCATTGCCAAAACAACTCCACCTGCCTCATAAACTTCACATACCATCAGCTGTCCCGGCTGCTATCGAGGAAACCCTGTTGGGTCACTTCCGGTCCCATGCCCATTGAGCCCAGTGGGATGGAATCAAGCAGCTTGAGCACCCACACAAAACGAACATGGAGATCCTCACTCAAGGCGCTCAAAACTCCACAGCCAAAGTCAAGTTCAGTGCCCAAGCCATTTCCCGCTGCCATGGAAACCAAGTGCTCTGGCAGCACATATGTCTGAAAGTGGATATGACACCTAGGGAAGGGAGTGTGTTGGTGAATGGCAACTGCCTGATGCAGCAGCACAGCTCTTCCAGTGCCAAAACAACTCCACCTGCCTCATGAACTTCACATACCATCAGCTGTCCTGGCTGCTATCTAGGAAACCCTGTTGGGTCACTTCCGTTCCCATGCCCATTGAGCCCAGTGGGATGGAATCAAGCAGCTTGAGCACCCACACAAAACGAACATGGAGCTCCTCACTCAAGGCGCTCAAAACTCCACAGCCAAAGACAAGTTCAGTGCCCAAGCCATTTCCCGCTGCCATGGAAACCAAGTGCTCTGGCAGCACATATGTCTGAAAGTGGATATGACACCTAGGGAAGGGAGTGTGTTGGTGAATGGCAACTGCCCGATGCAGCAGCACAGCTCTTCCAGTGCCAAAACAACTCCACCTGCCTCATGAACTTCACATACCATCAGCTGTCCTGGCAGCTATCTAGGAAACCCTGTTGGGTCACTTCCGGTCCCATGCCCATTGAGCCCAGTGGGATGGAATCAAGCAGCTTCAGCACCCACACAAAACGTACATGGAGCTCCTCACTCAAGGCGCTCAAAACTCCACAGCCAAAGACAAGTTCAGTGCCCAAGCCATTTCCCGCTGCCATGGAAACCAAGTGCTCTGGCAGCACATATGTCTGAAAGTGGATATGACACCTAGGGAAGGGAGTCTGGTGGTGAATGGCAACTGCCCAAAGCAGCAGCACAGCTCTTCCACTGCCAAAACAACTCCACCTGCCTCATGAACTTCACATACCATCAGCTGTCCTGGCAGCTATCTATGAAATCCTTTTGGGTCAATTCTGGTCCCATGCCCATTGAGCACAGTGGGATGGAATCAAGCAGCTTCAGCACCCACACAAAACGAACATGGAGCTCCTCACTCAAGGCGCTCAAAACTTCACTGCCAAAGACAAGCTCAGTGCCCAAGCCATTTCCCGCTGCCATGGAAACCAAGTGCTCTGGCAGCACATATGTCTGAAAGTGGATATGACACCTAGGGAAGGGAGTGTTTTTGCTGAATGGCAACTGTCTGATGCAGCAGCACAGCTCTTCCACTGCCAAAACAACCCCACCTGCCTCATGAACTTCACATACCATCAGCTGTCCTGGCAGCTATCTAGGAAACCCTGTTGGGTCACTTCCGGTCCCATGCCCATTGAGCCCAGTGGGATGGAATCAAGCAGCTTGAGCACCCACACAAAACGAACATGGAGCTCCTCACTCAAGGCGCTCAAAACTTCACAGCCAAAGGCAAGTTCAGTTCCCCAGCCTTTTCCCGCTGCCATGGAAACCAAGTGCTCTGGCAGCACATACGTCTGAAAGTGGATATGACACCTAGGGAAGGGAGTGTTTTGGTGAATGGCAACTGCCTGAAGCACAGCTCTTCCAGTGCCAAAACAACGCCACCTGCCTCATGAACTTCACATACCATCAGCTGTCCTGGCAGCTATCTAGGAAACCCTGTTGGGTCACTTCCGGTCCCATGCCCATTGAGCCCAGTGGGATGGAATCAAGCAGCTTCAGCACCCACACAAAACTAACATGGAGCTCCTCACTCAAGGCGCTCAAAACTCCACGGCCAAAGACAAGTTCAGTGCCCAAGCCATTTCCCGCTGCCATGGAAACCAAGTGCTCTGGCAGCACATATGTCTGAAAGTGGATATGACACCTAGGGAAGGGAGTTTTTTGGTGAATGGCAACTGCCCGATGCAGCAGCACAGCTCTTCCAGTGCCAAAACAACTCCACCTGCCTCATGAACTTCACATACCATCAGCTGTCCTGGCAGCTATCTATGAAATCCTTTTGGGTCACTTCCGGTCCCATGCCCATTGAGCACAGTGGGATGGAATCAAGCAGCTTCAGCACCCACACAAAACGAACATGGAGCTCCTCACTCAAGGCGCTCAAAACTCCACGGCCAAAGACAAGTTCAGTGCCCAAGCCATTTCCCGCTGCCATGGAAACCAAGTGCTCTGGCAGCACATATGTCTGAAAGAGGATATGACACCTAGGGAAGGGAGTTTTTTGGTGAATGGCAACTGCCTGATGCAGCAGCACAGCTCTTCCACTGCCAAAACAACTCCAACTGCCTCATGAACTTCACATACCATCAGCTGTCCTGGCTGCTATCTAGGAAACCCTGTGGGGTCACTTCCAGTCCCATTGAGCCCAGTAGGATGGAATCAAGCAGCTTGAGCACCCACACAAAACGAACATGGAGCTCCTCACTCAAGGCGCTCAAAACTCCACGGCCAATGACAAGTTCAGTGCCGAAGCCATTTCCCGCTGCCATGGAAACCAAGTGCTCTGGCAGCACATATGTCTGAAAGTGGATATGACACCTAGGGAAGGGAGTGTGTTGGTGAATGGCAACTGCCCGAAGCAGCAGCACAGCTCTTCCATTGCCAAAACAACTCCACCTGCCTCATAAACTTCACATACCATCAGCTGTCCCGGCTGCTATCGAGGAAACCCTGTTGGGTCACTTCCGGTCCCATGCCCATTGAGCCCAGTGGGATGGAATCAAGCAGCTTCAGCACCCACACAAAACGAACATGGAGCTCCTCACTCAAGGCGCTCAAAACTCCACGGCCAAAGACAAGTTCAGTGCCCAAGCCATTTCCCGCTGCCATGGAAACCAAGTGCTCTGGCAGCACATATGTCTGAAAGTGGATATGACACCTAGGGAAGGGAGTCTGGTGGTGAATGGCAACTGCCCGAAGCAGCAGCACAGCTCTTCCACTGCCAAAACAACTCCAACTGCCTCATGAACTTCACATACCATCAGCTGTCCTGGCAGCTATCTATGAAATCCTTTTGGGTCAATTCCGGTCCCATGCCCATTGAGCACAGTGGGATGGAATCAAGCAGCTTCAGCACCCACACAAAACGAACATGGAGCTCCTCACTCAAGGCGCTCAAAACTTCACTGCCAAAGACAAGCTCAGTGCCCAAGCCATTTCCCGCTGCCATGGAAACCAAGTGCTCTGGCAGCACATATGTCTGAAAGTGGATATGACACCTAGGGAAGGGAGTGTTTTTGGTGAATGGCAACTGCCTGATGCAGCAGCACAGCTCTTCCAGTGCCAAAACAACTCCAACTGCCTCATGAACTTCACATACCATCAGCTGTCCTGGCAGCTATCTAGGAAACCCTGTTGGGTCACTTCCGGTCCCATGCCCATTGAGCCCAGTGGGATGGAATCAAGCAGCTTGAGCACCCACACAAAATGAACATGGAGCTCCTCACTCAAGGCGCTCAAAACTTCACAGCCAAAGGCAAGTTCAGTGCCCCAGCAATTTCCCGCTGCCATGGAAACCAAGTGCTCTGGCAGCACATATGTCTGAAAGTGGATATGACACCTAGGGAAGGGAGTGTTTTGGTGAATGGCAACTGCCTGAAGCACAGCTCTTCCAGTGCCAAAACAACTCCACCTGCCTCATGAACTTCACATACCATCAGCTGTCCTGGCAGCTATCTAGGAAACCCTGTTGGGTCACTTCCGGTCCCATGCCCATTGAGCCCAGTGGGATGGAATCAAGCAGCTTCAGCAAACACACAAAACGTACATGGAGCTCCTCACTCAAGGCGCTCAAAACTCCACAGCCAAAGACAAATTCAGTGCCCAAGCCATTTCCCGCTGCCATGGAAACCAAGTGCTCTGGCAGCACATATGTCTGAAAGTGGATATGACAACTAGGGAAGGGAGTGTTTTGGTGAATGGCAACTGCCCGAAGCAGCAGCACAGCTCTTCCACTGCCAAAACAACTCCACCTGCCTCATGAACTTCACATACCATCAGCTGTCCTGGCAGCTATCTAGGAAACCCTGTGGGGTCACTTCCAGTCCCATTGAGCCCAGTGGGATGGAATCAAGCAGCTTCAGCACCCACACAAAACGAACATGGAGCTCCTCACTCAAGGCGCTCAAAACTCTACGGCCAATGACAAGTTCAGTACCCAAGCCATTTCCCGCTGCCATGGAAACCAAGTGCTCTGGCAGCATGTATGTCGGAAAGTGGATATGACACCTAGGGAAGGGAGTGTGTTGGTGAATGGCAACTGCCTGATGCAGCAGCACAGCTCTTCCAGTGCCAAAACAACTCCACCTGCCTCATGAACTTCACATACCATCAGCTGTCCTGGCTGCTATCTAGGAAACCCTGTTGGGTCACTTCCGGTCCCATGCCCATTGAGCCCAGTGGGATGGAATCAAGCAGCTTGAGCACCCACACAAAACGAACATGGAGCTCCTCACTCAAGGCGCTCAAAACTCCACAGCCAAAGACAAGTTCAGTGCCCAAGCCATTTCCCGCTGCCATGGAAACCAAGTGCTCTGGCAGCACATATGTCTGAAAGTGGATATGACACCTAGGGAAGGGAGTCTGGTGGTGAATGGCAACTGCCTGATGCAGCAGCACAGCTCTTCCAGTGCCAAAACAACTCCACCTGCCTCATGAACTTCACATACCATCAGCTGTCCTGGCTGCTATCTAGGAAACCCTGTTGGGTCAATTCCGGTCCCATGCCCATTGAGCCCAGTGGGATGGAATCAAGCAGCTTGAGCACCCACACAAAACGAACATGGAGCTCCTCACTCAAGGCGCTCAAAACTTCACAGCCAAAGACAAGCTCAGTGCCCAAGCCATTTCCCGCTGCCATGGAAACCAAGTGCTCTGGCAGCACATATGTCTGAAAGTGGATATGACACCTAGGGAAGGAAGTGTGGTGGTGAATGGCAACTGCCCAAAGCAGCAGCACAGCTCTTCCAGTGCCAAAACAACTCCACCTGCCTCATGAACTTCACATACGATCAGCTGTCCTGGCAGCTATCTAGGAAACCCTGTTGGGTCACTTCCGGTCCCATGCCCATTGAGCCCAGTGGGATGGAATCAAGCAGCTTCAGCAAACACACAAAACGAACATGGAGCTCCTCACTCAAGGCGCTCAAAACTCCACAGCCAAAGACAAGTTCAGTGCCCAAGCCATTTCCCGCTGCCATGGAAACCAAGTGCTCTGGCAGCACATGTGTCTGAAAGTGGATATGACACCTAGGGAAGGGAGTGTGCTGGTGAATGGCAACTGCCCGAAGCAGCAGCACGGCTCTTCCAGTGATAAAAGAAATTCCAACTGCCTCATGAACTTCACATACCATCAGCTGTCCTGGCTGCTATCTAGGAAACCCTGTGGGGTCACTTCCAGTCCCATGCCCATTGAGCCCAGGGGGATGGAATCAAGCAGCTTCAGCACCCACACAAAACCAACATGGAGCTCCTCACTCAAGGCGCTCAAAACTCCACGGCCAAAGACAACTTCAGTGCCCAAGCCATTTCCCGCTGCCATGGAAACCAAGTGCTCTGGCAGCACATATGTCTAAAAGTGGATATGACACCTAGGGAAGGGAGTGTGTTGGTGAATGGCAACTGCCTGAAGCAGCAGCACAGCTCTTCCAGTGCCAAAACAACTCACCTGCCTCATGAACTTCACATACCATCAGCTGTCCTGGCTGCTATCTAGGAAACCCTGTTGGGTCACTTCCAGTCCCATGCCCATTGAGCCCAGTGGGATGGAATCAAGCAGCTTGAGCACCCACACAAAACGAACATGGAGCTCCTCACTCAAGGCGCTCAAAACTCCACGGCCAAAGACAAGTTCAGTGCCCAAGCCATTTCCCGCTGCCATGGAAACCAAGTGCTCTGGCAGCACATATGTCTGAAAGTGGATATGACACCTAGGGAAGGGAGTGTGTTGGTGATTGGCAACTGCCCGATGCAGCAGCACAGCTCTTCCACTGCCAAAACAACTCCACCTGCCTCATGAACTTCACATACCATCAGCTGTCCTGGCAGCTATCTAGGAAACGCTGTTGGGTGACTTCCGGTCCCATGCCCATTGAGCCCAGTGGGATGGAATCAAGCAGCTTCAGCACCCACACAAAACGTACATGGAGCTCCTCACTCAAGGCGCTCAAAACTTCACAGCCAAAGACAAGCTCAGTGCCCAAGCCATTTCCCGCTGCCATGGAAACCAAGTGCTCTGGCAGCACATATGTCTGAAAGTGGATATGACACCTAGGGAAGGGAGTGTGTTGGTGAATGGCAACTCCCTGAAGCAGCAGCACGGCTCTTCCAGTGCCAAAACCACTCCAACTGCCTCATGAACTTCACATACCATCAGCTGTCCTGGCAGCTATCTAGGAAACCCTGTTGGGTCACTTCCGGTCCCATGCCCATTGAGCCCAGTGGGATGGAATCAAGCAGCTTCAGCACCCACACAAAACTAACATGGAGCTCCTCACTCAAGGCGCTCAAAACTCCACGGCCAAAGACAAGTTCAGTGCCCAAGCCATTTCCCGCTGCCATGGAAACCAAGTGCTCTGGCAGCACGTATGTCTGAAAGTGGATATGACACCTAGGGAAGGGAGTCTGTTGGTGAATGGCAACTGCTTGATGCAGCAGCACAGCTCTTCCAGTGCCAAAACAACTCCACCTGCCTCATGAACTTCACATACCATCAGCTGTCCTGGCAGCTATCTAGGAAACCCTGTTGGGTCACTTCCGGTCCCATGCCCATTGAGCCCAGTCTGATGGAATCAAGCAGCTTCAGCACCCACACAAAACGTACATGAAGCTCCTCACTCAAGGCGCTCAAAACTTCAAAACCAAAGACAAGTTCAGTGCCCAAGCCATTTCCCGCTGCCATGGAAACCAAGTGCTCTGGCAGCAAATATGTCTGAAAGTGGATATGACACCTAGGGAAGGGAGTGTGCTGGTGAATGGCAACTGCCCGAAGCAGCAGCACAGCTCTTCCACTGCCAAAACAACTCCACCTGCCTCATGAACTTCACATACCATCAGCTGTCCTGGCTGCTATCTAGGAAACCCTGTGGGGTCACTTCCCGTCCCATTGAGCCCAGTAGGATGGAATCAAGCAGCTTGAGCACCCACACAAAACGAACATGGAGCTCCTCACTCAAGGCGCTCAAAACTAGTTGGCGAAAGACAAGTTCAGTGCCCAAGCCATTTCCCGCTGCCATGGAAACCAAGTGCTCTGGCAGCACGTATGTCTGAAAGTGGATATGACACCTAGGGAAGGGAGTGTGTTGGTGAATGGCAACTGCCCGAAGCAGCAGCTCAGCTCTTCCAGTGCCAAAACAACTCCACCTGCCTCATGAACTTCACATACCATCAGCTGTCCTGGCTGCTATCTAGGAAACCCTGTTGGGTCACTTCCAGTCCCATGCCCATTGAGCCCAGGGGGATGGAATCAAGCAGCTTGAGCACCCACACAAAACTAACATGGAGCTCCTCACTCAAGGCGCTCAAAACTCCACAGCCAAAGACAAGTTCAGTGCCCAAGCCATTTCCCGCTGCCATGGAAACCAAGTGCTCTGGCAGCACGTATGTCTGAAAGTGGATATGACACCTAGGGAAGGGAGTGTGTTGGTGAATGGCAACTGCCTGAAGCAGCAGCATAGCTCTTCCAGTGCCAAAACAACTCCACCTGCCTCATGAACTTCACATACCATCAGCTGTCCTGGCAGCTATCTAGGAAACCCTGTTGGGTCACTTCCGGTCCCATGCCCATTGAGCCAAGGGGGATGGAATCAAGCAGCTTCAGCACCCACACAAAACGAACATGGAGCTCCTCACTCAAGGCGCTCAAAACTCCACAGCCAAAGACAAGTTCAGTGCCCAAGCCATTTCCCGCTGCCATGGAAACCAAGTGCTCTGGCAGCACATATGTCTGAAAGTGGATATGACACCTAGGGAAGGGAGTGTTTTGGTGAATGGCAACTGCCTGAAGCACAGCTCTTCCACTGCCAAAACAACTCCACCTGCCTCATGAACTTCACATACCATCAGCTGTCCTGGCTGCTATCTAGGAAACCCTGTTGGGTCACTTCCAGTCCCATGCCCATTGAGCCCAGGGGGATGGAATCAAGCAGCTTGAGCACCCACACAAAACGAACATGGAGCTCCTCACTCAAGGCGCTCAAAACTACTTGGCGAAAGACAAGTTCAGTGCCCAAGCCATTTCCCGCTGCCATGGAAACCAAGTGCTCTGGCAGCACATATGTCTGAAAGTGGATATGACACCAAGGGAAGGGAGTGTGCTGGTGAATGGCAACTGCCTGATGCAGCAGCACAGCTCTTCCAGTGCCAAAACAACTCCACCTGCCTCATGAACTTCACATACCATCAGCTGTCCTGGCAGCTATCTAGGAAACCCTGTTGGGTCACTTCCGGTCCCATGCCCATTGAGCCCAGTGGGATGGAATCAAGCAGCTTGAGCACCCACACAAAACGAACATGGAGCTCCTCACTCAAGGCGCTCAAAACTCCACAGCCAAAGACAAGTTCAGTGCCGAAGCCATTTCCCGCTGCCATGGAAACCAAGTGCTCTGGCAGCACATATGTCTGAAAGTGGATATGACACCTAGGGAAGGGAGTGTTTTTGGTGAATGGCAACTGCCTGATGCAGCAGCACAGCTCTTAAACTGCCAAAACAACTCCACCTGCCTCATGAACTTCACATACCATCCGCTCTCCTTCCAGCTATCTAGGAAACCCTGTTGGGTCACTTCCGGTCCCATGCCCATTGAGCCCAGTGGGATGGAATCAAGCAGCTTGAGCACCCACACAAAACGAACATGGAGCTCCTCACTCAAGGCTCTCGAAACTCCACAGCCAAAGGCAAGTTCAGTGCCCAAGCCATTTCCCGCTGCCATGGAAACCAAGTGCTCTGGCAGCACATACGTCTGAAAGTGGATATGACACCTAGGGAAGGGAGTGTGTTGGTGAATGGCAACTGCCTGAAGCACAGCTCTTCCACTGCCAAAACAACTCCAACTGCCTCATGAACTTCACATACCATCAGCTGTCCTGGCTGCTATCGAGGAAACCCTGTTGGGTCACTTCCAGTCCCATGCCCATTGAGCCCAGGGGGATGGAATCAAGCAGCTTGAGCACCCACACAAAACTAACATGGAGCTCCTCACTCAAGGCGCTCAAAACTCCACAGCCAAAGACAAGTTCAGTGCCCAAGCCATTTCCCGCTGCCATGGAAACCAAGTGCTCTGGCAGCACATATGTCTGAAAGTGGATATGACACCTAGGGAAGGGAGTGTGGTGGTGAATGGCAACTGCCTGATGCAGCAGCACAGCTCTTCCAGTGCCAAAACAACTCCACCTGCCTCATGAACTTCACATACCATCAGCTGTCCTGGCTGCTATCTAGGAAACCCTGTTGGGTCACTTCCGGTCCCATGCCCATTGAGCCCAGTGGGATGGAATCAAGCAGCTTGAGCACCCACACAAAACGAACATGGAGATCCTCACTCAACGCGCTCAAAACTCCACAGCCAAAGGCAAGTTCAGTGCCCAAGCCATTTCCCGCTGCCATGGAAACCAAGTGCTCTGGCAGCACATATCTCTGAAAGTGGATATGACACCTAGGGAAGGGAGTCTGGTGGTAAATGGCAACTGCCCGATGCAGCAGCACAGCTCTTCCAGTGCCAAAACAACTCCACCTGCCTCATGAACTTCACATACCATCAGCTGTCCTGGCAGCTATCTAGGAAACCCTGTTGCGTCACTTCCGGTCCCATGCCCATTGAGCCCAGTGGGATGGAATCAAGCAGCTTCAGCACCCACACAAAACGTACATGGAGCTCCTCACTCAAGGCACTCAAAACTTCACAGCCAAAGACAAGTTCAGTGCCCAAGCCATTTCCCGCTGCCATGGAAACCAAGCGCTCTGGCAGCACATATGTCTGAAAGTGGATATGACACCTAGGCAAGGGAGTGTGTTGGTGAATGGCAACTGCCCGAAGCAGCAGCACAGTTCTTCCACTGCCAAAACAACTCCACCTGCCTCATGAACTTCACATACCATCAGCTGTCCTGGCAGCTATCTATGAAATCCTTTTGGGTCAATTCCGGTCCCATGCCCATTGAGCACAATTGGATGGAATCAAGCAGCTTGAGCACCCACACAAAAGTAACATGGAGCTCCTCACTCAAGGCGCTCAAAACTCCACGGCCAAAGACAAGTTCAGTGCCGAAGCCATTTCCCGCTGCCATGGAAACCAAGTGCTCTGGCAGCACATATGTCTGAAAGTGGATATGACACCTAGGGAAGGGAGTGTGTTGGTGAATGGCAACTACCCGAAGCAGCAGCACAGCTCTTCCAGTGCCAAAACAACTCCAACTGCCTCATGAACTTCACATACCATCAGCTGTCCTGGCTGCTATCTAGGAAACTCTGTTGGGTCTCTTCCGGTCCCATGCCCATTGAGCCCAGTGGGATGGAATCAATCAGCTTGAGCACCCACACAAAATGAACATGGAGCTCCTCACTCAAGGCGCTCAAAACTCCACAGCCAAAGACAAGTTCAGTGCCCAAGCCATTTCCCGCTGCCATGGAAACCAAGTGCTCTGGCAGCACATATGTCTGAAAGTGGATATGACACCTAGGGAAGGGAGTGTGCTGGTGAATGGCAACTGCCCGAAGCAGCAGCACAGCTCTTCCACTGCCAAAACAACTCCACCTGCCTCATGAACTTCACATACCATCAGCTGTCCTGGCAGCTATCTAGGAAACCCTGTTGGGTCACTTCCAGTCCCATGCCCATTGAGCCCAGTGGGATGGAATCAAGCATCTTCAGCACCCACACAAAACTAACATGGAGCTCCTGACTCAAGGCGCTCAAAACTCCACAGCCAAAGACAAGTTCAGTGCCCAAGCCATTTCCCGCTGCCATGGAAACCAAGTGCTCTGGCAGCACATATGTCTGAAAGTGGATATGACACCTAGGGAAGGGAGTGTGTTGGTGAATGGCAACTGCCTGATGCAGCAGCACAGCTCTTCCACTGCCAAAACAACTCCACCTGCCTCATGAACTTCACATACCATCAGCTGTCCTGGCTGCTATCTAGGAAACCCTGTTGGGTCACTTCCGGTCCCAGCCCATTGAGCCCAGTGGAATGGGATCAAGCAGCTTGAGCACCCACACAAAACGAACATGGAGCTCCTCACTCAAGGCGCTCAAAACTTCACAGCGAAAGACAAGCTCAGTGCCCAAGCCATTTCCCGCTGCCATGGAAACCAAGTGCTCTGGCAGCACATATGTCTGAAAGTGGATATGACACCTAGGGAAGGGAGTGTGTTGGTGAATGGCAACTGTCCGATGCAGCAGCACAGCTCTTCCACTGCCAAAACAACTCCACCTGCCTCATGAACTTCACATACCATCAGCTGTCCTGGCAGCTGTCTAGGAAACCCTGTTGGGTCACTTCCAGTCCCATGCCCATTGAGCCCAGGGGGATGGAATCAAGCAGCTTCAGCACCCACACAAAACGAACATGGAGCTCCACACTCAAGGCGCTCAAAACTACATGGCCAAAGACAAGTTCAGTAAACAAGCCATTTCCCGTTGCCATGGAATCCAAGTGCTCTGGCAGCACATATGTCTGAAAGTGGATATGACACCTAGGGAAGGGAGTGTGGTCGTGAATGGCAACTGCTTGATGCAGCAGCACAGCTCTTCCAGTGCCCAAACAACTCCACCTGCCTCATGAACTTCACATACCATCAGCTGTCCTGGCTGCTATCTAGGAAACCCTGTTGGGTCACTTCCGGTCCCATGCCCATTGAGCCCAGTGAAATGGAATCAAGCAGCTTCAGCACCCACACAAAACTAACATGGAGCTCCTCACTCAAGGCGCTCAAAACTCCACAGCCAAAGACAAGTTCAGTGCCCAAGCCATTTCCCGCTGCCATGGAAACCAAGTGCTCTGGCAGCACATATGTCTGAAAGTGGATATGACACCTAGGGAAGGGAGTGTGTTGGTGAATGGCAACTGCTTGATGCAGCAGCACAGCTCTTCCAGTGCCAAAACAACTCCACCTGCCTCATGAACTTCACATACCATCTGCTGTCCTGGCAGTTATCTAGAAAACCCTGTTGGGTCACTTCCGGTCCCATGCCCATTGAGCCCAGTGGGATGCAATCAAGCAGCTTCAGCACTCACACAAAACGAACATGGAGCTCCTCACTAAAGGCGCTCCAAACTCCACAGCCAAAGACAAGTTCAGTGCCGAAGCCATTTCCCGCTGCCATGGAAACCAAGTGCTCTGGCAGCACATATGTCTGAAAGTGGATATGACACCTAGGGAAGGGAGTGTGTTGGTGAATGGCAACTGCCCGAAGCAGCAGCACAGCTCTTCAACTGCAAAAACAACTCCACCTGCCTCATGAACTTCACATACCATCAGCTGTTCTGGCAGCTATCTAGGAAACCCTGTTGGGTCACTTCCGGTCCCATGCCCATTGAGCCCAGTGGGATGCAATCAAGCAGCTTCAGCAATCACACAAAACGAACATGGAGCTCCTCACTAAAGGCGCTCAAAACTTCACAGCCAAAGACAAGTTCTGTGCCCAAGCCATTTCCCGCTGCCATGGAAACCAAGTGCTCTGGCAGCACATATGTCTGAAAGTGGATATGACACCTAGGGAAGGGAGTGTGGTGGTGAATGGCAACTGCCCAAAGCAGCAGCACAGCTCTTCAACTGCAAAAACAACTCCACCTGCCTCATGAACTTCACATACCATCAGCTGTCCTGGCAGCTATCTAGGAAACCCTGTTGGGTCGCTTCCGGTCCCATGCCCATTGAACCCATTGGGATGGAATCAAGCAGCTTCAGCACCCACACAAAACGAACATGGAGCTCCTCACTCAAGGCGCTCCAAACTCCACAGCCAAAGACAAGTTCAGTGCCCAAGCCATTTCCCGCTGCCATGGAAACCAAGTGCTCTGGCAGCACATATGTCTGAAAGTGGATATGACACCTAGGGAAGGGAGTATGTTGGTGAATCGGAAGTGCCCGAAGCAGCAGCACAGCTCTTCCACTGCCAAATCAACTACACCTGCCTCATGAACTTCACATACCATCAGCTCTCCTGGCAGCTATCTAGGAAACCCTGTTGGGTCACTTCCGGTCCCATGCCCATTGAGCCCAGTGGGATGGAATCAAGCAGCTTCAGCACCCACACAAATCGAACATGGAGCTCCTCACTCAACGCGCTCAAAACTTCACAGCCAAAGACAAGTTCAGTGCCCAAGCCATTTCCCGCTGCCATGGAAACCAAGTGCTCTGGCAGCACATATGTCTGAAAGTAGATATGACACCTAGGGAAGGGAGTGTGCTGGTGAATGGCAACTGCCTGAAGCAGCAGCACAGCTCTTCAACTGCAAAAACAACTCCACCTGCCGCATGAACTTCACATACCATCAGCTGTCCTGGCAGCTATCTAGGAAACCCTGTTGGGTCACTTCCGGTCCCATGCCCATTGAGCCCAGTGGGATGGAATCAAGCAGCTTGATCACCCACACAAAACCAACATGGAGCTCCTCACTCAAGGCGCTCAAAACTTCATGGCCAAAGACAAGTTCTGTGCCCAAGCCATTTCCCGCTGCCATGGAAACCAAGTGCTCTGGCAGCACATATGTCTGAAAGTGGATATGACACCTAGGGAAGGGAGTATGTTGGTGAATCGGAACTGCCCGAAGCAGCAGCACAGCTCTTCCAGTGCCAAATCAACTACACCTGCCTCATGAACTTCACATACCATCAGCTCTCCTGGCAGCTATCTAGGAAACCCTGTTGGGTCACTTCCGGTCCCATGCCCATTGAGCCCAGTGGGATGGAATCAAGCAGCTTCAGCACCCACACAAAACGAACATGGAGCTCCTCACTCAAGGCGCTGAAAACTTCACAGCCAAAGACAAGTTCAGTGCCCAAGCCATTTCCCGCTGCCATGGAAACCAAGTGCTCTGGCAGCACATATGTCTGAAAGTGGATATGACACCTAGGGAAGGGAGTGTGTTGGTGAATGGCAACTGCCTGAAGCAGCAGCACAGCTCTTCCAGTGCCAAAACAACTCCAACTTCCTCATGAACTTCACATACCATCAGCTGTCCTGGCAGCTATCTAGGAAACCCTGTTGGGTCACTTCCAGTCCCATGCCCATTGAGCCCAGTGGGATGGAATCAAGCAGCTTCAGCACCCACACAAAACGAACATGGAGCTCCTCACTCAAGGCGCTCAAAACTCCACGGCCAAAGACAAGTTCACTGCCGAAGCCATTTCCCGCTGCCATGGAAACCAAGTGCTCTGGCAGCACATATGTCTGAAAGTGGATATGACACCTAGGGAAGGGAGTGTGGTGGTGAATGGCAACTGCCCGAAGCAGCAGCACAGCTCTTCCACTGCCAAAACAACTCCACCTGCCTCATGAACTTCACATACCATCAGCTGTCCTGGCAGCTATCTAGGAAACCCTGTTGGGTCACTTCCGGTCCCATGCCCATTGAGCCCAGTGGGATGGAATCAAGCAGCTTCGGCACCCACACAAAACGAACATGGAGCTCCTCACTCAAGACGCTCGAAACTACATGGCGAAAGACAAGTTCAGTGCAGAAGCCATTTCCCTCTGCCATGGAAACCAAGTGCTCTGGCAGCACATATGTCTGAAAGTGGATATGACACCTAGGGAAGGGAGTGTGTTGGTGAATGGCAACTGCCCGAAGCAGCAGCACAGCTCTTCCAGTACCAAAACAACTCCACCTGCCTCATGAACTTCACATACCATCAGCTGTCCTGGCAGCTATCTAGGAAACCCTGTTGGGTCACTTCCGGTCCCATGCCCATTGAGCCAAGTGGGATGGAATCAAGCAGCTTCAGCACCCACACAAAACGAACATGGAGCTCCTCACTCAAGGCGCTCAAAACTAGTTGGCGAAAGACAAGTTCAGTGCCCAAGCCATTTCCCGCTTCCTTGGAAACCAAGTGCTCTGGCAGCACATATGTCTGAGAGTGGTTATAACACCTAGGGAAGGGAGTGTGTTGATGAATGGCAAATGCCCAAAGCAGCAGCACAGCTCTTCCAGTGCCAAAACAACTCCAACTGCCTCATGAACTTCACATACCATCAGCTGTCCTGGCAGCTGTCTAGGAAACCCTGTTGGGTCACTTCCGGTCCCATGCCCATTGAGCCCAGTGGGATGCAATCAAGCAGCTTCAGCACCCACACAAAACGAACATGGAGCTCCTCACTCAAGGCGCTCAAAACTCCACAGCCAAAGACAAGCTCAGCGCCAAAGCCATTTCCCGCTGCCATGGAAACCAAGTGCTCTGGCAGCACATATGTCTGAAAGTGGATATGACACCTAGGGAAGGGAGTGTGCTGGTGAATGGCAACTGCCCAAAGCAGCAGCACAGCTCTTCAACTGCCAAAACAACTCCACCTGCCTCATGAACTTCACATACCATCAGCTGTCCTGGCAGCTATCTAGGAAACCCTGTTGGGTCACTTCCAGTCCCATGCCCTTTGAGCCCAGTGGGATGGAATCAAGCACCTTCAGCACCCACACAAAACGAACATGGAGCTCCTCACTCAAGGCGCTCAAAACTTCACAGCCAAAGACAAGTTCAGTGCCCAAGCCATTTCCCGCTGCCATGGAAACCAAGTGCTCTGGAAGCACATATGTCTGAAAGTGGATATGACACCTAGGGAAGGGAGTGTGTTGGTGAATGGCAACTGCCTGAAGCAGCAGCACAGCTCTTCCAGTGCCAAAACAACTCCAACTGCCTCATGAACTTCACATACCATCAGCTGTCCTGGCAGCTATCTAGGAAACACTGTGGGGTCACTTCCAGTCCCATGCCCATTGAGCCCAGTGGGATGGAATCAAGCAGCTTCAGCACCCACACAAAACGAACATGGAGATCCTCACTCAAGGCGCTCAAAACTCCACGGCCAAAGACAAGTTCACTGCCGAAGCCATTTCCCGCTGCCATGGAAACCAAGTGCTCTGGCAGCACATATGTCTGAAAGTGGATATGACACCTAGGGAAGGGAGTGTGCTGGTGAATGGCAACTGCCCGAAGCAGCAGCACAGCTCTTCCAATGACAAAACAACTCCACCTGCCTCATGAACTTCACATACCATCAGCTGTCCTGGCAGCTATCTAGGAAACCCTGTTGGGTCACTTCCGATCCCATGCCCATTGAGCCAAGTGGGATGGAATCAAGCAGCTTCAGCACCCACACAAAACGAACATGGAGCTCCTCACTCAAGGCGCTCAAAACTAGTTGGCGAAAGACAAGTTCAGTGCCCAAGCCATTTCCCGCTTCCTTGGAAACCAAGTGCTCTGGCAGCACATATGTCTGAGAGTGGTTATAACACCTAGGGAAGGGAGTGTGTTGATGAATGGCAAATGCCCAAAGCAGCAGCACAGCTCTTCCAGTGCCAAAACAACTCCAACTGCCTCATGAACTTCACATACCATCAGCTGTCCTGGCAGCTGTCTAGGAAACCCTGTTGGGTCACTTCCGGTCCCATGCACATTGAGCCCAGTGGGATGCAAACAAGCAGCTTCAGCACCCACACAAAACGAAAATGGAGCTCCTGACTCAAGGCGCTCAAAGCTCCACAGCCAAAGACAAGCTCAGCGCCCAAGCCATTTCCCGCTGCCATGGAAACCAAGTGCTCTGGCAGCACATATGTCTGAAAGTGGATATGACACCTAGGGAAGGGAGTCTGGTGGTGAATGGCAACTGCCCGAAGCAGCAGCACAGCTCTTCCACTGGCAAAACAACTCCACCTGCCTCATGAACTTCACATACCATCAGCTGTCCTGGCAGCTATCTAGGAAACCCTGTTGGGTCACTTCCGGTCCCATGCCCATTGAGCCCAGTGGGATGGAATCAAGCAGCTTCAGCACCCACACAAAACTAACATGGAGCTCCTCACTAAAGGCGCTCAAAACTTCACAGCCAAAGACAAGTTCAGTGCCCAAGCCATTTCCCGCTGCCATGGAAACCAAGTGCTCTGGCAGCACATATGTCTGAAAGTGGATATGACACCTAGGGAAGGGAGTATGTTGGTGAATCGGAGCTGCCCGAAGCAGCAGCACAGCTCTTCCAGTGCCAAATCAACTACACCTGCCTCATGAACTTCACATACCATCAGCTCTCCTGGCAGCTATCTAGGAAACCCTGTTGGCTCACTTCCGGTCCCATGCCCATTGAGCCCAGTGGGATGGAATCAAGCAGCTGCAGCACCCACACAAATCGAACATGGAGCTCCTCACTCAACGCGCTCAAAACTTCACAGCCAAAGACAAGTTCAGTGCCCAAGCCATTTCCCGCTGCCATGGAAACCAAGTGCTCTGGCAGCACATATGTCTGAAAGTGGATATGACACCTAGGGAAGGGAGTGTGCTGGTGAATGGCAACTGCCAGAAGCTGCAGCACAGCTCTTCCAGTGCCAAATCAACTCCAACTGCCTCATGAGCTTCACATACCATCAGCTCTCCTGGCAGCTATCTAGGAAACCCTGTTGGGTCACTTCCGGTCCCATGCCCATTGAGCCCAGTGGGATGGAATCAAGCAGCTTCAGCACCCACACAAATCGAATATGGAGCTCCTCACTCAAGGCGCTCAAAACTTCACAGCCAAAGACAAGTTCAGTGCCCACGCCATTTCCCGCTGCCATGGAAACCAAGTGCTCTGGCAGCACATATGTCTGAAAGTGGATATGACACCTAGGGAAGGGAGTGTGTTGGTGAATGGCAACTGCCCAAAGCAGCAGCACAGCTCTTCAACTGCAAAAACAACTCCACCTGCCGCATGAACTTCACATACCATCAGCTGTCCTGGCAGCTATCTAGGAAACCCTGTTGGGTCACTTCCGGTCCCATTCCCATTGAGCCCAGTGGGATGGAATCAAGTAGCTTGAGCACCCACACAAAACGAACATGGAGCTCCTCACTCAAGGCGCTCAAAACTTCATGGCCAAAGACAAGTTCTGTGCCCAAGCCATTTCCCGCTGCCATGGAAACCAAGTGCTCTGGCAGCACATATGTCTGAAAGTGGATATGACACCTAGGGAAGGGAGTATGTTGGTGAATCGGAACTGCCCGAAGCAGCAGCACAGCTCTTCCACTGCCAAATCAACTCCACCTGCGTCATGAACTTCACATACCATCAGCTGTCCTGGCAGCTATCTAGGAAACCCTGTTGGGTCACTTCCGGTCCCATGCCCATTGAGCCCAGGGGGATGGAATCAAGCAGCTTCAGCACCCACACAAAACGAACATGGAGATCCTCACTCAAGGCGCTCAAAACTTCACAGCCAAAGACAAGTTCAGTGCCCACGCCATTTCCCGCTGCCATGGAAACCAAGTGCTCTGGCAGCACATATGTCTGAAAGTGGATATGACACCTAGGGAAGGGAGTGTGTTGGTGAATGGCAACTGCCAGAAGCAGCAGCACAGCTCTTCCAGTGCCAAAACAACTCCAACTGCCTCATGAACTTCACATACCATCAGCTGTCCTGGCAGCTATCTAGGAAACCCTGTTGGGTCACTTCCGGTCCCATGCCCATTGAGCCCAGTGGGATGGAATCAAGCAGCTTCAGCACCCACACAAAACGAACATGGAGCTCCTCACTCAAGGCGCTCAAAACTCCACGGCCAAAGACAAGTTCACTGCCGAAGCCATTTCCCGCTGCCATGGAAACCAAGTGCTCTGGCAGCACATATGTCTGAAAGTGGATATGACACCTAGGGAAGGGAGTGTGTTGGTGAATGGCAACTGCCAGAAGCAGCAGCACAGCTCTTCCACTGCCAAATCAACTCCACCTGCCTCATGAACTTCACATACCATAAGCTGTCCTGGCAGCTATCTAGGAAACCCTGTTGGGTCACTTCCGGTCCCATGCCCATTGAGCCCAGTGGGATGGAATCAAGCAGCTTCAGCACCCACACAAAACGAACATGGAGATCCTCACTCAAGGCGCTCAAAACTCCACGGCCAAAGACAAGTTCAGTGCCCAAGCCATTTCCCGCTGCCATGGAAACCAAGTGCTCTGGCAGCACATATGTCTGAAAGTGGATATGACACCTAGGGAAGGGAGTGTGTTGGTGAATGGCAACTGCCTGAAGCAGCAGCACAGCTCTTCCACTGCCAAATCAACTCCAAATGCCTCATGAACTTCACATACCATAAGCTGTCCTGGCAGCTATCTAGGAAACCCTGTTGGGTCACTTCCGGTCCCATGCCCATTGAGCCCAGTGGGATGGAATCAAGCAGCTTCAGCACCCACACAAAACGAACATGGAGCTCCTCACTCAAGGCGCTCAAAACTACATGGCAAAAGACAAGTTCAGTGCCCAAGCCATTTCCCGCTGCCCTGGAAACCAAGTGCTCTGGCAGCACATATGTCTGAAAGTGGATATGACACCTAGGGAAGGGAGTGTGCTGGTGAATGGCAACTGCCAGAAGCAGCAGCACAACTCTTCCAGTGCCAAATCAACTACACCTGCCTCATGAACTTCACATACCATCAGCTGTCCTGGCAGCTATCTAGGAAACCCTGTTGGGTCACTTCCGGTCCCATGCCCATTGAGCCCAGTGGGATGCAATCAAGCAGCTTCAGCACCCACACAAAACGAACATGGAGCTCCTCACTCAAGACGCTCGAAACTACATGGCGAAAGACAAGTTCAGTGCAGAAGCCATTTCCCTCTGCCATGGAAACCAAGTGCTCTGGCAGCACATATGTCTGAAAGTGGATATGACACCTAGGGAAGGGAGTGTGTTGGTGAATGGCAACTGCCCGAAGCAGCAGCACAGCTCTTCCACTGCCAAATCAACTCCACCTGCCTCATGAACTTCACATACCATCAGCTGTCCTGGCAGCTATCTAGGAAACCCTGTTGGGTCACTTCCGGTCCCATGCCCATTGAGCCCAGTGGGATGGAATCAAGCAGCTTCAGCACCCACACAAAACGAACATGGAGCTCCTCACTCAAGGCGCTCAAAACTACATGGCAAAAGACAAGTTCAGTGCCCAAGCCATTTCCCGCTGCCCTGGAAACCAAGTGCTCTGGCAGCACATATGTCTGAAAGTGGATATGACACCTAGGGAAGGGAGTGTGTTGGTGAATGGCAACTGCCAGAAGCAGCAGCACAACTCTTCCAGTGCCAAATCAACTACACCTGCCTCATGAACTTCACATACCATCAGCTGTCCTGGCAGCTATCTAGGAAACCCTGTTGGGTCACTTCCGGTCCCATGCCCATTGAGCCCAGTGGGATGCAATCAAGCAGCTTCAGCACCCACACAAAACGAACATGGAGCTCCTCACTCAAGACGCTCGAAACTACATGGCGAAAGACAAGTTCAGTGCAGAAGCCATTTCCCTCTGCCATGGAAACCAAGTGCTCTGGCAGCACATATGTCTGAAAGTGGATATGACACCTAGGGAAGGGAGTGTGTTGGTGAATGGCAACTGCCCGAAGCAGCAGCACAGCTCTTCCAGTACCAAAACAACTCCACCTGCCTCATGAACTTCACATACCATCAGCTGTCCTGGCAGCTATCTAGGAAACCCTGTTGGGTCACTTCCGGTCCCATGCCCATTGAGCCCAGTGGGATGGAATCAAGCAGCTTCGGCACCCACACAAAACGAACATGGAGATCCTCACTCAAGGCGCTCAAAACTCCACGGCCAAAGACAAGCTCAGTGCCCAAGCCATTTCCCTCTGCCATGGAAACCAAGTGCTCTGGCAGCACATATGTCTGAAAGTGGTTATGACACCTAAGGAAGGGAGAGTGTTGGTGAATGGCAACTATCCGTAGCAGCAGCACAGCTCTTCCAGTGCCAAAACAACTCCACGTGCCTCATGAACTTCACATACCACCAGCTGTCCTGGCAGCTATCTAGGAAACCCCTTTTGGGTCACTTCCGGTTCCATGCCCATAGAGCCCAGTGGGATGGAATCAAGCAGCTTGAGCACACACACAAAACTAACATGGAGCTCCTCACTCAAGTCGCTCAAAACTTCACAGCCAAGACAAGTTCAGTGCCCAAGCCATTTCCCACTGCCATGGAAACCAAGTGCTCTGGCAGCACATATGTCTGAAAGTGGATATGACACCTAGGGAAGGGAGTGTGCTGGTGAATGGCAACTGCCCGAAGCAGCAGCACAGCTCTTCCAGTGCCAAAACAACTCCACCTGCCTCATGAACTTCACATACCATAAGCTGTCCTGGCAGCTATCTAGGAAACCCTTTTGGGTCACTTCCGGTCCCATGCCCATTGAGCCCAGTGGGATGGAATCAAGCAGCTTCAGCACCCACAGAAATCGAACATGGAGATCCTCACTCAAGGCGCTCAAAACGTCACAGCCAAAGACAAGTTCAGTGCCCAAGCCATTTCCCTCTGCCCTGGAAACCAAGTGCTCTGGCAGCACATATGTCTGAAAGTGGATATGTCACCTAGGGAAGGGAGTGTGCTGGTGAATGGCAACTGCCAGAAGCTGCAGCACAGCTCTTCCAGTGCCAAATCAACTCCAACTGCCTCATGAGCTTCACATACCATCAGCTCTCCTGGCAGCTATCTAGGAAACCCTGTTGGCTCACTTCCGGTCCCATGCCCATTGAGCCCAGTGGGATGGAATCAAGCAGCTTGAGCACCCACACAAAACGAACATGGAGCTCCTCACTCAAGGCGCTCAAAACTTCATGGCCAAAGACAAGTTCTGTGCCCAAGCCATTTCCCGCTGCCATGGAAACCAAGTGCTCTGGCAGCACATATGTCTGAAAGTGGATATGACACCTAGGGAAGGGAGTATGTTGGTGAATCGGAACTGCCCGAAGCAGCAGCACAGCTCTTCCACTGCCAAATCAACTCCACCTGCGTCATGAACTTCACATACCATCAGCTGTCCTGGCAGCTATCTAGGAAACCCTGTTGGGTCACTTCCGGTCCCATGCCCATTGAGCCCAGTGGGATGGAATCAAGCAGCTTCAGCACCCACACAAATTGAACATGGAGCTCCTCACTCAAGGCGCTCAAAACTAGTTGGCGAAAGACAAGTTCAGTGCCCAAGCCATTTCCCGCTTCCTTGGAAACCAAGTGCTCTGGCAGCACATATGTCTGAGAGTGGTTATAACACCTAGGGAAGGGAGTGTGTTGATGAATGGCAAATGCCCAAAGCAGCAGCACAGCTCTTTCAGTGCCAAAACAACTCCAACTGCCTCATGAACTTCACATACCATCAGCTGTCCTGGCAGCTGTCTAGGAAACCCTGTTGGGTCACTTCCGGTCCCATGCCCATTGAGCCCAGTGGGATGGAATCAAGCAGCTTCAGCACCCACACAAAACGAACATGGAGCTCCTCACTCAAGGCGCTCAAAACTTCACAGCCAAAGACAAGCTCAGTGCCCAAGCCATTTCCCGCTGCCATGGAAACCAAGTGCTCTGGCAGCACATATGTCTGAAAGTGGATATGACACCTAGGGAAGGGAGTGTGGTGGTGAATGGCAACTGCCCAAAGCAGCAGCACAGCTCTTCAACTGCAAAAACAACTCCACCTGCCTCATGAACTTCACATACCATAAGCTGTCCTGGCAGCTATCTAGGAAACCCTGTTGGGTCACTTCCGGTCCCATGCCCATTGAGCCCAGTGGGATGGAATCAAGCAGCTTCAGCACCCACACAAAACGAACATGGAGATCCTCACTCAAGGAGCTCAAAACTCCACGGCCAAAGACAAGCTCAGTGCCCAAGCCATTTCCCGCTGCCATGGAAACCAAGTGCTCTGGCAGCACATATGTCTGAAAGTGGATATGACACCTAGGGAAGGGAGTGTGTTGGTGAATGGCAACTGCCTGAAGCAGCAGCACAGCTCTTCCACTGCCAAATCAACTACACCTGCCTGATGAACTTCACATACCATCAGCTCTCCTGGCAGCTATCTAGGAAACCCTGTTGGGTCACTTCCGGTCCCATGCCCATTGAGCCCAGTGGGATGGAATCAAGCAGCTTCAGCACCCACACAAATCGAACATGGAGCTCCTCACTCAACGCGCACAAAACTTCACAGCCAAAGACAAGTTCAGTGCCCAAGCCATTTCCCGCTGCCATGGAAACCAAGTGCTCTGGCAGCACATATGTCTGAAAGTGGATATGTCACCTAAGGAAGGGAGTGTGTTGGTGAATGGCAACTGCCAGAAGCAGCAGCACAGCTCTTCCAGTGCCAAAACAACTCCACCTGCCTCATGAACTTCACATACCATCAGCTGTCCTGGCAGCTATCTAGGAAACCCTGTTGGGTCACTTCCGGTCCCATGCCCATTGAGCCCAGTGGGATGGAATCAAGCAGCTTGAGCACCCACACAAAACGAACATGGAGATCCTCACTCAAGGCGCTCAAAACTCCACGGCCAAAGACAAGTTCACTGCCGAAGCCATTTCCCGCTGCCCTGGAAACCAAGTGCTCTGGCAGCACATACGTCTGAAAGTGGATATGACACCTAGGGAAGGGAGTATGTTGGTGAATCGGAACTGCCCGAAGCAGCAGCACAGCTCTTCCACTGCCAAATCAACTCCACCTGCGTCATGAACTTCACATACCATCAGCTCTCCTTGCAGCTATCTAGGAAACCCTGTTGGGTCACTTCCGGTCCCATGCCCATTGAGCCCAGTGGGATGGAATCAAGCAGCTTCAGCACCCACACAAAACGAACATGGAGATCCTCACTCAAGGCGCTCAAAACTTCACAGCCAAAGACAAGTTCAGTGCCCACGCCATTTCCCGCTGCCATGGAAACCAAGTGCTCTGGCAGCACATATATCTGAAAGTGGATATGACACCTAGGGAAGGGAGTGTGTTGGTGAATGGCAACTGCGCGAAGCAGCAGCACAGCTCTTCCAGTGCCAAAACAACTCCAACTGCCTCATGAACTTCACATACCATCAGCTGTCCTGGCAGCTGTCTAGGAAACCCTGTTGGATCACTTCCGGTCCCATGCCCATTGAGCCCAGTGGGATGGAATCAAGCAGCTTCAGCACCCACACAAAACGAACATGGAGATCCTCACTCAAGGCGCTCAAAACTCCACGGCCAAAGACAAGTTCACTGCCGAAGCCATTTCCCGCTGCCATGGAAACCAAGTGCTCTGGCAGCACATATGTCTGAAAGTGGATATGACACCTAGGGAAGGGAGTGTGTTGCTGAATGGCAACTGCCTGAAGCAGCAGCACAGCTCTTCCACTGCCAAATCAACTCCACCTGCCTCATGAACTTCACATACCATCAGCTGTCCTGGCAGCTATCTAGGAAACCCTGTTGGGTCACTTCCGGTCCCATGCCCATTGAGCCCAGTGGGATGGAATCAAGCAGCTTCAGCACCCACACAAAACTAACATGGAGCTCCTCACTCAAGGCGCTCAAAACTCCACGGCCAAAGACAAGTTCAGTGCCCAAGCCATTTCCCGCTGCCATGGAAACCAAGTGCTCTGGCAGCACATATGTCTGAAAGTGGATATGACACCTAGGGAAGGGAGTGTGTTGGTGAATGGCAACTGCCCGAAGCAGCAGCACAGCTCTTCCACTGCCAAATCAACTCCACCTGCCTCATGAACTTCACATACCATAAGCTGTCCTGGCAGCTATCTAGGAAACCCTGTTGGGTCACTTCCGGTCCCATGCCCATTGAGCCCAGTGGGATGGAATCAAGCAGCTTCAGCACCCACAGAAAACGAACATGGAGCTCCTCACTCAAGGCGCTCAAAACTACATGGCAAAAGACAAGTTCAGTGCCCAAGCCATTTCCCGCTGCCCTGGAAACCAAGTGCTCTGGCAGCACATATGTCTGAAAGTGGATATGACACCTAGGGAAGGGAGTGTGCTGGTGAATGGCAACTGCCAGAAGCAGCAGCACAACTCTTCCAGTGCCAAATCAACTACACCTGCCTCATGAACTTCACATACCATCAGCTGTCCTGGCAGCTATCTAGGAAACCCTGTTGGGTCACTTCCGGTCCCATGCCCATTGAGCCCAGTGGGATGCAATCAAGCAGCTTCAGCACCCACACAAAACGAACATGGAGCTCCTCACTCAAGACGCTCGAAACTACATGGCGAAAGACAAGTTCAGTGCAGAAGCCATTTCCCTCTGCCATGGAAACCAAGTGCTCTGGCAGCACATATGTCTGAAAGTGGATATGACACCTAGGGAAGGGAGTGTGTTGGTGAATGGCAACTGCCCGAAGCAGCAGCACAGCTCTTCCAGTACCAAAACAACTCCACCTGCCTCATGAACTTCACATACCATCAGCTCTCCTGGCAGCTATCTAGGAAACCCTGTTGGGTCACTTCCGGTCCCATGCCCATTGAGCCCAGTGGGATGGAATCAAGCAGCTTCGGCACCCACACAAAACGAACATGGAGATCCTCACTCAAGGCGCTCAAAACTCCACGGCCAAAGACAAGCTCAGTGCCCAAGCCATTTCCCTCTGCCATGGAAACCAAGTGCTCTGGCAGCACATATGTCTGAAAGTGGTTATGACACCTAAGGAACGGAGAGTGTTGGTGAATGGCAATTATCCGTAGCACCAGCACAGCTCTTCCAGTGCCAAAACAACTCCACCTGCCTCATGAACTTCACATACCATCAGCTGTCCTGGCAGCTATCTAGGAAACCCCGTTGGGTCACTTCCGGTCCCATGCCCATAGAGCCCAGTGGGATGGAATCAAGCAGCTTGAGCACCCACACAAAACGAACATGGAGCTCCTCACTCAAGTCGCTCAAAACTTCACAGCCAAGACAAGTTCAGTGCCCAAGCCATTTCCCACTGCCATGGAAACCAAGTGCTCTGGCAGCACATATGTCTGAAAGTGGATATGACACCTAGGGAAGGGAGTGTGCTGGTGAATCGGAACTGCCCGAAGCAGCAGCACAGCTCTTCCAGTGCCAAAACAACTCCACCTGCCTCATGAACTTCACATACCATAAGCTGTCCTGGCAGCTATCTAGGAAACCCTTTTGGGTCACTTCCGGTCCCATGCCCATTGAGCCCAGGGGGATGGAATCAAGCAGCTTCAGCACCCACAGAAATCGAACATGGAGATCCTCACTCAAGGCGCTCAAAACGTCACAGCCAAAGACAAGTTCAGTGCCCAAGCCATTTCCCTTTGCCCTGGAAACCAAGTGCTCTGGCAGCACATATGTCTGAAAGTGGATATGTCACCTAGGGAAGGGAGTGTGCTGGTGAATGGCAACTGCCAGAAGCTGCAGCACAGCTCTTCCAGTGCCAAATCAACTCCAACTGCCTCATGAGCTTCACATACCATCAGCTCTCCTGGCAGCTATCTAGGAAACCCTGTTGGGTCACTTCCGGTCCCATGCCCATTGAGCCCAGTGGGATGGAATCAAGCAGCTTGAGCACCCACAGAAAACGAACATGGAGCTCCTCACTCAAGGCGCTCAAAACTTCATGGCCAAAGACAAGTTCTGTGCCCAAGCCATTTCCCGCTGCCATGGAAACCAAGTGCTCTGGCAGCACATATGTCTGAAAGTGGATATGACCCCTAGGGAAGGGAGTATGTTGGTGAATCGGAACTGCCCGAAGCAGCAGCACAGCTCTTCCACTGCCAAATCAACTCCAACTGCCTCATGAACTTCACATACCATCAGCTGTCCTGGCAGCTATCTAGGAAACCCTGTTGGGTCACTTCCGGTCCCATGCCCATTGAGCCCAGTGGGATGGAATCAAGCAGCTTCAGCACCCACACAAATCGAACATGGAGCTCCTCACTCAAGGCGCTCAAAACTAGTTGGCGAAAGACAAGTTCAGTGCCCAAGCCATTTCCCGCTTCCTTGGAAACCAAGTGTTCTGGCAGCACATATGTCTGAGAGTGGTTATAACACCTAGGGAAGGGAGTGTGTTGATGAATGGCAAATGCCCAAAGCAGCAGCACAGCTCTTCCAGTGCCAAAACAACTCCAACTGCCTCATGAACTTCACATACCATCAGCTGTCCTGGCAGCTGTCTAGGAAACCCTGTTGGGTCACTTCCGGTCCCATGCCCATTGAGCCCAGTGGGATGCAATCAAGCAGCTTCAGCACCCACACAAAACGAACATGGAGCTCCTCACTCAAGGCGCTCAAAACTTCACAGCCAAAGACAAGCTCAGTGCCCAAGCCATTTCCCGCTGCCATGGAAACCAAGTGCTCTGGCAGCACATATGTCTGAAAGTGGATATGACACCTAGGGAAGGGAGTGTGGTGGTGAATGGCAACTGCCCAAAGCAGCAGCACAGCTCTTCAACTGCAAAAACAACTCCACCTGCCTCATGAACTTCACATACCATAAGCTGTCCTGGCAGCTATCTAGGAAACCCTGTTGGGTCACTTACGGTCCCATGCCCATTGAGCCCAGTGGGATGGAATCAAGCAGCTTTAGCACCCACACAAAACGAACATGGAGATCCTCACTCAAGGCGCTCAAAACTCCACGGCCAAAGACAAGCTCAGTGCCCAAGCCATTTCCCGCTGCCATGGAAACCAAGTGCTCTGGCAGCACATATGTCTGAAAGTGGATATGACACCTAGGGAAGGGAGTGTGTTGGTGAATGGCAACTGCCTGAAGCAGCAGCACAGCTCTTCCACTGCCAAATCAACTACACCTGCCTGATGAACTTCACATACCATCAGCTCTCCTGGCAGCTATCTAGGAAACCCTGTTGGGTCACTTCCGGTCCCATGCCCATTGAGCCCAGTGGGATGGAATCAAGCAGCTTCAGCACCCACACAAATCGAACATGGAGCTCCTCACTCAACGCGCACAAAACTTCACAGCCAAAGACAAGTTCAGTGCCCAAGCCATTTCCCACTGCCATGGAAACCAAGTGCTCTGGCAGCACATATGTCTGAAAGTGGATATGACACCTAAGGAAGGGAGTGTGTTGGTGAATGGCAACTGCCAGAAGCAGCAGCACAGCTCTTCCAGTGCCAAAACAACTCCACCTGCCTCATGAACTTCACATACCATCAGCTGTCCTGGCAGCTATCTAGGAAACCCTGTTGGGTCACTTCCGGTCCCATGCCCATTGAGCCCAGTGGGATGGAATCAAGCAGCTTGAGCACCCACACAAAACGAACATGGAGATCCTCACTCAAGGCGCTCAAAACTCCACGGCCAAAGACAAGTTCACTGCCGAAGCCATTTCCCGCTGCCATGGAAACCAAGTGCTCTGGCAGCACATATGTCTGAAAGTGGATATGACACCTAGGGAAGGGAGTGTGTTGGTGAATGGCAACTGCCCGAAGCAGCAGCACAGCTCTTCCACTGCCAAAACTACTACACCTGCCTCATGAACTTCACATACCATCAGCTGTCCTGGCAGCTATCTAGGAAACCCTGTTGGGTCACTTCAGGTCCCATGCCCATTGAGCCCAGTGGGATGGAATCAAGCAGCTTCAGCACCCACACAAATCGAACATGGAGCTCCTCACTCAAGGCGCTCAAAACTCGCAGCCCAAGACAAGTTCATTGCCCAAGCCATTTCCCGCTGCCATGGAAACCAAGTGCTCTGGCAGCACATATGTCTGAAAGTGGATATGACACCTAGGGAAGGGAGTGTGTTGGTGAATGGCAACTGCCCGAAGCAGCAGCACAGCTCTTCCAGTGCCAAAACAACTCCACCTGCCTCATGAACTTCACATACCATCAGCTGTCCTGGCAGCTATCTAGGAAACCCTGTTGGGTCACTTCCGGTCCCATGCCCATTGAGCCCAGTGGGATGGAATCAAGCAGCTTCAGCACCCACACAAAACTAACATGGAGATCCTCACTCAAGGCGCTCAAAAATCCACGGCCAAAGACAAGTTCAGTGCCCAAGCCATTTCCCGCTGCCATGGAAACCAAGTGCTCTGGCAGCACATATGTCTGAAAGTGGATATGACACCTAGGGAAGGGAGTGTGTTGGTGAATGGCAACTGCCTGAAGCAGCAGCACAGCTCTTCCACTGCCAAATCAACTCCACCTGCCTCATGAACTTCACATACCATCAGCTGTCCTGGCAGCTATCTAGGAAACCCTGTTGGGTCACTTCCGGTCCCATGCCCATTGAGCCCAGTGGGATAGAATCAAGCAGCTTCAGCACCCACACAAAACGAACATGGAGCTCCTCACTCAAGACGCTCGAAACTACATGGCGAAAGACAAGTTCAGTGCAGAAGCCATTTCCCCCTGCCATGGAAAAAAAAGTGCTCTGGCAGCACATATGTCTGAAAGTGGATATGACACCTAGGGAAGGGAGTATGTTGGTGAATCGCAACTGCCAGAAGCAGCAGCACAGCTCTTCCAGTGCCAAATCAACTCACCTGCCTCATGAACTTCACATACCATCAGCTGTCCTGGCAGCTATCTAGGAAACCCTGTTGGGTCACTTCCGGTCCCATGACCATTGAGCCCAGTGGGATGGAATCAAGCAGCTTGAGCACCCACACAAAACGAACATGGAGCTCCTCACTCAAGGCGCTCAAAACTCCACAGCCAAAGACAAGTTCAGTGCCCAAGCCATTTCCCGCTGCCATGGAAACCAAGTGCTCTGGCAGCACATATGTCTGAAAGTGGATATGACACCTAAGGAAGGGAGTGTGCTGGTGAATGGCAACTGCCCGAAGCAGCAGCACAGCTCTTCCAGTGCCAAAACAACTCCACCTGCCTCATGAACTTCACATACCATCAGCTGTCCTGGCAGCTATCTAGAAAACCCTGTTGGGTCACTTCCGGTCCCATGCCCATTGAGCCCAGTGGGATGGAATCAAGCAGCTTGAGCACCCACACAAAACGAACATGGAGCTCCTCACTCAAGGCGCTCAAAACTACATGGCAAAAGACAAGTTCAGTGCCCAAGCCATTTCCCGCTGCCATGGAAACCAAGTGCTCTGGCAGCACATATGTCTGAAAGTGGATATGACACCTAGGGAAGGGAGTGTGCTGGTGAATGGCAACTGCCAGAAGCAGCAGCACAGCTCTTCCAGTGCCAAATCAACTCCACCTGCCTCATGAACTTCACATACCATCAGCTGTCCTGGCAGCAATCTAGGAAACCCTGTTGGGTCACTTCCGGTCCCATGCCCATTGAGCCCAGTGGGATGGAATCAAGCAGCTTCAGCACCCACACAAAACGAACATGGAGCTCCTCACTCAAGACGCTCGAAACTACATGGCGAAAGACAAGTTCAGTGCAGAAGCCATTTCCCCCTGCCATGGAAACCAAGTGCTCTGGCAGCACATATGTCTGAAAGTGGATATGACACCTAGGGAAGGGAGTGTGTTGGTGAATGGCAACTGCCCGAAGCAGCAGCACAGCTCTTCCAGTACCAAAACAACTCCACCTGCCTCATGAACTTCACATACCATCAGCTCTCCTGGCAGCTATCTAGGAAACCCTGTTGGGTCACTTCCGGTCCCATGCCCATTGAGCCCAGTGGGATGGAATCAAGCAGCTTCAGCACCCACACAAAACGAACATGCAGCTCCTCACTCAAGGCGCTCAAAACTCCACGGCCAAAGACAAGTTCAGTGCCCAAGCCATTTCCCTCTGCCAGGGAAACCAAGTGGTCTGGCAGCACATATGTCTGAAAGTGGTTATGACACCTAGGGAAGGGAGAGTGTTGGTGAATGGCAACTGTCCGTAGCAGCAGCACAGCTCTTCCACTGAAAAAACAACTCCACCTGCCTCATGAACTTCACATACCATCAGCTGTCCTGGCAGCTATCTAGGAAACCCCGTTGGGTCACTTCCGGTCCCATGCCCATAGAGCACAGTTGGATGGAATCAAGCAGCTTCAGCACCCACACAAAACTAACATGGAGCTCCTCACTTAAGGCGCTCAAAACGTCACAGCCAAAGACAAGTTCAGTGCCCAAGCCATTTTCCTCTGCCATGGAAACCAAGTGCTCTGGCAGCACATATGTCTGAAAGTGGATATGACACCTAGGGAAGGGAGTGTGCTGGTGAATGGCAACTTCCCGAAGCAGCAGCACAGCTCTTCCAGTGCCAAATCAACTCCACCTGCCTCATGAACTTCACATACCATCAGCTGTCCTGGCAGCTATCTAGGAAACCCTGTTGGCTCACTTCCGGTCCCATGCCCATTGAGCCCAGTGGATGCAGTCAAGCAGCTTCAGCACCCACACAAAACGAACATGGAGCTCCTCACTCAAGGCGCTCAAAACTTCACAGCCAAAGACAAGTTCAGTGCCGAAGCCATTTCCCGCTGCCATGGAAACCAAGTGCTCTGGCAGCACATATGTCTGAAAGTGGATATGACACCTAGGGAAGGGAGTGTGCTCGTGAATGGAAACTGCCCGAAGCAGCAGCACAGCTCTTCCAGTGCCAAAACAACTCCACCTGCCGCATGAACTTCACATACCATCAGCTGTCCTGGCAGCTATCTAGGAAACCCTGTTGGGTCACATCCGGTCCCATGCCCATTGAACCCAGTGAGATGGAATCAAGCAGCTTGAGCACACACACAAAACGAACATGGAGCTCCTCACTCAAGGCGCTCAAAACTTCACGGCCAGCCAAGTTCAGTGCCGAAGCCATTTCCCGCTGCCATGGAAACCAAGTGCTCTGGCAGCACATATGTCTGAAAGTGGATATGACACCTAGGGAAGGGATTGTGTTGGTGAATGGCAACTGCCCGAAGCAGCAGCACAGCTCTTCCAGTGCCAAATCAACTCCACCTGCCTCATGAACTTCACATACCATCAGCTGTCCTGGCAGCAATCTAGGAAACCCTGTTGGGTCACTTCCGGTCCCATGCCCATTGAGCCCAGTGGGATGGAATCAAGCAGCTTTAGCACCCACACAAAACGAACATGGAGCTCCTCACTCAAGACGCTCGAAACTACATGGCGAAAGACAAGTTCAGTGCAGAAGCCATTTCCCCCTGCCATGGAAACCAAGTGCTCTGGCAGCACATATGTCTGAAAGTGGATATGACACCTAGGGAAGGGAGTGTGTTGGTGAATGGCAACTGCCCGAAGCAGCAGCACAGCTCTTCCAGTACCAAAACAACTCCACCTGCCTCATGAACTTCACATACCATCAGCTCTCCTGGCAGCTATCTAGGAAACCATGTTGGGTCACTTCCGGTCCCATGCCCATTGAGCCCACGGGGATGGAATCAAGCAGCTTCAGCACCCACACAAAACGAACATGCAGCTCCTCACTCAAGGCGCTCAAAACTCCACGGCCAAAGACAAGTTCAGTGCCCAAGCCATTTCCCTCTGCCATGGAAACCAAGTGGTCTGGCAGCACATATGTCTGAAAGTGGTTATGACACCTAGGGAAGGGAGAGTGTTGGTGAATGGCAACTGTCCGTAGCAGCAGCACAGCTCTTCCACTGCCAAAACAACTCCACCTGCCTCATGAACTTCACATACCATCAGCTGTCCTGGCAGCTATCTAGGAAACCCCGTTGGGTCACTTCCGGTCCCATGCACATAGAGCACAGTGGGATGGAATCAAGCAGCTTCAGCACCCACACAAAACTAACATGGAGCTCCTCACTCAAGTCGCTCAAAACTTCACAGCCAAGACAAGTTCAGTGCCCAAGCCATTTCCCACTGCCATGGAAACCAAGTGCTCTGGCAGCACATATGTCTGAAAGTGGATATGACACCTAGGGAAGGGAGTGTGTTGGTGAATGGCAACTGCCCGAAGCAGCAGCACAGCTCTTCCAGTGCCAAAACAACTCCACCTGCCTCATGAACTTCACATACCATCAGCTGTCCTGGCAGCTATCTAGGAAACCCTTTTGGGTCACTTCCGGACCCATGCCCATTGAGCCCAGTGGGATGGAATCAAGCAGCTTGAGCACCCACACAAATCGAACATGGAGCTCCTAACTTAAGGCGCTCAAAACTTCACGGCCAGCCAAGTTCAGTGCCGAAGCCATTTCCCGCTGCCATGGAAACCAAGTGCTCTGGCAGCACATATGTCTGAAAGTGGATATGACACCTAGGGAAGGGAGTGTGTTGGTGAATGGCAACTTCCCGAAGCAGCAGCACAGCTCTTCCACTGCCAAAACAACTCCACCTGCCTCAGGAACTTCACATACCTCAGCTAAACAGGCAGCTATCTAGGAAACCCTGTTGGGTCACTTCCGGTCCCATGCCCATTGAGCCCAGTGGGATGGAATCAAGCAGCTTCAGCAACCACACAAAACGAACATGGAGCTCCTCACTCAAAGTGCCCAAAACTTCACAGCCAAAGACAAGTTCAGTGCCCAAGCCATTTCCCTCTGCCATTGAAACCAAGTGCTCTGGCAGCACATATGTCTGAAAGTGGATATGACACCTAGGGAAGGGAGTGTGTTGGTGAATGGCAACTGCGCGAAGCAGCAGCACAGCTCTTCCAGTGCCAAAACAACTCCACCTGCCTCATGAACTTCACATACCATCAGCTGTCCTGGCAGCTATCTAGGAAACCCTGTTGGGTCACTTCTGGTCCCATGCCCATTGAGCCCAGTGGGATGGAATCAAGCAGCTTCAGCACCCACACAAAACGAACATGGAGCTCCTCACTCAAGGCGCTCAAAACTACATGGCGAAAGACAAGTTCAGTGCCCAAGCCATTTCCCGCTGCCATGGAAACCAAGTGCTCTGGCAGCACATATGTCTGAAAGTGGATATGACACCCAGGGAAGGGAGTTTTTTGGTGAATGGCAACTGCCTGATGCAGCAGCACAGCTCTTCCACTGCCAAAACAACTCCACCTGCCTCATGAACTTCACATAACATCAGCTAAACTGGCAGCTATCTAGGAAACCCTGTTGGGTCACTTCCGGTTCCATGCCCATTGAGCCCAGTGGGATGGAATCAAGCAGCTTGAGTACCCACACAAAACGAATATGGAGCTCCTCACTCAAGGCGCTCAAAACTCCACGGCCAAAGACAAGTTCAGTGCAGAAGCCATTTCCCGCTGCCATGGAAACCAAGTGCTCTGGCAGCACATATGTCTGAAAGTGGTTATGACCCCTAGGGAAGGGAATGTGTTGGTGAATGGCCACTGTCCGTAGCAGCAGCACAGCTCTTCCAGTGCAAAAACAACTCCACCTGCCTCATGAACTTCACATACCATCAGCTGTCCTGGCAGCTATCTAGGAAACCCTGTTGGGTCACTTCTGGTCCCATGCCCATTGAGCCCAGTGGGATGGAATCAAGCAGCTTCAGCACCCACACAAAACTAACATGGAGCTCCTCACTCAAGGCGCTCAAAACTCCACAGCCAAAGACAAGTTCAGTGCCCAAGCCATTTCCCGCTGCCATGGAAACCAAGTGCTCTGGCAGCACATATGTCTGAAAGTGGATATGACACCTAGGGAAGGGAGTGTGCTGGTGAATGGCAACTGCCCAAACCAGCAGCACAGCTCTTCCACCGCCAAAACAACTCCACCTGCCTCATGAACTTCACATACCTCAGCTAAACAGGCAGCTATCTAGTAAACCCTGTTGGGTCACTTCCGGTCCCATGCCCATTGAGCCTATTGGGATGGAATCAAGCAGCTTGAGCACCCACACAAAACTAACATGGAGCTCCTCACTCAAGGCGCTCAAAACGTCACAGCCAAAGACAAGTTCAGTGCCCAAGCCATTTCCCTCTGCCCTGGAAACCAAGTGCTCTGGCAGCACATATGTCTGAAAGTGGATATGACACCTAGGGAAGGGAGTGTGCTGGTGAATGGCAACTGCCCGAAGCAGCAGCACAGCTCTTCCAGTGCCAAATCAACTCCAACTGCCTCATGAACTTCACATACCATCAGCTGTCCTGGCAGCTATCTAGGAAACCCTGTTGGGTCACTTCCAGTCCCATGCCCATTGAGCCCAGTGGGATGGAATCAAGCAGCTTGAGCACCCACACAAAACGAACATGGAGCTCCTCACTCAAGGCGCTCAAAACTTCATTGCCAAAGACAAGTTCTGTGCCCAAGCCATTTCCCGCTGCCATGGAAAAAAAAGTGCTCTGGCAGCACATATGTCTGAAAGTGGATATGACACCTAGGGAAGGGAGTATGTTGGTGAATCGGAACTGCCAGAAGCAGCAGCACAGCTCTTCCACTGCCAAATCAACTCACCTGCCTCATGAACTTCACATACCATCAGCTGTCCTGGCAGCTATCTAGGAAACCCTGTTGGGTCACTTCCGGTTCCATGCCCATTGAGCCCATGGGGATGGAATCAAGCAGCTTGAGCACCCACACAAAACGAACATGGAGCTCCTCACGCAAGGCGCTCAAAACTCCAAAGCCAAAGACAAGTTCAGTGCCCACGCCATTTCCCGCTGCCCTGGAAACCAAGTGCTCTGGCAGCACATATGTCTGAAAGTGGATATGACACCTAGGGAAGGGAGTGTGGTGGTGAATGGCAACTGTCGGAAGCAGCAGCACAGCTCTTCCACTGCCAAAACAACTCCACCTTCCTCATGAACTTCACATACCATCAGCTGTCCTGGCAGCTATCTAGGAAACCCTGTTGGGTCACATCCGGTCCCATGCCCATTGAGCCCTGTGGGATGGAATCAAGCAGCTTGAGCACACACACAAAACGAACATGGAGCTCCTCACTCAAGGCGCTCAAAACTTCACGGCCAGCCAAGTTCAGTGCCCAAGCCATTTCCCGCTGCCATGGAAACCAAGTGCTCTGGCAGCACATATGTCTGAAAGTGGATATGACACCTAGGGAAGGGATTGTGTTGGTGAATGGCAACTGCCCGAAGCAGCAGCACAGCTCTTCCACTGCCAAAACAACTCACCTGCCTCATGAACTTCACATACCTCAGCTAAACAGGCAGCTATCTAGTAAACCCTGTTGGGTCACTTCCGGTCCCATGCCCATTGAGCCCAGTGGGATGGAATCAAGCAGCTTCAGCACCCACACAAAACGAACATGGAGCTCCTCACTCAAGGCGCTCAAAACTCTACGGCCAAAGACAAGTTCAGTGCCCAAGCCATTTCCCGCTGCCATGGAAACCAAGTGCTCTGGCAGCACATATGTCTGAAAGTGGATATGACACCTAGGATAGGGAGTGTGTTGGTGAATGGCAACTGTCCGAAGCAGCAGCACAGCTCTTCCACTGCCAAAACAACTCCACCTGCCTCATGAACTTCACATACCATCAGCTGTCCTGGCAGCTATCTAGGAAACCCTGTTGGGTCACTTCCGGTCCCATGCCCATTGAGCCCAGTGGGATGGAATCAAGCAGCTTCAGCAACCACACAAAACGAACATGGAGCTCCTCACTCAAGGTGCCCAAAACTTCACAGCCAAAGACAAGTTCAGTGCCCAAGCCATTTCCCTCTGCCATGGAAACCAAGTGCTCTGGCAGCACATATGTCTGAAAGTGGATATGACACCTAGGGAAGGGAGTGTGTTGGTGAATGGCATCTGCGCGACGCAGCAGCACAGCTCTTCCAGTGCCAAAACAACTCCACCTGCCTCATGAACTTCACATAACATCAGCTCTCCTGGCAGCTATCTAGGAAACCCTTTTGGGTCACTTCCGGTTCCATGCCCATTGAGCCCAGTGGGATGGAATCAAGCAGCTTGAGCACCCACACAAAACGAACATGGAGCTCCTCACTCAAGGCGCTCAAAACTCCACAGCCACAGACAAGTTCAGTGCCCAAGCCATTTCCCGCTGCCATGGAAACCAAGTGCTCTGGCAGCACATATGTCTGAAAGTGGATATGACACCTAGGGAAGGGAGTGTGGTGGTGAATGGCAACTGTCGGAAGCAGCAGCACAGCTCTTCCACTGCCAAAACAACTCCACCTGCCTCATGAACTTCACATAGCATCAGCTGTCTTGGCAGCTATCTAGGAAACCCTGTTGGGTCACTTCCGGTCACATGCCCATTTAGCCCATTGGGATGGAATCAAGCAGCTTCAGCAACCACACAAAACTAACATGGAGCTCCTCACTCAAGGCGCTCAAAACTCCACAGCCAAAGACAAGTTCAGTGCCCAAGCCATTTCCCGCTGCCATGGAAACCAAGTGCTCTGGCAGCACATATGTCTGAAAGTAGATATGACACCTAGGGAAGGGAGTGTGTTGGTGAATGGCAACTGTCCGAAGCAGCAGCACAGCTCTTCCACTGCCAAAACAACCCCAACTGCCTCATGAACTTCACATCCCATCAGCTGTCCTGGCAACTATCTAGGAAACCCTGTTGGGTCACTTCCGGTCCCATGCCCATTGAGCCCAGTGGGATGGAATCAAGCAGCTTCAGCACCCACACAAAACGAACATGGAGCTCCTCACTCAAGGCGCTCAAAACTCCACGGCCAAAGACAAGTTCAGTGCCCAAGCCATTTCCTGCTGACATGGAAACCAAGTGCTCTGGCAGCACATATGTCTGAAAGTGGATATGACACCTAGGATAGGGAGTGTGTTGGTGAATGGCAACTGTCCGAAGCAGCAGCACAGCTCTTCCACTGCCAAAACAACTCCACCTGCCTCATGAACTTCACATACCATCAGCTGTCCTGGCAGCTATCTAGGAAACCCTGTTGGGTCACTTCCGGTCCCATGCCCATTGAGCCCAGTGGGATGGAATCAAGCAGCTTGAGCACCCACACAAAACGAACATGGAGCTCCTCACTCAAGGCGCTCAAAACTCCACAGCCAAAGACAAGTTCAGTGCCCAAGCCATTTCCCGCTGCCATGGAAACCAAGTGCTCTGGCAGCACATATGTCTGAAAGTGGATATGACACCTAGGGAAGGGAGTGTGCTGGTGAATGGCAACTGCCCGAAGCAGCAGCACAGCTCTTCCAGTGCCAAAACAACTCACCTGCGTCATGAACTTCACATACCATCAGCTGTCTTGGCAGCTATCTAGGAAACCCTGTTGGCTCACTTCCGGTCCCATGCCCATTGAGCCCAGTGGGATGAAATCAAGCAGCTTCAGCACCCACACAAAACTAACATGGAGCTTCTCACTCAAGACGCTCGAAACTACATGGGGAAAGACAAGTTCAGTGCCGAAGCCATTTCCCTCTGCCATGGAAACCAAGTGCTCTGGCAGCACATATGTCTGAAAGTGGATATGACACCTAGGGAAGGGAATGTGTTGGTGAATGGCAACTGCCCGAAGCAGCAGCACAGCTCTTCCAGTGCCAAAACAACTCCACCTGCCTCATGAACTTCACATACCATCTGCTGTCCTGGCTGCCATCTAAGAAACCCTGTGGGGTCACTTCCGGTCCCATGCCCATTGAGCCCAGTGGGATGGAATCAAGCAGCTTCAGCACCCACACAAAACAAACATGGAGCTCCTCACTCAAGGCGCTCAAAACTCCACAGCCACAGACAAGTTCAGTGCCCAAGCCATTTCCCGCTGCCATGGAAACCAAGTGCTCTGGCAGCACATATGTCTGAAAATGGATATGACACCTAGGGAAGGGAGTGTGCTGGTGAATGGCAACTGCCCAAAGCAGCAGCACAGCTCCTCCACTGCCAAAACAACTCCACCTGCCTCATGAACTTCACATACCATCAGCTGTCTTGGCAGCTATCTAGGAAACCCTGTTGGGTCACTTCCGGTCCCATGCCCATTGAGCCCATTGGGATGGAATCAAGCAGCTTCAGCAACCACACAAAACTAACATGGAGCTCCTCACTCAAGGCGCTCAAAACTCCACAGCCAAAGACAAGTTCAGTGCCCAAGCCATTTCCCGCTGCCATGGAAACCAAGTGCTCTGGCAGCACATATGTCTGAAAGTGGATATGACACCAAGGGAAGGGAGTGTGTTGGTGAATGGCAACTGCGCGAAGCAGCAGCACAGCTCTTCCACTGCCAAAACAACTCCACCTGCCTCATGAACTTCACATACCATCAGCTGTCCTGGCAACTATCTAGGAAACCCTGTTGGGTCACATCCGGTCCCATGCCCATTGAGCCCAGTGAGATGGAATCAAGCAGCTTGAGCACACACACAAAACGAACATGGAGCTCCTCACTCAAGGCGCTCAAAACTTCACGGCCAGCCAAGTTCAGTGCCCAAGCCATTTCCCGCTGCCATGGAAACCAAGTGCTCTGGCAGCACATATGTCTGAAAGTGGATATGACACCTAGGGAAGGGATTGTGTTGGTGAATGGCAACTGCCCGAAGCAGCAGCACAGCTCTTCCACTGCCAAAACAACTCACCTGCCTCATGAACTTCACATACCTCAGCTAAACAGGCAGCTATCTAGTAAACCCTGTTGGGTCACGTCCGGTCCCATGCCCATTGAGCCCAGTGGGATGGAATCAAGCAGCTTCAGCACCCACACAAAACGAACATGGAGCTCCTCACTCAAGGCGCTCAAAACTCCACGGCCAAAGACAAGTTCAGTGCCCAAGCCATTTCCCGCTGCCATGGAAACCAAGTGCTCTGGCAGCACATATGTCTGAAAGTGGATATGACACCTAGGATAGGGAGTGTGTTGGTGAATGGCATCTGCGCGACGCAGCAGCACAGCTCTTCCAGTGCCAAAACAACTCCACCTGCCTCATGAACTTCACATACCATCAGCTGTCCTGGCAGCTATCTAGGAAACCCTGTTGGGTCACTTCCGGTCCCATGCCCATTGAGCCCAGTGGGATGGAATCAAGCAGCTTCAGCACCCACACAAAACGAACATGGAGCTCCTCACTCAAGGCGCTCAAAACTCAACGGCCAAAGACAAGTTCAGTGCCCAAGCCATTTCCTGCTGACATGGAAACCAAGTGCTCTGGCAGCACATATGTCTGAAAGTGGATATGACACCTAGGATAGGGAGTGTGTTGGTGAATGGCAACTGTCCGAAGCAGCAGCACAGCTCTTCCACTGCCAAAACAACTCCACCTGCCTCATGAACTTCACATACCATCAGCTGTCCTGGCAGCTATCTAGGAAACCCTGTTGGGTCACTTCCGGTCCCATGCCCATTGAGCCCATTGGGATGGAATCAAGCAGCTTGAGCACCCACACAAAACGAACATGGAGCTCCTCACTCAAGGCGCTCAAAACTCCACAGCCAAAGACAAGTTCAGTGCCCAAGCCATTTCCCGCTGCCATGGAAACCAAGTGCTCTGGCAGCACATATGTCTGAAAGTGGATATGACACCTAGGGAAGGGAGTGTGCTGGTGAATGGCAACTGCCCGAAGCAGCAGCACAGCTCTTCCAGTGCCAAAACAACTCACCTGCCTCATGAACTTCACATACCATCAGCTGTCTTGGCAGCTATCTAGGAAACCCTGTTGGCTCACTTCCGGTCCCATGCCCATTGAGCCCAGTGGGATGAAATCAAGCAGCTTCAGCACCCACACAAAACTAACATGGAGCTTCTCACTCAAGACGTTCGAAACTACATGGCGAAAGACAAGTTCAGTGCCGAAGCCATTTCCCTCTGCCATGGAAACCAAGTGCTCTGGCAGCACATATGTCTGAAAGTGGATATGACACCTAGGGAAGGGAATGTGTTGGTGAATGGCAACTGCCCGAAGCAGCAGCACAGCTCTTCCAGTGCCAAAACAACTCCACCTGCCTCATGAACTTCACATACCATCTGCTGTCCTGGCTGCCATCTAAGAAACCCTGTGGAGTCACTTCCGGTCCCATGCCCATTGAGCCCAGTGGGATGGAATCAAGCAGCTTCAGCACCCACACAAAACAAACATGGAGCTCCTCACTCAAGGCGCTCAAAACTCCACAGCCACAGACAAGTTCAGTGCCCAAGCCATTTCCCGCTGCCATGGAAACCAAGTGCTCTGGCAGCACATATGTCTGAAAATGGATATGACACCTAGGGAAGGGAGTGTGCTGGTGAATGGCAACTGCCCAAAGCAGCAGCACAGCTCCTCCACTGCCAAAACAACTCCACCTGCCTCATGAACTTCACATACCATCAGCTGTCTTGGCAGCTATCTAGGAAACCCTGTTGGGTCACTTCCGGTCCCATGCCCATTGAGCCCATTGGGATGGAATCAAGCAGCTTCAGCAACCACACAAAACTAACATGGAGCTCCTCACTCAAGGCGCTCAAAACTCCACAGCCAAAGACAAGTTCAGTGCCCAAGCCATTTCCCGCTGCCATGGAAACCAAGTGCTCTGGCAGCACATATGTCTGAAAGTGGATATGACACCAAGGGAAGGGAGTGTGTTGGTGAATGGCAACTGCGCGAAGCAGCAGCACAGCTCTTCCACTGCCAAAACAACTCCACCTGCCTCATGAACTTCACATACCATCAGCTGTCCTGGCAACTATCTAGGAAACCCTGTTGGGTCACATCCGGTCCCATGCCCATTGAGCCCAGTGAGATGGAATCAAGCAGCTTGAGCACACACACAAAACGAACATGGAGCTCCTCACTCAAGGCGCTCAAAACTTCACGGCCAGCCAAGTTCAGTGCCCAAGCCATTTCCCGCTGCCATGGAAACCAAGTGCTCTGGCAGCACATATGTCTGAAAGTGGATATGACACCTAGGGAAGGGATTGTGTTGGTGAATGGCAACTGCCCGAAGCAGCAGCACAGCTCTTCCACTGCCAAAACAACTCACCTGCCTCATGAACTTCACATACCTCAGCTAAACAGGCAGCTATCTAGTAAACCCTGTTGGGTCACGTCCGGTCCCATGCCCATTGAGCCCAGTGGGATGGAATCAAGCAGCTTCAGCACCCACACAAAACGAACATGGAGCTCCTCACTCAAGGCGCTCAAAACTCCACGGCCAAAGACAAGTTCAGTGCCCAAGCCATTTCCCGCTGCCATGGAAACTAAGTGCTCTGGCAGCACATATGTCTGAAAGTGGATATGACACCTAGGATAGGGAGTGTGTTGGTGAATGGCATCTGCGCGACGCAGCAGCACAGCTCTTCCAGTGCCAAAACAACTCCACCTGCCTCATGAACTTCACATACCATCATCTGTCCTGGCAGCTATCTAGGAAACCCTGTTGGGTCACTTCTGGTCCCATGCCCATTGAGCCCAGTGGGATGGAATCAAGCAGCTTCAGCACCCACACAAAACGAACATGGAGCTCCTCACTCAAGGCGCTCAAAACTCCACGGCCAAAGACAAGTTCAGTGCCCAAGGCATTTCCCGCTGCCATGGAAACCAAGTGCTCTGGCAGCACATATGTCTGAAAGTGGTTATGACACCTAGGAAAGGGAGTGTTTTTCATGAATGGAAACTGCCCGAAGCAGCAGCACAGTTCTTCCACTGCCAAATCAACTACACCTGCCTCATGAACTTCACATACCATCAGCTAAACTGGCAGCTATCTAGGAAACCCTGTTGGGTCACTTCCGGTCCCATGCCCATTGAGCCCAGTGGGATGGAATCAAGCAGCTTCAGCACCCACACAAAACTAACATGGAGCTTCTCACTCAAGACGCTCGAAACTACATGGCGAAAACAAGTTCAGTGCCCAAGCCATTTCCCTCTGCCATGGAAACCAAGTGCTCTGGCAGCACATATGTCTGAAAGTGGATATGACACCTAGGGAAGGGAGTGTGCTGGTGAATGGCAACTGCCCCAAGCATCAGCACAGCTCTTCCACTGCCAAAACAACTCCACCTGCCTCATGAACTTCACACACCATCAGCTGTCTTGGCAGCTATCTAGGAAACCCTGTTGGGTCACTTCCGGTCCCATGCCCATTGAGCCCAGTGGGATGGAATCAAGCAGCTTCAGCACCCACACAAAACGAACATGGAGCTCCTCACTCAAGGCGCTCAAAACTTCACAGCCAAAGACAAGTTCAGTGCCCAAGCCATTTCCCGCTGCCATGGAAACCAAGTGCTCTGGCAGCACATATGTCTGAAAGTGGATATGACACCTAGGGAAGGGATTGTGTTGGTGAATGGCAACTGCCCCAAGCAGCAGCACAGCTCTTCCAGTGCCAAAACAACTCCAACTGCCTCATGAACTTCACATACCATCAGCTGTCCTGGCAGCTGTCTAGGAAACCCTGTTGGGTCACTTCCGGTCCCATGACCATTGAGCCCAGTGGGATGCAATCAAGCAGCTTGAGCACCCACACAAAACGAACATGGAGCTCCTCACTCAAGGCGCTCAAAACTCCAAGCCACAGACAAGTTCAGTGCCCAAGCCATTTCCCGCTGCCATGGAAACCAAGTGCTCTGGCAGCACATATGTCTGAAAGTGGATATGACACCTAGGGAAGGGAGTTTGTTGGTGAATGGCAACTGCCCGAAGCTGCAGCACATCTCTTCCAGTGCCAAAAAAACTCCACCTGCCTCATGAACTTCACATACCACCAGCTGTCCTGGCAGCTATCTAGGAAACCCTGTTGGGTCACTTCCGGTCCCATGCCCATTGAGCCCAGGGGGATGGAATCAAGCAGCTTGAGCACCCACACAAAACGAACATGGAGCTCCTCACTCAAGGCGCTCAAAACTTCACAGCCAAAGACAAGTTCAGTGCCCAAGCCATTTCCCGCTGCCATGGAAACCAAGTGCTCTGGCAGCACATATGTCTGAAAGTGGATATGACACCTAGGGAAGGGAGTGTGGTGGTGAATGGCAACTGCCCGAAGCAGCAGCACAGCTCTTCCACTGCCAAAACAACTCCACCTGCCTCATGAACTTCACATACCATCAGCTGAACTGGCAGCTATCTAGGAAACCATGTTGGGTCACTTCCGGTCCCATGCCCATTGAGCCCCGGGGGATGGAATCAAGCAGCTTCAGCACCCACACAAAACGAACATGGAGCTCCTCACTCAAGACGCTCAAAACTACATGGCGAAAGACAAGTTCAGTGCCCAAGCCATTTCCCGCTGCCACGGAAACCAAGTGCTCTGGCAGCACATATGTCTGAAAGTTGATAAGACACCTAGGGAAGGGAGTCTGGTGGTGAATGGCAACTGCAGCAACACAGCTCTTCCAGTGCCAAAACCACTCCACCAGCCTCATGAACTTCACATACCATCAGCTGTCCTGGCAGCTATCTAGGAAACCCTGTTGGGTCACTTCCGGTCCCATGCCCATTGAGCCCAGGGGGATGGAATCAAGCAGCTTCAGCACCCACACAAAACGAACATGGAGCTCCTCACTCAAGGCGCTCAAAACTCCACAGCCAAAGACAAGTTCAGTGCCCAAGCCATTTCCCGCTGCCATGGAAACCAAGTGCTCTGGCAGCACATATGTCTGAAAGTGGATATGACACCTAGTCAAGGGAGTGTGTTGGTGAATGGCAACTGTCCGAAGCAGCAGCACAGCTCTTCCACTGCCAAAACAACTCCACCTGCCTCATGAACTTCACATACCATCAGCTGTCCTGGCAGCTATCTAGGAAACCCCGTTGGGTCACTTCCGGTCCCATGCCCATTGAGCCCAGTGGGATGCAATCAAGCAGCTTCAACAACCACACAAAATGAACATGGAGCTCCACACTCAAGGTGCCCAAAACTTCACAGCCAAAGACAAGTTCAGTGCCCAAGCCATTTCCCTCTGCCTTGGAAACCAAGTGCTCTGGCAGCACATATGTCTGAAAGTGGATATGACACCTAGGGAAGGGAGTGTGTTGGTGAATGGCAACTCCCCGAAGCAGCAGCACAGCTCTTCCACTGCCAAAACAACTCCACCTGCCTCATGAACTTCACATACCATCAGCTGTCCTGGCAACTATCTAGGAAACCCTGTTGGGTCACTTCCGGTCCCATGCCCATTGAGCCCAGTGGGATGGAATCAAGCAGCTTCAGCACCCACACAAAACGAACATGGAGCTCCTCACTCAAGGCGCTCAAAACTCCACGGCCAAAGACAAGTTCAGTGCCCAAGCCATTTCCCGCTGCCATGGAAACCAAGTGCTCTGGCAGCACGTATGTCTGAAAGTGGTTATGACACATAGGAAAGGGAGTGTGTTGATGAATGGAAACTGCCCGAAGCAGCAGCACAGTTCTTCCACTGCCAAATCAACTACACCTGCCTCATGAACTTCACATACCATCAGCTAAACTGGCAGCTATCTAGGAAACCCTTTTGGGTCACATCCGGTCCCATGCCCATTGAGCCCAGTGGGATGGAATCAAGCAGCTTCAGCACCCACACAAAACGAACATGGAGCTTCTCACTCAAGACGCTCGAAACTACATGGCGAAAGACAAGTTCAGTGCCCAAGCCATTTCCCTCTGCCATGGAAACCAAGTGCTCTGGCAGCACATATGTCTGAAAGTGGATATGACACCTAGGGAAGGGAGTGTGCTGGTGAATGGCAACTGCCCGAAGCAGCAGCACAGCTCTTCCACTGCCAAAACAACTCCACCTGCCTCATGAACTTCACACACCATCAGCTGTCTTGGCAGCTATCTAGGAAACCCTGTTGGGTCACTTCCGGTCCCATGCCCATTGAGCCCAGTGGGATGGAATCAAGCAGCTTCAGCACCCACACAAAACGAACATGGAGCTCCTCACTCAAGGCGCTCAAAACTTCACAGCCAAAGACAAGTTCAGTGCCCAAGCCATTTCCCGCTGCCATGGAAACCAAGTGCTCTGGCAGCACATATGTCTGAAAGTGGATATGACACCTAGGGAAGGGAGTGTGTTGGTGAATGGCAACTGCCCAAAGCAGCAGCACAGCTCTTCCACTGCCAAAACAACTCCACCTACCTCATGAACTTCACATACCATCAGCTGTCCTGGCAGCTATCTAGGAAACCCTGTTGGGTCATTTCCAGTCCCATGCCCATTGAGCCCAGTGGGATGGAATCAAGCAGCTTCAGCACCCACACAAAACGAACATGGAGCTCCTCACTCAAGGTGCCCAAATCTCCATGGCCAAAGACAAGTTCAGTGCCCAAGCCATTTCCCGCTGCCATGGAAACCAAGTGCTCTGGCAGCACATATGTCTGAAAGTTGATAAGACACCTAGGGAAGGGAGTCTGGTGGTGAATGGCAACTGCAGCAACACAGCTCTTCCAGTGCCAAAACCACTCCACCAGCCTCATGAACTTCACATACCATCAGCTGTCCTGGCAGCTATCTAGGAAACCCTGTTGGGTCACTTCCGGTCCCATGCCCATTGAGCCCAGTGGGATGGAATCAAGCAGCTTCAGCACCCACACAAAACGAACATGGAGCTCCTCACTCAAGGCGCTCAAAACTCCACAGCCAAAGACAAGTTCAGTGCCCAAGCCATTTCCCGCTGCCATGGAAACCAAGTGCTCTGGCAGCACATATGTCTGAAAGTGGATATGACACCTAGTCAAGGGAGTGTGTTGGTGAATGGCAACTGTCCGAAGCAGCAGCACAGCTCTTCCACTGCCAAAACAACTCCACCTGCCTCATGAACTTCACATACCATCAGCTGTCCTGGCAGCTATCTAGGAAACCCTGTTGGGTCACTTCCGGTCCCATGCCCATTGAGCCCAGTGGGATGCAATCAAGCAGCTTGAGCACCCACACAAAACGAACATGGAGCTCCACACTCAAGGTGCCCAAAAACTTCACAGCCAAAGACAAGTTCAGTGCCCAAGCCATTTCCCTCTGCCTTGGAAACCAAGTGCTCTGGAAGCACATATGTCTGAAAGTGGATATGAAACCTAGGGAAGGGACTGTGCTGGTGAATGGCAACTGCCCGAAGCAGCAGCACAGCTCTTCCACTGCCAAAACAACTCCACCTGCCTCATGAACTTCACACACCATCAGCTGTCTTGGCAGCTATCTAGGAAACCCTGTTGGGTCACTTCCGGTCCCATGCCCATTGAGCCCAGTGGGATGGAATCAAGCAGCTTCAGCACCCACACAAAACGAACATGGAGCTCCTCACTCAAGGCGCTCAAAACTTCACAGCCAAAGACAAGTTCAGTGCCGAAGCCATTTCCCGCTGCCATGGAAACCAAGTGCTCTGGCAGCACATATGTCTGAAAGTGGATATGACACCTAGGGAAGGGAGTGTGTTGGTGAATGGCAACTGCCCAAAGCAGCAGCACAGCTCTTCCACTGCCAAAACAACTCCACCTACCTCATGAACTTCACATACCATCAGCTGTCCTGGCAGCTATCTAGGAAACCCTGTTGGGTCATTTCCAGTCCCATGCCCATTGAGCCCAGTGGGATGGAATCAAGAAGCTTGAGCACCCACACAAAACGAACATGGAGCTCCTCACTCAAGGTGCCCAAATCTCCATGGCCAAAGACAAGTTCAGTGCCCAAGCCATTTCCCGCTGCCATGGAAACCAAGTGCTCTGGCAGCACATATGTCTGAAAGTGGATATGACACCTAAGGAAGGGATTGTGTTGGTGAATGGCAACTGCCCGAAGCAGCAGCACAGCTCTTCCAGTGCCAAAACAACTCCAACTGCCTCATGAACTTCACATACCATCAGCTGTCCTGGCAGCTGTCTAGGCAACCCTGTTGGGTCACTTCCGGTCCCATGCCCATTGAGCCCAGTGGGATGCAATCAAGCAGCTTGAGCACCCACACAAAACGAACATGGAGCTCCTCACTCAAGGCGCTCAAAACTCCAAGCCACAGACAAGTTCAGTGCCCAAGCCATTTCCCGCTGCCATGGAAACCAAGTGCTCTGGCAGCACATATGTCTGAAAGTGGATATGACACCTAGGGAAGGGAGTTTGCTGGTGAATGGCAACTGCCCGAAGCTGCAGCACATCTCTTCCAGTGCCAAAAAAACTCCACCTGCCTCATGAACTTCACATACCACCAGCTGTCCTGGCAGCTATCTAGGAAACCCTGTTGGGTCACTTCCGGTCCCATGCCCATTGAGCCCAGTGGGATGGAATCAAGCAGCTTCAGCACCCACACAAAACGAACATGGAGCTCCTCACTCAAGGCGCTCAAAACTCCACAGCCAAAGACAAGTTCAGTGCCCAAGCCATTTCCCGCTGCCATGGAAACCAAGTGCTCTGGCAGCACATATGTCTGAAAGTGGATATGACACCTAGGAAAGGGAGTGTGTTGGTGAATGGCAACTGCCCGAAGCAGCAGCACAGCTCTTCCACTGCCAAAACAACTCACCTGCCTCATGAACTTCACATACCACCAGCTGTCCTGGCAGCTATCTAGGAAACCCTGTTGGGTCACTTCCGGTCCCATGCCCATTGAGCCCAGTGGGATGGAATCAAGCAGCTTCAGCACCCACATAAAACGAACATGGAGCTCCTCACTCAAGGCGCTCAAAACTTCACAGCCAAAGACAAGTTCAGTGCCCAAGCCATTTCCCGCTGCCATGGAAACCAAGTGCTCTGGCAGCACATATGTCTGAAAGTGGATATGACACCTAGGGAAGGGAGTGTGGTGGTGAATGGCAACTGTCCGAAGCAGCAGCACAGCTCTTCCAGTGCCAAAACAACTCCACCTGCCTCATGAACTTCACATACCATCAGCTGAACTGGCAGGTATCTAGGAAACCATGTTGGGTCACTTCCGGTCCCATGCCCATTGAGCCCCGGGGGATGGAATCAAGCAGCTTCAGCACCCACACAAAACGAACATGGAGATCCTCACTCAAGACGCTCAAAACTAGTTCGCGAAAGACAAGTTCAGTGCCCAAGCCATTTCCCGCTGCCATGGAAACCAAGTGCTCAGGCAGCACATATGTCTGAAAGTTGATAAGACACCTAGGGAAGGGAGTCTGGTGGTGAATGGCAACTGCAGCAACAAAGCTCTTCCAGTGCTAAAACCACTCCACCAGCCTCATGAACTTCACATACCATCAGCTGTCCTGGCAGCTATCTAGGAAACCCTGTTGGGTCACTTCCGGTCCCATGCCCATTGAGCCCTGGGGGATGGAATCAAGCAGCTTCAGCACCCACACAAAACGAACATGGAGCTCCTCACTCAAGGCGCTCAAAACTACATGGGCAAAGACAAGTTCAGTGCCCAAGCCATTTCCCGCTGCCATGGAAACCAAGTGCTCTGGCAGCACATATGTCTGAAAGTGGATATGATACCTAGTCAAGGGAGTGTGTTGGTGAATGGCAACTGTCCGAAGCAGCAGCACAGCTCTTCCACTGCCAAAACAACTCCACCTGCCTCATGAACTTCACATACCATCAGCTGTCCTGGCAGCTATCTAGGAAACCCTGTTGGGTCACTTCCGGTCCCATGCCCATTGAGCCCAGTGGGATGCAATCAAGCAGCTTCAACAACCACACAAAATGAACATGGAGCTCCACACTCAAGGTGCCCAAAACGTCACAGCCAAAGACAAGTTCAGTGCCCAAGCCATTTCCCTCTGCCTTGGAAACCAAGTGCTCTGGCAGCACATATGTCTGAAAGTGGATATGACACCTAGGGAAGGGAGTGTGGTGGTGAATGGCAACTGCCCGAAGCAGCAGCACAGCTCTTCCACTGCCAAAACAACTCCACCTGCCTCATGAACTTCACATACCATCAGCTGTCCTGGCTGCTATCTAGGAAACCCTTTTGGGTCACTTCCGGTCCCATGCCCATTGAGCCCAGTGGGATGGAATCAAGCAGCTTCAGCACCCACACAAAACGAACATGGAGCTCCTCACTCAAGGCGCTCAAAACTCCACAGCCAAAGACAAGTTCAGTGCCCAAGCCATTTCCCGCTGCCATGGAAACCAAGTGCTCTGGCAGCACATATGTCTGAAAGTGGATATGACACCTAGGGAAGGGAGTGTGTTGGTGAATGGCAACTGCCTGAAGCAGCAGCACAGCTCTTCCACTGCCAAAACAACTCCACCTGCCTCATGAACTTCACATACCATCTGCTGTCCTGGCTGCTATCTAGGAAACCCTGTTGGGTCACTTCCGGTCCCATGCCCATTGAGTCCAGTGGGATGGAATCAAGCAACTTCAGCACCCACACAAAACGAACATGCAGCTACTCACTGAAGACGCTCGAAACTACATGGCGAAAGACAAGTTCAGTGCCCAAGCCATTTCCCGCTGCCATGGAAACCAAGTGCTCTGGCAGCACATATGTCTGAAAGTGGATATGACACCTAGGGAAGGGAGTGTGCTGGTGAATGGCAACTGCCCGAAGCTGCAGCACAGCTCTTCCAGTGCCCAAACAACTCCACCTGCCTCAAGAACTTCACATACCATCAGCTGTCCTGGCAGCTGTCTAGGAAACCCTGTTGGGTCACTTCCGGTCCCATGCCCATTGAGCCCAGGGGGATGGAATCAAGCAGCTTCAGCACCCACACAAAACGAACATGGAGCTCCTCACTCAAGGCGCTCAAAACTCCACGGCCAAAGACAAGTTCAGTGCCCAAGCCATTTCCAGCTGCCATGGAAACCAAGTGCTCTGGCAGCACATTTGTCTGAAAGTGGATATGACACCTAGGGAAGGGAGTCTGGTGGTGAATGGCAGCTGCCCGAAGCTGCAGCACAGCTCTTCCACTGCCAAAACAACTCCACCTGCCTCATGAACTTCACATACCATCAGCTGTCCTGGCAGCTATCTAGGAAACCCTGTTGGGTCACTTCCGGTCCCATGCCCATTGAGCCCACGGGGATGGAATCAAGCAGCTTCAGCACCCACACAAAACGAATATGGAGCTGTTCACTCAAGGAGCTCAAAACTCCACAGACAAGGACAAGTTCAATGCCCAAGCCATTTCCCGCTGCCATGGAAACCAAGTGCTCTGGCAGCACATATGTCTGAAAGTGGATATGACAGCTAGGGAAGGGAGTGTGTTGGTGAATGGCAACTGTCCGAAGCAGCAGCACAGCTCTTCCACTGCCAAAACAACTCCACCTGCCTCATGAACTTCACATACCATCAGCTGTCCTGGCAGCTGTCTAGGAAACCCTGTTGGGTCACTTCCGGTCCCATGCCCATTGAGCCCAGTGGGTTGGAATCAAGCAGCTTGAGCACCCACACAAAACGAACATGGAGCTCCTCACTCAAGGCGCTCAAAACTCCACAGCCAAAGACAAGTTCAGTGCCCAAGCCATTTCCCGCTGCCATGGAAAACAAGTGCTCTGGCAGCACATATGTCTGAAAGTGGATAAGACACCTAGGGAAGGGAGTCTGGTGGTGAATGGCAACTGCAGCAGCACAGCTCTTCCACTGCCAAAACCACTCCACCTGCCTCATGAATTTCACATACCATCAGCTGTCCTGGCAGCTATCTAAAAAACCCTGTTGGGTCACTTCCAGTCCCATGCCCATTGAGCCCAGTGTGATGGAATCAAGCAGCTTCAGCACCCACACAAAACGATCATGGAGCTCCTCACTCAAGGCGCTCAAAACTCCACAGACAAGGACAAGTTCAGTGCCCAAGCCATTTTCCGCTGCCATGGAAACCAAGTGCTCTGGCAGCACATATGTCTGAAAGTGGATATGACACCTAGGGAAGGGAGTGTGCTGGTGAATGGCAACTGCCCGAAGCTGCAGCACAGCTCTTCCAGTGCCCAAACAACTCCACCTGCCTCAAGAACTTCACATACCATCAGCTGTCGTGGCAGCTATCTAGGAAACCCTGTTGGGTCACTTCCGGTCCCATGCCCATTCAGCCCAGGGGGATGGAATCAAGCAGCTTCAGCACCCACACAAAACGAACATGGAGCTCCTCACTCAAGGCGCTCAAAACTCCACAGCCAAAGACAAGTTCAGTGCCCAAGCCATTTCCCGCTGCCATGGAAACCAAGTGCTCTGGCAGCACATATGTCTGAAAGTGGATATGACACCTAGGGAAGGGAGTGTGTTGGTGAATGGCAACTGTCGGAAGCAGAAGCACAGCTCTTCCACTGCCAAAACCACTCCACCTGCCTCATGAACTTCACATACCATCAGCTGTCCTGGCAGCTATCTAGGAAACCCTGTTGGGTCACTTCCGGTCCCATGCCCATTGAGCCCAGGGGGTTGGAATCAAGCAGCTTCAGCACCCACACAGAACGAACATGGAGCTCCTCACTCAAGGCGCTCAAAACTCCACAGCCAAAGACAAGTTCAGTGCCCAAGCCATTTCCCGCTGCCATGGAAACCAAGTGCTCTGGCAGCACATATGTCTGAAAGTGGATATGACACCTAGGGAAGGGAGTGTGTTGGTGAATGGCAACTGCCCGAAGCAGCAGCACAGCTCTTCCACTGCCAAAACAACTCCACCTGCCTCATGAACTTCCCATACCATCAGCTGTCCTGGCAGCTATCTAGGAAACCCTGTTGGGTCACTTCCGGTCCCATGCCCATTGAGCCCATTGGGATGGAATCAAGCAGCTTCAGCACCCACACAAAACGAACATGGAGCTCCTCACTCAAGGCGCTCAAAACTACATGGGCAAAGACAAGTTCAGTGCCCAAGCCATTTCCCGCTGCCATGGAAACCAAGTGCTCTGGCAGCACATATGTCTGAAAGTGGATATGACACCTAAGGAAGGGAGTGTGCTGGTGAATGGCAACTGCCCGAAGCAGCAGCACAGCTCTTCCACTGCCAAAAAAACTCCACCTGCCTCATGAACTTCACATACCATCAGCTGTCCTGGCAGCTGTCTAGGAAACCCTGTTGGGTCACTTCCGGTCCCATGCCCATTGAGCCCAGTGGGTTGGAATCAAGCAGCTTGAGCACCCACACAAAACGAACATGGAGCTCCTCACTCAAGGCGCTCAAAACTCCATGGCCAAAGACAAGTTCAGTGCCCAAGCCATTTCCCGCTGCCATGGAAAACAAGTGCTCTGGCAGCACATATGTCTGAAACTGGATAAGACACCTAGGGAAGGGAGTCTGGTGGTGAATGGCAACTGCAGCAGCACAGCTCTTCCACTGCCAAAACCACTCCACCTGCCTCATGAACTTCACATACCATCAGCTGTCCTGGCAGCTATCTAGGAAACCCTGTTGGGTCACTTCCGGTCCCATGCCCATTGAGCCCAGGGGGTTGGAATCAAGCAGCTTCAGCACCCACACAGAACGAACATGGAGCTCCTCACTCAAGGCGCTCAAAACTCCACAGCCAAAGACAAGTTCAGTGCCCAAGCCATTTCCCGCTGCCATGGAAACCAAGTGCTCTGGCAGCACATATGTCTGAAAGTAGATATGACACCTAGGGAAGGGAGTGTTTTGGTGAATGGCAAATGCCCGAAGCAGCAGCACAGCTCTTCCACTGCCAAAACAACTCCACCTGCCTCATGAACTTCACATACCATCAGCTGTCCTGGCAGCTATCTAGGAAACCCTGTTGGGTCACTTCCGGTCCCATGCCCATTGAGCCCAGTGTGATGGAATCAAGCAGCTTCAGCACCCACACAAAACGAACATGGAGCTCCTCACTCAAGGCGCTCAAAACTACATGGGCAAAGACAAGTTCAGTGCCCAAGCCATTTCCCGCTGCCATGGAAACCAAGTGCTCTGGCAGCACATATGTCTGAAAGTGGATATGACAACTAGGAAAGGGAGTGCGCTGGTGAATGGCAACTGCCCGAAGCAGCAGCACAGCTCTTCCACTGCCAAAAAAACTCCACCTGCCTCATGAACTTCACATACCATCAGCTGTCCTGGCAGCTATCTAGGAAACCCTGTTGGGTCACTTCCGGTCCCATGCCCATTGAGCCCAGTGGGATGGAATCAAGCAGCTTCAGCACCCACACAAAACGAACATGGAGCTCCTCACTCAAGGCGCTCAAAACTCCACAGCCAAAGACAAGTTCAGTGCCCAAGCCATTTCCAGCTGCCATGGAAACCAAGTGCTCTGGCAGCACATATGTCTGAAAGTGGATATGACACCTAGGGAAGGGAGTGTGCTGGTGAATGGCAACTGCCTGAAGCAGCAGCACATCTCTTCCAGTGCCAAAACAACTCCACCTGCCTCATGAACTTCACATACCATCAGCTGTCCTGGCAGCTATCTAAAAAACCCTGTTGGGTCACTTCCAGTCCCATGCCCATTGAGCCCAGTGGGATGGAATCAAGCAGCTTCAGCACCCACACAAAACGAACATGGAGCTCCTCACTCAAGGCGCTCAAAACTCCACAGACAAGGACAAGTTCAGTGCCCAAGCCATTTCCCGCTGCCATGGAAACCAAGTGCTCTGGCAGCACATATGTCTGAAAGTGGATATGACACCTAGGGAAGGGAGTGTGGTGGTGAATGGCAACTGCCCGAAGCAGCAGCACAGCTCTTCCAGTGCCAAAACCACTCCACCTGCCTCATGAACTTCACATACCATCAGCTGTCCTGGCAGCTATCTAGGAAACCCTGTTGGGTCACTTCCGGTCCCATGCCCATTGAGCCCAGGGGGATGGAATCAAGCAGCTTCAGCACCCACACAAAACAAACATGGAGCTCCTCACTCAAGGCGCTCAAAACTCCACAGCCAAAGACAAGTTCAGTGCCCAAGCCATTTCCCGCTGCCATGGAAACCAAGTGCTCTGGCAGCACATATGTCTGAAAGTGGATATGACACCTAGTCAAGGGAGTGTGCTGGTGAATGGCAACTGCCCGAAGCAGCAGCACAGCTCTTCCAGTGCCAAAACAACTCCACCTGCCTCATGAACTTCACATACCATCAGCTGTCCTGGCAGCTATCTAGGAAACCCTGTTGGGTCACTTCCGGTCCCATGCCCATTGAGCCCAGTGGGATGCAATCAAGCAGCTTCAACAACCACACAAAACGAACATGGAGCTCCACACTCAAGGTGCCCAAAACGTCACAGCCAAAGACAAGTTCAGTGCCCAAGCCATTTCCCTCTGCCTTGGAAACCAAGTGCTCTGGCAGCACATATGTCTGAAAGTGGATATGACACCTAGGGAAGGGAGTGTGGTGGTGAATGGCAACTGCCCGAAGCAGCAGCACAGCTCTTCCAGTCCCAAAACAACTCCACCTGCCTCATGAACTTCACATACCATCAGCTGTCCTGGCTGCTATCTAGGAAACCCTTTTGGGTCACTTCCGGTCCCATGCCCATTGAGCCCAGTGGGATGGAATCAAGCAGCTTCAGCACCCACACAAAACGAACATAGAGCTCCTCACTCAAGGCGCTCAAAACTCCACAGCCAAAGACAAGTTCAGTGCCCAAGCCATTTCCCGCTGCCATGGAAACCAAGTGCTCTGGCAGCACATATGTCTGAAAGTGGATATGACACCTAGGGAAGGGAGTGTGTTGGTGAATGGCAACTGCCTGAAGCAGCAGCACGGCTCTTCCAGTGCCAAAACAACTCCACCTGCCTCATGAACTTCACATACCATCTGCTGTCCTGGCTGCTATCTAGGAAACCCTGTTGGGTCACTTCCGGTCCCATGCCCATTGAGTCCAGTGGGATGGAATCAAGCAACTTCAGCACCCACACAAAACGAACATGCAGCTACTCACTGAAGACGCTCGAAACTACATGGCGAAAGACAAGTTCAGTGCCCAAGCCATTTCCCGCTGCCATGGAAACCAAGTGCTCTGGCAGCACATATGTCTGAAAGTGGATATGACACCTAGGGAAGGGAGTGTGCTGGTGAATGGCAACTGCCCGAAGCTGCAGCACAGCTCTTCCAGTGCCCAAACAACTCCACCTGCCTCATGAACTTGCCATACCATCAGCTGTCGTGGCAGCTATCTAGGAAACCCTGTTGGGTCACTTCCGGTCCCATGCCCATTCAGCCCAGGGGGATGGAATCAAGCAGCTTCAGCACCCACACAAAACGAACATGGAGCTCCTCACTCAAGGCGCTCAAAACTCCACAGCCAAAGACAAGTTCAGTGCCCAAGCCATTTCCAGCTGCCATGGAAACCAAGTGCTCTGGCAGCACATATGTCTGAAAGTGGATATGACACCTAGGGAAGGGAGTGTGTTGGTGAATGGCAACTGTCGGAAGCAGCAGCACAGCTCTTCCACTGCCAAAACCACTCCACCTGCCTCATGAACTTCACATACCATCAGCTGTCCTGGCGGCTATCTAGGAAACCCTGTTGGGTCACTTCCGGTCCCATGCCCATTGAGCCCAGTGGGTTGGAATCAAGCAGCTTCAGCACCCACACAGAACGAACATGGAACTCCTCACTCAAGGCGCTCAAAACTCCACAGCCAAAGACAAGTTCAGTGCCCAAGCCATTTCCCGCTGCCATGGAAACCAAGTGCTCTGGCAGCACATATGTCTGAAAGTGGATATGACACCTAGGGAAGGGAGTGTGTTGGTGAATGGCAACTGCCCGAAGCAGCAGCACAGCTCTTCCACTGCCAAAACAACTCCACCTGCCTCATGAACTTCACATACCATCAGCTGTCCTGGTAGCTATCTAGGAAACCCTGTTGGGTCACTTCCGGTCCCATGCCCATTGAGCCCATTGGGATGGAATCAAGCACCTTCAGCACCCACACAAAACGAACATGGAGCTCCTCACTCAAGGCGCTCAAAACTACATGGGCAAAGACAAGTTCAGTGCCCAAGCCATTTCCCGCTGCCATGGAAACCAAGTGCTCTGGCAGCACATATGTCTGAAAGTGGATATGACACCTAAGGAAGGGAGTGTGCTGGTGAATGGCAACTGCCCGAAGCAGCAGCACAGCTCTTCCACTGCCAAAAAAACTCCACCTGCCTCATGAACTTCACATACCATCAGCTGTCCTGGCAGCTGTCTAGGAAACCCTGTTGGGTCACTTCCGGTCCCATGCCCATTGAGCCCAGTGGGTTGGAATCAAGCAGCTTGAGCACCCACACAAAACGAACATGGAGCTCCTCACTCAAGGCGCTCAAAACTCCACAGCCAAAGACAAGTTCAGTGCCCAAGCCATTTCCCGCTGCCATGGAAAACAAGTGCTCTGGCAGCACATATGTCTGAAAGTGGATAAGACACCTAGGGAAGGGAGTCTGGTGGTGAATGGCAACTGCAGCAGCACAGCTCTTCCACTGCCAAAACCACTCCACCTGCCTCATGAACTTCACATACCATCAGCTGTCCTGGCAGCTATCTAGGAAACCCTGTTGGGTCACTTCCGGTCAGATGCCCATTGAGCCCAGGGGGTTGGAATCAAGCAGCTTCAGCACCCACACAGAACGAACATGGAACTCCTCACTCAAGGCGCTCAAAACTCCACAGCCAAAGACAAGTTCAGTGCCCAAGCCATTTCCCGCTGCCATGGAAACCAAGTGCTCTGGCAGCACATATGTCTGAAAGTGGATATGACACCTAGGGAAGGGAGTGTTTTGGTGAATGGCAACTGCCCGAAGCAGCAGCACAGCTCTTCCAGTGCCAAAACAACTCCACCTGCCTCATGAACTTCACATACCATCAGCTGTCCTGGCAGCTATCTAGGAAACCCTGTTGGGTCACTTCCGGTCCCATGCCCATTGAGCCCAGTGGGATGGAATCAAGCAGCTTGAGCACCCACACAAAACTAACATGGAGCTCCTCACTCAAGGCGCTCAAAACTCCACAGCCAAAGACAAGTTCAGTGCCCAAGCCATTTCCAGCTGCCATGGAAACCAAGTGCTCTGGCAGCACATATGTCTGAAAGTGGATATGACACCTAGGGAAGGGAGTGTGCTGGTGAATGGCAACTGCCTGAAGCAGCAGCACATCTCTTCCAGTGCCAAAACAACTCCACCTGCCTCATGAACTTCACATACCATCAGCTGTCCTGGCAGCTATCTAAAAAACCCTGTTGGGTCACTTCCAGTCCCATGCCCATTGAGCCCAGTGGGATGGAATCAAGCAGCTTGAGCACCCACACAAAACGAACATGGAGCTCCTCACTCAAGGCGCTCAAAACTCCACAGACAAGGACAAGTTCAGTGCCCAAGCCATTTTCCGCTGCCATGGAAACCAAGTGCTCTGGCAGCACATATGTCTGAAAGTGGATATGACAGCTAGGGAAGGGAGTCTGGTGGTGAATGGCAACTGTCGGAAGCAGCAGCACAGCTCTTCCACTGCCCAAACAACTCCACCTGCCTCATGAACTTCACACACCATCAGCTGTCCTGGCAGCTGTCTAGGAAACCCTGTTGGGTCACTTCCGGTCCCATGCCCATTGAGCCCAGTGGGTTGGAATCAACCAGCTTGAGCACCCACACAAAACGAACATGGAGCTCCTCACTCAAGGCGCTCAAAACTCCACGGCCAAAGACAAGTTCAGTGCCCAAGCCATTTCCCGCTGCCATGGAAAACAAGTGCTCTGGCAGCACATATGTCTGAAAGTGGATAAGACACCTAGGGAAGGGAGTCTGGTGGTGAATGGCAACTGCAGCAGCACAACTCTTCCACTGCCAAAACCACTCCACCTGCCTCATGAACTTCACATACCATCAGCTGTCCTGGCAGCTATCTAGGAAACCCTGTTGGGTCACTTCCGGTCCCATGCCCATTGAGCCCAGGGGGTTGGAATCAAGCAGCTTCAGCACCCACACAGAACGAACATGGAACTCCTCACTCAAGGCGCTCAAAACTCCACAGCCAAAGACAAGTTCAGTGCCCAAGCCATTTCCCGCTGCCATGGAAACCAAGTGCTCTGGCAGCACATATGTCTGAAAGTGGATATGACACCTAGGGAAGGGAGTGTGTTGGTGAATGGCAACTGTCGGAAGCAGCAGCACAGCTCTTCCACTGCCAAAACCACTCCACCTGCCTCATGAACTTCACATACCATCAGCTGTCCTGGCAGCTATCTAGGAAACCCTGTTGGGTCACTTCCGGTCCCATGCCCATTGAGCCCAGGGGGTTGGAATCAAGCAGCTTCAGCACCCACACAGAACGAACATGGAACTCCTCACTCAAGGCGCTCAAAACTCCACAGCCAAAGACAAGTTCAGTGCCCAAGCCATTTCCCGCTGCCATGGAAACCAAGTGCTCTGGCAGCACATATGTCTGAAAGTGGATATGACACCTAGGGAAGGGAGTGTGTTGGTGAATGGCAACTGCCCGAAGCAGCAGCACAGCTCTTCCACTGCCAAAACAACTCCACCTGCCTCATGAACTTCACATACCATCAGCTGTCCTGGCAGCTATCTAGGAAACCCTGTTGGGTCACTTCCGGTCCCATGCCCATTGAGCCCATTGGGATGGAATCAAGCAGCTTCAGCACCCACACAAAACGAACATGGAGCTCCTCACTCAAGGCGCTCAAAACTACATGGGCAAAGACAAGTTCAGTGCCCAAGCCATTTCCCGCTGCCATGGAAACCAAGTGCTCTGGCAGCACATATGTCTGAAAGTGGATATGACAGTTAGGGAAGGGAGTGTGCTGGTGAATGGCAACTGCCCGAAGCAGCAGCACAGCTCTTCCACTGCCAAAACAACTCCACCTGCCTCATGAACTTCACATACCATCAGCTGTCCTGGCAGCTGTCTAGGAAACCCTGTTGGGTCACTTCCAGTCCCATGCCCATTGAGCCCAGTGGGTTGGAATCAAGCAGCTTGAGCACCCACACAAAACGAACATGGAGCTCCTCACTCAAGGCGCTCAAAACTCCACGGCCAAAGACAAGTTCAGTGCCCAAGCCATTTCCCGCTGCCATGGAAAACAAGTGCTCTGGCAGCACATATGTCTGAAAGTGGATAAGACACCTAGGGAAGGGAGTCTGGTGGTGAATGGCAACTGCAGCAGCACAGCTCTTCCACTGCCAAAACCACTCCACCTGCCTCATGAACTTCACATACCATCAGCTGTCCTGGCAGCTATCTAGGAAACCCTGTTGGGTCACTTCCGGTCCCATGCCCATTGAGCCCAGGGGGTTGGAATCAAGCAGCTTCAGCACCCACACAGAACGAACATGGAGCTCCTCACTCAAGGCGCTCAAAACTCCACAGCCAAAGACAAGTTCAGTGCCCAAGCCATTTCCCGCTGCCATGGAAACCAAGTGCTCTGGCAGCACATATGTCTGAAAGTGGATATGACACCTAGGGAAGGGAGTGTTTTGGTGAATGGCAACTGCCCGAAGCAGCAGCACAGCTCTTCCACTGCCAAAACAACTCCACCTGCCTCATGAACTTCACATACCATCAGCTGTCCTGGCAGCTATCTAGGAAACCCTGTTGGGTCACTTCCGGTCCCATGCCCATTCAGCCCAGTCTGATGGAATCAAGCAGCTTCAGCACCCAAACAAAACGAACATGGAGCTCCTCACTCAAGGCGCTGAAAACTCCACAGAAAAGACAAGTTCAGTGCCCAAGCCATTTCCCGCTGCCATGGAAACCAAGTGCTCTGGCAGCACATATGTCTGAAAGTGGATATGACAACTAGGAAAGGGAGTGCGCTGGTGAATGGCAACTGCCCGAAGCAGCAGCACAGCTCTTCCACTGCCAAAAAAACTCCACCTGCCTCATGAACTTCACATACCATCAGCTGTCCTGGCAGCTATCTAGGAAACCCTGTTGGGTCACTTCCGGTCCCATGCCCATTGAGCCCAGTGGGATGGAATCAAGCAGCTTGAGCACCCACACAAAACTAACATGGAGCTCCTCACTCAAGGCGCTCAAAACTCCACAGCCAAAGACAAGTTCAGTGCCCAAGCCATTTCCAGCTGCCATGGAAACCAAGTGCTCTGGCAGCACATATGTCTGAAAGTGGATATGACACCTAGGGAAGGGAGTGTGCTAGTGAATGGCAACTGCCTGAAGCAGCAGCACATCTCTTCCAGTGCCAAAACAACTCCACCTGCCTCATGAACTTCACATACCATCAGCTGTCCTGGCAGCTATCTAAAAAACCCTGTTGGGTCACTTCCAGTCCCATGCCCATTGAGCCCAGTGGGATGGAATCAAGCAGCTTGAGCACCCACACAAAACGAACATGGAGCTCCTCACTCAAGGCGCTCAAAACTCCACAGACAAGGACAAGTTCAGTGCCCAAGCCATTTTCCGCTGCCATGGAAACCAAGTGCTCTGGCAGCACATATGTCTGAAAGTGGATATGACAGCTAGGGAAGGGAGTGTGGTGCTGAATGGCAACTGTCGGAAGCAGCAGCACAGCTCTTCCACTGCCCAAACAACTCCACCTGCCTCATGAACTTCACATACCATCAGCTGTCCTGGCAGCTGTCTAGGAAACCCTGTTGGGTCACTTCCGGTCCCATGCCCATTGAGCCCAGTGGGTTGGAATCAACCAGCTTGAGCACCCACACAAAACGAACATGGAGCTCCTCACTCAAGGCGCTCAAAACTCCACGGCCAAAGACAAGTTCAGTGCCCAAGCCATTTCCCGCTGCCATGGAAAACAAGTGCTCTGGCAGCACATATGTCTGAAAGTGGATAAGACACCTAGGGAAGGGAGTCTGGTGGTGAATGGCAACTGCAGCAGCACAACTCTTCCACTGCCAAAACCACTCCACCTGCCTCATGAACTTCACATACCATCAGCTGTCCTGGCAGCTATCTAGGAAACCCTGTTGGGTCACTTCCGGTCCCATGCCCATTGAGCCCAGGGGGTTGGAATCAAGCAGCTTCAGCACCCACACAGAACGAACATGGAACTCCTCACTCAAGGCGCTCAAAACTACATGGGCAAAGACAAGTTCAGTGCCCAAGCCATTTCCCGCTGCCATGGAAACCAAGTGCTCTGGCAGCACATATGTCTGAAAGTGGATATGACAGTTAGCGAAGGGAGTGTGCTGGTGAATGGCAACTGCCCGAAGCAGCAGCACAGCTCTTCCACTGCCAAAACAACTCCACCTGCCTCATGAACTTCACATACCATCAGCTGTCCTGGCAGCTATCTAGGAAACCCTGTGGGGTCACTTCCGGTCCCATGCCCATTCAGCCCAGGGGGATGGAATCAAGCAGCTTCAGCACCCACACAAAACGAACATGGAGCTCCTCACTCAAGGCGCTCAAAACTACATGGGCAAAGACAAGTTCAGTGCCCAAGCCATTTCCCGCTGCCATGGAAACCAAGTGCTCTGGCAGCACATATGTCTGAAAGTGGATATGACACCTAGGAAAGGGAGTGTGCTGGTGAATGGCAACTGCCCGAAGCAGCAGCACAGCTCTTCCACTGCCAAAACAACTCCACCTGCCTCATGAACTTCACATACCATCAGCTGTCCTGGCAGCTATCTAGGAAACCCTTTTGGGTCACTTCCGGTCCCATGCCCATTGAGCCCAGTGGGATGGAATCAAGCAGCTTCAGCACCCACACAAAACGAACATGGAGCTCCTCACTCAAGGCGCTCAAAACTCCACGGCCAAATACAAGTTCAGTGCCCAAGCCATTTCCCGCTGCCATGGAAACCAAGTGCTCTGGCAGCACATATGTCTGAAAGTGGATATGACACCTAGGGAAGGGAGTGTGGTGGTGAATGGCAACTGCCTGAAGCAGCAGCACAGCTCTTCCAGTGCCAAAACAACTCCACCTGCCTCATGAACTTCACATACCATCAGCTGTCCTGGCAGCTATCTAGGAAACCCTGTTGGGTCACTTCCGGTCCCATGCCCATTGAGCCCAGTGGGATGGAATCAAGCAGCTTGAGCACCCACACAAAACGAACATGGAGCTCCTCATTCAAGGCGCTCAAAACTCCACAGACAAGGACAAGTTCAGTGCCCAAGCCATTTCCCGCTGCCATGGAAACCAAGTGCTCTGGCAGCACATATGTCTGAAAGTGGATATGACACCTAGGGAAGGGAGTGTGCTGGTGAATGGCAACTGCCCGAAGCAGCAGCACAGCTCTTCCAGTGCCAAAACAACTCCACCTGCCTCAAGAACTTCACATACCATCAGCTGTCGTGGCAGCTATCTAGGAAACCCTGTTGGGTCACTTCCGGTCCCATGCCCATTCAGCCCAGGGGGATGGAATCAAGCAGCTTCAGCACCCACACAAAACGAACATGGAGCTCCTCACTCAAGGCGCTCAAAACTCCACAGCCAAAGACAAGTTCAGTGCCCAAGCCATTTCCCGCTGCCATGGAAACCAAGTGCTCTGGCAGCACATATGTCTGAAAGTGGATATGACACTTAGGGAAGGGAGTGTGTCGGTGAATGGCAACTGTCGGAAGCAGCAGCACAGCTCTTCCACTGCCAAAACAACTCCACCTGCCTCATGAACTTCACATACCATCAGCTGTCCTGGCAGCTGTCTAGGAAACCCTGTTGGGTCCCTTCCGGTCCCATGCCCATTGAGCCCAGTGGGTTGGAATCAAGCAGCTTCAGCACCCACACAAAACGAACATGGAGCTCCTCACTCAAGGCGCTCAAACCTCCACAGCCAAAGACAAGTTCAGTGCCCAAGCCATTTCCCGCTGCCATGGAAACCAAGTGCTCTGGCAGCACATATGTCTGAAAGTGGATATGACAGCTAGGGAAGGGAGTGTGGTGCTGAATGGCAACTGTCGGAAGCAGCAGCACAGCTCTTCCACTGCCAAAACAACTCCACCTGCCTCATGAACTTCACATACCATCAGCTGTCCTGGCAGCTGTCTAGGAAACCCTGTTGGGTCACTTCCGGTCCCATGGCCATTGAGCCCAGTGGGTTGGAATCAACCAGCTTGAGCACCCACACAAAACGAACATGGAGCTCCTCACTCAAGGCGCTCAAAACTCCACAGCCAAAGACAAGTTCAGTGCCCAAGCCATTTCCCGCTGCCATGGAAAACAAGTGCTCTGGCAGCACATATGTCTGAAAGTGGATAAGACACCTAGGGAAGGGAGTCTGGTGGTGAATGGCAACTGCAGCAGCACAACTCTTCCACTGCCAAAACCACTCCACCTGCCTCATGAACTTCACATACCATCAGCTGTCCTGGCAGCTATCTAGGAAACCCTGTTGGGTCACTTCCGGTCCCATGCCCATTGAGCCCAGGGGGTTGGAATCAAGCAGCTTCAGCACCCACACAGAACGAACATGGAACTCCTCACTCAAGGCGCTCAAAACTCCACAGCCAAAGACAAGTTCAGTGCCCAAGCCATTTCCCGCTGCCATGGAAACCAAGTGCTCTGGCAGCACATATGTCTGAAAGTGGATATGACACCTAGGGAAGGGAGTGTGTTGGTGAATGGCAACTGCCCGAAGCAGCAGCACAGCTCTTCCACTGCCAAAACAACTCCACCTGCCTCATGAACTTCACATACCATCAGCTGTCCTGGCAGCTATCTAGGAAACCCTGTTGGGTCACTTCCGGTCCCATGCCCATTGAGCCCATTGGGATGGAATCAAGCAGCTTCAGCACCCACACAAAACGAACATGGAGCTCCTCACTCAAGGCGCTCAAAACTACATGGGCAAAGACAAGTTCAGTGCCCAAGCCATTTCCCGCTGCCATGGAAACCAAGTGCTCTGGCAGCACATATGTCTGAAAGTGGATATGACACCTAGGAAAGGGAGTGTGCTGGTGAATGGCAACTGCCCGAAGCAGCAGCACAGCTCTTCCACTGCCAAAACAACTCACCTGCCTCATGAACTTCACATACCATCAGCTGTCCTGGCAGCTATCTAGGAAACCATTTTGGGTCACTTCCGGTCCCATGCCCATTGAGCCCAGTGGGATGGAATCAAGCAGCTTCAGCACCCACACAAAACGAACATGGAGCTCCTCACTCAAGGCGCTCAAAACTCCACGGCCAAATACAAGTTCAGTGCCCAAGCCATTTCCCGCTGCCATGGAAACCAAGTGCTCTGGCAGCACATATGTCTGAAAGTGGATATGACACCTAGGGAAGGGAGTGTGGTGGTGAATGGCAACTGCCTGAAGCAGCAGCACAGCTCTTCCAGTGCCAAAACAACTCCACCTGCCTCATGAACTTCACATACCATCAGCTGTCCTGGCAGCTATCTAGGAAACCCTGTTGGGTCACTTCCGGTCCCATGCCCATTGAGCCCAGTGGGATGGAATCAAGCAGCTTCAGCACCCACACAAAACGAACATGGAGCTCCTCACTCAAGGCGCTCAAAACTCCACAGCCAAAGACAAGTTCAGTGCCCAAGCCATTTCCCGCTGCCATGGAAACCAAGTGCTCTGGCAGCACTTATGTCTGAAAGTGGATATGACACCTAGGGAAGGGAGTGTGCTGGTGAATGGCAACTGCCCGAAGCAGCAGCACAGCTCTTCCAGTGCCAAAACAACTCTGCCTGCCTCATGAACTTCCCATAACATCAGCTGTCCTGGCAGCTGTCTAGGAAACCCTGTTGGGTCACTTCCGGTCCCATGCCCATTGAGCCCAGTGGGTTGGAATCAAGCAGCTTGAGCACCCACACAAAACGAACATGGAGCTCCTCACTCAAGGCGCTCAAAACTACATGGCCAAAGACAAGTTCAGTGCCCAAGCCATTTCCCGCTGCCATGGAAAACAAGTGCTCTGGCAGCACATATGTCTGAAAGTGGATAAGACACCTAGGGAAGGGAGTCTGGGGGTGAATGGCAACTGCAGCAGCACAACTCTTCCACTGCCAAATCCACTCCACCTGCCTCATGAACTTCACATACCATCAGCTGTCCTGGCAGCTATCTAGGAAACCCTGTTGGGTCACTTCCGGTCCCATGCCCATTGAGCCCAGGGGGTTGGAATCAAGCAGCTTCAGCACCCACACAAAACGAACATGAAGCTCCTCACTCAAGGCGCTCAAAACTACTTGGCGAAAGACAAGTTCAGTGCCCAAGCCATTTCCCGCTGCCATGGAAACCAAGTGCTCTGGCAGCACATATGTCTGAAAGTGGATATGACACCTAGGGAAGGGAGTCTGGTGGTGAATGGCAACTGCCTGAAGCAACAGCACAGTTCTTCCACTGTCAAAACAACTCCACCTGCCTCATGAACTTCACTTACCATTAGCTGTCCTGGCAGCTATCTAGGAAACCCTGTTGGGTCACTTCCGGTCCCATGCCCATTGAGCCCAGTGGGATGGAATCAAGCAGCTTCAGCACCCACACAAAACGAACATGGAGCTCCTCACTCAAAGCAGTAGAAACTCCACAGCCAAAGACAAGTTCAGTGCCCAAGCCATTTCCCGCTGCCATGGAAACCAAGTGCTCTGGCAGCACATATGTCTGAAAGTGGATATGACACCTAGGGAAGGGAGTGTGGTGGTGAATGGTAACTGCCCGAAGCAGCAGCACAGCTCTTCCACTGCCAAAACTACTCCACCTGCCTCATGAACTTCCCATACCATCAGCTGTTCTGACAGCTATCTAGGAAACCCTGTTGGGTCACTTCCGGTCCCATGCCCATTGAGCCCAGTGGGATGGAATCAAGCAGCTTCAACACCCACACAAAACGAACATGGAGCTCCTAACTCAAGGCGCTCAAAACTCCACAGCCAAAGGCAAGTTCAGTGCCCAAGCCATTTCCCGCTGCAATGGAAACCAAGTGCTCTGGCAGCACATATGTCTGAAAGTGGATATGACACCTAGGGAAGGGAGTGTGTTGGTGAATGGCAACTGCCTGAAGCAGCAGCACAGCTCTTCCACTGCAAAAACAACTCCACCTGCCTCATGAACTTCACATACCATCAGCTGTCATGGCAGCTATCTAGGAAACCCTGTTGGCTCACTTCCGGTCCCATGCCCTTTGAGCCCAGTGGGATGGAATCAAGCAGCTTCAGCACCCACACAAAACGAACATGGAACTCCTCACTCAAGGCGCTCAAAACTACTTGGCGAAAGACAAGTTCAGTGCCCAAGCCATTTCCCTCTGCCTTGGAAACCAAGTGCTCTGGCAGCACATATGTCTGAAAGTGGATATGACACCTAGGGAAGGGAGTGTGCTGGAGAATGGCAACTGCCCGAAGCAGCAGTGTCAGGAGCCGTGCACTATAGCCACACTGAAGCCATTTTGAATATAGACCTATGGGACAGTGGAAACCCCCGGTTGGCTAGATGCTTGGGAAAGAAGTTATGAAACTAATCACACGCTTAGCTTCAATTGTTCCTAGCAACTGTTTCAGAATGTGATTGATGCTGTACTTACCAACATCTTGTTACTGATTACCTACGCTATTGTCGATATGTTGGTTACTATTGTTGATATGGTGGCTGCTCAAGAACAATCGGTCTTGAGACCATGGCTTGCGTCCCAGCTTCTCTTTCCCTGAGCCTTAGTTACTGAAGAATATAAAAACCCTCAGTTGAAATCAATAAACTGACAGCTTGATCAGACCTACTGTCTTGCTGTCCATTCTTTGTGTCTCTTGTCCCTTCATTCTCTCCTAGGTGGCTGCGACCCCGTTGACTGTCCTGCTGGACAGGACAAATTGTCGCCCAACGTGGATGTGTGCAGACCACCGACAGAGAGAACGCCGTGCCATCATTCATGGAGAGGCCTCTCGTGGTGTCGAAAGGAACACCGGTTGAGCAGTTTCACGGTTGACCCGCCGGAAGTCGAGCTCGTGGGAAATATTCACGGCGCAAATCTTACGGAGCCAAGGTAAGATGGGACAAGCATTTTCATAACATGACCTATTCTTGCAAGGTCTTATAGATTCATTCAAGACACGAGGAATTAGGGTGAAAAAGAAAGACCTCAAAACCTTTTTGGATTTTGTTGGTCTGATTTGTTCCTGGCATCCCCAGGACGGTTCTATTGATGAGAAAACTTGGTGTAGAGTAGGTGATTGTTTTAAAGATTATTATGAAGTTTTTGGACCTGAGAAAATTCCTGTTACGGCTTTTAATTATTGGATTTTGATTTATGATATTTTAAAGATTAAGTCTCAGCATCCAGATTTACAGGATCTGGCTTTTGAGGGAGAACAATCTCTTAAAAAGAGTCACTCTCGGCTGTCCACACCTATCCCCTCACCTTCCCCAGGTTCTCGACCATCTTCTGTCATTATAGATATTGAGGCAGAGTCCAGTGCCAAGCCCCTGAGCAATCTGCCCCAGAAACTATATGCTCTCAGATTAATAGTCATTCACGACGCCTCTCACCCACCTCTACCTTATGCTTCAGAAGCAGCAGCTCCTTCAGCCCCTGCCTCATTACTAGAAGAGGAGCCTGTAATAGAACCCCGTAAGAGTGAGGCTTCAGATCTCCCCAAGAAGAGTGTAATATGCTGCCCTGTTATTCACATCCCTGCACGAGGTGGTGGACACCACGCCACGAACATCAACCACTGCAGTTTAAAGTTCTAAAAAATATTAAGCAAGCAGTGAAAGATTATGGCACTCAGACACCTTTTACCTTTGCCCTTATTGAGTCCTTTTCAGGCATGCATCTCCCACTTCTTTACCCAACCCCTTAGCTGAGAGAGGCAGGGTAAGATAAGCCATTTAAGGTTTATTAAAAAAAAAAAAAAAAAAGAAAGAAGAAAGAAAGAAAAAGAAAAGAAAAGAAAAAGAAAAAGAAAAGAAAAATATGTTCTGTAACTTGATGTAACAAAAGTAATCTGATAAAGAGTGATCCAAATCCACTGTTAAATTAACTTAAAGCATGAGATGAACCTATGTGTGCTTGTTTTATAAAATATCTCCAGGTTAAAGTATTTTGAAGAAGAGTCTGGAAGTTGCAACAGGTTTGAGAGTTATATGTCTCTGTTTTGACATGTTTGGTGTTTGTGCTTATGTTTGTTTTGTCAATATTCTTGGTGTTCTATTATTTTTGTCCGGACAAAACTAAATTTTGTTTTAATATTCTTTCTCCAGTTGTGTCTTTGTCTTGAATTGTTAAGTTGTTGTTCTTGTTCTGAATTGGGTGCGTGTGTGACTGACAGACGAGATGGGACGGACCATGACTAACCCTTTTTCTCTCCTGGTAAATAATTTTAGAGAGGTCTAACAAATTTAACAGGACCTGGCCAGACCGGACTCCCCACCTCCACTGAAAAAAAATTCGTGTGTAATTTTCTTGCTATTTGGTCTTCAGCTTATAGTGTTGTCCTGGCATTGATTAAGTCTAACATACAGTATTCAACATGTTCAGTTAAATGCTAAAGGTACTTTTGTTTAACTCATTTAGACCTCTAAATTCTTCAGAGTTTTAAACCAAATCTCATGACTTTGGGGGTTCCAGTAGGATCCCTGGAACTCTCAAAGATTGAGACAAAATTTAAATAATGTACTTGTCATTTAAAATAATTTGGATTATAATCTCACAATATTACAAAATTATGCTAAATTTATTGCATCATATATGCTGTTAAAATAGAAGAGCATTTATGTTCATTGGTCAAAATGTTTCCTACTCATGAAATTGATCCAGATTGTAAATTACTTGTGTTCTTACTTATAAGGAAATATGTGAAATTTTGCCTTGCAGGAGAACAATGGATTCTTTAAAGATGTATAGTAAAATGGGTCATAATGTGTATATTTTCTGAATGTTTGCCTTTAAAACAATGGAGTTGAAGTCTGATTCTTTGTGAAAAACAGTGTTTTAACATCTTCTTTTAAGTAATTTTCATTTTATTGATAACCAAACCTGTTAACTAACTTCAGTAAATTCCAAGGTAGTCTCTCAAGACAACAGCTAAATTTAAGTTTTTTCAGCTCTCTTGACTTCAATAAAACAGAAGTTTAGGGGAAGCTCCAGGCCTATCAGCCATAAAACAAGGAAGGGACATGCTTGGAGTCTGCCTTTTGAAAAATTTGGGACTTTGACTTTGTCCCTGTTGTGGTGATTCTTATCTGCCTTCATTTTAAAAGGGAAAAATTTCCAAATCAGCTAGAAGACTGAAAAAACTTCTCTTTCCCAGTTTTGAGGAGGATTTGTGCTAAAATGTGTTTCCATGAATTATGAGAAATGATTGAAAATTGCTTAAAGCCATTGTATTTAAAAGTTGGTATCCTTTTATTAAGAAACTGTCTTAAGAAAAGTTGAGGAATGAATCTTGTAAGCTTTACATATAATTGGCTATAATTTTAAAGATACTATTATAACATTGTGTAAATCTTTAACATTAATACCTAATACATGCTGATGTTAGAATTGATATCTGTATTCAAAAAAAGTTTTTGAAGTGTGTATACATAGCAATGCTAGTAAATACCTAAAAATAAAAATATCTCCAATTTTGAAAGCTGTTAAGAAATTGAAGCATTGAAAAAAAAAATTGAAACATTGAACTTTAGGTAGTCTCTGTTTAATGGGTGGCTTTGTCAATTGTCTATCCAGCTTCAGTAAGCTCTATTCTTGTTCCAACCTTTGAGTTTGTTACAGTTCTTAAACAGCTAAGAGATGATTTTATGCACTAATTCCCATGTTTAAGGTTATATCTCCCTTTTGGTGACTGACTAAGGAAATATACATTTTGCCTTTCAGTTAGATAATCCCTTGTGTTCTGTATATTGTCTTTGTTAAATTCTCATGATTTAAAAGAACTGTGTTTAAGGGTATTTTCTGGTATGTACTTACTTTAAAATGTTTGGGTGATCATTTATAAGTGATAAAAAAAAATTTTTTTTTGATGTGTTGTTTGAATCAGTCTGACTAAATGAATGGATATTATAATGAGGAATCTTTGATCAGATACTTTAAGAACTCTTGGCATATTTAATAGGTTTAACTCTTCTGGTTCTGGAATTTCTAAATAGGCCCCTGACAGTCTCAAACTCAGAAGAATGTGTTTCAAAGGTTGTATCTTTCTGCTAATGAAGTTAATTGTGAGACAAATAATTAATTAAATCTAAAAAAAAAAAAATTAAATTGGGGGTGAGAGGCAATTGCAGAAAAGACATTGGGAAACCTTGCCAGTGGGGAGCCAGGACAGCTAAGTCTAAAAAGTACAAGAGTGTGTAAAATCCTACAGGTGGTATCAGAGCTAAACATAGATACTTTGTTTTCTAGGATTCTAGCAAGCCTATTGCATCCATTAAAGCTAAAGTTTAATTGTAAACTATAGGTATGGTTTATTCAGATTACTAAGAGCAAAATGTAATTCTAAATAATTGGTAACTTGAACATACTTAACAGAATTCTCAAGTAGCTGTTACAAAAGCTGTTTTGTTTTATGTGTGTTATCTGATATGCATGTACATGTTTATGAATGAAAATTGCCAAGCTAAATCCTTTTTAAAAATTATGTATAGATGCATAATTAAGCTCTTAGAGAGTCATGTCTGTTACTGTTTTCTCAGGATCTACAAGATCTGTTCAGCTTAATAGTTCTACACGATTTTAAATGGACTTACTGCTAGCATACAGTTTCAAGATTGGCCATGAGAGCCCAAATCCTCATAAGCTAGATGGAAAATATATGAGTATATGTATGCAAGTGTTTAATGATAACTCAGATGTCAGAGAATGTTAAAATGCTCCAACATGGGAAACAGCTCTTACAGCAGACTCATAGACTGTCAATTTTAAGAAGCACTCAGTGGCCTCAGAATCAGCCCAAAAGGCATTCTGATCTGACAGGAGAGCCAGCAAGAGAGCAAGCATATCAGGTGTGGAATGCCAGGACACTGAGCTAAGAGTGTCCCTCTGTGAAGGAACTCAGTGGTCCACGCCCCAGTGCAAAGAAGCAACCACCGAGGATGGTTGTGCTCTTCTCTCAATGGAGGAGAGAACTTCCACTTTGTGTGTTGCCAGGTCTGATGGGGTTGTTGTTGATTCAAGAGGCTTCCACAGCCTAAACATTGCGTGTCTGGAGCCTCAGGTGATAACTGACGTCACATATAAGAGTGCTAATTTGTTAAATCCACTAGAGTCACTGTGTACACTGGCTTCCCATGCAGGACTGTATATTCAGTCATAGTAAAATTAATAGTACACCTTGCTGTATTTTAGTATAAAGATTTATCATCTCAGTTTTTTATTATGTCTGAATATTTAACTCTTTTGCTCTAAGAAGTCAGCTTGCATTTACCTCTCCTGTGATGGTCTTATATCCTGATGCTGTATGCTAATCCTTGCATTGTTACTGTGCCTTCTGATTGATCTAGGTTAGCAATTTTATGCAGCTAAAAGAAGTTTCATGTATTCCATTGAGCTTATTGAATATGTTCCAAAATTTGAGACTTAAAGGAGTTAATTTAGACAGATGTAAATCTAGTCCACAGTCTTAAATTAAAGTTTACTCTGACAAAGATTGAAAGCTAACAATTCTTTTACATCTAAGTTCTGAAGCTCAAGTATTCAAACTGCTAACCGAACTCACAACCTGCTAGGCTGGGAAAGTTAACTATGTTATGTCTTATTATTTAGACTTCAAGAAAGAGAAACCTTTCAAGTGCCAGAATGTACATCGAACACCTAATGACTTCTGCCTTCTATCAGGAACCACTAGATGGATCCCCTACAGCTGCTGTTACCCAACGGCGCCCCCCTCTCAGCAGGAAGTAGTTAAGAACAGATGACGGCGTCCCTTTTCCCTAAAAGCAGCTGGGGTCCATTTCTGTGTTTGGAAATGTAGGAGCTAGATGGGATAATGGGCAGTTAGGGTCCCCGGTTCCTGGTAAAACTGTCTTGTGTACATGTAACAATGTTAGTGTTATGAGATTCTTGAATGTTTGTATTTTCAACAATACTTGTACATTGTTAAATATGTCTTTTTGAATTTCACCAGTCAGCTACTCCCCAATATACCATCATATATGTGTCACTCCAGTAAAAGTCCACAATGTTTTGGCCAGAGTGATAAAAATCAATCAATACCTCCAGGGACAATGGTCTAGTGCCTTCCTAAATTTCACCAGTTAGCCACCAGTATAATTAAAGTAAATGAGACCCGAGTTCTACCCATGTCAGGAGAAGTTATTCTAAATGGCATTAAATTGGCAGCTTGCATGTTCAAGGAATGGAGCAGGATTATGGCCTTAGAAACCTCGATGGTTGCTGCACTAGTAGTTGCCATGCTCTTCCTGTATTGCATACACAAACAGCAAGCCTGGGAGCAAGTTGTCATTGGACAAGCCGTGATGGCACTGGCTGTGGAAAATCCTAGCGCTCAAGTTTGGCTGAGCATGATGTGTTAATAGGTGATCAGAGACGGATAAGATCTGACGAGACTCTCCAAGTGATAACCCCCCACATCATGCCATGCGGCTCCAGTCTTCAAAGAGGCTTGTCTAATACAATGGGGCACAGCCTTTGCCAGATAAGTGTTTAGCCAATGACGGGCACCTTTCTGATACCCCGCCAACCTAAGACAGGGAGCCCTGGATGACTGGCAGGGCTGCCCAGAGACAGGTAAGAGCTGCGGGTCCCTCAGAATGAACCTAAGACAGGCAGCGCTTATCTTGCTTCACGAACCTTTCTCTTTTCGCCGCTTTCATTGATATATAGAAAAAAGGGGGAGATGTCAGGAGCCGTGCACTATAGCCACACTGAAGCCATTTTGAATATAGACCTATGGGACAGTGGAAACCCCCGGTTGGCTAGATGCTTGGGAAAGAAGTTATGAAACTAATCACACGCTTAGCTTCAATTGTTCCTAGCAACTGTTTCAGAATGTGATTGATGCTGTACTTACCAACATCTTGTTACTGATTACCTACGCTATTGTCGATATGTTGGTTACTATTGTTGATATGGTGGCTGCTCAAGAACAATCGGTCTTGAGACCATGGCTTGCGTCCCAGCTTCTCTTTCCCTGAGCCTTAGTTACTGAAGAATATAAAAACCCTCAGTTGAAATCAATAAACTGACAGCTTGATCAGACCTACTGTCTTGCTGTCCATTCTTTGTGTCTCTTGTCCCTTCATTCTCTCCTAGGTGGCTGCGACCCCGTTGACTGTCCTGCTGGACAGGACACAGCAGCACAGCTCTTCCACTGCCAAAACAACTCCACCTACCTCATGAACTTCACATACCATCAGCTGTCCTGGCAGCTATCTAGGAAACCCTGTTGGGTCACTTCCGGTCCCATGCCCATTGAGCCCAGTGGGATGCAATCAAGCAGCTTCAGCACCCACACAAAACGAACATGGAGCTCCTCACTCAAGGCACTCAAAACTACATGGCCAAAGACAAGTTCAGTGCCCAAGCCATTTCCCGCTGCCATGGAAACCAAGTGCTCTGGCAGCACATATGTCTGAAAGTGGATATGACACCTAGGGAATGGAGTGTGCTGGTGAATGGCAACTGCCTGAAGCAGCAGCACAGCTCTTCCAGTGCCAAAACAACTCCACCTGCCTCATGAACTTCACATACCATCAGCTGTCCTGACAGCTATCTAGGAAACCCTGTTAGGTCACTTCCGGTCCCATGACCATTGAGCCCACGGGGATGGAATCAAGCAGCTTGAGCACCCACACAAAACGAACATGGAGCTCCTCACTCAAGGCGCTCAAATCTCCACAGCGAAAGACAAGTTCAGTGCCCAAGCCATTTCCCGCTGCCATGGAAACCAAGTGCTCTGGCAGCACTTATGTCTGAAAGTGGATATGACAACTAGGGAATGGAGTGTGCTGGTGAATGGCAACTGCCTGAAGCAGCAGCACAGCTCTTCCACTGCAAAAACAACTCCACCTGCCTCATGAACTTCACATACCATCTGCTGTCCTGGCAGCTATCTAGGAAACCCTGTTGGGTCACTTCCGGTCCCATGCCTATTGAGCCCAGAGGGATGGAATCAAGCAGCTTCAGCACCCACACAAAACGAACATGAAGCTCCTCACTCAAGGCGCTCAAAACTACTTGGCGAAAGACAAGTTCAGTGCCCAAGCCATTTCCCGCTGCCATGGAAACCAAGTGCTCTGGCAACACATATGTCTGAAAGTGGATATGACACCTAGGGAAGGGAGTGTGTTGGTGAATGGCAACTGCCCGCAGCAGCAGCACAGCTCTTCCACTGCAAAAACAACTCCACCTGCCTCATGAACTTCACATACCATCAGCTGTCCTGGCAGCTATCTAGGAAACCCTGTTGGGTCACTTCCGGTCCCATGCCCATTGAGCCCAGTGGGATGGAATCAAGCAGCTTCAGCACCCACAGAAAACGAACATGGAACTCCTCACTCAAGGCGCTCAAAACTCCATGGCCAAAGACAAGTTCAGTGCCCAAGCCATTTCCCGCTGCCATGGAAACCAAGTGCTCTGGCAGCACATATGTCTGAAAGTGGATATGACACCTAGGGAAGGGAGTGTGTTGGTGAATGGCAACTGCCCGAAGCAGCAGCACAGCTCTTCCACTGCCAAAACAACTCCACCTGCCTCATGAACTTCCCATACCATCAGCTGTTCTGACAGCTATCTAGGAAACCCTGTTGGGTCACTTCCGGTCCCATGCCCATTGAGCCCAGTGGGATGGAATCAAGCAGCTTGAGCACCCACACAAAACGAACATGGAGCTCCTCACTCAAGGAGCTCAAAACTCCACGGCCAAAGACAAGTTCAGTGCCCAAGCCATTTCCCGCTGCCATGGAAACCAAGTGCTCTGGCAGCACATATGTCTGAAAGTGGATATGACACCTAGGGAAGGGAGTGTGCTGGTGAATGGCAACTGCCCGAAGCAGCAGCACAGCTCTCCCACTGCAAAAACAACTCCACCTGCCTCATGAACTTCACACACCATCTGCTGTCCTGGCAGCTATCTAGGAAACCCTGTTGGGTCACTTCCGGTCCCATGCCCATTGAGCCCAGTGGGATGGAATCAAGCAGCTTCAGCACCCACACAAAACGAACATGAAGCTCCTCACTCAAGGCGCTCAAAACTACTTGGCGAAAGACAAGTTCAGTGCCCAAGCCATTTCCCGCTGCCATGGAAACCAAGTGCTCTGGCAGCACATATGTCTGAAAGTGGATATGACACCTAGGGAAGGGAGTGTGCTGGTGAATGGAAACTGCCCGAAGCAGCAGCACAGCTCTTCCACTGCCAAAACAACTCCACCTGCCTCATGAACTTCACATACCATCAGCTGTCCTGGCAGCTATCTAGGAAACCCTGTTGGGTCACTTCCGGTCCCATGCCCATTGAGCCCAGTGTGATGGAATCAAGCAGCTTGAGCACCCACACAAAACGAACATGGAGCTCCTCACTCAAGGCGCTCAAAACTCCACGGCCAAAGGCAAGTTCAGTGCCCAAGCCATTTCCCGCTGCTATGGAAACCAAGTGCTCTGGCAGCACATATGTCTGAAAGTGGATATGACACCTAGGGAAGGGAGTGTGTTGGTGAATGGCAACTGCCTGAAGCAGCAGCACAGTTCTTCCACTGCAAAAACAACTCCACCTGCCTCATGAACTTCACATACCATCAGCTGTCATGGCAGCTATCTAGGAAACCCTGTTGGGTCACTTCCGGTCCCATGCCCATTGAGCCCAGTGGGATGGAATCAAGCAGCTTCAGCACCCACACAAAACGAACATGGAGCTCCTCACTCAAGGCGCTCAAAACTCCACGGCCAAAGACAAGTTCAGTGCCCAAGCCATTTCCCGCTGCCATGGAAACCAAGTGCTCTGGCAGCACATATGTCTGAAAGTGGATATGACACCTAGGGAAGGGAGTGTGCTGGTGAATGGCAACTGCCTGAAGCAGCAGCACAGCTCTCCCACTGCAAAAACAACTCCACCTGCCTCATGAACTTCACACACCATCTGCTGTCCTGGCAGCTATCTAGGAAACCCTGTTGGGTCACTTCCGGTCCCATGCCCATTGAGCCCAGTGGGATGGAATCAAGCAGCTTCAGCACCCACACAAAACGAACATGAAGCTCCTCACTCAAGGCGCTCAAAACTACTTGGCGAAAGACAAGTTCAGTGCCCAAGCCATTTCCCGCTGCCATGGAAACCAAGTGCTCTGGAAGCACATATGTCTGAAAGTGGATATGACACCTAGTCAAGGGAGTGTGTTGGTGAATGGCAACTGCCAGAAGCAGCAGCACAGCTCTTCCACTGCCAAAACAACTCCACCTGCCTCATGAACTTCACATACCATCAGCTGTCCTGGCAGCTATCTAGGAAACCCTGTTGGGTCACTTCCGGTCCCATGCCCATTGAGCCCAGTGGGATGGAATCAAGCAGCTTGAGCACCCACACAAAACGAACATGGAGCTCCTCACTCAAGGCGCTCAAAACTCCACAGCCAAAGGCAAGTTCAGTGCCCAAGCCATTTCCCGCTGCCATGGAAACCAAGTGCTCTGGCAGCACATATGTCTGAAAGTGGATATGACACCTAGGGAAGGGAGTGTGTTGGTGAATGGCAACTGCCCGAAGCAGCAGCACAGTTCTTCCACTGCAAAAACAACTCCACCTGCCTCATGAACTTCACATACCATCAGCTGTCATGGCAGCTATCTAGGAAACCCTGTTGGGTCACTTCCGGTCCCATGCCCATTGAGCCCAGTGGGATGGAATCAAGCAGCTTGAGCACCCACACAAAACGAACATGGAGCTCCTCACTCAAGGCGCTCAAAACTCCATGGCCAATGACAAGTTCAGTGCCCAAGCCATTTCCCGCTGCCATGGAAACCAAGTGCTCTGGCAGCACATATGTCTGAAAGTGGATATGACACCTAGGGAAGGGAGTGTGGTGGTGAATGGCAACTGCCCGAAGCAGCAGCACAGCTCTTCCAGTGCCAAAACAACTCCGCCTGCCTCATGAACTTCCCATACCATCAGCTGTCCTGGCAGCTGTCTAGGAAACCCTGTTGGGTCACTTCCGGTCCCATGCCCATTGAGCCCAGTGGGATGGAATCAAGCAGCTTCAGCACCCAACCAAAACGAACATGGAGCTCATCACTCAAGGCGCTCAAAACCCCATGGCCAAAGACAAGTTCAGTGCCGAAGCCATTTCCCGCTGTCATGGAAACCAAGTGCTCTGGCAGCACATATGTCTGAAAGTGGATATGACACCTAGGGAAGGGAGTGTGTTGGTGAATGGCAACTGCCCGAAGCAGCAGCACAGCTCTTCCAGTCCCAAAACAACTCCACCTGCCTCATGAACTTCACATACCATCAGCTGTCCTGGCAGCAATCTAGGAAACCCTGTTGGGTCACTTCCGGTCCCATGCCCATTGAGCCCAGTGGGATGGAATCAAGCAGCTTGAGCACCCACATAAAACGAACATGGAGCTCCTCACTCAAGGCGCTCAAAACTCCACAGCCAAAGACAAGTTCAGTGCCCAAGCCATTTCCCGCTGCCATGGAAACCAAGTGCTCTGGCAGCACATATGTCTGAAAGTGGATATGACACCTAGGGAAGGGAGTGTGTTGGTGAATGGCAACTGCCCGAAGCAGCAGCACAGCTCTTCCAGTGCCAAAACAACTCCACCTGCCTCATGAACTTCCCATACCATCAGCTGTCCTGGCAGCTGTCTAGGAAACCCTGTTGGGTCACTTCCGGTCCCATGCCCATTGAGCCCATTGGGATGGAATCAAGCAGCTTCAGCACCCACACAAAACGAACATGGAGTTCCTCACTCAAGGCGCTCAAAACTTCACAGCCAAAGACAAGCTCAGTGCCCAAGCCATTTCCCGCTGCCATGGAAACCAAGTGCTCTGGCAGCACATATGTCTGAAAGTGGCTATGACACCTAGGGAAGTGAGTGTGTTGGTGAATGGCAACTGCCCGAAGCAGCAGCACAGCTCTTCCACTGCCAAAACAACTCCACCTGCCTCATGAACTTCACATACTATCAGCTGTCCTGGCAGCTATCTAGGAAACCCTGTTGGGTCAATTCCGGTCCCATGCCCATTGAGCCCAGTGGGATGGAATCAAGCAGCTTCAGCACCCACAAAAAACGAACATGGAGCTCCTCACTCAAGGCGCTCAAAACTCCACGGCCAAAGACAAGTTCAGTGCCCAAGCCATTTCCCGCTGCCATGGAAACCAAGTGCTCTGGCAGCACATATGTCTGAAAGTGGATATGACACCTAGGGAAGGGAGTGTGGTGGTGAATGGTAACTGCCCGAAGCAGCAGCACAGCTCTTCCAGTGCGAAAACAACTCCGCCTGCCTCATGAACTTGCCATACCATCAGCTGTCCTGACAGCTATCTAGGAAACCCTGTTGGGACACTTCCGGTCCCATGCCCATTGAGCCCAGTGGGATGGAATCAAAAGCTTCAGCACCCACACAAAACGAACATGGAGCTGCTCACTCAAGGTGCTCAAAACTCCACGGCCAAAGACAAGTTCAGTGGCCAAGCCATTTCCCGCTGCCATGGAAACCAAGTGCTCTGGCAGCACATATGTCTGAAAGTGGATATGACCCCTAGGGAAGGGAGTGTGCTGGTGAATGGCAACTGCCCGAAGCAGCAGCACAGCTCTTCCAGTGCCAAAACAACTCCACCTGCCTCATGAACTTCCCATACCATCAGCTGTCCTGGCAGCTATCTAGGAAACCCTGTTGGGTCACTTCCGGTCCCATGCCCATTGAGCCCAGTGGGATGGAATCAAGCAGCTTCAGCACCCACACAAAACGAACATGGAGCTCCTCACTCAAGGCGCTCAAAACTCCACAGCCAAAGACAAGTTCAGTGCCCAAGCCATTTCCCGCTGCCATGGAAACCAAGTGCTCTGGCAGCACATATGTCTGAAAGTGGATATGACACCTAGGGAAGGGAGTGTGGTGGTGAATGGCAACTGCCCGAAGCTGCAGCACAGCTCTTCCACTGCCAAAACAACTCCACCTGCCTCATGAACTTCACATACCATCAGCTGTCCTGGCAGCTATCTAGGAAACCCTGTTGGGTCACTTCCGGTCCCATGCCCATTGAGCCCAGTGGGATGGAATCAAGCAGCTTGAGCACCCACATAAAACGAACATGGAGCTCCTCACTCAAGGCGCTCAAAACTCCAAGGCCAAAGACAAGTTCAGTGCCCAAGCCATTTCCCGCTGCCATGGAAACCAAGTGCTCTGGCAGCACATATGTCTGAAAGTGGATATGACACCTAGGGAAGGGAGTGTGGTGGTGAATGGCAACTGCCCGAAGCTGCAGCACAGCTCTTCCACTGCCAAAACAACTCCACCTGCCTCATGAACTTCACATACCATCAGCTGTCCTGGCAGCTATCTAGGAAACCCTGTTGGGTCACTTCCGGTCCCATGCCCATTGAGCCCAGTGGGATGGAATCAAGCAGCTTGAGCACCCACACAAAACGAACATGGAGCTCCTCACTCAAGGCGCTCAAAACTCCACAGCCAAAGACAAGTTCAGTGCCCAAGCCATTTCCCGCTGCCATGGAAACCAAGTGCTCTGGCAGCACATATGTCTGAAAGTGGATATGACACCTAGGGAAGGGAGTGTGGTGGTGAATGGCAACTGCCCGAAGCAGCAGCACAGCTCTTCCACCGCCAAAACAACTCCACCTGCCTCATGAACTTCACATACCATCAGCTGTCCTGGCAGCTATCTAGGAAACCCTGTTGGGTCACTTCCGGTCCCATGCCCATTGAGCCCAGGGGGATGGAATCAAGCAGCTTCAGCACCCACATAAAACGAACATGGAGCTCCTCACTCAAGGCGCTCAAAACTCCACGGCCAAAGACAAGTTCAGTGCCCAAGCCATTTCCCGCTGCCATGGAAACCAAGTGCTCTGGAAGCACATATGTCTGAAAGTGGATATGACACCTAGTCAAGGGAGTGTGTTGTTGAATGGCAACTGCCCGAAGCAGCAGCACAGCTCTTCCACCGCCAAAACAACTCCACCTGCCTCATGACCTTCACATAAAATCAGCTGTCCTGGCAGCTATCTAGGAAACCCTGTTGGGTCACTTCCGGTCTCATGCCCATTGAGCCCAGTGGGATGGAATCAAGCAGCTTCAGCACCCACACAAAACGAACATGGAGCTCCTCACTCAAGGCGCTCAAAACTCCACGGCCAAAGACAAGTTCAGTGCCCAAGCCATTTCCCGCTGCCATGGAAACCAAGTGCTCTGGCAGCACATATGTCTGAAAGTGGATATGACACCTAGGGAAGGGAGTGTGTTGGTGAATGGCAACTGCCCCAAGCAGCAGCACAGCTCTTCCAGTGCCAAAACAACTCCACCTGCCTCATGAACTTCACATACCATCTGCTGTCCTGGCAGCTATCTAGGAAACCCTGTTGGGTCACTTCCGGTCCCATGCCCATTGAGCCCAGTGGGATGGAATCAAGCAGCTTCAGCACCCACACAAAACGAACATGGAGCTCCTCACTCAAGGCGCTCAAATCTCCAGAGCCAAAGACAAGTTCAGTGCCCAAGCCATTTCCCGCTGCCATGGAAACCAAGTGCTCTGGCAGCACATATGTCTGAAAGTGGATATGACACCTAGGGAAGGGAGTGTGGTGGTGAATGGTAACTGCCCGAAGCAGCAGCACAGCTCTTCCAGTGCCAAAACAACTCCACCTGCCTCATGAACTTCACATACCATCAGCTGTCCTGGCAGCTATCTAGGAAACCCTGTTGGGTCACTTCCGGTCCCATGCCCATTGAGCCCAGTGGGATGGAATCAAGCAGCTTGAGCACCCACACAAAACGAACATGGAGCTCCTCACTCAAGGCGCTCAAAACTCCACGGCCAAAGACAAGTTCAGTGCCCAAGCCATTTCCCGCTGCCATGGAAACCAAGTGCTCTGGCAGCACATATGTCTGAAAGTGGATATGACACCTAGGGAAGGGAGTGTGCTGGTGAATGGCAACTGCCCGAAGCAGCAGCACAGCTCTTCCACCGCCAAAACAACTCCACCTGCCTCATGAACTTCACATACCATCAGCTGTCCTGGCAGCTATCTAGGAAACCCTGTTGGGTCACTTCCGGTCCCATGCCCATTGAGCCCAGGGGGATGGAATCAAGCAGCTTCAGCACCCACAGAAAACGAACATGGAGCTCCTCACTCAAGGCGCTCAAAACTCCACAGCCAAAGACAAGTTCAGTGCCCAAGCCATTTTCCGCTGCCATGGAAACCAAGTGCTCTGGCAGCACATATGTCTGAAAGTGGATATGACACCTAGGGAAGGGAGTGTGCTGGTGAATGGCAACTGCCCCAAGCATCAGCACAGATCTTCCAGTGCCAAAACAACTCCACCTGCCTCATGAACTTCCCATACCATCAGCTGTCCTGGCAGCTATCTAGGAAACCCTGTTGGGTCACTTCCGGTCCCATGCCCATTGAGCCCAGTCTGATGGAATCAAGCAGCTTCAGCACCCACACAAAACGAACATGGAGCTCCTCACTCAAGGCGCTCAAATCTCCACGGCCAAAGACAAGTTCAGTGCCCAAGCCATTTCCCGCTGCCATGGAAACCAAGTGCTCTGGCAGCACATATGTCTGAAAGTGGATATGACACCTAGGGAAGGGAGTGTGGTGGTGAATGGCAACTGCCCGAAGCAGCAGCACAGCTCTTCCAGTGCCAAAACAACTCCACCTGCCTCATGAACTTCACATACCATCAGCTGTCCTGGCAGCTATCTAGGAAACCCTGTTGGGTCAATTCCGGTCCCATGCCCATTGAGCCCACGGGGATGGAATCAAGCAGCTTCAGCATCCACACAAAACGAACATGGAGATCCTCACTCAAGGATCAAAACTAGTTGGCGAAAGACAATTTCAGTGCCCAAGCCATTTCCCGCTGCCATGGAAACCAAGTGCTCTGGCAGCACATATGTCTGAAAGTGGATATGACCCCTAGGGAAGGGAGTGTGCTGGTGAATGGCAACTGCCCGAAGCAGCAGCACAGCTCTTCCACTGCCAAAACAACTCCACCTGCAACATGAACTTCCCATACCATCAGCTGTCCTGACAGCTATCTAGGAAACCCTGTTGGGACACTTCCTGTCCCATGCCCATTGAGCCCAGTGGGATGGAATCAAGCAGCTTCAGCACCCACACAAAACGAACATGGAGATCCTCACTCAAGGCGCTCAAAACTCCATGGCCAAAGACAAGTTCAGTGCCCAAGCCATTTCCCGCTGCCATGGAAACCAAGTGCTCTGGCAGCACATATGTCTGAAAGTGGATATGACCCCTAGGGAAGGGAGTGTGCTGGTGAATGGCAACTGCCCCAAGCAGCAGCACAGCTCTTGCAGTGCCAAAACAACTCCACCTGCCTCATGAACTTCCGATACCATCAGCTGTCCTGGCAGCTATCTAGGAAACCCTGTTGGGTCACTTCCGGTCCCATGCCCATTGAGCCCAGTGGGATGGAATCAAGCAGCTTCAGCACCCACACAAAACGAACATGGAGCTCCTCACTCAAGGCGCTCAAAACTCCACGGCCAAAGACAAGTTCAGTGCCCAAGCCATTTCCCGCTGCCATGGAAACCAAGTGCTCTGGCAGCACATATGTCTGAAAGTGGATATGACACCTAGGGAAGGGAGTGTGTTGGTGAATGGCAACTGCCCCAAGCAGCAGCACAGCTCTTCCAGTGCCAAAACAACTCCACCTGCCTCATGAACTTCACATACCATCAGCTGTCCTGGCAGCTATCTAGGAAACCCTGTTGGGTCACTTCCGGTCCCATGCCCATTGAGCCCAGTGGGATGGAATCAAGCAGCTTGAGCACCCACACAAAACGAACATGGAGCTCCTCACTCAAGGCGCTCAAATCTCCAGAGCCAAAGACAAGTTCAGTGCCCAAGCCATTTCCCGCTGCCATGGAAACCAAGTGCTCTGGCAGCACATATGTCTGAAAGTGGATATGACACCTAGGGAAGGGAGTGTGGTGGTGAATGGTAACTGCCCGAAGCAGCAGCACAGCTCTTCCAGTGCCAAAACAACTCCACCTGCCTCATGAACTTCACATACCATCAGCTGTCCTGGCAGCTATCTAGGAAACCCTGTTGGGTCACTTCCGGTCCCATGCCCATTGAGCCCAGTGGGATGGAATCAAGCAGCTTGAGCACCCACACAAAACGAACATGGAGCTCCTCACTCAAGGCGCTCAAAACTCCACGGCCCAAGACAAGTTCAGTGCCCAAGCCATTTCCCGCTGCCATGGAAACCAAGTGCTCTGGCAGCACATATGTCTGAAAGTGGATATGACACCTAGGGAAGGGAGTGTGGTGGTGAATGGCAACTGCCCGAAGCAGCAGCACAGCTCTTCCAGTGCCAAAACAACTCCACCTGCCTCATGAACTTCACATACCATCAGCTGTCCTGGCAGCTATCTAGGAAACCCTGTTGGGTCAATTCCGGTCCCATGCCCATTGAGCCCAGGGGGATGGAATCAAGCAGCTTCAGCATCCACACAAAACGAACATGGAGATCCTCACTCAAGGATCAAAACTAGTTGGCGAAAGACAATTTCAGTGCCCAAGCCATTTCCCGCTGCCATGGAAACCAAGTGCTCTGGCAGCACATATGTCTGAAAGTGGATATGACCCCTAGGGAAGGGAGTGTGCTGGTGAATGGCAACTGCCCGAAGCAGCAGCACAGCTCTTCCACTGCCAAAACAACTCCACCTGCAACATGAACTTCCCATACCATCAGCTGTCCTGACAGCTATCTAGGAAACCCTGTTGGGACACTTCCTGTCCCATGCCCATTGAGCCCAGTGGGATGGAATCAAGCAGCTTCAGCACCCACACAAAACGAACATGGAGATCCTCACTCAAGGCGCTCAAAACTCCATGGCCAAAGACAAGTTCAGTGCCCAAGCCATTTCCCGCTGCCATGGAAACCAAGTGCTCTGGCAGCACATATGTCTGAAAGTGGAAATGACCCCTAGGGAAGGGAGTGTGCTGGTGAATGGCAACTGCCCGAAGCAGCAGCACAGCTCTTCCACTGCCAAAACAACTCCACCTGCAACATGAACTTCCCATACCATCAGCTGTCCTGACAGCTATCTAGGAAACCCTGTTGGGACACTTCCTGTCCCATGCCCATTGAGCCCAGTGGGATGGAATCAAGCAGCTTGAGCACCCAACCAAAACGAACATGGAGATCCTCACTCAAGGCGCTCAAAACTCCATGGCCAAAGACAAGTTCAGTGCCCAAGCCATTTCCCGCTGCCATGGAAACCAAGTGCTCTGGCAGCACATATGTCTGAAAGTGGATATGACCCCTAGGGTAGGGAGTTTGCTGGTGAATGGCAACTGCCCCAAGCAGCAGCACAGCTCTTCCAGTGCAAAAACAACTCCACCTGCCTCATGAACTTCACATACCATCAGCTGTCCTGGCAGCTATCTAGGAAACCCTGTTGGGTCACTTCCGGTCCCATGCCCATTGAGCCCAGTGGGATGGAATCAAGCAGCTTGAGCACCCACACAAAACGAACATGGAGCTCCTCACTCAAGGCGCTCAAAACTCCACGGCCAAAGACAAGTTCAGTGCCCAAGCCATTTCCCGCTGCCATGGAAACCAAGTGCTCTGGCAGCACATATGTCTGAAAGTGGATATGACACCTAGGGAAGGGAGTGTGGTGGTGAATGGCAACTGCCCGAAGCAGCAGCACAGCTCTTCCACCGCCAAAACAACTCCACCTGCCTCATGAACTTCACATACCATCAGCTGTCCTGGCAGCTATCTAGGAAACCCTGTTGGGTCACTTCCGGTCCCATGCCCATTGAGCCCAGTGGGATGGAATCAAGCAGCTTGAGCACCCACACAAAACGAACATGGAGCTCCTCACTCAAGGCGCTCAAAACTCCACGGCCAAAGACAAGTTCAGTGCCCAAGCCATTTCCCGCTGCCATGGAAACCAAGTGCTCTGGCAGCACATATGTCTGAAAGTGGATATGACACCTAGGGAAGGGAGTGTGCTGGTGAATGGCAACTGCCCCAAGCATCAGCACAGATCTTCCAGTGCCAAAACAACTCCACCTGCCTCATGAACTTCCCATACCATCAGCTGTCCTGGCAGCTATCTAGGAAACCCTGTTGGGTCACTTCCGGTCCCATGCCCATTGAGCCCAGTGGGATGGAATCAAGCAGCTTCAGCACCCACACAAAACGAACATGGAGCTCCTCACTCAAGGCGCTCAAATCTCCAGAGCCAAAGACAAGTTCAGTGCCCAAGCCATTTCCCGCTGCCATGGAAACCAAGTGCTCTGGCAGCACATATGTCTGAAAGTGGATATGACACCTAGGGAAGGGAGTGTGGTGGTGAATGGCAACTGCCCGAAGCAGCAGCACAGCTCTTCCACCGCCAAAACAACTCCACCTGCCTCATGAACTTCACATACCATCAGCTGTCCTGGCAGCTATCTAGGAAACCCTGTTGGGTCACTTCCGGTCAAATGCCCATTGAGCCCAGTGGGATGGAATCAAGCAGCTTGAGCACCCACATAAAACGAACATGGAGCTCCTCACTCAAGGCGCTAAAAACTCCACGGCCAAAGACAAGTTCAGTGCCCAAGCCATTTCCCGCTGCCATGGAAACCAAGTGCTCTGGCAGCACATATGTCTGAAAGTGGATATGACACCTAGGGAAGGGAGTGTGGTGGTGAATGGCAACTGCCCGAAGCAGCAGCACAGCTCTTCCACCGCCAAAACAACTCCACCTGCCTCATGAACTTCACATACCATCAGCTGTCCTGGCAGCTATCTAGGAAACCCTGTTGGGTCACTTCCGGTCCCATGCCCATTGAGCCCATTGCGATGGAATCAAGCAGCTTGAGCACCCACACAAAACGAACATGGAGCTCCTCACTCAAGGCGCTCAAAACTCCACGGCCAAAGACAAGTTCAGTGCCCAAGCCATTTCCCGCTGCCATGGAAACCAAGTGCTCTGGCAGCACATATGTCTGAAAGTGGATATGACACCTAGGGAAGGGAGTGTGGTGGTGAATGGCAACTGCCCGAAGCAGCAGCACAGCTCTTCCACCGCCAAAACAACTCCACCTGCCTCATGAACTTCACATACCATCAGCTGTCCTGGCAGCTATCTAGGAAACCCTGTTGGGTCACTTCCGGTCCCATGCCCATTGAGCCCAGTCTGATGGAATCAAGCAGCTTCAGCACCCACAGAAAACGAACATGGAGCTCCTCACTCAAGGCGCTAAAAACTCCACAGCCACAGACAAGTTCAGTGCCCAAGCCATTTCCCGCTGCCATGGAAACCAAGTGCTCTGGCAGCACATATGTCTGAAAGTGGATATGACACCTAGGGAAGGGAGTGTGGTGGTGAATGGTAACTGCCCGAAGCAGCAGCACAGCTCTTCCAGTGCCAAAACAACTCCACCTGCCTCATGAACTTCACATACCATCAGCTGTCCTGGCAGCTATCTAGGAAACCCTGTTGGGTCACTTCCGGTCCCATGCCCATTGAGCCCAGTGGGATGGAATCAAGCAGCTTGAGCACCCACACAAAACGAACATGGAGCTCCTCACTCAAGGCGCTCAAAACTCCACGGCCAAAGACAAGTTCAGTGCCCAAGCCATTTCCCGCTGCCATGGAAACCAAGTGCTCTGGCAGCACATATGTCTGAAAGTGGATATGACACCTAGGGAAGGGAGTGTGCTGGTGAATGGCAACTGCCCGAAGCAGCAGCACAGCTCTTCCAGTGCCAAAACAACTTCACCTGCCTCATGAACTTCACATACCATCAGCTGTCCTGGCAGCTATCTAGGAAACCCTGTTGGGTCAATTCCGGTCCCATGCCCATTGAGCCCACGGGGATGGAATCAAGCAGCTTCAGCATCCACACAAAACGAATATGGAGATCCTCACTCAAGGATCAAAACTAGTTGGCGAAAGACAATTTCAGTGCCCAAGCCATTTCCCGCTGCCATGGAAACCAAGTGCTCTGGCAGCACATATGTCTGAAAGTGGATATGACCCCTAGGGAAGGGAGTGTGCTGGTGAATGGCAACTGCCCGAAGCAGCAGCACAGCTCTTCCACTGCCAAAACAACTCCACCTGCAACATGAACTTCCCATACCATCAGCTGTCCTGACAGCTATCTAGGAAACCCTGTTGGGACACTTCCTGTCCCATGCCCATTGAGCCCAGTGGGATGGAATCAAGCAGCTTCAGCACCCACACAAAACGAACATGGAGATCCTCACTCAAGGCGCTCAAAACTCCATGGCCAAAGACAAGTTCAGTGCCCAAGCCATTTCCCGCTGCCATGGAAACCAAGTGCTCTGGCAGCACATATGTCTGAAAGTGGATATGACCCCTAGGGTAGGGAGTGTGCTGGTGAATGGCAACTGCCCCAAGCAGCAGCACAGCTCTTGCAGTGCCAAAACAACTCCACCTGCCTCATGAACTTCCGATACCATCAGCTGTCCTGGCAGCTATCTAGGAAACCCTGTTGGGTCACTTCCGGTCCCATGCCCATTGAGCCCAGTGGGATGGAATCAAGCAGCTTGAGCACCCACACAAAACGAACATGGAGCTCCTCACTCAAGGCGCTCAAAACTCCACGGCCAAAGACAAGTTCAGTGCCCAAGCCATTTCCCGCTGCCATGGAAACCAAGTGCTCTGGCAGCACATATGTCTGAAAGTGGATATGACACCTAGGGAAGGGAGTGTGTTGGTGAATGGCAACTGCCCCAAGCAGCAACACAGCTCTTCCAGTGCCAAAACAACTCCACCTGCCTCATGAACTTCACATACCATCTGCTGTCCTGGCAGCTATCTAGGAAACCCTGTTGGGTCACTTCCGGTCCCATGCCCATTGAGCCCAGTGGGATGGAATCAAGCAGCTTGAGCACCCACACAAAACGAACATGGAGCTCCTCACTCAAGGCGCTCAAAACTCCACGGCCAAAGACAAGTTCAGTGCCCAAGCCATTTCCCGCTGCCATGGAAACCAAGTGCTCTGGCAGCACATATGTCTGAAAGTGGATATGACACCTAGGGAAGGGAGTGTGTTGGTGAATGGTAACTGCCCGAAGCAGCAGCACAGCTCTTCCAGTGCCAAAACAACTCCACCTGCCTCATGAACTTCACATACCATCAGCTGTCCTGGCAGCTATCTAGGAAACCCTGTTGGGTCACTTCCGGTCCCATGCCCATTGAGCCCAGGGGGATGGAATCAAGCAGCTTGAGCACCCACACAAAACGAACATGGAGCTCCTCACTCAAGGCGCTCAAAACTCCACGGCCAAAGACAAGTTCAGTGCCCAAGCCATTTCCCGCTGCCATGGAAACCAAGTGCTCTGGCAGCACATATGTCTGAAAGTGGATATGACACCTAGGGAAGGGAGTGTGGTGGTGAATGGCAACTGCCCGAAGCAGCAGCACAGCACTTCCACCGCCAAAACAACTCCACCTGCCTCATGAACTTCACATACCATCAGCTGTCCTGGCAGCTATCTAGGAAACCCTGTTGGGTCACTTCCGGTCCCATGCCCATTGAGCCCAGGGGGATGGAATCAAGCAGCTTCAGCACCCACACAAAACGAACATGGAGCTCCTCACTCAAGGCGCTCAAAACTCCACGGCCGAAGACAAGTTCAGTGCCCAAGCCATTTCCCGCTGCCATGGAAACCAAGTGCTCTGGCAGCACATATGTCTGAAAGTGGATATGACACCTAGGGAAGGGAGTGTGCTGGTGAATGGCAACTGCCCGAAGCAGCATCACAGCTCTTCCACCGCCAAAACAACTCCACCTGCCTCATGAACTTCACATACCATCAGCTGTCCTGGCAGCTATCTAGGAAACCCTGTTGGGTCACTTCCGGTCCCATGCCCATTGAGCCCAGGGGGATGGAATCAAGCAGCTTCAGCACCCACACAAAACGAACATGGAGCTCCTCACTCAAGGCGCTCAAAACTCCACAGCCAAAGACAAGTTCAGTGCCCAAGCCATTTCCCGCTGCCATGGAAACCAAGTGCTCTGGCAGCACATATGTCTGAAAGTGGATATGACACCTAGGGAAGGGAGTGTGCTGGTGAATGGCAACTGCCCCAAGCATCAGCACAGCTCTTCCAGTGCCAAAACAACTCCACCTGCCTCATGAACTTCCCATACCATCAGCTGTCCTGGCAGCTATCTAGGAAACCCTGTTGGGTCACTTCCGGTCCCATGCCCATTGAGCCCAGTCTGATGGAATCAAGCAGCTTCAGCACCCACACAAAACGAACATGGAGCTCCTCACTCAAGGCGCTCAAATCTCCACGGCCAAAGACAAGTTCAGTGCCCAAGCCATTTCCCGCTGCCATGGAAACCAAGTGCTCTGGCAGCACATATGTCTGAAAGTGGATATGACACCTAGGGAAGGGAGTGTGGTGGTGAATGGCAACTGCCCGAAGCAGCAGCACAGCTCTTCCAGTGCCAAAACAACTCCACCTGCCTCATGAACTTCACATACCATCAGCTGTCCTGGCAGCTATCTAGGAAACCCTGTTGGGTCAATTCCGGTCCCATGCCCATTGAGCCCACGGGGATGGAATCAAGCAGCTTCAGCATCCACACAAAACGAACATGGAGATCCTCACTCAAGGATCAAAACTAGTTGGCGAAAGACAATTTCAGTGCCCAAGCCATTTCCCGCTGCCATGGAAACCAAGTGCTCTGGCAGCACATATGTCTGAAAGTGGATATGACACCTAGGGAAGGGAGTGTGTTGGTGAATGGCAACTGCCCGAAGCAGCAGCACAGCTCTTCCACTGCCAAAACAACTCCACCTGCCTCATGAACTTCACATACCATCAGCTGTCCTGGCAGCTATCTAGGAAACCCTGTTGGGTCACTTCCGGTCCCATGCCCATTGAGCCCAGTGGGATGGAATCAAGCAGCTTCAGCACCCACACAAAACGAACATGGAGCTCCTCACTCAAGGCGCTCAAAACTCCACAGCCAAAGACAAGTTCAGTGCCCAAGCCATTTCCCGCTGCCATGGAAACCAAGTGCTCTGGCAGCACATATGTCTGAAAGTGGATATGACACCTAGGGAAGGGAGTGTGGTGGTGAATGGCAACTGCCCCAAGCATCAGCACAGCTCTTCCACTGCCAAAACAACTCCACCTGCCTCATGAACTTCCCATACCATCAGCTGTCCTGGCAGCTATCTAGGAAACCCTGTTGGGTCACTTCCGGTCCCATGCCCATTGAGCCCAGTCTGATGGAATCAAGCAGCTTCAGCACCCACACAAAACGAACATGGAGCTCCTCACTCAAGGCGCTCAAATCTCCAGAGCCAAAGACAAGTTCAGTGCCCAAGCCATTTCCCGCTGCCATGGAAACCAAGTGCTCTGGCAGCACATATGTCTGAAAGTGGATATGACACCTAGGGAAGGGAGTGTGGTGGTGAATGGCAACTGCCCGAAGCAGCAGCACAGCTCTTCTACTGCCAAAACAACTCCACCTGCCTCATGAACTTCACATACCATCAGCTGTCCTGGCAGCTATCTAGGAAACCCTGTTGGGTCAATTCCGGTCCCATGCCCATTGAGCCCACGGGGATGGAATCAAGCAGCTTCAGCATCCACACAAAACGAACATGGAGATCCTCACTCAAGGATCAAAACTAGTTGGCGAAAGACAAGTTCAGTGCCCAAGCCATTTCCCGCTGCCATGGAAACCAAGTGCTCTGGCAGCACATATGTCTGAAAGTGGATATGACCCCTAGGGAAGGGAGTGTGCTGGTGAATGGCAACTGCCCGAAGCAGCAGCACAGCTCTTCCACTGCCAAAACAACTCCACCTGCAACATGAACTTCCCATACCATCAGCTGTCCTGACAGCTATCTAGGAAACCCTGTTGGGACACTTCCTGTCCCATGCCCATTGAGCCCAGTGGGATGGAATCAAGCAGCTTGAGCACCCACACAAAACGAACATGGAGATCCTCACTCAAGGCGCTCAAAACTCCATGGCCAAAGACAAGTTCAGTGCCCAAGCCATTTCCCGCTGCCATGGAAACCAAGTGCTCTGGCAGCACATATGTCTGAAAGTGGATATGACCCCTAGGGTAGGGAGTGTGCTGGTGAATGGCAACTGCCCCAAGCAGCAGCACAGCTCTTCCAGTGCAAAAACAACTCCACCTGCCTCATGAACTTCCCATACCATCAGCTGTCCTGGCAGCTATCTAGGAAACCCTGTTGGGTCACTTCCGGTCCCATGCCCATTGAGCCCAGTGGGATGGAATCAAGCAGCTTGAGCACCCACACAAAACGAACATGGAGCTCCTCACTCAAGGCGCTCAAAACTCCACAGCCAAAGACAAGTTCAGTGCCCAAGCCATTTCCCGATGCCATGGAAACCAAGTGCTCTGGCAGCACATATGTCTGAAAGTGGATATGACACCTAGGGAAGGGAGTGTGCTGGTGAATGGCAACTGCCCGAAGCTGCAGCACAGCTCTTCCAGTGCCAAAACAACTCCACCTGCCTCATGAACTTCACATACCATCAGCTGTCCTGGCAGCTATCTAGGAAACCCTGTTGGGTCACTTCCGGTCCCATGCCCATTGAGCCCAGGGGGATGGAATCAAGCAGCTGGAGCACCCACATAAAACGAACATGGAGCTCCTCACTCAAGGCGCTCAAAACTCCACGGCCAAAGACAAGTTCAGTGCCCAAGCCATTTCCCGCTGCCATGGAAACCAAGTGCTCTGGCAGCACATATGTCTGAAAGTGGATATGACACCTAGGGAAGGGAGTGTGCTGGTGAATGGCAACTGTCCGAAACAGCAGCACAGCTCTTCCACCGCCAAAACAACTCCACCTGCCTCATGAACTTCACATACCATCAGCTGTCCTGGCAGCTATCTAGGAAACCCTGTGGGGTCACTTCCGGTCCCATGCCCATTGAGCACAGGGGGATGGAATCAAGCAGCTTGAGCACCCACACAAAACGAACATGGAGCTCCTCACTCAAGGCGCTCAAAACTCCACGGCCAAAGACAAGTTCAGTGCCCAAGCCATTTCCCGCTGCCATGGAAACCAAGTGCTCTGGCAGCACATATGTCTGAAAGTGGATATGACACCTAGGGAAGGGAGTGTGGTGGTGAATGGCAACTGCCCGAAGCAGCAGCACAGCTCTTCCACCGCCAAAACAACTCCACCTGCCTCATGAACTTCACATACCATCAGCTGTCCTGGCAGCTATCTAGGAAACCCTGTTGGGTCACTTCCGGTCCCATGCCCATTGAGCCCAGGGGGATGGAATCAAGCAGCTTCAGCACCCACACAAAACGAACATGGAGCTCCTCACTCAAGGCGCTCAAAACTCCACAGCCAAAGACAAGTTCAGTGCCCAAGCCATTTCCCGCTGCCATGGAAACCAAGTGCTCTGGCAGCACATATGTCTGAAAGTGGATATGACACCTAGGGAAGGGAGTGTGCTGGTGAATAGCAACTGCCCCAAGCATCAGCACAGCTCTTCCAGTGCCAAAACAACTCCACCTGCCTCATGAACTTCCCATACCATCAGCTGTCCTGGCAGCTATCTAGGAAACCCTGTTGGGTCACTTCCGGTCCCATGCCCATTGAGCCCAGTGGGATGGAATCAAGCAGCTTCAGCACCCACACAAAACGAACATGGAGCTCCTCACTCAAGGCGCTCAAATCTCCAGAGCCAAAGACAAGTTCAGTGCCCAAGCCATTTCCCGCTGCCATGGAAACCAAGTGCTCTGGCAGCACATATGTCTGAAAGTGGATATGACACCTAGGGAAGGGAGTGTGGTGGTGAATGGCAACTGCCCGAAGCAGCAGCACAGCTCTTCCACCGCCAAAACAACTCCACCTGCCTCATGAACTTCACATACCATCAGCTGTCCTGGCAGCTATCTAGGAAACCCTGTTGGGTCAATTCCGGTCCCATGCCCATTGAGCCCACGGGGATGGAATCAAGCAGCTTCAGCATCCACACAAAACGAACATGGAGATCCTCACTCAAGGATCAAAACTAGTTGGCGAAAGACAAGTTCAGTGCCCAAGCCATTTCCCGCTGCCATCGAAACCAAGTGCTCTGGCAGCACATATGTCTGAAAGTGGATATGACCCCTAGGGAAGGGAGTGTGCTGGTGAATGGCAACTGCCCGAAGCAGCAGCACAGCTCTTCCACTGCCAAAACAACTCCACCTGCAACATGAACTTCCCATACCATCAGCTGTCCTGACAGCTATCTAGGAAACCCTGTTGGGACACTTCCTGTCCCATGACCATTGAGCCCAGTGGGATGGAATCAAGCAGCTTCAGCACCCACACAAAACGAACATGGAGCTCCTCACTCAAGGCGCTCAAAACTCCATGGCCAAAGACAAGTTCAGTGCCCAAGCCATTTCCCGCTGCCATGGAAACCAAGTGCTCTGGCAGCACATATGTCTGAAAGTGGATATGACACCTAGGGTAGGGAGTGTGCTGGTGAATGGCAACTGCCCCAAGCAGCAGCACAGCTCTTGCAGTGACAAAACAACTCCACCTGCCTCATGAACTTCACATACCATCAGCTGTCCTGGCAGCTATCTAGGAAACCCTGTTGGGTCACTTCCGGTCCCATGCCCATTGAGCCCAGTGGGATGGAATCAAGCAGCTTGAGCACCCACACAAAACGAACATGGAGCTCCTCACTCAAGGCGCTCAAAACTCCACAGCCAAAGACAAGTTCAGTGCCCAAGCCATTTCCCGCTGCCATGGAAACCAAGTGCTCTGGCAGCACATATGTCTGAAAGTGGATATGACACCTAGGGAAGGGAGTGTGGTGGTGAATGGCAACTGCCCGAAGCTGCAGCACAGCTCTTCCACTGCCAAAACAACTCCACCTGCCTCATGAACTTCACATACCATCAGCTGTCCTGGCAGCTATCTAGGAAACCCTGTTGGGTCACTTCCGGTCCCATGCCCATTGAGCCCAGTGGGATGGAATCAAGCAGCTTGAGCACCCACATAAAACGAACATGGAGCTCCTCACTCAAGGCGCTCAAAACTCCACGGCCAAAGACAAGTTCAGTGCCCAAGCCATTTCCCGCTGCCATGGAAACCAAGTGCTCTGGCAGCACATATGTCTGAAAGTGGATATGACACCTAGGGAAGGGAGTGTGGTGGTGAATGGCAACTGCCCGAAGCAGCAGCACAGCTCTTCCACCGCCAAAACAACTCCACCTGCCTCATGAACTTCACATACCATCAGCTGTCCTGGCAGCTATCTCGGAAACCCTGTTGGGTCACTTCCGGTCCCATGCCCATTGAGCACAGGGGGATGGAATCAAGCAGCTTCAGCACCCACACAAAACGAACATGGAGCTCCTCACTCAAGGCGCTCAAAACTTCACGGCCAAAGACAAGTTCAGTGCCCAAGCCATTTCCCGCTGCCATGGACACCAAGTGCTCTGGCAGCACATATGTCTGAAAGTGGATATGACACCTAGGGAAGGGAGTGTGCTGGTGAATGGCAACTGCCCGAAGCAGCAGCACAGCTCTTCCACCGCCAAAACAACTCCACCTGCCTCATGAACTTCACATACCATCAGCTGTCCTGGCAGCTATCTAGGAAACCCTGTTGGGTCACTTCCGGTCCCATGCCCATTGAGCCAAGGGGGATGGAATCAAGCAGCTTCAGCACCCACACAAAACGAACATGGAGCTCCTCACTCAAGGCGCTCAAAACTCCACAGCCAAAGACAAGTTCAGTGCCCAAGCCATTTCCCGCTGCCATGGAAACCAAGTGCTCTGGTAGCACATATGTCTGAAAGTGGATATGACACCTAGGGAAGGGAGTGTGGTGGTGAATGGCAACTGCCCCAAGCAGCAGCACAGCTCTTCCAGTGCCAAAACAACTGCACCTGCCTCATGAACTTCCCATACCATCAGCTGTCCTGGCAGCTATCTAGGAAACCCTGTTGGGTCACTTCCGGTCCCATGCCCATTGAGCCCAGTGGGATGGAATCAAGCAGCTTCAGCACCCACACAAAACGAACATGGAGCTCCTCACTCAAGGCGCTCAAATCTCCAGAGCCAAAGACAAGTTCAGTGCCCAAGCCATTTCCCGCTGCCATGGAAACCAAGTGCTCTGGCAGCACATATGTCTGAAAGTGGATATGACACCTAGGGAAGGGAGTGTGGTGGTGAATGGCAACTGCCCGAAGCAGCAGCACAGCTCTTCCACTGCCAAAACAACTCCACCTGCCTCATGAACTTCACATACCATCAGCTGTCCTGGCAGCTATCTAGGAAACCCTGTTGGGTCAATTCCGGTCCCATGCCCATTGAGCCCACGGGGATAGAATCAAGCAGCTTCAGCATCCACAGAAAACGAACATGGAGCTCCTCACTCAAGGATCAAAACTAGTTGGCGAAAGACAAGTTCAGTTCCCAAGCCATTTCCCGCTGCCATGGAAACCAAGTGCTCTGGCAGCACATATGTCTGAAAGTGGATATGACACCTAGGGAAGGGAGTGTGTTGGTGAATGGCAACTGCCCGAAGCAGCAGCACAGCTCTTCCACCGCCAAAACAACTCCAGCTGCCTCATGAACTTCACATACCATCAGCTGTCCTGGCAGCTGTCTAGGAAACCCTGTTGGGTCACTTCGGGTCCCATGCCCATTGAGCCCAGTGGGATGGAATCAAGCAGCTTGAGCACCCACACAAAACGAACATGGAGCTCCTCACTCAAGGCGCTCAAAACTCCACGGCCAAAGACAAGTTCAGTGCCCAAGCCATTTCTCGCTGCCATGGAAACCAAGTGCTCTGGCAGCACATATGTCTGAAAGTGGATATGACACCTAGGGACGGGAGTGTGGTGGTGAATGGCAACTGCCCAATGCAGCAGCACAGCTCTTCCAGTGCCAAAACAACTCCACCTGCCTCATGAACTTCACATACCATCAGCTGTCCTGGCAGCTATCTAGGAAACCCTGTTGGGTCACTTCCGGTCCCACGCCCATTGAGCCCAGTGGGATGGAATCAAGCAGCTTCAGCACCCACACAAAACGAACATGGAGCTCCTCACTCAAGGCGCTCAAAACTCCACGGCCAAAGACAAGTTCAGTGCCCAAGCCATTTCCCGCTGCCATGGAAACCAAGTGCTCTGGCAGCACGTATGTCTGAAAGTGGATATGACACCTAGGGAAGGGAGTGTGCTGGTGAATGGCAACTGCCCGAAGCAGCAGCACAGCTCTTCCAGTGCCAAAACAACTCCACCTGCCTCATGAACTTCACATACCATCAGCTGTCCTGGCAGCTATCTAGGAAACCCTGTTGGGTCACTTCCGGTCCCATGCCCATTGAGCCCAGTGGGATGGAATCAAGCAGCTTCAGCACATACACAAAACGAACATGGAGATCCTCACTCAAGGATCAAAACTAGTTGGCGAAAGACAAGTTCAGTGCCCAAGCCATTTCCCGCTGCCATGGAAACCAAGTGCTCTGGAAGCACATATGTCTGAAAGTGGATATGACACCTAGGGAAGGGAGTGTGTTGGTGAATGGCAACTGCCCGAAGCAGCAGCACAGCTCTTCCACCGCCAAAACAACTCCACCTGCCTCATGAACTTCACATACCATCAGCTGTCCTGGCAGCTATCTAGGAAACCCTTTTGGGTCACTTCCGGTCCCATGCCCATTGAGCCCAGGGGGATGGAATCAAGCAGCTTCAGCACACACACAAAACGAACATGGAGCTCCTCACTCAACGCGCTCAAAACTCCACGGCCAAAGACAAGTTCAGTGCCCAAGCCATTTCCCGCCGCCATGGAAACCAAGTGCTCTGGCAGCACATATGTCTGAAAGTGGATATGACACCTAGGGAAGGGAGTGTGTTGGTGAATGGCAACTGCTTGATGCAGCAGCACAGCTCTTCCAGTGCCAAAACAACTCCACCTGCCTCATGAACTTCACATACCATCTGCTGTCCTGGCAGCTATCTAGGAAACCCTGTTGGGTCACTTCCGGTCCCATGCACATTGAGCCCAGTGGGATGGAATCAAGCAGCTTGAGCACCCACAGAAAACGAACATGGAGCTTCTCACTCAAGGTGCTCAAAACTCCACTGCCAAAGACAAGTTCAGTGCCCAAGCCATTTCCCGCTGCCATGGAAACCAAGTGCTCTGGCAGCACGTATGTCTGAAAGTGGATATGACACCTAGGGAAGGGAGTGTGGTGGTGAATGGCAACTGCCCGAAGCAGCAGCACAGCTCTTCCACCGCCAAAACAACTCCACCTGCCTCATGAACTTCACATACCATCAGCTGTCCTGGCAGCTATCTAGGAAACCCTGTTGGGTCAATTCCGGTCCCATGCCCATTGAGCCCAGTGGGATGGAATCAAGCAGCTTCAGCACCCACACAAAACGAACATAGAGCTCCTCACTCAAGGCGCTCAAAACTCCACAGCACAGACAAGTTCAGTGCCCAAGCCATTTCCCGCCGCCATGGAAACCAAGTGCTCTGGCAGCACATATGTCTGAAAGTGGATATGACACCTAGGGAAGGGAGTGTGTTGGTGAATGGCAACTGCCCCAAGCAGCAGCACAGCTCTTCCAGTGCCAAAACAACTCCACCTGCCTCATGAACTTCACATACCATCTGCTGTCCTGGCAGCTATCTAGGAAACCCTGTTGGGTCACTTCCGGTCCCATGCCCATTGAGCTCAGTGGGATGGAATCAAGCAGCTTGAGCACCCACACAAAACGAACATGGAGCTCCTCACTCAAGGATCAAAACTAGTTGGCGAAAGACAAGTTCAGTTCCCAAGCCATTTCCCGCTGCCATGGAAACCAAGTGCTCTGGCAGCACATATGTGTGAAAGTGGATATGACACCTAGGGAAGGGAGTGTGCTGGTGAATGGCAACTGCCCGAAGCTGCAGCACAGCTCTTCCAGTGCCAAAACAACTCCACCTGCCTCATGAACTTCCCATACCATCAGCTGTCCTGGCAGCTATCTAGGAAACCCTGTTGGGTCACTTCCGGTCCCATGCCCATTGAGCCCAGTGGGATGGAATCAAGCAGCTTCAGCACCCACACAAAACGAACATGGAGCTCCTCACTCAAGGCGCTCAAATCTCCAGAGCCAAAGACAAGTTCAGTGCCCAAGCCATTTCCCGCTGCCATGGAAACCAAGTGCTCTGGCAGCACATATGTCTGAAAGTGGATATGACACCTAGGGAAGGGAGTGTGGTGGTGAATGGCAACTGCCCGAAGCAGCAGCACAGCTCTTCCACCGCCAAAACAACTCCACCTGCCTCATGAACTTCACATACCATCAGCTGTCCTGGCAGCTATCTAGGAAACCCTGTTGGGTCAATTCCGGTCCCATGCCCATTGAGCCCAGTGGGATGGAATCAAGCAGCTTCAGCACCCACACAAAACGAACATAGAGCTCCTCACTCAAGGCGCTCAAAACTCCACAGAACAGACAAGTTCAGTGCCCAAGCCATTTCCCGCCGCCATGGAAACCAAGTGCTCTGGCAGCACATATGTCTGAAAGTGGATATGACACCTAGGGAAGGGAGTGTGTTGGTGAATGGCAACTGCCCCAAGCAGCAGCACAGCTCTTCCAGTGCCAAAACAACTCCACCTGCCTCATGAACTTCACATACCATCTGCTGTCCTGGCAGCTATCTAGGAAACCCTGTTGGGTCACTTCCGGTCCCATGCCCATTGAGCTCAGTGGGATGGAATCAAGCAGCTTGAGCACCCACACAAAACGAACATGGAGCTCCTCACTCAAGGATCAAAACTAGTTGGCGAAAGACAAGTTCAGTTCCCAAGCCATTTCCCGCTGCCATGGAAACCAAGTGCTCTGGCAGCACATATGTGTGAAAGTGGATATGACACCTAGGGAAGGGAGTGTGCTGGTGAATGGCAACTGCCCGAAGCTGCAGCACAGCTCTTCCAGTGCCAAAACAACTCCACCTGCCTCATGAACTTCCCATACCATCAGCTGTCCTGGCAGCTATCTAGGAAACCCTGTTGGGTCACTTCCGGTCCCATGCCCATTGAGCCCAGTGGGATGGAATCAAGCAGCTTCAGCACCCACACAAAACGAACATGGAGCTCCTCACTCAAGGCGCTCAAATCTCCAGAGCCAAAGACAAGTTCAGTGCCCAAGCCATTTCCCGCTGCCATGGAAACCAAGTGCTCTGGCAGCACATATGTCTGAAAGTGGATATGACACCTAGGGAAGGGAGTGTGGTGGTGAATGGCAACTGCCCGAAGCAGCAGCACAGCTCTTCCAGTGCCAAAACAACTCCACCTGCCTCATGAACTTCACATACCATCAGCTGTCCTGGCAGCTATCTAGGAAACCCTGTTGGGTCAATTCCGGTCCCATGCCCATTGAGCCCACGGGGATGGAATCAAGCAGCTTCAGCATCCACACAAAACGAACATGGAGATCCTCACTCAAGGATCAAAACTAGTTGGCGAAAGACAAGTTCAGTGCCCAAGCCATTTCCCGCTGCCATGGAAACCAAGTGCTCTGGCAGCACATATGTCTGAAAGTGGATATGACCCCTAGGGAAGGGAGTGTGCTGGTGAATGGCAACTGCCCGAAGCAGCAGCACAGCTCTTCCACTGCCAAAACAACTCCACCTGCAACATGAACTTCCCATACCATCAGCTGTCCTGACAGCTATCTAGGAAACCCTGTTGGGACACTTCCTGTCCCATGCCCATTGAGCCCAGTGGGATGGAATCAAGCAGCTTCAGCACCCACACAAAACGAACATGGAGCTCCTCACTCAAGGCGCTCAAAACTCCATGGCCAAAGACAAGTTCAGTGCCCAAGCCATTTCCCGCTGCCATGGAAACCAAGTGCTCTGGTAGCACATATGTCTGAAAGTGGATATGACACCTAGGGTAGGGAGTGTGCTGGTGAATGGCAACTGCCCCAAGCAGCAGCACAGCTCTTGCAGTGACAAAACAACTCCACCTGCCTCATGAACTTCCCATACCATCAGCTGTCCTGGCAGCTATCTAGGAAACCCTGTTGGGTCACTTCCGGTCCCATGCCCATTGAGCCCAGTGGGATGGAATCAAGCAGCTTGAGCACCCACACAAAACGAACATGGAGCTCCTCACTCAAGGCGCTCAAAACTCCACAGCCAAAGACAAGTTCAGTGCCCAAGCCATTTCCCGCTGCCATGGAAACCAAGTGCTCTGGCAGCACATATGTCTGAAAGTGGATATGACACCTAGGGAAGGGAGTGTGCTGGTGAATGGCAACTGCCCGAAGCAGCAGCACAGCTCTTCCACCGCCAAAACAACTCCACCTGCCTCATGAACTTCACATACCATCAGCTGTCCTGGCAGCTATCTAGGAAACCCTGTTGGGTCACTTCCGGTCCCATGCCCATTGAGCCCAGGGGGATGGAATCAAGCAGCTTCAGCACCCACACAAAACGAACATGGAGCTCCTCACTCAAGGCGCTCAAAACTCCACAGCCAAAGACAAGTTCAGTGCCCAAGCCATTTCCCGCTGCCATGGAAACCAAGTGCTCTGGCAGCACATATGTCTGAAAGTGGATATGACACCTAGGGAAGGGAGTGTGGTGGTGAATGGCAACTGCCCCAAGCAGCAGCACAGCTCTTCCAGTGCCAAAACAACTGCACCTGCCTCATGAACTTCCCATACCATCAGCTGTCCTGGCAGCTATCTAGGAAACCCTGTTGGGTCACTTCCGGTCCCATGCCCATTGAGCCCAGTGGGATGGAATCAAGCAGCTTCAGCACCCACACAAAACGAACATGGAGCTCCTCACTCAAGGCGCTCAAATCTCCAGAGCCAAAGACAAGTTCAGTGCCCAAGCCATTTCCCGCTGCCATGGAAACCAAGTGCTCTGGCAGCACATATGTCTGAAAGTGGATATGACACCTAGGGAAGGGAGTGTGGTGGTGAATGGCAACTGCCCGAAGCAGCAGCACAGCTCTTCCAGTGCCAAAACAACTCCACCTGCCTCATGAACTTCACATACCATCAGCTGTCCTGGCAGCTATCTAGGAAACCCTGTTGGGTCAATTCCGGTCCCATGCCCATTGAGCCCACGGGGATAGAATCAAGCAGCTTCAGCATCCACAGAAAACGAACATGGAGCTCCTCACTCAAGGATCAAAACTAGTTGGCGAAAGACAAGTTCAGTTCCCAAGCCATTTCCCGCTGCCATGGAAACCAAGTGCTCTGGCAGCACATATGTCTGAAAGTGGATATGACACCTAGGGAAGGGAGTGTGTTGGTGAATGGCAACTGCCCGAAGCAGCAGCACAGCTCTTCCACCGCCAAAACAACTCCACCTGCCTCATGAACTTCACATACCATCAGCTGTCCTGGCAGCTGTCTAGGAAACCCTGTTGGGTCACTTCGGGTCCCATGCCCATTGAGCCCAGTGGGATGGAATCAAGCAGCTTGAGCACCCACACAAAACGAACATGGAGCTCCTCACTCAAGGCGCTCAAAACTCCACGGCCAAAGACAATTTCAGTGCCCAAGCCATTTCTCGCTGCCATGGAAACCAAGTGCTCTGGCAGCACATATGTCTGAAAGTGGATATGACACCTAGGGACGGGAGTGTGGTGGTGAATGGCAACTGCCCAATGCAGCAGCACAGCTCTTCCAGTGCCAAAACAACTCCACCTGCCTCATGAACTTCACATACCATCAGCTGTCCTGGCAGCTATCTCGGAAACCCTGTTGGGTCACTTCCGGTCCCACGCCCATTGAGCCCAGTGGGATGGAATCAAGCAGCTTCAGCACCCACACAAAACGAACATGGAGCTCCTCACTCAAGGCGCTCAAAACTCCACGGCCAAAGACAAGTTCAGTGCCCAAGCCATTTCCCGCTGCCATGGAAACCAAGTGCTCTGGCAGCACGTATGTCTGAAAGTGGATATGACACCTAGGGAAGGGAGTGTGCTGGTGAATGGCAACTGCCCGAAGCAGCAGCACAGCTCTTCCAGTGCCAAAACAACTCCACCTGCCTCATGAACTTCACATACCATCAGCTGTCCTGGCAGCTATCTAGGAAACCCTGTTGGCTCACTTCCGGTCCCATGCCCATTGAGCCCAGTGGGATGGAATCAAGCAGCTTCAGCACATACACAAAACGAACATGGAGATCCTCACTCAAGGATCAAAACTAGTTGGCGAAAGACAAGTTCAGTGCCCAAGCCATTTCCCGCTGCCATGGAAACCAAGTGCTCTGGAAGCACATATGTCTGAAAGTGGATATGACACCTAGGGAAGGGAGTGTGGTGGTGAATGGCAACTGCCCGAAGCAGCAGCACAGCTCTTCCACCGCCAAAACAACTCCACCTGCCTCATGAACTTCACATACCATCAGCTGTCCTGGCAGCTATCTAGGAAACCCTGTTGGGTCACTTCCGGTCCCATGCCCATTGAGCCCAGGGGGATGGAATCAAGCAGCTTCAGCACCCACACAAAACGAACATGGAGCTCCTCACTCAAGGCGCTCAAAACTCCACGGCCAAAGACAAGTTCAGTGCCCAAGCCATTTCCCGCTGCAATGGAAACCAAGTGCTCTGGCAGCACATATGTCTGAAAGTGGATATGACACCTAGGGAAGGGAGTGTGCTGGTGAATGGCAACTGCCCCAAGCATCAGCACAGCTCTTCCAGTGCCAAAACAACTCCACCTGCCTCATGAACTTCCCATACCATCAGCTGTCCTGGCAGCTATCTAGGAAACCCTGTTGGGTCACTTCCGGTCCCATGCCCATTGAGCCCAGTGGGATGGAATCAAGCAGCTTCAGCACCCACACAAAACGAACATGGAGCTCCTCACTCAAGGCGCTCAAATCTCCAGAGCCAAAGACAAGTTCAGTGCCCAAGCCATTTCCCGCTGCCATGGAAACCAAGTGCTCTGGCAGCACATATGTCTGAAAGTGGATATGACACCTAGGGAAGGGAGTGTGGTGGTGAATGGCAACTGCCCGAAGCAGCAGCACAGCTCTTCCACCGCCAAAACAACTCCACCTGCCTCATGAACTTCACATACCATCAGCTGTCCTGGCAGCTATCTCGGAAACCCTGTTGGGTCACTTCCGGTCCCATGCCCATTGAGCACAGGGGGATGGAATCAAGCAGCTTCAGCACCCACACAAAACGAACATGGAGCTCCTCACTCAAGGCGCTCAAAACTCCACGGCCAAAGACAAGTTCAGTGCCCAAGCCATTTCCCGCTGCCATGGACACCAAGTGCTCTGGCAGCACATATGTCTGAAAGTGGATATGACACCTAGGGAAGGGAGTGTGCTGGTGAATGGCAACTGCCCGAAGCAGCAGCACAGCTCTTCCACCGCCAAAACAACTCCACCTGCCTCATGAACTTCCCATACCATCAGCTGTCCTGGCAGCTATCTAGGAAACCCTGTTGGGTCACTTCCGGTCCCATGCCCATTGAGCCCAGGGGGATGGAATCAAGCAGCTTCAGCACCCACACAAAACGAACATGGAGCTCCTCACTCAAGGCGCTCAAAACTCCACAGCCAAAGACAAGTTCAGTGCCCAAGCCATTTCCCGCTGCCATGGAAACCAAGTGCTCTGGCAGCACATATGTCTGAAAGTGGATATGACACCTAGGGAAGGGAGTGTGGTGGTGAATGGCAACTGCCCCAAGCAGCAGCACAGCTCTTCCAGTGCCAAAACAACTGCACCTGCCTCATGAACTTCCCATACCATCAGCTGTCCTGGCAGCTATCTAGGAAACCCTGTTGGGTCACTTCCGGTCCCATGCCCATTGAGCCCAGTGGGATGGAATCAAGCAGCTTCAGCACCCACACAAAACGAACATGGAGCTCCTCACTCAAGGCGCTCAAATCTCCAGAGCCAAAGACAAGTTCAGTGCCCAAGCCATTTCCCGCTGCCATGGAAACCAAGTGCTCTGGCAGCACATATGTCTGAAAGTGGATATGACACCTAGGGAAGGGAGTGTGCTGGTGAATGGCAACTGCCCGAAGCAGCAGCACAGCTCTTCCACTGCCAAAACAACTCCACCTGCCTCATGAACTTCACATACCATCAGCTGTCCTGGCAGCTATCTAGGAAACCCTGTTGGGTCAATTCCGGTCCCATGCCCATTGAGCCCACGGGGATAGAATCAAGCAGCTTCAGCATCCACAGAAAACGAACATGGAGCTCCTCACTCAAGGATCAAAACTAGTTGGCGAAAGACAAGTTCAGTTCCCAAGCCATTTCCCGCTGCCATGGAAACCAAGTGCTCTGGCAGCACATATGTCTGAAAGTGGATATGACACCTAGGGAAGGGAGTGTGTTGGTGAATGGCAACTGCCCCAAGCAGCAGCACAGCTCTTCCACCGCCAAAACAACTCCACCTGCCTCATGAACTTCACATACCATCAGCTGTCCTGGCAGCTGTCTAGGAAACCCTGTTGGGTCACTTCGGGTCCCATGCCCATTGAGCCCAGTGGGATGGAATCAAGCAGCTTGAGCACCCACACAAAACGAACATGGAGCTCCTCACTCAAGGCGCTCAAAACTCCACGGCCAAAGACAAGTTCAGTGCCCAAGCCATTTCTCGCTGCCATGGAAACCAAGTGCTCTGGCAGCACATATGTCTGAAAGTGGATATGACACCTAGGGACGGGAGTGTGGTGGTGAATGGCAACTGCCCAATGCAGCAGCACAGCTCTTCCAGTGCCAAAACAACTCCACCTGCCTCATGAACTTCACATACCATCAGCTGTCCTGGCAGCTATCTAGGAAACCCTGTTGGGTCACTTCCGGTCCCACGCCCATTGAGCCCAGTGGGATGGAATCAAGCAGCTTCAGCACCCACACAAAACGAACATGGAGCTCCTCACTCAAGGCGCTCAAAACTCCACGGCCAAAGACAAGTTCAGTGCCCAAGCCATTTCCCGCTGCCATGGAAACCAAGTGCTCTGGCAGCACGTATGTCTGAAAGTGGATATGACACCTAGGGAAGGGAGTGTGCTGGTGAATGGCAACTGCCCGAAGCAGCAGCACAGCTCTTCCAGTGCCAAAACAACTCCACCTGCCTCATGAACTTCACATACCATCAGCTGTCCTGGCAGCTATCTAGGAAACCCTGTTGGGTCACTTCCGGTCCCATGCCCATTGAGCCCAGTGGGATGGAATCAAGCAGCTTCAGCACATACACAAAACGAACATGGAGATCCTCACTCAAGGATCAAAACTAGTTGGCGAAAGACAAGTTCAGTGCCCAAGCCATTTCCCGCTGCCATGGACACCAAGTGCTCTGGCAGCACATATGTCTGAAAGTGGATATGACACCTAGGGAAGGGAGTGTGCTGGTGAATGGCAACTGCCCGAAGCAGCAGCACAGCTCTTCCACCGCCAAAACAACTCCACCTGCCTCATGAACTTCACATACCATCAGCTGTCCTGGCAGCTATCTAGGAAACCCTGTTGGGTCACTTCCGGTCCCATGCCCATTGAGCCCAGGGGGATGGAATCAAGCAGCTTCAGCACATACACAAAACGAACATGGAGCTCCTCACTCAACGCGCTCAAAACTCCACGGCCAAAGACAAGTTCAGTGCCCAAGCCATTTCCCGCCGCCATGGAAACCAAGTGCTCTGGCAGCACATATGTCTGAAAGTGGATATGACACCTAGGGAAGGGAGTGTGTTGGTGAATGGCAACTGCTTGATGCAGCAGCACAGCTCTTCCAGTGCCAAAACAACTCCACCTGCCTCATGAACTTCACATACAATCTGCTGTCCTGGCAGCTATCTAGGAAACCCTGTTGGGTCACTTCCGGTCCCATGCACATTGAGCCCAGTGGGATGGAATCAAGCAGCTTGAGCACCCACAGAAAACGAACATGGAGCTTCTCACTCAAGGTGCTCAAAACTCCACTGCCAAAGACAAGTTCAGTGCCCAAGCCATTTCCCGCTGCCATGGAAACCAAGTGCTCTGGCAGCACGTATGTCTGAAAGTGGATATGACACCTAGGGAAGGGAGTGTGGTGGTGAATGGCAACTGCCCGAAGCAGCAGCACAGCTCTTCCACCGCCAAAACAACTCCACCTGCCTCATGAACTTCACATACCATCAGCTGTCCTGGCAGCTATCTAGGAAACCCTGTTGGGTCAATTCCGGTCCCATGCCCATTGAGCCCAGTGGGATGGAATCAAGCAGCTTCAGCACCCACACAAAACGAACATAGAGCTCCTCACTCAAGGCGCTCAAAACTCCACAGCCACAGACAAGTTCAGTGCCCAAGCCATTTCCCGCCGCCATGGAAACCAAGTGCTCTGGCAGCACATATGTCTGAAAGTGGATATGACACCTAGGGAAGGGAGTGTGTTGGTGAATGGCAACTGCCCGAAGCAGCAGCACAGCTCTTCCAGTGCCAAAACAACTCCACCTGCCTCATGAACTTCACATACCATCTGCTGTCCTGGCAGCTATCTAGGAAACCCTGTTGGGTCACTTCCGGTCCCATGCCCATTGAGCTCAGTGGGATGGAATCAAGCAGCTTGAGCACCCACACAAAACCAACATGGAGCTCCTCACTCAAGGATCAAAACTAGTTGGCGAAAGACAAGTTCAGTTCCCAAGCCATTTCCCGCTGCCATGGAAACCAAGTGCTCTGGCAGCACATATGTCTGAAAGTGGATATGACACCTAGGGAAGGGAGTGTGCTGCTGAATGGCAACTGCCCGAAGCAGCAGCACAGCTCTTCCAGTGCCAAAACAACTCCACCTGCCTCATGAACTTCACATACCATCAGCTGTCCTGGCAGCTATCTAGGAAACCCTGTTGGGTCACTTCCGGTCCCATGCCCATTGAGCCCAGTGGGATGGAATCAAGCAGCTTGAGCACCCACACAAAACGAACATGGAGCTCCTCACTCAAGGCGCTCAAAACTCCACAGCCAAAGACAAGTTCAGTGCCCAAGCCATTTCCCGCTGCCATGGAAACCAAGTGCTCTGGCAGCACATATGTCTGAAAGTGGATATGACACCTAGGGAAGGGAGTGTGTTGGTGAATGGCAACTGCCCGAAGCAGCAGCACAGCTCTTCCACTGCCAAAACAACTCCACCTGCCTCATGAACTTCACATACCATCAGCTGTCCTGGCAGATATCTAGGAAACCCTGTTGGGTCACTTCCGGTCCCATGCCCATTGAGCCCAGTGGGATGGAATCAAGCAGCTTCAGCACACACACAAAACGAACATGGAGCTCCTCACTCAAGGATCAAAACTAGTTCGCGAACGACAAGTTCAGTGCCCAAGCCATTTCCCTCTGCCATGGAAACCAAGTGCTCTGGCAGCACATATGTCTGAAAGTGGATATGACACCTAGGGAAGGGAGTGTGTTGGTGAATGGCAACTGCCCGAAGCAGCAGCACAGCTCTTCCACCGCCAAAACAACTCCACCTGCCTCATGAACTTCACATACCATCAGCTGTCCTGGCAGCTATCTAGGAAACCCTGTTGGGTCACTTCCGGTCCCATGCCCATTGAGCTCAGTGGGATGGAATCAAGCAGCTTCAGCACATACACAAAACGAACATGGAGCTCCTCACTCAAGGCGCTCAAAACTCCACGGCCAAAGACAAGTTCAGTGCCCAAGCCATTTCCCGCCGCCATGGAAACCAAGTGCTCTGGCAGCACATATGTCTGAAAGTGGATATGACACATAGGAAGGGAGTGTGGTGGTGAATGGCAACTGCCCCAAGCAGCAGCACAGCTCTTCCACTGCAAAAACAACTCCACCTGCCTCATGAACTTCACATACCATCTGCTGTCCTGGCAGCTATCTAGGAAACCCTGTTGGGTCACTTCCGGTCCCATGCCCATTGAGCCCAGTGGGATGGAATCAAGCAGCTTCAGCACCCACACAAAACGAACATGGAGCTCCTCACTCAAGGCGCTCAAATCTCCAGAGCCAAAGACAAGTTCAGTGCCCAAGCCATTTCCCGCTGCCATGGAAACCAAGTGCTCTGGCAGCACATATGTCTGAAAGTGGATATGACACCTAGGGAAGGGAGTGTGGTGGTGAATGGCAACTGCCCGAAGCAGCAGCACAGCTCTTCCACCGCCAAAACAACTCCACCTGCCTCATGAACTTCACATACCATCAGCTGTCCTGGCAGCTATCTAGGAAACCCTGTTGGGTCACTTCCGGTCCCATGCCCATTGAGCCCAGGGGGATGGAATCAAGCAGCTTCAGCACCCACACGAAACGAACATGGAGCTCCTCACTCAAGGCGCTCAAATCTCCAGAGCCAAAGACAAGTTCAGTGCCCAAGCCATTTCCCGCTGCCATGGAAACCAAGTGCTCTGGCAGCACATATGTCTGAAAGTGGATATGACACCTAGGGAAGGGAGTGTGCTGGTGAATGGCAACTGCCCGAAGCTGCAGCACAGCTCTTCCAGTGCCAAAACAACTCCACCTGCCTCATGAACTTCCCATACCATCAGCTGTCCTGGCAGCTATCTAGGAAACCCTGTTGGGTCACTTCCGGTCCCATGCCCATTGAGCCCAGTGGGATGGAATCAAGCAGCTTCAGCACCCACACAAAACGAACATGGAGCTCCTCACTCAAGGCGCTCAAATCTCCAGAGCCAAAGACAAGTTCAGTGCCCAAGCCATTTCCCGCTGCCATGGAAACCAAGTGCTCTGGCAGCACATATGTCTGAAAGTGGATATGACACCTAGGGAAGGGAGTGTGGTGGTGAATGGCAACTGCCCGAAGCAGCAGCACAGCTCTTCCAGTGCCAAAACAACTCCACCTGCCTCATGAACTTCACATACCATCAGCTGTCCTGGCAGCTATCTAGGAAACCCTGTTGGGTCAATTCCGGTCCCATGCCCATTGAGCCCACGGGGATGGAATCAAGCAGCTTCAGCATCCACACAAAACGAACATGGAGATCCTCACTCAAGGATCAAAACTAGTTGGCGAAAGACAAGTTCAGTGCCCAAGCCATTTCCCGCTGCCATGGAAACCAAGTGCTCTGGCAGCACATATGTCTGAAAGTGGATATGACCCCTAGGGAAGGGAGTGTGCTGGTGAATGGCAACTGCCCGAAGCAGCAGCACAGCTCTTCCACTGCCAAAACAACTCCACCTGCAACATGAACTTCCCATACCATCAGCTGTCCTGACAGCTATCTAGGAAACCCTGTTGGGACACTTCCTGTCCCATGCCCATTGAGCCCAGTGGGATGGAATCAAGCAGCTTCAGCACCCACACAAAACGAACATGGAGCTCCTCACTCAAGGCGCTCAAAACTCCATGGCCAAAGACAAGTTCAGTGCCCAAGCCATTTCCCGCTGCCATGGAAACCAAGTGCTCTGGCAGCACATATGTCTGAAAGTGGATATGACACCTAGGGTAGGGAGTGTGCTGGTGAATGGCAACTGCCCCAAGCAGCAGCACAGCTCTTGCAGTGACAAAACAACTCCACCTGCCTCATGAACTTCCCATACCATCAGCTGTCCTGGCAGCTATCTAGGAAACCCTGTTGGGTCACTTCCGGTCCCATGCCCATTGAGCCCAGTGGGATGGAATCAAGCAGCTTGAGCACCCACACAAAACGAACATGGAGCTCCTCACTCAAGGCGCTCAAAACTCCACAGCCAAAGACAAGTTCAGTGCCCAAGCCATTTCCCGCTGCCATGGAAACCAAGTGCTCTGGCAGCACATATGTCTGAAAGTGGATATGACACCTAGGGAAGGGAGTGTGCTGGTGAATGGCAACTGCCCGAAGCAGCAGCACAGCTCTTCCACCGCCAAAACAACTCCACCTGCCTCATGAGCTTCACATACCATCAGCTGTCCTGGCAGCTATCTAGGAAACCCTGTTGGGTCACTTCCGGTCCCATGCCCATTGAGCCCAGTGGGATGGAATCAAGCAGCTTCAGCACCCACACAAAACGAACATGGAGCTCCTCACTCAAGGCGCTCAAATCTCCAGAGCCAAAGACAAGTTCAGTGCCCAAGCCATTTCCCGCTGCCATGGAAACCAAGTGCTCTGGCAGCACATATGTCTGAAAGTGGATATGACACCTAGGGAAGGGAGTGTGGTGGTGAATGGCAACTGCCCGAAGCAGCAGCACAGCTCTTCCAGTGCCAAAACAACTCCACCTGCCTCATGAACTTCACATACCATCAGCTGTCCTGGCAGCTATCTAGGAAACCCTGTTGGGTCAATTCCGGTCCCATGCCCATTGAGCCCACGGGGATGGAATCAAGCAGCTTCAGCATCCACACAAAACGAACATGGAGATCCTCACTCAAGGATCAAAACTAGTTGGCGAAAGACAAGTTCAGTGCCCAAGCCATTTCCCGCTGCCATGGAAACCAAGTGCTCTGGCAGCACATATGTCTGAAAGTGGATATGACCCCTAGGGAAGGGAGTGTGCTGGTGAATGGCAACTGCCCGAAGCAGCAGCACAGCTCTTCCACTGCCAAAACAACTCCACCTGCAACATGAACTTCCCATACCATCAGCTGTCCTGACAGCTATCTAGGAAACCCTGTTGGGACACTTCCTGTCCCATGCCCATTGAGCCCAGTGGGATGGAATCAAGCAGCTTCAGCACCCACACAAAACGAACATGGAGCTCCTCACTCAAGGCGCTCAAAACTCCATGGCCAAAGACAAGTTCAGTGCCCAAGCCATTTCCCGCTGCCATGGAAACCAAGTGCTCTGGCAGCACATATGTCTGAAAGTGGATATGACACCTAGGGTAGGGAGTGTGCTGGTGAATGGCAACTGCCCCAAGCAGCAGCACAGCTCTTGCAGTGACAAAACAACTCCACCTGCCTCATGAACTTCCCATACCATCAGCTGTCCTGGCAGCTATCTAGGAAACCCTGTTGGGTCACTTCCGGTCCCATGCCCATTGAGCCCAGTGGGATGGAATCAAGCAGCTTGAGCACCCACACAAAACGAACATGGAGCTCCTCACTCAAGGCGCTCAAAACTCCACAGCCAAAGACAAGTTCAGTGCCCAAGCCATTTCCCGCTGCCATGGAAACCAAGTGCTCTGGCAGCACATATGTCTGAAAGTGGATATGACACCTAGGGAAGGGAGTGTGCTGGTGAATGGCAACTGCCCGAAGCAGCAGCACAGCTCTTCCACCGCCAAAACAACTCCACCTGCCTCATGAGCTTCACATACCATCAGCTGTCCTGGCAGCTATCTAGGAAACCCTGTTGGGTCACTTCCGGTCCCATGCCCATTGAGCCCAGGGGGATGGAATCAAGCAGCTTCAGCACCCACACAAAACGAACATGGAGCTCCTCACTCAAGGCGCTCAAAACTCCACAGCCAAAGACAAGTTCAGTGCCCAAGCCATTTCCCGCTGCCATGGAAACCAAGTGCTCTGGCAGCACATATGTCTGAAAGTGGATATGACACCTAGGGAAGGGAGTGTGGTGGTGAATGGCAACTGCCCCAAGCAGCAGCACAGCTCTTCCAGTGCCAAAACAACTGCACCTGCCTCATGAACTTCCCATACCATCAGCTGTCCTGGCAGCTATCTAGGAAACCCTGTTGGGTCACTTCCGGTCCCATGCCCATTGAGCCCAGTGGGATGGAATCAAGCAGCTTCAGCACCCACACAAAACGAACATGGAGCTCCTCACTCAAGGCGCTCAAATCTCCAGAGCCAAAGACAAGTTCAGTGCCCAAGCCATTTCCCGCTGCCATGGAAACCAAGTGCTCTGGCAGCACATATGTCTGAAAGTGGATATGACACCTAGGGAAGGGAGTGTGGTGGTGAATGGCAACTGCCCGAAGCAGCAGCACAGCTCTTCCACTGCCAAAACAACTCCACCTGCCTCATGAACTTCACATACCATCAGCTGTCCTGGCAGCTATCTAGGAAACCCTGTTGGGTCAATTCCGGTCCCATGCCCATTGAGCCCAGTGGGATAGAATCAAGCAGCTTCAGCATCCACAGAAAACGAACATGGAGCTCCTCACTCAAGGATCAAAACTAGTTGGCGAAAGACAAGTTCAGTTCCCAAGCCATTTCCCGCTGCCATGGAAACCAAGTGCTCTGGCAGCACATATGTCTGAAAGTGGATATGACACCTAGGGAAGGGAGTGTGTTGGTGAATGGCAACTGCCCGAAGCAGCAGCACAGCTCTTCCACCGCCAAAACAACTCCACCTGCCTCATGAACTTCACATACCATCAGCTGTCCTGGCAGCTGTCTAGGAAACCCTGTTGGGTCACTTCGGGTCCCATGCCCATTGAGCCCAGTGGGATGGAATCAAGCAGCTTGAGCACCCACACAAAACGAACATGGAGCTCCTCACTCAAGGCGCTCAAAACTCCACGGCCAAAGACAATTTCAGTGCCCAAGCCATTTCTCGCTGCCATGGAAACCAAGTGCTCTGGCAGCACATACGTCTGAAAGTGGATATGACACCTAGGGACGGGAGTGTGGTGGTGAATGGCAACTGCCCAATGCAGCAGCACAGCTCTTCCAGTGCCAAAACAACTCCACCTGCCTCATGAACTTCACATACCATCAGCTGTCCTGGCAGCTATCTAGGAAACCCTGTTGGGTCACTTCCGGTCCCACGCCCATTGAGCCCAGTGGGATGGAATCAAGCAGCTTCAGCACCCACACAAAACGAACATGGAGCTCCTCACTCAAGGCGCTCAAAACTCCACGGCCAAAGACAAGTTCAGTGCCCAAGCCATTTCCCGCTGCCATGGAAACCAAGTGCTCTGGCAGCACGTATGTCTGAAAGTGGATATGACACCTAGGGAAGGGAGTGTGCTGGTGAATGGCAACTGCCCGAAGCAGCAGCACAGCTCTTCCAGTGCCAAAACAACTCCACCTGCCTCATGAACTTCACATACCATCAGCTGTCCTGGCAGCTATCTAGGAAACCCTGTTGGGTCACTTCCGGTCCCATGCCCATTGAGCCCAGTGGGATGGAATCAAGCAGCTTCAGCACATACACAAAACGAACATGGAGATCCTCACTCAAGGATCAAAACTAGTTGGCGAAAGACAAGTTCAGTGCCCAAGCCAATTCCCGCTGCCATGGAAACCAAGTGCTCTGGAAGCACATATGTCTGAAAGTGGATATGACACCTAGGGAAGGGAGTGTGTTGGTGAATGGCAACTGCCCGAAGCAGCAGCACAGCTCTTCCACCGCCAAAACAACTCCACCTGCCTCATGAACTTCACATACCATCAGCTGTCCTGGCAGCTATCTAGGAAACCCTGTTGGGTCACTTCCGGTCCCATGCCCATTGAGCCCAGGGGGATGGAATCAAGCAGCTTCAGCACATACACAAAACGAACATGGAGCTCCTCACTCAACGCGCTCAAAACTCCACGGCCAAAGACAAGTTCAGTGCCCAAGCCATTTCCCGCCGCCATGGAAACCAAGTGCTCTGGCAGCACATATGTCTGAAAGTGGATATGACACCTAGGGAAGGGAGTGTGTTGGTGAATGGCAACTGCTTGATGCAGCAGCACAGCTCTTCCAGTGCCAAAACAACTCCACCTGCCTCATGAACTTCACATACCATCTGCTGTCCTGGCAGCTATCTAGGAAACCCTGTTGGGTCACTTCCGGTCCCATGCACATTGAGCCCAGTGGGATGGAATCAAGCAGCTTGAGCACCCACAGAAAACGAACATGGAACTTCTCACTCAAGGTGCTCAAAACTCCACTGCCAAAGACAAGTTCAGTGCCCAAGCCATTTCCCGCTGCCATGGAAACCAAGTGCTCTGGCAGCACGTATGTCTGAAAGTGGATATGACACCTAGGGAAGGGAGTGTGGTGGTGAATGGCAACTGCCCGAAGCAGCAGCACAGCTCTTCCACCGCCAAAACAACTCCACCTGCCTCATGAACTTCACATACCATCAGCTGTCCTGGCAGCTATCTAGGAAACCCTGTTGGGTCACTTCCGGTCCCATGCCCATTGAGCCCAGTGGGATGGAATCAAGCAGCTTCAGCACCCACACAAAACGAACATAGAGCTCCTCACTCAAGGCGCTCAAAACTCCACAGCCACAGACAAGTTCAGTGCCCAAGCCATTTCCCGCCGCCATGGAAACCAAGTGCTCTGGCAGCACATATGTCTGAAAGTGGATATGACACCTAGGGAAGGGAGTGTGTTGGTGAATGGCAACTGCCCCAAGCAGCAGCACAGCTCTTCCAGTGCCAAAACAACTCCACCTGCCTCATGAACTTCACATACCATCTGCTGTCCTGGCAGCTATCTAGGAAACCCTGTTGGGTCACTTCCGGTCCCATGCCCATTGAGCTCAGTGGGATGGAATCAAGCAGCTTCAGCACCCACACAAAACGAACATGGAGCTCCTCACTCAAGGATCAAAACTAGTTGGCGAAAGACAAGTTCAGTTCCCAAGCCATTTCCCGCTGCCATGGAAACCAAGTGCTCTGGCAGCACATATGTCTGAAAGTGGATATGACACCTAGGGAAGGGAGTGTGCTGCTGAATGGCAACTGCCCGAAGCAGCAGCACAGCTCTTCCAGTGCCAAAACAACTCCACCTGCCTCATGAACTTCACATACCATCAGCTGTCCTGGCAGCTATCTAGGAAACCCTGTTGGGTCACTTCCGGTCCCATGCCCATTGAGCCCAGTGGGATGGAATCAAGCAGCTTCAGCACCCACACAAAACCAACATGGAGCTCCTCACTCAAGGCGCTCAAAACTCCACAGCCAAAGACAAGTTCAGTGCCCAAGCCATTTCCCGCTGCCATGGAAACCAAGTGCTCTGGCAGCACATATGTCTGAAAGTGGATATGACACCTAGGGAAGGGAGTGTGTTGGTGAATGGCAACTGCCCGAAGCAGCAGCACAGCTCTTCCACTGCCAAAACAACTCCACCTGCCTCATGAACTTCACATACCATCAGCTGTCCTGGCAGCTATCTAGGAAACCCTGTTGGGTCACTTCCGGTCCCATGCCCATTGAGCCCAGTGGGATGGAATCAAGCAGCTTGAGCACTCACACAAAACGAACATGGAGCTCCTCACTCAAGGCGCTCAAAACTCCACAGCCAAAGACAAGTTCAGTGCCCAAGCCATTTCCCGCTGCCATGGAAACCAAGTGCTCTGGCAGCACATATGTCTGAAAGTGGATATGACACCTAGGGAAGGGAGTGTGTTGGTGAATGGCAACTGCCCGAAGCAGCAGCACAGCTCTTCCACTGCCAAAACAACTCCACCTGCCTCATGAACTTCACATACCATCAGCTGTCCTGGCAGATATCTAGGAAACCCTGTTGGGTCACTTCCGGTCCCATGCCCATTGAGCCCAGGGGGATGGAATCAAGCAGCTTCAGCACCCACACGAAACGAACATGGAGCTCCTCACTCAAGGCGCTCAAATCTCCAGAGCCAAAGACAAGTTCAGTGCCCAAGCCATTTCCCGCGGCCATGGAAACCAAGTGCTCTGGCAGCACATATGTGTGAAAGTGGATATGACACCTAGGGAAGGGAGTGTGCTGGTGAATGGCAACTGCCCGAAGCTGCAGCACAGCTCTTCCAGTGCCAAAACAACTCCACCTGCCTCATGAACTTCACATACCATCAGCTGTCCTGGCAGCTATCTAGGAAACCCTGTTGGGTCACTTCCGGTCCCATGCCCATTGAGCCCAGTGGGATGGAATCAAGCAGCTTCAGCACCCACACAAAACGAACATGGAGCTCCTCACTCAAGGCGCTCAAATCTCCAGAGCCAAAGACAAGTTCAGTGCCCAAGCCATTTCCCGCTGCCATGGAAACCAAGTGCTCTGGCAGCACATATGTCTGAAAGTGGATATGACACCTAGGGAAGGGAGTGTGGTGGTGAATGGCAACTGCCCGAAGCAGCAGTACAGCTCTTCCAGTGCCAAAACAACTCCACCTGCCTCATGAACTTCACATACCATCAGCTGTCCTGGCAGCTATCTAGGAAACCCTGTTGGGTCAATTCCGGTCCCATGCCCATTGAGCCCACGGGGATGGAATCAAGCAGCTTCAGCATCCACACAAAACGAACATGGAGATCCTCACTCAAGGATCAAAACTAGTTGGCGAAAGACAAGTTCAGTGCCCAAGCCATTTCCCGCTGCCATGGAAACCAAGTGCTCTGGCAGCACATATGTCTGAAAGTGGATATGACCCCTAGGGTAGGGAGTGTGCTGGTGAATGGCAACTGCCCGAAGCAGCAGCACAGCTCTTCCACTGCCAAAACAACTCCACCTGCAACATGAACTTCCCATACCATCAGCTGTCCTGACAGCTATCTAGGAAACCCTGTTGGGACACTTCCTGTCCCATGCCCATTGAGCCCAGTGGGATGGAATCAAGCAGCTTCAGCACCCACACAAAACGAACATGGAGCTCCTCACTCAAGGCGCTCAAAACTCCATGGCCAAAGACAAGTTCAGTGCCCAAGCCATTTCCCGCTGCCATGGAAACCAAGTGCTCTGGCAGCACATATGTCTGAAAGTGGATATGACACCTAGGGTAGGGAGTGTGCTGGTGAATGGCAACTGCCCGAAGCAGCAGCACAGCTCTTGCAGTGACAAAACAACTCCACCTGCCTCATGAACTTCCCATACCATCAGCTGTCCTGGCAGCTATCTAGGAAACCCTGTTGGGTCACTTCCGGTCCCATGCCCATTGAGCCCAGTGGGATGGAATCAAGCAGCTTCAGCACCCACACAAAACGAACATGGAGCTCCTCACTCAAGGCGCTCAAAACTCCACAGCCAAAGACAAGTTCAGTGCCCAAGCCATTTCCCGCTGCCATGGAAACCAAGTGCTCTGGCAGCACATATGTCTGAAAGTGGATATGACACCTAGGGAAGGGAGTGTGGTGGTGAATGGCAACTGCCCGAAGCTGCAGCACAGCTCTTCCACTGCCAAAACAACTCCACCTGCCTCATGAACTTCACATACCATCAGCTGTCCTGGCAGCTATCTAGGAAACCCTGTTGGGTCACTTCCGGTCCCATGCCCATTGAGCCCAGTGGGATGGAATCAAGCAGCTTGAGCACCCACATAAAACGAACATGGAGCTCCTCACTCAAGGCGCTCAAAACTCCACGGCCAAAGACAAGTTCAGTGCCCAAGCCATTTCCCGCTGCCATGGAAACCAAGTGCTCTGGCAGCACATATGTCTGAAAGTGGATATGACACCTAGGGAAGGGAGTGTGGTGGTGAATGGCAACTGCCCGAAGCAGCAGCACAGCTCTTCCACCGCCAAAACAACTCCACCTGCCTCATGAACTTCACATACCATCAGCTGTCCTGGCAGCTATCTAGGAAACCCTGTTGGGTCACTTCCGGTCCCATGCCCATTGAGCACAGGGGGATGGAATCAAGCAGCTTCAGCACCCACACAAAACGAACATGGAGCTCCTCACTCAAGGCGCTCAAAACTCCACGGCCAAAGACAAGTTCAGTGCCCAAGCCATTTCCCGCTGCCATGGAAACCAAGTGCTCTGGCAGCACATATGTCTGAAAGTGGATATGACACCTAGGGAAGGGAGTGTGCTGGTGAATGGCAACTGCCCGAAGCAGCAGCACAGCTCTTCCACCGCCAAAACAACTCCACCTGCCTCATGAACTTCACATACCATCAGCTGTCCTGGCAGCTATCTAGGAAACCCTGTTGGGTCACTTCCGGTCCCATGCCCATTGAGCCCAGGGGGATGGAATCAAGCAGCTTCAGCACCCACACAAAACCAACATGGAGCTCCTCACTCAAGGCGCTCAAAACTCCACAGCCAAAGACAAGTTCAGTGCCCAAGCCATTTCCCGCTGCCATGGAAACCAAGTGCTCTGGCAGCACATATGTCTGAAAGTGGATATGACACCTAGGGAAGGGAGTGTGGTGGTGAATGGCAACTGCCCCAAGCAGCAGCACAGCTCTTCCAGTGCCAAAACAACTCCACCTGCCTCATGAACTTCACATACCATCAGCTGTCCTGGCAGCTATCTAGGAAACCCTGTTGGGTCACTTCCGGTCCCATGCCCATTGAGCCCAGTGGGATGGAATCAAGCAGCTTGAGCACCCACACAAAACGAACATGGAGCTCCTCACTCAAGGCGCTCAAATCTCCAGAGCCAAAGACAAGTTCAGTGCCCAAGCCATTTCCCGCTGCCATGGAAACCAAGTGCTCTGGCAGCACATATGTCTGAAAGTGGATATGACACCTAGGGAAGGGAGTGTGCTGGTGAATGGCAACTGCCCGAAGCAGCAGCACAGCTCTTCCAGTGCCAAAACAACTCCACCTGCCTCATGAACTTCACATACCATCAGCTGTCCTGGCAGCTATCTAGGAAACCCTGTTGGGTCAATTCCGGTCCCATGCCCATTGAGCCCACGGGGATAGAATCAAGCAGCTTCAGCATCCACAGAAAACGAACATGGAGCTCCTCACTCAAGGATCAAAACTAGTTGGCGAAAGACAAGTTCAGTTCCCAAGCCATTTCCCGCTGCCATGGAAACCAAGTGCTCTGGCAGCACATATGTCTGAAAGTGGATATGACACCTAGGGAAGGGAGTGTGTTGGTGAATGGCAACTGCCCGAAGCAGCAGCACAGCTCTTCCACCGCCAAAACAACTCCACCTGCCTCATGAACTTCACATACCATCAGCTGTCCTGGCAGCTGTCTAGGAAACCCTGTTGGGTCACTTCGGGTCCCATGCCCATTGAGCCCAGTGGGATGGAATCAAGCAGCTTGAGCACCCACACAAAACGAACATGGAGCTCCTCACTCAAGGCGCTCAAAACTCCACGGCCAAAGACAAGTTCAGTGCCCAAGCCATTTCCCGCTGCCATGGAAACCAAGTGCTCTGGCAGCACATATGTCTGAAAGTGGATATGACACCTAGGGACGGGAGTGTGTTGGTGAATGGCAACTGCCCAATGCAGCAGCACAGCTCTTCCAGTGCCAAAACAACTCCACCTGCCTCATGAACTTCACATACCATCAGCTGTCCTGGCAGCTATCTAGGAAACCCTGTTGGGTCACTTCCGGTCCCATGCCCATTGAGCCCAGTGGGATGGAATCAAGCAGCTTGAGCACCCACATAAAACGAACATGGAGCTCCTCACTCAAGGCGCTCAAAACTCCACGGCCAAAGACAAGTTCAGTGCCCAAGCCATTTCCCGCTGCCATGGAAACCAAGTGCTCTGGCAGCACATATGTCTGAAAGTGGATATGACACCTAGGGAAGGGAGTGTGGTGGTGAATGGCAACTGCCCGAAGCAGCAGCACAGCTCTTCCACCGCCAAAACAACTCCACCTGCCTCATGAACTTCACATACCATCAGCTGTCCTGGCAGCTATCTAGGAAACCCTGTTGGGTCACTTCCGGTCCCATGCCCATTGAGCACAGGGGGATGGAATCAAGCAGCTTCAGCACCCACACAAAACGAACATGGAGCTCCTCACTCAAGGCGCTCCAAACTCCACGGCCAAAGACAAGTTCAGTGCCCAAGCCATTTCCCGCTGCCATGGAAACCAAGTGCTCTGGCAGCACATATGTCTGAAAGTGGATATGACACCTAGGGAAGGGAGTGTGCTGGTGAATGGCAACTGCCCGAAGCAGCAGCACAGCTCTTCCACCGCCAAAACAACTCCACCTGCCTCATGAACTTCACATACCATCAGCTGTCCTGGCAGCTATCTAGGAAACCCTGTTGGGTCACTTCCGGTCCCATGCCCATTGAGCCCAGGGGGATGGAATCAAGCAGCTTCAGCACCCACACAAAACGAACATGGAGCTCCTCACTCAAGGCGCTCAAAACTCCACAGCCAAAGACAAGTTCAGTGCCCAAGCCATTTCCCGCTGCCATGGAAACCAAGTGCTCTGGCAGCACATATGTCTGAAAGTGGATATGACACCTAGGGAAGGGAGTGTGGTGGTGAATGGCAACTGCCCCAAGCAGCAGCACAGCTCTTCCAGTGCCAAAACAACTCCACCTGCCTCATGAACTTCACATACCATCAGCTGTCCTGGCAGCTATCTAGGAAACCCTGTTGGGTCACTTCCGGTCCCATGCCCATTGAGCCCAGTGGGATGGAATCAAGCAGCTTCAGCACCCACACAAAACGAACATGGAGCTCCTCACTCAAGGCGCTCAAATCTCCAGAGCCAAAGACAAGTTCAGTGCCCAAGCCATTTCCCGCTGCCATGGAAACCAAGTGCTCTGGCAGCACATATGTCTGAAAGTGGATATGACACCTAGGGAAGGGAGTGTGCTGGTGAATGGCAACTGCCCGAAGCAGCAGCACAGCTCTTCCAGTGCCAAAACAACTCCACCTGCCTCATGAACTTCACATACCATCAGCTGTCCTGGCAGCTATCTAGGAAACCCTGTTGGGTCAATTCCGGTCCCATGCCCATTGAGCCCACGGGGATAGAATCAAGCAGCTTCAGCATCCACAGAAAACGAACATGGAGCTCCTCACTCAAGGATCAAAACTAGTTGGCGAAAGACAAGTTCAGTTCCCAAGCCATTTCCCGCTGCCATGGAAACCAAGTGCTCTGGCAGCACATATGTCTGAAAGTGGATATGACACCTAGGGAAGGGAGTGTGTTGGTGAATGGCAACTGCCCGAAGCAGCAGCACAGCTCTTCCACCGCCAAAACAACTCCACCTGCCTCATGAACTTCACATACCATCAGCTGTCCTGGCAGCTGTCTAGGAAACCCTGTTGGGTCACTTCGGGTCCCATGCCCATTGAGCCCAGTGGGATGGAATCAAGCAGCTTGAGCACCCACACAAAACGAACATGGAGCTCCTCACTCAAGGCGCTCAAAACTCCACGGCCAAAGACAAGTTCAGTGCCCAAGCCATTTCCCGCTGCCATGGAAACCAAGTGCTCTGGCAGCACATATGTCTGAAAGTGGATATGACACCTAGGGACGGGAGTGTGGTGGTGAATGGCAACTGCCCAATGCAGCAGCACAGCTCTTCCAGTGCCAAAACAACTCCACCTGCCTCATGAACTTCACATACCATCAGCTGTCCTGGCAGCTATCTAGGAAACCCTGTTGGGTCACTTCCGGTCCCATGCCCATTGAGCCCAGTGGGATGGAATCAAGCAGCTTCAGCACCCACACAAAACGAACATGGAGCTCCTCACTCAAGGCGCTCAAAACTCCACGGCCAAGACAAGTTCAGTGCCCAAGCCATTTCCCGCTGCCATGGAAACCAAGTGCTCTGGCAGCACGTATGTCTGAAAGTGGATATGACACCTAGGGAAGGGAGTGTGCTGGTGAATGGCAACTGCCCGAAGCAGCAGCACAGCTCTTCCAGTGCCAAAACAACTCCACCTGCCTCATGAACTTCACATACCATCAGCTGTCCTGGCAGCTATCTAGGAAACCCTGTTGGGTCACTTCCGGTCCCATGCCCATTGAGCCCAGTGGGATGGAATCAAGCAGCTTCAGCACATACACAAAACGAACATGGAGATCCTCACTCAAGGATCAAACCTAGTTGGCGAAAGACAAGTTCAGTGCCCAAGCCATTTCCCGCTGCCATGGAAACCAAGTGCTCTGGAAGCACATATGTCTGAAAGTGGATATGACACCTAGGGAAGGGAGTGTGTTGGTGAATGGCAACTGCCCGAAGCAGCAGCACAGCTCTTCCAGTGCCAAAACAACTCCACCTGCCTCATGAACTTCACATACCATCAGCTGTCCTGGCAGCTATCTAGGAAACCCTGTTGGGTCACTTCCGGTCCCATGCCCATTGAGCCCAGTGGGATGGAATCAAGCAGCTTCAGCACCCACACAAAACGAACATGGAGCTCCTCATTCAAGGCGCTCAAAACTCCACGGCCAAAGGCAAGTTCAGTGCCCAAGCCATTTCCCGCTGCCATGGAAACCAAGTGCTCTGGCAGCACATATGTCTGAAAGTGGATATGACACCTAGACAAGGGAGTGTGTTGGTGAATGGCAACTGTCCGAAATAGCAGCACAGCTCTTCCAGTGCCAAAACAACTCCACCTGCCTCATGAACTTCACATACCATCAGCTGTCATGGCAGCTATCTAGGAAACCCTGTTGGGTCACTTCCGGTCCCATGCCCATTGAGCCCAGTGGGATGGAATCAAGCAGCTTCAGCACCCACACAAAACGAACATAGAGCTCCTCACTCAAGGCGCTCAAAACTCCACAGCCACAGACAAGTTCAGTGCCCAAGCCATTTCCCGCTGCCATGGAAACCAAGTGCTCTGGCAGCACATATGTCTGAAAGTGGATATGACACCTAGGGAAGGGAGTGTGTTGGTGAATGGCAACTGCCCCAAGCAGCAGCACAGCTCTTCCAGTGTCAAAACAACTCCACCTGCCTCATGAACTTCACATACCATCTGCTGTCCTGGCAGCTATCTAGGAAACCCTGTTGGGTCACTTCCGGTCCCATGCCCATTGAGCTCAGTGGGATGGAATCAAGCAGCTTGAGCACCCACACAAAACGAACATGGAGCTCCTCACTCAAGGATCAAAACTAGTTGGCGAAAGACAAGTTCAGTTCCCAAGCCATTTCCCGCTGCCATGGAAACCAAGTGCTCTGGCAGCACATATGTCTGAAAGTGGATATGACACCTAGGGAAGGGAGTGTGCTGCTGAATGGCAACTGCCCGAAGCAGCAGCACAGCTCTTCCAGTGCCAAAACAACTCCACCTGCCTCATGAACTTCACATACCATCAGCTGTCCTGGCAGCTATCTAGGAAACCCTGTTGGGTCACTTCCGGTCCCATGCCCATTGAGCCCAGTGGGATGGAATCAAGCAGCTTGAGCACCCACACAAAACGAACATGGAGATCCTCACTCAAGGCGCTCCAAACTCCACAGCCAAAGACAAGTTCAGTGCCCAAGCCATTTCCCGCTGCCATGGAAACCAAGTGCTCTGGCAGCACATATGTCTGAAAGTGGATATGACACCTAGGGAAGGGATTGTGTTGGTGAATGGCAACTGCCCGAAGCAGCAGGACAGCTCTTCCAGTCCCAAAACAACTCCACCTGCCTCATGAACTTCACATACCATCAGCTGTCCTGGCAGCTATCTAGGAAACCCTGTTGGGTCACTTCCGGTCCCATGCCCATTGAGCCCAGTGGGATGGAATCAAGCAGCTTGAGCACTCACACAAAACGAACATGGAGCTCCTCACTCAAGGCGCTCAAAACTCCACAGCCAAAGACAAGTTCAGTGCCCAAGCCATTTCCCGCTGCCATGGAAACCAAGTGCTCTGGCAGCACATATGTCTGAAAGTGGATATGACACCTAGGGAAGGGAGTGTGTTGGTGAATGGCAACTGCCCGAAGCAGCAGCACAGCTCTTCCACTGCCAAAACAACTCCACCTGCCTCATGAACTTCACATACCATCAGCTGTCCTGGCAGATATCTAGGAAACCCTGTTGGGTCACTTCCGGTCCCATGCCCATTGAGCCCAGTGGGATGGAATCAGGCAGCTTCAGCACACACACAAAACGAACATGGAGCTCCTCACTCAAGGATCAAAACTAGTTCGCGAACGACAAGTTCAGTGCCCAAGCCATTTCCCTCTGCCATGGAAACCAAGTGCTCTGGCAGCACATATGTCTGAAAGTGGATATGACACCTAGGGAAGGGAGTGTGTTGGTGAATGGCAACTGCCTGAAGCAGCAGCACAGCTCTTCCAACGCCAAAACAACTCCACCTGCCTCATGAACTTCACATACCATCAGCTGTCCTGGCAGCTATCTAGGAAACCCTGTTGGGTCACTTCCGGTCCCATGCCCATTGAGCCCAGTGGGATGGAATCAAGCAGCTTCAGCACATACACAAAACGAACATGGAGCTCCTCACTCAAGGCGCTCAAAACTCCACGGCCAAAGACAAGTTCAGTGCCCAAGCCATTTCCCGCCGCCATGGAAACCAAGTGCTCTGGCAGCACATATGTCTGAAAGTGGATATGACACCTAGGGAAGGGAGTGTGGTGGTGAATGGCAACTGCCCCAAGCAGCAGCACAGCTCTTCCACTGCAAAAACAACTCCACCTGCCTCATGAACTTCACATACCATCAGCTGTCCTGGCAGCTATCTAGGAAACCCTGTTGGGTCACTTCCGGTCCCATGCACATTGAGCCCAGTGGGATGGAATCAAGCAGCTTGAGCACCCACAGAAAACGAACATGGAGCTTCTCACTCAAGGTGCTCAAAACTCCACTGCCAAAGACAAGTTCAGTGCCCAAGCCATTTCCCGCTGCCATGGAAACCAAGTGCTCTGGCAGCACGTATGTCTGAAAGTGGATATGACACCTAGGGAAGGGAGTCTGGTGGTGAATGGCAACTGCCCGAAGCAGCAGCACAGCTCTTCCACTGCCAAAGCAACTCCACCTGCCTCATGAACTTCACATACCATCAGCTGTCCTGGCAGCTATCTAGGAAACCCTGTTGGGTCACTTCCGGTCCCATGCCCATTGAGCCCAGTGGGATGGAATCAAGCAGCTTCAGCACCCACACAAAACGAATATAGAGCTCCTCACTCAAGGCGCTCAAAACTCCACAGCCAAAGACAAGTTCAGTGCCCAAGCCATTTCCCGCCGCCATGGAAACCAAGTGCTCTGGCAGCACATATGTCTGAAAGTGGATATGACACCTAGGGAAGGGAGTGTGTTGGTGAATGGCAACTGCCCCAAGCAGCAGCACAGCTCTTCCAGTGCCAAAACAACTCCACCTGCCTCATGAACTTCACATACCATCTGCTGTCCTGGCAGCTGTCTAGGAAACCCTGTTGGGTCACTTCCGGTCCCATGCCCATTGAGCCCTGTGGGATGGAATCAAGCAGCTTGAGCACCCACACAAAACGAACATAGAGCTCCTCACTCAAGGATCAAAACTAGTTGGCGAAAGACAAGTTCAGTTCCCAAGCCATTTCCCGCTGCCATGGAAACCAAGTGCTCTGGCAGCACGTATGTCTGAAAGTGGATATGACACCTAGGGAAGGGAGTGTGGTGGTGAATGGCAACTGCCCGAAGCAGCAGCACAGCTCTTCCAGTGCCAAAACAACTCCACCTGCCTCATGAACTTCACATACCATCAGCTGTCCTGGCAGCTATCTAGGAAACCCTGTTGGGTCACTTCCGGTCCCATGCCCATTGAGCCCAGTGGGATGGAATCAAGCAGCTTCAGCACCCACACAAAACGAACATGGAGCTCCTCATTCAAGACGCTCAAAACTCCACGGCCAAAGGCAAGTTCAGTGCCCAAGCCATTTCCCGCTGCCATGGAAACCAAGTGCTCTGGCAGCACATATGTCTGAAAGTGGATATGACACCTAGACAAGGGAGTGTGTTGGTGAATGGCAACTGTCCGAAACAGCAGCACAGCTCTTCCAGTGCCAAAACAACTCCACCTGCCTCATGAACTTCACATACCATCAGCTGTCATGGCAGCTATCTAGGAAACCCTGTTGGGTCACTTCCGGTCCCATGCCCATTGAGCCCAGTGGGATGGAATCAAGCAGCTTCAGCACCCACACAAAACGAACATGGAGCTCCTCACTCAAGGATCAAAACTAGTTGGCGAACGACAAGTTCAGTGCCCAAGCCATTTCCCGCTGCCATGGAAACCAAGTGCTCTGGAAGCACATATGTCTGAAAGTGGATATGACACCTAGGGAAGGGAGTGTGCTGGTGAATGGCAACTGCCCGAAGCAGCAGCACAGCTCTTCCACTGCAAAAACAACTCCACCTGCCTCATGAACTTCACATACCATCAGCTGTCCAGGCAGCTATCTAGGAAACCCTGTTGGGTCACTTCCTGTCCCATGCCCATTGAGCCCAGTGGGATGGAATCAAGCAGCTTGAGCACCCACACGAAACCAACATGGAGCTCCTCACTCAAGGCGCTCAAAACTATACAGCCAAAGACAAGTTCAGTGCCCAAGCCATTTCCCGCTGCCATGGAAAGCAATTGCTCTGGCAGCACATGTCTGAAAGTGGATATGACAACTAGGGAAGGGAGTGTGGTGGTGAATGGCAACTGCCCGAAGCAGCAGCACAGCTCTTCCACCGCCAAAACAACTCCACCTGCCTCATGAACTTCACATACCATCAGCTGTCCTGGCAGCTATCTAGGAAACCCTGTTGGGTCACTTCCGGTCCCATGCCCATTGAGCCCAGTGGGATGGAATCAAGCAGCTTCAGCACCCACACAAAACGAACATGGAGCTCCTCATTCAAGGCGCTCAAAACTCCACGGCCAAAGGCAAGTTCAGTGCCCAAGCCATTTCCCGCTGCCATGGAAACCAAGTGCTCTGGCAGCACATATGTCTGAAAGTGGATATGACACCTAGACAAGGGAGTGTGTTGGTGAATGGCAACTGTCCGAAATAGCAGCACAGCTCTTCCAGTGCCAAAACAACTCCACCTGCCTCATGAACTTCACATACCATCAGCTGTCATGGCAGCTATCTAGGAAACCCTGTTGGGTCACTTCCGGTCCCATGCCCATTGAGCCCAGTGGGATGGAATCAAGCAGCTTCAGCACCCACACAAAAAGAACATGGAGCTCCTCACTCAAGGATCAAAACTAGTTGGCGAACGACAAGTTCAGTGCCCAAGCCATTTCCCGCTGCCATGGAAACCAAGTGCTCTGGCAGCACATATGTCTGAAAGTGGATAGGACATCTAGGGAAGGGAATGTGTTGGTGAATGGCAACTGCCCGAAGCAGCAGCACAGCTCTTCCAGTGCCAAAACAACCCCAACTGCCTCATGACCTTCACATACCATCAGCTGTCCTGGCAGCTATCTAGGAAACCCTGTTGGGTCACTTCCGGTCCAATCCCATTGAGCCCAGTGGGATGGAATCAAGCAGCTTCAGCACCCACACAAAACGAACATGGAGCTCCTCACTCAAGGCGCTCAAAACTAGTTCGCGAAAGACAAGTTCAGTGCCCAAGCCATTTCCCGCTGCCATGGAAACCAAGTGCTCTGGCAGCACATATGTCTGAAAGTCGATATGACAGCTAGGGAAGGGAGTGTGCTGGTGAATTGGAACTGTCCGAAAGAGCAGCACAGCTCTTCCAGTGCCAAAATAATTCCGCCTGCCTCATGAACTTCACATACTATCAGCTGTCCTGACAGCTATCTAGGAAACCCTGTTGGGTCACTTCCGGTCCCATGCCCATTCTTTCCAGTGGGATGGAAACAAGCAGCTTGAGCACCCACACAAAACGAACATGGAGCTCCTCACTCAAGGCGCTCAAAACTACTTGGCGAAAGACAAGTTCAGAGCCCAAGCCATTTCCCGCTGCCATATAAACCAAGTGCTCTGGCAGCACATATGTCTGAAAGTGGATATGACACCTAGGGAAGGGAGTGTGGTGGTGAATGGCAACTGCCCGAAGCAGCAGCACAGCTCTTCCACTGCCAAAACAACTCCACCTGCCTCATGAACTTCACATACCATCAGCTGTCCTGGCAGCTATCTAGGAAACCCTGTTGGGTCACTTCCGGTCCCATGCCCATTGAGCCCAGTGGGATGGAATCAAGCAGCTTGAGCACCCACACAAAACGAACATGGAGCTCCTCACTCAAGGCGCTCAAAACTCCACAGCCAAAGACAAGTTCAGTGCCCAAGCCATTTCCCGCTGCCATGGAAACCAAGTGCTCTGGCAGCACATATGTCTGAAAGTGGATATGACACCTAGGGAAGGGAGTGTGTTGGTGAATGGGAACTTCCCGAAGCAGCAGCACAGCTCTTCCACTGCCAAAACAACTCCACCTGCCTCATGAACTTCACATACTATCAGCTGTCCTGGCAGCTATCTAGGAAACCCTGTTGGGTCACTTCCGGTCCCATGCCCATTGAGCCCAGTGGGATGGAATCAAGCAGCTTCAGCACCCACACAAAACGAACATGGAGCTCCTCACTCAAGGCGCTCAAAACTCCACAGCCAAAGACAAGTTCAGTGCCCAAGCCATTTCCCGCTGCCATGGAAACCAAGTGCTCTGGAAGCACATATGTCTGAAAGTGGATATGACACCTAGGGAAGGGAGTGTGCTGGTGAATGGCAACTGCCCGAAGCAGCAGCACAGCTCTTCCAGTGCCAAAACAACTCCACCTGCCTCATGAACTTCACATACCATCAGCTGTCCTGGCAGCTATCTAGGAAACCCTGTTGGCTCACTTCCGGTCCCATGCCCATTGAGCCCAGTGGGATGGAATCAAGCAGCTTCAGCACCCACACAAAACGAACATGGAGCTCCTCACTCAAGGCGCTCAAAACTAGTTGGCCAAAGACAAGTTCAGTGCCCAAGCCATTTCCCGCTGCCATGGAAACCAAGTGCTCTGGCAGCACATATGTCTGAAAGTGGATATGACACCTAGGGAAGGGAGTGTGCTGGTGAATGGCAACTGCCCGAAGCAGCAGCACAGCTCTTCCACTGCCAAAACAACTCCACCTGCCTCATGAACTTGACATACCATCAGCTGTCCTGGCAGCTCTCTAGGAAACCCTGTTGGGTCACTTCCGGTCCCATGCCCATTGAGCCCAGTGGGATGGAATCAAGCAGCTTCAGCACCCACACAAAACGAACATGGAGCTCCTCACTCAAGGCGCTCAAAACTCCACAGCCAAAGACAAGTTCAGTGACAAAGCCATTTCCGCTGCCATGGAAACCAAGTGCTCTGGCAGCACATATGTCTGAAAGTGGATATGACACCTAGGGAAGGGAGTGTGCTGGTGAATGGCAACTGCCCGAAGCAGCAGCACAGCTCTTCCAGTGCCAAAACAACTCCACCTGCCTCATGAACTTCCCATACCATCAGCTGTCCTGGCAGCTATCTAGGAAACCCTGTTGGGTCACTTCCGGTTCCATGCCCATTGAGCCCAGTGGGATGGAATCAAGCAGCTTCAGCACCCACACAAAACGAACATGGAGCTCGTCACTCAAGGCACTAAAAAGTCCACGGCCAAAGACAAGTTCAGTGCCCAAGCCATTTCCCGCTGCCATGGAAACCAAGTGCTCTGGCAGCACATATGTCTGAAAGTGGATATGACACCTAGGGAAGGGAGTGTGGTGGTGAATGGCAACTGCCCGAAGCAGCAGCACAGTTCTTCCAGTGCCAAAACAACTCCAACTGCCTCATGAACTTCACATACCATCAGCTGTCCTGGCAGCTATCTAGGAAACCCTGTTGGGTCACTTCCGGTCCCATGCTCATTGAGCCCAGTGGGATGGAATCAAGCAGCTTCAGCATCCACACAAAACGAACATAGAGCTCCTCACTCAAGGCGCTCAAAACTCCACGGCCAAAGACAAGTTCAGTGCCCAAGCCATTTCCCGCTGCCATGGAAACCAAGTGCTCTGGCAGCACATATGTCTGAAAGTGTTTATGACACCTAGGGAAGGGAGTGTGGTGCTGAATGGCAACTGCTTGATGCAGCAGCACAGCTCTTCCAGTGCCAAAACAACTCCACCTGCCTCATGAACTTCACATACCATCCGCTGTCCTGGCAGCGATCTAGAAAACCCTGTTGGGTCACTTCCGGTCCCATGCCCATTGAGCCCAGTGGGATGGAATCAAGCAGCTTCAGCACCCACACAAAACGAACATGGAGCTCCTCACTCAAGGCGCTCAAAACTCCACAGCCAAAGACAAGTTCAGTGCCCAAGCCATTTCCCGCTGCCATGGAAACCAAGTGCTCTGGCAGCACATATGTCTGAAAGTGGATTTGACACCTAGGGAAGGGAGTGTGGTGGTGAGTGGGAACTGCCCGAAGCAGCAGCACAGCTCTTCCAGTGCAAAAACAACTCCACCTGCCTCATGAACTTCACATACCATCAGCTGTCCTGGCAGCTATCTAGGAAACCCTGTTGGATCACTTCCGGTCCCATGCCCATTGAGCCCAGTGGGATGGAATCAAGCAGCTTGAGAACCCACACAAAACTTACATGGAGCTCCTCACTCAAGGCGCTCAAAACTCCACAGCCAAAGACAAGTTCAGTGCCCAAGCCATTTCCCGCTGCCATGGAAACCAAGTGCTCTGTCAGCACATATGTCTAAAAGTGGATATGACACCTAGGGAAGGGAGTGTGGTGGTGAATGGCAACTGCCCAAAGCAGCAGCACAGCTCTTCCAGTGCAAAAACAACTCCACCTGCCTCATGAACTTCACATACCATCAGCTGTCCTGGCAGCTATCTAGGAAACCCTGTTGGCTCACTTCCGGTCCCATGCCCATTGAGCCCAGTGGCATGGAATCAAGCAGCTTCAGCATCCACACAAAACGAACATGGAGCTCCTCACTCAAGGCGCTCAAAACTCCACAGCCAAAGACAAGTTCAGTGCCCAAGCCATTTCCCGCTGCCATGGAAACCAAGTGCTCTGGCAGCACATATGTCTGAAAGTGGATATGACACCTAGGAAAGGGAGTATGCTGGTGAATGGCAACTGCCCGAAGCAGCAGCACAGCTCTTCCAGTGCCAAAACAACTCCACCTGCCTCATGAACTTCACATACCATCAGCTGTCCTGGCAGCTATCTAGGAAACCCTTTTGGGTCACTTCCGGTCCCATGCCCATTGAGCCCTGTGGGATGGAATCAAGCAGCTTCAGCACATACACAAAACGAACATGAAGCTCCTCACTCAAGGCGCGAAAACTCCACAGCCAAAGACAAGTTCAGTGCCCAAGCCATTTCCCGCTGCCATGGAAACCAAGTGCTCTGGCAGCACTTATGTCTGAAAGTGGATATGACACCTAGGGAAGGGAGTGTGGTGGTGAACGGCAACTGTCCGAAGCAGCAGCACAGCTCTTCCACTGCAAAAACAACTCCACTTGCCTCATGAACTTCACATACCATCAGCTGTCCTGGCAGCTATCTTGGAAACCCTGTGGGGTCACTTCCGGTCCCATGCCCATTGAGCCCAGTGGGATGGAATCAAGCAGCTTGAGCACCCACACAAAACGAACATGGAGCTCCTCACTCAAGGCGCTCAAAACTCCACAGCCAAAGACAAGTTCAGTGCCCAAGCCATTTCCAGCTACCATGGAAACCAAGTGCTCTGGCAGCACATATGTCTGAAAGTGGATATGACACCTAGGGAAGGGAGTGTGGTGGTGAATGGCAACTGCCCGAAGCAGCAGCACAGTTCTTCCAGTGCCAAAACAACTCCAACTGCCTCATGAACTTCACATACCATCAGCTGTCCTGGCAGCTATCTAGGAAACCCTGTGGGGTCACTTCCGGTCCCATGCCCATTGAGCCCAGTGGGATGGAATCAAGCAGCTTCAGCATCCACACAAAACGAACATAGAGCTCCTCACTCAAGTCGCTCAAAACTAGTTGGCGAAAGACAAGTTCAGTGCCCAAGCCATTTCCCGCTGCCATGGAAACCAAGTGCTCTGGCAGCACATATGTCTGAAAGTGTTTATGACACCTAGGGAAGGGAGTGTGGTGCTGAATGGCAACTGCCCGAAGCAGCAGCACAGCTCTTCCCTGCCAAAACAACTCCACCTGCCTCATGAACTTCACATACCATCAGCTGTCCTGGCAGCTATCTAGGAAACCCTGTTGGATCACTTCCGGTCCCATGCCCATTGAGCCCAGTCTGATTGAATCAAGCAGCTTGAGCACCCACACAAAACGAACATGGAGCTCCTCACTCAAGGCGCTCAAAACTCCACAGCCAAAGACAAGTTCAGTGCCCAAGCCATTTCCCGCTGCCATGGAAACCAAGTGTTCTAGCAGCACATATGTCTGAAAGTGGATATGACACCTAGTTAAGGGAGTGTGTTGGTGAATGGGAACTGCCCGAAGCAGCAGCATAGCTCTTCCAGTGCAAAAACAACTCCACCTGCCTCATGAACTTCACATACCATCAGCTGTCCTGGCAGCTATCTTGGAAACCCTGTGGGGTCACTTCCGGTCCCATGCCCATTGAGCCCAGTGGGATGGAATCAAGCAGCTTGAGCATCCACACAAAACTAACATATAGCTCCTCACTCAAGGCGCTCAAAACTACTTGGCGAAAGACAAGTTCAGTGCCCAAGCCATTTCCCGCTGCCATGGAAACCAAGTGCTCTGGCAGCACATATGTCTGAAAGTGGATATGACACCTAGGGAAGGGAGTGTGTTGGTGAATGGCAACTGCCCGAAGCAGCAGCACAGCTCTTCCACTGCCAAAACAACTCCACCTGCCTCATGAACTTCACATACCATCAGCTGTCCTGGCAGCTATCTAGGAAACCCTGTTGGGTCACTTCCGGTCCCATGCCCATTGAGCCCAGTGGGATGGAATCAAGCAGCTTCAGCACCCACACAAAACCAACATGGAGCTCCTCACTCAAGGCGCTCAAAACTAGTTCGCGAAAGACAAGTTCAGTGCCCAAGCCATTTCCCGCTGCCATGGAAACCAAGTGCTCTGGCAGCACATATGTCTGAAAGTGGATATAACACCTAGGGAAGGGAGTGTGCTGGTGAATGGCAACTGCCCGAAGCAGCAGCACAGCTCTTCCAGTGCCAAAACAACTCCACCTGCCTCATGAACTTCACATACCATCAGCTGTCCTGGCAGCTATCTAGGAAACCCTGTTGGATCACTTCCGGTCCCATGCCCATTGAGCCCAGTCTGATTGAATCAAGCAGCTTGAGCACCCACACAAAACGAACATGGAGCTCCTCACTCAAGGCGCTCAAAACTCCACAGCCAAAGACAAGTTCAGTGCCCAAGCCATTTCCCGCTGCCATGGAAACCAAGTGTTCTAGCAGCACATATGTCTGAAAGTGGATATGACACCTAGTTAAGGGAGTGTGTTGGTGAATGGGCACTGCCCGAAGCAGCAGCATAGCTCTTCCAGTGCAAAAACAACTCCACCTGCCTCATGAACTTCACATACCATCAGCTGTCCTGGCAGCTATCTTGGAAACCCTGTGGGGTCACTTCCGGTCCCATGCCCATTGAGCCCAGTGGGATGGAATCAAGCAGCTTGAGCATCCACACAAAACTAACATAGAGCTCCTCACTCAAGGCGCTCAAAACTACTTGGCGAAAGACAAGTTCAGTGCCCAAGCCATTTCCCGCTGCCATGGAAACCAAGTGCTCTGGCAGCACATATGTCTGAAAGTGGATATGACACCTAGGGAAGGGAGTGTGGTGGTGAATGGCAACTGCCCGAAGCAGCAGCACAGCTCTTCCACTGCCAAAACAACTCCACTGCCTCATGAACTTCACATACCATCAGCTGTCCTGGCAGCTATCTAGGAAACCCTGTTGGGTCACTTCCGGTCCCATGCCCATTGAGCCCAGTGGGATGGAATCAAGCAGCTTCAGCACCCACACAAAACGAACATGGAGCTCCTCACTCAAGGCGCTCAAAACTAGTTCGCGAAAGACAAGTTCAGTGCCCAAGCCATTTCCCGCTGCCATGGAAACCAAGTGCTCTGGCAGCACATATGTCTGAAAGTGGATATGACACCTAGGGAAGGGAGTGTGCTGGTGAATGGCAACTGCCCGAAGCAGCAGCACAGCTCTTCCAGTGCCAAAACAACTCCACCTGACTCATGAACTTCACATAACATCAGCTGTCTTGGCAGCTATCTAGGAAACACTGTTGGGTCACTTCCGGTCCCATGCCCATTGAGCCCAGAGGGATGGAATCAAGCAACTTCAGCACCCACACAAAACGAACATGGAGCTCCTCACTCAAGGCGCTCAAAACTAAACGGCCAAAGACAAGTTTAGTGCCCAAGCCATTTCCCGCTGCCATGGAAACCAAGTGCTCTGGCAGCACATATGTCTGAAAGTAGATATGACACCTAGGGAAGGGAGTGTGGTGGTGAATGGCAACTGCCCAAAGCAGCAGCACAGCTCTTCAACTGCAAAAACAACTCCACCTGCCTCATGAACTTCACATACCATCAGCTGTCCTGGCAGCTATCTAGGAAACCCTGTTGGGTCACTTCCGGTCCCATGCCCATTGAGCCCAGTGGGATGGAACCAAGCAGCTTCAGCACATACAAAAAACGAACATGAAGCTCCTCACTCAAGGCGCGAAAAACTCCACAGCCAAAGACAAGTTCATTGCCCAAGCCATTTCCCGCTGCCATGGAAACCAAGTGCTCTGGCAGCACATATGTCTGAAAGTGGATATGACACCTAGACAAGGGAGTGTGGTGGTGAATGGCAACTGCCCGAAGCAGCAGCACAGCTCTTCCAGTGCCAAAACAACTCCACCTGCCTCATGAACTTCACATACCATCAGCTGTCCTGGCAGCTATCTAGGAAACCCTGTTGGGTCACTTCCGGTCCCATGCCCATTGAGCCCAGTGGGATGGAATCAAGCAGCTTGAGCACCCACACAAAACGAACATGGAGCTCCTCACTCAAGGCGCTCAAAACTCCACAGCCAAAGACAAGTTCAGTGCCCAAGCCATTTCCCGCTGCCATGGAAACCAAGTGCTCTGGCAGCACATATGTCTGAAAGTGGATATGACACCTAGACAAGGGAGTGTGGTGGTGAATGGCAACTGCCCGAAGCAGCAGCACAGCTCTTCCAGTGCAAAAACAACTCCACCTGCCTCATGAACTTCACATACCATCAGCTGTCCTGGCAGCTATCTTGGAAACCCTGTGGGGTCACTTCCGGTCCCATGCCCATTGAGCCCAGTGGGATGGAATCAAGCAGCTTGAGCATCCACACAAAACTAACATATAGCTCCTCACTCAAGGCGCTCAAAACTACTTGGCGAAAGACAAGTTCAGTGCCCAAGCCATTTCCCGCTGCCATGGAAACCAAGTGCTCTGGCAGCACATATGTCTGAAAGTGGATATGACACCTAGGGAAGGGAGTGTGGTGGTGAATGGCAACTGCCCGAAGCAGCAGCACAGCTCTTCCACTGCCAAAACAACTCCACCTGCCTCATGAACTTCACATACCATCAGCTGTCCTGGCAGCTATCTAGGAAACCCTGTTGGGTCACTTCCGGTCCCATGCCCATTGAGCCCAGTGGGATGGAATCAAGCAGCTTGAGCACCCACACAAAACGAACATGGAGTTCCTCACTCAAGGCGCTCAAAACTAGTTCGCGAAAGACAAGTTCAGTGCCCAAGCCATTTCCCGCTGCCATGGAAACCAAGTGCTCTGGCAGCACATATGTCTGAAAGTGGATATAACACCTAGGGAAGGGAGTGTGCTGGTGAATGGCAACTGCCCGAAGCAGCAGCACAGCTCTTCCACTGCAAAAACAACTCCACCTGCCTCATGAACTTCACATACCATCAGCTGTCCTGGCAGCTATCTAGGAAACCCTGTTGGATCACTTCCGGTCCCATGCCCATTGAGCCCAGTCTGATTGAATCAAGCAGCTTGAGCACCCACACAAAACGAACATGGAGCTCCTCACTCAAGGCGCTCAAAACTCCACAGCCAAAGACAAGTTCAGTGCCCAAGCCATTTCCCGCTGCCATGGAAACCAAGTGTTCTAGCAGCACATATGTCTGAAAGTGGATATGACACCTAGTTAAGGGAGTGTGTTGGTGAATGGGAACTGCCCGAAGCAGCAGCATAGCTCTTCCAGTGCAAAAACAACTCCACCTGCCTCATGAACTTCACATACCATCAGCTGTCCTGGCAGCTATCTTGGAAACCCTGTGGGGTCACTTCCGGTCCCATGCCCATTGAGCCCAGTGGGATGGAATCAAGCAGCTTGAGCATCCACACAAAACTAACATAGAGCTCCTCACTCAAGGCGCTCAAAACTACTTGGCGAAAGACAAGTTCAGTGCCCAAGCCATTTCCCGCTGCCATGGAAACCAAGTGCTCTGGCAGCACATATGTCTGAAAGTGGATATGACACCTAGGGAAGGGAGTGTGGTGGTGAATGGCAACTGCCCGAAGCAGCAGCACAGCTCTTCCACTGCCAAAACAACTCCACCTGCCTCATGAACTTCACATACCATCAGCTGTCCTGGCAGCTATCTAGGAAACCCTGTTGGGTCACTTCCGGTCCCATGCCCATTGAGCCCAGTGGGATGGAATCAAGCAGCTTGAGCACCCACACAAAACGAACATGGAGCTCCTCACTCAAGGCGCTCAAAACTAGTTCGCGAAAGACAAGTTCAGTGCCCAAGTCATTTCCCGCTGCCATGGAAACCAAGTGCTCTGGCAGCACATATGTCTGAAAGTGGATATGACACCTAGGGAAGGGAGTGTGCTGGTGAATGGCAACTGCCCGAAGCAGCAGCACAGCTCTTCCAGTGCCAAAACAACTCCACCTGACTCATGAACTTCACATAACATCAGCTGTCTTGGCAGCTATCTAGGAAACACTGTTGGGTCACTTCCGGTCCCATGCCCATTGAGCCCAGAGGGATGGAATCAAGCAGCTTCAGCACCCACACAAAACGAACATGGAGCTCCTCACTCAAGGCGCTCAAAACTAAACGGCCAAAGACAAGTTTAGTGCCCAACCCATTTCCCGCTGCCATGGAAACCAAGTGCTCTGGCAGCACATATGTCTGAAAGTAGATATGACACCTAGGGAAGGGAGTGTGGTGGTGAATGGCAACTGCCCAAAGCAGCAGCACAGCTCTTCAACTGCAAAAACAACTCCACCTGCCTCATGAACTTCACATACCATCAGCTGTCCTGGCAGCTATCTAGGAAACCCTGTTGGGTCACTTCCGGTCCCATGCCCATTGAGCCCAGTGGGATGGAACCAAGCAGCTTCAGCACATACAAAAAACGAACATGAAGCTCCTCACTCAAGGCGCGAAAAACTCCACAGCCAAAGACAAGTTCAGTGCCCAAGCCATTTCCCGCTGCCATGGAAACCAAGTGCTCTGGCAGCACATATGTCTGAAAGTGGATATGACACCTAGACAAGGGAGTGTGGTGGTGAATGGCAACTGCCCGAAGCAGCAGCACAGCTCTTCCAGTGCCAAAACAACTCCACCTGCCTCATGAACTTCACATACCATCAGCTGTCCTGGCAGCTATCTAGGAAACCCTGTTGGGTCACTTCCGGTCCCATGCCCATTGAGCCCAGTGGGATGGAATCAAGCAGCTTGAGCACCCACACAAAACGAACATGGAGCTCCTCACTCAAGGCGCTCAAAACTCCACAGCCAAAGACAAGTTCAGTGCCCAAGCCATTTCCCGCTGCCATGGAAACCAAGTGCTCTGGCAGCACATATGTCTGAAAGAGGATATGACACCTAGGGAAGGGAGTGTGTTGGTGAATGGCAACTGCCCAAAGCAGCAGCACAGCTCTTCCACTGCCAAAACAACTCCACCTGCCTCATGAACTTCACATACCATCAGCTGTCCTGGCAGCTATCTAGGAAACCCTGTGGGGTCACGTCTGGTCCCATGCCCATTGAGCCCAGTGGGATGGAATCAAGCAGCTTGAGCACCCACACAAAACGAACATGGAGCTCCTCACTCAAGGCGCTCAAAACTCCACGGCCAAAGACAAGTTCAGTGCCCAAGCCATTTCCCGCTGCCATGGAAACCAAGTGCTCTGGCAGCACATATGTCTGAAAGTGGATATGACACCTAGGGAAGGGAGTGTGCTGGTGAATGGCAACTGCCCGAAGCAGCAGCACAACTCTTCCACTGCCAAAACAACTCCACCTGCCTCATGAACTTCACATACCATCAGCTGTCCTGGCAGCTATCTAGGAAACCCTGTTGGGTCACTTCCGGTCCCATGCCCATTGAGCCCAGTGGGATGGAATCAAGCAGCTTCAGCACCCACACAAAACGAACATGGAGCTCCTCACTCAAGGCGCTCAAAACTCCACAGCCAAAGACAAGTTCAGTGCCCAAGCCATTTCCCGCTGCCATGGAAACCAAGTGCTCTGGCAGCACATATGTCTGAAAGTGGATATGACACCTAGGGAAGGGAGTCTGGTGGTGAATGGGAACTGTCCGAAGCAGCAGCACAGCTCTTTCACTGCAAAAACAACTCCGCCTTCCTCATGAACCTTACATACCATCAGCTGTCCTGGCAGCTCTCTAGGAAACCCTGTTTGGTCACTTCCAGTCCCATGCCCATTGAGCCCAGGGGGATGGAATCAAGCAGCTTGAGCACCCACACAAAACGAACATGGAGCTCCTCACTCAAGGCGCTCAAAACTAGCTCGCGAAAGACAAGTTCAGTTCCCAAGCCATTTCCCGCTGAAGGAAACCAAGTGCTCTGGCAGCACATATGTCTGAAAGTGGATATGACACCTAGGGAAGGGAGTGTGTTGGTGAATGGCAACTGCCCGAAGCAGCAGCACAGCTCTTCCACTGCCAAAACAACTCCACCTGCCTCATGAACTTCACATACCATCAGCTGTCCTGGCAGCTATCTCGGAAACCCTGTTGGGTCACTTCCGGTCCCATGCCCATTGAGCCCAGTGGGATGGAATCAAGCAGCTTCAGCACCCACACAAAACGAACATGGAGCTCCTCACTCAAGGCGCTCAAAACTCCACAGCCAAAGACAAGTTCAGTGCCCAAGCCATTTCCCGCTGCCATGGAAACCAAGTGCTCTGGCAGCACATATGTCTGAAAGTGGATATGACACCTAGGGAAGGGAGTGTGTTGGTGAATGGCAACTGCCCGAAGCAGCAGCACAGCTCTTCCACTGCAAAAACAACTCCAACTGCCTCATGAACTTCACATACCATCAGCTGTCCTGGCAGCTCTCTAAGAAACCCTGTTGGGTCACTTCCGGTCCCATGCCCATTGAGCCCAGTGGGATGGAATCAAGCAGCTTGAGCACCCACACAAAACTAACATGGAGCTCCTCACTCAAGGCGCTCAAAACTCCACGGCCAAAGACAATTTCAGTGCCCAAGCCATTTCCCGCTGCCATGGAAACCAAGTGCTCTGGCAGCACATATGTCTGAAAGTGGATATGACACTTAGGGAAGGGAGTCTGGTGGTGAATGGGAACTGTCCGAAGCAGCAGCACAGCTCTTCCACTGCAAAAACAACTCCACCTGCCTCATGAACTTCACATACCATCAGCTGTCCTGGCAGCTATCTAGGAAACCCTGTTGGGTCACTTCCGGTCCCATGCCCATTGAGCCCAGTCTGATGGAATCAAGCAGCTTGAGCACCCACACAAAATGAACATGGAGCTCCTCACTCAAGGCACACAAAACTCCACAGCCAAAGACAAGTTCAGTGCCCAAGCCATTTCCCGCTGCCATGGAAACCAAGTGCTCTGGCAGCACATATGTCTGAAAGTGGATATGACACCTAGGGAAGGGAGTCTCGTGGAGAATGGGAACTGTCCGAAGCAGCAGCACAGCTCTTCCAGTGCCAAAACAACTCCACCTGCCTCATGAACTTCACATACCATCAGCTGTCCTTGCAGCTATCTAGGAAACCCTGTTGGGTCACTTCCGGTCCCATGCCCATTGAGCCCAGGGGGATGGAATCAAGCAGCTTGAGCACCCACACGAAACGAACATGGAGCTCCTCACTCAAGGCGCTCAAAACTACATGGCCAAAGACAAGTTCAGTGCCCAAGCCATTTCCCGCTGCCATGGAAACCAAGTGCTCTGGCAGCACATATGTCTGAAAGTGGATATGACACCTAGGGAAGGGAGTGTGCTGGTGAATGGCAACTGCCCGAAGCAGCAGCACAGCTCTTCCACTGCCAAAACAACTCCACCTGCCTCATGAACTTCACATACCATCAGCTGTCCTGGCAGCTATCTAGGAAACCCTGTTGGGTCACTTCCGGTCCCATGCCCATTGAGCCCAGTGGGATGGAATCAAGCAGCTTCAGCACCCACACAAAACTAACATGGAGCTCCTCACTCAAGGCGCTCAAAACTAGCTCGCGAAAGACAAGTTCAGTTCCCAAGCCATTTCCCGCTGAAGGAAACCAAGTGCTCTGGCAGCACATATGTCTGAAAGTGGATATGACACCTAGGGAAGGGAGTGTGTTGGTGAATGGCAACTGCCCGAAGCAGCAGCACAGCTCTTCCACTGCCAAAACAACTCCACCTGCCTCATGAACTTCACATACCATCAGCTGTCCTGGCAGCTATCTAGGAAACCCTGTTGGGTCACTTCCGGTCCCATGCCCATTGAGCCCAGTGGGATGGAATCAAGCAGCTTCAGCACCCACACAAAACGAACATGGAGCTCCTCACTCAAGGCGCTCAAAACTCCACAGCCAAAGACAAGTTCAGTGCCCAAGCCATTTCCCGCTGCCATGGAAACCAAGTGCTCTGGCAGCACATATGTCTGAAAGTGGATATGACACCTAGGGAAGGGAGTGTGTTGGTGAATGGCAACTGCCCGAAGCAGCAGCACAGCTCTTCCACTGCAAAAACAACTCCAACTGCCTCATGAACTTCACATACCATCAGCTGTCCTGGCAGCTCTCTAAGAAACCCTGTTGGGTCACTTCCGGTCCCATGCCCATTGAGCCCAGTGGGATGGAATCAAGCAGCTTCAGCACCCACACAAAACTAACATGGAGCTCCTCACTCAAGGCGCTCAAAACTCCACGGCCAAAGACAATTTCAGTGCCCAAGCCATTTCCCGCTGCCATGGAAACCAAGTGCTCTGGCAGCACATATGTCTGAAAGTGGATATGACACTTAGGGAAGGGAGTCTGGTGGTGAATGGGAACTGTCCGAAGCAGCAGCACAGCTCTTCCACTGCAAAAACAACTCCACCTGCCTCATGAACTTCACATACCATCAGCTGTCCTGGCAGCTATCTAGGAAACCCTGTTGGGTCACTTCCGGTCCCATGCCCATTGAGCCCAGTCTGATGGAATCAAGCAGCTTGAGCACCCACACAAAATGAACATGGAGCTCCTCACTCAAGGCACACAAAACTCCACAGCCAAAGACAAGTTCAGTGCCCAAGCCATTTCCCGCTGCCATGGAAACCAAGTGCTCTGGCAGCACATATGTCTGAAAGTGGATATGACACCTAGGGAAGGGAGTCTCGTGGAGAATGGGAACTGTCCGAAGCAGCAGCACAGCTCTTCCAGTGCCAAAACAACTCCACCTGCCTCATGAACTTCACATACCATCAGCTGTCCTTGCAGCTATCTAGGAAACCCTGTTGGGTCACTTCCGGTCCCATGCCCATTGAGCCCAGGGGGATGGAATCAAGCAGCTTGAGCACCCACACAAAACGAACATGGAGCTCCTCACTCAAGGCGCTCAAAACTACATGGCCAAAGACAAGTTCAGTGCCCAAGCCATTTCCCGCTGCCATGGAAACCAAGTGCTCTGGCAGCACATATGTCTGAAAGTGGATATGACACCTAGGGAAGGGAGTGTGCTGGTGAATGGCAACTGCCCGAAGCAGCAGCACAGCTCTTCCACTGCCAAAACAACTCCACCTGCCTCATGAACTTCACATACCATCAGCTGTCCTGGCAGCTATCTAGGAAACCCTGTTGGGTCACTTCCGGTCCCATGCCCATTGAGCCCAGTGGGATGGAATCAAGCAGCTTCAGCACCCACACAAAACGAACATGGAGCTCCTCACTCAAGGCGCTCAAAACTCCACGGCCAAAGACAAGTTCAGTGCCCAAGCCATTTCCCGCTGCCATGGAAACCAAGTGCTCTGGCAGCACATATGTCTGAAAGTGGATATGACACCTAGGGAAGGGAGTGTGTTGGTGAATGGCAACTGCCCGAAGCAGCAGCACAGCTCTTCCACTGCAAAAACAACTCCAACTGCCTCATGAACTTCACATACCATCAGCTGTCCTGGCAGCTATCTAGGAAACCCTGTTGGGTCACTTCCGGTCCCATGGCCATTGAGCCCAGTGGGATGGAATCAAGCAGCTTCAGCACCCACACAAAACGAACATGGAGCTCCTCACTCAAGGCGCTCAAATCTCCACAGGTAAAGAGAAGTTCAGTGCCGAAGCCATTTCCCGCTGCCATGGAAACCAAGTGCTCTGGCAGCACATATGTCTGAAAGTGGATATGACACCTAGGGAAGGGAGTGTGCTGGTGAATGGCAACTGCCCAAAGCAGCAGCACAGCTCTTCCAGTGCCAAAACAACTCCACTGCCTCATGAACTTCACATACCATCAGCTGTCCTGGCAGCTATCTAGGAAACCCTGTTGGGTCACTTCCGGTCCCATGCCCATTGAGCCCAGTGGGATGGAATCAAGAAGCTTCAGCACCCACACAAAACGAACATGGAGCTCCTCACTCAAGGCGCTCAAAACTCCACAGCGAGAGACAAGTTAGTGCCGAAACAATTTCCCGCTGCCATGGAAACCAAGTGCTCTGGCAGCACGTATGTCTGAAAGTGGATATGACACCTAGGGAAGGGAGTGTGTTGGTGAACGGCAACTGCCCGAAGCAACAGCACAGCTCTTTCACTGCAAAAACAGCTCCGCCTTCCTCATGAACTTTACATACCATCAGCTGTCCTGGCAGCTATCTAGGAAACCCTGTTGGGTCACTTCCGGTCCCATGCCCATTGAGCCCAGTGGGATGGAATCAAGCAGCTTCAGCACCCACACAAAACGAACATGGAGCTCCTCACTCAAGGCGCTCAAAACTCCACGGCCAAAGACAAGTTCAGTGCCCAAGCCATTTCCCGCTGCCATGGAAACCAAGTGCTCTGGCAGCACATATGTCTGAAAGTGGATATGACACCTAGGGAAGGGAGTGTGGTGGTGAATGGCAACTGCCCGAAGCAGCAGCACAGCTCTTCCACTGCAAAAACAACTCCAACTGCCTCATGAACTTCACATACCATCAGCTGTCCTGGCAGCTCTCTAGGAAACCCTGTTGGGTCACTTCCGGTCCCATGCCCATTGAGCCCAGAGGGATGGAATCAAGCAGCTTCAGCACCCACACAAAACTAACATGGAGCTCCTCACTCAAGGCGCTCAAAACTCCACGGCCAAAGACAAGTTCAGTGCCCAAGCCATTTCCCGCTGCCATGGAAACCAAGTGCTCTGGCAGCACATATGTCTGAAAGTGGATATGACACTTAGGGAAGGGAGTGTGTTGGTGAATGGGAACTGTCCGAAGCAGCAGCACAGCTCTTCCACTGCAAAAACAACTCCACCTGCCTCATGAACTTCACATACCATCAGCTGTCCTGGCAGCTATCTAGGAAACCCTGTTGGGTCACTTCCGGTCCCATGCCCATTGAGCCCAGTGGGATGGAATCAAGCAGCTTGAGCACCCACACAAAATGAACATGGAGCTCCTCACTCAAGGCACACAAAACTCCACAGCCAAAGACAAGTTCAGTGCCCAAGCCATTTCCCGCTGCCATGGAAACCAAGTGCTCTGGCAGCACATATGTCTGAAAGTGGATATGACACCTAGGGAAGGGAGTCTCGTGGAGAATGGGAACTGTCCGAAGCAGCAGCACAGCTCTTCCAGTGCCAAAACAACTCCACCTGCCTCATGAACTTCACATACCATCAGCTGTCCTGGCAGCTATCTAGGAAACCCTGTTGGGTCACTTCCGGTCCCATGCCCATTGAGCCCAGTGGGATGGAATCAAGCAGCTTCAGCACCCACACAAAACGAACATGGAGCTCCTCACTCAAGGCACTCAAAACTACATGGCCAAAGACAAGTTCAGTGCCCAAGCCATTTCCCGCTGCCATGGAAACCAAGTGCTCTGGCAGCACATAGGTCTGAAAGTGGATATGACACCTAGGGAAGGGAGTGTGCTGGTGAATGGCAACTGCCCGAAGCAGCAGCACAGCTCTTCCACTGCCAAAACAACTCCACCTGCCTCATGAACTTCACATACCATCAGCTGTCCTGGCAGCTATCTAGGAAACCCTGTTGGGTCACTTCCGGTCCCATGCCCATTGAGCCCAGTGGGATGGAATCAAGCAGCTTCAGCACCCACACAAAACGAACATGGAGCTCCTCACTCAAGGCGCTCAAAACTCCACGGCCAAAGACAAGTTCAGTGCCCAAGCCATTTCCCGCTGCCATGGAAACCAAGTGCTCTGGCAGCACATATGTCTGAAAGTGGATATGACACCTAGGGAAGGGAGTGTGTTGGTGAATGGCAACTGCCCGAAGCAGCAGCACAGCTCTTCCACTGCAAAAACAACTCCAACTGCCTCATGAACTTCACATACCATCAGCTGTCCTGGCAGCTATCTAGGAAACCCTGTTGGGTCACTTCCGGTCCCATGGCCATTGAGCCCAGTGGGATGGAATCAAGCAGCTTCAGCACCCACACAAAACGAACATGGAGCTCCTCACTCAAGGCGCTCAAATCTCCACAGGTAAAGAGAAGTTCAGTGCCGAAGCCATTTCCCGCTGCCATGGAAACCAAGTGCTCTGGCAGCACATATGTCTGAAAGTGGATATGACACCTAGGGAAGGGAGTGTGCTGGTGAATGGCAACTGCCCAAAGCAGCAGCACAGCTCTTCCAGTGCCAAAACAACTCCACTGCCTCATGAACTTCACATACCATCTGCTGTCCTGGCAGCTATCTAGGAAACCCTGTTGGGTCACTTCCGGTCCCATGCCCATTGAGCCCAGTGGGATGGAATCAAGAAGCTTCAGCACCCACACAAAACGAACATGGAGCTCCTCACTCAAGGCGCTCAAAACTCCACAGCGAAAGACAAGTTAGTGCCGAAACAATTTCCCGCTGCCATGGAAACCAAGTGCTCTGGCAGCACGTATGTCTGAAAGTGGATATGACACCTAGGGAAGGGAGTGTGTTGGTGAACGGCAACTGCCCGAAGCAACAGCACAGCTCTTTCACTGCCAAAACAGCTCCGCCTTCCTCATGAACTTTACATACCATCAGCTGTCCTGGCAGCTATCTAGGAAACCCTGTTGGGTCACTTCCGGTCCCATGCCCATTGAGCCCAGTGGGATGGAATCAAGCAGCTTCAGCACCCACACAAAACGAACATGGAGCTCCTCACTCAAGGCGCTCAAAACTCCACGGCCAAAGACAAGTTCAGTGCCCAAGCCATTTCCCGCTGCCATGGAAACCAAGTGCTCTGGCAGCACATATGTCTGAAAGTGGATATGACACCTAGGGAAGGGAGTGTGTTGGTGAATGGCAACTGCCCGAAGCAGCAGCACAGCTCTTCCACTGCAAAAACAACTCCAACTGCCTCATGAACTTCACATACCATCAGCTGTCCTGGCAGCTCTCTAGGAAACCCTGTTGGGTCACTTCCGGTCCCATGCCCATTGAGCCCAGAGGGATGGAATCAAGCAGCTTCAGCACCCACACAAAACGAACATGGAGCTCCTCACTCAAGGCGCTCAAAACTCCACGGCCAAAGACAAGTTCAGTGCCCAAGCCATTTCCCGCTGCCATGGAAACCAAGTGCTCTGGCAGCACATATGTCTGAAAGTGGATATGACACTTAGGGAAGGGAGTGTGTTGGTGAATGGGAACTGTCCGAAGCAGCAGCACAGCTCTTCCACTGCAAAAACAACTCCACCTGCCTCATGAACTTCACATACCATCAGCTGTCCTGGCAGCTATCTAGGAAACCCTGTTGGGTCACTTCCGGTCCCATGGCCATTGAGCCCAGTGGGATGGAATCAAGCAGCTTGAGCACCCACACAAAATGAACATGGAGCTCCTCACTCAAGGCACACAAAACTCCACAGCCAAAGACAAGTTCAGTGCCCAAGCCATTTCCCGCTGCCATGGAAACCAAATGCTCTGGCAGCACATATGTCTGAAAGTGGATATGACACCTAGGGAAGGGAGTCTCGTGGAGAATGGGAACTGTCCGAAGCAGCAGCACAGCTCTTCCAGTGCCAAAACAACTCCACCTGCCTCATGAACTTCACATACCATCAGCTGTCCTGGCAGCTATCTAGGAAACCCTGTTGGGTCACTTCCGGTCCCATGCCCATTGAGCCCAGTGGGATGGAATCAAGCAGCTTGAGCACCCACACAAAACGAACATGGAGCTCCTCACTCAAGGCACTCAAAACTACATGGCCAAAGACAAGTTCAGTGCCCAAGCCATTTCCCGCTGCCATGGAAACCAAGTGCTCTGGCAGCACATAGGTCTGAAAGTGGATATGACACCTAGGGAAGGGAGTGTGCTGGTGAATGGCAACTGCCCGAAGCACCAGCACAGCTCTTCCACTGCCAAAACAACTCCACCAGCCTCATGAACTTCACATACCATCAGCTGTCCTGGCAGCTATCTAGGAAACCCTGTTGTGGCACTTCCGGTCCCATGCCCATTGAGCTCAGTGGGATGGAATCAAGCAGCTTGACCACCCACACAAAACGAACATGGAGCTCCTCACTCAAGGCGCTCAAAACTCCACAGCCAAAGACAAGTTCAGTGCCCAAGCCATTTCCCGCTGCCATGGAAACCAAGTGCTCTGGCAGCACATATGTCTGAAAGTGGATATGACACCTAGGGAAGGGAGTGTGCTGGTGAATGGCAACTGCCCGAAGCTGCAGCACAGCTCTTCCAGTGCCAAAACAACTCCACCTGCCTCATGAACTTCACATACCATCAGCTGTCCTGGCAGCTATCTAGGAAACCCTGTTGGGTCACTTCCGGTCCCATGCCCATTGAGCCCAGTGGGATGGAATCAAGCAGCTTCAGCACCCACACAAAACTAACATGGAGCTCCTCACTCAAGGCGCTCAAAATTCCACGGCCAAAGACAAGTTCAGTGCAAAAGGCCTTTTCCCGCTGCCATGCAAACCAAGTGCTCTGGCAGCACATATGTCTAAAAGTGGATATGACACCTAGCTAAGGGAGGGAGGTGGTGAATGGCAACTGCCCAAAGCAGCAGCACAGCTCTTCCACTGCCAAAACAACTCCACCTGCCTCATGAACTTCACATACCATCAGCTGTCCTGGCAGCTATCTAGGAAACAGTGTAGGGTTACTTCCGGTCCCATGGCCATTGAGCCCAGTGGGATGGAATCAAGCAGCTTCAGCACCCACACAAAACTAACATGGAGCTCCTCACTCAAGGTGCTCAAAACTCCACGGCCAAAGACAAGTTCAGTGCCCAAGCCATTTCCCGCTGCCATGGAAACCAAGTGCTCTGGCAGCACATATGTCTGAAAGTGGATATGACACCTAGGGAAGGGAGTGTGTTGGTGAATGACAACTGCCCGAAGCACCAGCACAGCTCTTCCACTGCAAAACAACTCCGCCTGCCTCATGAACTTCACATACCATCAGCTGTCCTGGCAGCTCTCTAGGAAACCCTGTAGGGTCACTTCCGGTCCCATGCCCATTGAGCCCAGTGGGATGGAATCAAGCAGCTTCAGCACCCACACAAAAAGAACATGGAGCTCCTCACTCAAGGCGCTCAAAACTCCACGGCCAAAGACATGTTCAGTGCCCAAGCCATTTCACGCTGCCATGGAAACCAAGTGCTCTGGCAGCACATATGTCTGAAAGTGGATATGACACCTAGGGAAGGGAGTGTGGTGGTGAATGGGAACTGTCCGAAGCAGCAGCACAGCTCTTCCAGTGCCAAAACAACTCCACCTGCCTCATGAACTTCACATACCATCAGCTGTCCTGGCAGGTATCTAGGAAACCCTGTTGGGTCACTTCCGGTCCCATGCCCATTGAGCCCAGTGGGATGGAATCAAGCAGCTTGAGCACCCACACAAAACGAACATGGAGCTCCTCACTCAAGGCGCTCAAAACTCCACGGCCAAAGACAAGTTCAGTGCCCAACCCATTTCCCGCTGAAGGAAACCAAGTGCTCTGGCAGCACATATGTCTGAAAGTGGATATGACACCTAGGGAAGGGAGTGTGGTGGTGAATGGCAACTGCCCGAAGCAGCAGCACAGCTCTTCTACTGCCAAAACAACTCCACCTGCCTCATGAACTTCACATACCATCAGCTGTCCTGGCAGCTATCTAGGAAACCCTGTTGGGTCACTTCTGGTCCCATGCCCATTGAGCCCAGTGGGATGGAATCAAGCAGCTTGAGCACCCACACAAAACGAACATGGAGCTCCTCACTCAAGGCGCTCAAAACTCCACAGCCAAAGACAAGTTCAGTGCCAAAGCCATTTCCCGCTGCCATGGAAGCCAAGTGCTCTGGCAGCACATATGTCTGAAAGTGGATATGACACCTAGGCAAGGGAGTGTGTTGGTGAATGGCAACTGCCCGAAGCAGCAGCACAGCTCTTCTACTGCCAAAACAACTCAACCTGCCTCATGAACTTCACATACCATCAGCTTTCCTGGCAGCTATCTAGGAAACCCTGTTGGGACACTTCCGGTCCCATGCACATTGAGCCCAGTGTAATGGAATCAAGCAGCTTCAGCACCCACACGAAACCAACATGGAGCTCCTCACTCAAGGCGCTCAAAACTCCACAGCCAAAGACAAGTTCAGTGCCCAAGCCATTTCTCGCTGCCATGGAAACCAAGTGCTCTGAAAGCGCATGTCTGAAAGTGGATATGACACCTAGGGAAGGGAGTGTGGTGGTGAATGGCAACTGCCCGAAGCAGCAGCACAGCTCTTCCACTGCCAAAACAACTCCACCTGCCTCATGAACTTCACATACCATCAGCTGTCCTGGCAGCTATCTAGGAAACCCTGTTGGGTCACTTCCGGTCCCATGCCCATTGAGCCCAGTGGGATGGAATCAAGCAGCTTGAGCACCAACACAAAATGAACATGGAGCTCCTCACTCAAGGCGCTCAAAACTCCACGGCCAAAGACAAGTTCAGTGCCCAAGCCATTTCTCGCTGAAGGAAACCAAGTGCTCTGGCAGCACATATGTCTGAAAGTGGATATGACACCTAGGGAAGGGAGTGTGGTGGTGAATGGCAACTGCCCGAAGCAGCAGCACAGCTCTTCCAGTGCCAAAACAACTCCACCTGCCTCATGAACTTCACATACCATCAGCTGTCTTGGCAGCTATCTAGGAAACCCTGTTGGGTCACTTCCGGTCCCATGCCCATTGAGCCCAGTGGGATGGAATCAAGAAGCTTCAGCACCCACACAAAACGAACATGGAGCTCCTCACTCAAGGCGCTCAAAACTCCATGGCCAAAGACAAGTTCAGTGCCCAAGCCATTTCACGCTGCCATGGAAACCAAGTGCTCTGGCAGCACATATGTCTGAAAGTGGATATGACACCTAGGGAAGGGAGTGTGCTGGTGAATGGCAACTGCCAAAAGCAACAGCACAGCTCTTCCACTGCCAAAACAACTCCACCTGCCTCATGAACTTCACATACCATCAGCTGTCTTGGCAGCTATCTAGGAAACCCTGTTGGGTCACTTCCGGTCCCATGCCATTGAGCCCAGAGGGATGGAATCAAGCAGCTTCAGCACCCACACAAAACGAACATGGAGCTCCTCACTCAAGGCGCTCAAAACTACATGGCGAAAGAGAAGTTCAGTGCCCAAGCCATTTCCCGCTGCCATGGATCCAAGTGCTCTGTCAGCACATATGTCTGAAAGTGGATATGACACCTAGGGAAGGGAGTGTGCTGGTGAATGGCAACTGCCCGAAGCAGCAGCACAGCTCTTCCACTGCCAGAACAACTCCACCTGCCTCATGAACTTCACATACCATCAGCTGTCTTGGCAGCTATCTAGGAAACCCTGTTGGGTCACTTCCGGTCCCATGCCCATTGAGCCCAGAGGGATGGAATCAAGCAGCTTCAGCACCCACACAAAACTAACATGGAGCTCCTCACTCAAGGCGCTCAAAACTTCCGCAGCCAAAGACAAGTTCAGTGCCCAAGCCATTTCCCGCTGCCATGGAAACCAAGTGCTCTGGCAGCACATGTCTGAAAGTGGATATGACACCTAGGGAAGGGAGTGTGTTGGTGAATGGCAACTGCCCGAAGCAGCAGCACAGCTCTTCCAGTGCCAAAACAACTCCACCTGCCTCATGAACTTCACATACCATCAGCTGTCCTGGCAGCTATCTAGGAAACCCTTTTGGGTCACTTCAGGTCCCATGCCCATTGAGCCCAGTGGGATGGAATCAAGCAGCTTCAGCACCCACACAAATCTAACAGGGAGGTCCTCACTGAAGGCGCTCAAAACTCCACGGCCAAAGACAAGTTCAGTGCCCAAGCCATTTCCCGCTGCCATGGAAACCAAGTGCTCTGGCAGCACATATGTCTGAAAGTGGATATGACACCTAGGGAAGGGAGTGTGCTGGTGAATATCAACTGTCCGAAGCAGCAGCACAGCTCTTCCACTGCCAAAAAAACTCCACCTGCCTCATGAACTTCACATACCATCAGCTGTCCTGGCAGGTATCTAGGAAACCCTGTTGGGTCACTTCCGGTCCCATGCACATTGAGCCCAGGGGGATGGAATCAAGCAGCTTGAGCACCCACACAAAACGAACATGGAGCTCCTCACTCAAGGCGCTCAAAACTCCACAGCGAAAGACAAGTTAGTGCCGAAACAATTTCCCGCTGCCATGGAAACCAAGTGCTCTGGCAGCACATATGTCTGAAAGTGGATATGACAGCTAGGGAAGGGAGTGTGCTGGTGAAATGCAACTGCCCGAAGCAGCAGCACAGCTCTTTCACTGCAAAAACAACTCCGCCTGCCTCATGAACTTCACATACCATCAGCTGTCCTGGCAGCTCTCTAGGAAACCCTGTTGGGTCACTTCCGGTCCCATGCCCATTGAGCCCAGTGGGATGGAATCAAGCAGCTTCAGCACCCACACAAAACGAACATGGAGCTCCTCACTCAAGGCGCACAAAACTCCACAGGTAAAGAGAAGTTCAGTGCCCAAGCCATTTCACGCTGCCATGGAAACCAATTGCTCTGGCAGCACATATGTCTGAAAGTGGATATGACACCTAGGGAAGGGAGTGTGTTGGTGAATGGCAACTGCCCGAAGCAGCAGCACAGCTCTTCCAGTGGAAAACAACTCCACCTGCCTCATGAACTTCACATACCATCAGCTGTCCTGGCAGCTCTCTAGGAAACCCTGTAGGGTCACTTCCGGTCCCATGCCCATTGAGCCCTGTGGGATGGAATCAAGCAGCTTCAGCACCCACACAAAACGAACATGGAGCTCCTCACTCAAGGCGCTCAAAACTCCACAGCCAAAGACAAGTTCAGTGCCCAAGCCATTTCCCGCTGCCATGGAAACCAAGTGCTCTGGCAGCACATATGTCTGAAAGTGGATATGACACCTAGGGTAGGGAGTGTGGTGGTGAATGGCAACTGCCCAAAGCAGCAGCACAGCTCTTCCAGTGCCAAAACAACTCCACCTGCCTCATGAACTTCACATACCATCAGCTGTCCTGGCAGCTATCTAGGAAACCCTGTTGGGTCACTTCCGGTCCCATGCCCATTGAGCCCAGTGGGATGGAATCAAGCAGCTTGAGCACCCACACAAAACGAACATGGAGCTCCTCACTCAAGGCGCTCAAAACTCCACAGCGAAAGACAAGTTAGTGCCGAAACAATTTCCCGCTGCCATGGAAACCAAGTGCTCTGGCAGCACATATGTCTGAAAGTGGATATGACACCTAGGGAAGGGAGTGTGTTGGTGAATGGCAACTGCCCGAAGCACCAGCACAGCTCTTCCACTGCAAAAACAACTCCACCTGCCTCATGAACTTCACATACCATCAGCTGTCCTGGCAGCTCTCTAGGAAACCCTGTAGGGTCACTTCCGGTCCCATGCCCATTGAGCCCAGTGGGATGGAATCAAGCAGCTTCAGCACCCACACAAAAAGAACATGGAGCTCCTCACTCAAGGCGCTCAAAACTCCACGGCCAAAGACAAGTTCAGTGCCCAAGCCATTTCACGCTGCCATGGAAACCAAGTGCTCTGGCAGCACATATGTCTGAAAGTGGATATGACACCTAGGGAAGGGAGTGTGTTGGTGAATGGGAACTGTCCGAAGCAGCAGCACAGCTCTTCCAGTGCCAAAACAACTCCACCTGCCTCATGAACTTCACATACCATCAGCTGTCCTGGCAGCTATCTAGGAAACAGTGTAGGGTTACTTCCGGTCCCATGCACATTGAGCCCAGTGGGATGGAATCAAGCAGCTTCAGCACCCACACAAAACGAACATGGAGCTCCTCACTCAAGGCGCTCAAAACTCCACAGCGAAAGACAAGTTAGTGCCGAAACAATTTCCCGCTGCCATGGAAACCAAGTGCTCTGGCAGCACATATGTCTGAAAGTGGATATGACACCTAGGGAAGGGAGTGTGTTGGTGAATGGCAACTGCCCGAAGCAGCAGCACAGCTCTTCCACTGCAAAAACAACTCCGCCTGCCTCATGAACTTCACATACCATCAGCTGTCCTGGCAGCTCTCTAGGAAACCCTGTAGGGTCACTTCCGGTCCCATGCCCATTGAGCCCAGTGGGATGGAATCAAGCAGCTTCAGCACCCACACAAAAAGAACATGGAGCTCCTCACTCAAGGCGCTCAAAACTCCACGGCCAAAGACAAGTTCAGTGCCCAAGCCATTTCACGCTGCCATGGAAACCAAGTGCTCTGGCAGCACATATGTCTGAAAGTGGATATGACACCTAGGGAAGGGAGTGTGTTGGTGAATGGGAACTGTCCGAAGCAGCAGCACAGCTCTTCCAGTGCCAAAACAACTCCACCTGCCTCATGAACTTCACATACCATCAGCTGTCCTGGCAGCTATCTAGGAAACCCTGTTGGGTCACTTCCGGTCCCATGCCCATTGAGCCCAGTGGGATGGAATCAAGCAGATTGAGCATCCACACAAAACGAACATGGAGCTCCTCACTCAAGGCGCTCAAAACTCCACAGCCAAAGACAAGTTCAGTGCCCAACCCATTTCCCGCTGAAGGAAACCAAGTGGTCTGGCAGCACATATGTCTGAAAGTGGATATGACACCTAGGGAAGGGAGTGTGGTGGTGAATGGCAACTGCCCGAAGCAGCAGCACAGCTCTTCCAGTGGAAAACAACTCCACCTGCCTCATGAACTTCACATACCATCAGCTGTCCTGGCAGCTCTCTAGGAAACCCTGTAGGGTCACTTCCGGTCCCATGCCCATTGAGCCCAGTGGGATGGAATCAAGCAGCTTCAGCACCCACACAAAACGAACATGGAGCTCCTCACTCAAGGCGCTCAAAACTCCACAGCCAAAGACAAGTTCAGTGCCCAAGCCATTTCACGCTGCCATGGAAACCAATTGCTCTGGCAGCACATATGTCTGAAAGTGGATATGACACCTAGGGTAGGGAGTGTGGTGGTGAATGGCAACTGCCCAAAGCAGCAGCACAGCTCTTCCAGTGCCAAAACAACTCCACCTGCCTCATGAACTTCACATACCATCAGCTGTCCTGGCAGCTATCTAGGAAACCCTGTTGGGTCACTTCCGGTCCCATGCCCATTGAGCCCAGTGGGATGGAATCAAGCAGCTTGAGCACCCACACAAAACGAACATGGAGCTCCTCACTCAAGGCGCTCAAAACTCCACAGCGAAAGACAAGTTAGTGCCGAAACAATTTCCCGCTGCCATGGAAACCAAGTGCTCTGGCAGCACATATGTCTGAAAGTGGATATGACACCTAGGGAAGGGAGTGTGTTGGTGAATGGCAACTGCCCGAAGCAGCAGCACAGCTCTTCCACTGCCAAAACAACTCCGCCTTCCTCATGAACTTCACATACCATCAGCTGTCCTGGCAGCTCTCTAGGAAACCCTGTTGGGTCACTTCCGGTCCCATGCCCATTGAGCCCAGTGGGATAGAATCAAGCAGCTTCAGCACAAACACAAAACTAACATACAGCTCCTCACTCAAGGCGCTCAAAACTACTTGGCGAAAGAGAAGTTCAGTGCCCAAGCCATTTCCCGCTGCCATGGAAACCAAGTGCTCTGGCAGCACATATGTCTGAAAGTGGATATGACACCTAGGGAAGGGAGTGTGGTGGTGAATGGCAACTGCTCGAAGCAGCAGTACAGCTCTTCTACTGCCAAAACAACTCCACCTGCCTCATGAACTTCACATACCATCAGCTGTCCTGGCAGCTATCTAGGAAACCCTGTTTGGTCACTTCTGGTCCCATGCCCATTGAGCCCAGTGGGATGGAATCAAGCAGCTTGAGCACCCACACAAAACGAACATGGAGCTCCTCACTCAAGGCGCTCAAAACTCCACAGCCAAAGACAAGTTCAGTGCCCAAGCCATTTCCCGCTACCATGGAAGCCAAGTGCTCTGGCAGCACATATGTCTGAAAGTGGATATGACACCTAGGCAAGGGAGTGTGTTGGTGAATGGCAACTGCCCGAAGCAGCAGCACAGCTCTTCCAGTGCCAAAAGAACTCCACCTGCCTCATGAACTTCACATACCATCAGCTGTCCTGGCAGCTATCTAGGAAACCCTGTTGGGTCACTTCCGGTCCCATGCCCATTGAGCCCAGTGGGATGGAATCAAGCAGCTTCAGCACCCACACGAAACCAACATGGAGCTCCTCACTCAAGGCGCTCAAAACTACATGGCCAAAGACAAGTTCAGTGCCCAAGCCATTTCCCGCTGCCATGGAAACCAAGTGCTCTGGCAGCACATATGTCTGAAAGTGGATATGACACCTAGGGAAGGGAGTGTGCTGGTGAATGGCAACTGCCCGAAGCAGCAGCATAGCTCTTCCACTGCAAAAACAACTCCACCTGCCTCATGAACTTCACATACCATCAGCTGTCCTGACAGCTATCTAGGAAACCCTGTTGGGACACTTCCGGTCCCATGCCCATTCAGCCCAGTGGGATGGAATCAAGCAGCTTCAGCACCCACACGAAACCAACATGGAGCTCCTCACTCAAGGCGCTCAAAACTACATGGCGAAAGACAAGTTCAGTGCCCAAGCCATTTCCCGCTGCCATGGAAACCAAGTGCTCTGGCAGCACATATGTCTGAAATTGGATATGACACCTAGGGAAGGGAGTGTGTTGGTGAATGGCAACTGCCCGAAGCAGCAGCACAGCTCTTCTACTGCCAAAACAACTCAACCTGCCTCATGAACTTCACATACCATCAGCTGTCTTGGCAGCTATCTAGGAAACCCTGTTGGGTCACTTCCGGTCCCATGCACATTGAGCCCAGTGGGATGGAATCAAGCAGCTTCAGCACCCACACAAAACTAACATGGAGCTCCTCACTTAAAGGCGCTCAAAACTTCCGCAGCCAAAGACAAGTTCAGTGCCCAAGCCATTTCCCGCTGTCATGGAAACCAAGAGCTCTGGCAGCACATGTCTGAATGTGGATATGACACCTAGGGAAGGGAGTGTGTTGGTGAATGGCAACTGCCCAAAGCAGCAGCACAGCTCTTCCAGTGCCAAAACAACTCCACCTGCCTCCTGAACTTCACATACCATCAGCTGTCCTGGCAGCTATCTCGGAAACCCTTTTGGGTCACTTCAGGTCCCATGCCCATTGAGCCCAGTGGGATGGAATCTAGCAGCTTCAGCACCCACACAAATCTAACAGGGAGGTCCTCACTGAAGGCGCTCAAAACTCCACGGCCAAAGACAAGTTCAGTGCCCAAGCCATTTCCCGCTGCCATGGAAACCAAGTGCTCTGGCAGCACATATGTCTGAAAGTGGATATGACACCTAGGGAAGGGAGTGTGCTGGTGAATATCAACTGTCCGAAGCAGCAGCACAGCTCTTCCACTGCCAAAACAACTCCACCTGCCTCATGAACTTCACATACCATCAGCTGTCCTGGCAGCTATCTAGGAAACCCTGTTGGGTCACTTCCGGTCCCATGCCCATTGAGCCCAGTGGGATGGAATCAAGCAGCTTCCGTATCCACACAAAACTAACATAGAGCTCCTCACTCAAGGCGCACAAAACTCCACAGGTAAAGACAAGTTCAGTGCCCAAGCCATTTCACGCTGCCATGGAAACCAATTGCTCTGGCAGCACATATGTCTGAAAGTGGATATGACACCTAGGGAAGGGAGTGTGGTGGTGAATGGAAACTGCCCAAACCAGCAGCACAGCTCTTCCAGTGCCAAAACAACTCCACCAGCCTCATGAACTTCACATACCATCAGCTGTCCTGGCAGCTATCTAGGAAACCCTGTTGGCTCACTTCCGGTCCCATGCCCATTGAGCCCAATGGGAGGGAATCAAGCAGCTTGAGCACCCACACGAAACCAACATGGAGCTCCTCACTCAAGGCGCTCAAAACTACATGGCGAAAGACAAGTTCAGTGCCCAAGCCATTTCCCGCTGCCATGGAAACCAAGTGCTCTGGCAGCACATATGTCTGAAAGTGGATATGACACCTAGGGAAGGGAGTGTGCTGGTGAATGGCAACTGCCCGAAGCAGCAGCATAGCTCTTTCACTGCAAAAACAACTCCACCTGCCTCATGAACTTCACATACCATCAGCTGTCCTGACAGCTATCTAGGAAACCCTGTTGGGACACTTCCGGTCCCATGCCCATTCAGCCCAGTGGGATGGAATCAAGCAGCTTCAGCACCCACACGAAACCAACATGGAGCTCCTCACTCAAGGCGCTCAAAACTACATGGCGAAAGACAAGTTCAGTGCCCAAGCCATTTCCCGCTGCCATGGAAACCAAGTGCTCTGGCAGCACATATGTCTGAAATTGGATATGACACCTAGGGAAGGGAGTCTGGCGGTGAATGGCAACTGCCCGAAGCAGCAGCACAGCTCTTCTACTGCCAAAACAACTCAACCTGCCTCATGAACTTCACATACCATCAGCTGTCTTGGCAGCTATCTAGGAAACCCTGTTGGGTCACTTCCGGTCCCATGCACATTGAGCCCAGTGGGATGGAATCAAGCAGCTTCAGCACCCACACAAAACTAACATGGAGCTCCTCACTCAAGGCGCTCAAAACTTCCGCAGCCAAAGACAAGTTCAGTGCCCAAGCCATTTCCCGCTGCCATGGAAACCAAGAGCTCTGGCAGCACATGTCTGAAAGTGGATATGACACCTAGGGAAGGGAGTGTGTTGGTGAATGGCAACTGCCCAAAGCAGCAGCACAGCTCTTCCACTGCCAAAACAACTCCACCTGCCTCCTGAACTTCACATACCATCAGCTGTCCTGGCAGCTCTCTCGGAAACCCTTTTGGGTCACTTCAGGTCCCATGCCCATTGAGCCCAGTGGGATGGAATCAAGCAGCTTCAGCACCCACACAAATCTAACAGGGAGGTCCTCACTCAAGGCGCTCAAAACTCCACGGCCAAAGACAAGTTCAGTGCCCAAGCCATTTCCCGCTGCCATGGAAACCAAGTGCTCTGGCAGCACATATGTCTGAAAGTGGATATGACACCTAGGGAAGGGAGTGTGCTGGTGAATATCAACTGTCCGAAGCAGCAGCACAGCTCTTCCACTGCCAAAACAACTCCACCTGCCTCATGAACTTCACATACCATCAGCTGTCCTGGCAGCTATCTAGGAAACCCTGTTGGGTCACTTCCGGTCCCATGCCCATTGAGCCCAGTGGGATGGAATCAAGCAGCTTCCGTATCCACACAAAACTAACATAGAGCTCCTCACTCAAGGCGCACAAAACTCCACAGGTAAAGACAAGTTCAGTGCCCAAGCCATTTCACGCTGCCATGGAAACCAATTGCTCTGGCAGCACATATGTCTGAAAGTGGATATGACACCTAGGGAAGGGAGTGTGGTGGTGAATGGAAACTGCCCAAACCAGCAGCACAGCTCTTCCAGTGCCAAAACAACTCCACCTGCCTCATGAACTTCACATACCATCAGCTGTCCTGGCAGGTATCTAGGAAACCCTGTTGGGTCACTTCCGGTCCCATGCCCATTGAGCCCAGGGGGATGGAATCAAGCAGCTTGAGCACCCACACAAAACGAACATGGAGCTCCTCACTCAAGGCGCTCAAAACTCCACAGCCAAAGACAAGTTAGTGCCGAAACAATTTCCCGCTGCCATGGAAACCAAGTGCTCTGGCAGCACATATGTCTGAAAGTGGATATGACACCTAGGGAAGGGAGTGTGCTGGTGAATGGCAACTGCCCGAAGCAGCAGCACAGCACTTTCACTGCAAAAACAACTCCGCCTGCCTCATGAACTTCACATACCATCAGCGTCCTGGCAGCTCTCTAGGAAACCCTGTTGGGTCACTTCCGGTCCCATGCCCATTGAGCCCAGTGGGATGGAATCAAGCAGCTTCAGCACCCACACAAAACGAACATGGAGCTCCTCACTCAAGGCGCACAAAACTCCACAGGTAAAGAGAAGTTCAGTGCCCAAGCCATTTCACGCTGCCATGGAAACCAATTGCTCTGGCAGCACATATGTCTGAAAGTGGATATGACACCTAGGGAAGGGAGTGTGTTGGTGAATGGCAACTGCCCAAAGCAGCAGCACAGCTCTTCCAGTGCCAAAACAACTCCACCTGCCTCATGAACTTCACATACCATCAGCTGTCCTGGCAGCTATCTAGGAAACCCTGTTGGGTCACTTCCGGTCCCATGCCCATTGAGCCCAGAGGGATGGAATCAAGCAGCTTCAGCACCCACACAAAACTAACATGGAGCTCCTCACTCAAGGCGCTCAAAACTCCACGGCCAAAGACAATTTCAGTGCCCAAGCCATTTCCCGCTGCCATGGAAACCAAGTGCTCTGGCAGCACATATGTCTGAAAGTGGATATGACACTTAGGGAAGGGAGTCTGGTGGTGAATGGGAACTGTCCGAAGCAGCAGCACAGCTCTTCCACTGCAAAAACAACTCCACCTGCCTCATGAACTTCACATACCATCAGCTGTCCTGGCAGCTATCTAGGAAACCCTGTTGGGTCACTTCCGGTCCCATGCCCATTGAGCCCAGTCTGATGGAATCAAGCAGCTTGAGCACCGACACAAAATGAACATGGAGCTCCTCACTCAAGGCACACAAAACTCCACAGCCAAAACAAGTTCAGTGCCCAAGCCATTTCCCGCTGCCATGGAAACCAAGTGCTCTGGCAGCACATATGTCTGAAAGTGGATATGACACCTAGGGATGGGAGTCTCGTGGAGAATGGGAACTGTCCGAAGCAGCAGCACAGCTCTTCCAGTGCCAAAACAACTCCACCTGCCTCATGAACTTCACATACCATCAGCTGTCCTTGCAGCTATCTAGGAAACCCTGTTGGGTCACTTCCGGTCCCATGCCCATTGAGCCCAGTGGGATGGAATCAAGCAGCTTGAGCACCCACACAAAACGAACATGGAGCTCCTCACTCAAGGCACTCAAAACTACATGGCCAAAGACAAGTTCAGTGCCCAAGCCATTTCCCGCTGCCATGGAAACCAAGTGCTCTGGCAGCACATATGTCTGAAAGTGGATATGACACCTAGGGAAGGGAGTGTGTTGGTGAATGGCAACTGCCCGAAGCAGCAGCACAGCTCTTCCACTGCAAAAACAACTCCACCTGCCTCATGAACTTCACATACCATCAGCTGTCCTGGCAGCTATCTAGGAAACCCTGTTGGGTCACTTCCGGTCCCATGCCCATTGAGCTCAGTGGGATGGAATCAAGCAGCTTCAGCACCCACACAAAACGAACATGGAGCTCCTCACTCAAGGCGCTCAAAACTCCACAGCCAAAGACAAGTTCAGTGCCCAAGCCATTTCCCGCTGCCATGGAAACCAAGTGCTCTGGCAGCACATATGTCTGAAAGTGGATATGACACCTAGGGAAGGGAGTGTGTTGGTGAATGGCAACTGCCCGAAGCAGCAGCACAGCTCTTCCACTGCCAAAACAACTCCGCCTTCCTCATGAACTTCACATACCATCAGCTGTCCTGGCAGCTCTCTAGGAAACCCTGTTGGGTCACTTCCGGTCCCATGCCCATTGAGCCCAGTGGGATAGAATCAAGCAGCTTCAGCACAAACACAAAACTAACATACAGCTCCTCACTCAAGGCGCTCAAAACTACTTGGCGAAAGAGAAGTTCAGTGCCCAAGCCATTTCCCGCTGCCATGGAAACCAAGTGCTCTGGCAGCACATATGTCTGAAAGTGGATATGACACCTAGGGAAGGGAGTGTGGTGGTGAATGGCAACTGCTCGAAGCAGCAGTACAGCTCTTCTACTGCCAAAACAACTCCACCTGCCTCATGAACTTCACATACCATCAGCTGTCCTGGCAGCTATCTAGGAAACCCTGTTGGGTCACTTCTGGTCCCATGCCCATTGAGCCCAGTGGGATGGAATCAAGCAGCTTGAGCACCCACACAAAACGAACATGGAGCTCCTCACTCAAGGCGCTCAAAACTCCACAGCCAAAGACAAGTTCAGTGCCCAAGCCATTTCCCGCTACCATGGAAGCCAAGTGCTCTGGCAGCACATATGTCTGAAAGTGGATATGACACCTAGGCAAGGGAGTGTGTTGGTGAATGGCAACTGCCCGAAGCAGCAGCACAGCTCTTCCAGTGCCAAAAGAACTCCACCTGCCTCATGAACTTCACATACCATCAGCTGTCCTGGCAGCTATCTAGGAAACCCTGTTGGGTCACTTCCGGTCCCATGCCCATTGAGCCCAGTGGGATGGAATCAAGCAGCTTCAGCACCCACACGAAACCAACATGGAGCTCCTCACTCAAGGCGCTCAAAACTACATGGCCAAAGACAAGTTCAGTGCCCAAGCCATTTCCCGCTGCCATGGAAACCAAGTGCTCTGGCAGCACATATGTCTGAAAGTGGATATGACACCTAGGGAAGGGAGTGTGCTGGTGAATGGCAACTGCCCGAAGCAGCAGCATAGCTCTTCCACTGCAAAAACAACTCCACCTGCCTCATGAACTTCACATACCATCAGCTGTCCTGACAGCTATCTAGGAAACCCTGTTGGGACACTTCCGGTCCCATGCCCATTCAGCCCAGTGGGATGGAATCAAGCAGCTTCAGCACCCACACGAAACCAACATGGAGCTCCTCACTCAAGGCGCTCAAAACTACATGGCGAAAGACAAGTTCAGTGCCCAAGCCATTTCCCGCTGCCATGGAAACCAAGTGCTCTGGCAGCACATATGTCTGAAATTGGATATGACACCTAGGGAAGGGAGTGTGTTGGTGAATGGCAACTGCCCGAAGCAGCAGCACAGCTCTTCTACTGCCAAAACAACTCAACCTGCCTCATGAACTTCACATACCATCAGCTGTCTTGGCAGCTATCTAGGAAACCCTGTTGGGTCACTTCCGGTCCCATGCACATTGAGCCCAGTGGGATGGAATCAAGCAGCTTCAGCACCCACACAAAACTAACATGGAGCTCCTCACTTAAAGGCGCTCAAAACTTCCGCAGCCAAAGACAAGTTCAGTGCCCAAGCCATTTCCCGCTGTCATGGAAACCAAGAGCTCTGGCAGCACATGTCTGAATGTGGATATGACACCTAGGGAAGGGAGTGTGTTGGTGAATGGCAACTGCCCAAAGCAGCAGCACAGCTCTTCCAGTGCCAAAACAACTCCACCTGCCTCCTGAACTTCACATACCATCAGCTGTCCTGGCAGCTATCTCGGAAACCCTTTTGGGTCACTTCAGGTCCCATGCCCATTGAGCCCAGTGGGATGGAATCTAGCAGCTTCAGCACCCACACAAATCTAACAGGGAGGTCCTCACTGAAGGCGCTCAAAACTCCACGGCCAAAGACAAGTTCAGTGCCCAAGCCATTTCCCGCTGCCATGGAAACCAAGTGCTCTGGCAGCACATATGTCTGAAAGTGGATATGACACCTAGGGAAGGGAGTGTGCTGGTGAATATCAACTGTCCGAAGCAGCAGCACAGCTCTTCCACTGCCAAAACAACTCCACCTGCCTCATGAACTTCACATACCATCAGCTGTCCTGGCAGCTATCTAGGAAACCCTGTTGGGTCACTTCCGGTCCCATGCCCATTGAGCCCAGTGGGATGGAATCAAGCAGCTTCCGTATCCACACAAAACTAACATAGAGCTCCTCACTCAAGGCGCACAAAACTCCACAGGTAAAGACAAGTTCAGTGCCCAAGCCATTTCACGCTGCCATGGAAACCAATTGCTCTGGCAGCACATATGTCTGAAAGTGGATATGACACCTAGGGAAGGGAGTGTGGTGGTGAATGGAAACTGCCCAAACCAGCAGCACAGCTCTTCCAGTGCCAAAACAACTCCACCAGCCTCATGAACTTCACATACCATCAGCTGTCCTGGCAGCTATCTAGGAAACCCTGTTGGGTCACTTCCGGTCCCATGCCCATTGAGCCCAATGGGAGGGAATCAAGCAGCTTGAGCACCCACACGAAACCAACATGGAGCTCCTCACTCAAGGCGCTCAAAACTACATGGCGAAAGACAAGTTCAGTGCCCAAGCCATTTCCCGCTGCCATGGAAACCAAGTGCTCTGGCAGCACATATGTCTGAAAGTGGATATGACACCTAGGGAAGGGAGTGTGTTGGTGAATGGCAACTGCCCGAAGCAGCAGCATAGCTCTTTCACTGCAAAAACAACTCCACCTGCCTCATGAACTTCACATACCATCAGCTGTCCTGACAGCTATCTAGGAAACCCTGTTGGGACACTTCCGGTCCCATGCCCATTCAGCCCAGTGGGATGGAATCAAGCAGCTTCAGCACCCACACGAAACCAACATGGAGCTCCTCACTCAAGGCGCTCAAAACTACATGGCGAAAGACAAGTTCAGTGCCCAAGCCATTTCCCGCTGCCATGGAAACCAAGTGCTCTGGCAGCACATATGTCTGAAATTGGATATGACACCTAGGGAAGGGAGTCTGGCGGTGAATGGCAACTGCCCGAAGCAGCAGCACAGCTCTTCTACTGCCAAAACAACTCAACCTGCCTCATGAACTTCACATACCATCAGCTGTCTTGGCAGCTATCTAGGAAACCCTGTTGGGTCACTTCCGGTCCCATGCACATTGAGCCCAGTGGGATGGAATCAAGCAGCTTCAGCACCCACACAAAACGAACATAGAGCTCCTCACTCAAGGCGCTCAAAACTTCCGCAGCCAAAGACAAGTTCAGTGCCCAAGCCATTTCCCGCTGCCATGGAAACCAAGAGCTCTGGCAGCACATGTCTGAAAGTGGATATGACACCTAGGGAAGGGAGTGTGTTGGTGAATGGCAACTGCCCAAAGCAGCAGCACAGCTCTTCCACTGCCAAAACAACTCCACCTGCCTCCTGAACTTCACATACCATCAGCTGTCCTGGCAGCTATCTCGGAAACCCTTTTGGGTCACTTCAGGTCCCATGCCCATTGAGCCCAGTGGGATGGAATCAAGCAGCTTCAGCACCCACACAAATCTAACAGGGAGGTCCTCACTCAAGGCGCTCAAAACTCCACGGCCAAAGACAAGTTCAGTGCCCAAGCCATTTCCCGCTGCCATGGAAACCAAGTGCTCTGGCAGCACATATGTCTGAAAGTGGATATGACACCTAGGGAAGGGAGTGTGCTGGTGAATATCAACTGTCCGAAGCAGCAGCACAGCTCTTCCACTGCCAAAACAACTCCACCTGCCTCATGAACTTCACATACCATCAGCTGTCCTGGCAGCTATCTAGGAAACCCTGTTGGGTCACTTCCGGTCCCATGCCCATTGAGCCCAGTGGGATGGAATCAAGCAGCTTCCGTATCCACACAAAACTAACATAGAGCTCCTCACTCAAGGCGCACAAAACTCCACAGGTAAAGACAAGTTCAGTGCCCAAGCCATTTCACGCTGCCATGGAAACCAATTGCTCTGGCAGCACATATGTCTGAAAGTGGATATGACACCTAGGGAAGGGAGTGTGGTGGTGAATGGAAACTGCCCAAACCAGCAGCACAGCTCTTCCAGTGCCAAAACAACTCCACCTGCCTCATGAACTTCACATACCATCAGCTGTCCTGGCAGGTATCTAGGAAACCCTGTTGGGTCACTTCCGGTCCCATGCCCATTGAGCCCAGGGGGATGGAATCAAGCAGCTTGAGCACCCACACAAAACGAACATGGAGCTCCTCACTCAAGGCGCTCAAAACTCCACAGCCAAAGACAAGTTAGTGCCGAAACAATTTCCCGCTGCCATGGAAACCAAGTGCTCTGGCAGCACATATGTCTGAAAGTGGATATGACACCTAGGGAAGGGAGTGTGCTGGTGAATGGCAACTGCCCGAAGCAGCAGCACAGCTCTTTCACTGCAAAAACAACTCCGCCTGCCTCATGAACTTCACATACCATCAGCGTCCTGGCAGCTCTCTAGGAAACCCTGTTGGGTCACTTCCGGTCCCATGCCCATTGAGCCCAGTGGGATGGAATCAAGCAGCTTCAGCACCCACACAAAACGAACATGGAGCTCCTCACTCAAGGCGCACAAAACTCCACAGGTAAAGAGAAGTTCAGTGCCCAAGCCATTTCACGCTGCCATGGAAACCAATTGCTCTGGCAGCACATATGTCTGAAAGTGGATATGACACCTAGGGAAGGGAGTGTGTTGGTGAATGGGAACTGTCCGAAGCAGCAGCACAGCTCTTCCACTGCAAAAACAACTCCACCTGCCTCATGAACTTCACATACCATCAGCTGTCCTGGCAGCTATCTAGGAAACCCTGTTGGGTCACTTCCGGTCCCATGCCCATTGAGCCCAGTCTGATGGAATCAAGCAGCTTGAGCACCGACACAAAATGAACATGGAGCTCCTCACTCAAGGCACACAAAACTCCACAGCCAAAACAAGTTCAGTGCCCAAGCCATTTCCCGCTGCCATGGAAACCAAGTGCTCTGGCAGCACATATGTCTGAAAGTGGATATGACACCTAGGGATGGGAGTCTCGTGGAGAATGGGAACTGTCCGAAGCAGCAGCACAGCTCTTCCAGTGCCAAAACAACTCCACCTGCCTCATGAACTTCACATACCATCAGCTGTCCTTGCAGCTATCTAGGAAACCCTGTTGGGTCACTTCCGGTCCCATGCCCATTGAGCCCAGTGGGATGGAATCAAGCAGCTTGAGCACCCACACAAAACGAACATGGAGCTCCTCACTCAAGGCACTCAAAACTACATGGCCAAAGACAAGTTCAGTGCCCAAGCCATTTCCCGCTGCCATGGAAACCAAGTGCTCTGGCAGCACATATGTCTGAAAGTGGATATGACACCTAGGGAAGGGAGTGTGTTGGTGAATGGCAACTGCCCGAAGCAGCAGCACAGCTCTTCCACTGCAAAAACAACTCCACCTGCCTCATGAACTTCACATACCATCAGCTGTCCTGGCAGCTATCTAGGAAACCCTGTTGGGTCACTTCCGGTCCCATGCCCATTGAGCTCAGTGGGATGGAATCAAGCAGCTTCAGCACCCACACAAAACGAACATGGAGCTCCTCACTCAAGGCGCTCAAAACTCCACAGCCAAAGACAAGTTCAGTGCCCAAGCCATTTCCCGCTGCCATGGAAACCAAGTGCTCTGGCAGCACATATGTCTGAAAGTGGATATGACACCTAGGGAAGGGAGTGTGCTGGTGAATGGCAACTGCCCGAAGCTGCAGCACAGCTCTTCCAGTGCCAAAACAACTCCACCTGCCTCATGAACTTCACATACCATCAGCTGTCCTGGCAGCTATCTAGGAAACCCTGTTGGCTCACTTCCGGTCCCATGCCCATTGAGCCCAGTGGGATGGAATCAAGCAGCTTCAGCACCCACACAAAACGAACATGGAGCTCCTCACTCAAGGCGCTCAAAATTCCACGGCCAAAGACAAGTTCAGTGCCCAAGCCATTTCCCGCTGCCATGCAAACCAAGTGCTCTGGCAGCACATATGTCTAAAAGTGGATATGACACCTAGCTAAGGGAGTGTGGTGGTGAATGGCAACTTCCCGAAGCAGCAGCACAGCTCTTCCAGTGCCAAAACAACTCCACCTGCCTCATGAACTTCACATACCATCAGCTGTCCTGGCAGCTATCTAGGAAACCCTGTTGGGTCACTTCCGGTCCCATGCCCATTGAGCCCAGTGGGATGGAATCAAGCAGCTTGAGCACCCACACAAAACGAACATGCAGCACCTCACTCAAGGCGCTCAAAACGCCACAGCCAAAGACAAGTTCAGTGCCCAAGCCATTTCACGCTGCCATGGAAACCAAGTGCTCTGGCAGCACATATGTCTGAAAGTGGATATGACACCTAGGGAAGGGAGTGTGGTGGTGAATGGGAACTGCCCAAAGCAGCAGCACAGCTCTTCCAGTGCCAAAACAACTCCACCTGCCTCATGAACTTCACATACCATCAGCTGTCCTGGCAGCTATCTAGGAAACCCTGTTGGGTCACTTCCGGTCCCATGCCCATTGAGCCCAGTGGGATGGAATCAAGCAGCTTCATCACACACACAAAACGAACATGGAGCTCCTCACTCAAGGCGCTCAAAACTCCACAGCCAAAGACAAGTTCAGTGCCCAACCCATTTCCCGCTGCCATGGAAACCAAGTGCTCTGGCAGCACATATGTCTGAAAGTGGATATGACACCTAGGCAAGGGAGTGTGCTGGTGAATGACAACTGCCCAAAGCAGCAGCACAGCTCTTCCAGTGCCAAAACAACTCCACCTGCCTCATGAACTTCACATACCATCAGCTGTCCTGGCAGCTATCTAGGAAACCCTGTTGGGTCACTTCCGGTCCCATGCCCATTGAGCCCAGTGGGATGGAATCAAGCAGCTTCAGCACCCACACAAAACTAACATAGAGCTCCTCACTCAAGGCGCTCAAAACTCCACAGCCAAAGACAAGTTCAGTGCCCAAGCCATTTCTCGCTGAAGGAAACCAAGTGCTCTGGCAGCACATATGTCTGAAAGTGGATATGACACCTAGGGAAGGGAGTGTGCTGGTGAATGGCAACTGCCCGAAGCAGCAGCACAGCTCTTCCACTGCCAAAACAACTCCACCTGCCTCATGAACTTCACATACCATCAGCTGTCCTGGCAGCTATCTAGGAAACCCTGTTGGGTCACTTCCGGTCCCATGCCCATTGAGCCCAGTGGGATGGAATCAAGCAGCTTCAGCACCCACACAAAACGAACATGGAGCTCCTCACTCAAGACGCTCAAAACTCCACGGCCAAAGACAAGTTCAGTGCCCAAGCCATTTTCCGCTGCCATGGAAACCAAGTGCTCTGGCAGCACATATGTCTGAAAGTGGTTATGACACCTATGGAAGGGAGTGTGCTGGTCAATGGCAACTGCCCGAAGCAGCAGCACAGCTCTTCCAGTGCCAAAACAACTCCACCTGCCTCATGAACTTCACATACCATCAGCTGTCCTGGCAGCTATCTAGGAAACAGTGTAGGGTCACTTCCGGTCCCATGCCCATTGAGCCCAGTGGGATGGAATCAAGCAGCTTCAGCACCCACACAAAACGAACATGGAGCTCCTCACTCAAGACGCTCAAAACTCCACGGCCAAAGACAAGTTCAGTGCCCAAGCCATTTCCCGCTGCCATGGAAACCAAGTGCTCTGGCAGCACATATGTCTGAAAGTGGATATGACACCTAGGGAAGGGAGTGTGTTGGTGAATGGCAACTGCCCGAAGCACCAGCACAGCTCTTCCACTGCAAAAACAACTCCGCCTGTCTCATGAACTTCACATACCATCAGCTGTCCTGGCAGCTCTCTAGGAAACCCTGTAGGGTCACTTCCGGTCCCATGCCCATTGAGCCCAGTGGGATGGAATCAAGCAGCTTCAGCACCCACACAAATAGAACATGGAGCTCCTCACTCAAGGCGCACAAAACTCCACGGCCAAAGACAAGTTCAGTGCCCAAGCCATTTCACGCTGCCATGGAAACCAAGTGCTCTGGCAGCACATATGTCTGCAAGTGGATATGACACCTAGGGAAGGGAGTGTGTTGGTGAATGGCAACTGCCCGAAGCAGCAGCACAGCTCTTCCAGTGCCAAAACAACTCCACCTGCCTCATGAACTTCACATACCATCAGCTGTCCTGGCAGCTATCTAGGAAACCCTGTTGGGTCACTTCCGGTCCCATGCCCCTTGAGCCCAGTGGGATGGAATCAAGCAGCTTGAGCATCCACACAAAACGAACATGGAGCTCCTCACTCAAGGCGCTCAAAACTCCACGGCCAAAGACAAGTTCAGTGCCCAACCCATTTCCCGCTGAAGGAAACCAAGTGCTCTGGCAGCACATATGTCTGAAAGTGGATATGACACCTAGGGAAGGGAGTGTGGTGGTGAATGTCAACTGCCCGAAGCAGCAGCACAGCTCTTCCAGTGGAAAACAACTCCACCTGCCTCATGAACTTCACATACCATCAGCTGTCCTGGCAGCTCTCTAGGAAACCCTGTAGGGTCACTTCCGGTCCCATGCCCATTGAGCCCAGTGGGATGGAATCAAGCAGCTTGAGCATCCACACAAAACGAACATGGAGCTCCTCACTCAAGGCGCTCAAAACTCCACAGCCAAAGACAAGTTCAGTGCCCAAGCCATTTCACGCTGCCATGGAAACCAATTGCTCTGGCAGCACATATGTCTGAAAGTGGATATGACACCTAGGGTAGGGAGTGTGGTGGTGAATGGCAACTGCCCAAAGCAGCAGCACAGCTCTTCCAGTGCCAAAACAACTCCACCTGCCTCATGAACTTCACATACCATCAGCTGTCCTGGCAGCTATCTAGGAAACCCTGTTGGCTCACTTCCGGTCCCATGCCCATTGAGCCCAGTGGGATGGAATCAAGCAGCTTGAGCACCCACACAAAACGAACATGGAGCTCCTCACTCAAGGCGCTCAAAACTCCACAGCGAAAGACAAGTTCAGTGCCGAAACAATTTCCCGCTGCCATGGAAACCAAGTGCTCTGGCAGCACATATGTCTGAAAGTGGATATGACACCTAGGGAAGGGAGTGTGTTGGTGAATGGCAACTGCCCGAAGCAGCAGCACAGCTCTTCCACTGCCAAAACAACTCCGCCTTCCTCATGAACTTCACATACCATCAGCTGTCCTGGCAGCTCTCTAGGAAACCCTGTTGGGTCACTTCCGGTCCCATGCCCATTGAGCCCAGTGCGATAGAATCAAGCAGCTTCAGCACAAACACAAAACTAACATACAGCTCCTCACTCAAGGCGCTCAAAACTACTTGGCGAAAGACAAGTTCAGTGCCCAAGCCATTTCCCGCTGCCATGGAAACCAAGTGCTCTGGCAGCACATATGTCTGAAAGTGGATATGACACCTAGGGAAGGGAGTGTGGTGGTGAATGGCAACTGCCCGAAGCAGCAGCACAGCTCTTCTACTGCCAAAACACCTCCACCTGCCTCATGAACTTCACATACCATCAGCTGTCCTGGCAGCTATCTAGGAAACCCTGTTGGGTCACTTCTGGTCCCATGCCCATTGAGCCCAGTGGGATGGAATCAAGCAGCTTGAGCACCCACACAAAACGAACATGGAGCTCCTCACTCAAGGCGCTCAAAACTCCACAGCCAAAGACAAGTTCAGTGCCCAAGCCATTTCCCGCTGCCATGGAAGCCAAGTGCTCTGGCAGCACATATGTCTGAAAGTGGATATGACACCTAGGCAAGGGAGTGTGTTGGTGAATGGCAACTGCCCGAAGCAGCAGCACAGCTCTTCCAGTGCCAAAACAACTCCACCAGCCTCATGAACTTCACATACCATCAGCTGTCCTGGCAGCTATCTAGGAAACCCTGTTGGGTCACTTCCGGTCCCATGCCCATTGAGCCCAATGGGAGGGAATCAAGCAGCTTGAGCACCCACACGAAACCAACATGGAGCTCCTCACTCAAGGCGCTCAAAACTATACAGCCAAAGACAAGTTCAGTGCCCAAGCCATTTCCCGCTGCCATGGAAAGCAATTGCTCTGGCAGCACATGTCTGAAAGTGGATATGACACCTAGGGAAGGGAGTGTGCTGGTGAATGGCAACTGCCCGAAGCAGCAGCACAGCTCTTCCACTGCCAGAACAACTCCACCTGCCTCATGAACTTCACATTCCATCAGCTTTCCTGGCAGCTATCTAGGAAACCCTGTTGGGTCACTTCCGGTCCCATGCACATTGAGCCCAGTGGGATGGAATCAAGCAGCTTCAGCACCCACACGAAACCAACATGGAGCTCCTCACTCAAGGCGCTCAAAACTACATGGCGAAAGACAAGTTCAGTGCCCAAGCCATTTCCCGCTGCCATGGAAACCAAGTGCTCTGGCAGCACATATGTCTGAAAGTGGATATGACACCTAGGGAAGGGAGTGTGCTGGTGAATGGCAACTGCCCGAAGCAGCAGCATAGCTCTTCCACTGCAAAAACAACTCCACCTGCCTCATGAACTTCACATACCATCAGCTGTCCTGACAGCTATCTAGGAAAACCTGTTGGGACACTTCCGGTCCCATGCCCATTCAGCCCAGTGGGATGGAATCAAGCAGCTTCAGCACCCACACGAAACCAACATGGAACTCCTCACTCAAGGCGCTCAAAACTACATGGCGAAAGACAAGTTCAGTGCCCAAGCCATTTCCCGGTGCCATTCAAACCAAGTGCTCTGTCAGCACATATGTCTGAAAGTGGATATGACACCTAGGGAAGGGAGTGTGTTGGTGAATGGCAACTGCCCGAAGCAGCAGCACAGCTCTTCCACTGCCAAAACAACTCAACCTGCCTCATGAACTTCACATACCATCAGCTGTCCTGGCAGCTATCTAGGAAACCCTGTTGGGTCACTTCCGGTCCCATGCACATTGAGCCCAGTGGGATGGAATCAAGCAGCTTCAGCACCCACACGAAACCAACATGGAGCTCCTCACTCAAGGCGCTCAAAACTACATGGCGAAAGACAAGTTCAGTGCCCAAGCCATTTCTCGCTGCCATGGAAACCAAGTGCTCTGAAAGCGCATGTCTGAAAGTGGATATGACACCTAGGGAAGGGAGTGTGGTGGTGAATGGCAACTGCCCGAAGCAGCAGCACAGCTCTTCCACTGCCAAAACAACTCCACCTGCCTCATGAACTTCACATACCATCAGCTGTCCTGGCAGCTATCTAGGAAACCCTGTTGGGTCACTTCCGGTCCCATGCCCATTGAGCCCAGTGGGATGGAATCAAGCAGCTTGAGCACCAACACAAAATGAACATGGAGGTCCTCACTCAAGGCGCTCAAAACTCCACGGCCAAAGGCAAGTTCAGTGCCCAAGCCATTTCCCGCTGCCATGGAAACCAAGTGCTCTGGCGGCACATATGTCTGAAAGTGGATATGACACCTAGGGAAGGGAGTGTGGTGGTGAATGGCAACTGCCCGAAGCAGCAGCACAGCTCTTCCAGTGCCAAAACAACTCCACCTGCCTCATGAACTTCACATACCATCAGCTGTCCTGGCAGCTATCTAGGAAACCCTGTTGGGTCACTTCTGGTCCCATGCCCATTGAGCCCAGTGGGATGGAATCAAGCAGCTTCAGCACCCACACAAAACCAACATGGAGCTCCTCACTCAAGGCGCTCAAAACTCCACAGCCAAAGACAAGTTCAGTGCCAAAGCCATTTCCCGCTGCCATGGAAGCCAAGTGCTCTGGCAGCACATATGTCTGAAAGTGGATATGACACCTAGGGAAGGGAGTGTGCTGGTGAATGGCAACTGCCCGAAGCAGCAGCACAGCTCTTCCACTGCCAAAACAACTCCACCTGCCTCATGAACTTCACATACCATCAGCTGTCCTGGCAGCTATCTAGGAAACCCTGTTGGGTCACTTCCGGTCCCATGCCCATTGAGCCCAGTGGGATGGAATCAAGCAGCTTCAGCACCCACACGAAACCAACATGGAGCTCCTCACTCAAGGCGCTCAAAACTACATGGCCAAAGACAAGTTCAGTGCCCAAGCCATTTCCCGCTGCCATGGAAACCAAGTGCTCTGGCAGCACATATGTCTGAAAGTGGATATGACACCTAGGGAAGGGAGTGTGCTGGTGAATGGCAACTGCCCGAAGCAGCAGCATAGCTCTTCCACTGCAAAAACAACTCCACCTGCCTCATGAACTTCACATACCATCAGCTGTCCTGACAGCTATCTAGGAAACCCTGTTGGGACACTTCCGGTCCCATGCCCATTCAGCCCAGTGGGATGGAATCAAGCAGCTTCAGCACCCACACAAAACCAACATGGAACTCCTCACTCAAGGCGCTCAAAACTACATGGCGAAAGACAAGTTCAGTGCCCAAGCCATTTCCCGCTGCCATTAAAACCAAGTGCTCTGTCAGCACATATGTCTGAAAGTGGATATGACACCTAGGGAAGGGAGTGTGTTGGTGAATGGCAACTGCCCGAAGCAGCAGCACAGCTCTTCTATTGCCAAAACAACTCAACCTGCCTCAAGAACTTCACATACCATCAGCTTTCCTGGCAGCTATCTAGGCAACCCTGTTGGGTCACTTCCGGTCCCATGCACATTGAGCCCAGTGGGATGGAATCAAGCAGCTTCAGCACCCACACGAAACCAACATGGAGCTCCTCACTCAAGGCGCTCAAAACTACATGGCGAAAGACAAGTTCAGTGCCCAAGCCATTTCTCGCTGCCATGGAAACCAAGTGCTCTGAAAGCGCATGTCTGAAAGTGGATATGACACCTAGGGAAGGGAGTGTGGTGGTGAATGGCAACTGCCCAAAGCAGCAGCACAGCTCTTCCAGTGCCAAAACAACTCCACCTGCCTCATGAACTTCACATACCATCAGCTGTCTTGGCAGCTATCTAGGAAACCCTGTTGGGTCACTTCCGGTCCCATGCCCATTGAGCCCAGTGGGATGGAATCAAGCAGCTTCAGCACCAGCACAAAACGAACATGGAGCTCCTCACTCAAGGCGCTCAAAACTCCATGGCCAAAGACAAGTTCAGTGCCCAAGCCATTTCCCGCTGCCATGGAAACCAAGTGCTCTGGCAGCACATATGTCTGAAAGTGGATATGACACCTAGGGAAGGGAGTGTGCTGGTGAACGGCAACTGCCAAAAGCAACAGCACTGCTCTTCCACTGCCAAAACAACTCCACCTGCCTCATGAACTTCACATACCATCAGCTGTCTTGGCAGCTATCTAGGAAACCCTGTTGGGTCACTTCCGGTCCCATGCCATTGAGCCCAGAGGGATGGAATCAAGCAGCTTCAACACCCACACAAAACGAACATGGAGCTCCTCACTCAAGGCGCTCAAAACTCCACAGCCAAAGACAAGTTCAGTGCCCAAGCCATTTCCCACTGCCATGGATCCAAGTGCTCTGTCAGCACATATGTCTGAAAGTGGATATGACACCTAGGGAAGGGAGTGTGCTGGTGAATGGCAACTGCCCGAAGCAGCAGCACAGCTCTTCCACTGCCAGAACAACTCCACCTGCCTCATGAACTTCACATACCATCAGCTGTCTTGGCAGCTATCTAGGAAACCCTGTTGGGTCACTTCCGGTCCCATGCCCATTGAGCCCAGAGGGATGGAATCAAGCAGCTTCAGAACCCACACAAAACGAACATGGAGCTCCTCACTCAAGGCACAAAAATCTCCACAGCCAAAGACAAGTTCAGTGCCCAAGCCATTTCCCGCTGCCATGGAAACCAAGTGCTCTGGCAGCACATGTCTGAAAGTGGATATGACACCTAGGGAATGGAGTGTGTTGGTGAATGGCAACTGCCCGAAGCAGCAGCACAGCTCTTCCAGTGCCAAAACAACCCAACCTGCCTCATGAACTTCACATACCATCAGCTGTCCTGGCAGCTCTCTAGGAAACCCTGTAGGGTCACTTCCGGTCCCATGCCCATTGAGCCCAGTGGGATGGAATCAAGCAGCTTCAGCACCCACACAAATCTAACAGGGAGGTCCTCACTGAAGGCGCTCAAAACTCCACGGCCAAAGACAAGTTCAGTGCCCAAGCCATTTCCCCCTGCCATGGAAACCAAGTGCTCTGGCAGCACATATGTCTGAAAGTGGATATGACACCTAGGGAAGGGAGTGTGCTGGTGAATATCAACTGTCCGAAGCAGCAGCACAGCTCTTCCACTGCCAAAACAACTCCACCTGCCTCATGAACTTCACATACCATCACCTGTCCTGGCAGCTATCTAGGAAACCCTGTTTGGTCACTTCCGGTCCCATGCCCATTGAACCAGTGCGATGAAATCAAGCAGCTTGAGCACGCACACAAAACGAACATGGAGCTCCTCACTCAAGGCGATCCAAACTTCACGGCCAAAGACAAGTTCAGTGCCCAAGCCATTTCCCGCTGCCATGGAAACCCAGAGCTCTGGCACCACATATGTCTGAAAGTGGATATGACAGCTATGGAAGGGAGTGTGGTGGTGAAAGGCAACTGCCCGAAGAAGCAGCACAGCTCTTCCACTGCCAAAACAACTCCACCTGCCTCATGAACTTCACATACCATCACCTGTCCTGGCAGCTATCTAGGAAACCCTGTTTGGTCACTTCCGGTCCCATGCCCATTGAGCCCAGTGCGATGAAATCAAGCAGCTTGAGCACGCACACAAAACGAACATGGAGCTCCTCACTCAAGGCGCTCCAAACTTCACGGCCAAAGACAAGTTCAGTGCCCAAGCCATTTCCCGCTGCCGTGGAAACCAAGTGCTCTGGCAGCACATATGTCTGAAAGTAGATATGACACCTAGGGAAGGGTGTGTGGTGGTGAATGGCAACTGCCCGAAGCAGCAGCACAGCTCTTCCACTGCCAAAACAACTCCAACTGCCTCATGAACTTCACATACCATCAGCTGTCCTGGCAGCTATCTAGGAAACCCTGTTGGGTCACTTCCGGTCCCATGCCCATTGAGCCCAGTGGGATGAAATCAAGCAGCGTCAGCACCCACACAAAAAGAACATGGAGCTCCTCACTCAAGGCGCTCCAAACTTCACGGCCAAAGACAAGTTCAGTGCCCAAGCCATTTCCCGCTGCCATGGAAACCAAGTGCTCTGGCAGCACATATGTCTGAAAGTGGATATGACACCTAGGCAAGGGAGTGTGTTGGTGAATGGCAACTGCCAAAACCTGCAGCACAGCTTTTCCAGTGCCAAAACAACTCCACCCGCCTCATGAACTTCACATACCATCAGCTGTCCTGGCAGCTATCTAGGAAACCCTGTTGGGTCACTTCCGGTCCCATGCCCATTGAGCCCAGTGGGATGGAATCAAGCAGCTTCAGCACCCACATAAAACGAACATGGAGCTCCTCACTCAAGGCGCTCAAAACTCCACAGCCAAAGACAAGTTCAGTGCCAAAGCCATTTCCCGCTGCCATTTAAACCAAGTGCTCTGGCAGCACATATGTCTGAAAGTGGATATGACACCTAGGGAAGGGAGTGTGGTGGTGAATGGCAACTGCCAAAACCTGCAGCACAAGCTCTTCCACTGCCAAAACAACTCCACCTGCCTCATGAACTTCATATACCATCAGCTGTCCTGGCAGGTATTTTGAAGACCTTGTTGGGTCACTTCCGGTCCCATGCCCATTGAGCCCAGTGGGATGGAATCAAGCAGCTTCAGCACCCACACAAAACTAACATGGAGCTCCTCACTCAAGGCGCTCCAAACTTCACGGCCAAAGACAAGTTCAGTGCCCAAGCCATTTCCCGCTGCCGTGGAAACCAAGTGCTCTGGCAGCACATATGTATGAAAGTGGAAATGACACCTAGGGAAGGGAGTGTGGTGGTGAATGGCAACTGCCTGAAGCAGCAGCACAGCTCTTCCTGTGCCAAAACAACTCCACCTGCCTCATGAACTTCACATACCATCAGCTTTCCTGGCAGCTATCTGGAAAACCCTTTTGGGTCACTTCCGGTCCCATGCCCATTGAGCCCTGTTGGATGAAATCAAGCAGGTTGAGCACCCACACAAAACGAACATGGAGCTCCTCACTCAAGGCGCACAAAAGCCTACAGCCAAAGGCAAGTTCAGTGCCCAAGCCATTTCCCGCTGCCATGGAAACCAAGTGCTCTGGCAGCACATATGTCTGAAAGTGGATATGACACCTAGGGAAGGGAGTGTGTTGGTGAATGGCAACTGCCAAAACCTGCAGCACAGCTCTTCCAGTGCCAAAACAACTCCACCTGCCTCATAAACTTCATATACCATCAGCTGTCCTGGCAGGTATTTTGAAGACCTTGTTGGGTCACTTCCGGTCCCATGCCCATTGAGCCCAGTGGGATGAAATCAAGCAGCTTGAGCACGCACACAAAACGAACATGGAGCTTCTCACTCAAGGCGCTCAAAACTCCACGGCCAAAGACAAGTTCAGTGCCCAAGCCATTTCCCGCTGCCATGGATCCAAGTGCTCTGTCAGCACATATGTCTGAAAGTGGATATGACACCTAGGGAAGGGAGTGTGGTGGTGAATGGCAACTGCCCGAAGCAGCAGCACAGCTCTTCCACTGCCAAAACAACTCCACCTGCCTCATGAACTTCACATACCATCAGCTGTCCTGGCAGCTATCTAGGAAACCCTGTTGGGTCACTTCCGGTCCCATGCCCATTGAGCCCAGGGGGATGAAATCAAGCAGTTGAGCACGCACACAAAACGAACATGGAGCTCCTCACTCAAGGCGCTCAAAACTAGTTGGCCAAAGACAAGTTCAGTGCCCAAGCCATTTCCCGCTGCCATGGAAACCAAGAGCTCTGGCAGCACATATGTCTGAAAGTGGATATGACACCTAGGGAAGGGAGTGTGCTGGTGAAAGGCAACTGCCCGAAGAAGCAGCACAGCTCTTATAGTGCAAAAACAACTCCAACTGCCTCATGAACTTCACATACCATCAGCTGTCCTGGCAGCTATCTAGGAAACCCTGTTGGGTCACTTCCGGTCCCATGCCCCTTGAGCCCAGTGGGATGGAATCAAGCAGCTTGAGCATCCACACAAAACGAACATGGAGCTCCTCACTCAAGGCGCTCAAAACTCCACGGCCAAAGACAAGTTCAGTGCCCAACCCATTTCCCGCTGAAGGAAACCAAGTGCTCTGGCAGCACATATGTCTGAAAGTGGATATGACACCTAGGGAAGGGAGTGTGGTGGTGAATGTCAACTGCCCGAAGCAGCAGCACAGCTCTTCCAGTGGAAAACAACTCCACCTGCCTCATGAACTTCACATACCATCAGCTGTCCTGGCAGCTCTCTAGGAAACCCTGTAGGGTCACTTCCGGTCCCATGCCCATTGAGCCCAGTGGGATGGAATCAAGCAGCTTGAGCACCCACACAAAACGAACATGGAGCTCCTCACTCAAGGCGCTCAAAACTCCACAGCCAAAGACAAGTTCAGTGCCCAAGCCATTTCACGCTGCCATGGAAACCAATTGCTCTGGCAGCACATATGTCTGAAAGTGGATATGACACCTAGGGTAGGGAGTGTGGTGGTGAATGGCAACTGCCCAAAGCAGCAGCACAGCTCTTCCAGTGCCAAAACAACTCCACCTGCCTCATGAACTTCACATACCATCAGCTGTCCTGGCAGCTATCTAGGAAACCCTGTTGGCTCACTTCCGGTCCCATGCCCATTGAGCCCAGTGGGATGGAATCAAGCAGCTTCAGCACCCACACAAAACGAACATGGAGCTCCTCACTCAAGGCGCTCAAAACTCCACAGCGAAAGACAAGTTAGTGCCGAAACAATTTCCCGCTGCCATGGAAACCAAGTGCTCTGGAAGCACATATGTCTGAAAGTGGATATGACACCTAGGGAAGGGAGTGTGTTGGTGAATGGCAACTGCCCGAAGCAGCAGCACAGCTCTTCCACTGCCAAAACAACTCCGCCTTCCTCATGAACTTCACATACCATCAGCTGTCCTGGCAGCTCTCTAGGAAACCCTGTTGGGTCACTTCCGGTCCCATGCCCATTGAGCCCAGTGCGATAGAATCAAGCAGCTTCAGCACAAACACAAAACTAACATACAGCTCCTCACTCAAGGCGCTCAAAACTACTTGGCGAAAGACAAGTTCAGTGCCCAAGCCATTTCCCGCTGCCATGGAAACCAAGTGCTCTGGCAGCACATATGTCTGAAAGTGGATATGACACCTAGGGAAGGGAGTGTGGTGGTGAATGGCAACTGCCCGAAGCAGCAGAACAGCTCTTCTACTGCCAAAACACCTCCACCTGCCTCATGAACTTCACATACCATCAGCTGTCCTGGCAGCTATCTAGGAAACCCTGTTGGGTCACTTCTGGTCCCATGCCCATTGAGCCCAGTGGGATGGAATCAAGCAGCTTGAGCACCCACACAAAACGAACATGGAGCTCCTCACTCAAGGCGCTCAAAACTCCACAGCCAAAGACAAGTTCAGTGCCCAAGCCATTTCCCGCTGCCATGGAAGCCAAGTGCTCTGGCAGCACATATGTCTGAAAGTGGATATGACACCTAGGCAAGGGAGTGTGTTGGTGAATGGCAACTGCCCGAAGCAGCAGCACAGCTCTTCCAGTGCCAAAACAACTCCACCAGCCTCATGAACTTCACATACCATCAGCTGTCCTGGCAGCTATCTAGGAAACCCTGTTGGGTCACTTCCGGTCCCATGCCCATTGAGCCCAATGGGAGGGAATCAAGCAGCTTGAGCACCCACACGAAACCAACATGGAGCTCCTCACTCAAGGCGCTCAAAACTATACAGCCAAAGACAAGTTCAGTGCCGAAGCCATTTCCCGCTGCCATGGAAACCAAGTGCTCTGGCAGCACATATGTCTGAAAGTGGATATGACACCTAGGGAAGGGAGTGTGCTGGTGAATGGCAACTGCCCGAAGCAGCAGCATAGCTCTTCCACTGCAAAAACAACTCCACCTGCCTCATGAACTTCACATACCATCAGCTGTCCTGACAGCTATCTAGGAAACCCTGTTGGGACACTTCCGGTCCCATGCCCATTCTGCCCAGTGGGATGGAATCAAGCAGCTTCAGCACCCACACGAAACCAACATGGAACTCCTCACTCAAGGCGCTCAAAACTACATGGCGAAAGACAAGTTCAGTGCCCAAGCCATTTCCCGGTGCCATTCAAACCAAGTGCTCTGTCAGCACATATGTCTGAAAGTGGATATGACACCTAGGGAAGGGAGTGTGTTGGTGAATGGCAACTGCCCGAAGCAGCAGCACAGCTCTTCCACTGCCAAAACAACTCCACCTGCCTCATGAACTTCACATACCATCAGCTGTCCTGGCAGCTATCTAGGAAACCCTGTTGGGTCACTTCCGGTCCCATGCCCCTTGAGCCCAGTGGGATGGAATCAAGCAGCTTCAGCACCCACACGAAACCAACATGGAGCTCCTCACTCAAGGCGCTCAAAACTACATGGCCAAAGACAAGTTCAGTGCCCAAGCCATTTCTCGCTGCCATGGAAACCAAGTGCTCTGAAAGCGCATGTCTGAAAGTGGATATGACACCTAGGGAAGGGAGTGTGGTGGTGAATGGCAACTGCCCGAAGCAGCAGCACAGCTCTTCCAGTGCCAAAACAACTCCACCTGCCTCATGAACTTCACATACCATCAGCTGTCCTGGCAGCTATCTAGGAAACCCTGTTGGGTCACTTCCGGTCCCATGCCCATTGAGCCCAGTGGGATGGAATCAAGCAGCTTGAGCACCAACACAAAATGAACATGGAGCTCCTCACTCAAGGCGCTCAAAACTCCACGGCCAAAGGCAAGTTCAGTGCCCAAGCCATTTCCCGCTGCCATGGAAACCAAGTGCTCTGGCGGCACATATGTCTGAAAGTGGATATGACACCTAGGGAAGGGAGTGTGGTGGTGAATGGCAACTGCCCGAAGCAGCAGCACAGCTCTTCCAGTGCCAAAACAACTCCACCTGCCTCATGAACTTCACATACCATCAGCTGTCCTGGCAGCTATCTAGGAAACCCTGTTGGGTCACTTCTGGTCCCATGCCCATTGAGCCCAGTGGGATGGAATCAAGCAGCTTCAGCACCCACACAAAACCAACATGGAGCTCCTCACTCAAGGCGCTCAAAACTCCACAGCCAAAGACAAGTTCAGTGCCAAAGCCATTTCCCGCTGCCATGGAAGCCAAGTGCTCTGGCAGCACATATGTCTGAAAGTGGATATGACACCTAGGGAAGGGAGTGTGCTGGTGAATGGCAACTGCCCGAAGCAGCAGCACAGCTCTTCCACTGCCAAAACAACTCCACCTGCCTCATGAACTTCACATACCATCAGCTGTCCTGGCAGCTATCTAGGAAACCCTGTTGGGTCACTTCCGGTCCCATGCCCATTGAGCCCAGTGGGATGGAATCAAGCAGCTTCAGCACCCACACGAAACCAACATGGAGCTCCTCACTCAAGGCGCTCAAAACTACATGGCCAAAGACAAGTTCAGTGCCCAAGCCATTTCCCGCTGCCATGGAAACCAAGTGCTCTGGCAGCACATATGTCTGAAAGTGGATATGACACCTAGGGAAGGGAGTGTGCTGGTGAATGGCAACTGCCCGAAGCAGCAGCATAGCTCTTCCACTGCAAAAACAACTCCACCTGCCTCATGAACTTCACATACCATCAGCTGTCCTGACAGCTATCTAGGAAACCCTGTTGGGACACTTCCGGTCCCATGCCCATTCAGCCCAGTGGGATGGAATCAAGCAGCTTCAGCACCCACACAAAACCAACATGGAACTCCTCACTCAAGGCGCTCAAAACTACATGGCGAAAGACAAGTTCAGTGCCCAAGCCATTTCCCGCTGCCATTAAAACCAAGTGCTCTGTCAGCACATATGTCTGAAAGTGGATATGACACCTAGGGAAGGGAGTGTGGTGGTGAATGGCAACTGCCCGAAGCAGCAGCACAGCTCTTCTATTGCCAAAACAACTCAACCTGCCTCAAGAACTTCACATACCATCAGCTTTCCTGGCAGCTATCTAGGCAACCCTGTTGGGTCACTTCCGGTCCCATGCACATTGAGCCCAGTGGGATGGAATCAAGCAGCTTCAGCACCCACACGAAACCAACATGGAGCTCCTCACTCAAGGCGCTCAAAACTACATGGCCAAAGACAAGTTCAGTGCCCAAGCCATTTCTCGCTGCCATGGAAACCAAGTGCTCTGAAAGCGCATGTCTGAAAGTGGATATGACACCTAGGGAAGGGAGTGTGGTGGTGAATGGCAACTGCCCAAAGCAGCAGCACAGCTCTTCCACTGCCAAAAAAACTCCACCTGCCTCCTGAACTTCACATACCATCAGCTGTCCTGGCAGCTATCTAGGAAACCCTGTTGGGTCACTTCCGGTCCCATGCCCATTGAGCCCAGTGGGATGGAATCAAGCAGCTTGAGCACCAACACAAAATGAACATGGAGCTCCTCACTCAAGGCGCTCAAAACTCCACGGCCAAAGGCAAGTTCAGTGCCCAAGCCATTTCCCGCTGCCATGGAAACCAAGTGCTCTGGCGGCACATATGTCTGAAAGTGGATATGACACCTAGGGAAGGGAGTGTGGTGGTGAATGGCAACTGCCCGAAGCAGCAGCACAGCTCTTCCAGTGCCAAAACAACTCCACCTGCCTCATGAACTTCACATACCATCAGCTGTCTTGGCAGCTATCTAGGAAACCCTGTTGGGTCACTTCCGGTCCCATGCCCATTGAGCCCAGTGGGATGGAATCAAGCAGCTTCAGCACCAGCACAAAACGAACATGGAGCTCCTCACTCAAGGCGCTCAAAACTCCATGGCCAAAGACAAGTTCAGTGCCCAAGCCATTTCCCGCTGCCATGGAAACCAAGTGCTCTGGCAGCACATATGTCTGAAAGTGGATATGACACCTAGGGAAGGGAGTGTGCTGGTGAACGGCAACTGCCAAAAGCAACAGCACAGCTCTTCCACTGCCAAAACAACTCCACCTGCCTCATGAACTTCACATACCATCAGCTGTCTTGGCAGCTATCTAGGAAACCCTGTTGCGTCACTTCCGGTCCCATGCCATTGAGCCCAGAGGGATGAAATCAAGCAGCTTCAACACCCACACGAAACCAACATGGAGCTCCTCACTCAAGGCGCTCAAAACTACATGGCGAAAGACAAGTTCAGTGCCCAAGCCATTTCCCGCTGCCATGGATCCAAGTGCTCTGTCAGCACATATGTCTGAAAGTGGATATGACACCTAGGGAAGGGAGTGTGCTGGTGAATGGCAACTGCCCGAAGCAGCAGCACAGCTCTTCCACTGCCAGAACAACTCCACCTGCCTCATGAACTTCACATACCATCAGCTGTCTTGGCAGCTATCTAGGAAACCCTGTTGGGTCACTTCCGGTCCCATGCCCATTGAGCCCAGAGGGATGGAATCAAGCAGCTTCAGAACCCACACAAAACGAACATGGAGCTCCCACTCAAGGCACAAAAATCTCCACAGCCAAAGACAAGTTCAGTGCCCAAGCCATTTCCCGCTGCCATGGAAACCAAGTGCTCTGGCAGCACATGTCTGAAAGTGGATATGACACCTAGGGAATGGAGTGTGTTGGTGAATGGCAACTGCCCGAAGCAGCAGCACAGCTCTTCCAGTGCCAAAACAACTCCACCTGCCTCATGAACTTCACATACCATCAGCTGTCCTGGCAGCTATCTAGGAAACCCTTTTGGGTCACTTCAGGTCCCATGCCCATTGAGCCCAGTGGGATGGAATCAAGCAGCTTCAGCACCCACACAAATCTAACAGGGAGGTCCTCACTGAAGGCGCTCAAAACTCCACGGCCAAAGACAAGTTCAGTGCCCAAGCCATTTCCCCCTGCCATGGAAACCAAGTGCTCTGGCAGCACATATGTCTGAAAGTGGATATGACACCTAGGGAAGGGAGTGTGCTGGTGAATATCAACTGTCCGAAGCAGCAGCACAGCTCTTCCACTGCCAAAACAACTCCACCTGCCTCATGAACTTCACATACCATCACCTGTCCTGGCAGCTATCTAGGAAACCCTGTTTGGTCACTTCCGGTCCCATGCCCATTGAGCCCAGTGCGATGAAATCAAGCAGCTTGAGCACGCACACAAAACGAACATGGAGCTCCTCACTCAAGGCGATCCAAACTTCACGGCCAAAGACAAGTTCAGTGCCCAAGCCATTTCCCGCTGCCATGGAAACCAAGAGCTCTGGCACCACATATGTCTGAAAGTGGATATGACAGCTATGGAAGGGAGTGTGCTGGTGAAAGGCAACTGCCCGAAGAAGCAGCACAGCTCTTCCACTGCCAAAACAACTCCACCTGCCTCATGAACTTCACATACCATCACCTGTCCTGGCAGCTATCTAGGAAACCCTGTTTGGTCACTTCCGGTCCCATGCCCATTGAGCCCAGTGCGATGAAATCAAGCAGCTTGAGCACGCACACAAAACGAACATGGAGCTCCTCACTCAAGGCGCTCAAAACTCCACGGCCAAAGAGAAGTTCAGTGCCCAAGCCATTTCCCGCTGCCGTGGAAACCAAGTGCTCTGGCAGCACATATGTATGAAAGTGGAAATGACACCTAGGGAAGGGAGTGTGGTGGTGAATGGCAACTGCCTGAAGCAGCAGCACAGCTCTTCCTGTGCCAAAACAACTCCACCTGCCTCATGAACTTCACATACCATCAGCTTTCCTGGCAGGTATCTGGAAAACCCTTTTGGGTCACTTCCGGTCCCATGCCCATTGAGCCCTGTTGGATGAAATCAAGCAGGTTGAGCACCCACACAAAACGAACATGGAGCTCCTCACTCAAGGCGCACAAAAGCCTACAGCCAAAGGCAAGTTCAGTGCCCAAGCCATTTCCCGCTGCCATGGAAACCAAGTGCTCTGGCAGCACATATGTCTGAAAGTGGATATGACACCTAGGGAAGGGAGTGTGTTGGTGAATGGCAACTGCCAAAACCTGCAGCACAGCTCTTCCAGTGCCAAAACAACTCCACATGCCTCATAAACTTCATATACCATCAGCTGTCCTGGCAGGTATTTTGAACACCTTGTTGGGTCACTTCCGGTCCCATGCCCATTGAGCCCAGTGGGATGAAATCAAGCAGCTTGAGCACGCACACAAAACGAACATGGAGCTTCTCACTCAAGGCGCTCAAAACTCCACGGCCAAAGACAAGTTCAGTGCCCAAGCCATTTCCCGCTGCCATGGATCCAAGTGCTCTGTCAGCACATATGTCTGAAAGTGGATATGACACCTAGGGAAGGGAGTGTGGTGGTGAATGGCAACTGCCCGAAGCAGCAGCACAGCTCTTCCACTGCCAAAACAACTCCACCTGCCTCATGAACTTCACATACCATCAGCTGTCCTGGCAGCTATCTAGGAAACCCTGTTGGGTCACTTCCGGTCCCATGCCCATTGAGCCCAGTGGGATGAAATCAAGCAGTTGAGCACGCACACAAAACGAACATGGAGCTCCTCACTCAAGGCGCTCAAAACTAGTTGGCCAAAGACAAGTTCAGTGCCCAAGCCATTTCCCGCTGCCATGGAAACCAAGAGCTCTGGCAGCACATATGTCTGAAAGTGGATATGACACCTAGGGAAGGGAGTGTGCTGGTGAAAGGCAACTGCCCGAAGCAGCAGCACAGCTCTTATAGTGCAAAAACAACTCCACCTGACTCATGAACTTCACATACCATCAGCTGTCCTGGCAGCTATCTAGGAAACCCTGTTGGGTCACTTCTGGTCCCATGCCCATTGAGCCCATTGCGATGGAATCAAGCAGCTTGAGCACCCACACAAAACTAACATGGAGCTCCTCACTCAAGGCGCTCCAAACTCCACAGCCAAAGATAAGTTCAGTGCCCAAGCCATTTTCCGCTGCCATGGAAACCAAGTGCTCTGGCAGCACATGTCTGAAAGTAGATATGACACCTAGGGAAGGGAGTGTGCTGGTGAATGGCAACTGCCCGAAGCAGCAGCACAGCTCTTCCACTGCCAAAACAACTCCAACTGCCTCATGAACTTCACATACCATCAGCTGTCCTGGCAGCTATCTAGGAAACCCTGTTGGGTCACTTCCGGTCCCATGCCCATTGAGCCCAGTTGGATGAAATCAAGCAGCTTGAGCACCCACACAAAAAGAACATGGAGCTCCTCACTCAAGGCGCTCAAAACTTCACGGCCAAAGATAAGTTCAGTGCCCAAGCCATTTTCCCGCTGCCATGGAAACCAAGTGCTCTGGCAGCACATGTCTGAAAGTGGATATGACACCTAGGGAAGGGAGTGTGGTGGTGAGTGGCAACTGCCAAAACCTGCAGCACAGCTCTTCCAGTGCCAAAACAACTCCACCTGCCTCATGAACTTCATATACCATCAGCTGTAGTAGCAGCTATCTAGGAAACCCTGTTACGTCACTTCCGGTCCCATGCCCATTGAGCCCAGTGGGATGGAATCAAGCAACTTCAGCACCCACACAAAACGAACATGGAGCTCCTCACTCAAGGCGCTCAAAACTCCACAGCCTAAGACAAGTTCAGTGCCCAAGCCATTTCCCGCTGCCGTCGAAACCAAGTGCTCTGGCAGCACATATGTCTGAAAGTGGAAATGACACCTAGGGAAGGGAGTGTGGTGGTGAATGGCAACTGCCCGAAGCAGCAGCACAGCTCTTCCACTGCCAAAACAACTCCACCTGCCTCATGAACTTCACGTACCATCAGCTTTCCTGGCAGCTATCTAGGAAACCCTGTTGCGTCACTTCCGGTCCCATGCCCATTGAGCCCAGTGGGATGAAATCAAGCAGCTTCAGCACCCACACAAATCTAACATGGAGGTCCTCACTGAAGGCGCTCAAAACTCCACGGCCAAAGACAAGTTCAGTGCCCAAGCCATTTTCCCGCTGCCATGAAACCAAGTGCTCTGGCAGCACATATGTCTGAAAGTGGATAAGACACCTAGGGAAGGGAGTGTGCTGGTGAATGGCAACTGCCCGAAGCAGCAGCACAGCTCTTCCAGTGCCAAATCAACTCCACCTGCCTCATGAACTTCACATAGCATCAGCTGTCCTCGCAGCTATCTAGAACACCCTTTTGGGTCACTTCCGGTCCCATGCCCATTGAGCCCTGTTGGATGAAATCAAGCAGGTTGAGCACCCACACAAAACGAACATGGAGCTCCTCACTCAAGGCGCACAAAAGCCTACAGCCAAAGGCAAGTTCAGTGCCCAAGCCATTTCCCGCTGCCATGGAAACCAAGTGCTCTGGCAGCACATATGTCTGAAAGTGGATATGACACCTAGGGAAGGGAGTGTGTTGGTGAATGGCAACTGCCAAAACCTGCAGCACAGCTCTTCCAGTGCCAAAACAACTCCACCTGCCTCATAAACTTCATATACCATCAGCTGCCCTGACAGGTATTTTGCACACCTTGTTGGGTCACTTCCGGTGCCATGCCCATTGAGCCCAGTGGGATGGAATCAAGCAGCTTGAGCACGCACACAAAATGAACATGGAGCTTCTCACTCAAGGCGCTCAAAACTTCACGGCCAAAGACAAGTTCAGTGCCCAAGCCATTTCCCGCTGCCATGGATCCAAGTGCTCTGGCAGCACATATGTCTGAAAGTGGATATGACACCTAGGGAAGGGAGTGTGGTGGTGAATGGCAACTGCCCGAAGCAGCAGCACAGCTCTTCCAGTGCCAAAACAACTCCACCTGCCTCATGAACTTCACATACCATCAGCTGTCCTGGCAGCTATCTAGGAAACCCTGTTTGGTCACTTCCGGTCCCATGCCCATTGAGCCCAGTGGGATGAAATCAAGCAGTTGAGCACCAACACAAAACGAACATGGAGCTCCTCACTCAAGGCGATCCAAACTTCACGGCCAAAGACAAGTTCAGTGCCCAAGCCATTTCCCGCTGCCATGGAAACCAAGAGCTCTGGCAGCACATATGTCTGAAAGTGGATATGACACCTAGGGAAGGGAGTGTGCTGGTGAAAGGCAACTGCCCGAAGAAGCAGCACAGCTCTTATAGTGCCAAAACAACTCCACCTGCCTCATGAACTTCACATACCATCAGCTGTCCTGGCAGCTATCTAGGAAACCCTGTTGGGTCACTTCTGGTCCCATGCCCATTGAGCACAGGGGGATGGAATCAAGCAGCTTGAGCACCCACACAAAACTAACATGGAGCTCCTCACTCAAGGCGCTCCAAACTCCACAGCCAAAGACAAGTTCAGTGCCCAAGCCATTTCCCGCTGCCATGGAAACAAAGTGCTCTGGCATCACATATGTCTGAAAGTAGATATGACACCTAGGGAAGGGAGTGTGCTGGTGAATGGCAACTGCCCGAAGCAGCAGCACAGCTCTTCCAGTGCCAAAACAACTCCACCTGCCTCATGAACTTCACATACCATCAGCTGTCCTGGCAGCTATCTCGGAAACCCTGTTGGGTCACTTCCGGTCCCATGCCCATTGAGCCCAGTGGGATGGATTCAAGCAGCTTCAGCACCCACACAAAAAGAACATGGAGCTCCTCACTCAAGGCGCTCCAAACTTCACGGCCAAAGACAAGTTCAGTGCCCAAGCCATTTTCCCGCTGTCATGGAAACCAAGTGCTCTGGCAGCACATGTCTGAAAGTGGATATGACACCTAGGGAAGGGAGTGTGGTGGTGAATGGCAACTGCCCGAAGCAGCAGCACAGCTCTTCCAGTGCCAAAACAACTCCACCTGCCTCATGAACTTCATATACCATCAGCTGTCCTAGCAGCTATCTAGGAAACCCTGTTGCGTCACTTCCGGTCCCATGCCCATTGAGCACAGTGGGATGGAATCAAGCAGCTTCAGCACCCACACAAAACGAACATGGAGCTCCTCACTCAAGGCGCTCCAAACTCCACAGCCTAAGACAAGTTCAGTGCCCAAGCCATTTCCCGCTGCCATGGAAACCAAGTGCTCTGGCAGCACATATGTCTGAAAGTAGATATGACACCTAGGGAAGGGAGTGTGCTGGTGAATGGCAACTGCCAGAAGCAGCAGCACAGCTCTTCCACTGCCAAAACAACTCCACCTGCCTCATGAACTTCACATACCATCAGCTGTCCTGGCAGCTATCTAGGAAACCCTGTTGGGTCACTTCTGGTCCCATGCCCATTGAGCCCAGTGGGATGGAATCAAGCAGCTTGAGCACCCACAAAAAACGAACATGGAGCTCCTCACTGAAGGCGCTCCAAATTCCACGGCCAAAGACAAGTTCAGTGCCCAAGCCATTTCCCGCTGCCATGGAAACCAAGTGCTCTGGCAGCACATATGTCTGAGAGTGGATGTGACACCTAGGGAAGGGAGTGTGGTGGTGAATGGCAACTGCCTGAAGCAGCAGCACAGCTCATCCACTGCCAAAACAACTCCACCTGCCTCATGAACTTCACACACCATCAGCTGTCCTGGCAGGTATGTTGGACACCCTGTTGGGTCACTTCCGGTCCCATGCCCATTGAGCCCAGTGGGATGGAATCAAGCAGCTTCAGCACCCACACAAAACGAACATGGAGCTCCTCACTCAAGGCGCTCAAAACTACATGGCCAAAGACAAGTTCAGTGCCCAAGCCATTTCCCGCTGCCATGGAAACCAAGTGCTCAGGCAGCACATATGTCTGAAAGTGGATATGACACCTAGGGAAGGGAGTGTGGTGGTGAATGGCAACTGCCTGAAGCAGCAGCACAGCTCTTCCAGTGACAAAACAACTCCACCTGCCTCATGAACTTCACATACCATCAGCTGTCCTGGCAGCTATCTAGCAAACCCTGTTGGGTCACTTGCTGTCTCATGCCCATTGAGCCCAGTGGGATGGAATCAAGCAGCTTCAGCACCCACACAAAACGAACATGGAGCTCCTCACTCAAGGCGCTCAAAACTCCACAGCCAAAGACAAGTTCAGTGCCCAAGCCATTTCCGGCTGCCATGGAAACCAAGTTCCCTGGCATCACATATGTCTGAAAGTGGATATGACACCTAGGGAAGGGAGTGTGGTGGTGAATGGCAACTGCCCGAAGCAGCAGCGCAGCTCTTCCACTGCAAAAACAACTCCAGCTGCCTCATGAACTTCACATACCATCAGCTGTCCTTTCAGGTATGTTGGACACCCTGTTGGGTCACTTCCGGTCCCATGCCCATTGAGCCCAGTGGGATGGAATCAAGCAGCTTCAGCACCCACACAAAACGAACATGGAGCTCCTCACTCAAGGCGCTCAAAACTAGTTGGCCAAAGACAAGTTCAGTGCCCAAGCCATTTCCCGCTGCTATGGAAACCAAGTGCTCTGGCAGCACATATGTCTGAAAGTGGATATGACACCTAGGGAAGGGAATGTACTGGTGAATGGCAACTGCCTGAAGCAGCAGCACAGCTCTTCCAGTGCAGAAACAACTCCGCAGGCCTCATGAACTTCACATACCATCAGCTGTCCTGGCAGCTATCTAGGAAACCCTGTTGGGTCACTTCCGGTCCCATGCCCATTGAGCCCAGTGGGATGAAATCAAGCAGCTTCAGCACCCACACAAAACTAAAATGGAGCTCCTCACTCAAGGCGCATAAAAGCCTACAGCCAAAGACAAATTTAGTGCCCAAGCCATTTCCCGCTGCCATGGAAACCAAGTGCTCTGGCAGCACATATGTCTGAAAGTGGATATGACCCATAGGGAAGGGAGTGTGGTGGTGAATGGCAACTGCCCGAAGCAGCAGCACAGCTCTTCCACTGCCAAAACAACTCCACCTGCCTCATGAACTTCACATACCATCAGCTGTCCTGGCAGCTATCTAGGAAACCCTGTTGGGTCACTTCCGGTCCCATGCCCATTGAGCCCAGTGGGATGAAATCAAGCAGCTTCAGCACCCACACAAAATGAACATGGAGCTCCTCACTCAAGGCGATCCAAACTTCACGGCCAAAGACAAGTTCAGTGCCCAAGCCATTTCCCGCTGCCATGGAAACCAAGAGCTCTGGCAGCACATATGTCTGAAAGTGGATATGACACCTAGAGAAGGGCGTGTGCTGGTGAATGGCAACTGCCCGAAGCAGCAGCACAGCTCTTCCAGTGCCAAAACAACTCCACCTGCCTCATGAACTTCACATACAAACAGCTGTCTTGGCAGCTATCTAGGAAACCCTGTTAGGTCACTTCCGGTCCCATGCCCATTGAGCCCAGTGGGATGGAATCAAGCAGCTTCAGCACCCACACAAAACGAACATGGAGCTTCTCACTCAAGGCGCTTTAAACTCCACAGCCAAAGACAAGTTCAGTGCCCAAGCCATTTCCCGCTGCCATGGAAACCAAGTGCTCTGGCAGCACATATGTCTGAAAGTGGATATGACACCTAGGGAAGGGAGTGTGCTGGTGAATGGCAACTTCCCGAAGCAGCAGCACAGCTCTTCCACTGCAAAAACAACTCCACCTGCCTCATGAACTTCACATACCATCAGCTGTATTGGCAGCTATCTAGGAAACCCTGTTTGGTCACTTCCGGTCCCATGCCCATTGAGCCCTGTGGGATGAAATCAAGCAGGTTGAGCACCCACACAAAACGAACATGGAGCTCCTCACTCAAGGCGCTCAAATGCCTACAGCCAAAGACAAATTTAGTGCCCAAGCCATTTCCCGCTGCCATGGAAACCAAGTGCTCTGGCAGCACATATGTCTGAAAGTGGATATGACACCTAGGGAAGGGAGTGTGGTGGTCAATGGCAACTGCCCGAAGCAGCAGCACAGCTCTTCCACTGCCAAAACAACTCCACCTGCCTCATAAACTTCATATACCATCAGCTGTCCTGGCAGCTATCTAGGAAACCCTGTTGGGTCACTTCTGGTCCCATGCCCATTGAGCCCAGTGGGATGGAATCAAGCAGCTTGAGCACCCACACAAATATAGCATGGAGCTCCTCACTCAAGACGCTCAAAACCTCCGCAGCCAAAGACAAGTTAAGTGCCCAAGCCATTTCCCGCTGCCATGGAAACCAAGTGCTCTGACAGCACATGTCTGAAAGTGGATATGACACCTAGGGAAGGGATTGTGGTGGTGAATGGCAACTGTCCGAAGCAGCAGCACAGCTCTTCCACTGCCAAAACAACTCCATCTGCCTCATGAACTTCACATACCATCAGCTGTCCTGGCAGCTATCTAGGAAACCCTGTTGGGTCACTTCCGGTCCCATGCCCATTGAGCCCAGTTGGATGAAATCAAGCAGCTTCAGCACCCACACAAATCTAACATGGAGGTCCTCAATGAAGGCGCTCAAAACTCCACGGCCAAAGACAAGTTCAGTGCCCAAGCCATTTCCCACTGCCATGGAAACCAAGAGCTCTGGCAGCACATATGTCTGAAAGTGGATATGACACCTAGGGAAGGGAGTGTGGTGGTGAATGGCAACTGCCCGAAGCAGCAGCACAGCTCTTCCAGTGCCAAAACAACTCCACCTGCCTCATGAACTTCACATACCATCAGCTGTCCTGGCAGCTATCTAGGAAACCCTGTTGGGTCACTTCCGGTCCCATGCCCATTGAGCCCAGTGGGATGGAATCAAGCAGCTTGAGAACCCACACAAAACTAACATGGAGCTCCTCACTCAAGGCGCTCAAAACTCCAAAGCCAAAGACAAGTTCAGTGCCCAAGCCATTTCCCGCTGCCATGGAAACCAAGAGCTCTGGCAGCACATATGTCTGAAAGTGGATATGACACCTAGGGAAGGGAGTGTGTTGGTGAATGGCAACTGGCAAAACGTGCTGTTGTGGGCTGTGGAGCTGATTTACATTGCTTTAGCTGAGCACTCAGGAATCAGGCCTAAGGCAGTAGCACCTGGCCTTTGCAGACTCATTGACGTCCTATTGTCCTGTTAATGGACTTGGGGGGAAGAGGAGATAATATGTAATAAGGAGGCTTTGGAGCAGACAGCTCCCAGCACTTCTACCACCACCATGGTCTCTGTGTGCTTTTCACTCGGACATTCCCCGTGCCTACTATGCCAGCTCAGTGGAAGAATTCTAATCTGTCCAGGCATTTTCATTATTGTGAGACTGGCTTTTTACACAATGTGAACTTGGAATCAAGGGACCTGTGTTTAGGGTTTCATCCTTTCCTTAATCTTTAGGTTCTCCTTTTCTTTGTAATACAAGATTAGGTTGTAGGATAAGAATTGTAGCAGGAATTCCTATTGTTTTTGGATAAAGCAGATGGCATGGTTGTCCTTAGAAACACCCACTTGACCATGACGTGGAAAGTCTGAGCCAGAGTTTAACTGATTCTGTATAAATAAAGCAGACGGCTTTATTGCCATGTCCACTATCATCATGGAATCCTAGTGGTCCGTCTCTTTCTTTCTGCGCCTCGTCCACGCACCCTTCCCGAGTTCCGAAACCCAGGCTGGAGCTGGACTCCGGCAAGTGGCGCCCAACGTGAGTGACTCGACGAAGGTAGGTCTTTTTCTTTCTCTTTGCGGCGTGGACAGGACTTCACCCAGGGCACTGCAGACCCCCTGACAGAAGGTCAGGTTAGGAGGGGTGAATAGTCAGAACTTATATTGAGAATTCGTGTACCCTCTGTGCTGTAAACATGGGCCAGAGTGATTCTAGTGAAAGAAGTTTATATGCTGATATTATTAAACATACCTTACATAGGAAGAGCATTAAAGTTAGTAGAAAGCAACTATTAGAATTTTTGCAGTTTGTGCAAAAAGTTAGCCCATGGTTTATTGAGCAGGGCACTTTAGACTTACACACATGGGATCAGGTAGGGAATGATATGAAAAGGTGGTATCGGAGTAATGGAAGAGTGGGCATGCCATCCTCTGCATATGCCATCTGGAATGCTTTAAGGCAGGCATTAGATGTGGGACTCGAGCCTTATCCCGCACCTTCAGCTCAGCGGAGAGAACACACTCCCCTTATTGATCCTGAGAAGGGAGGCTTAGGCCTTAGTTATGGCTCAATAGAAAGTTTCTGTCCTGAAGATAATGTAAAATATTGTTAAACTGACCAGGAAGGTTTAACAGATGAGGAAGATTTTTTTAAACCAGAAATATTTAGACCAGGAGTTAGAGATTGTGAAAAGGGGCAAATGGCTGAATTACATGATAAAAGGTCTCCTGCTGTTAATCACAAGCCTTCAAGGTATTCGGCTAAGCATTCCAAGCTGTTTCCAGATAGACTAGATATAGCAAAGATTGGTTTTAAAGGAGCAATGCAGCAAGCTCATAAGGAAGGCGATTTTTTCTGTTTTCCTGTGATTTATGAATGGGATGAACCTGAATGGGAACCGTTGCCTTATAAGCTTATTAAAGAACTAAAGCATGCTGTCTCAGACTACGGGCCAAACTCCCCGTACACTATGGCAATGGTGGAGAGCTTAGGAGCAAAGTGGATGACTCCGTATGATTGGTTTCAGACTGCCAAGGCTTGCCTCACAGGAGGAGACTTCCTTGTGTGGAAAATGGAGTATGAGGAATTGGCTAAGGCAGAAGTAAAGTCTCAGGGACCTGTGAGGCGTGGCAAACCTTCTTTTACCTTAGACATGCTTTTAGGACAGGGCACTCATCTTGGCATTTCAGAACAACTTACTCTGCCTAAGGAGACTCTACAGCTTATCTCCTCCCTGGCATTGGGAGCATGGAAACGCCTGCCACCTCCAGATCAAAAGTCTTCAGGTTTTATAAATGTTAAACAGAAAGCTGAGGAGCCTTTTGAAGATTTTGTAGCTCGACTCACAGAAGCGGTGAGCCGGACAGTAATTAACAGTACAGCTACAGATCTTATAGTTAAACAGTTAGCTTTTGAAAATGCTACTCCAACTTGCCAAACCTTAATTCAGCCAGTGAGAAGGAAAGGAAAGTTGTCAGACTATGTTCGAGCTTGTGCCGAGGTAACTCCATCTTACGTTCAAGGGTTAACTATTGCTGCAGCTCTTCAAGGTCAAACTGCGATTCAGATTTTAAAGAACATAAGAGGCAATCAAAGACGTAAAAAAAGAAAGAATTACTATTCTTGTGGTGGAGTAGGGCATTTTAGCCACAGTTGTCCTGCCAGAAACTCATCTCAAAATTTCAAACAGGAAGAAACTTATAGGGACATTGCTAGCCCCAATTTAAATATTCCTCGCACTGTCTGTCCACGGTGTGAGAAGGGATTTCATTGGCAGAAGGCTTGTCAGTCTAAATTCCACAAGAATGGAACAGTTCTATTGCCTCGCAGTCGATCTAAATTGAGCAATCAGTCTGTACAGGGTCAGAAGCAGGGAAGCGGGAGGGCCCAGTCCTGGGCCCCCCAAGTAATAGGGTCATGTATGGATATTGTCTCTGAAAGGTACAAAACTAAAATGTTGAGTGCTACCTTAAGCAATGGGTTAAAGCAAAATAGACTAAAGCAAAATAGATTTAAATGTCATAATTGTAGGAAACCCAGCCACCTTCCAAAGCAATGCCGAACAGCATCTCTTTTAGCTCAAAAATGTGGCACCTATGCTGCTAAGGATCATTGGGCAAAAGTATGTAAATGCAAATCTAAAATTGATCATAATGGCCAGCGCCTGTGGTCAGGAAACTCGTGGCGGGGCCAGTCTTGGGCCTTGAACAATCAGAGGTTTAAAAGACAGCATTATCTTAACCCAAGCTGTGCCTGTAGAAGAGTAACAGACTAAAACCTGATATTGATTGTGGATATGCTAATTAAAAGTTGGTATTTTCATTGGCAATTAATTATACTACCTACTGTTCATACCCCAACTGGATGCTTGTGGCAACAAGGTCATTAGAGTGGCTCCATCTCTTTTCATGTATAAAAAATTATTACTTCTTATTGTGCTTTGAGCTCCACCTTAATTACAAAGAGATGTCATAAGAATAAGGAGCTTTTTTGGCAAAGATGTAAATAATTATTCCTTATAGCTCTAAACAGCTTACTTTTTTTAATATCCAAGGTTGAGATAAGACAAATAGCACTCTTAACCCTGGTAGATTCAATTTCAAACTAGTTAGCTGAAAATCCTCTCTTACATTTTGTTAAAAGTCATTTGGTTATATTTCAAAAGATTTGTTTCTTAACTCCTTTGTTTTTAACCTTTTTTGTTTCTTTAACCTGCTTCTTTAGTCTTTACAGATGGTCATATAACAAAACAACTTTTTTAATCATAGATTTTGAAAACGTCCTTACAGGCCAATGGGAAGGACATGGTCTCCTCGTAACTTTTGGAGGAGGGAATGCTTTCTTTTTCCACAGAGCTTGGACTTGCTGACTAGGGCTCTAGATCTTATCCAATTTACATTTCCACCCCCCTGCCATTTCACAGCAAGCATCTTCTACAGAAGTTCCTCTTCCTGCCCAGCAACTTCAGGGTTAAATTCTCTTCTCTTCAGCAGGTATTGTTTTTTTTCCCCTTTATCAAGCATTCCTCCAACCTTTTTTAGCCAAGAGCAGAGTGATGGGAGATAAACTAAATTGGGTCCCCAGAAGAACACCTAGCCTCTTGTACTTCATAAACAATGTTTTTTCATAATTAACATCTCTTTTCTAACTCTATTAAGCTTTTATATTGAATTTTGAATCTTACGAATATAACTCTTAAGGTATTGTTTAAGGCGTTGCTTTGAAAGTGTAACATTTACGCCAAATATGAACTGTAACTGAATATAAAAGTAACATTTAATTCACTGTTAAATTTTTTTTCCAGGTATGGGATGTACCCGTGCTTATATCTGCTAGTTTTTAATTTAGATCTATAGTCTTTAAAATACTGTTTGCAGCATTTTCTAACATATTCATCATTGATACATGGAATTAAAATCTGATCCTCTGTCATAACAACAAAGTTTTAAACCCAAATATTATAACATCTTCTTAATTGTTTTTATATAATTAATGATTAAATTTTTCTAGTTAGCTCCAGTGAACTCCAGACCTGACTTTGCTGAAACGTCTCAGAATATGATAAGATTCTATATTGAAGTAATCTTTGTGTTTTCTGCTTTTCAGTATGCTCACATTGCTTAAGATTGATAAAAGTTATGTACTTATTTTATAGGTATTTAAAGAGATCACTTAATGCCAATAATTACATCTAATCTATATTGTGTTATATAAAGATTCTATTTCAACTAGGTGTTATAGATCTTGACATCCTTGATATGCATTTTAAAAATTCAAAAGTTTTATTTAATAGATGCAACTGAGTAAGCATTTGGATTGTATTAAAGATACTGCCAGATGCCAAGTGGGGCAAAATTTTGTCATATCAATATACTACTATAAAACAATTTTTTTTTACAGAAGTTAATTCAAATTTCTGTATTTCCAAGAGTTCCAGGACAGGTAATGCTTAACAACAAAAAAGCCAGAAAAGGATAAATATTTACGGTTTTATAAATATGTCTAAGCTGTTGACTGCTTATCTCTTAGGCTAATTTAAATTGCTCAGATAACTAAAATCAAGGTCTTCAGTAATGACCAATTTTTTTTTCTCTCAGGGTTTCAGTTTAGACTGAATTATCATTGTTGACTTTTACTTAGTAATTTTCTAATGGGTACTGCTATCACCAAGCTTGGTTTATAAAGGCGCCTTAGTTAATCCTAAATTTATCTGACATGATCTCTTGTGCACTTTGTAACATTTTGAAGGCCTCAGTCAGAAGGTAGTAGCCATCCTGAGTTCTAGAGCCTGACTCGGTAGTCTGGGGAGGCCACCGTGATGATTAACATGGCCCCACTGCCAGTCCTGGCTTCCTAGCTCGCAGGATTTGCACTGACCTCTGCCTATATACAGGTACCTCATCATCCAAATTTGCTTGTCTTGAGTACTTATCTGGGACTTGAGGACTGGATGCAACACAACTTCTTGAGTCAGGATATGAGAAGTCATGGCTCATTCGCTATTTAAAATTGAGTGAGTGTGGTGGCCACGTATGTCTGTCTTGCTGTACGTCTTTTTGTTAAAATTGTTTGAAATTTTACTCTTATAATCCTCTATAGTTTTCAAAAAAAAAAAAAAGAGGGAGAATGTATATATGTGCGTGTGTTTGTTTTATTGTTTGTCTTCAATGTTCCTTGAGATCAGATGAGAAATGGGTACATGATAGATCTTAGTTTTATGCCATTTTTCCTAGCTAGTTATTACAGAACAATTTTTAATTGCTGTTATACATTACTGCATTTGCTATTTGGGAAATACTATACTTTTAACTAACTCTTAAAGGTTTTGTAACAAAAATTATTTAAAGAACAGATATACTTGTTTGATATATGTTTCCTAAGCCATCTTGGTAAAATCTTTATTATAATCCATTTTCTATTCTATATTTGTAAACCATCTGAATAACCATGCAAACTTATTTTACTACAAACAATAGGGTAATTCTAACCAATTTATAATTTTAAATGTCTAAAGCTCCTAGATTATTATTGAAGCTACTTTATTGTGCTAAGCTAATATTGTTTTTTGGCTCACTTAATTTAAATCTCAGACTATCATTGAAAATGTTTTTTAGTCAGCCATATGCCTTTGCTTAAGTTCACTTATGGCCAGGTTTCTCATGTTATACTCTCATTGCCTTTTTCAATGTGTTACTTGGGTATGTGCCTTTATTTTAAATTTATAGCAAACATTGGACCTTTGGGCAAATATTTTCTAAGGCTGTTTTTTGATGGTTTTCACCTGATATTGTTACTGAGAGTGATCTATATAATTATTTTTAATTATTTTAACTTTTCCTTCACTTCTCTTATACTTCCTCTCCAAAAACTCCAAAGGGCCTCTCAGAATATACAGTTAGATCTCCAGAGTTTATATAGGTGTGGCTAACTTAGGGACCTGAAATCCCAAGGATTGCCTCTACAGCCCACTTTCCCAGAGGCCCAGAGGAAGAATAGCAAGCTAGGTACCAGGGTGCTATCTCTCCTTCTTGCCTCCCTGTGGCCATAACAACGGAAAGAGCTTCTCTAGCCTCCATGCTACGCTTGCTGGGATCGACAGACACTTCCACCTGGAACTGTTTTAAAGGCTGAGTCTGAAGATCAACACCTGCCATGAGGACACGTCATGCGTACATCTGCTGACTACCTTCTACCACGGAAGACATCTCTGCACAGAACTCAAGCCACTTCCAAAAGGACTGTTGATAAGTAACATTCCTCCCTTACAAGATGGAGCCTTAAGCTCCTTCCAGCTTCCCTGAGATGGTTCTGTATACACTGTAATTTGTACTAGTGCATTGTTAATTGTTACTTGATGCCTGATACTTTTGGTGTCTTAAGAAGGTCCTCATATGTAATGTTAGCTGTAAATTTGCCTGAACAATGGTATGATACTGCTACAGTTTTCATTTTGTATAAATCTAGGAATTGCACTAATTATTCTCCTTTTCGTATTGTTCTCCAGCCCAGTCATCCTCCGTGCTATGTTGGGGTCCATGCAGTGGATGTGGGAGACACAAGGATGTGAGGACATTGTTCCAATGAGGCAGGGCCACAAGGAACTTCCCATTGAGGCAGGGCCCAGCGGATGTCTACAGTCACCTGGATGCAGCTCCACCTTTCTTTGCTTGGATACCAGAAGCAGAAGGGTTATGTTATGTGGAAGGACCCCTTGACTGTACAGGAGACGCTTCTGAAGTGAATGACACCAAATTCCTGTGCACCCTGACAGCATGCTGGAATGGCAATTGCGATTCTGCTGTTATCCTGCAGCTGCCCTGAATCCTGCCTGTGCCTGTTGGGACTGAATAAGAATAAAAGAGACTTTGGCATAATGGCAACCATCATAGCCAGTAACAAGGTCGCAGAACAGACTGCCAGAGTTATGGAACAACAGGACTTTACTGATGAACATGAGCGGGTGGGCATGCTTATGCTGTGACTGTGGGTTGATTTATTGGAAAAGAAATAGCAGATATTGTTAGATTTTGTCTAAGCCTCCTGTACCCCATCGTATGCATTTCTGTTGTATTGTATGCATTTCTGGTGTATCATCTGTGCAAGTGCAAAATGTTTTCCCAAGCCTGGGAACTGCTGTCTGCTCATTGCTACTGAGCTAAGTTACTCCTAAGTTCATGGCCTCTTGTCTCCCATTGTGCCTTTTATGTATGTTTCACCTGTGAAGTGCTTTGTTTTCCCAAGCCCGGGAACTGGTGTTTGCTCATTGCTACTCAATTGATATCACTCCTAGCCCTGGAACAGGTTTGCCAGCTGCAGCAGACAACGCGTTGAAAGGCAGCCAGTGATGGGTAAGATGGACACAGGAACGGACCGACCTAAGACAGGGACTCCGTCATGCTACGGAGATTCCCCATGACGGGTAAGGCTGTCAAACCTGAGAGTCCACAACCTAAGACAGGCGCATTCAAGTCTGCTTTAATACAGAAGGGGGAATATGTTGTGGGCTGTGGAGCTGATTTACATTGCTTTAGCTGAGCACTCAGGAATCAGGCCTAAGGCAGTAGCACCTGGCCTTTGCAGACTCATTGACATCCTATTGTCCTGTTAATGGACTTGGGGGGAAGAGGAGATAATATGTAATAAGGAGGCTTTGGAGCAGACAGCTCCCAGCACTTCTACCACCACCATGGTCTCCGTGTGCTTTTCACTTGGACATTCCCCGTGCCTACTATGCCAGCTCAGTGGAAGAATTCTAATCTGTCCAGGCATTTTCATTATTGTGAGACTGGCTTTTTACACAATGTGAACTTGGAATCAAGGGAGCTGTGTTTAGGGTTTCATCCTTTCCTTAATCTTTAGGTTCTCCTTTTCTTTGTAATACAAGATTAGGTTGTAGGATAAGAATTGTAGCAGGAATTCCTATTGTTTTTGGATAAAGCAGATGGCATGGTTGTCCTTAGAAACACCCACTTGACCATGACGTGGAAAGTCTGAGCCAGAGTTTAACTGATTCTGTATAAATAAAGCAGACGGCTTTATTGCCGTGTCCACTATCATCATGGAATCCTAGTGGTCCGTCTCTTTCTTTCTGCGCCTCGTCCACGCACCCTTCCCGAGTTCCGAAACCCAGGCTGGAGCTGGACTCCGGCAACATGCAGCACAGCTCTTCCAGTGCAAAAACAACTCCACCTGCCTCATGAACTTTACATATCATCAGCTGTCCTGGCAGCTATCTAGGAAAACCTGTTGGGTCACTTCCGGTCCCATGCCCATTGAGCCCAGTCTGATGGAATCAAGCAGCTTCAGCACCCACACAAATCTAACATGGAGCTCCTCACTCAAGGCGCTCAAAACTTCACAGCTAAATTCAAGTTCAGTGCGGAAGCCATTTCCCGCTGCCATGGAAACCAAGTGCTCTGGCAGCACATATGTCTGAAAGTGGATATGACACCTAGGGAAGGGAGTGTGGTGGTGAATGTCAACTGCCCGAAGCAGCAGCACAGCTCTTCCAGAGCCAAAACAACTCCACCTGCCTCATGAACTTCACATACCATCAGCTGTCCTGGCAGCTATCTTGGAAACCCTGTTGGGTCACTTCCGGTCCCATGCCCATTGAGTCCAGATCAAGCAGCTTGACCACCCACACAAATCTAAAATGGAGCTCCTCACTCAAGGCGCTCAAAACTCCACAGCCAAAGACAACTTCAGTGCCCAAGCCATTTCCCGCTGCCATGGAAACCAAGTACTCTGGCAGCGCATGTGTCTGAAAGTGGATATCACACCTGGGGAAGGGAGTTTGTTGGTGAATGGCAGCTGCCCGAAGCAGCAGCACAGCTCTTCCAGTGCCAAAACAACTCCACCTGAATGGTAACTGCCTGAAGCCGCAGCACAGCTCTTCCAGTGCCAAAACAACTCCACCTGCATCATGAACTTCACATACCATCAGCTGTCCTGGCAGCTATCTAGGAAACCCTGTTGCGTCACTTCCGGTCCCATGCCCATTGAGCCCAGTGGGATGGAATCAAGCAGCTTCAGCACCCACACAAAACGAACATGGAGCTCCTCACTCAAGTCGCTCAAAACTCCACAGCCAAAGACAAGTTTAGTGCGCAAGCCATTTCCCGCTGCCATGGAAACCAAGTGCTCTGGCAGCGCATGTGTCTGAAAGTGGATATGACACCTAGGGAAGGGAGTTTGTTGGTGAATGGCAGCTGCCCGAAGCAGCAGCACAGCTCTTCCAGTGCCAAAACAACTCCACCTGAATGGTAACTGCCTGAAGCCGCAGCACAGCTCTTCCAGTGCAAAAAAAACTCCACCTGCCTCATAAACTTCACATACCATCAGCTGTCTTGGCAGCTATCTTGGAAACCCTGTTGGGTCACTTCCGGTCCCATGCCCATTGAGCCCAGATCAAGCAGCTTGACCACCCACACAAAACGAACATGGAGCTCCTCACTCAAGGCGCTCAAAACTCCACGGCCAAAGACAAATTTAGTGCCCAAGCCATTTCCCGCTGCCATGGAAACCAAGTGCTCTGGCAGCACATATGTCTGAAAGTGGATATGACACCTAGGGAAGGGAGTGTGCTGGTGAATGGCAACTGCCCGAAGCAGCACCATAGCTCTTCCAGTGCCAAAACAACTCCACCTGCCTCATGAACTTCACATACCATCAGCTGTCCTGGCAGCCATCTAGGAAACCCTGTTGGGTCACTTCCGGTCCCATGCCCATTGAGCTCAGTGGGATGGAATCAAGCAGCTTGAGCACCCACACAATACTAAGATTGAGCTCCTCACTCAAGGCGCTCCAAACTTCAAGGCCAAAGACAAGTTCAGTGCCCAAACCATTTCCCGCTGCCATGGAAATCAAGTGCTCTGGCAGCACATATGTCTGAAAGTGGATATGACACCTAGGAAAGGGAGTGTGGTGGTGAATGGCAACTGCCCGAAGCACCACCACAGCTCTTCCAGTGCCAAAACAACTCCATCTGCCTCATGAACTTCACATACCATCAGCTGTCCTGGCAGCTATCTAGGAAACCCTGTTGGGTCACTTCCGGTCCCATGCCCATTGAGCCCAGTGGGATGGAATCAAGCAGCTTGAGCACCCACACAATACTAACATGGAGCTCCTCACTCAAGGCGCTCAAAACTTCACGGCGAAAGACAAGTTCAGTGCCCGAACCATTTCCCGCTGTCATGGAAACCAAGTGCTCTGACAGCACATATGTCTGAAAGTGGATATGACACCTAGGGAAGGGAGTGTGCTGGTGAATGGCAATTGCCCGAAGCAGCAGCACAGCTCTTCCACTGCCAAAACAACTCCACCTGCCTCATGAACTTCACATACCATCAGCTGTCCTGGCAGCTATCTAGGAAACCCTGTTGGGTCACTTCCGGTCCCATGCCCATTGAGCCCAGTGGGATGGAATCAAGCAGCTTCAGCACCCACACAAAACGAACATGGAGCTCCTCACTCAAGGCGTAAAAACTCCACAGCTAAATTCAAGTTCAGTGCCCAAGCCATTTCCCGCTGCCATGGAAACCAAGTGCTCTGGCAGCACATATGTCTGAAAGTGGATATGACACCTAGGGAAGGGAGTGTGGTGGTGAATGGCAACTGCCCGAAGCAGCAGCACAGCTCTTCCAGTGCCAAAACAACTCCACCTGCCTCATGAACTTCACATACCATCAGCTGTCCTGGCAGCCATCTAGGTAACCCTGTTGGGTCACTTCCGGTCCCATGCCCATTGAGCACAGTGGGATGGAATTAAGCAGCTTCAGCACTCACACAATACTAACATGGAGCTCCTCACTCAAGGCGCTCAAAACTCCACAGCCAAAGACAAGTTCAGTGGCCAAGCCATTTCCCGCTGCCATGGAAACCAAGTGCTCTGGCAGCACATATGTCTGAAAGTGGATATGACACCTAGGGAAGGGAGTGTGCTGGTGAATGGCAACTGCCCGAAGCAGCAGCAGCACAGTTCTTCCAGTGCAAAAACAACTCCACCTGCCTCATGAACTTTACATATCATCAGCTGTCCTGGCAGCTATCTAGGAAAACCTGTTGGGTCACTTCCGGTCCCATGCCCATTGAGCCCAGTGGGATGGAATCAAGCAGCTTCAGCACCCACACAAATCTAACATGGAGCTCCTCACTCAAGGCGCTCAAAACTTCACAGCTAAATTCAAGTTCAGTGCCCAAGCCATTTCCCGCTGCCATGGAAACCAAGTGCTCTGGCAGCACATATGTCTGAAAGTGGATATGACACCTAGGGAAGGGAGTGTGCTGGTGAATGGCAACTGCCAGAAGCAGCAGCACAGCTCTTCCAGTGCCAAAACAACTCCACCTGCCTCATGAACTTCACATACCATCAGCTGTCCTGCCAGCTATCTAGGAAACCCTGTTGGGTCACTTCCGGTCCCATAGCCATTGAGCCCAGTGGGATGGAATCAAGCAGCTTGAGCACCCACACAAAACGAACATGGAGCTCCTCACTCAAGGCGCTCAAAACTCCACAGCAAAAGACAAGTTCAGTGCGCAAGCCATTTCCCGCTGCCAAGGAAACCAAGTGCTCTGGCATCACATATGTCTGAAAGTGGATATGACACCTAGGGAAGGGAGTGTGCTGGTGAATGGCAACTGCCCGAAGCAGCAGCACAGCTCTTCCAGTGCCAAAGAACTCCACCTGCCTCATAAACTTCACATACCATCAGCTGTCTTGGCAGCTATCTTGGAAACCCTGTTGGGTCACTTCCGGTCCCATGCCCATTGAGCCCAGATCAAGCAGCTTGACCATCTACAGAAAACTAACATGGAGCTCCTCACTCAAGGCGCTCAAAACTCCACAGCCAAAGACAAGTTCAGTGCCCAAGCCATTTCCTGCTGCCATGGAAACAAAGTGCTCTGGCAGCGCATGTGTCTGAAAGTGGATATGACACCTAGGGAAGGGAGTTTGTTGGTGAATGGCAGCTGCCTGAAGGAGCAGCACAGCTCTTCCAGTGCAAAAACAACTCCACCTGCCTCATGAACTTCACATACCATCAGCTGTCCTGTCAGCTATCTAGGAAACCCTGTTGGGTCACTTCCGGTCCCATGCCCATTGAGCTCAGTGGGATGGAATCAAGCAGCTTCAGCACCCACACAAATCTAACATGGAGGTCCTCACTCAAGGCGTAAAAACTCCACAGCTAAATTTAAGTTCAGTGCCCAAGCCATTTCCCGCTGCCATGGAAACCAAGTGCTCTGGCAGCACATATGTCTGAAAGTGAATATGACACCTAGGGAAGGGAGTGTGGTGGTGAATGGCAACTGCCAGAAGCAGCAGCACAGCTCTTCCAGTGCCAAAACAACTCCACCTGCCTCATGAACTTCACATACCATCAGCTGTCCTGGCAGCCATCTAGGAAACCCTGTTGGGTCACTTCCGGTCCCATGCCCATTGAGCCCAGTGGGATGGAATCAAGCAGCTTCAGCACCCACACAATACTAACATGGAGCTCCTCACTCAATCCGCTCAAAACTTCACGGCCAAAAACAAGTTCAGTGCCCAAGCCATTTCCCGCTGCCATGGAAATCAAGTGCTCTGGCAGCACATATGTCTGAAAGTGGATATGACACCTAGGGAAGGGAGTGTGCTGGTGAATGGCAACTGCCCGAAGCACCACCACAGCTCTTCCAGTGCCAAAACAACTCCATCTGCCTCATGAACTTCACATACCATCAGCTGTCCTGGCAGCTATTTAGGAAACACTGTTGGGTCACTTCCGGTCCCATGCCCATTGAGCCAGGATCAAGCATCTTAACCACCCACACAAAACGAACATGGAGCTCCTCACTCAAGGCGCTCAAAACTTCCACGGCCAAAGACAAGTTCCGTGCCCAAGCCATTTCCAACTGCCATGGAAACCAAGTGCTCTGGCAGCACATATGTCTGAAAGTGGATATGACACCTAGGGAAGGGAGTGTGCTGGTAGATGGCAAGTGCCCGAAGCAGCACCACAGCTCTTCCAGTGCAAAAAAAACTCCACCTGCCTCATGAACTTCACATACCATCAGCTGTCTTGGCAGCTATCTTGGAAACCCTGTTGGGTCACTTCCGGTCCCATGCCCATTGAGCCCAGATCAAGCATCTTAACCACCCACACAAAACGAACATGGAGCTCCTCACTCAAGGCGCTCAAAACTTCACGGCCAACGACAAGTTCAGTGCCCAAGCCATTTCCCACTGCCATGGAAACCAAGTGCTCTGGCAGCACATATGTCTGAAAGTGGATATGACACCTAGGGAAGGGAGTGTGGTGGTGAATGGCAACTGCCCGAAGCAGCAGCACAGCTCTTCCAGTGCCAAAACAACTCCACCTGCCTCATGAACTTCACATACCATCAGCTGTCCTGTCAGCTATCTAGGAAACCCTGTTGGGTCACTTCCGGTCCCATGCCCATTGAGCCCAGTGGGATGGAAACAAGCAGCTTCAGCACCCACACAAAACGAACATGGAGCTCCTCACTCAAGGCGCTCAAAACTCCATGGCCAAAGACAAGTTCAGTGCCCAAGCCATTTCCCGCTGCCATGGAAACCAAGTGCTCTGGCAGCACATATGTCTGAAAGTGGATATGACACCTAGGGAAGGGAGTGTGCTGGTGAATGGCAACTGCCCGAAGCAGCACAGCTCATCAAGGGATAAAGAACTCCACCTGCCTCATAAACTTCACATACCATCAGCTGTCTTGACAGCTATCTTGGAAACCCTGTTGGGTCACTTCCGGTCCCATGCCCATTGAGCCAGGATCAAGCATCTTAACCACCCACACAAAACGAACATGGAGCTCCTCACTCAAGGCGCTAAAAACTCCACAGCCAAAGACAAGTTCAGTGCCCAAGCCATTTCCCGCTGCCATGGAAACCAAGTGCTCTGGCAGCGCATGTGTCTGAAAGTGGATATGACACCTAGGGAAGGGAGTTTGTTGGTGAATGGCAGCTGCCTGAAGCAGCAGCACAGCTCTTCCAGTGCAAAAAGAACTCCACAGGCCTCATGAACTTCACATACCATCAGCTGTTTTGGCAGCTATCTAGGAAACCCTGTTGGGTCACTTCCGGTCCCATGCACATTGAGCCCAGTGGGATGGAATCAAGCAGCTTGAGCACCCACACAAAACTAACATGGAGCTCCTCACTCAAGGCGCTCCAAAGTTCACGCCAAAGACAAGTTCAGTGCCCAAGCCATTTCCCGCTGCCATGGAAACCAAGTGCTCTGGCAGCACATATGTCTGAAGTGGATATGATACCTAGGGAAGGGAGTGTGCTGGTGAATGGCAACTGCCCGAAGCAGCAGCACAGCTCTTCCAGTGCCAAAACAACTCCACCTGCCTCATGAACTTCACATACCATCAGCTGTCCTGGCAGCTATCTAGGAAACCCTGTTGGGTCACTTCCGGTCCCATAGCCATTGAGCACAGGGGGATGGAATCAAGCAGCTTCAGCACCCACACAAAACGAACATGGAGCTCCTCACTCAAGGCGCTCAAAACTTCACAGCAAAAGACAAGTTCTGTGCGCAAGCCATTTCCCGCTGCCAAGGAAACCAAGTGCTCTGGCATCACATATGTCTGAAAGTGGATATGACACCTAGGGAAGGGAGTGTGCTGGTGAATGGCAACTGCCCGAAGCAGCAGCACAGCTCTTCCAGTGCCAAAGAACTCCACCTGCCTCATAAACTTCACATACCATCAGCTGTCTTGGCAGTTATCTAGGAAACCCTGTTGGGTCACTTCCGGTCCCATGCCCATTGAGCCCAGATCAAGCAGCTTGACCATCTACAGAAAACTAACATGGAGCTCCTCACTCAAGGCGCTCAAAACTCCACAGCCAAAGACAAGTTCAGTGCCCAAGCCATTTCCTGCTGCCATGGAAACCAAGTGCTCTGGCAGCGCATGTGTCTGAAAGTGGATATGACACCTAGGGAAGGGAGTTTGTTGGTGAATGGCAGCTGCCTGAAGGAGCAGCACAGCTCGTCCAGGGCAAAAACAACTCCACCTGCCTCATGAACTTCACATGCCATCAGCTGTCCTGTCAGCTATCTAGGAAACCCTGTTGGGTCACTTCCGGTCCCATGCCCATTGAGCTCAGTGGGATGGAATCAAGCAGCTTCAGCACCCACACAAATCTAACATGGAGGTCCTCACTCAAGGCGTAAAAACTCCACAGCTAAATTTAAGTTCAGTGCCCAAGCCATTTCCCGCTGCCATGGAAATCAAGTGCTCTGGCAGCACATATGTCTGAAAGTGGATATGACACCTAGGGAAGGGAGTGTGGTGGTGAATGGCAACTGCCCGAAGCAGCAGCACAGCTCTTCCAGTGCCAAAACAACTCCACCTGCCTCATGAACTTCACATACCATCAGCTGTCCTGGCAGCCATCTAGGAAACCCTGTTGGGTCACTTCCGGTCCCATGCCCATTGAGCCCAGTGGGATGGAATCAAGCAGCTTCAGCACCCATACAATACTAACATGGAGGTCCTCACTCAAGGCGCTCCAAACTTCCACGGCCAAAGACAAGTTCCGTGCCCAAGCCATTTCCAACTGCCATGGAAACCAAGTGCTCTGGCAGCACATATGTCTGAAAGTGGATATGACACCTAGGGAAGGGAGTGTGCTGGTAGTTGGCAAGTGCCCGAAGCAGCACCACAGCTCTTCCAGTGCAAAAAAACTTCCACCTGCCTCATGAACTTCACATACCATCAGCTGTCTTGGCAGCTATCTTGGAAACCCTGTTGGGTCACTTCCGGTCCCATGCCCATTGAGCCAGGATCAAGCATCTTAACCACCCACACAAAACGAACATGGAGCTCCTCACTCAAGGCGCTCAAAACTCCACAGCCAAAGACAAGTTCAGTGCCCAAGCCATTTCCCGCTGCCATGGAAACCAAGTGCTCTGGCAGCGCATGTGTCTGAAAGTGGATATGACACCTAGGGAAGGGAGTTTGTTGGTGAATGGCAGCTGCCTGAAGCAGCAGCACAGCTCTTCCAGTGCAAAAAGAACTCCACAGGCCTCATGAACTTCACATACCATCAGCTGTTTTGGCAGCTATCTAGGAAACCCTGTTGGGTCACTTCCGGTCCCATGCACATTGAGCCCAGTGGGATGGAATCAAGCAGCTTGAGCACACACACAAAACTAACATGGAGCTCCTCACTCAAGGCGCTCCAAAGTTCACGCCAAAGACAAGTTCAGTGCCCAAGCCATTTCCCGCTGCCATGGAAACCAAGTGCTCTGGCAGCACATATGTCTGAAGTGGATATGATACCTAGGGAAGGGAGTGTGCTGGTGAATGGCAACTGCCCGAAGCAGCAGCACAGCTCTTCCAGTGCCAAAACAACTCCACCTGCCTCATGAACTTCACATACCATCAGCTGTCCTGGCAGCTATCTAGGAAACCCTGTTGGGTCACTTCCGGTCCCATAGCCATTGAGCACAGGGGGATGGAATCAAGCAGCTTCAGCACCCACACAAAACGAACATGGAGCTCCTCACTCAAGGCGCTCAAAACTTCACAGCAAAAGACAAGTTCTGTGCGCAAGCCATTTCCCGCTGCCAAGGAAACCAAGTGCTCTGGCATCACATATGTCTGAAAGTGGATATGACACCTAGGGAAGGGAGTGTGAGGGTGAATGGCAACTGCCCGAAGCAGCAGCACAGCTCTTCCAGTGCCAAAGAACTCCACCTGCCTCATAAACTTCACATACCATCAGCTGTCTTGGCAGTTATCTAGGAAACCCTGTTGGGTCACTTCCGGTCCCATGCCCATTGAGCCCAGATCAAGCAGCTTGACCATCTACAGAAAACTAACATGGAGCTCCTCACTCAAGGCGCTCAAAACTCCACAGCCAAAGACAAGTTCAGTGCCCAAGCCATTTCCTGCTGCCATGGAAACCAAGTGCTCTGGCAGCGCATGTGTCTGAAAGTGGATATGACACCTAGGGAAGGGAGTTTGTTGGTGAATGGCAGCTGCCTGAAGGAGCAGCACAGCTCGTCCAGTGCAAAAACAACTCCACCTGCCTCATGAACTTCACATACCATCAGCTGTCCTGTCAGCTATCTAGGAAACCCTGTTGGGTCACTTCCGGTCCCATGCCCATTGAGCTCAGTGGGATGGAATCAAGCAGCTTCAGCACCCACACAAATCTAACATGGAGGTCCTCACTCAAGGCGTAAAAACTCCACAGCTAAATTTAAGTTCAGTGCCCAAGCCATTTCCCGCTGCCATGGAAACCAAGTGCTCTGGCAGCACATATGTCTGAAAGTGGATATGACACCTAGGGAAGGGAGTGTGGTGGTGAATGGCAACTGCCCGAAGCAGCAGCACAGCTCTTCCACTGCCAAAACAACTCCACCTGCCTCATGAACTTCACATACCATCAGCTGTCCTGGCAGCCATCTAGGAAACCCTGTTGGGTCACTTCCGGTCCCATGCCCATTGAGCCCGGATCAAGCATCTTAACCACCCACACAAAACGAACATGGAGCTCTTCACTCAAGGCGCTAAAAACTCCACAGCCAAAGACAAGTTCAGTGCCCAAGACATTTCCCGCTGCCATGGAAACCAAGTGCTCTGGCAGCGCATGTGTCTGAAAGTGGATATGACACCTAGGGAAGGGAGTTTGTTGGTGAATGGCAGCTGCCTGAAGCAGCAGCACAGCTCTTCCAGTGCCAAAACAACACCACAGGCCTCATGAACTTGACATACCATCAGCTGTCCTGGCAGCTATCTAGGAAACCCTGTTGGGTCACTTCCGGTCCCATGCCCATTGAGCCCAGTGGGATGGAATCAAGCAGCTTGAGCACCCACACAAAACTAACATGGAGCTCCTCACTCAAGGCGCTCAAAACTTCACGGCCAACGACAAGTTCAGTGCCCAAGCCATTTCCCACTGCCATGGAAACCAAGTGCTCTGGCAGCACATATGTCTGAAAGTGGATATGACACCTAGGGAAGGGAGTGTGGTGGTGAATGGCAACTGCCAGAAGCAGCAGCACAGCTCTTCCAGTGCCAAAACAACTCCACCTGCCTCATGAACTTCACATACCATCAGCTGTCCTCTCAGCTATCTAGGAAACCCTGTTGGGTCACTTCCGGTCCCATGCCCATTGAGCCCAGTGGGATGGAATCAAGCAGCTTCAGCACCCACACAAAACGAACATGGAGCTCCTCACTCAAGGCGCTCAAAACTCCATGGCCAAAGACAAGTTCAGTGCCGAAGCCATTTCCCGCTGCCAAGGAAACCAAGTGCTCTGGCATCACATATGTCTGAAAGTGGATATGACACCTAGGGAAGGGAGTGTGCTGGTGAATGGCAACTGCCCGAAGCAGCACAGCTCTTCCAGTGATAAAGAACTCCACCTGCCTCATGAACTTCACATACCATCAGCTGTCTTGACAGCTATCTTGGAAACCCTGTTGGGTCACTTCCGGTCCCATGCCCATTGAGCCCAGAACAAGCATCTTAAGCACCCACACAAAACGAACATGGAGCTCCTCACTCAAGGCGCTAAAAACTCCACAGCCAAAGACAAGTTCAGTGCCCTAGACATTTCCCGCTGCCATGGAAACCAAGTGCTCTGGCAGCGCATGTGTCTGAAAGTGGATATGACACCTAGGGAAGGGAGTTTGTTGGTGAATGGCAGCTGCCTGAAGCAGCAGCACAGCTCTTCCAGTGCAAAAAGAACTCCACATCCTCATGAACTTCACATACCATCAGCTGTTTTGGCAGCTATCTAGGAAACCCTGTTGGGTCACTTCCGGTCCCATGCCCATTGAGCCCAGTGGGATGGAATCAAGCAGCTTGAGCACACACACAAAACTAACATGGAGCTCCTCACTCAGGGCGCTCCAAAGTTCACGCCAAAGACAAGTTCAGTGCCCAAGCCATTTCCCGCTGCCATGGAAACCAAGTGCTCTGGCAGCACATATGTCTGAAAGTGGATATGACACCTAGGGAAGGGAGTGTGGTGGTGAATGGCAACTGCCCGAAGCAGCAGCACAGCTCTTCCACTGCCAAAACAACTCCACCTGCCTCATGAACTTCACATACCATCAGCTGTCCTGGCAGCTATCTAGGAAACCCTGTTGCATCACTTCCGGTCCCATGCCCAATGAGGCCTGTGTGATGGAATCAAGCAGCTTCAGTACCCACACAAATCTAACATGGAGGTCCTCACTGAAGGCGATCAAAACTCCACGGCCAAAGACGAATTCAATGCCCAAGCCATTTCCCGCTGCCATGGAAACCAAGTGCTCTGGCAGCACATATGTCTGAAAGTGGATATGACACCTAGGGAAGGGAGTGTGCTGGTGAATGGCAACTGGCTGAAGCAGCAGCACAGCTCTTCCACTGCCAAAACAACTCCACCTGCCTCATGAACTTCACATACCATCAGCTGTCTTGGCAGCTATCTAGGAAACCTCTTGGGTCACTTCCGGTCCCATGCCCATTGAGCCCAGATCAAGCAGCTTGTCCACAAACAAAACTAACATGGAGCTCCTCACTCAATGCGATCCAAACTTCATGGCCAAAGACAAGTTCAGTGCCCAAGCCATTTCCCACTGCCATGGAAACCAAGTGCTCTGGCAGCGCATGTGTCTGAAAGTGGATATGACACCAAGGGAAGGGAATTTGTTGGTGAATGGCAACTGCCCGAAGCAGCAGCACAGCTCTTCCAGTGCCAAAACAACTCCACCTGCCTCATGAACTTCACATACCATCAGCTGTCTTGGCAGTTATCTAGGAAACCCTGTTGGGTCACTTCCGGTCCCATGCCCATTGAGCCCAGATCAAGCAGCTTGACCATCTACAGAAAACTAACATGGAGCTCCTCACTCAAGGCGCTCAAAACTCCACAGCCAAAGACAAGTTCAGTGCCCAAGCCATTTCCTGCTGCCATGGAAACCAAGTGCTCTGGCAGCGCATGTGTCTGAAAGTGGATATGACACCTAGGGAAGGGAGTTTGTTGGTGAATGGCAGCTGCCTGAAGGAGCAGCACAGCTCGTCCAGTGCAAAAACAACTCCACCTGCCTCATGAACTTCACATACCATCAGCTGTCCTGTCAGCTATCTAGGAAACCCTGTTGGGTCACTTCCGGTCCCATGCCCATTGAGCTCAGTGGGATGGAATCAAGCAGCTTCAGCACCCACACAAATCTAACATGGAGGTCCTCACTCAAGGCGTAAAAACTCCACAGCTAAATTTAAGTTCAGTGCCCAAGCCATTTCCCGCTGCCATGGAAACCAAGTGCTCTGGCAGCACATATGTCTGAAAGTGGATATGACACCTAGGGAAGGGAGTGTGGTGGTGAATGGCAACTGCCCGAAGCAGCAGCACAGCTCTTCCAGTGCCAAAACAACTCCACCTGCCTCATGAACTTCACATACCATCAGCTGTCCTGGCAGCCATCTAGGAAACCCTGTTGGGTCACTTCCGGTCCCATGCCCATTGAGCCCGGATCAAGCATCTTAACCACCCACACAAAACGAACATGGAGCTCTTCACTCAAGGCGCTAAAAACTCCACAGCCAAAGAGAAGTTCAGTGCCCAAGCCATTTCCCGCTGCCATGGAAACCAAGTGCTCTGGCAGCGCATGTGTCTGAAAGTGGATATGACACCTAGGGAAGGGAGTTTGTTGGTGAATGGCAGCTGCCTGAAGCAGCAGCACAGCTCTTCCAGTGCCAAAACAACACCACAGGCCTCATGAACTTGACATACCATCAGCTGTCCTGGCAGCTATCTAGGAAACCCTGTTGGGTCACTTCCGGTCCCATGCCCATTGAGCCCAGTGGGATGGAATCAAGCAGCTTGAGCACCCACACAAAACTAACATGGAGCTCCTCACTCAAGGCGCTCAAAACTTCACGGCCAACGACAAGTTCAGTGCCCAAGCCATTTCCCACTGCCATGGAAACCAAGTGCTCTGGCAGCACATATGTCTGAAAGTGGATATGACACCTAGGGAAGGGAGTGTGGTGGTGAATGGCAACTGCCAGAAGCAGCAGCACAGCTCTTCCAGTGCCAAAACAACTCCACCTGCCTCATGAACTTCACATACCATCAGCTGTCCTCTCAGCTATCTAGGAAACCCTGTTGGGTCACTTCCGGTCCCATGCCCATTGAGCCCAGTGGGATGGAATCAAGCAGCTTCAGCACCCACACAAAACGAACATGGAGCTCCTCACTCAAGGCGCTCAAAACTCCATGGCCAAAGACAAGTTCAGTGCCGAAGCCATTTCCCGCTGCCAAGGAAACCAAGTGCTCTGGCATCACATATGTCTGAAAGTGGATATGACACCTAGGGAAGGGAGTGTGCTGGTGAATGGCAACTGCCCGAAGCAGCACAGCTCTTCCAGTGATAAAGAACTCCACCTGCCTCATGAACTTCACATACCATCAGCTGTCTTGACAGCTATCTTGGAAACCCTGTTGGGTCACTTCCGGTCCCATGCCCATTGAGCCCAGAACAAGCATCTTAAGCACCCACACAAAACGAACATGGAGCTCCTCACTCAAGGCGCTAAAAACTCCACAGCCAAAGACAAGTTCAGTGCCCAAGACATTTCCCGCTGCCATGGAAACCAAGTGCTCTGGCAGCGCATGTGTCTGAAAGTGGATATGACACCTAGGGAAGGGAGTTTGTTGGTGAATGGCAGCTGCCTGAAGCAGCAGCACAGCTCTTCCAGTGCAAAAAGAACTCCACATCCTCATGAACTTCACATACCATCAGCTGTTTTGGCAGCTATCTAGGAAACCCTGTTGGGTCACTTCCGGTCCCATGCCCATTGAGCCCAGTGGGATGGAATCAAGCAGCTTGAGCACACACACAAAACTAACATGGAGCTCCTCACTCAGGGCGCTCCAAAGTTCACGCCAAAGACAAGTTCAGTGCCCAAGCCATTTCCCGCTGCCATGGAAACCAAGTGCTCTGGCAGCACATATGTCTGAAAGTGGATATGACACCTAGGGAAGGGAGTGTGGTGGTGAATGGCAACTGCCCGAAGCAGCAGCACAGCTCTTCCACTGCCAAAACAACTCCACCTGCCTCATGAACTTCACATACCATCAGCTGTCCTGGCAGCTATCTAGGAAACCCTGTTGCATCACTTCCGGTCCCATGCCCAATGAGGCCTGTGTGATGGAATCAAGCAGCTTCAGTACCCACACAAATCTAACATGGAGGTCCTCACTGAAGGCGATCAAAACTCCACGGCCAAAGACGAATTCAATGCCCAAGCCATTTCCCGCTGCCATGGAAACCAAGTGCTCTGGCAGCACATATGTCTGAAAGTGGATATGACACCTAGGGAAGGGAGTGTGCTGGTGAATGGCAACTGGCTGAAGCAGCAGCACAGCTCTTCCACTGCCAAAACAACTCCACCTGCCTCATGAACTTCACATACCATCAGCTGTCTTGGCAGCTATCTAGGAAACCTCTTGGGTCACTTCCGGTCCCATGCCCATTGAGCCCAGATCAAGCAGCTTGTCCACAAACAAAACTAACATGGAGCTCCTCACTCAATGCGATCCAAACTTCATGGCCAAAGACAAGTTCAGTGCCCAAGCCATTTCCCACTGCCATGGAAACCAAGTGCTCTGGCAGCGCATGTGTCTGAAAGTGGATATGACACCAAGGGAAGGGAATTTGTTGGTGAATGGCAACTGCCCGAAGCAGCAGCACAGCTCTTCCAGTGCCAAAACAACTCCACCTGCCTCATGAACTTCACATACCATCAGCTGTCCTGGCAGCTATCTAGGAAACCCTGTTGGGTCACTTACGGTCCCATACCAATTGAGCCCAGTGGGATGGAATCAAGCAGCTTCAGCACCCACACAAATCTAACATGGAGGTCCTCACTGAAGGTGCTCAAAACTCCACGGCCAAAGACAAGTTCAGTGCCGAAGCCATTTCCCACTGCCATGGAAACCAAGTGCTCTGGCAGCACATATGTCTGAAAGTGGATATGACACCTAGGAAAGGGAGTGTGGTGGTGAATGGCAACTGCCCGAATCAGCAGCACAGCTCTTCCACTGCAAAAACAACTCCACCTGCCTCATGAACTTCACATTCCATCAGCTGTCCTGGCAGCTATCTAGGAAACCCTGTTGCGTCACTTCCGGTCCCATGCCCAATGAGGCCTGTGGGATGGAATCAAGCAGGTTCAGTACCCACACAAATCTAACATGGAGGTCCTCACTCAAGGCGCTCCAAACTTCCACGGCCAAAGACAAGTTCCGTGCCCAAGCCATTTCCAACTGCCATGGAAATCAAGTGCTCTGGCAGCACATATGTCTGAAAGTGGATATGACACCTAGGGAAGGGAGTGTGCTGGTAGATGGCAAGTGCCCGAATCAGCAGCACAGCTCTTCCAGTGCAAAAAAACTTCCACCTGCCTCATGAACTTCACATACCATCAGCTGTCTTGGCAGCTATCTTGGAAACCCTGTTGGGTCACTTCCGGTCCCATGCCCATTGAGCCCGGATCAAGCATCTTAACCACCCACACAAAACGAACATGGAGCTCTTCACTCAAGGCGCTAAAAACTCCACAGCCAAAGACAAGTTCAGTGCCCAAGACATTTCCCGCTGCCATGGAAACCAAGTGCTCTGGCAGCGCATGTGTCTGAAAGTGGATATGACACCTAGGGAAGGGAGTTTGTTGGTGAATGGCAGCTGCCTGAAGCAGCAGCACAGCTCTTCCAGTGCCAAAACAACACCACAGGCCTCATGAACTTGACATACCATCAGCTGTCCTGGCAGCTATCTAGGAAACCCTGTTGGGTCACTTCCGGTCCCATGCCCATTGAGCCCAGTGGGATGGAATCAAGCAGCTTGAGCACCCACACAAAACTAACATGGAGCTCCTCACTCAAGGCGCTCAAAACTTCACGGCCAACGACAAGTTCAGTGCCCAAGCCATTTCCCACTGCCATGGAAACTAAGTGCTCTGGCAGCACATATGTCTGAAAGTGGATATGACACCTAGGGAAGGGAGTGTGGTGGTGAATGGCAACTGCCCGAAGCAGCAGCACAGCTCTTCCAGTGCCAAAACAACTCCACCTGCCTCATGAACTTCACATACCATCAGCTGTCCTCTCAGCTATCTAGGAAACCCTGTTGGGTCACTTCCGGTCCCATGCCCATTGAGCCCAGTGGGATGGAATCAAGCAGCTTCAGCACCCACACAAAACGAACATGGAGCTCCTCACTCAAGGCGCTCAAAACTCCATGGCCAAAGACAAGTTCAGTGCCGAAGCCATTTCCCGCTGCCAAGGAAACCAAGTGCTCTGGCATCACATATGTCTGAAAGTGGATATGACACCTAGGGAAGGGAGTGTGCTGGTGAATGGCAACTGCCCGAAGCAGCACAGCTCTTCCAGTGATAAAGAACTCCACCTGCCTCATAAACTTCATATACCATCAGCTGTCTTGACAGCTATCTTGGAAACCCTGTTGGGTCACTTCCGGTCCCATGCCCATTGAGCCCAGATCAAGCATCTTAAGCACCCACACAAAACGAACATGGAGCTCCTCACTCAAGGCGCTAAAAACTCCACAGCCAAAGACAAGTTCAGTGCCCAAGACATTTCCCGCTGCCATGGAAACCAAGTGCTCTGGCAGCGCATGTGTCTGAAAGTGGATATGACACCTAGGGAAGGGAGTTTGTTGGTGAATGGCAGCTGCCTGAAGCAGCAGCACAGCTCTTCCAGTGCAAAAAGAACTCCACAGGCCTCATGAACTTCACATACCATCAGCTGTTTTGGCAGCTATCTAGGAAACCCTGTTGGGTCACTTCCGGTCCCATGCCCATTGAGCCCAGTGGGATGGAATCAAGCAGCTTCAGCACACACACAAAACTAACATGGAGCTCCTCACTCAAGGCGCTCCAAAGTTCACGCCAAAGACAAGTTCAGTGCCCAAGCCATTTCCCGCTGCCATGGAAACCAAGTGCTCTGGCAGCACATATGTCTGAAAGTGGATATGACACCTAGGGAAGGGAGTGTGCTGGTGAATGACAACTGCCCGAAGCAGCAGCACAGCTCTTCCAGTGCCAAAACAACTCCACCTGCCTCATGAACTTCACATACCATCAGCTGTCCTGGCAGCTATCTAGGAAACCCTGTTGGGTCACTTACGGTCCCATGCCCATTGAGCCTAGTGGGATGAAATCAAGCAGCTTCAGCACCCACACAAATCTAACATGGAGGTCCTCACTGAAGGTGCTCAAAACTCCACGGCCAAAGACAAGTTCAATGCCCAAGCCATTTCCCACTGCCATGGAAACCAAGTGCTCTGGCAGCACATATGTCTGAAAGTGGATATGACACCTAGGGAAGGGAGTGTGGTGGTGAATGGCAACTGCCCGAAGCAGCAGCACAGCTCTTCCACTGCCAAAACAACTCCACCTGCCTCATGAACTTCACATACCATCAGCTGTCCTGGCAGCTATCTAGGAAACCCTGTTGCATCACTTCCGGTCCCATGCCCAATGAGGCCTGTGTGATGGAATCAAGCAGCTTCAGTACCCACACAAATCTAACATGGAGGTCCTCACTGAAGGCGATCAAAACTCCACGGCCAAAGACGAATTCAATGCCCAAGCCATTTCCCGCTGCCATGGAAACCAAGTGCTCTGGCAGCACATATGTCTGAAAGTGGATATGACACCTAGGGAAGGGAGTGTGCTGGTGAATGGCAACTGCCCGAAGCAGCAGCATAGCTCTTCCACTGCCAAAACAACTCCACCTGCCTCATGAACTTCACATACCATCAGCTGTCTTGGCAGCTATCTAGGAAACCTCTTGGGTCACTTCCGGTCCCATGCCCATTGAGCCCAGATCAAGCAGCTTGTCCACAAACAAAACTAACATGGAGCTCCTCACTCAATGCGATCCAAACTTCATGGCCAAAGACAAGTTCAGTGTCCAAGCCATTTCCCACTGCCATGGAAACCAAGTGCTCTGGCAGCGCATGTGTCTGAAAGTGGATATGACACCAAGGGAAGGGAATTTGTTGGTGAATGGCAACTGCCCGAAGCAGCAGCACAGCTCTTCCACTGCCAAAACAACTCCACCTGCCTCATGAACTTCACATACCATCAGCTGTCCTGGCAGCTATCTAGGAAACCCTGTTGGGTCACTTACGGTCCCATACCAATTGAGCCCAGTGGGATGGAATCAAGCAGCTTCAGCACCCACACAAATCTAACATGGAGGTCCTCACTGAAGGTGCTCAAAACTCCACGGCCAAAGACAAGTTCAGTGCCGAAGCCATTTCCCGCTGCCATGGAAACCAAGTGCTCTGGCAGCACATATGTCTGAAAGTGGATATGACACCTAGGAAAGGGAGTGTGGTGGTGAATGGCAACTGCCCGAATCAGCAGCACAGCTCTTCCACTGCCAAAACAACTCCACCTGCCTCATGAACTTCACATTCCATCAGCTGTCCTGGCAGCTATCTAGGAAACCCTGTTGCGTCACTTCCGGTCCCATGCCCAATGAGGCCTGTGGGATGGAATCAAGCAGCTTCAGTACCCACACAAATCTAACATGGAGGTCCTCACTCAAGGCGCTCCAAACTTCCACGGCCAAAGACAAGTTCCGTGCCCAAGCCATTTCCAACTGCCATGGAAACCAAGTGCTCTGGCAGCACATATGTCTGAAAGTGGATATGACACCTAGGGAAGGGAGTGTGCTGGTAGATGGCAAGTGCCCGAAGCAGCACCACAGCTCTTCCAGTGCAAAAAAACTTCCACCTGCCTCATGAACTTCACATACCATCAGCTGTCTTGGCAGCTATCTTGGAAACCCTGTTGGGTCACTTCCGGTCCCATGCCCATTGAGCCCGGATCAAGCATCTTAACCACCCACACAAAACGAACATGGAGCTCTTCACTCAAGGCGCTAAAAACTCCACAGCCAAAGACAAGTTCAGTGCCCAAGACATTTCCCGCTGCCATGGAAACCAAGTGCTCTGGCAGCGCATGTGTCTGAAAGTGGATATGACACCTAGGGAAGGGAGTTTGTTGGTGAATGGCAGCTGCCTGAAACAGCAGCACAGCTCTTCCAGTGCCAAAACAACACCACAGGCCTCATGAACTTGACATACCATCAGCTGTCCTGGCAGCTATCTAGGAAACCCTGTTGGGTCACTTCCGGTCCCATGCCCATTGAGCCCAGTGGGATGGAATCAAGCAGCTTGAGCACCCACACAAAACTAACATGGAGCTCCTCACTCAAGGCGCTCAAAACTTCACGGCCAACGACAAGTTCAGTGCCCAAGCCATTTCCCACTGCCATGGAAACCAAGTGCTCTGGCAGCACATATGTCTGAAAGTGGATATGACACCTAGGGAAGGGAGTGTGGTGGTGAATGGCAACTGCCCGAAGCAGCAGCACAGCTCTTCCACTGCCAAAACAACTCCACCTGCCTCATGAACTTCACATACCATCAGCTGTCCTCTCAGCTATCTAGGAAACCCTGTTGGGTCACTTCCGGTCCCATGCCAATTGAGCCCAGTGGGATGGAATCAAGCAGCTTCAGCACCCACACAAAACGAACATGGAGCTCCTCACTCAAGGCGCTCAAAACTCCATGGCCAAAGACAAGTTCAGTGCCGAAGCCATTTCCCGCTGCCAAGGAAACCAAGTGCTCTGGCATCACATATGTCTGAAAGTGGATATGACACCTAGGGAAGGGAGTGTGCTGGTGAATGGCAACTGCCCGAAGCAGCACAGCTCTTCCAGTGATAAAGAACTCCACCTGCCTCATAAACTTCACATACCATCAGCTGTCTTGACAGCTATCTTGGAAACCCTGTTGGGTCACTTCCGGTCCCATGCAAATTGAGCCCAGATAAAGCATCTTAAGCACCCACACAAAACGAACATGGAGCTCCTCACTCAAGGCGCTAAAAACTCCACAGCCAAAGACAAGTTCAGTGCCCAAGACATTTCCCGCTGCCATGGAAACCAAGTGCTCTGGCAGCGCATGTGTCTGAAAGTGGATATGACACCTAGGGAAGGGAGTTTGTTGGTGAATGGCAGCTGCCTGAAGCAGCAGCACAGCTCTTCCAGTGCAAAAAGAACTCCACAGGCCTCATGAACTTCACATACCATCAGCTGTTTTGGCAGCTATCTAGGAAACCCTGTTGGGTCACTTCCGGTCCCATGCCCATTGAGCCCAGTGGGATGGAATCAAGCAGCTTGAGCACACACACAAAACTAACATGGAGCTCCTCACTCAAGGCGCTCCAAAGTTCACGCCAAAGACAAGTTCAGTGCCCAAGCCATTTCCCGCTGCCATGGAAACCAAGTGCTCTGGCAGCACATATGTCTGAAAGTGGATATGACACCTAGGGAAGGGAGTGTGCTGGTGAATGACAACTGCCCGAAGCAGCAGCACAGCTCTTCCAGTGCCAAAACAACTCCACCTGCCTCATGAACTTCACATACCATCAGCTGTCCTGGCAGCTATCTAGGAAACCCTGTTGGGTCACTTCCGGTCCCATGCCCATTGAGCCCAGTGGGATGGAATCAAGCAGCTTCAGCACCCACACAAATCTAACATGGAGGTCCTCACTGAAGGTGCTCAAAACTCCACGGCCAAAGACAAGTTCAGTGCCGAAGCCATTTCCCACTGCCATGGAAACCAAGTGCTCTGGCAGCACATATGTCTGAAAGTGGATATGACACCTAGGAAAGGGAGTGTGGTGGTGAATATCAACTGCCCGAAGCAGCAGCACAGCTCTTCCACTGCCAAAACAACTCCACCTGCCTCATGAACTTCACATTCCATCAGCTGTCCTGGCAGCTATCTAGGAAACCCTGTTGTGTCACTTCCGGTCCCATGCCCAATGAGGCCTGTGGGATGGAATCAAGCAGCTTCAGTACCCACACAAATCTAACATGGAGGTCCTCACTCAATGCGATCAAAACTTCCGCAGCCAAAGACAAGTTCAGTGCCCAAGCCATTTCCCGCTGCCATGGAAACCAAGTGCTCTGGCAGCACATATGTCTGAAAGTGGATATGACACCTAGGGAAGGGAGTGTGGTGGTGAATGGCAACTGCCCGAAGCAGCAGCACAGCTCTTCCACTGCCAAAACAACTCCACCTGCCTCATGAACTTCACATACCATCAGCTGTCCTGGCAGCTATCTAGGAAACCCTGTTGGCTCACTTCCGGTCCCATGCACATTGAGCCCAGTGGGATGGAATCAAGCAGCTTCAGCACCCACACAAAACGAACATGGAGCTCCTCACTCAAGGCGCTCAAAACTTCCGCAGCCAAAGACAAGTTCAGTGCCCAAGCCATTTCCCGCTGCCATGGAAACCAAGTGCTCTGGCAGCACATATGTCTGAAAGTGGATATGACACCTAGGGAAGGGATTCTGGCGGTGAATGGCAACTGCCTGAAGCAGCAGCACAGCTCTTCCAATGCCAAAACAACTCCACCTGCCTCATGAACTTCGCATACTATGAGCTGTCCAGGCAGATATGTTGGACACCCTGTTTAGTGACTTCTGGTCCCCTGCCCTTTGAGCCCAGTGGGATGGAATCAGGCAGCTTCAGCACCCACACAAAACGAACATGGAGCTCCTCACTCAAGGCGCTCCAAACTTCACGACCAAAGACAAGTTCAGTGCCCAAACCATTTCCTGCTGCCATGGAAACCAAGTGCTCTGGCAACACATACGTCTGAAAGTGGATATGACACCAACGAAGGGAGTGTGGTGGTGAATGGCAACTGCCAAAACCTGCAGCACAGCTCTTCCAGTGCCAAAACAACTCCACCTGCCTCATGAACTTCATATACTATCAGCTGTCCTGGCAGGTATGTTGGAAACCTTGTTGGTTCACTTCCGGTCCCATGCCCATTGAGCCCAGTGGGATGAAATCAAGTAGCTTGAGCACCCACACAAAACTAACATGGAGCTGCTCACTCAAGGCACTCCAAACTCCACGGCCAAAGACAAGTTCAGTGCCCAAGCCATTTCCCGCTGCCATGGAAACCAAGTGCTCTGGCAGCACATATGTCTAAAAGAAGATATGACACCCAGGGAAGGGAGTGTGCTGGTGAATGGCAACTGCCCGAAGCAGCAGCACAGCTCTTCCACTGCCAAAACAACTCCACCTGCCTCATGAACTTCACATACCATCAGCTGTCCTGGCAGCTATCTAGGAAACCCTGTTGTGTCACTTCCGGTCCCATGCCCATTGAGCCCAGTGGGATGGAATCAATCAGCTTCAGCACCCACACAAAACTAACATGGAGCTCCTCACTCAAGGCGCTCCAAACTCCATGGCCAAAGACAAGTTCAGTGCCCAAGCCATTTTCCGCTGCCATGGAAACTAAGTGCTCTGGCAGCACATACGTCTGAAAGAGGATATGACACCTAGGGAAGGGAGTGTGGTGGTGAATGGCAACTGCCCGAAGCAGCAGCACAGCTCTTCCAGTGCCAAAACAACTCCACCTGCCTCATGAACTTCACATACCTTCAGCTGTCTTGGCAGCTATCTAGGAAACCTATTGGGTCACTTCCGGTCCCATGCCCATTGAGCCCCGATCAAGCAGCTTGTTCACAAACAAAACGAACATGGAGCTCCTCACTCAAGGCGCTCAAAACTCCACAGCCAAAGACAAGTTCAGTGCCCAAGCCATTTCCCACTGCCATGGAAACCAAGTGCTCTGGAAGCGCATGTGTCTGAAAGTGGATATGACACCTATGGAAGGGAGTGTGGTGGTGAATGGCAACTGCCAAAACCTGCAGCACAGCTCTTCCAGTGCAAAAACAACTCCACCTGCATCATGAACTTCACATACCATCAGCTGTCCTGGTAGATATCTAGGAAACCCTGTTGGGTCACTTCCGGTCCCATGACCATTGAGCCCAGTGGGATGGAATCAAGCAGCTTCAGCACCCACACAAAACTAACATGGAGCTCCTCACTCAAGGCGCTCAAAACTCCACGGCAAAAGACAAGTTATGTGCCCAAGGCATTTCCCACTGCCAAGAAAACCAAGTGCTCTGGCAGCACATATGTCTGAAAGTGGATATGACACCTAGGAAAGGGAGTGTGGTGGTGAATGGCAACTGTCCGAAGCAGCAGCACAGCTCTTCCACTGCCAAAACAACTCCACCTGCCTCATGAACTTCACATACTATCAGCTGTCCTGGTAGATATCTAGGAAACCCTGTTGGGTCACTTCCGGTCCCATGACCATTGAGCCCAGTGGGATGGAATCAAGCAGCTTCAGCACCCACACAAAACGAACATGGAGCTCCTCACTCAAGGCGCTCAAAACTCCACAGCCAAAGACAAGTTCAGTGCCCAAGCCATTTCCCACTGCCATGGAAACCAAGTGCTTGGAAGCGCATGTGTCTGAAAGTGGATATGACACCAAGGGAAGGGAATTTGTTGGTGAATGGCAACTGCCCGAATCAGCAGCACAGCTCTTCCAGTGCCAAAACAACTCCACCTGCCTCATGAACTTCACATACCATCAGCTGTCCTGGCAGCTATCTAGGAAACCCTGTTGGGTCACTTACGGTCCCATACCAATTGAGCCCAGTGGGATGGAATCAAGCAGCTTCAGCACCCACACAAATCTAACATGGAGGTCCTCACTGAAGGTGCTCAAAACTCCACGGCCAAAGACAAGTTCAGTGCCGAAGACATTTCCCACTGCCATGGAAACCAAGTGCTCTGGCAGCACATATGTCTGAAAGTGGATATGACACCTAGGGAAGGGAGTGTGGTGGTGAATGGCAACTGCCCGAAGCAGCAGCACAGCTCTTCCACTGCCAAAACAACTCCACCTGCCTCATGAACTTCACATTCCATCAGCTGTCCTGGCAGCTATCTAGGAAACCCTGTTGGGTCACTTCCGGTCCCATGCCCAATGAGGCCTGTGGGATGGAATCAAGCAGCTTCAGTACGCACACAAATCTAACATGGAGGTCCTCACTGAAGGCGATCAAAACTTCCGCAGCCAAAGACAAGTTCAGTGCCCAAGCCATTTCCCGCTGCCATGGAAACCAAGTGCTCTGGCAGCACATATGTCTGAAAGTGGATATGACACCTAGGGAAGGGAGTGTGGTGGTGAATGGCAACTGCCCGAAGCAGCAGCACAGCTCTTCCACTGCCAAAACAACTCCACCTGCCTCATGAACTTCACATACCATCAGCTGTCCTGGCAGCTATCTAGGAAACCCTGTTGGGTCACTTCCGGTCCCACGCCCATTGAGCCCAGTGGGATGGAATCAAGCAGCTTGAGCACCCACACAAAACGAACATGGAGCTCCTCACTCAAGGCGCTCAAAACTTCCGCAGCCAAAGACAAGTTCAGTGCCCAAGCCATTTCCCGCTGCCATGGAAACCAAGTGCTCTGGCAGCACATATGTCTGAAAGTGGATATGACACCTAGGGTAGGGATTCTGGCGGTGAATGGCAACTGCCTGAAGCAGCAGCACAGCTCTTCCAATGCCAAAACAACTCCAGCTGCCTCATGAACTTCGCATACTATCAGCTGTCCAGGCAGATATGTTGGACACCCTGTTTAGTGACTTCTGGTCCCATGCCCTTTGAGCCCAGTGGGATGGAATCAGGCAGCTTCAGCACCCACACAAAACGAACATGGAGCTCCTCACTCAAGGCGCTCCAAACTTCACGACCAAAGACAAGTTCAGTGCCCAAACCATTTCCTGCTGCCATGGAAACCAAGTGCTCTGGCAACACATACGTCTGAAAGTGGATATGACACCAAGGGAAGGGAGTGTGGTGGTGAATGGCAACTGCCAAAACCTGCAGCACAGCTCTTCCAGTGCTAAAACAACTCCACCTGCCTCATGAACTTCATATACCATCAGCTGTCCTGGCAGGTATGTTGGAAACCTTGTTGGTTCACTTCCGGTCCCATGCCCATTGAGCCCAGTGGGATGAAATCAAGTAGCTTGAGCACCCACACAAAACTAACATGGAGCTGCTCACTCAAGGCGCTCCAAACTCCACGGCCAAAGACAAGTTCAGTGCCCAAGCCATTTCCCGCTGCCATGGAAACCAAGTGCTCTGGCAGCACATATGTCTAAAAGAGGATATGACACCCAGGGAAGGGAGTGTGCTGGTGAATGGCAACTTCCCGAAGCAGCAGCACAGCTCTTCCACTGCCAAAACAACTCCACCTGCCTCATGAACTTCACATACCATCAGCTGTCCTGGCAGCTATCTAGGAAACCCTGTTGTGTCACTTCCGGTCCCATGCCCATTGAGCCCAGTGGGATGGAATCAATCAGCTTCAGCACCCACACAAAACTAACATGGAGCTCCTCACTCAAGGCGCTCCAAACTCCATGGCCAAAGACAAGTTCAGTGCCCAAGCCATTTTCCGCTGCCATGGAAACTAAGTGCTCTGGCAGCACATACGTCTGAAAGTGGATATGACACCTAGGGAAGGGAGTTTGGTGGTGAATGGCAACTGCCCGAAGCAGCAGCACAGCTCTTCCAGTGCCAAAACAACTCTACCTGCCTCATGAACTTCACATACCATCAGCTGTCTTGGCAGCTATCTAGGAAACCTATTGGGTCACTTCCGGTCCCATGCCCATTGAGCCCCGATCAAGCAGCTTGTTCACAAACAAAACTAACATGGAGGTCCTCACTCAAGGCGCTCAAAACTCCACAGCCAAAGACAAGTTCAGTGCCCAAGCCATTTCCCACTGCCATGGAAATCAAGTGCTCTGGAAGCGCATGTGTCTGAAAGTGGATATGACACCTAGGGAAGGGAGTGTGGTGGTGAATGGCAACTGCCAAAACCTGCAGCACAGCTCTTCCAGTGCCAAAACAACTCCACCTGCCTCATGAACTTCACATACCATCAGCTGTCCTGGTAGATATCTAGGAAACCCTGTTGGGTCACTTCCGGTCCCATGCCCATTGAGCCCAGTGGGATGGAATCAAGCAGCTTCAGCACCCACACAAAACGAACATGGAGCTCCTCACTCAAGGCGCTCAAAACTCCACGGCAAAAGACAAGTTATGTGCCCAAGGCATTTCCCACTGCCAAGAAAACCAAGTGCTCTGGCAGCACATATGTCTGAAAGTGGATATGACACCTAGGGAAGGGAGTGTGGTGGTGAATGGCAACTGGCCGAAACAGCAGCACAGCTCTTCCAGTGCCAAAACAACTCCACCTGCCTCATGAACTTCACATACCATCAGCTGTCCTGGTAGATATCTAGGAAACCCTGTTGGGTCACTTCCGGTCCCATGACCATTGAGCCCAGTGGGATGGAATCAAGCAGCTTCAGCACCCACACAAAACTAACATGGAGCTCCTCACTCAATGCGATCCAAACTTCATGGCCAAAGACAAGTTCAGTGCCCAAGCCATTTCCCACTGCCATGGAAACCAAGTGCTCTGGCAGCGCATGTGTCTGAAAGTGGATATGACACCAAGGGAAGGGAATTTGTTGGTGAATGGCAACTGCCCGAAGCAGCAGCACAGCTCTTCCAGTGCCAAAACAACTCCACCTGCCTCATGAACTTCACATACCATCAGCTGTCCTGGTAGATATCTAGGAAACCCTGTTGGGTCACTTCCGGTGCCATGCCCATTGAGCCCAGTGGGATGGAATCAAGCAGCTTCAGCACCCACACAAAACGAACATGGATCTCCTCACTCAAGGCGCTCAAAACTTCCGCAGCCAAAGACAAGTTCAGTGCCCAAGCCATTTCCCGCTGCCATGGAAACCAAGTGCTCTGGCAGCACTTGTCTGAAAGTGGATATGACACCTAGGGAAGGGAGTGTGGTGGTGAATGGCAACTGCCCGAAGCAGCAGCACAGCTCTTCCAGTGCCAAAACAACTCCACCTGCCTCATGAACTTCATATACCATCAGCTGTCCTGGCAGCTATCTAGGAAACCCTGTTGGGTCACTTCCGGTCCCATGCCCATTGAGCCCAGTGGGATGAAATCAAGCAGCTTGAGCACCTACACAAAACGAACATGGTGCTTCTCACTCAAGGCGATCAAAACTCCACAGCCAAAGACAAGTTCAGTGCCCAAACCCTTTCCCGCTGCCATGGAAATCAAGTGCTCTGGCAGCACATATGTCTGAAAGTGGATATGACACCTAGAAAAGGGAGTGTGCTGGTGAATGGCAACTGCCCGAAGCAGCAGCACAGCTCTTCCAGTGCAAAAACAACTCCACCTGCCTCATGAACTTCACATACCATCAGCTGTCTTGGCAGCTATCTAGGTAACCCTGTTGGGTCACTTCCGGTCCCATGCCCATTGAGCCCAGTGGGATGGAATCAAGCAGCTTCAGAGCCACACAAAACGAACATGGAGCTCCTCACTCAAGGCGCTCCAAACTCCACAGCCAAAGACAAGTTCAGTGCCCAAGCCATTTCCCTCTGCGATGGAAACCAAGTGCTCTGGCATCACATATGTTTGAAAGTAGATATGACACCTGGGGAAGGGAGTGTGGTGGTGAATGGCAACTGCCCGAAACAGCAGCACAGCTCTTCCACTGCCAAAACAACTCCACCTGCCTCATGAACTTCACATACCATCAGCTGTCCTGGCAGCTATCTAGGAAACCCTGTTGGGTCACTTCCGGTCCCCTGCCCATTGAGCCCAGTGGGATGGAATCAAGCAGCTTGAGCACCCAACAAAACTAACGTGGATCTCCTCACTCAAGGCGCTCAAAACTCCACAGCCAAAGACAAGTTCAGTGCCCAAGCCATTTCCCGCTGCCATGGAACCCAAGTGCTCTGGCAGCACATATGTCTGAAAGTGGATATGACACCTAGGGAAGGGAGTGTGGTGGTGAATGGCAACTGGCAAAATCTGCTGCACAGCTCTTCCACTGCCAAAACAACTGCACCTGCCTCATGAACTTCACATACTATCAGCTGTCCTGGCAGGTATGTTGGACACCTTGTTGGTTCACTTCCGGTCCCATGCCCATTGAGACCAGTGGGATCAAATCATGTAGCATGAGCACACACACAAAACGAACATGGGACTCCTCAGTCAAGGCGCTCCAAACTTCACGGCCAAAGACAAGTTCAGTGCCCAAGCCATTTTCCGCTGCCATGGAAACCAAGTGCTCTGGCAGCACATATGTCTGAAAGTGGATATGACACCTAGGGAAGGGATTGTGTTGGTGAATGGCAACTGCCCGAAGCAGCAGCACAGCTCTTCCAGTGCAAAAACAACTCCACCTGCCTCATGAACTTCACATACCATCAGCTGTCTTGGCAGCTATCTAGGAAACCCTGTTGTGTCACTTCCGGTCCCATGCCCATTGAGCCCAGTGGGATGGAATCAAGCAGCTTCAGCACCCACACAAAACGAACATGGAGCTCCTCACTGAAGGCGCTCCAAACTTCATGACCAAAGACAAGTTCAGTGCCCAAACCATTTCCCGCTGCCATGGAAACCAAGTGCTCTGGCAGCACATATGTTTGAAAGTAGATATGACACCTAGGGAAGGGAGTGTGCTGGTGAATGGCAACTGCCCGAAGCAGCAGCACAGCTCTTCCACTGCCAAAACAACTCCACCTGCCTCATGAACTTCACATACCATCAGCTGTCCTGGCAGCTATCTAGGAAACCCTGTTGGGTCACTTCCGGTCCCATGCCCATTGAGCCCAGTGGGATGGAATCAAGCAGATTGAGCACCCACACAAAACTAACATGGAGCTCCTCACTCAAGGCGCTCAAAACTCCACGGCCAAAGACAAGTTCAGTGCCCAAGCCATTTCCCGCTGCCATGGAAACCAAGTGCTCTGGCAGCACATATGTCCTAACGTGGATATGACACCTAGGGAAGGGAGTCTGGCGGTGAATGGCAACTGCCTGAAGCAGCAGCACAGCTCTTCCAGTGCCAAAACAACTCCACCTGCCTCATGAACTTCGCATACTATCAGCTGTCCAGGCAGATATGTTGGACACCCTGTTTAGTGACTTTTGGTCCCATGCCCTTTGAGCCCAGTGGGATGGAATCAAGCAGCTTCAGCACCCACACAAAACGAACATGGAGCTCCTCACTCAAGGCGCTCCAAACTTCACGGCCAAAAACAAGTTCAGTGCCCAAACCATTTCCTGCTGCCATGGAAACCAAGTGCTCTGGCAACACATACGTCTGAAAGTGGATATGACACCAAGGGAAGGGAATTTGTTGGTGAATGGCAACTGCCCGAAGCAGCAGCACAGCTCTTCCAGTGCCAAAACAACTCCACCTGCCTCATGAACTTCACATACCATCAGCTGTCCTGGCAGCTATCTAGGAAACCCTGTTGGGTCACTTACGGTCCCATACCAATTGAGCCCAGTGGGATGGAATCAAGCAGCTTCAGCACCCACACAAATCTAACATGGAGGTCCGCACTGAAGGTTCTCAAAACTCCACGGCCAAAGACAAGTTCAGTGCCGAAGCCATTTCCCACTGCCATGGAAACCAAGTGCTCTGGCAGCACATATGTCTGAAAGTGGATATGACACCTAGGGAAGGGAGTGTGGTGGTGAATGGCAACTGCCCGAAGCAGCAGCACAGCTCTTCCACTGCCAAAACAACTCCACCTGCCTCATGAACTTCACATTCCATCAGCTGTCCTGGCAGCTATCTAGGAAACCCTGTTGGGTCACTTCCGGTCCCATGCCCAATGAGGCCTGTGGGATGGAATCAAGCAGCTTCAGTACCCACACAAATCTAACATGGAGGTCCTCACTGAAGGCGATCAAAACTTCCGCAGCCAAAGACAAGTTCAGTGCCCAAGCCATTTCCCGCTGCCATGGAAACCAAGTGCACTGGCAGCACATATGTCTGAAAGTGGATATGACACCTAGGGAAGGGAGTGTGGTGGTGAATGGCAACTGCCCGAAGCAGCAGCACAGCTCTTCCACTGCCAAAACAACTCCACCTGCCTCATGAACTTCACATACCATCAGCTGTCCTGGCAGCTATCTAGGAAACCCTGTTGGCTCACTTCCGGTCCCACGCCCATTGAGCCCAGTGGGATGGAATCAAGCAGCTTGAGCACCCACACAAAACGAACATGGAGCTCCTCACTCAAGGCGCTCAAAACTTCCGCAGCCAAAGACAAGTTCAGTGCCCAAGCCATTTCCCGCTGCCATGGAAACCAAGTGCTCTGGCAGCACATATGTCTGAAAGTGGATATGACACCTAGGGTAGGGATTCTGGCGGTGAATGGCAACTGCCTGAAGCAGCAGCACAGCTCTTCCAATGCCAAAACAACTCCAGCTGCCTCATGAACTTCGCATACTATCAGCTGTCCAGGCAGATATGTTGGACACCCTGTTTAGTGACTTCTGGTCCCATGCCCTTTGAGCCCAGTGGGATGGAATCAGGCAGCTTCAGCACCCACACAAAACGAACATGGAGCTCCTCACTCAAGGCGCTCCAAACTTCACGACCAAAGACAAGTTCAGTGCCCAAACCATATCCTGCTGCCATGGAAACCAAGTGCTCTGGCAACACATACGTCTGAAAGTGGATATGACACCAAGGGAAGTTAGTGTGGTGGTGAATGGCAACTGCCAAAACCTGCAGCACAGCTCTTCCAGTGCCAAAACAACTCCACCTGCCTCATGAACTTCATATACCATCAGCTGTCCTGGCAGATATGTTGGAAACCTTGTTGGTTCACTTCCGGTCTCATGCCCATTGAGACCAGTGGGATGAAATCAAGTAGCTTGAGCACCCACACAAAACTAACATGGAGCTGCTCACTCAAGGCGCTCCAAACTTCACGGCCAAAGACAAGTTCAGTGCCCAAGCCATTTCCCGCTGCCATGGAAACCAAGTGCTCTGGCAGCACATATGTCTAAAAGAGGATATGACACCCAGGGAAGGGAGTGTGCTGGTGAATGGCAACTGCCCGAAGCAGCAGCACAGCTCTTCCACTGCCAAAACAACTCCACCTGCCTCATGAACTTTACATACCATCAGCTGTCCAGGCAGCTATCTAGGAAACCCTGTTGTGTCACTTCCGGTCCCATGCCCATTGAGCCCAGTGGGATGGAATCAATCAGCTTCAGCACCCACACAAAACTAACATGGAGCTCCTCACTCAAGGCGCTCCAAACTCCATGGCCAAAGACAAGTTCAGTGCCCAAGCCATTTTCCGCTGCCATGGAAACTAAGTGCTCTGGCAGCACATACGTCTGAAAGTGGATATGACACCTAGGGAAGGGAGTGTGGTGGTGAATGGCAACTGCCCGAAGCAGCAGCACAGCTCTTCCAGTGCCAAAACAACTCTACCTGCCTCATGAACTTCACATACCATCAGCTGTCTTGGCAGCTATCTAGGAAACCTATTGGGTCACTTCCGGTCCCATGCCCATTGAGCCCCAATCAAGCAGCTTGTTCACAAACAAAACTAACATGGAGCTCCTCACTCAAGGCGCTCAAAACTCCACAGCCAAAGACAAGTTCAGTGCCCAAGCCATTTCCCACTGCCATGGAAACCAAGTGCTCTGGAAGCGCATGTGTCTGAAAGTGGATATGACACCTAGGGAAGGGAGTGTGGTGGTCAATGGCAACTGCCAAAACCTGCAGCACAGCTCTTCCAGTGCAAAAACAACTCCACCTGCATCATGAACTTCACATACCATCAGCTGTCCTGGTAGATATCTAGGAAACCCTGTTGGGTCACTTCCGGTCCCATGCCCATTGAGCCCAGTGGGATGGAATCAAGCAGCTTCAGCACCCACACAAAACGAACATGGAGCTCCTCACTCAAGGCGCTCAAAACTCCACGGCAAAAGACAAGTTATGTGCCCAAGGCATTTCCCACTGCCAAGAAAACCAAGTGCTCTGGCAGCACATATGTCTGAAAGTGGATATGACACCTAGGGAAGGGAGTGTGGTGGTGAATGGCAACTGGCCGAAAGAGCAGCACAGCTCTTCCACTGCCAAAACAACTCCACCTGCCTCATGAACTTCACATACCATCAGCTGTCCTGGTAGATATCTAGGAAACCCTGTTGGGTCACTTCCGGTCCCATGCCCATTGAGCCCAGTGGGATGGAATCAAGCAGCTTCAGCACCCACACAAAACTAACATGGAGCTCCTCACTCAATGCGATCCAAACTTCATGGCCAAATCAAGTTCAGTGCCCAAACCATTTCCCACTGCCATGGAAACCAAGTGCTCTGGCAGCGCATGTGTCTGAAAGTGGATATGACACCAAGGGAAGGGAATTTGTTGGTGAATGGCAACTGCCCGAAGCAGCAGCACAGCTCTTCCAGTGCCAAAACAACTCCACATGCCTCATGAACTTCACATACCATCAGCTGTCCTGGTAGATATCTAGGAAACCCTGTTGGGTCACTTCCGGTCCCATGCCCATTGAGCCCAGTGGGATGGAATCAAGCAGCTTGAGCACCCACACAAAACGAACATGGAGCTCCTCACTCAAGGCGCTCAAAACTTCCGCAGCGAAAGACAAGTTCAGTGCCCAAGCCATTTCCCGCTGCCATGGAAACCAAGTGCTCTGGCAGCACATATGTCTGAAAGTGGATATGACACCTAGGGAAGGGAGTGTGGTGGTGAATGGCAACTGCCCGAAGCAGCAGCACAGCTCTTCCAGTGCCAAAACAACTCCACCTGCCTCATGAACTTCATATACCATCAGCTGTCCTGGCAGGTATTTTGAACACCTTGTTGGGTCACTTCCGGTCCCATGCCCATTGAGCCCAGTGGGATGAAATCATGCAGCTTGAGCACCTACACAAAACGAACATGGTGCTTCTCACTCAAGGCGATCAAAACTCCACAGCCAAAGACAAGTTCAGTGCCCAAACCATTTCCCGCTGCCATGGAAATCAAGTGCTCTGGCAGCACATATGTCTGAAAGTGGATATGACACCTAGAAAAGGGAGTGTGCTGGTGAATGGCAACTGCCCGAAGCAGCAGCACAGCTCTTCCAGTGCAAAAACAACTCCACCTGCCTCATGAACTTCACATACCATCAGCTGTCTTGGCAGCTATCTAGGTAACCCTGTTGGGTCACTTCCGGTCCCATGCCCATTGAGCCCAGTGGGATGGAATCAAGCAGCTTCAGCACCCACACAAAACGAACATGGAGCTCCTCACTCAAGGCGCTCCAAACTCCACAGCCAAAGACAAGTTCAGTGCCCAAGCCATTTCCCTCTGCGATGGAAACCAAGTGCTCTGGCATCACATATGTTTGAAAGTAGATATGACACCTGGGGAAGGGAGTGTGGTGGTGAATGGCAACTGCCCGAAACAGCAGCACAGCTCTTCCAGTGCCAAAACAACTCCACCTGCCTCATGAACTTCACATACCATCAGCTGTCCTGGCAGCTATCTAAGAAACCCTGTTGGGTCACTTCCGGTCCCATGCCCATTGAGCCCAGTGGGATGGAATCAAGCAGCTTGAGCACCCAACAAAACTAACGTGGAGCTCCTCACTCAAGGCGCTCAAAACTCCACAGCCAAAGACAAGTTCAGTGCCCAAGCCATTTCCCGCTGCCATGGAACCCAAGTGCTCTGGCAGCACATATGTCTGAAAGTGGATATGACACCTAGGGAAGGGAGTGTGCTGGTGAATGGCAACTGCCCGAAGCAGCAGCACAGCTCTTCCACTGCCAAAACAACTCCACCTGCCTCATGAACTTTACATACCATCAGCTGTCCAGGCAGCTATCTAGGAAACCCTGTTGTGTCACTTCCGGTCCCATGCCCATTGAGCCCAGTGGGATGGAATCAATCAGCTTCAGCACCCACACAAAACTAACATGGAGCTCCTCACTCAAGGCGCTCCAAACTCCATGGCCAAAGACAAGTTCAGTGCCCAAGCCATTTTCCGCTGCCATGGAAACTAAGTGCTCTGGCAGCACATACGTCTGAAAGTGGATATGACACCTAGGGAAGGGAGTGTGGTGGTGAATGGCAACTGCCCGAAGCAGCAGCACAGCTCTTCCAGTGCCAAAACAACTCTACCTGCCTCATGAACTTCACATACCATCAGCTGTCTTGGCAGCTATCTAGGAAACCTATTGGGTCACTTCCGGTCCCATGCCCATTGAGCCCCGATCAAGCAGCTTGTTCACAAACAAAACTAACATGGAGCTCCTCACTCAAGGCGCTCAAAACTCCACAGCCAAAGACAAGTTCAGTGCCCAAGCCATTTCCCACTGCCATGGAAACCAAGTGCTCTGGAAGCGCATGTGTCTGAAAGTGGATATGACACCTAGGGAAGGGAGTGTGGTGGTCAATGGCAACTGCCAAAACCTGCAGCACAGCTCTTCCAGTGCAAAAACAACTCCACCTGCATCATGAACTTCACATACCATCAGCTGTCCTGGTAGATATCTAGGAAACCCTGTTGGGTCACTTCCGGTCCCATGCCCATTGAGCCCAGTGGGATGGAATCAAGCAGCTTCAGCACCCACACAAAACGAACATGGAGCTCCTCACTCAAGGCGCTCAAAACTCCACGGCAAAAGACAAGTTATGTGCCCAAGGCATTTCCCACTGCCAAGAAAACCAAGTGCTCTGGCAGCACATATGTCTGAAAGTGGATATGACACCTAGGGAAGGGAGTGTGGTGGTGAATGGCAACTGGCCGAAAGAGCAGCACAGCTCTTCCAGTGCCAAAACAACTCCACCTGCCTCATGAACTTCACATACCATCAGCTGTCCTGGTAGATATCTAGGAAACCCTGTTGGGTCACTTCCGGTCCCATGACCATTGAGCCCAGTGGGATGGAATCAAGCAGCTTCAGCACCCACACAAAACTAACATGGAGCTCCTCACTCAATGCGATCCAAACTTCATGGCCAAATCAAGTTCAGTGCCCAAACCATTTCCCACTGCCATGGAAACCAAGTGCTCTGGCAGCGCATGTGTCTGAAAGTGGATATGACACCAAGGGAAGGGAATTTGTTGGTGAATGGCAACTGCCCGAAGCAGCAGCACAGCTCTTCCACTGCCAAAACAACTCCACCTGCCTCATGAACTTCACATACCATCAGCTGTCCAGGCAGCTATCTAGGAAACCCTGTTGGGTCACTTCCGGTCCCATGCCCATTGAGCCCAGTGGGATGGAATCAAGCAGCTTCAACACCCACACAAAACTAACATGGAGCTCCTCACTCAAGGCGCTCCAAACTCCACAGCCAAAGACAAGTTCAGTGCCCAAGCCATTTCCCGCTGCCATGGAAACCAAGTGCTCTGGCAGCACATATTTCTGAAAGTGGATATGACACCTAGGGAAGGGAGTCTGGCGGTGAATGGCAACTGCCTGAAGCAGCAGCACAGCTCTTCCAGTGCCAAAACAACTCCACCTGCCTCATGAACTTCGCATACTATCAGCTGTCCAGGCAGATATGTTGGACACCCTGTTTAGTGACTTCTGGTCCCATGCCCTTTGAGCCCAGTGGGATGGAATCAAGCAGCTTCAGCACCCACACAAAACGAACATGGAGCTCCTCACTCAAGGCGCTCCAAACTTCACGGCCAAAAACAAGTTCAGTGCCCAAACCATTTCCTGCTGCCATGGAAACCAAGTGCTCTGGCAACACATACGTCTAAAAGTGGATATGACACCAAGGGAAGGGAGTGTGGTGGTGAATGGCAACTGCCAAAACCTGCAGCACAGGTCTTCCAGTGCCAAAACAACTCCACCTGCCTCATGAACTTCATATACCATCAGCTGTCCTGGCAGGTATGTTGGAATCCTTGTTGGTTCACTTCCGGTCCCATGCCCATTAAGCCCAGTGGGATGAAATCAAGTAGCTTGAGCACCCACACAAAACGAACATGGGACTCCTCAGTCAAGGCGCTCAAAACTTCACGGCCAAAGACAAGTTCAGTGCCCAAGCCATTTCCCGCTGCCATGGAAACCAAGTGCTCTGGCAGCACATATGTCTGAAAGAGGATATGACACCTAGGGAAGGGAGTGTGCTGGTGAATGGCAACTGCCCGAAGCAGCAGCACAGCTCTTCCACTGCCAAAACAACTCCACCTGCCTCATGAACTTCACATACCATCAGCTGTCTTGGCAGCTATCTAGGAAACCTATTGGTTCACTTCCGGTCCCATGCCCATAAAGCCCAGCGGGATGAAATCAAGTAGCTTCAGCACCCACACAAAACTAACATGGAGCTGCTCACTCAAGGCGCTCCAAACTTCACGGCCAAAGACAAGTTCAGTGCCCAAGCCATTTCCCTGTGCCATGGAAACCAAGTGCTCTGGCAGCACATATGTCTGAAAGAGGATATGACACCTAGGGAAGGGAGTGTGCTGGTGAATGGCAACTGCCCGAAGCAGCACCACAGCTCTTCCACTGCCAAAACAACTCCACCTGCCTCATGAACTTCACATACCATCAGCTGTCCTGGCAGCTATCTAGGAAACCCTGTTGGGTCACTTCCGGTCCCATGCCCATTGAGCCCAGTGGGATGGAATCAATCAGCTTGAGAACCCAAACAAAACGAACATGGAGCTCCTCACTCAAGGCGCTCCAAACTCCATGGCCAAAGACAAGTTCAGTGCCCAAGCCATTTTCCGCTGCCATGGAAACCAAGTGCTCTGGCAGCACATATGTCCTAACGTGGATATGACACCCAGGGAAAGGAGTGTGGTGGTGAATGGCAACTGCCCGAAGCAGCAGCACAGCTCTTCCAGTGAAAAACAACTCCACCTGCCTCATGAACTTCAGATACCATCAGCTGTCTTTGCAGCTATCTAGGAAACCTCTTGGGTCACTTCCGGTCCCATGCCCATTGAGCCCCGATCAAGCAGCTTGTCCACAAACAAATCTAACATGGAGCTCCTCACTCAAGGCGCTCAAAACTCCACAGCCAAAGACAAGTTCAGTGCCCAAGCCATTTCCCGCTGCCATGGAAACCAAGTGCTCTGGAAGCGCATGTGTCTGAAAGTGGATATGACACCTAGGGAAGGGAGTGTGGTGGTGAATGGCAGCTGCCTGAAGCAGCAGCACAGCTCTTCCAGTGCCAAAACAACTCCACCTGCCTCATGAACTTCACATACCATCAGCTGTCCTGGCAGCTATCTTGGAAACCCTGTTGGGTCACTTCCGGTCCCAAGCCCATTGAGCCCAGTGGGATGGAATCAAGCAGCTTGAGCACCCACAAAAAACGAACATGGAGCTCCTCACTCAAAGCGATCCAAACTTCATGGCCAAAGACAAGTTCCATGCCCAAGCCATTTCCCACTGCCAAGGAAACCAAGTGCTCTGGCAGCACATATGTCTGAAAGTGGATATGACACCTAGGGAAGGGAATGTGCTGGTGAATGGCAACTGCCCGAAGCAGCAGCACAGCTCTTCCACTGCCAAAACAACTCCACATGCCTCATGAACCTCACATATCATCAGCTGTCCTGGCAGCTATCTAGGAAACCTTGTTGGGTCACTTCCGGTCCCATGCCCATTGAGCCCAGTGGGATGGAATCAAGCAGCTTGAGCACCGAAACAAAACTAACATGGAGCTCCTCACTCAAGGCGCTCAAAACCCACAGCCAAGGACAAGTTCAGTGCCCAAAAAATTTCCCACTGCCATGGAAACCAAGTGCTCTGGCACCACATATGTCTGAAAGTGGATATGACACCTGGGGAAGGGAGCGTGGTGGTGAATGGCAACTGCCCGAATCAGCAGCACAGCTCTTCCACTGCCAAAACAACTCCACCTGCCTCATGAACTTCACATACCATCAGCTGTCCTGGCAGCTATCTAGGAAACCCTGTTGGGTCACTTCCGGTCCCATGCCCATTGAGCCCAGTGGGATGGAAACAAGCAGCTTCAGCACCCACACAATACTAACATGGAGCTCCTCACTCAAGGCGCTCAAAACTCCACAGCCAAAGACAAGTTCCGTGCCCAAGCCATTTCCCGCTGCCATGGAAACCAAGTGCTCTGGCAGCACATATGTCTGAAAGTGGATATGACACCTAGGGAAGGGAGTGTGGTGGTGAATGGCAACTGCCCGAAGCAGCAGCACAGCTCTCCCAGTGCCAAAACAACTCCACATGCCTCATGTCTTCACATACCATCAGCTGTCCTGGCAGCTATCTAGGAAACCCTGTTGGGTCACTTCCGGTCCCATGCCCATTGAGCCCAGTGGGATGGAATCAAGCAGCTTCAGCACCCACACAGATCTAACATGGAGCTCCTGACTCAAGGCGCTCAAAACTCCACAGCCAAAGACAAGTTCAGCGACCAAGCCATTTCCTGCTGCCATGGAAACCAAGTGCTCTGGCAGCACATATGTCTAAAAGTAGATATGACACCTAGGGAAGGGAGTGTGCTGGTGAATGGCAACTGTCCGAAGCAGGAGCACAGCTCTTCCACTTCCAAAAAACTCCACCTGCCTCATGAACTTCACATACCATCAGCTGTCCTGGCAGCTATCTAGGAAACCCTGTTGGGTCACTTCCGGTCCCATGCCCATTGAGCCCAGTGGGATGGAATCAAGCAGCTTCAGCACCCACACAAAACGAACATGGAGCTCCTCACTCAAGGCGCTCAAAACTCCGCAGCCAAAGACAAGTTCAGTGCACAAGCCATTTCCCGCTGCCATGGAAACCAAGTGCTCTGGCAGCACATATGTCTGAAAGTGGATATGACACCTAGGGAAGGGAGTGTGCTGGTGAATGGCAACTGCCAAAACCTGCAGCACAGCTCTTCCACTGCAAAAACAACTCCACCTGACTCATGAACTTCACATACCATCAGCTGTCCTGGCAGCTATCTAGGAAACCCTGTTGGCTCACTTCTGGTCCCATGCCAATTGAGCCCAGTGGGATGGAATCAAGCAGCTTGAGCAACCACACAAAACGAACATGGAGCTCCTCACTCAAGGCGCTCAAAACTCCATGGAAAAAAGACAAGTTCAGTGCCCAAGACATTTCCCGCTGCCATGGAAACCAAGTGCTCTGGCAGCACATATGTCCTAACGTGGATATGACACCCAGGGAAAGGAGTGTGGTGGTGAATGGCAACTGCCCGAAGCAGCAGCACAGCTCTTCCACTGCCAAAACAACTCCACCTGCCTCATGAACTTCACATACCATCAGCTGTCCAGGCAGCTATCTAGGAAACCCTGTTGGGTCACTTCCAGTCCCATGCCCATTGAGCCCAGTGGGATGGAATCAAGCAGCTTCAGCACCCACACAAAACGAACATGGAGCTCCTCACTCAAGGCGCTCAAAACTCCACGGCCAAACACAAGTTCAGTGCCCAAGCCATTTCCCGCTGCCATGGAAACCAAGTGCTCTACAGCACATATGTCTGAAAGTGGATATGACACCTAGGGAAGGGAGTGTGCTGGTGAATGGCAACTGCCCAAAGCAGCAGCACAGCTCTTCCACTGCCAAAACAACTCCACATGCCTCATGTCTTCACATACCATCAGCTGTCCTGGCAGCTATCTAGGAAACCCTGTTGTGTCACTTCCGGTCCCATGCCCATTGAGCCCAGGGAGATGGAATCAAGCAGCTTCAGCACCCACACAAAACGAACATGGAGCTCCTCACTCAAAGCACTCAAAACTCCTCGGACAATGACAAGTTCAGTGCCCAAACCATTTTCCGCTGCCATGAAAACCAAGTGCTCTGGCAGCACATATGTCAGAAAGTGGATATGACACCTAGGGAAGGGAGTGTGCTGGTGAATGGCAACTGCCCAAAGCAGCAGCACAGCTCTTCCAGTGCCAAAACAACTCCACATGCCTTATGAACTTCACATACCATCAGCTGTCCTGGCAGCTATCTAGGAAACCCTGTTGGGTCACTTCCGGTCCCATGCCCATTGAGCCCAGTGGGATGGAATCAAGCAGCTTCAGCAACCACACAAAACGAACATGGAGCTCCTCACTCAAGGCGCTAAAAACTCCACTGCCAAAACAAGTTCAGTGCCCAAGCCATTTCCCGCTGCCATGGAAATCAAGTGCTCTGGCACCACATATGTCTGAAAGTGGATATGACACCTAGGGAAGGGAGTGTGTTGGTGAATGGCAACTGCCCGAAGCAGCCGCATAGCTCTTCCAGTGCCAAAACAACTCCACCTGCCTCATGAACTTCACATACCATCAGCTGTCCTGGCAGCTGTCTAGGAAACCCTGTTGGCTCACTTCCGGTCCCATGCCCATGGAGCCCAGTGGGATGGAATCAAGCAGCTTCAGCACCCACACAGATCTAACATGGAGCTCCTCACTCAAGGCGCTCAAAACTCCACGGCCAAAGACAAGTTCAGTGCCCAAGCCATTTCCCGCTGCCATGAAAACCAAGTGCTCTGGCAGCACACATGTCTGAAAGTGGATATGACACCTAGGGAAGGGAGTGTGGTGATGAATGGCAACTGCCCGAAGCAGCCGCATAGCTCTTCCAGTGCCAAAACAACTCCACCTGCCTCATGAACTTCACATACCATCAGCTGTCCTGGCAGCTATCTAGGAAACCCTGTTGGGTCACTTCCGGTCCCATGCCCATTGAGCCCAGTGGGATGGAATCAAGCAGCTTCAGCACCCACACAAAACGAACATGGAGCTCCTCACTCAAGGCACTCAAAACTCCATGGAAAAAAGACAAGTTCAGTGCCCAAGCCATTTCCCGCTGCCATGGAAACCAAGTGCTCTGGCAGCACATATATCAGAAAGTGGATATGACACCTAGGGAAGGGAGTGTGGTGGTGAATGGCAACTGCCCGAAGCAGCAGCACAGCTCTTCCACTGCCAAAACAACTCCACCTGCCTCATAAACTTCACATACCATCTGCTGTCCTGGCAGCTATCTAGGAAACCCTGTTGGGTCACTTCCGGTCCCATGCCCATTGAGCCCAGTGGGATGGAATCAAGCAGCTTCAGCACCCACACAAAACGAACATGGAGCTCCTCACTCAAGGCGCTAAAAACAAAATGGTGAAAGACAAGTTCAGTGCCCAAGCCATTTCCCGCTGCCATGGAAACCAAGTGCTCTGGCAGCACATATGTCTGAAAGTGGATATGACACATAGGGAAGGGAGTGTGGTGGTGAATGGCAACTGCCCAAAGCAGCAGCACAGTTCTTCCAGTGCCAAAACAACTCCACCTGCCTCATGAACTTCACATACCATCAGCTGTCCTGGCAGCTATCTAGGAAACCCTGTTGGGTCACTTCCGGTCCCATGCCCGTTGAGCCCAGTGGGATGGAATCAAGCAGCTTCAGCACCCACACAATACTAACATGGAGCTCCTCACTCAAGGCGCTAAAAACTCCACGGCCAAAGACATGTTCAGTGCCCAAGCCATTTCCCGCTGCCATGGAAACCAAGTGCTCTGGCAGCACATATGTCTGAAAGTGGATATGACACCTAGGGAAGGGAGTGTGTTGGTGAATGGCAACTGCCCGAAGCAGCAGCACAGCTCTTCCACTACCAAAACAACTCCACCTGCCTCATGAACTTCACATACCATCAGCTGTCCTGGCAGCTATCTAGGAAACCCTGTTGGCTCACTTCCGGTCCCATGCCCATTGAGCCCAGTGGGATGGATTCAAGCAGCTTCAGCATCCACAGAAAATGAACATGGAGCTCCTCACTCAAGGCGCTCAAAATTCCACAGCCAAAGACAAGTTCAGTGCCGAAGACATTTCCCGCTGCATTGGAAACCAAGTGCTCTGGCAGCACATATGTCTGAAAGTGGATATGACACCTAGGGAAGGGAGTGTGCTGGTGAATGGCAACTGCCCGAAGCAGCAGCACAGCTCTTCCAGTGCCAAAACAACTCCACCTGCCTCATGAACTTCACATACCATCAGCTGTCCTGGCAGCTATCTAGGAAACCCTGTTGGGTCACTTCCGGTCCCATGCCCATTGAGCCCAGTGGGATGGAATCAAGCAGCTTCAGCACCCACACAAAACGAACATGGAGCTCCTCACTCAAAGCACTGAAAACTCCTCGGAAAAAACAAGTTGAGTGCCCAAGCCATTTTCCACTGCCATGGAAACCAAGTGCTCTGGCAGCACATATGTCAGAAAGTGGATATGACACCTAGGGAAGGGAGTGTGGTGGTGAATGGCAACTGCCCAAAGCAGCAGCACAGCTCTTCCACTACCAAAACAACTCCACATGCCTTATGAACTTCACATACCATCAGCTGTCCTGGCAGCTATCTAGGAAACCCTGTTGGGTCACTTCCGGTCCCATGCCCATTGAGCCCAGTGGGATGGAATCAAGCAGCTTCAGCACCCACACAAAACTAACATGGAGCTCCTCACTCAAGGCGCTAAAAACAAAATGGTGAAAGACAAGTTCAGTGCCCAAGCCATTTCCCGCTGCCATGGAAACCAAGTGCTCTGGCAGCACATATGTCTGAAAGTGGATATGACACCTAGGGAAGGGAGTGTGGTGGTGAATGGCAACTGCCCGAAGCAGCAGCACAGTTCTTCCAGTGCCAAAACAACTCCACCTGCCTCATGAACTTCACATACCATCAGCTGTCCTGGCAGCTATCTAGGAAAACTGTTGGCTCACTTCCGGTCCCATGCCCATTGAGCCCAGGGGGATGGAATCAAGCAGCTTCAGCACCCACACAAAACGAACATGGAGCTCCTCACTCAAAGCACTCAAAACTCCTCGGACAATGACAAGTTCAGTGCCCAAACCATTTTCCGCTGCCATGGAAACCAAGTGCTCTGGCAGCACATATGTCAGAAAGTGGATATGACACCTAGGGAAGGGAGTGTGCTGGTGAATGGCAACTGCCCAAAGCAGCAGCACAGCTCTTCCAGTGCCAAAACAACTCCACATGCCTTATGAACTTCACATACCATCAGCTGTCCTGGCAGCTATCTAGGAAACCCTGTTGGGTCACTTCGGGTCCCATTCCCATTGAGCCCAGTGGGATGGAATCAAGCAGCTTCAGCACCCACACAAAACGAACATGGAGCTCCTCACTCAAGGCGCTAAAAACTCCACTGCCAAAACAAGTTCAGTGCCCAAGCCATTTCCCGCTGCCATGGAAATCAAGTGCTCTGGCACCACATATGTCTGAAAGTGGATATGACACCTAGGGAAGGGAGTGTGTTGGTGAATGGCAACTGCCCGAAGCAGCAGCACAGCTCTTCCACTGCCAAAACAACTCCACCTGCCTCATGAACTTCACATACCATCAGCTGTCCTGGCAGCTATCTAGGAAACCCTGTTGGCTCACTTCCGGTCCCATGCCCATGGAGCCCAGTGGGATGGAATCAAGCAGCTTCAGCACCCACACAAAACGAACATGGAGCTCCTCACTCAAGGCGCTCAAAACTCCACGGCCAAAGACAAGTTCAGTGCCCAAGCCATTTCCCGCTGCCATGAAACCAAGTGCTCTGGCAGCACATATGTCTGAAAGTGGATATGACACCTAGGGAAGGGAGTGTGGTGATGAATGGCAACTGCCCGAAGCAGCCGCATAGCTCTTCCAGTGCCAAAACAACTCCACCTGCCTCATGAACTTCACATACCATCAGCTGTCCTGGCAGCTATCTAGGAAACCCTGTTGGCTCACTTTCGGTCCCAGGCCCATTGAGCCCAGTGGGATGGAATCAAGCAGCTTCAGCACCCACACAAAACGAACATGGAGCTCCTCACTCAAGGCACTCAAAACTCCATGGAAAAAAGACAAGTTCAGTGCCCAAGCCATTTCCCGCTGCCATGGAAACCAAGTGCTCTGGCAGCACATATGTCTAAACGTGGATATGACACCCAGGGAAGGGAGTGTGTTGGTGAATGGCAACTGCCCGAAGCAGCAGCACAGCTCTTCCACTACCAAAACAACTCCACCTGCCTCATGAACTTCACATACCATCAGCTGTCCTGGCAGCTATCTAGGAAACCCTGTTGGCTCACTTCCGGTCCCATGCCCATTGAGCCCAGGGGGATGGAATCAAGCAGCTTCAGCATCCACACAAAACGAACATGGAGCTCCTCACTCAAGGCGCTCAAAATTCCACAGCCAAAGACAAGTTCAGTGCCGAAGACATTTCCCGCTGCCATGGAAACCAAGTGCTCTGGCAGCACATATGTCTGAAAGTGGATATGACACCTAGGGAAGGGAGTGTGCTGGTGAATGGCAACTGCCCGAAGCAGCAGCACAGCTCTTCCAGTGCCAAAACAACTCCACCTGCCTTATGAACTTCACATACCATCAGCTGTCCTGGCAGCTATCTAGGAAACCCTGTTGGGTCACTTCCGGTCCCATGCCCATTGAGCCCAGTGGGATGGAATCAAGCAGCTTCAGCACCCACACAAAACGAACATGGAGCTCCTCACTCAAAGCACTGAAAACTCCTCGGACAAAAACAAGTTGAGTGCCCAAGCCATTTTCTTCTGCCATGGAAACCAAGTGCTCTGGCAGCACATATGTCAGAAAGTGGATATGACACCTAGGGAAGGGAGTGTGGTGGTGAATGGCAACTGCCCAAAGCAGCAGCACAGCTCTTCCACTGCCAAAAAAACTCCACATGCCTTATGAACTTCACATACCATCAGCTGTCCTGGCAGCTATCTAGGAAACCCTGTTGGTCACTTCCGGTCCCATGCCCATTGAGCCCAGTGGGATGGAATCAAGCAGCTTCAGCACCCACACAAAACGAACATGGAGCTCCTCACTCAAGGCGCTAAAAACTCCACTGCCAAAGACAAGTTCAGTGCCCAAGCCATTTCCCGCTGCCATGGAAACCAAGTGCTCTGGCAGCACATATGTCTGAAAGTGGATATGACACCTAGGGAAGGGAGTGTGCTGGTGAATGGCAACTGCCCGAAGCAGCAGCACAGCTCTTCCACTGCCAAAACAAATCCACCTGCCTCATGAACTTCACATACCATCAGCTGTCCTGGCAGCTATCTAGGAAACCCTGTTGGGTCACTTCCGGTCCCATGCCCATTGAGCCCAGGGGGATAGAATCAAGCAGCTTCAGCACCCACACAAAACGAACATGGAGCTCCTCACTCAAGGCGCTAAAAACAAAATGGTGAAAGACAAGTTCAGTGCCCAAGCCATTTCCCCCTGCCATGGAAACCAAGTGCTCTGGCAGCACATATGTCTGAAAGTGGATATGACACATAGGGAAGGGAGTGTGCTGGTGAATGGCAACTGCCTGAAGCAGCAGCACAGCTCTTCCACTGCCAAAACAACTCCACCTGCCTCATGAACTTCACATACCATCAGCTGTCCTGGCAGCTATCTAGGAAACCCTGTTGGCTGACTTCTGGTCCCATGCCAATTGAGCCCTGTGGGATGGAATCAAGCAGCTTGAGCAACCACACAAAACGAACATGGAGCTCCTCACTCAAGGCACTCAAAACTTCATGGAAAAAAGACAAGTTCAGTGCCCAAGCCATTTCCCGCTGCCATGGAAACCAAGTGCTCTGGCAGCACATATGTCTAAACGTGGATATGACAACCAGGGAAGGGAGTGTGGTGGTGAATGGCAACTGCCCGAAGCAGCAGCACAGCTCTTCCAGTGCCAAAACAACTCCACCTGCCTCATGCACTTCACATACCATCAGCTGTTCTGGCAGCTATCTAGGAAACCCTGTTGGGTCACTTCCGGTCCCATGCCCATTGAACCAGTGCGATGAAATCAAGCAGCTTCAGCACCCACACAAAACGAACATGGAGCTCCTCACTCAAGGCGCTAAAAACAAAATGGTGAAAGACAGGTTCAGTGCCCAAGCCATTTCCCGCTGCCATGGAAACCAAGTGCTCTGGCAGCACATATGTCTGAAAGTGGATATGACACATAGGGAAGGGAGTGTGTTGGTGAATGGCAACTGCCCAAAGCAGCAGCACAGCTCTTCCAGTGCCAAAACAACTCCACCTGCCTCATGAACTTCACATACCATCAGCTGTCCTGGCAGCTATCTAGGAAACCCTGTTGGCTCACTTCCGGTCCCATGCCCATTGAGCCCAGTGGGATGGAATCAAGCAGCTTCAGCACCCACACAAAACTAACATGGAGCTCCTCACTCAAGGCGCTAAAAACTCCACGGCCAAAGACAAGTTCAGTGCCCAAGCCATTTCCTGCTGCCATGGAAACCAAGTGCTCTGGCAGCACATATGTCTGAAAGTGGATATGACACCTAGGGAAGGGAGTGTGGTGATGAATGGCAACTGCCCGAAGCAGCCGCATAGCTCTTCCAGTGCCAAAACAACTCCACATGCCTCATGAACTTCACATACCATCAGCTGTCCTGGCAGCTATCTAGGAAACCCTGTTGGGTCACTTCCGGTCCCAGGCCCATTGAGCCCAGTGGGATGGAATCAAGCAGCTTCAGCACCCACACAAAACGAACATGGAGCTCCTCACTCAAGGCGCTCAAAACTCCATGGCCAAAGACAAGTTCAGTACCCAAGCCATTTCCCGCTGCCATGGAAACCAAGTGCTCTGGCAGCACATATGTCTGAAAGTGGATATGACACCTAGGGAAGGGAGTGTGGTGGTGAATGGCAACTGCCCGAAGCAGCAGCACAGCTCTTCCAGTGCCAAAACAACTCCACCTGCCTCATGAACTTCACATACCATCAGCTGTCCTGGCAGCTCTCTAGGAAACCCTGTAGGGTCACTTCCGGTCCCATGCCCATTGAGCCCAGTGGGATGGAATCAAGCAGCTTCAGCACCCACACAAAACGAACATGGAGCTCCTGACTCAAGGCACTCAAAACTCCATGGAAAAAAGACAAGTTCAGTGCCCAAGCCATTTCCCGCTGCCATGGAAACCAAGTGCTCTGGCAGCACATATGTCTGAAAGTGGATATGACACCTAGGGAAGGGAGTGTGGTGGTGAATGGCAACTGCCCAAAGCAGCAGCACAGTTCTTCCAGTGCCAAAACAACTCCACCTGCCTCATGAACTTCACATACCATCAGCTGTCCTGGCAGCTATCTAGGAAACCCTGTTGGGTCACTTCCGGTCCCATGCCCGTTGAGCCCAGTGGGATGGAATCAAGCAGCTTCAGCACCCACACAATACTAACATGGAGCTCCTCACTCAAGGCGCTAAAAACTCCAAGGCCAAAGAGAAGTTCAGTGCCCAAGCCATTTCCCGCTGCCATGGAAACCAAGTGCTCTGGCAGCACATATGTCTGAAAGTGGATATGACACCTAGGGAAGGGAGTGTGTTGGTGAATGGCAACTGCCCGAAGCAGCAGCACAGCTCTTTCACTACCAAAACAACTCCACCTGCCTCATGAACTTCACATACCATCAGCTGTCCTGGCAGCTATCTAGGAAACCCTGTTGGGTCACTTCCGGTCCCATGCCCGTTGAGCCCAGGGGGATGGAATCAAGCAGCTTCAGCACCCACACAAAACGAACATGGAGCTCCTCACTCAAGGCGCTAAAAACAAAATGGTGAAAGACAAGTTCAGTGCCCAAGCCATTTCCCGCTGCCATGGAAACCAAGTGCTCTGGCAGCACATATGTCTGAAAGTGGATATGACACATAGGGAAGGGAGTGTGCTGGTGAATGGCAACTGCCTGAAGCAGCAGCACAGCTCTTCCACTGCCAAAACAACTCCACCTGCCTCATGAACTTCACATACCATCAGCTGTCCTGGCAGCTATCTAGGAAACCCTGTTGGCTCACTTCTGGTCCCATGCCCATTGAGCCCAGTGGGATGGAATCAAGCAGCTTGAGCAACCACAGAAAACGAACATGGAGCTCCTCACTCAAGGCACTCAAAACTTCATGGAAAAAAGAGAAGTTCAGTGCCCAAGCCATTTCCCGCTGCCATGGAAACCAAGTGCTCTGGCAGCACATATGTCTGAAAGTGGATATGACACTTAGGGAAGGGAGTGTGCTGGTGAATGGCAAGTGCCCGAAGCAGCAGCACAGCTCTTCCAGTGCCAAAACAACTCCACCTGCCTCATAAACTTCACATACCATCAGCTGTCCTGGCAGCTATCAAGGAAACAGTGTTGGGTCACTTCCGGTCCCATGCCCATTGAGCCCAGGGGGATGGAATCAAGCAGCTTCAGCACCCACACAAAACGAACATGGAGCTCCTCACTCAAGGCGCTAAAAACAAAATGGTGAAAGACAGGTTCAGTGCCCAAGCCATTTCCCGCTGCCATGGAAACCAAGTGCTCTGGCAGCACATATGTCTGAAAGTGGATATGACACATAGGGAAGGGAGTGTGTTGGTGAATGGCAACTGCCCGAAGCAGCAGCACAGCTCTTCCAGTGCCAAAACAACTCCACCTGCCTCATGAACTTCACATACCATCAGCTGTCCTGGCAGCTATCTAGGAAACCCTGTTGGGTCACTTCCGGTCCCATGCCCATTGAGCCCAGTGGGATGGAATCAAGCAGCTTCAGCACCCACACAAAACTAACATGGAGCTCCTCACTCAAGGCGCTAAAAACTCCACGGCCAAAGACAAGTTCAGTGCCCAAGCCATTTCCTGCTGCCATGGAAACCAAGTGCTCTGGCAGCACATATGTCTGAAAGTGGATATGACACCTAGGGAAGGGAGTGTGTTGGTGAATGGCAACTGCCCTAAGCAGCAGCACAGCTCTTCCACTACCAAAACAACTCCACCTGCCTCATGAACTTCACATACCAACAGCTGTCCTGGCAGCTATCTAGGAAACCCTGTTGGGTCACTTCCGGTCCCATGCCCATTGAGCCCAGTGGGATGGAATCAAGCAGCTTCAGCACCCACACAAAACGAACATGGAGCTCCTCACTCAAGGCGCTCAAAACTGCACTGCCAAAGACAAGTTCAGTGCCCAAGCCATTTCCCGCTGCAATGGAAATCAAGTGCTCTGGCAGCACATATGTCTGAAAGTGGATATGACACCTAGGGAAGGGAGTGTGCTGGTGAATGGCAACTGCCCGAAGCAGCAGCATAGCTCTTCCAGTGCCAAAACAACTCCACCTGCCTCATGAACTTCACATACCATCAGCTGTCCTGGCAGCTATCTAGGAAACCCTGTTGTGTCACTTCCGGTCCCATGCCCATTGAGCCCAGTGGGATGGAATCAAGCAGCTTCAGCACCCACACAATACTAACATGGAGCTCCTCACTCAAGGCACTCAAAACTCCTCGGCCAAAGACAAGTTCAGTGCCCAAGCCATTTCCCGCTGCCATGGAAACCAAGTGCTCTGGCAGCACATATGTCTGAAAGTGGATATGACACGGAAGGAAGGGAGTGTGCTGGTGAATGGCAACTGCCCGAAGCAGCAGCACAGCTCTTCCAGTGCCAAAACAACTCCACCTGCCTCATGAACTTCACATACCATCAGCTGTCCTGGCAGCTATCTAGGAAAACCTCTTGGGTCACTTCCGGTCCCATGCCCATTGAGCCCAGTGGGATGGAATCAAGCAGCTTCAGCACCCACACAAAACGAACATGGAGCTCCTCACTCAAGGCGCTCAAAACTGCATGGCGGAAGACAAGTTCAGTGCCCAAGCCATTTTCCGCTGCCATGGAAACCAAGTGCTCTGGCAGCACATATGTCTGCAAGTGGATATGACACCTAGGGAAGGGAGTGTGCTGGTGAATGGCAACTGCCCGAAGCTGCAGCACAGCTCTTCCACTGCCAAAACAACTCCACCTGCCTCATAAACTTGACATAACATCAGCTGTCCTGGCAGCTATCTAGGAAACCCTGTTGGGTCACTTCCGGTTCCATGCCCATTGGGCCCTGTGGGATGGAATCAAGCAGCTTCAGCACCCACACAAATCTAACATGGAGCTCTTCATTCAAGGCGCTCAAAACTTCACACCCAAAGAAAAGTTCAGTGCCCAAGCCATTTCCCGCTGCCATGGAAACCAAGTCCTCTGGCAGCACATATGTCTGAAAGAGGATATGACACGGAGGGAAGGGAGTGTGCTGGTGAATGGCAACTGCCCGAAGCAGCAGCACAGCTCTTCCAGTGCCAAAACAACTCCACCTGCCTCATGAACTTCACATACCATCAGCTGTCCTGGCAGCTATCTAGGAAACCCTGTTGGGTCACTTCCGTTCCCATGCCCATTGAGCCCAGTGGGATGGAATCAAGCAGCTTCAGCACCCACACAAAACGAACATGGAGCTCCTCACTCAAGGCACTCAAATCTCCACAGCCAAAGACAAATTCAGTGTCCAAGCCATTTCCCGCTGTCATGGAAACCAAGTGCTCTGGCAGCACATATGTCTGAAAGTGGATATGACATCTAAGGAAGGGAGTTTGCTGGTGAATGGCAGCTGCCCGAAGAAGCAGCAGCACAGCTCTTCCAGTGCCAAAACAACTCCACCTGCCTCATGAACTTCACATACCATCAGCTGTCCTGGCAGCTATCTAGGAAACCCTGTTGGCTCACTTCCGGTCCCATGCCCATTGAGCCCAGTGGGTGGAATCAAGCAGCTTCAGCACCCACACAAAACGAACATGGAGCTCCTCACTCAAGGCGATAAAATCTCCACGGCCAAAGACAAGTTCAGTGCCCAAGCCATTTTCCGCTGCCATGGAAACCAAGTCCTCTGGCAGCACATATGTCTGAAAGTGGATATGACACCTAGGGAAGGGAGTGTGCTGGTGAATGGCAACTGCCCGAAGCAGCAGCACAGCTCTTCCACTGCCAAAACAACTCCACCTGCCTCATGAACTTCACATACCATCAGCTGTCCTGGCAGCTATCTAGGAAACCCTGCTGGGTCACTTCTGGTCCCATGCCCATTGAGGGCAGTGGGATGGAATCAAGCAGCTTCAGCACCCACACAAAACGAACATGGAGCTCCTCACTCAAGGCGCTCAAAACTCCACAGCCAAAGACAAGTTCAGTGCGGAAGCCATTTCCCGCTGCCATGGAAACCAAGTGCTCTGGCAGCACATATGTCTGAAAGTGGATATGACACCTAGGGAAGGGAGTGTGCTGGTGAATGGCAACTGCCCGAAGCATCAGCACAGCTCTTCCAGTGCCAAAACAACTCCACCTGCCTCATGAACTTCACATACCATCAGCTGTCCTGGCAGCTATCTAGGAAACCCTGTTGGGTCACTTCCGGTCCCATGCCCATTGAGCCAAGTGGGATGGAATCAAGCAGCTTCAGCACCCACACAAATCTAACATGGAGCTCCTTACTCAAGGCGCTCAAAACTCCACGGCCAAAGACAAGTTCAGTGCCCAAGCCATTTCCCGCTGCCATGGAAACCAAGTGCTCTGGCAGCACATATGTCTGAAAGTGGATATGACACCTAGGGAAGGGAGTGTGCTGGTGAATGGCAACTGCCCTAAGCAGCAGCACAGCTCTTGCACTACCAAAACAACTCCACCTGCCTCATGAACTTCACATACCAACAGCTGTCCTGGCAGCTATCTAGGAAACCCTGTTGGGTCACTTCCGGTCCCATGCCCATTGAGCCCAGGGGGATGGAATCAAGCAGCTTCAACACCCACACAAAACGAACATGGAGCTCCTCACTCAAGGCGCTAAAATCTCCACAGCCAAAGACAAGTTCAGTGCCCAAGCCATTTCCCGCTGCCATGGAAACCAAGTGCTCTGGCAGCACATATGTCTGAAAGTGGATATGACACCTAGGGAAGGGAGTGTGTTGGTGAATGGCAACTGCCCGAAGCAGCAGCACAGCTCTTCCACTGCCAAAACAACTCCACCTGCCTCATGAACTTGACATACCATCAGCTGTCCTGGCAGCTCTCTAGGAAACCCTGTTGGGTCACTTCCGGTCCCATGCCCATTGAGCCCAGTGGGATGGAATCAAGCAGCTTCAGCACCCACACAAAACGAACATGGAGCTCCTCACTCAAGGCGCTCAAAACTCCACAGCCAAAGACAAGTTCAGTGCCCAAGCCATTTCCCGCTGCCATGTAAACCAAGTCCTCTGGCAGCACATATGTCTGAAAGTGGATATGAAGCCTAGGGAAGGGAGTGTGCTGGTGAATGGCAACTGCCCGAAGAAGCAGCACAGCTCTTCCAGTGCCAAAACAGCTCCACTTGCCTCATGAACTTCACATACCATCAGCTGTCCTGGCAGCTATCTAGGAAACCCTGTTGGCTCACTTCCGGTCCCATGCCCATTGAGCCCAGTGGGATGGAATCAAGTAGCTTCAGCACCCACACAAAACGAACATGGAGCTCCTCACTCAAGGCGCTCAAAACTCCACGGCCAAACACAAGTTCAGTGCCCAAGCCATTTCCCGCTGCCATGGAAACCAAGTGCTCTGGCAGCACATATGTCTGAAAGTGGATATGACACCTAGGGAAGGGAGTGTGCTGGTGAATGGCAACTGCTTGAAGCAGCAGCGCCACTGCCAAAACAACTCCACCTGCCTCATGAACTTCACATACCATCAGCTGTCCTGGCAGCTATCTAGGAAACCCTGTTGGGTCACTTCCGGTCCCATAACCATTGAGCCCAGTGGGATGGAATCAAGCAGCTTCAGCATCCACAGAAAACGAACATGGAGCTCCTCACTCAAGGCGCTAAAAACTCCACAGACAAAGACAAGTTCAGTGCCCAAGCCATTTCCCGCTGCCATGGAAACCAAGTGCTCTGGCAGCACATATGTCTGAAAGTGGATATGACACCTAGGGAAGGGAGTGTGCTGGTGAATGGCAACTGCCCGAAGCATCAGCACAGCTCTTCCACTGCCAAAACAACTCCACCTGCCTCATGAACTTCACATACCATCAGCTGTCCTGGCAGCTATCTAGGAAACCCTGTTGGGTCACTTCCGGTCCCATGCCCATTGAGCCCAGTGGGATGGAATCAAGCAGCTTCAACACCCACACAAAACGAACATGGAGCTCCTCACTCAAGGCGCTAAAATCTCCACAGCCAAAGACAAGTTCAGTGCCCAAGCCATTTCCCGCTGCCATGGAAACCAAGTGCTCTGGCAGCACATATGTCTGAAAGTGGATATGACACCTAGGGAAGGGAGTGTGCTGGTCAATGGCAACTGCCCGAAGCAGCAGCACAGCTCTTCCACTGCCGAAACAACTCCACCTACCTCATGAACTTGACATACCATCACCTGTCCTGGCAGCTCTCTAGGAAACCCTGTTGGCTCACTTCCGGTCCCATGCCCATTGAGCCCAGTGGGATGGAATCAAGCAGCTTGAGCACCCACACAAAACGAACATGGAGCTCCTCACTCAAGGCTCTAAAAACACCATGGGCAAAGACAAGTTCAGTGCCCAAGCCATTTCCCGCTGCCATGGAAACCAAGTGCTCTGGCAGCACATATGTCTGAAAGTGGATATGAAGCCTAGGGAAGGGAGTGTGCTGGTGAATGACAACTGCCCGAAGAAGCAGCACAGCTCTTCCACTGCCAAAACAACTCCACTTGCCTCATGAACTTCACATACCATCAGCTGTCCTGGCAGCTATCTAGAAAACCCTGGTGGGTCATTTCCGGTCTCATGCCCATTGAGCCCAGTGGGATGGAATCAAGTAGCTTCAGCACCCACACAAAACGAACATGGAGCTCCTCACTCAAGGCGCTCAAAACTCCACGGCCAACGACAAGTTCAGTGCCCAAGCCATTTCCCGCTGCCATGGAAACCAAGTGCTCTGGCAGCACATATGTCTGAAAGTGGATATGACACCTAGGGAAGGGAGTGTGCTGGAGAATGGCAACTGCCCGAAGAAGCAGCACAGCTCTTCCAGTGCCAAAACAACTCCACCTGCCTCATGAACTTCACATACCATCAGCTGTCCTGAGGGCTATCTAGGAAACCCTGTTGGGTCACTTCCGGTCCCATGCCCATTGAGCCCAGTGGGATGGAATCAAGCAGCTTCAGCACCCACACAAATCTAACATGGAGCTCCTCACTCAAGGTGCTCAAAACTACATGGCGAAAGACAAGTTCAGTGCCCAAACCATTTCCCGCTGCCATGGAAACCAAGTGCTCCGGCAGCACATATATCTGAAAGTGGATATGACACCAAGGGAAGGGAGTGTGGTGCTGAATGGCAACTGCCCGAAGCAGCAGCACAGCTCTTCCAGTGCCAAAACAACTCCACCTGCCTCATGAACTTCACATACCATCAGCTGTCCTGGCAGCTATCTAGGAAACCCTGTTGGGTCACTTCCGGTCCATGCCCATTGAGCCCAGTAGGATGGAATCAAGCAGCTTCAGCACCCACACAAAACGAACATGGAGCTCCTCACTCAAGGCGCTCAAAACTCCACGGCCAAAGACAAGTTCAGTGCCGAAGCCATTTCCCGCTGCCATGGAAACTAAGTGCTCTGGCAGCACATATGTCTGAAAGTGGATATGACACCTAGGGAAGGGAGTGTGCTGGTGAATGGCAACTGCCCGAAGCAGCAGCACAGCTCTTCCAGTGCCAAAACAACTCCATCTGCCTCATGAACTTCACATACCATCAGCTGTCCTGGCAGCTATCTAGGAAACCCTGTTTGGTCACTTCCGGTCCCATGCCCATTGAGCCCAGTGGGATGGAATCAAGCAGCTTCAGCACCCACACAAAACGAACATGGAGCTCCTCACTCAAGGCGCTCAAAACGTCACGGCCAAAGAGAAGTTCAGTGCCCAAGCCATTTCCCGCTGCCATGGAAACCAAGTGCTGTGGCAGCACATATGTCTGAAAGTGGATATGACACCTAGGGAAGGGAGTGTGGTGGTGAATGGCAACTGCCCGAAGCAGCAGCACAGCTCTTCCAGTGCCAAAACAACTCCACCTGCCTCATGCACTTCACATACCATCAGCTGTCCTGGCAGCTATCTAGGAAACCCTGTTGGGTCACTTCCGGTCCCATGCCCATTGAGCCCATTGCGATGGAATCAAGCAGCTTCAGCACCCACACAAAACTAACATGGAGCTCCTCACTCAAGGCGCTCAAAACGTGACGGCCAAAGACAAGTTCAGTGCCCAAGCCATTTCCCGCTGCCATGGAAACCAAGTGCTCTGACAGCACATATGTCTGAAAGTGGATATGACAGCTATGGAAGGGAGTGTGCTGGTGAATGGCAACTGTCCGAAGCAGCAGCACAGCTCCTCCAGTGAAAAAACAACTCCACCTGCCTCATGAACTTCACATACCATCAGCTGTCCTGGCAGCTATCTAGGAAACCCTGTTGGGTCACTTCCGGTCCCATGCCCATTGAGCCCAGTGCGATGGAATCAAGCAGCTTCAGCACCCACACAAATCTAACATGGAGCTCCTCACTCAAGGCGCTCAAAACTTCACAGCCAAAGACAAGTTCAGTGTCCAAGCCATTTCCCGCTGCCATGGAAACCAAGTGCTCTGGCAGCACATATATCTGAAAGTGGATATGACAGCTATGGAAGGGAGTGTGCTGGTGAATGGCAACTGCCCGAAGCAGCAGCACAGCTCTTCCAGTGCCAAAACAACTCCACCTGCCTCATGAACTTCACATACCATCAGCTGTCTTGGCAGCTATCTAGGAAACCCTGTTGGGTCACTTCCGGTCCCATGCCCATTGAGCCCAGTGGGATGGAATCAAGCAGCTTGAGCACCCCAAAGATCTAACATGGAGCTCCTCACTCAAGGCGCTCAAAACTCCACAGCCAAAGACAAGTTCAGTGCCCAAGCCATTTCCCGCTGCCATGGAAACCAAGTCCTCTGGCAGCACATATGTCTGAAAGTGGATATGACACCTAGGGAAGGGAGTGTGGTGGTGAATGGCAACTGCCCGAAGCAGCAGCACAGCTCTTCCAGTGCCAAAACAACTCCACCTGCCTCATGAACTTCACATACCATCAGCTGTCCTGGCAGCTATCTAGGAAACCCTGTTGGGTCACTTCTGGTCCCATGCCCATTGAGCCCATTGCGATGGAATCAAGCAGCTTCAGCACCCACACAAAACGAACATGGAGCTCCTCACTCAAGGCGCTCAAAACTCCACAGCCAAAGACAAGTTCAGTGCCCAAGCCATTTTCCGCTGCCATGGAAACCAAGTGCTCTGACAGCACATATGTCTGAAAGTGCATATGACACCTAGGGAAGGGAGTGTGCTGGTGAATGGCAACTGCCCGAAGCAGCAGCACAGCTCTTCCACTGCCAAAACAACTCCACCTGCCTCATGAACTTCACATACCATCAGCTGTCCTGGCAGCTATCTAGGAAACCCTGTTGTGTCACTTCCGGTCCCATGCCCATTGAGCCCAGTGCGATGGAATCAAGCAGCTTCAGCACCCACACAAATCTAACATGGAGCTCCTCACTCAAGGCGCTCAAAACTCCACGGCCAAAGACAAGTTCAGTGTCCAAGCCATTTCCCGCTGCCATGGAAGCCAAGTGCTCTGGCAGCACATATGTCTGAAAGTGGATATGACACCTAGGGAAGGGAGTGTGCTGGTCAATGGCAACTGCCCGAAGCAGCAGCACAGCTCTTCCAGTGCCAAAACAACTCCACCTGCCTCATGCACTTCACATACCATCAGCTGTCCTGGCAGCTATCTAGGAAACCCTGTTGGCTCACTTCCGGTCCCATGCCCATTGAGCCCAGTGGGATGCAATCAAGCAGCTTCAGCACCCACACAAAACGAACATGGAGCTCCTCACTCAAGGCGCTCAAAACTCCACGGCCAAAGAGAAGTTCAGTGCCCAAGCCATTTCCCGCTGCCATGGAAACCAAGTGCTCTGGCAGCACATATGTCTGAAAGTGGATATGACACCTAGGGAAGGGAGTGTGGTGGTGAATGGCAACTGCCTGAAGCAGCAGCACAGCTCTTCCACTGCAAAAACAACTCCATCTGCCTCATGAACTTCACATACCATCAGCTGTCCTGGCAGCTATCTAGGAAACCCTGTTGGGTCACTTCCGGTCCCATGCCCATTGAGCCCAGTGGGATGGAATCAAGCAGCTTCAGCACCCACACAAAACGAAGATGGAGCTCCTCACTCAAGGCGCTCAAAACGTCACGGCCAAAGACAAGTTCAGTGTCCAAGCCATTTCCCGCTGCCATGGAAACCAAGTGCTCTGGCAGCACATATATCTGAAAGTGGATATGACAGCTATGGAAGGGAGTGTGCTGGTGAATGGCAACTGCCCGAAGCAGCAGCACAGCTCTTCCAGTGCCAAAACAACTCCACCTGCCTCATGAACTTCACATACCATCAGCTGTCCTGGCAGCTATCTAGGAAACCCTGTTGGGTCACTTCCGGTCCCATGCCCATTGAGCCCAGTGGGATGGAATCAAGCAGCTTGAGCACCCCAAAGATCTAACATGGAGCTCCTCACTCAAGGCGCTCAAAACTCCACAGCCAAAGACAAGTTCAGTGCCCAAGCCATTTCCCGCTGCCATGTAAACCAAGTCCTCTGGCAGCACATATGTCTGAAAGTGGATATGACACCTAGGGAAGGGAGTGTGGTGGTGAATGGCAACTGCCCGAAGCAGCAGCACAGCTCTTCCAGTGCCAAAACAACTCCACCTGCCTCATGAACTTCACATACCATCAGCTGTCCTGGCAGCTATCTAGGAAACCCTGTTGGGTCACTTCTGGTCCCATGCCCATTGAGCCCATTGCGATGGAATCAAGCAGCTTCAGCACCCACACAAAACGAACATGGAGCTCCTCACTCAAGGCGCTCAAAACTCCACAGCCAAAGACAAGTTCAGTGCCCAAGCCATTTTCCGCTGCCATGGAAACCAAGTGCTCTGACAGCACATATGTCTGAAAGTGCATATGACACCTAGGGAAGGGAGTGTGCTGGTGAATGGCAACTGCCCGAAGCAGCAGCACAGCTCTTCCACTGCCAAAACAACTCCACCTGCCTCATGAACTTCACATACCATCAGCTGTCCTGGCAGCTATCTAGGAAACCCTGTTGTGTCACTTCCGGTCCCATGCCCATTGAGCCCAGTGCGATGGAATCAAGCAGCTTCAGCACCCACACAAATCTAACATGGAGCTCCTCACTCAAGGCGCTCAAAACTCCACGGCCAAAGACAAGTTCAGTGTCCAAGCCATTTCCCGCTGCCATGGAAGCCAAGTGCTCTGGCAGCACATATGTCTGAAAGTGGATATGACACCTAGGGAAGGGAGTGTGCTGGTCAATGGCAACTGCCCGAAGCAGCAGCACAGCTCTTCCAGTGCCAAAACAACTCCACCTGCCTCATGCACTTCACATACCATCAGCTGTCCTGGCAGCTATCTAGGAAACCCTGTTGGCTCACTTCCGGTCCCATGCCCATTGAGCCCAGTGGGATGCAATCAAGCAGCTTCAGCACCCACACAAAACGAACATGGAGCTCCTCACTCAAGGAACTCAAAACTCCACGGCCAAAGAGAAGTTCAGTGCCCAAGCCATTTCCCGCTGCCATGGAAACCAAGTGCTCTGGCAGCACATATGTCTGAAAGTGGATATGACACCTAGGGAAGGGAGTGTGGTGGTGAATGGCAACTGCCCGAAGCAGCAGCACAGCTCTTCCACTGCAAAAACAACTCCATCTGCCTCATGAACTTCACATACCATCAGCTGTCCTGGCAGCTATCTAGGAAACCCTGTTGGGTCACTTCCGGTCCCATGCCCATTGAGCCCAGTGGGATGGAATCAAGCAGCTTCAGCACCCACACAAAACGAAGATGGAGCTCCTCACTCAAGGCGCTCAAAACGTCACGGCCAAAGACAAGTTCAGTGCCCAAGCCATTTCCCGCTGCCATGGAAACCAAGTGCTGTGGCAGCACATATGTCTGAAAGTGGATATGACACCTAGGGAAGGGAGTGTGGTGGTGAATGGCAACTGCCCGAAGCAGCAGCACAGCTCTTCCAGTGCCAAAACAACTCCACCTGCCTCATGAACTTCACATACCATCAGCTGTCCTTGCAGCTATCTAGGAAACCCTGTTGGGTCAATTCCGGTCCCATGCCCATTGAGCCCAGTGGGATGGAATCAAGCAGCTTGAGCACCCACACAAAACTAACATGGAGCTCCTCACTCAAGGCGCTCAAAACGTCACGGCCAAAGACAAGTTCAATGCCCAAGCCATTTCCCGCTGCCATGGAAACCAAGTCCTCTGGCAGCACATATGTCTGAAAGTGGATATGACACCTAGGGAAGGGAGTGTGGTGGTGAATGGCAACTGCCCGAAGCAGCAGCACAGCTCTTCCACTGCAAAAACAACTCCACCTGCCTCATGAACTTCACATACCATCAGCTGTCCTGGCAGCTATCTAGGAAACCCTGTTGGGTCACTTCTGGTCCCATGCCCATTGAGCCCATTGCGATGGAATCAAGCAGCTTCAGCACCCACACAAAACGAACATGGAGCTCCTCACTCAAGGCGCTCAAAACTCCACAGCCAAAGACAAGTTCAGTGCCCAAGCCATTTCCCGCTGCCATGGAAACCAAGTGCTCTGACAGCACATATGTCTGAAAGTGGATATGACACCTAGGGAAGGGAGTGTGTTGGTGAATGGCAACTGCCCGAAGCAGCAGCACAGCTCTTCCAGTGCCAAAACAACTCCACCTGCCTCATGAACTTCACATACCATCAGCTGTCCTGGCAGCTATCTAGGAAACCCTGTTGGGTCACTTCCGGTCCCATGCCCATTGAGCCCAGTGGGATGGAATCAAGCAGCTTCAGCACCCACACAAATCTAACATGGAGCTCCTCACTCAAGGCGCTCAAAACTCCACGGCCAAAGACAAGTTCAGTGTCCAAGCCATTTCCAGCTGCCATGGAAGCCAAGTGCTCTGGCAGCACATATGTCTGAAAGTGGATATGACACCTAGGGAAGGGAGTGTGCTGGTCAATGGCAACTGCCCGAAGCAGCAGCACAGCTCTTCCAGTGCCAAAACAACTCCACCTGCCTCATGCACTTCACATACCATCAGCTGTCCTGGCAGCTATCTAGGAAACCCTGTTGGCTCACTTCCGGTCCCATGCCCATTGAGCCCAGTGGGATGGAATCAAGCAGCTTCAGCACCCACACAAAACGAACATGGAGCTCCTCACTCAAGGCGCTCAAAACTCCACGGCCAAAGAGAAGTTCAGTGCCCAAGCCATTTCCCGCTGCCATGGAAACCAAGTGCTCTGGCAGCACATATGTCTGAAAGTGGATATGACACCTAGGGAAGGGAGTGTGGTGGTGAATGGCAACTGCCCAAAGCAGCAGCACAGCTCTTCCACTGCCAAAACAACTCCACCTGCCTCATGAACTTCACATACCATCAGCTGTCCTGGCAGCTATCTAGGAAACCCTGTTGGGTCACTTCTGGTCCCATGCCCATTGAGCCCAGTGGGATGGAATCAAGCAGCTTGAGCACCCACACAAAACGAACATGGAGCTCCTCACTCAAGGCGCACAAAACTCCATGGCCAAAGACAAGTTCAGTGCCCAAGCCATTTCCCGCTGCCATGGAAACCAAGTGCTCTGGCAGCACATATGTCTGAAAGTGAATATGACACCTAGGGAAGGGAGTGTGGTGGTGAATGGCAACTGCCCGAAGCATCAGCACAGCTCTTCCAGTCCCAAAACAACTCCACCTGCCTCATGAACTTCACATACCATCAGCTGTCCTGGCAGCTATCTAGGAAACCCTGTTGGGTCACTTCCGGTCCCATGCCCATTGAGCCCAGTGGGATGGAATCAAGCAGCTTCAGCACCCACACAAATCTAACATGGAGCTCCTTACTCAAGGCTCTGAAAACTTCACGGCCAATGACAAGTTCAGTGCCCAAGCCATTTCCCGCTGCCATGGAAACCAAGTGCTCTGGCAGCACATATGTCTGAAAGTGGATATGACACCTAGGGAACTATGTGTAGTGGTGAATGGCAACTGCCCGAAGCAGCAGCACAGCTCTTCCAGTGCCAAAACAACTCCACCTGCCTCATGAACTTCACATACCATCAGCTGTCCTGGCAGCTATCTAGGAAACCCTGTTGTCTCACTTCCGGTCCCATGCCCATTGAGCCCAGTGGGATGGAATCAAGCAGCTTCAGCACCCACACAAATCTAACATGGAGCTCCTCACTCAAGGCGCTCAAAACTCCACGGCCAAAGAGAAGTTCAGTGTCCAAGCCATTTCCCGCTGCCATGGAAGCCAAGTGCTCTGGCAGCACATATGTCTGAAAGTGGATATGACACCTAGGGAAGGGAGTGTGCTGGTCAATGGCAACTGCCCGAAGCAGCAGCACAGCTCTTCCAGTGCCAAAACAACTCCACCTGCCTCATGCACTTCACATACCATCAGCTGTCCTGGCAGCTATCTAGGAAACCCTGTTGGGTCACTTCTGGTCCCATGCCCATTGAGCCCAGTGGGATGGAATCAAGCAGCTTCAGCACCCACACAAAACGAACATGGAGCTCCTCACTCAAGGCGCTCAAAACTCCATGGCCAAAGACAAGTTCAGTGCCCAAGCCATTTCCCGCTGCCATGGAAACCAAGTGCTCTGGCAGCACATATGTCTGAAAGTGGATATGACACCTAGGGAAGGGAGTGTGGTGGTGAATGGCAACTGCCCGAAGCAGCAGCACAGCTCTTCCAGTCCCAAAACAACTCCACCTGCCTCATGAACTTCACATACCATCAGCTGTCCTGGCAGCTATCTAGGAAACCCTGTTGGGTCACTTCCGGTCCCATGCCCATTGAGCCCAGTGGGATGGAATCAAGCAGCTTCAGCACCCACACAAATCTAACATGGAGCTCCTTACTCAAGGCGCTCAAAACTTCACGGCCAATGACAAGTTCAGTGCCCAAGCCATTTCCCGCTGCCATGGAAACTAAGTGCTCTGGCAGCACATATGTCTGAAAGTGGATATGACACCTAGGGAACTATGTGTAGTGGTGAATGGCAACTGCCCGAAGCAGCAGCACAGCTCTTCCAGTGCCAAAACAACTCCACCTGCCTCATGAACTTCACATACCATCAGCTGTCCTGGCAGCTATCTAGGAAACCCTGTTGGGTCACTTCCGGTCCCATGCCCATTGAGCCCAGTGGGATGGAATCAAGCAGCTTCAGCACCCACACAAATCTAACATGGAGCTCCTCACTCAAGGCGCTAAAAACTCCACGGCCAAAGACAAGTTCAGTGCCCAAGCCATTTCCGGCTGCCATGGAAACCAAGTGCTCTGGCAGCACATATGTCTGAAAGTGGATATGACACCTAGGGAAGGGAGTGTGGTGGTGAATGGCAACTGCCTGAAGCAACAGCACAGTTCTTCCAGTGCCAAAACAACTCCACCTGCCTCATGCACTTCACATACCATCAGCTGTCCTGGCAGCTATCTAGGAAACCCTGTTGGGTCACTTCCGGTCCCATGCCCATTGAGCCCAGTGGGATGGAATCAAGCAGCTTCAGCATCCACACAAAACGAACATGGAGCTCCTCACTCAAGGCGCTAAAAACTCCATGGCCAAAGACAAGTTCAGTGCCCAAGCCATTTCCCGCTGCCATGGAAACCAAGTGCTCTGGCAGCACATATGTCTGAAAGTGGATATGACACCTAGGGAAGGGAGTGTGATGGTGAATGGCAACTGCCCGAAGCAGCAGCACAGCTCTTCCAGTGCCAAAACAACTCCACCTGCCTCATGCACTTCACATACCATCAGCTGTCCTGACAGCTATCTAGGAAACCCTGTTGGGTCACTTCCGGTCCCATGCCCATTGAGCCCAGTGGGATGGAATCAAGCAGCTTCAACACCCACACAATACGAACATGGAGCTCCTCACTCAAGGCGCTAAAATCTCCACAGCCAAAGACAAGTTCAGTGCCCAAGCCATTTCCCGCTGCCATGGAAACCAAGTGCTCTGGCAGCACATATGTCTGAAAGTGGATATAAAGCCTAGGGAAGGGAGTGTGCTGGTGAATGGCAACTGCCCGAAGCAGCAGCACAGCTCTTCCAGTGCCAATACAGCTCCACTTGCCTCATGAACTTCACATACCATCAGCTCTCCTGGCAGCTATCTAGAAAACCCTGTTGGGACATTTCCGGTACCATGCCCATTGAGCCCAGTGGGATGGAATCAAGTAGCTTCAGCACCCACACAAAACGAACATGGAGCTCCTCACTCAAGGTGCTCAAAACTCCACGGCCAAAGAGAAGTTCAGTGCCCAAGCCATTTCCCGCTGCCATGGAAACCAAGTGCTCTGGCAGCACATATGTCTGAAAGTGGATATGACACCTAGGGAAGGGAGTGTGGTGGTGAATGGCAACTGCCCAAAGCAGCAGCGCCACTGCCAAAACAACTCCACCTGCCTCATGAACTTCACATACCATCAGCTGTCCTGGCAGCTATCTAGGAAACCCTGTTGGGTCACTTCTGGTCCCATGCCCATTGAGCCCAGTGGGATGGAATCAAGCAGCTTCAGCACCCACACAAAACGAACATGGAGCTCCTCACTCAAGGCGCTCAAACTCCACAGCCAAAGACAAGTTCAGTGCCCAAGCCATTTCCTGCTGCAATGGAAACCAAATGCTCTGGCAGCACATATCTCTGAGAGTGGATATGACACCTAGGGAAGGGAGTGTGCTGGTGAATGGCAACTGCCCGAAGCAGCAGCACAGCTCTTCCAGTGCCAAAACAACTCCACCTGCCTCATGAACTTCACATACCATCAGCTGTCCTGGCAGCTATCTAGGAAACCCTGTTGGCTCACTTCCGGTCCCATGCCCATTGAGCCCAGGGGGATGGAATCAAGCAGCTTCAGCACCCACACAAATCTAACATGGAGTTCCTCACTCAAGGCGCTCAAAACGTCACGGCCAAAGACAAGTTCATTGCCCAAGCCATTTCCCGCTGCCATGGAAACCAAGTGCTCTGGCAGCACATATGTCTGAAAGTGGATATGACACCTAGGGAAGGGAGTGTGATGGTGAATGGCAACTGCCCGAAGCAGCAGCACAGCTCTTCCAGTGCCAAAACAACTCCATCTGCCTCATGAACTTCACATACCATCAGCTGTCCTATCAGCTATCTAGGAAACCCTGTTGGGTCACTTCTGGTCCCATGCCCATTGAGCCCAGTGGGATGGAATCAAGCAGCTTCAGCACCCACACAAGACGAACAAGGAGCTCCTCACTCAAGGCGCTCAAAACGTCACGGCCAAAGACAAGTTCAGTGCCCAAGCCATTTCCCGCTGCCATGGAAACCAAGTGCTCTGGCAACACATGTCTGAAAGTGGATATGACACCTAGGGAAGGGAGTGTGGTGGTGAATGGCAACTGCCCGAAGCAGCAGCACAGCTCTTCCAGTGCCAAAACAACTCCACCTGCCTCATGAACTTCACATACCATCAGCTGTCCTTGCAGCTATCTAGGAAACCCTGTTGGGTCACTTCCGGTCCCATGCCCATTGAGCCCAGTGTGATGGAATCAAGCAGCTTCAGCACCCACACAAAACGAACATGGAGCTCCTCACTCAAGGCGCTCAAAACTCCACAGCCAAAGACAAGTTCAGTGCCCAAGCCATTTCCCGCTGCCATGGAAACCAAGTGCTCTGGCAGCACATATGTCTGAAAGTGGATATGACACCTAGGGAAGGGAGTGTGCTGGTGAATGGCAACTGCCCGAAGCAGCAGCACAGCTCTTCCAGTGCCAAAACAACTCCACCTGCCTCATGAACTTCACATACCATCAGCTGTCCTGGCAGCTATCTCGGAAACCCTGTTGGATCACTTCCGGTCCCAAGCCCATTGAGCCCAGTGGGATGGAATCAAGCAGCTTCAGCACCCACACATATCTAACATGGAGCTTCTCACTCAAGGCGCTCAAATGTAATTGGCCAAAGACAAGTTCAGTGCCCAAGCCATTTCCTGCTGCCATGGAAACCAAGTGCTCTGGCAGCACATATGTCTGAAAGTGGATATGACAGCTATGGAAGGGAGTGTGCTCGTGAATGGCAACTGCCCGAAGCAGCAGCACAGCTCTTCCAGTGCCAAAACAACTCCACCTGCCTCATGCACTTCACATACCATCAGCTGTTCTGGCAGCTATCTAGGAAACCCTGTTGGGTCACTTCCGGTCCCATGTCCATTGAGCCCAGTGGGATGGAATCAAGCAACTTGAGCACCCACACAAAACTAACATGGAGCTCCTCACTCAAGGCGCTCAAAACGTCACGGCCAAAGACAAGTTCAGTGCCCAAGCCATTTCCCGCTGCCATGGAAACCAAGTGCTCTGGCAGCACATATGTCTGAAAGTGGATATGACACCTAGGGAAGGGAGTGTGCTGGTCCATGGCAACTGCCCGAAGCAGCAGCACAGCTCTTCCAGTGCCAAAACAACTCCACCTGCCTCATGAACTTCACATACCATCTGCTGTCCTGGCAGCTATCTAGGAAACCCTGTTGGGTCACTTCTGGTCCCATGCCCATTGAGCCCAGTGGGATGGAATCAAGCAGCTTCAGCACCCACACAAAACGAAGATGGAGCTCCTCACTCAAGGCGCTCAAAACTCCACAGCCAAAGACAAGTTCATTGCCCAAGCCATTTCCCGCTGCCATGGAAACCAAGTGCTCTGGCAGCACATATGTCTGAAAGTGGATATGACACCTAGGGAAGGGAGTGTGGTGGTGAATGGCAACTGCCCGAAGCAGCAGCACAGCTCTTCCACTGCAAAAACAACTCCACCTGCCTCATGAACTTCACATACCATCAGCTGTCCTTACAGCTATCTAGGAAACCCTGTTGGGTCTCTTCCGGTCCCCTGCCCATTGAGCCCAGTGGGATGGAATCACGCAGCTTCAGCACCCACACAAAACTAACATGGAGCTCCTCACTCAAGGTGCTCAAAATTCCACAGCCAAAGAGAAGTTCAGTGCCCAAGCCATTTCCCGCTGCCATGGAAACCAAGTGCTCTGGCAGCACATATGTCTGAAAGTGGATATGACACCTAGGGAAGGGAGTGTGGTGGTGAATGGCAACTGCCCGAAGCAGCAGCACAGCTCTTCCACTGCCAAAACAACTCCACCTGCCTCATGAACTTCACATACCATCAGCTGTCCTGGCAGCTATCTAGGAAACCCTGTTGGGTCACTTCCGGTCCCATGCCCATTGAGCAAAAGTGGGATGGAATCAAGCAGCTTCAGCACCCACACAAATCTAACATGGAGCTCCTCACTCAAGGCGCTCAAACTCCACAGCCAAAGACAAGTTCAGTGCCCAAGCCATTTCCCGCTGCCATGGAAACCAAGTGCTCTGGCAGCACATATGTCTGAAAGTGGATATGACACCTAGGGAAGGGAGTGTGCTGGTCAATGGCAACTGCCCGAAGCAGCAGCACAGCTCTTCCAGTGCCAAAACAACTCCACCTGCCTCATGAACTTCACATACCATCAGCTGTCCTGGCAGCTATCTAGGAAACCCTGTTGGGTCACTTCTGGTCCCATGCCCATTGAGCCCAGTGGGATGGAATCAAGCAGCTTCAGCACCCACACAAAACGAACATGGAGCTTCTCACTCAAGGTGCTCAAAACTTCACAGCCAAACACAAGTTCAGTGCCCAAGCCATTTCCCGCTGCCATGGAAACCAAGTGCTCTGGCAGCACATATGTCTGAAAGTGGATATGACACCTAGCGAAGGGAGTGTGCTGGTGAATGGCAAATGCCCAAAGAAGCAGCACAGCTCTTCCACTGCCAAAACAACTCCATCTGCCTCATGAACTTCACATACCATCAGCTGTCCTGGCAGCTATCTAGGAAACCCTGTTGGGTCACTTCCGGTCCCATGCCCATTGAGCCCAGTGGGATGGAAACAAGCAGCTTCAGCACCCACACAAAACTAACATGGAGCTCTTCACTCAAGGCGCTAAAAACTCCGCAGCCAAAGACAAGTTCAGTGCCCAAGCCATTTCCCGCTGCCATGGAAACCAAGTGCTCTGGCAGCACATATGTCTGAAAGTGGATATGACACCTAGGGAAGGGAGTGTGGTGGTGAATGGCAACTGCCCGAAGCAGCAGCACAGCTCTTCCAGTGCCAAAACAACTCCACCTGCCTCATGAACTTCACATACCATCAGCTGTCTCGGCAGCTATCTTGGAAACCCTGTTGGGTCACTTCCGGTCCCATGCCCATTGAGCCCAGATCAAGCAGCTTGACCACCCACACAAAACGAACATGGAGCTCCTCACTCAAGGCGCTCAAAACTCCACAGCCAAAGACAAGTTCAGTGCCCAAGCCATTTCCTGCTGCCATGGAAACCAAGTGCTCTGGCAGCACATGTCTGAAAGTGGATATGACACCTAGGGAACGGAGTGTGGTGGTGAATGGCAACTGCCTGAAGCAGCAGCACAGCTCTTCCAGTGTCAAAACAACTCCACCTGCCTCATGAACTTCATATACCATCAGCTGTCCTGGCAGGTATTTTGAACACCTTGTTGGGTCACTTCCAGTCCCATGCCCATGGAGCCCAGTGGGATCTAATCAAGCAGCTTCAGCACCCACACAAAACGAACATGGAGCTCCTCACTCAAGGCGCTCCAAACTTCACGGCCAAAGACAAGTTCAGTGCCCAAGCCATTTCCCGCTGCCATGGAAACCAAGTGCTCTGGCAGCACATATGTCTGAAAGTGGATATGACACCTAGAGAAGGGAGTTTGGTGGTGAATGGCAACTGCCTGAAGCAGCAGCACAGCTCTTCCAGTGCCAAAACAACTCCACCTGCCTCATGAACTTCACATACCATCAGCTGTCCTGGCAGCTATCTAGGAAACCCTGTTGGGTCACTTCCGGTCCCATGCCCATTGAGCCCAGTGCGATGAAATCAAGCAGCTTCAGCACCCACACAAAACGAACATGGAGGTCCTCACTGAAGGCGCTCAAAACTCCACGGCCAAAGACAAGTTCAGTGCCTAAGCCATCTTCCCGCTGCAATGGAAACCAAGTGCTCTGGCAGCACATATGTCTGAAAGTGGATATGACACCTAGGGAAGGGAGTGTGGTGGTGAATGGCAACTGCCTGAAGCAGCAGCACAGCTCTTCCAGTGCCAAAACAACTCCACCTGCCTCATGAACTTCATATACCATCAGCTGTCCTGGCAGGTATTTTGAACACCTTGTTGGGTCACTTCCGGTCCCATGCCCATTGAGCCCATTGGGTTGGAATCAAGCAGCATCAGCACCCACACAAAACTAACATGGAGCTCCTCACTCAAGGCGCTCCAAACTTCACGGCCAAAGACAAGTTCAGTGCCCAAGCCATTTCCCGCTGCCATGGAAACCAAGTGCTCTGGCAGCACATATGTCTGAAAGTGGATATGACACCTAGGGAAGGGAGTGTGGTGGTGAATGGCAACTGCCTGAAGCAGCAGCACAGCTCTTCCAGTGCCAAAACAACTCCACCTGCCTCATGAACTTCACATACCATCAGCTGTCCTGGCAGCTATCTCGGAAACCCTGTTGGGTCACTTCCGGTCCCATGCCCATTGAGCCCAGTGGGATGGAATCAAGCAGCTTGAGCACCCACACATATCTAACATGGAGCTTCTCACTCAAGGCGCTCAAATGTAATTGGCCAAAGACAAGTTCAGTGCCCAAGCCATTTCCCGCTGCCATGGAAACCAAGTGCTCTGGCAGCACATATGTCTGAAAGTGGATATGACAGCTATGGAAGGGAGTGTGCTCGTGAATGGCAACTGCCCGAAGCAGCAGCACAGCTCTTCCAGTGCCAAAACAACTCCACCTGCCTCATGTACTTCACATACCATCAGCTGTTCTGGCAGCTATCTAGGAAACCCTGTTGGGTCACTTCCGGTCCCATTTCCATTGAGCCCAGTGGGATGGAATCAAGCAACTTGAGCACCCACACAAAACTAACATGGAGCTCCTCACTCAAGGCGCTCAAAACGTCACGACCAAAGACAAGTTCAGTGCCCAAGCCATTTCCCGCTGCCATGGAAACCAAGTGCTCTGGCAGCACATAATGTCTGAAAGTGGATATGACACCTAGGGAAGGGAGTGTGCTGGTCAATGGCAACTGCCCGAAGCAGCAGCACAGCTCTTCCAGTGCCAAAACAACTCCACCTGCCTCATGAACTTCACATACCATCAGCTGTCCTGGCAGCTATCTAGGAAACCCTGTTGGGTCACTTCTGGTCCCATGCCCATTGAGCCCAGTGGGATGGAATCAAGCAGCTTGAGCACCCACACAAAACGAAGATGGAGCTCCTCACTCAAGGCGCTCAAAACTCCACAGCCAAAGACAAGTTCATTGCCCAAGCCATTTCCCGCTGCCATGGAAACCAAGTGCTCTGGCAGCACATATGTCTGAAAGTGGATATGACACCTAGGGAAGGGAGTGTGGTGGTGAATGGCAACTGCCCGAAGCAGCAGCACAGCTCTTCCACTGCAAAAACAACTCCACCTGCCTCATGAACTTCACATACCATCAGCTGTCCTTACAGCTATCTAGGAAACCCTGTTGGGTCGCTTCCGGTCCCCTGCCCATTGAGCCAAGTGGGATGGAATCACGCAGCTTCAGCACCCACACAAAACGAACATGGAGCTCCTCACTCAAGGTGCTCAAAATTCCACAGCCAAAGAGAAGTTCAGTGCCCAAGCCATTTCCCGCTGCCATGGAAACCAAGTGCTCTGGCAGCACATATGTCTGAAAGTGGATATGACACCTAGGGAAGGGAGTGTGGTGGTGAATGGCAATTGCCCGAAGCAGCAGCACAGCTCTTCCACTGCCAAAACAACTCCACCTGCCTCATGAACTTCACATACCATCAGCTGTCCTGGCAGCTATCTAGGAAACCCTGTTGGGTCACTTCCGGTCCCATGCCCATTGAGCAAAAGTGGGATGGAATCAAGCAGCTTCAGCACCCACACAAATCTAACATGGAGCTCCTCACTCAAGGCGCTCAAACTCCACAGCCAAAGACAAGTTCAGTGCCCAAGCCATTTCCCGCTGCCATGGAAACCAAGTGCTCTGGCAGCACATATGTCTGAAAGTGGATATGACACCTAGGGAAGGGAGTGTGCTGGTCAATGGCAACTGCCCGAAGCAGCAGCACAGCTCTTCCAGTGCCAAAACAACTCCACCTGCCTCATGAACTTCACATACCATCAGCTGTCCTGGCAGCTATCTAGGAAACCCTGTTGGGTCACTTCTGGTCCCATGCCCATTGAGCCCAGTGGGATGGAATCAAGCAGCTTCAGCACCCACACAAAACGAACATGGAGCTTCTCACTCAAGGTGCTCAAAACTCCACGGCCAAAGACAAGTTCAGTGCCCAAGCCATTTCCCGCTGCCATGGAAACCAAGTGCTCTGGCAGCACATATGTCTGAAAGTGGATATGACACCTAGCGAAGGGAGTGTGCTGGTGAATGGCAAATGCCCAAAGCAGCAGCACAGCTCTTCCACTGCCAAAACAACTCCATCTGCCTCATGAACTTCACATACCATCAGCTGTCCTGGCAGCTATCTAGGAAACCCTGTTGGGTCACTTCCGGTCCCATGCCCATTGAACCCAGTGGGATGGAAACAAGCAGCTTCAGCACCCACACAAAACTAACATGGAGCTCTTCACTCAAGGCGCTAAAAACTCCGCAGCCAAAGACAAGTTCAGTGCCCAAGCCATTTCCCGCTGCCATGGAAACCAAGTGCTCTGGCAGCACATATGTCTGAAAGTGGATATGACACCTAGGGAAGGGAGTGTGGTGGTGAATGGCAACTGCCCGAAGCAGCAGCACAGCTCTTCCAGTGCCAAAACAAGTCCACCTGCCTCATGAACTTCACATACCATCAGCTGTCTCGGCAGCTATCTTGGAAACCCTGTTGGGTCACTTCCAGTCCCATGCCCATTGAGCCCAGATCAAGCAGCTTGACGACCCACACAGAACGAACATGGAGCTCCTCACTCAAGGCGCTCAAAACTCCACAGCCAAAGACAAGTTCAGTGCCCAAGCCATTTCCTGCTGCCATGGAAACCAAGTGCTCTGGCAGCACATGTCTGAAAGTGGATATGACACCTAGGGAACGGAGTGTGGTGGTGAATGGCAACTGCCCGAAGCAGCAGCACAGCTCTTCCAGTGTCAAAACAACTCCACCTGCCTCATGAACTTCATATACCATCAGCTGTCCTGGCAGGTATTTTGAACACCTTGTTGGGTAACTTCCAGTCCCATGCCCATGGAGCCCAGTGGGATCTAATCAAGCAGCTTCAGCACCCACACAAAACGAACATGGAGCTCCTCACTCAAGGCGCTCCAAACTTCACGGCCAAAGACAAGTTCAGTGCCCAAGCCATTTCCCGCTGCCATGGAAACCAAGTGCTCTGGCAGCACATATGTCTGAAAGTGGATATGACACCTAGAGAAGGGAGTTTGGTGGTGAATGGCAACTGCCTGAAGCAGCAGCACAGCTCTTCCAGTGCCAAAACAACTCCACCTGCCTCATGAACTTCACATACCATCAGCTGTCCTGGCAGCTATCTAGGAAACCCTGTTGGGTCACTTCCGGTCCCATGCCCATTGAGCCCAGTGCGATGAAATCAAGCAGCTTCAGCACCCACACAAAACGAACATGGAGGTCCTCACTGAAGGCGCTCAAAACTCCACGGCCAAAGACAAGTTCAGTGCCTAAGCCATCTTCCCGCTGCAATGGAAACCAAGTGCTCTGGCAGCACATATGTCTGAAAGTGGATATGACACCTAGGGAAGGGAGTGTGGTGGTGAATGGCAACTGCCTGAAGCAGCAGCACAGCTCTTCCAGTGCCAAAACAACTCCACCTGCCTCATGAACTTCATATACCATCAGCTGTCCTGGCAGGTATTTTGAACACCTTGTTGGGTCACTTCCAGTCCCATGCCCATTGAGCCCATTGGGTTGGAATCAAGCAGCATCAGCACCCACACAAAACTAACATGGAGCTCCTCACTCAAGGCGCTCCAAACTTCACGGCCAAAGACAAGTTCAGTGCCCAAGCCATTTCCCGCTGCCATGGAAACCAAGTGCTCTGGCAGCACATATGTCTGAAAGTGGATATGACACCTAGGGGACTATGTGTAGTGGTGAATGGCAACTGCCCGAAGCAGCAGCACAGCTCTTCCACTGCCAAAACAACTCCACCTGCCTCATGAACTTCACATACCATCAGCTGTCCTGGCAGCTATCTAGGAAACCCTGTTGGGTCACTTCCGGTCCCATGCCCATTGAGCCCAGTGGGATGGAATCAAGCAGCTTCAGCACCCACACAAATCTAACATGGAGCTCCTCACTCAAGGCGCTCAAAACTCCACGGCCAAAGACAAGTTCAGTGCCCAAGCCATTTCCGCCTGCCATGGAAACCAAGTGCTCTGGCAGCACATATGTATGAAAGTGGATATGACACCTAGGGAAGGGAGTGTGCTGGTGAATGGCAACTGTCTGAAGCAACAGCACAGCTCTTCCAGGGCCAAAACAACTCCACCTGCCTCATGAACTTCACATACCAACAGCTGTCCTGGCAGCTATCTAGGAAACCCTGTTGGGTCACTTCCGGTCCCATGCCCATTGAGCCCAGTGGGATGTAATCAAGAAGCTTCAGCATCCACACAAAACGAACATGGAGCTCCTCACTCAAGGCGCTAAAAACTCCATGGCCAAAGACAAGTTCAGTGCCCAAGCCATTTCCCACTGCCATGGAAACCAAGTGCTCTGGCAGCACATATGTCTGAAAGTGGATATGACACCTAGGGAAGGGAGTGTGCTGGTGAATGGCAACTGCCCGAAGCAGCAGCACAGCTCTTCCAGTGCCAATACAGCTCCACTTGCCTCATGAACTTCACATACCATCAGCTGTCCTGGCAGCTATCTAGAAAACCCTGTTGGGACATTTCCGGTGCCATGCCCATTGAGCCCAGTGGGATGGAATCAAGTAGCTTCAGCACCCACACAAAACGAACATGGAGCTCCTCACTCAAGGTGCTCAAAACTCCACGGCCAACGACAATTTCAGTGCCCAAGCCATTTCCCGCTGCCATGGAAACCAAGTGCTCTGGCAGCACATATGTCTGAAAGTGGATATGACACCTAGGGAAGGGAGTGTGGTGGTGAATGGCAACTGCCCAAAGCAGCAGCGCCACTGCCAAAACAACTCCACCTGCCTCATGAACTTCACATACCATCAGCTGTCCTGAGGGCTATCTAGGAAACCCTGTTGGGTCACTCCCGGTCCCATGCCCATTGAGCCCAGTGGGATGGAATCAAGCAGCTTCAGCACCCACACAAATCTAACATGGAGCTCCTCACTCAAAGTGCTCAAAACGTCACGGCCAAAGACAAGTTCAGTGCCCAAGCCATTTCCCGCTGCCATGGAAACCAAGTGATCTGGCAGCACATATGTCTGAAAGTGGATATGACAGCTATGGAAGGGAGTGTGCTGGTGAATGGCAACTGCCCGAAGCAGCAGCACAGCTCTTCCACTGCCAAAACAACTCCACCTGCCTCATGCACTTCACATACCATCAGCTGTCCTGGCAGCTATCTAGGAAACCCTGTTGGGTCACTTCCGGTGCCATGCCCATTGAGCCCAGTGGGATGGAATCAAGCAGCTTCAGCACCCACACAAAACGAACATGGAGCTCCTCACTCAAGGCGCTCAAAACTCCACAGCCAAAGACAAGTTCAGTGCCCAAGCCATTTCCCGCTGCAATGGAAACCAAGTGCTCTGGCAGCACATATCTCTGAGAGTGGATATGACACCTAGGGAAGGGAGTGTGGTGGTGAATGGCAACTGCCCGAAGCAGCAGCACAACTCTTCCAGTGCCAAAACGACTCCACCTGCCTCATGAACTTCACATACCATCAGCTGTCCTGGCAGCTATCTAGGAAACCCTGTTGGGTCACTTTCGGTCCCATGCCCATTGAGCCCAGTGGGATGGAATCAAGCAGCTTCAGCACCCACACAAATCTAACATGGAGCTCCTCACTCAAGGCGCTCAAAACTCCACAGCGAAAGACAAGTTCAGTGCCCAAGCCATTTCCCGCTGCCATGGAAACCAAGTGCTCTGGCAGCACATATGTCTGAAAGTGGATATGACACCTAGGGAAGGGAGTGTGTTGGTGAATGGCAACTGCCCGAAGCAGCAGCACAGCTCTTCCACTGCCAAAACAACTCCACCTGCCTCATGAACTTCACATACCATCAGCTGTCCTGGCAGCTATCTAGGAAACCCTGTTGGCTCACTTCCGGTGCCATGCCCATTGAGCCCAGTAGGATGGAATCAAGCAGCTTCAGCACCCACACAAAACGAACATGGAGCTCCTCACTCAAGGTGCTCAAAACGTCACGTCCAAAGACAAGTTCAGTGCCCAAGCCATTTCCCGCTGCCATGGAAACCAAGTGCTCTGGCAGCACATATGTCTGAAAGTGGATATGACACCTAGGGAAGGGATTGTGTTGGTGAATGGCAACTGCCCGAAGCAGCAGCACAGCTCTTCCACTGCCGAAACAACTCCACCTGCCTCATGAACTTCACATACCATCAGCTGTCCTGGCAGCTATCTAGGAAACCCTGTTGGGTCACTTCCGGTGCCATGCCCATTGAGCCCAGGGGGATGGAATCAAGCAGCTGAGCATCCACACAAAACGAACATGGAGCTCCTCACTCAAGGCTCTAAAAACACCATGGGCAAAGAGAAGTTCAGTGCCCAAGCCATTTCCCGCTGCCATGGAAACCAAGTGCTCTGGCAGCACATATGTCTGAAAGTGGATATGAAGCCTAGGGAAGGGAGTGTGCTGGTGAATGGCAACTGCCCGAAGCAGCAGCACAGCTCTTCCAGTGCCCAAACAGCTCCACTTGCCTCATGAACTTCACATACCATCAGCTGTCCTGGCAGCTATCTAGGAAACCCTGTTGGGTCACTTCTGGTCCCATGCCCATTGAGCCCAGTGGGATGGAATCAAGCAGCTTCAGCACCCACACAAATCTAACATGGAGCTCCTCACTCAAGGCGCTCAAAACTCCACAGCCAAAGACAAGTTCAGTGTCCAAGCCATTTCCCGCTGCCATGGAAACCAAGTGCTCTGGCAGCACATATGTCTGAAAGTGGATATGACACCTAGGGAAGGGAGTGTGGTGGTGAATGGCAACTGCCCGAAGCAGCAGCACAGCTCTTCTACTGCCAAAACAACTCCACCTGCCTCATGAACTTCACATACCATCAGCTGTCCTGGCAGCTATCTAGAAAACCCTGTTGGGTCAATTCCGGTCCCATGCCCATTGAGCAAAAGTGGGATGGAATCAAGCAGCTTCAGCACCCACACAAAACGAACATGGAGCTCCTCACTCAAGGTGCTCAAAACTCCACAGCCAAAGACAAGTTCAGTGCCCAAGCCATTTCCCGCTGCCATGGAAACCAAGTGCTCTGGCAGCACATATGTCTGAAAGTGGATATGACACCTAGGGAAGGGAGTGTGGTGGTGAATGGCAACTGCCCGAAGCAGCAGCACAGCTCTTCCAGTGCCAAAACAACTCCACCTGCCTCATGAACTTCACATACCATCAGCTGTCTTGGCAGCTATCTAGGAAACCCTGTTGGGTCACTTCCGGTCCCATGCCCATTGAGCCCAGTGGGATGGAATCAAGCAGCTTGAGCACCCACACAGATCTAACATGGAGCTACTCACTCAAGGTGCTCAAAACTCCACAGCCAAAGACAAGTTCAGTGCCCAAGCCATTTCCCGCTGCCATGGAAACCAAGTGCTCTGGCAGCACATATGTCTGAAAGTGGATATGACACCTAGGGAAGGGAGTGTGATGGTGAATGGCAACTGCCCGAAGCAGCAGCACAGCTCTTCCAGTGCCAAAACAACTCCACCTGCCTCATGAACTTCACATACCATCAGCTGTCCTGGCAGCTATCTAGGAAACCCTGTTGGGTCACTTCCGGTCCCATGCCCATTGAGCCCAGTGGGATGGAATCAAGCAGCTTCAGCACCCAACCAAAACTAACATGGAGCTCCTCACTCAAGGCGCTCAAAACTCCAAAGCCAAAGACAAGTTCAGTGCCCAAGCCATTTCCCGCTGCCATGGAAACCAAGTGCTCTGGCAGCACATATGTCTGAAAGTGGATATGACACCTAGGGAAGGGAGTGTGCTGGTCAATGGCAACTGCCCAAAGCAGCAGCACAGCTCTTCCACTGCCAAAACAACTCCACCTGCCTCATGAACTTCACATACCATCAGCTGTCCTGGCAGCTATCTAGGAAACCCTGTTGGGTCACTTCCGGTCCCATGCCCATTGAGCCCAGTGGGATGGAATCAAGCAGCTTCAGCATCCACACAAAACGAACATGGAGCTCCTCACTCAAGGCGCTAAAAACTCCACAGATAAAGACAAGTTCAGTGCCCAAGCCATTTCCCGCTGCCATGGAAACCAAGTGCTCTGGCAGCACATATGTCTGAAAGTGGATATGACACCTAGGGAAGGGAGTGTGATGGTGAATGGCAACTGCCCGAAGCAGCAGCACAGCTCTTCCACTGCCAAAACAACTCCACCTGCCTCATGAACTTCACATACCATCAGCTGTCCTGGCAGCTATCTAGGAAACCCTGTTGGGTCACTTCCGGTCCCATGCCCATTGAGCCCAGTGGGATGGAATCAAGCAGCTTCAACACCCACACAAAACGAACATGGAGCTCCTCACTCAAGGCGCTAAAATCTCCACAGCCAAAGACAAGTTCAGTGCCGAAGCCATTTCCCGCTGCCATGGAAACCAAGTGCTCTGGCAGCACATATGTCTGAAAGTGGATATGACACCTAGGGAAGGGAGTGTGTTGGTGAATGGCAACTGCCCGAAGCAGCAGCACAGCTCTTCCAGTGCCGAAACAACTCCACCTGCCTCATGAACTTCACATACCATCAGCTGTCCTGGCTGCTATCTAGGAAACCCTGTTGGGTCACTTCCTGTCCCATGCCCATTGAGCCCAGTGGGATGGAATCAAGCAGCTGAGCATCCACACAAAACGAACATGGAGCTCCTCACTCAAGGCTCTAAAAACACCATGGGCAAAGACAAGTTCAGTGCCCAAGCCATTTCCCGCTGCCATGGAAACCAAGTGCTCTGGCAGCACATATGTCTGAAAGTGGATATGAAGCCTAGGGAAGGGAGTGTGCTGGTGAATGGCAACTGCCTGAAGCAGCAGCACAGCTCTTCCAGTGCCAAAACAGCTCCACCTGCCTCATGAACTTCACATACCATCAGCTGTCCTGGCAGCTATCTAGGAAACCCTGTTGGGTCACTTCCGGTCCCATGCCCATTGAGCCCAGTGGGATGGAATCAAGCAGCTTCAGCACCCACACAAATCTAACATGGAGCTCCTCACTCAAGGCGCTCAAAACTCCACAGCCAAAGACAAGTTCAGTGTCCAAGCCATTTCCCGCTGCCATGGAAACCAAGTGCTCTGGCAGCACATATGTCTGAAAGTGGATATGACACCTAGGGAAGGGAGTGTGGTGGTGAATGGCAACTGCCCGAAGCAGCAGCACAGCTCTTCCAGTGCCAAAACAACTCCACCTGCCTCAAGAACTTCACATACCATCAGCTGTCCTGGCAGCTATCTAGAAAATCCTGTTCTGTCAATTCCGGTCCCATGCCCATTGAGCCCAGTGGGATGGAATCAAGCAGCTTCAGCACCCACACAAAACGAACATGGAGCTCCTCACTCAAGGTGCTCAAAACTCCACAGCCAAAGACAAGTTCAGTGCCCAAGCCATTTCCCGCTGCCATGGAAACCAAGTGCTCTGGCAGCACATATGTCTGAAAGTGGATATGACACCTAGGGAAGGGAGTGTGGTGGTGAATGGCAACTGCCCGAAGCAGCAGCACAGCTCTTCCAGTGACAAAACAACTCCACCTGCCTCATGAACTTCACATACCATCAGCTGTCTTGGCAGCTATCTAGGAAACCCTGTTGGGTCACTTCCGGTCCCATGCCCATTGAGCCCAGTGGGATGGAATCAAGCAGCTTCAGCATCCACACAAAACGAACATGGAGCTCCTCACTCAAGGCGCTCAAAACTCCACAGCCAAAGACAAGTTCAGTGCCCAAGCCATTTCCCGCTGCCATGGAAACCAAGTGCTCTGGCAGCACATATGTCTGAAAGTGGATATGACACCTAGGGAAGGGAGTGTGCTGGTGAATGGCAACTACCCAAAGCAGCAGCACAGCTCTTCCAGTGCCAAAACAACTCCACCTGCCTCATGAACTTCACATACCATCAGCTGTCCTGGCAGCTCTCTAGGAAACCCTGTTGGGTCACTTCCGATCCCATGCCCATTGAGCCCAGTAGGATGGAATCAAGCAGCTTCAGCACCCACACAAAACGAACATGGAGCTATTCATTCAAGGCGCTAAAAACGTCACGGCCAAAGACAAGTTCAGTGCCGAAGCCATTTCCCGCTGCCATGGAAACCAAGTGCTCTGGCAGCACATATGTCTGAAAGTGGATATGACACCTAGGGAAGGGAGTGTGCTGGTCAATGGCAACTGCCCGAAGCAGCAGCACAGCTCTTCCAGTGCCAAAACAACTCCATCTGCCTCATGAACTTCACATACCATCAGCTGTCCTGGCAGCTATCTAGGAAACCCTGTTGGGTCACTTCTGGTCCCATGCCCATTGAGCCCAGTGGGATGGAATCAAGCAGCTTCAGCACCCACACAAAACGAACATGGAGCTCCTCACTCAAGGCGCTCAAAACTCCACAGCCAAAGACAAGTTCAGTGCCCAAGCCATTTCCCGCTGCCATGGAAACCAAGTGCTCTGGCAGCACATATGTCTGAAAGTGGATATGACACCTAGGGAAGGGAGTGTGTTGGTGAATGGCAACTGCCCGATGCAGCAGCACAGCTCTTCCACTGCCAAAACAACTCCACCTGCCTCATGAACTTCACATACCATCAGCTGTCCTTGAAGCTATCTAGGAAACCCTGTTGGGTCAATTCCGGTCCCATGCCCATTGAGCCCAGTGGGATGGAATCAAGCAGCTTCAGCACACACACAAAACGAACATGGAGCTCCTCACTCAAGGTGCTCAAAACTCCACAGCCAAAGACAAGTTCAGTGCCCAAGCCATTTCCCGCTGCAATGGAAACCAAGTGCTCTGGCAGTACATATCTCTGAATGTGGATATGACACCTAGGGAAGGGAGTGTGATGGTGAATGGCAACTGCCCGAAGCAGCAGCACAGCTCTTCCAGTGCCAAAACAACTCCACCTGCCTCATGAACTTCACATACCATCAGCTGTCCTGGCAGCTATCTAGGAAACCCTGTTTGGGCACTTCCGGTCCCATGCCCTTTGAGCCCAGTGGGATGGAATCAAGCAGCTTCAGCACCCACACAAATCTAACATGGAGCTCCTCACTCAAGGCGCTCAAAACTCCACAGCCAAAGACAAGTTCAGTGCCCAAGCCATTTCCCGCTGCCATGGAAACCAAGTGCTCTGGCAGCACATATGTCTGAAAGTGGATATGACACCTAGGGAAGGGAGTGTGTTGGTGAATGGCAACTGCCCGAAGCAGCAGCACAGCTCTTCCAGTGCCAAAACAACTCCACCTGCCTCATGAACTTCACATACCATCAGCTGTCCTGGCAGCTATCTAGGAAACCCTGTTGGGTCACTTCTGGTCCCATGCCCATTGAGCCCAGTGGGATGGAATCAAGCAGCTTCAGCACCCACACAAGACGAACAAGGAGCTCCTCACTCAAGGCGCTCAAAACGTCACGGCCAAAGACAAGTTCAGTGCCCAAGCCATTTCCCGCTGCCATGGAAACCAAGTGCTCTGGCAACACATGTCTGAAAGTGGATATGACACCTAGGGAAGGGAGTGTGGTGGTGAATGGCAACTGCCCGAAGCAGCAGCACAGCTCTTCCAGTGCCAAAACAACTCCACCTGCCTCATGAACTTCACATACCATCAGCTGTCCTTGCAGCTATCTAGGAAACCCTGTTGGGTCAATTCCGGTCCCATGCCCATTGAGCCCAGTGGGATGGAATCAAGCAGCTTCAGCACCCACACAAAACGAACATGGAGCTCCTCACTCAAGGCGCTCAAAACTCCACAGCCAAAGACAAGTTCAGTGCCCAAGCCATTTCCCGCTGCCATGGAAACCAAGTGCTCTGGCAGCACATATGTCTGAAAGTGGATATGACACCTAGGGAAGGGAGTGTGCTGGTCAATGGCAACTGCCCAAAGCAGCAGCACAGCTCTTCCAGTGCCAAAACAACTCCACCTGCCTCATGAACTTCACATACCATCAGCTGTCCTGGCAGCTATCTCGGAAACCCTGTTGGGTCACTTCCGGTCCCATGCCCATTGAGCCCAGTGGGATGGAATCAAGCAGCATCAGCACCCACACAAAACGAACATGGAGCTTCTCACTCAAGGCGTTCAAAACTCCATGGCCAAAGACAAGTTCAGTGCCCAAGCCATTTCCCGCTGCCATGGAAACCAAGTGCTCTGGCAGCACATATGTCTGAAAGTGGATATGACACCTAGAGAAGGGAGTGTGGTGGTGAATGGCAACTGCCCGAAGCAGCAGCACAGCTCTTCCAGTGCCAAAACAACTCCACCTGCCTCATGCACTTCACATACCATCAGCTGTTCTGGCAGCTATCTAGGAAACCCTGTTGGGTCACGCCAGGTCCCATGTCCATTGAGCCCAGTGGGATGGAATCAAGCAACTTGCGCACCCACACAAAACTAATATGGAGCTCCTCACTCAAGGCGCTCAAAACGTCACGGCCAAAGACAAGTTCAGTGCCCAAGCCATTTCCCGCTGCCATGGAAACCAAGTGCTCTGGCAGCACATATGTCTGAAAGTGGATATGACACCTAGGGAAGGGAGTGTGTTGGTGAATGGCAACTGCCCTAAGCAGCAGCACAGCTCTTCCACTACCAAAACAACTCCACCTGCCTCCTGAACTTCACATACCATCAGCTGTCCTGGCAGCTATCTAGGAAACCCTGTTGGGTCACTTCCGGTCCCATGCCCATTGAGCCCAGTGGGATGGAATCAAGCAGCTTCAGCACCCACACAAAACGAAGATGGAGCTCCTCACTCAAGGCGCTCAAAACTCCACAGCCAAAGACAAGTTCATTGCCCAAGCCATTTCCCGCTGCCATGGAAACCAAGTGCTCTGGCAGCACATATGTCTGAAAGTGGATATGACACCTAGGGAAGGGAGTGTGGTGGTGAATGGCAACTGCCCGAAGCAGCAGCACAGCTCTTCCACTGCAAAAACAACTCCACCTGCCTCATGAACTTCACATACCATCAGCTGTCCTGGCAGCTATCTAGGAAACCCTGTTGGGTCGCTTCCGGTCCCCTGCCCATTGAGCCCAGTGGGATGGAATCACGCAGCTTCAGCACCCACACAAAACGAACATGGAGCTCCTCACTCAAGGAGCTCAAAATTCCACAGCCAAAGAGAATTTCAGTGCCCAAGCCATTTCCCGCTGCCATGGAAACCAAGTGCTCTGGCAGCACATATGTCTGAAAGTGGATATGACACCTAGGGAAGGGAGTGTGCTGGTGAATGGCAACTGCCCGAAGCAGCAGCACAGCTCTTCCACTGCCAAAACAACTCCACCTGCCTCATGAACTTCACATACCATCAGCTGTCCTGGCAGCTATCTAGGAAACCCTGTTGGGTCACTTCCGGTCCCATGCCCATTGAGCAAAAGTGGGATGGAATCAAGCAGCTTCAGCACCCACACAAATCTAACATGGAGCTCCTCACTCAAGGCGCTCAAACTCCACAGCCAAAGACAAGTTCAGTGCCCAAGCCATTTCCCGCTGCCATGGAAACCAAGTGCTCTGGCAGCACATATGTCTGAAAGTGGATATGACACCTAGGGAAGGGAGTGTGCTGGTCAATGGCAACTGCCCGAAGCAGCAGCACAGCTCTTCCAGTGCCAAAACAACTCCACCTGCCTCATGAACTTCACATACCATCAGCTGTCCTGGCAGCTATCTAGGAAACCCTGTTGGGTCACTTCTGGTCCCATGCCCATTGAGCCCAGTGGGATGGAATCAAGCAGCTTCAGCACCCACACAAAACGAACATGGAGCTTCTCACTCAAGGTGCTCAAAACTCCACGGCCAAAGACAAGTTCAGTGCCCAAGCCATTTCCCGCTGCCATGGAAACCAAGTGCTCTGGCAGCACATATGTCTGAAAGTGGATATGACACCTAGCGAAGGGAGTGTGATGGTGAATGGCAACTGCCCGAAGCAGCAGCACAGCTCTTCCAGTGCCAAAACAACTCCACCTGCCTCATGAACTTCACATACCATCAGCTGTCCTGGCAGCTATCTAGGAAACCCTGTTGGGTCACTTCTCGTCCCATGCCCATTGAGCCCAGTGGGATGGAATCAAGCAGCTTCAGCACCCACACAAGACGAACAAGGAGCTCCTCACTCAAGGCGCTCCAAACTTCACGGCCAAAGACAAGTTCAGTGCCCAAGCCATTTCCCGCTGCCATGGAAACCAAGTGCTCTGGCAACACATGTCTGAAAGTGGATATGACACCTAGGGAAGGGAGTGTGGTGGTGAATGGCAACTGCCCGAAGCAGCAGCACAGCTCTTCCACTGCCAAAACAACTCCACCTGCTTCATGAACTTCACATACCATCAGCTGTCCTGGCAGCTATCTAGGAAACCCTGTTTGGTCACTTCCGGTCCCATGCCCATTGAGCCCAGTGGGATGGAATCAAGCAGCTTCAGCACCCACACAAATATAGCATGGAGCTCCTCACTCAAGGCGCTCAAAACGTCACGGCCAAAGACAAGTTCAGTGCCCAAGCCATTTCCCGCTGCCATGGAAACCAAGTGCTCTGGCAACACATATGTCTGAAATTGGATATGACACCTAGGGAAGGGAGTTTGGTGGTGAATGGCAACTGCTCGAAGCAGCAGCACAGCTCTTTCACTGCCAAAACAACTCCACCTGCCTCATGAACTTGATAAACCATCAGCTGTCCTGGCAGCTATCTAGGAAACCCTGTTGGGTCACTTCCGGTCCCATGCCCATTGAGCCCAGTGGGATTGAATCAAGCAGCTTGAGCACCCACACATATCTAACATGGAGCTCCTCACTCAAGGCGCTAAAAACTCCGCAGCCAAAGACAAGTTCAGTGCCCAAGCCATTTCCCGCTGCCATGGAAACCAAGTGCTCTGGCAGCACATATGTCTGAAAGTGGATATGACACCTAGGGAAGGGAGTGTGGTGGTGAATGGCAACTGCCCGAAGCAGCAGCACAGCTCTTCCACTGCCAAAACAACTCCACCTGCCTCATGAACTTCACATACCATCAGCTGTCTCGGCAGCTATCTTGGAAACCCTGTTGGGTCACTTCCGGTCCCATGCCCATTGAGCCCAGATCAAGCAGCTTGACGACCCACACAAAACGAACATGGAGCTCCTCACTCAAGGCGCTCAAAACTCCACAGCCAAAGACAAGTTCAGTGCCCAAGCCATTTCCTGCTGCCATGGAAACCAAGTGCTCTGGCAGCACATGTCTGAAAGTGGATATGACACCTAGGGAAGGGAGTGTGCTGGTGAATGGCAACTGCCTGAAGCAGCAGCACAGCTCTTCCAGTGTCAAAACAACTCCACCTGCCTCATGAACTTCATATACCATCAGCTGTCCTGGCAGGTATTTTGAACACCTTGTTGGGTCACTTCCAGTCCCATGCCCATGGAGCCCAGTGGGATCTAATCAAGCAGCTTCAGCACCCACACAAAACGAACATGGAGCTCCTCACTCAAGGCGCTCCAAACTTCACGGCCAAAGACAAGTTCAGTGCCCAAGCCATTTCCCGCTGCCATGGAAACCAAGTGCTCTGGCAGCACATATGTCTGAAAGTGGATATGACACCTAGAGAAGGGAGTTTGGTTGTGAATGGCAACTGCCTGAAGCAGCAGCACAGCTCTTCCAGTGCCAAAACAACTCCACCTGCCTCATGAACTTCACATACCATCAGCTGTCCTGGCAGCTATCTAGGAAACCCTGTTGGGTCACTTCCGGTCCCATGCCCATTGAGCCCAGTGCGATGAAATCAAGCAGCTTCAGCACCCACACAAAACGAACATGGAGGTCCTCACTGAAGGCGCTCAAAACTCCACGGCCAAAGACAAGTTCAGTGCCTAAGCCATCTTCCCGCTGCAATGGAAACCAAGTGCTCTGGCAGCACATATGTCTGAAAGTGGATATGACACCTAGGGAAGGGAGTGTGGTGGTGAATGGCAACTGCCCAAAGCAGCAGCACAGCTCTTCCACTGCCAAAACAACTCCACCTGCCTCATGAACTTCACATACCATCAGCTGTCTCGGCAGCTATCTTGGAAACCCTGTTGGGTCACTTCCGGTCCCATGCCCATTGAGCCCAGATCAAGCAGCTTGACGACCCACACAAAACGAACATGGAGCTCCTCACTCAAGGCGCTCAAAACTCCACAGCCAAAGACAAGTTCAGTGCCCAAGCCATTTCCTGCTGCCATGGAAACCAAGTGCTCTGGCAGCACATGTCTGAAAGTGGATATGACACCTAGGGAACGGAGTGTGGTGGTGAATGGCAACTGCCAGAAGCAGCAGCACAGCTCTTCCAGTGTCAAAACAACTCCACCTGCCTCATGAACTTCATATACCATCAGCTGTCCTGGCAGGTATTTTGAACACCTTATTGGGTCACTTCCAGTCACATGCCCATGGAGCCCAGATCAAGCAGCTTGACGACCCACACAAAACGAACATGGAGCTCCTCACTCAAGGCGCTCAAAACTCCACAGCCAAAGACAAGTTCAGTGCCCAAGCCATTTCCTGCTGCCATGGAAACCAAGTGCTCTGGCAGCACATATGTCTGAAAGTGGATATGACACCTAGGGAAGGGAGTGTGGTGGTGAATGGCAACTGCCTGAAGAAGCAGCACAGCTCTTCCAGTGCCAAAACAACTCCACATGCCTCATGAACTTCACATACCATCAGCTGTCCTGGCAGCTATCTAGAAAACCCTGTTGGGTCACTTCCGGTCCCATGCCCATTTAGCCCAGTGGGATGGAATCAAGCAGCTTGAGCACCCACACAAAACTAACATGGAGCTCCTCATTCAAGGCGCTCAAAACTCCACGGCCAAAGACAAGTTCAGTGCCCAAGCCATTTCCCGCTGATATGGAAACCAAGTGCTCTGGCAGCACATATGTCTGAAAGTGGATATGACACCTAGGGAAGGGAGTGTGGTGGTGAATGGCAACTGCCTGAAGCAGCAGCACAGCTCTTCCAGTGCCAAAACAACTCCACCTGCCTCATGAACTTCATATACCATCAGCTGTCCTGGCAGGTATTTTGAACACCTTGTTGGGTCACTTCCAGTCCCATGCCCATTGAGCCCAGTGGGTTGGAATCAAGCAGCTTCAGCACCCACACAAAACTAACATGGAGCTCCTAACTCAAGGCGCTCAAAACTTCACGGCCAAAGACAAGTTCAGTGCCCAAGCCATTTCCCGCTGCCATGGAAACCAAGTGCTCTGGCAGCACATATGTCTGAAAGTGGATATGACACCTAGAGAAGGGAGTTTGGTGGTGAATGGCAACTGCCTGAAGCAGCAGCACAGCTCTTCCACTGCCAAAACAACTCCACCTGCCTCATGAACTTCACATACCATCAGCTGTCCTGGCAGCTATCTAGGAAACCCTGTTGGGTCACTTCCGGTCCCATGCCCATTGAGCCCAGTGGGATGAAATCAAGCAGCTTCAGCACCCACACAAAACGAACATGGAGGTCCTCACTGAAGGCGCTAAAAACTCCACGGCCAAAGACAAGTTCAGTGCCTAAGCCATTTTCCCGCTGCCATGGAAACCAAGTGCTCTGGTAGCACATATGTCTGAAAGTGGATATGACACCTAGGGAAGGGAGTGTGGTGGTGAATGGCAACTGCCTGAAGCAGAAGGACAGCTCTTCCAGTGCCAAAACAACTCCACCTGCCTCATGAACTTCATATACCATCAGCTGTCCTGACAGGTATTTTGAACACCTTGTTGGGTCACTTCCAGTCCCATGCCCTTTCAGCCCATTGGGTTGGAATCAAGCAGCTTCAGCACCCACACAAAACTAACATGGAGCTCCTCACTCAAGGCGCTCCAAACTTCACGGCCAAAGAGAAGTTCAGTGCCCAAGCCATTTCCCGCTGCCATGGAAACCAAGTGCTCTGGCAGCACATATGTCTGAAAGTGGATATGACACCTAGAGAAGGGAGTTTGGTGGTGAATGGCAACTGCCTGAAGCAGCAGCACAGCTCTTCCAGTGCCAAAACAACTCCACCTGCCTCATGAACTTCACATACCATCAGCTCTCCTGGCAGCTATCTAGGAAACCCTGTTGGGTCACTTCCGGTCCCATGCCCATTGAGCCCAGTGGGATGAAATCAAGCAGCTTGAGCACCCACACAAAACCAACATGGAGGTCCTCACTGAAGGCGCTCAAAACTCCACGGCCAAAGACAAGTTCAGTGCCTAAGCCATTTTCCCGCTGCCATGGAAACCAAGTGCTCTGGCAGCACATATGTCTGAAAGTGGATATGACACCTAGGGAAGGGAGTGTGCTGGTGAATGGCAACTGCCCGAAGCAGCAGCACAGCTCTTCCACTGCCAAAACAACTCCACCTGCCTCATGAACTTCACATACCATCAGCTGTCCTGGCAGCTATTTAGAAAACCCTTTTGGGTCACTTCCGGTCCCATGCCCATTGAGCCTTGTTGGATGAAATCAAGCAGGTTGAGCACCCACACAAAACGAACATGGAGCTCCTCACTCAAGGCGCTCAAAACTCCACAGCCAAAGACAAGTTCAGTGCCCAAGCCATTTCCCGCTGCCATGGAAACCAAGTGCTCTGGCAGCACATGTCTGAAAGTGGATATGACACCTAGGGAAGGGAGTGTGGTGGTGAATGGCAACTGCCCGAAGCAGCAGCACAGCTCTTCCAGTGCCAAAACAACTTCACCTGCCTCATAAACTTCACATACCATCAGCTGTCCTGGCAGCTCTCTAGGAAACCCTGTTGGGTCACTTCCGGTCCCATGCCCATTGAGCCCAGTGGGATCGAAACAAGCAGCTTGAGCACCCACACATATCTAACATGGAGCTCCTCACTCAAGGCGACAAAACTCCACGGCCAAAGACAAGTTCAGTGCCCAAGCCATTTCCCGCTGCCATGGAAACCAAGTGCTCTGGCAGCACATATGTCTGAAAGTGGATATGACACCTAGGGCAGGGAGTTTGGTGGTGAATGGCAACTGCCCGAAGCAGCAGCACAGCTCTTCTACTGCCAAAACAACTCCACCTGCCTCATGAACTTCACATACCATCAGCTGTCCTGGCAGCTATCTAGGAAACCCTGTTGAGTCACTTCCGGTCCCATGCCCATTGAGCCCAGTGGGATGGAATCAAGCAGCTTCAGCACCCACACAAAACGAACATGGAGCTCCTCACTCAAGGCGCTCAAAACTCCACAGCCAAAGACAAGTTCATTGCCCAAGCCATTTCCCGCTGCCATGGAAACCAAGTGCTCTGGCAGCACATATGTCTGAAAGTGGATATGACACCTAGGGAAGGGAGTGTGCTGGTGAATGGCAACTGCCCGAAGCCGCAGCACAGCTCTTCCACTGAAAAAACAACTCCAACTGCCTCATGAACTTCACATACCATCAGCTGTCCTGGCAGCTATCTAGGAAACCCTGTTGGGTCACTTCCGGTCCCATGCCCATTGATCCCAGTGGGATCTAAACAAGCAGCTTGAGCACCCACACAATACGAACATGGAGCTCCTCACTCAAGGCGCTCAAAACTCCACGGCCAAAGACAAGTTCAGTGCCCAAGCCATTTCCCGCTGCCATGGAAACCAAGTGCTCTGGCAGCACATATGTCTGAAAGTGGATATGACACCTAGGGAAGGGAGTGTGGTGGTGAATGGCAACTGCCCGAAGCAGCAGCACAGCTCTTCTACTGCCAAAAAAACTCCACCTGCCTCATGAACTTCACATACCATCAGCTGTCCTGGCAGCTATCTAGGAAACCCTGTTGGGTCACTTCCGGTCCCATGCCCATTGAGCCCAGTGGGATGGAATCAAGCAGCTTCAGCACCCACACAAAACGAACATGGAGCTCCTCACTCAAGGCGCTGAAAACTCCACGGCCAAAGACAAGTTCAGTGCCCAAGCCATTTCCCGCTGCCATGGAAACCAAGTGCTCTGGCAGCACATATGTCTGAAAGTGGATATGACACCTAGGGAAGGGAGTTTGGTGGTGAATGGCAACTGCCCGAAGCAGCAACATAGCTCTTCTACTGCCAAAACAACTCCACCTGCCTCATGAACTTCACATACCATCAGCTGTCTTGGCAGCTCTCTAGGAAACCCTGTTGGGTCACTTCCGGTCCCATGCCCATTGAGCCCAGTGAGATGGAATCAAGCAGCTTCAGCACCCACACAAAACGAACATGGAGCTCCTCACTCAAGGCGCTCAAAACTTCACAGCCAAACACAAGTTCAGTGCCCAAGCCATTTCCCGCTGCCATGGAAACCAAGTGCTCTGGCAGCACATATGTCTGAAAGTGGATATGACACCTAGGGAAGGGAGTGTGCTGGTGAATGGCAACTGCCCGAAGCAGCAGCACAGCTCTTCCAGTGCCAAAACAACTCCACCTGCCTCATGAACTTCACATACCATCAGCTGTCCTGGCAGCTATCTAGCAAACCCTGTTGGGTCACTTCCGGTCCCATGCCCATTGAGCCCAGTGGGATGGAATCAAGCAGCTTCAGCACCCACACAAAACGAAGATGGAGCTGCTCACTCAAGGCGCTCAAAACTCCACGGCCAAAGAGAAGTTCAGTGCCCAAGCCATTTCCCGCTGCCATGGAAACCAAGTGCTCTGGCAGCACATATGTCTGAAAGTGGATATGACACCTAGGGAAGGGACTGTGCTGGTGAATGGCAACTGCCCGAAGCAACAACATAGCTCTTCTACTGCCAAAACAACTCCACCTGCCTCATGAACTTCACATACCATCAGCTGTCTTGGCAGCTCTCTAGGAAACCCTGTTGGGTCACTTCCGGTCCCATGCCCATTGAGCCCAGTGAGATGGAATCAAGCAGCTTCAGCACCCACACAAAACGAACATGGAGCTCCTCACTCAAGGCGCTCAAAACTTCACAGCCAAACACAAGTTCAGTGCCCAAGCCATTTCCCGCTGCCATGGAAACCAAGTGCTCTGGCAGCACATATGTCTGAAAGTGGATATGACACCTAGGGAAGGGAGTGTGCTGGTGAATGGCAACTGCCCGAAGCAGCAGCACAGCTCTTCCAGTGCCAAAACAACTGCACCTGCCTCATGAACTTCACATACCATCAGCTGTCCTGGCAGCTATCTAGCAAACCCTGTTGGGTCACTTCCGGTCCCATGCCCATTGAGCCCAGTGGGATGGAATCAAGCAGCTTCAGCACCCACACAAAACGAAGATGGAGCTCCTCACTCAAGGCGCTCAAAACTCCACGGCCAAAGAAAAGTTCAGTGCCCAAGCCATTTCCCACTGCCATAGAACTCAAGTGCTCTGGCAGCACATATGTCTGAAAGTGGATATGACACCTAGGGAAGGGAGTGTGGTGGTGAATGGCAACTGCCCGAAGCAGCAGCACAGCTCTTCCACTGCCAAAACAACTAAACCTGCCTCATGAACTTCAGATATCATCAGCTGTCCTGGCAGCTATCTAGGAAACCCTGTTGAGTCACATCCAGTCCCATGCCCATTGATCCCAGTGGGATGGAAACAAGCAGCTTGAGCACCCACACATATTTAACATGGAGCTCCTCACTCAAGGCGCTCAAACTCCATGGCCAAAGACAAGTTCATTGCCCAAGCCATTTCCCGCTGCCATGGAAACCAAGTGCTCTGGCAGCACATATGTCTGAAAGTAGATATGACAACAAGGGAAGGGACTGTGCTGGTGAATGGCAACTGCCCGAAGCAGCAGCACAGCTCTTCCAGTGCCAAAACAACTCCACCTGCCTCATGAACTTCACATACCATCAGCTGTCCTGGCAGCTATCTAGGAAACCCTGTTGGGTCACTTCCGGTCCCATGCCCATTGAGCCCAGTGGGATGGAATCAAGCAGCTTCAGCACAAACACAAATATAGCATGGAGCTCCTCACTCAAGGCGCTCAAACTCCATGGCCAAAGACAAGTTCAGTGCTCAAGCCATTTCCTGCTGCCATGGAAACCAAGTGCTCTGGCAGCACATATGTCTGAAAGTGGATATGACACCTAGGGAAGGGAGTGTGGTGGTGAATGGCAACTGCCCGAAGCAGCAGGACAGCTCTTCCAGTGCCAAAACAACTCCACCTGCCTCATGAACTTGACATACCATCAGCTGTCCTGGCAGCTATCTAGGAAACCCTGTTGGGTCACTTCCGGTCCCATGCCCATTAAGCCCAGTGGGATTTAAACACGCAGCTTGAGCACCCACACATATCTAACATGGAGCTCCTCACTCAAGGCGCTGAAAACTCCACGGCCAAAGACAAGTTCATTGCCCAAGCCATTTCCCGCTGCCATGGAAACCAAGTGCTCTGGCAGCACATATGTCTGAAAGTGGATATGACACCTAGGGAAGGGACTGTGCTGGTGAATGGCAACTGCCCGAAGCAGCAGAACAGCTCTTCTACTGCCAAAACAACTCCACCTGCCTCATGAACTTCACATACCATCAGCTGTTCTTGCAGCTATCTAGGAAACCCTGTTGGGTCACTTCCGGTCCCATGCCCATTGAGCCCAGTGGGATGGAATCAAGCAGCTTCAGCACAAACACAAATATAGCATGGAGCTCCTCACTCAAGGCGCTCAAACTCCATGGCCAAAGACAAGTTCAGTGCCCAAGCCATTTCCCGCTGCCATGGAAACCAAGTGCTCTGGCAGCACATATATCTGAAAGTGGATATGACACATAGGGAAGGGAGTGTGCTGGTGAATGGCAACAGCCCGAAGCAGCAGCACAGCTCTTCCAGTGCCAAAACAACTCCACCTGCCTCATGAACTTCACATACCATCAGCTGTCCTGGCAGCTATCTAGGAAACCCTGTTGGGTCACTTCCGGTCCCATGCCCGTGGAGCCCAATGGGATGGAATCAAGCAGCTTGAACACCCAAACAAATCTAACATGGAGCTCCTCACTCAAGGCGCTCAAAACTCCATGGCTAAAGACAAGTTCAGTGCCCAAGCCATTTCCCGCTGCCATGGAAACCAAGTGCTCTGGCAGCACATATGTCTGAAAGTGGATATGACACCTAGAGAAGGGAGTGTGGTGGTGAATGGCAACTGCCCGAAGCAGCAGCACAGCTCTTCCACTGCCAAAACAACTCCACCTGCCTATGAACTTCACATACCATCAGCTGTCCTGGCAGCTATCTAGGAAACAGTGTTGGGTCACTTCCGGTCCCATGCCCATTGAGCCCAGTGGGATGGAATCAAGCAGCTTCAGCACCCACACAAAACGAACATGGAGCTCCTCACTCAAGGCGCTCAAAACTCCACAGCCAAAGACAAGTTCAGTGCCCAAGCCATTTCCCGCTGCCATGGAAACCAAGTGCTCTGGCAGCACATATGTCTGAAAGTGGATATGACACCTAGGGAAGGGAGTGTGTTGGTGAATGGCAACTGCCCGAAGCAGCAGCACAGCTCTTCCACTGCCAAAACAACTCTAACTGCCACATGAACTTCAGATATCATCAGCTGTCCTGGCAGCTATCTAGGAAACCCTGTTGGGTCACTTCCGGTCCCATGCCCATTGAGCCCAGGGGGATGGAAGCAAGCAGCTTCAGCACCCACACAAAACGAACATGGAGCTCCTCACTCAAGGCGCTCAAAACTTCACAGCCAAAGAGAAGCTCAGTGCCCAAGCCATTTCCCGCTACCATGGAAACCAAGTGCTCTGGCAGCACATATGTATGAAAGTGGATATGACACCTAGGGAACGAAGTGTGGTGGTGAATGGCAACTGCCAGAAGCAGCAGCACAGCTCTTCCAGTGCCAAAACAACTCCACCTGCCTCATGAACTTGACATACCATCAGCTGTCCTGGCAGCTATCTAGGAAATTCTGTTGGGTCACTTCCGGTCCCATGCCCATTGAGCCCAGTGGGATGGAAGCAAGCAGCTTCAGCACCCACATAAAACGAAGATGGAGCTCCTCACTCAAGGCGCTCAAAACTCCACAGCCAAAGACAAGTTCAGTGCCCAAGCCATTTCCCGCTGCCATGGAAACCAAGTGCTCTGGCAGCTCATATGTCTGAAAGTGGATATGACAACTAGGGAAGGGACTGTGCTGGTGAATGGCAACTGCCCGAAGCAGCAGCACAGCTCTTCCAGTGCCAAAACAACTCCACCTGCCTCATGAACTTCACATACCATCAGCTGTCCTGGCAGCTATCTAGGAAACCCTGTTGGGTCACTTCCGGTCCCATGCCCATTGAGTACAGTGGGATGGAATCAAGCAGCTTCAGCACCCACACAAATCTAACATGGAGCTTCTCACTCAAGGCGCTCAAAACTCCATGGCCAAAGACAAGTTCAGTGCCAAGCCACTTCCCTCTGCCATGGAAACGAAGAGACCTGTCAGCACATATGTCTGAAAGTGGATATGACACCTAAGGAAGGGAGTGTACTGGTGAATGGCAACTGTCTGAAGCAGCAGCATAGCTCTTCTACTGCCAAAACAACTCCACATGCCTCATGAACTTCACATACCATCAGCTGTCCTGGCAGCTATCTAGCAAACCCTGTTAGGTCACTTCCGGTCCCATGCCCATTGAGCCCAGTGGGATGGAATCAAGCAGCTTCAGAACCCACACAAAACGAACATGGAGCTCCTCACTCAAGGCACTCAAATGTACATGGCGAAAGACATGTTCAGTGCCCAAGCCATTTCCCGCTGCCATGGAACTCAAGTGCTCTGGCAGCACATATGTCTGAAAGTGGATATGACACCTAGGGAAGGGAGTGTGTTGGTGAACGGCAACTGCCCGAAGCAGCAGCACAGCTCTTCCACTGCCAAAACAACTCCACCTGCCTCATGCACTTCACATACCATCAGCTGTCCTGGCAGCTATCTAGGAAACCCTGTTGGGTCGCTTCCGGTCCCCTGCCCATTGAGCCCAGGGGGATGGAATCAAGCAGCTTGAGCACCCACACAAAACGAACATGGAGCTCCTTACTCAAGGCGCTCAAAACTCCACAGCCAAGTACAAGTTCAGTACCCAAGCCATTTCCCGCTGCCATGGAAACCAAGTGCTCTGGCAGCACATATGTCTGAAAGTGGATATGACACCTAGGGAAGGGAGTGTGGTGGTGAATGGCAACTGCCCGAAGCAGCAGCACAGCTCTTCCAGTGCCAAAACAACTCCACCTGCCCCATGAACTTCACATACCATCAGCTGTCCTGGCAGCTATCTAGGAATCCATGCTGGGTCACTTCTGTTCCCATGCCCATTGAGCCCAGGGGGATGGAATCAAGCAGCTGAGCACCCACACAAAACGAACATGGAGCTCCTCACTCAAGACTCTCAAAACTCCACGGCGAAAGAGAAGTTCAGTGCCCAAGCCATTTCCCGCTGATATGGAAACCAAGTGCTCTGGCAGCACATATGTCTGAAAGTGGATATGACACCTAGGGAAGGTAATGTGCTGGTGAATGGCAACTGCCCGAAGCAGCAGCACAGCTCTTCCACTGCCAAAACAACTCCTTCTGCCTCATGAACTTCACATACCATCAGCTGTCCTGGCAGCTATCTATGAAACCCTGTTGGGTCACTTTCGGTCCCATGCCCATTGAGCCCAGTAGGATGGAATCAAGCAGCTTCAGCACCCACACAAAACAAACATGGAGCTCCTCACTCAAGACGCTCACAACTCCACGGCCAAAGACAAGTTCAGTGCCCAAGCCATTTCCCGCTGCCATGGAAACCAAGTGCTCTGGCAGCACATATGTGTGAAAGTGGATATGACACCTAGGGAAGGGAGTGCGGTGGTGAATGGCAACTGCCCGAAGCAGCAGCACAGCTCTTCCACTGCCAAAACAACTCCACCTGCCTCATGAACTTCACATACCATCAGCTGTCCTGGCAGCTATCTAGGAACCCATGTTGGGTCACTTCCGGTCCCATGCCCATTGAGCCCAGTGGGATGGAATCAAGCAGCTGAGCACCCACACAAAACGAACATGGAGCTCCTCACTCAAGGCGCTCAAACCTACATGGCCGAAGACAAGTTCAGTGCTCAAGCCATTTCCCGCTGCCATGGAAACCAAGTGCTCTGGCAACACATGTCTGAAAGTGGATATGACACCTAGGGAAGGGAGTGTGGTGGTGAATGGCAACTGCCCGAAGCAGCAGCACAGCTCTTCCACTGCCAAAACAACTCCACCTGACTCATGAACTTCACATACCATCAGCTGTCCTGGCAGCTATCTAGGAAACCCTGTTGGGTCACTTCCGGTCCCATGCCCATAGAGCCCAGTGGGATGGAAACAAGCAGCTTCAGCACCCACACATATCTAACATGGAGCTCCTCACGCAAGGCGCTCAAATCCCCACAGCCAAAGACAAGTTCAGTGCCCAAGCCATTTCCCGCTGCCATGGAAACCAAGTGCTCTGGCAGCACATATGTCTGAAAGTGGATATGACACCTAGGGAAGGGAGTGTGCTGGTGAATGGCAACTGCCCGAAGCAGCAGCACAGCTCTTCCAGTGCCAAAACAACTCCACCTGCCTCATGAACTTCACATACCATCAGCTGTCCTGGCAGCTATCTAGGAAACCCTGTTGGGTCACTTCCGGTCCCATGCCCATTGAGCCCAGTGGGATGGAATCAAGCAGCTTCAGCACCCACACAAAACGAACATGGAGCTCCTCACTCAAGGCGCTCAAATGTAATTGGCCAAAGACAAGTTCAGTGCCCAAGCCATTTCCGGCTGCCATGGAAACCAAGTGCTCTGGCAGCACATATGTCTGAAAGTGGATATGACACCTAGGGAAGGGAGTGTGCTGGTAAATGGCAACTGCCCGAAGCAGCAGCACAGCTCTTCCAGTGCCAAAACAAATCCACCTGCCTCATGAACTTCACATACCATCAGCTGTCCTGGCAGCTATCTAGGAACCCAAGTTGGGTCACTTCCGGTCCCATGCCCATTGAGCCCAGGGAGATGGAATCAAGCAGCTTGAGCACCCACACAAAACGAACATGGAGCTCCACACTCAAGGCGCTCAAATGTACATGGCCAAAGAGAAGTTCAGTGCCCAAGCCATTTCCCCTTGCCATGGAAACCAAGTGCTCTGGCAGCACATATGTCTGAAAGTGGATATGACACCTAGGGAAGGGAGGGTGGTGGTGAATGGCAACTGCCCGAAGCAGCAGCACAGCTCTTCCAGTGCAAAACAACTCCTTCTGCCTCATGAACTTCACATACCATCAGCTGTCCTGGCAGCTATCCTGGCAACCCTGTTGGCTCACTTCCGGTCCCATGCCCATTGAGCCCAGTGGGATGGAAAAAAGCAGCTTCAGCACCCACACATATCTAACATGGAGCTCCTCACGCAAGGCGCTCAAATCCCCACAGCCAAAGACAAGTTCAGTGCCCAAGCCATTTCCCGCTGCCATGGAAACCAAGTGCTCTGGCAGCACATATGTCTGAAAGTGGATATGACACCTAGGGAAGGGAGTGTGTTGGTGAATGGCAACTGCCCGAAGCAGCAGCACAGCTCTTCCACTGCCAAAACAACTGCACCTGCCTCATGAACTTCACATACCATCAGCTGTCCTGGCAGCTATCTAGGAAACCCTGTTGAGTCACATCCGGTCCCATGCCCATTGATCCCAGTGTGATGGAAACAAGAAGCTTGAGCATCCACACATATCTAACATGGAGCTCCTCACTCAAGGCGCTCAAAACTCCACGGCCAAAGAGAAGTTCAGTGCCCAAGCCATTTCCCGCTGCCATGGAAACCAAGTGCTCTGGCAGCACATATGTCTGAAAGTGGATATGACACCTAGGGAAGGGAGTGTGGTGGTGAATGGCAACTGCCCGAAGCAGCAGCACAGCTCTTCCAGTGCCAAAACAACTCCACCTGCCTCATGAACTTCACATACCATCAGCTGTCCTGGCAGCTATCTAGGAACCCAAGTTGGGTCACTTCCGGTCCCATGCCCAATGAGCCCAGTGAGATGGAATCAAGCAGCTTCAGCACCCACACAAAACGAACATGGAGCTCCTCACTCAAGGCGCTCAAACCTACAAGACGGAAGACAAGTTCAGTGCCCAAGCCATTTCCTGCTGCCATGGAAACCAAGATCTGGCACCACATATGTCTGAAAGTGGATATGACACCTAGGGAAGGGAGTGTGCTGGTGAATGGCAACTGCCCGAAGCAGCAGCACAGCTCTTCCAGTGCCAAAATAACTCCACCTGCCTCATGAACTTCACATACCATCAGCTGTCCTGGCAGCTATCTAGGAAACCCTGTTGGGCCACTTCCGGTCCCATGCCCATTGAGCCCAGTAGGATGGAAGCAAGCAGCTTCAGCACCCACACAAGACGAACAAGGAGCTCCTCACTCAAGGCGCTCAAAACTCCACAGCCAAAGACAATTTCAGTGCCCAAGCCATTTCCCGCTGCCATGGAAATCAAGTGCTCTGGCAGCACATATGTCTGAAAGTGGATATGACACCTAGGGAAGGGAGTGTGGTGGTGAATGGCAACTGCCCGAAGCAGCAGCACAGCTCTTCCACTGCCAAAACAACTCCACCTGCCTCATGAAATTCACATACCATCAGCTGTCCTGGCAGCTATCTAGGAAACCCTGTTGTGTCACTTTCGGTCCCATGCCCATTGAGCCCAGTGGGATGGAATCAAGCAGCTTCAGCACCCACACAAAACGAACATGGAGCTCCTCACTCAAGGCGCTCAAAACTCCACGGCCAAAGACAAGTTCAGTGCTCAAGCCATTTCCCGCTGCCATGGAAACCAAGTGCTGTGGCAGCACATATGTCTGAAAGTGGATATGACACCTAGGGAAGGGAGTGTGGTGGTGAATGGCAACTGCCCGAAGCAGCAGCACAGCTCTTCCACTGCCAAAATAACTCCACCTGCCTCATGAACTTCACATACCATCAGCTGTCCTGCCAGCAATCTAGGAAACCCTGTTGAGTCACTTCCGGTCCCATGCCCATTGAGCCCAGTGGGATGGAAGCAAGCACCTTCAGCACCCACACAAGACGAACAAGGAGCTCCTCACTCAAGGCGCTCAAAACTCCACAGCCAAAGACAAGTTCAGTGCCCAACGCATTTCCCGCTGCCATGGAAATCAAGTGCTCTGGCAGCACATATGTCTGAAAGTGGATATGACACCTAGGGAAGGGACTGTGCTGGTGAATGGCAACTGCCCGAAGCAGCAGCACAGCTCTTCCACTGCCAAAACAACTCCACCTGCCTCATGAACTTCACATACCATCAGCTGTCCTGGCAGCTATCTAGGAAACCCTGTTGGGTCACATCCGGTCCCATGCCCATTGATCCCAGTGTGATGGAAACAAGCAGCTTGAGCACCCACACATATCTAACATGGAGCTCCTCACTCAAGGCGCTCAAAACTCCACAGCCAAAGACAAGTTCAGTGCCCAAGCCATTTCCCGCTGCCATGGAAACCAAGTGCTCTGGCAGCACATATGTCTGAAAGTGGATATGACACCTAGGGAAGGGAGTGTGCTGGTGAATGGCAACTGCCCGAAGCAGCAGCACAGCTCCTCTAGTGCCAAAACAACTCCACCTGCCTCATGAACTTCACATACCATCAGCTGTCCTGGCAGCTATCTAGGAAACCCTATTGGGTCACTTCCGGTCCCATGCCCATTGAGCCCAGTGGGATGGAATCAAGCAGCTTCAGCACCCGCACAAATCTAACATGGAGCTCCTCACTCAAGGCGCTCAAACTCCATGGCCAAAGACAAGTTCAGTGCTCAAGCCATTTCCCGCTGCCATGGAAACCAAGTGCTCTGGCAGCACATATGTCTGAAAGTGGATATGACACCTAGGGAAGGGAGTGTGCTGGTGAAGGGCAACTGCCCGAAGCAGCAGCACAGCTCTTCCAGTGCCAAAACAACTCCACCTGCCTCATGAACTTCACATGCCATCAGCTGTCCTGGCAGCTATCTAGCAAACCCTGTTGGGTCACTTCCGGTCCCATGCCCATTGAGCCCAGTGGGATGGAATCAAGCAGCTTCAGCACCCACACAAAACGAACATGGAGCTCCTCACTCAAGGCGCTCAAAACTCCATGGCTAAAGACAAGTTCAGTGCCGAAGCCATTTCCCACTGCCATGGAAACCAAGTGCTCTGGCAGCACATATGTCTGAAAGTGGATATGACACCTAGGGAAGGGAGTTTGGTGGTGAATGGCAACTGCCCGAAGCAGCAGCACAGCTTTTCCACTGCCAAAACAACTCCACCTGCCTCATGAACTTCACATACCATCAGCTGTCCTGGCAGCTATCTAGGAAACAGTGTTGGGTCACTTCGGGTCCCATGCCCATTGAGCCCAGTGGGATGGAATCAAGCAGCTTCAGCACCCACACAAAACGAACATGGAGCTCCTCACTCAAGGCGCTCAAAACTCCACGGCCAAAGAGAAGTTCATTGCCCAAGCCATTTCCCGCTGCCATGGAAACCAAGTGCTCTGGCAGCACATATGTCTGAAAGTGGATATGACACCGAGGGAAGGGAGTGTGCTGGTGAATGGCAACTGCCCGAAGCAGCAGCACAGCTCTTCCAGTGCCAAAACAACTCCAACTGCCACATGAACTTCAGATATCATCAGCTGTCCTGGCAGCTATCTAGGAAACCCTGTTGGGTCACTTCCGGTCCCATGCCCATTGAGCCCAGTGGGATGGAATCAAGCAGCTTGAGCACCCAAAAAAATCTAACATGGAGCTCCTCACTCAAGGCGCTCAAAACTCCACAGCCAAAGACAAGTTCAGTGCCCAAGCCATTTCCCGCTGCCATGGAAACCAAGTGCTCTGGCAGCACATATGTCTGAAAGTGGATATGACAACTAGGGAAGGAAGTGTGGTGGTGAATGGCAACTGCCCGAAGCAGCAGCACAGCTCTTCCAGTGCCAAAACAACTTCACCTGCCTCATGAACTTCACATACCATCAGCTGTCCTGGCAGCTATCTAGGAAACCCTGTTGGGTCACTTCCGGTCCCATGCCCATTGAGCCCAGTGGGATGGAATCAAGCAGCTTCAGCACCCACACAAATCTAAAATGGAGCTTCTCACTCAAGGCGCTCAAAACTCCATGGCCAAAGACAAGTTCAGTGCCCAAGCCACTTCCCTCTGCCATGGAAATGAAGAGACCTGGCAGCACATATGTCTGAAAGTGGATATGACACCTAAGGAAGGGAGTGTACTGGTGAATGGCAACTGTCTGAAGCAGCAGCATAGCTCTTCTACTGCCAAAACAACTCCACATGCCTCATGAACTTCACATACCATCAGCTGTCCTGGCAGCTATCTAGGAAACCCTGTTAGGTCACTTCCGGTCCCATGCCCATTGAGCCCAGTGGGATGGAATAAAGCAGCTTGAGCACCTACAGAAAACGAACATGGAGCTCCTCACTCAAGGCACTCAAATGTACATGGCGAAAGACATGTTCAGTGCCCAAGCCATTTCCCGCTGCCATGGAACTCAAGTGTTCTGGCAGCACATATATCTGAAAGTGGATATGACACCTAGGGAAGGGAGTGTGTTGGTGAACGGCAACTGCCCGAAGCAGCAGCACAGCTCTTCCACTGAAAAAACAACTCCACCTGCCTCATGAACTTCACATACCATCAGCTGTCCTGGCAGCTATCTAGGAAACCCTGTTGGGTCGCTTCCGGTCCCATGCCCATTGAGCCCAGTGGGATGGAATCAAGCAGCTTGAGCACCCACACAAAACGAACATGGAGCTCCTCACTCAAGGCGCTCAAAACTCCACAGCCAAGTACAAGTTCAGTACCCAAGCCATTTCCCGCTGCCATGGAAACCAAGTGCTCTGGCAGCACATATGTCTGAAAGTGGATATGACACCTAGGGAAGGGAGTGTGGTGGTGAATGGCAACTGCCCGAAGCAGCAGCACAGCTCTTCCAGTGCCAAAACAACTCCACCTGCCCCATGAACTTCACATACCATCAGCTGTCCTGGCAGCTATCTAGGAATCCATGTTGGGTCACTTCCGTTCCCATGCCCATTGAGCCCAGTGAGATGGAATCAAGCAGCTGAGCACCCACACAAAACGAACATGGAGCTCCTCACTCAAGACGCTCAAAACTCCACGGCGAAAGAGAAGTTCAGTGCCCAAGCCATTTCCCGCTGCCATGGAAACCAAGTGCTCTGGCAGCACATATGTCTGAAAGTGGATATGACACCTAGGGAAGGGAGTGCGGTGGTGAATGGCAACTGCCCGAAGCAGCAGCACAGCTCTTCCACTGCCAAAACAACTCCTTCTGCCTCATGAACTTCACATACCATCAGCTCTCCTGGCAGCTATCTAGGAAACCCTGTTGGGTCACTTCCGGTCCCATGCACAGTGAGCCCAGTGGGATGGAATCAAGCAGCTTCAGCACCCACACAAAACAAACATGGAGCTCCTCACTCAAGACGCTCACAACTCTACGGCCAAAGACAAGTTCAGTGCCCAAGCCATTTCCCACTGCCATAGAACTCAAGTGCTCTGGCAGCACATATGTCTGAAAGTGGATATGACACCTAGGGAAGGGAGTGCGGTGGTGAATGGCAACTGCCCGAAGCAGCAGCACAGCTCTTCCACTGCCAAAACAACTCCACCTGCCTCATGAACTTCACATACCATCAGCTGTTCTGGAGGCTATCTAGGAACCCATGTTGGGTCACTTCCGGTCCCATGCCCATTGAGCCCAGTGGGATGGAATCAAGCAGCTGAGCACCCACACAAAACGAACATGGAGCTCCTCACTCAAGGCGCTCAAACCTACATGGCGGAAGACAAGTTCAGTGCTCAAGCCATTTCCCGCTGCCATGGAAACCAAGTGCTCTGGCAGCACATATGTCTGAAAGTGGATATGACACCTAGGGAAGGAAGTGTGCTGGTGAATGGCAACTGCCCGAAGCAGCAGCACAGCTCTTCCACTAGCAAAACAACTCCACCTGCCTCATGAACTTCACATACCATCAGCTGTCCTGGCAGCTATCTAGGAAACCGTGTTGTGTCACTTCCGGTCCCATGCACAGTGAGCCCAGTGGGATGGAATCAAGCAGCTTCAGCACCCACACAAAACGGACATGGAGCTCCTCACTCAAGGCGCTCAAATGTACATGGCCAAAGACAAGTTCAGTGCCCAAGCTATTTCCGGCTGCCATGGAAACCAAGTGCTCTGGCAGCACATATGTCTGAAAGTGGATAAGACACCTAGGGAAGGGAGTGTGCTGGTGAATGGCAACTGCCCGAAGCAGCAGCACAGCTCTTCCACTGAAAAAAACAACTCCACCTGCCTCATGAACTTCACATACCATCAGCTGTCCTGGCAGCTATCTAGGAAACCCTGTTGGCTCACTTCCGTTCCCATGCCTATTGAGCCCAGTGGGATGGAATCAACAGCTTCAGCACCCACACAAAACTAACATGGAGCTCCTCACTCAAGACGCTCACAACTCCACGGCCAAAGACAAGTTCAGTGCACAAGCCATTTCCCACTGCCATAGAACTCTAGTGCTCTGGCAGCACATACGTGTGAAAGTGGATATGACACCTAGGGAAGGGAGTGTGTTGGTGAATGGCAACTGCCCGAAGCAGCAGCACAGCTCTTCCACTGCCAAAACAACTCCACCTGCCTCATGAACTTCACATATCATCAGCTGTCCTGGCAGCTATCTAGGAAACCCTGTTGGGTCACTTCCGGTCCCATGCCCATTGAGCCCAGTGGGTTGGAAGCAAGCAGCTTCAGCACCCACACAAAACTAACATGGAGCTCCTCACTCAAGGCGCTCAAAACTAAACGGCCAAAGACAAGTTCAGTGCCCAAGCCATTTCCCGCTGCCATGGAAACCAAGTGCTCTGGCAGCACATATGTCTGAAAGTGGATATGACACCTAGGGAAGGGAGTGTGCTGGTGAATGGCAACTGCCCGAAGCAGCAGCACAGCTCTTCCAGTGCCAAAACAACTCCACCTGCCTCATGAACTTCACATACCATCAGCTGTCCTGGCAGCTATCTAGGAAACCCTGTTGGGTCACTTTCGGTCCCATGCCCATTTAGCCCAGTGGGATGGAATCAAGCAGCTTCAGCACCCACACAAATATAGCATGGAGCTCCTCACTCAAGGCGCTCAAAACTCCACAGCCAAAGAGAAGTTCAGTGTCCAAGCCATTTCCCACTGCCATAGAACTCAAGTGCTCTGGCAGCACATATGTGTGAAAGTGGATATGACACCTAGGGAAGGGAGTGCGGTGGTGAATGGCAACTGCCCGAAGCAGCAGCACAGCTCTTCCACTGCCAAAACAACTCCACCTGCCTCATGAACTTCACATACCATCAGCTGTTCTGGAGGCTATCTAGGAACCCTTTTGGGTCACTTCCGGTCCCATGCCCATTGAGCCCAGTGGGATGGAATCAAGCAGCTGAGCACCCACACAAAACGAACATGGAGCTCCTCACTCAAGGCGCTCAAACCTACATGGCGGAAGACAAGTTCAGTGCTCAAGCCATTTCCCGCTGCCATGGAAACCAAGTGCTCTGGCAGCACATATGTCTGAAAGTGGATATGACACCTAGGGAAGGAAGTGTGCTGGTGAATGGCAACTGCCCGAAGCAGCAGCACAGCTCTTCCACTGAAAAAACAACTCCACCTGCCTCATGAACTTCACATACCATCAGCTGTCCTGGCAGCTATCTAGGAAACCCTGTTGGCTCACTTCCGTTCCCATGCCTATTGAGCCCAGTGGGATGGAATCAACAGCTTCAGCACCCACACAAAACTAACATGGAGCTCCTCACTCAAGACGCTCACAACTCCACGGCCAAAGACAAGTTCAGTGCCCAAGCCATTTCCCACTGCCATAGAACTCTAGTGCTCTGGCAGCACATACGTGTGAAAGTGGATATGACACCTAGGGAAGGGAGTGTGTTGGTGAATGGCAACTGCCCGAAGCAGCAGCACAGCTCTTCCACTGCCAAAACAACTCCACCTGCCTCATGAACTTCACATATCATCAGCTGTCCTGGCAGCTATCTAGGAAACCCTGTTGGGTCACTTCCGGTCCCATGCCCATTGAGCCCAGTGGGTTGGAAGCAAGCAGCTTCAGCACCCACACAAAACTAACATGGAGCTCCTCACTCAAGGCGCTCAAAACTAAACGGCCAAAGACAAGTTCAGTGCCCAAGCCATTTCCCGCTGCCATGGAAACCAAGTGCTCTGGCAGCACATATGTCTGAAAGTGGATATGACACCTAGGGAAGGGAGTGTGCTGGTGAATGGCAACTGCCCGAAGCAGCAGCACAGCTCTTCCACTGCCAAAACAACTCCACCTGCCTCATGAACTTCACATACCATCAGCTGTCCTGGCAGCTATCTAGGAAACCCTGTTGGGTCACTTTCGGTCCCATGCCCATTTAGCCCAGTGGGATGGAATCAAGCAGCTTCAGCACCCACACAAATCTAGCATGGAGCTCCTCACTCAAGGTGCTCAAAACTCCACAGCCAAAGAGAAGTTCAGTGCCCAAGCCATTTCCCGCTGTCATGGAAACCAAGTGCTCTGGCAGCACATATGTCTGAAAGTAGATATGACACCTAGGGAAGGGAGTGTGGTGGTGAATGGCAACTGCCCGAAGCAGCAGCACAGCTCTTCCAGTGCCAAAACAACTCCACCTGCCTCATGAACTTCACATACCATCAGCTGTCCTGGCAGCTATCTAGGAAACCCTTTTGGGTCACTTCCGGTTCCATGCCCATAGAGCCCAGTGGGATGGAAACAAGCAGCTTCAGCACCCACACATATCTAACATGGAGCTCCTCACGCAAGGCGCTCAAACCTACATGACGGAAGACAAGTTCAGTGCCCAAGCCATTTCCCGCTGCCATGGAAACCAAGTGCTCTGGCAGCACATATGTCTGAAAGTGGATATGACACCAAGGGAAGGGACTGTGCTGGTGAATGGCAACTGCCCGAAGCAGCAGCACAGCTCTTCTACTGCCAAAACAACTCCACCTGCCTCATGAACTTCACATACCATCAGCTGTCCTGGCAGCTATCTAGGAAACCCTGTTGGATCACTTCCGGTCCCAAGCCCATTGAGCCCAGTGGGATGGAAGCAAGCAGCTTCAGCACAAACACAAATATAGCATGGAGCTCCTCACTCAAGGCGCTCAAACTCCATGGCCAAAGAAAAGTTCAGTGCCCAAGCCATTTCCTGCTGCCATGGAAACCAAGTGCTCTGGCAGCACATATGTCTGAAAGTGGATATGACACCTAGGGAAGGGAGTGTGCTGGTGAATGGCAACTGCCCGAAGCAGCAGCACAGCTCTTCCACTGCCAAAACAACTCCACCTGCCTCATGAACTTCACATACCATCAGCTGTCCTGGCAGCTATCTAGGAAACCCTGTTGGGTCAATTCCGGTCCCATGCCCATTGAGCCCAGTGGGATCTAAACAAGCAGCTTGAGCACCCACACATATCTAACATGGAGCTCCTCACTCAAGGCGTTCAAAATTCCACGGCCAAAGACAAGTTCATTGCCCAAGCCATTTCCCGCTGCCATGGAAACCAAGTGCTCTGGCAGCACATATGTCTGAAAGTGGATATGACACCTAGGGAAGGGACTGTGCTGGTGAATGGCAACTGCCCGAAGCAGCAGCACAGCTCTTCTACTGCCAAAACAACTCCACCTGCCTCATGAACTTCACATACCATCAGCTGTCCTAGCACCTATCTAGGAAACCCTGTTGGGTCACTTCCGGTCCCATGCCCATTGAGCCCAGTGGGATGGAATCAAGCAGCATCAGCACCCACACAAATATAGCATGGAGCTCCTCACTCAAGGCGCTCAAACTCCATGGCCAAAGACAAGTTCAGTGCCCAAGCCATTTCCCGCTGCCATGGAAACCAAGTGCTCTGGCAGCACATATGTCTGAAAGTGGATATGGCACCTAGGGAAGGGAGTGTGGTGGTGAATGGCAACAGCCCGAAGCAGCAGCACAGCTCTTCCAGTGCCAAAACAACTCCACCTGCCTCATGAACTTCACATACCATCAGCTGTCCTGGCAGCTATCTAGGAAACCCTGTTGGGTCACTTCCGGTCCCATGTACATTGAGCCCAGTGAGATGGAATCAAGCAGCTTCAGCACCCAAACAAATCTAACATGGAGCTCCTCACTCAAGGCGCTCAAAACTCCATGGCTAAAGACAAGTTCAGTGCCGAAGCCATTTCCCACTGCCATGGAAACCAAGTGCTCTGGCAGCACATATGTCTGAAAGTGGATATGACACCTAGGGAAGGGAGTGTGGTGGTGAATGGCAACTGCCCGAAGCAGCACCACAGCTCTTCCACTGAAAAAACAACTCCACCTGCCTCATGAACTTCACATACCATCAGCTGTCCTGGCAGCTATCTAGGAAACCCTGTTGGGTCACTTCCGGTCCCATGCCCATTGAGCCCAGTGGGATGGAATCAAGCAGCTTCAGCACCCACACAAAACGAACATGGAGCTCCTCACTCAAGGCGCTCAAAACTCCACGGCCAAAGAGAAGTTCAGTGCCCAAGCCATTTCCCGCTGCCATGGAAACCAAGTGCTCTGGCAGCACATATGTCTGAAAGTGGATATGACACCTAGGGAAGGGAGTGTGTTGGTGAATGGCAACTGCCCGAAGCAGCAGCACAGCTCTTCTACTGCCAAAACAACTCCAACTGCCACATGAACTTCAGATATCATCAGCTGTCCTGGCAGCTATCTAGGAAACCCTGTTGGGTCACTTCCGGTCCCATGCCCATTGAGCCCAGGGGGATGGAATCAAGCAGCTTCAGCACCCACACAAAACGAACATGGAGCTCCTCACTCAAGGAGCTCAAAACTTCACAGCCAAAGAGAAGTTCAGTGCCCAAGCCATTTCCCGCTACCATGGAAACCAAGTGCTCTGGCAGCACATATGTCTGAAAGTGGATATGACACCTAGGGAAGGGAGTGTGGTGGTGAATGGCAACTGCCTGAAGCAGCAGCACAGCTCTTCTACTGCCAAAACAACTCCACCTGCCTCATGAACTTCACATACCATCAGCTGTCCTGGCAGCTATCTAGGAAACCCTGTTGGGTCACTTCCGGTCCCATGCCCATTGAGCCCAGTGGGATGGAATCAAGCAGCTTGAGCACCCAAAAAAATCTAACATGGAGCTCCTCACTCAAGGCGCTCAAAACTCCACAGCCAAAGACAAGTTCAGTGCCCAAGCCATTTCCCGCTGCCATGGAAACCAAGTGCTCTGGCAGCACATATGTCTGAAAGTGGATATGACAACTAGGGAAGGAAGTGTGGTGGTTAATGGCAACTGCCCGAAGCAGCAGCACAGCTCTTCCAGTGCCAAAACAACTCCACCTGCCTCATGAACTTCACATACCATCAGCTGTCCTGGCAGCTATCTAGGAAACCCTGTTGGGTCACTTCCGGTCCCATGCCCATTGAGTACAGTGGGATGGAATCAAGCAGCTTCAGCACCCACACAAATCTAACATGGAGCTTCTCACTCAAGGCGCACAAAACTCCATGGCCAAGACAAGTTCAGTGCCCAAGCCACTTCCCTCTGCCATGGAAACAAAGAGACCTGGCAGCACATATGTCTGAAAGTGGATATGACACCTAAGGAAGGGAGTGTACTGGTGAATGGCAACTGTCTGAAGCAGCAGCATAGCTCTTCTACTGCCAAAACAACTCCACATGCCTCATGAACTTCACATACCATCAGCTGTCCTGGCAGCTATCTAGGAAACCCTGTTGGGTCACTTCCGGTCCCATGCCCATTGAGCCCAGTGGGATGGAATCAAGCAGCTTCAGAACCCACACAAAACGAACATGGAGCTCCTCACTCAAGGCACTCAAATGTACATGGCGAAAGACATGTTCAGTGCCCAAGCCATTTCCCGCTGCCATGGAACTCAAGTGCTCTGGCAGCACATATATCTGAAAGTGGATATGACACCTAGGGAAGGGAGTGTGTTGGTGAACGGCAACTGCCCGAAGCAGCAGCACAGCTCTTCCACTGAAAAAACAACTCCACCTGCCTCATGAACTTCACATACCATCAGCTGTCCTGGCAGCTATCTAGGAAACCCTGTTGGGTCGCTTCCGGTCCCCTGCCCATTGAGCCCAGGGGGATGGAATCAAGCAGCTTCAGCACCCACACAAAACAAACATGGAGCTCCTCACTCAAGACGCTCACAACTCCACGGCCAAAGACAAGTTCAGTGCCCAAGCCATTTCCCACTGCCATAGAACTCAAGTGCTCTGGCAGCACATATGTGTGAAAGTGGATATGACACCTAGGGAAGGGAGTGCGGTGGTGAATGGCAACTGCCCGAAGCAGCAGCACAGCTCTTCCACTGCCAAAACAACTCCACCTGCCTCATGAACTTCACATACCATCAGCTGTTCTGGAGGCTATCTAGGAACCCATGTTGGGTCACTTCCGGTCCCATGCCCATTGAGCCCAGTGGGATGGAATCAAGCAGCTGAGCACCCACACAAAACGAACATGGAGCTCCTCACTCAAGGCGCTCAAACCTACATGGCGGAAGACAAGTTCAGTGCTCAAGCCATTTCCCGCTGCCATGGAAACCAAGTGCTCTGGCAGCACATATGTCTGAAAGTGGATATGACACCTAGGGAAGGAAGTGTGCTGGTGAATGGCAACTGCCCGAAGCAGCAGCACAGCTCTTCCACTACCAAAACAACTCCACCTGCCTCATGAACTTCACATACCATCAGCTGTCCTGGCAGCTATCTAGGAAACCGTGTTGTGTCACTTCCGGTCCCATGCACAGTGAGCCCAGTGGGATGGAATCAAGCAACTTCAGCACCCACACAAAACGAACATGGACCTCCTCACTCAAGGCGCTCAAATGTACATGGCCAAAGACAAGTTCAGTGCCCAAGCCATTTCCGGCTGCCATGGAAACCAAGTGCTCTGGCAGCACATATGTCTGAAAGTGGATAAGACACCTAGGGAAGGGAGTGTGCTGGTGAATGGCAACTGCTCGAAGCAGCAGCACAGCTCTTCCACTGAAAAAACAACTCCACCTGCCTCATGAACTTCACATACCATCAGCTGTCCTGGCAGCTATCTAGGAAACCCTGTTGGGTCACTTCCGGTCCCATGCCCATACAGCCCAGTGGGATGGAAACAAGCAGCTTCAGCACCCACACATATCTAACATGGAGCTCCTCACGCAAGGCGCTCAAATCCCCACAGCCAAAGACAAGTTCAGTGCCCAAGCCATTTCCCACTGCCATGGAAACCAAGTGCTCTGGCAGCACATATGTCTGAAAGTGGATATGACACCTAGGGAAGGGAGTGTGCTGGTGAATGGCAACTGCCCGAAGCAGCAGCACAGCATTTCCAGTGCCAAAACAAATCCACCTGCCTCATGAACTTCACATACCATCAGCTGTCCTGGCAGCTATCTAGAAACCCAAGTTGGGTCACTTCCGGTCCCATGCCCATTGAGCCCAGTGAGATGGAATCAAGCAGCTTCAGCACCCACACAAAACGAACATGGAGCTCCTCACTCAAGGCGCTCAAACGTACATGACGGAAGACAAGTTCAGTGCCCAAGCCATTTCCCGCTGCCATGGAAACCAAGTGCTCTGGCAGCACATATGTCTGAAAGTGGATATGACACCTAGGGAAGGGAGTGTGTTGGTGAATGGCAACTGCCCGAAGCAGCAGCACAGCTCTTCCACTGCCAAAACAACTCCACCTGCCTCATGAACTTCACATACCATCAGCTGTCCTGGCAGCTATCTAGGAAACCCTGTTGAGTCACATCCGGTCCCATGCCCATTGATCCCAGTGTGATGGAAACAAGAAGCTTGAGCATCCACACATATCTAACATGGAGCTCCTCACTCAAGGCGCTCACAACTCCACGGCCAAAGACAAGTTCAGTGCAAAAGCCATTTCCCGCTGCCATGGAAACCAAGTGCTCTGGCAGCACATATGTCTGAAAGTGGATATGACACCTAGGGAAGGGAGTGTGGTGGTGAATGGCAACTGCCCGAAGCAGCAGCACAGCTCTTCCAGTGCCAAAACAACTCCACCTGCCTCATGAACTTCACATACCATCAGCTGTCCTGGCAGCTATCTAGGAACCCAAGTTGGGTCACTTCTGGTCCCATGCCCATTGAGCCCAGTGGGATGCAATCAAGCAGCTTCAGCACCCACACAAGACGAACAAGGAGCTCCTCACTCAAGGCGCTCAAACCTACATGACGGAAGACAAGTTCAGTGCCCAAGCCATTTCCTGCTGCCATGGACACCAAGATCTGGCACCGCATATGTCTGAAAGTGGATATGACACCTAGGGAAGGGACTGTGCTGGTGAATGGCAACTGCCCGAAGCAGCAGCACAGCTCTTCCAGTGCCAAAATAACTCCACCTGCCTCATGAACTTCACATACCATCAGCTGTCCTGGCAGCAATCAAGGAAACCCTGTTGGGCCACTTCCGGTCCCATGCCCATTGATCCCAGTGGGATGGAATCAAGCAGCTTCAGCACCCACACAAGACTAACAAGGAGCTCCTCACTCAAGGCGCTCAAAACTCCACAGCCAAAGACAAGTTTAGTGCACAAGCCATTTCCCGCTGCCATGGAAACCAAGTGCTCTGGCAGCACATATGTCTGAAAGTGGATATGACACCTAGGGAAGGGAGTGAGTTGGTGAATGGCAACTGCTCGAAGCAGCAGCACAGCTCTTCTACTGCCAAAACAACTGCACCTGTCTCATGAACTTCACATACCATCAGCTGTCCTGGCAGCTATCTAGGAAACCCTGTTGGGTCACTTCCGGTCCCATGCCCATTGAGCCCAGTGGGATGGAATCAAGCAGCTTCAGCACCCACACAAAACGAACATGGAGCTCCTCACTCAAGGCGCTCAAACCTACATGACGGAAGACAAGTTCAGTGCCCAAGCCATTTCCTGCTGCCATGGAAACCAAGATCTGGCACCACATATGTCTGAAAGTGGATATGACACCTAGGGAAGGGAGTGTGGTGGTGAATGGCAACTGCCCGAAGCAGCAGCACAGCTCTTCCAGTGCCAAAATAACTCCACCTGCCTCATGAACTTCACATACCATCAGCTGTCCTGGCAGCAATCAAGGAAACCCTGTTGGGCCACTTCCGGTCCCATGCCCATTGATCCCAGTGGGATGGAATCAAGCAGCTTCAGCACCCACACAAGACGAACAAGGAGCTCCTCACTCAAGGCGCTCAAAACTCCACAGCCAAAGACAAGTTCAGTGCCCAAGCCATTTCCCGCTGCCATGGAAACCAAGTGCTCTGGCAGCACATATGTCTGAAAGTGGATATGACACCTAGGGAAGGGAGTGTGTTGGTGAATGGCAACTGCTCGAAGCAGCAGCACAGCTCTTCTACTGCCAAAACAACTGCACCTGCCTCATGAACTTCACATACCATCAGCTGTCCTGGCAGCTATCTAGGAAACCCTGTTGGGTCACTTCCGGTCCCATGCCCATTGAGCCCAGTGGGATGGAATCAAGCAGCTTCAGCACCCACACAAAACGAACATGGAGCTCCTCACTCAAGGCGCTCAAAACTCCACGGCCAAAGAGAAGTTCAGTGCCCAAGCCATTTCCCGCTGCCATGGAAACCAAGTGCTCTGGCAGCACATATGTCTGAAAGTGGATATGACACCTAGGGAAGGGAGTGCGGTGGTGAATGGCCTCTGCCCGAAGCAGCAGCACAGCTCTTCCACTGCCAAAACAACTCCACCTGCCTCATGAACTTCACATACCATCAGCTGTCCTGGCAGCTATCTAGGAAACCCTGTTGTGTCACTTTCGGTCCCATGCCCATTTAGCCCAGTGGGATGGAATCAAGCTGCTTCAGCACCCACACAAATCTAGCATGGAGCTCCTCACTCAAGGCGCTCAAAACTCCATGGCCAAAGACAAGTTCAGTGCCGATGTTATTTCCCGCTGCCATGGAAACCAAGTGCTCTGGCAGCACATATGTCTGAAAGTGGATATGACACCTAGGGAAGGGAGTGCGCTGGTGAATGGCAACTGCCCGAAGCAGCAGCACAGCTCTTCCACTGCCAAAACAACTCCACCTGCCTCATGAACTTCACATACCATCAGCTGCTCTGGCGGCTATCTAGGAAACCCATGTTGGGTCACTTCCAGTCCCATGCCCATTGAGCCCAGTGGGATGCAATCAAGCAGCTTCAGCACCCACACAAAACAAACATGGAGCTCCTCACTCAAGGCGCTCAAAACGTCACAGCCAAAGACAAGTTCAGTGCCCAACGCATTTCCCCTTGCCATGGAAATCAAGTGCTCTGGCAGCACATATGTCTGAAAGTGGATATGACACCTAGGGAAGGGAGTGTGGTGGTGAATGGCAACTGCCCGAAGCAGCAGCACAGCTCTTCCACTGCCAAAACAACTCCACCTGCCTCATGAACTTCACATACCATCAGCTGTCCTGGCAGCTATCTAGGAAACCCTGTTGGGTCACTTCCGGTCCCATGCCCATTGAGCCCAGTGGGATGGAATCAAGCAGCTTCAGCACCCACACAAAACGAACATGGAGCTCCTCACTCAAGGCGCTCAAAACTCCACGGCCAAAGACAAGTTCAGTGCCCAAGCCATTTCCCGCTGCCATGGAAACCAAGTGCTCTGGCAGCACATATGTCTGAAAGTGGATATGACACCTAGGGAAGGGAGTGTGTTGGTGAATGGCAACTGCTCGAAGCAGCAGCACAGCTCTTCTACTGCCAAAACAACTGCACCTGCCTCATGAACTTCACATACCATCAGCTGTCCTGGCAGCTATCTAGGAAACCCTGTTGGGTCACTTCCGGTCCCATGCCCATTGAGCCCAGTGGGATGGAAAAAAGCAGCTTCAGCACCCACACAAAACGAACATGGAGCTCCTCACTCAAGGCGCTCAAAACTCCACGGCCAAAGACAAGTTCAGTGCCCAAGCCATTTCCCGCTGCCATGGAAACCAAGTGCTCTGGCAGCACATATGTCTGAAAGTGGATATGACACCTAGGGAAGGGAGTGCGGTGGTGAATGGCCTCTGCCCGAAGCAGCAGCACAGCTCTTCCACTGCCAAAACAACTCCACCTGCCTCATGAACTTCACATACCATCAGCTGTCCTGGCAGCTATCTAGGAAACCCTGTTGTGTCACTTTCGGTCCCATGCCCATTTAGCCCAGTGGGATGGAATCAAGCTGCTTCAGCACCCACACAAATCTAGCATGGAGCTCCTCACTCAAGGCGCTCAAAACTCCATGGCCAAAGACAAGTTCAGTGCCGATGTTATTTCCCGCTGCCATGGAAACCAAGTGCTCTGGCAGCACATATGTCTGAAAGTGGATATGACACCTAGGGAAGGGAGTGCGCTGGTGAATGGCAACTGCCCGAAGCAGCAGCACAGCTCTTCCACTGCCAAAACAACTCCACCTGCCTCATGAACTTCACATACCATCAGCTGCTCTGGCGGCTATCTAGGAAACCCATGTTGGGTCACTTCCAGTCCCATGCCCATTGAGCCCAGTGGGATGCAATCAAGCAGCTTCAGCACCCACACAAAACAAACATGGAGCTCCTCACTCAAGGCGCTCAAAACGTCACAGCCAAAGACAAGTTCAGTGCCCAACGCATTTCCCCTTGCCATGGAAATCAAGTGCTCTGGCAGCACATATGTCTGAAAGTGGATATGACACCTAGGGAAGGGAGTGTGGTGGTGAATGGCAACTGCCCGAAGCAGCAGCACAGCTCTTCCACTGCCAAAACAACTCCACCTGCCTCATGAACTTCACATACCATCAGCTGTCCTGGCAGCTATCTAGGAAACCCTGTTGGGTCACTTCCGGTCCCATGCCCATTGAGCCCAGTGGGATGGAATCAAGCAGCTTCAGCACCCACACAAAACGAACATGGAGCTCCTCACTCAAGGCGCTCAAAACTCCACGGCCAAAGAGAAGTTCAGTGCCCAAGCCATTTCCCGCTGCCATGGAAACCAAGTGCTCTGGCAGCACATATGTCTGAAAGTGGATATGACACCTAGGGAAGGGAGTGCGGTGGTGAATGGCCTCTGACCGAAGCAGCAGCACAGCTCTTCCACTGCCAAAACAACTCCACCTGCCTCATGAACTTCACATACCATCAGCTGTCCTGGCAGCTATCTAGGAAACCCTGTTGTGTCACTTTCGGTCCCATGCCCATTTAGCCCAGCGGGATGGAATCAAGCAGCTGAGCACCCACACAAAACGAACATGGAGCTCCTCACTGAAGGCGCTCAAACCTACATGGCGGAAGACAAGTTCAGTGCTCAAGCCATTTCCCGCTGCCATGGAAACCAAGTGCTCTGGCAGCACATATGTCTGAAAGTGGATATGACACCTAGGGAAGGGAGTGTGGTGGTGAATGGCAACTGCCCGAAGCAGCAGCACAGCTCTTCCAGTGCCAAAACAACTCCACCTGCCTCATGAACTTCACATACCATCAGCTGTCCTGGCAGCTATCTAGGAAACCCTGTTGTGTCACTTCCAGTTGCATGCACAGTGAGCCCAGTGGGATGGAATCAAGCAGCTTCAGCACCCACACAAAACGAACATGGAGCTCCTCACTCAAGGCGCTCAAATGTAAATGGCAAAAGACAAGTTCAGTGACCAAGCCATTTCCGGCTGCCATGGAAACCAAGTGCTCTGGCAGCACATATGTCTGAAAGTGGATAAGACACCTAGGGAAGGGAGTGTGCTGGTGAATGGCAACAGCCCGAAGCAGCAGCACAGCTCTTCCACTGAAAAAACAACTCCACCTGCCTCATGAACTTCACATACCATCAGCTGTCCTGGCAGCTATCTTCTAACCCCTGTTGGGTCACTTCTGGTCCCATGCCCATTGAGCCCAGTGGGATGGAAAAAAGCAGCTTCAGCACCCACACATATCTAACATGGAGCTCCTCACGCAAGGCGCTCAAATCCCCACAGCCAAAGACAAGTTCAGTGCCCAAGCCATTTCCCGCTGCCATGGAAACCAAGTGCTCTGGCAGCACATATGTCTGAAAGTGGATATGACACCTAGGGAAGGGAGTGTGTTGGTGAATGGCAACTGCCCGAAGCAGCAGCACAGCTCTTCCACTGCCAAAACAACTCCACCTGCCTCATGAACTTCACATACCATCAGCTGTCCTGGCAGCTATCTAGGAAACCCTGTTGAGTCACATCCGGTCCCATGCCCATTGATCCCAGTGTGATGGAAACAAGAAGCTTGAGCATCCACACATATCTAACATGGAGCTCCTCACTCAATGCGCTCAAAACTGCACGGCCAAAGACAAGTTCAGTGCCCAAGCCATTTCCCGCTGCCATGGAAACCAAGTGCTCTGGCAGCACATATGTCTGAAAGTGGATATGACACCTAGGGAAGGGAGTGTGGTGGTGAATGGCAACTGCCCGAAGCAGCAGCACAGCTCTTCCAGTGCCAAAATAAATCCACCTGCCTCATGAACTTCACATACCATCAGCTGTCCTGGCAGCTATCTAGGAACCCAAGTTGGGTCACTTCCGGTCATATGCCCATTGAGCCCAGTGAGATGGAATCAAGCAGCTTCAGCACCCACACAAAACGAACATGGAGCTCCTCACTCAAGGCGCTCAAACCTACATGACGGAAGACAAGTTCAGTACCCAAGCCATTTCCTGCTGCCATGGAAACCAAGATCTGGCACCACATATGTCTGAAAGTGGATATGACACCTAGGGAAGGGAGTGTGCTGGTGAATGGCAACTGCCCGAAGCAGCAGCACAGCTCTTCCAGTGCCAAAATAACTCCACCTGCCTCATGAACTTCACATACCATCAGCTGTCCTGGCAGCAATCTAGGAAACCCTGTTGGGCCACTTCCGGTCCCATGCCCATTGAGCCCAGTGGGATGGAATCAAGCTGCTTCAGCACCCACACAAATCTAGCATGGAGCTCCTCACTCAAGGCGCTCAAAACTCCATGGCCAAAGACAAGTTCAGTGCCGAAGTTATTTCCCGCTGCCATGGAAACCAAGTGCTCTGGCAGCACATATGTCTGAAATTGGATATGACACCTAGGGAAGGGAGTGCGCTGGTGAATGTCAACTGCCCGAAGCAGCAGCACAGCTCTTCCACTGCCAAAACAACTCCACCTGCCTCATGAACTTCACATACCATCAGCTGCTCTGGCGGCTATCTAGGAAACCCTGTTGGGTCACTTCCGGTCCCATGCCCATTGAGCCCAGTGGGATGGAATCAAGCAGCTTCAGCACCCACACAAAACGGACATGGAGCTCCTCACTCAAGGCGCTCAAAACGTCACAGCCAAAGACAAGTTCAGTGCCCAACGCATTTCCCCTTGCCATGGAAATCAAGTGCTCTGGCAGCACATATGTCTGAAAGAGGATATGACACCTAGGGAAGGGAGTGTGGTGGTGAATGGCAACTGCCCGAAGCAGCAGCACAGCTCTTCCACTGCCAAAACAACTCCACCTGCCTCATGAACTTCACATACCATCAGCTGTCCTGGCAGCTATCTACTAACCCCTGTTGGGTCACTTCTGGTCCCATGCCCATTGAGCCCTGTGGGATGGAAAAAAGCAGCTTCAGCACCCACACATATCTAACATGGAGCTCCTCACGCAAGGCGCTCAAATCCCCACAGCCAAAGACAAGTTCAGTGCCCAAGCCATTTCCCGCTGCCATGGAAACCAAGTGCTCTGGCAGCACATATGTCTGAAAGTGGATATGACACCTAGGGAAGGGAGTGTGTTGGTGAATGGCAACTGCCCAAAGCAGCAGCACAGCTCTTCCACTGCCAAAACAACTCCACCTGCCTCATGAACTTCACATACCATCAGCTGTCCTGGCAGCTATCTAGGAAACCCTGTTGAGTCTCATCCGGTCCCATGCCCATTGATCCCAGTGTGATGGAAACAAGAAGCTTGAGCATCCACACATATCTAACATGGAGCTCCTCACTCAAGGCGCTCAAAACTCCACGGCCAAAGAGAAGTTCAGTGCCCAAGCCATTTCCCGCTGCCATGGAAACCAAGTGCTCTGGCAGCACATATGTCTGAAAGTGGATATGACACCTAGGGAAGGGAGTGTGGTGGTGAATGGCAACTGCCCGAAGCAGCAGCACAGCTCTTCCAGTGCCAAAATAAATCCACCTGCCTCATGAACTTCACATACCATCAGCTGTCCTGGCAGCTATCTAGGAACCCAAGTTGGGTCACTTCCGGTCCCATGCCCATTGAGCCCAGTGAGATGGAATCAAGCAGCTTCAGCACCCACACAAAACGAACATGGAGCTCCTCACTCAAGGCGCTCAAACCTACATGACGGAAGACCAGTTCAGTGCCCAAGCCATTTCCTGCTGCCATGGAAACCAAGATCTGGCACCACATATGTCTGAAAGTGGATATGACACCTAGGGAAGGGAGTGTGGTGGTGAATGGCAACTGCCCGAAGCAGCAGCACAGCTCTTCCAGTGCCAAAATAACTCCACCTGCCTCATGAACTTCACATACCATCAGCTGTCCTGGCAGCAATCTAGGAAACCCTGTTGGGCCACTTCCGGTCCCATGCCCATTGAGCCCAGTGGGATGGAAGCAAGCAGCTTCAGCACCCACACAAGACGAACAAGGAGCTCCTCACTCAAGGCGCTCAAAACTCCACAGCCAAAGACAATTTCAGTGCCCAACGCATTTCCCGCTGCCATGGAAATCAAGTGCTCTGGCAGCACATATGTGTGAAAGTGGATATGACACCTAGGGAAGGGAGTGTGGTGGTGAATGGCAACTGCCCGAAGCAGCAGCACAGCTCTTCCAGTGCCAAAATAACTCCACCTGCCTCATGAACTTCACATACCATCAGCTGTCCTGGCAGCAATCTAGGAAACCCTGTTGGGCCACTTCCGGTCCCATGCCCATTGAGCCCAGTGGGATGGAATCAAGCAGCTTCAGCACCCACACAAGACGAACAAGGAGCTCCTCACTCAAGGCGCTCAAAACTCCACAGCCAAAGACAAGTTCAGTGCACAAGCCATTTCCCGCTGCCATGGAAACCAAGTGCTCTGGCAGCACATATGTCTGAAAGTGGATATGACACCTAGGGAAGTTAGTGTGTTGGTGAATGGCAACTGCTCGAAGCAGCAGCATAGCTCTTCTACTGCCAAAACAACTCCACCTGCCTCATGAACTTCACATACCATCAGCTGTCCTGGCAGCTATGTAGGAAACCCTGTTGGGTCACTTCCGGTCCCATGCCCATTGAGAACAGTGGGATGGAATCAAGCAGCTTCAGCACCCACACAAAACGAACATGGAGCTCCTCACTCAAGGCGCTCAAAACTCCACGGCCAAAGAGAAGTTCAGTGCCCAAGCCATTTCCCGCTGCCATGGAAACCAAGTGCTCTGGCAGCACATATGTCTGAAAGTGGATATGACACCTAGGGAAGGGAGTGTGGTGGTGAATGGCCTCTGCCCGAAGCAGCAGCACAGCTCTTCCACTGCCAAAACAACTCCACCTGCCTCATGAACTTCACATACCATCAGCTGCTCTGGCGGCTATCTAGGAAACCCATGTTGGGTCACTTCCGGTCCCATGCCCATTGAGCCCAGTGGGATGGAATCAAGCAGCTGAGCACCCACACAAAACGAACATGGAGCTCCTCACTCAAGGCGCTCAAACCTACATGGCGGAAGACAAGTTCAGTGCTCAAGCCATTTCCCGCTGCCATGGAAACCAAGTGCTCTGGCAGCACATATGTCTGAAAGTGGATATGACACCTAGGGAAGGGAGTGTGGTGGTGAATGGCAACTGCCCGAAGCAGCAGCACAGCTCTTCCAGTGCCAAAACAACTCCACCTGCCTCATGAACTTCACATACCATCAGCTGTCCTGGCAGCTATCTAGGAAACAATGTTGGGTCACTTCCGGTCCCATGCACAGTGAGCCCAGTGGGATGGAATCAAGCAGCTTCAGCACCCACACAAAACGAACATGGAGCTCCTCACTCAAGGCTCTCAAAACTCCATGACCAAAGACAAGTTCAGTGCCCAAGCCATTTCCCGCTGCCATGGAAACCAAGTGCTCTGGCAGCACATATGTCTGAAAGTGGATAAGACACCTAGGGAAGGGAGTGTGGTGGTGAATGGCAACTGCCCGAAGCAGCAGCACAGCTCTTCCACTGAAAAAACAACTCCACCTGCCTCATGAACTTCACATACCATCAGCTGACCTGGCAGCTATCTAGGAAACCCTGTTGGCTCACTTCCGGTCCCATGCCCATTGAGCCCAGTGGGATGGAATCAAGCAGCTTCAGCACCCACACAAAACTAACATGGAGCTCCTCACTCAAGACGCTCACAACTCCACGGCCAAAGACAAGTTCAGTGCCCAAGCCATTTCCCACTGCCATAGAACTCTAGTGCTCTGGCAGCACATATGTGTGAAAGTGGATAGGACACCTAGGGAAGGGAGTGTGCTGGTGAATGGCAACTGCCCGAAGCAGCAGCACAGCTCTTCCACTGTCAAAACAACTCCACCTGCCTCATGAACTTCACATACCATCAGCTGTTCTGGCAGCTATCTAGGAACCCATGTTGGGTCACTTCTGGTGCCATGCCCATTGATCCCAGTGGGATGGAAACAAGCAGCTTCAGCACCCACACATATCTAACATGGAGCTCCTCACTCAAGGCGCTCAAAACTCCACAGCCAAAGACAAGTTCAGTGCCCAAGCCATTTCCGGCTGCCATGGAAACCAAGTGCTCTGGCAGCACATATGTCTGAAAGTGGATATGACATCTAGGGAAGGGAGTGTGGTGGTGAATGGCAACTGCCCGAAGCAGCAGCACAGCTCTTCTACTGCCAAAACAACTCCACCTGCCTCATGAACTTCACATACCATCAGCTGTCCTGGCAGCTATCTAGGAAACCCTATTGGGTCACTTCCGGTCCCATGCCCATTGAGCCCAGTGGGATGGAATCAAGCAGCTTCAGCACCCGCACAAATCTAACATGGAGCTCCTCACTCAAGGCGCTCAAACTCCATGGCCAAAGACAAGTTCAGTGCCCAAGCCATTTCCCGCTGCCATGGAAACCAAGTGCTCTGGCAGCACATATGTCTGAAAGTGGATATGACACCTAGGGAAGGGAGTGTGGTGGTGAATGGCAACTGCCCGAAGCAGCAGCACAGCTCTTCCACTGCCAAAACAACTCCACCTGCCTCATGAACTTCACATACCATCAGCTGTCCTGGCAGCTATCTAGGAAACCCTGTTGTGTCACTTTCGGTCCCATGCCCATTTAGCCCAGTGGGATGGAATCAAGCAGCTTCAGCACCCACACAAATCTAGCATGGAGCTCCTCACTCAAGGCGCTCAAAACTCCACAGCCAAAGACAAGTTCAGTGCCAAAGTTATTTCCCGCTGCCATGGAAACCAAGTGCTCTGGCAGCACATATGTCTGAAATTGGATATGACACCTAGGGAAGGGAGTGCGCTGGTGAATGGCAACTGCCCGAAGCAGCAGCACAGCTTTTCCAGTGCCAAAACAACTCCACCTGCCTCATGAACTTCACATACCATCAGCTGTTCTGGCAGCTATCTAGGAAACCCTGTTGGGTCACTTACGGTCCCATGCCCATTGAGCCCAGTGGGATGGAATCAAGCAGCTGAGCACCCACACAAAACGAACATGGAGCTCCTCACTCAAGGCGCTCAAGTGTACATGGCCAAAGACAAGTTCAGTGCCCAAGCCATTTCCCGCTGCCATGGAAACCAAGTGCTCTGGCAGCACATATGTCTGAAAGTGGATAAGACACCTAGGGAAGGGAGTGTGGTGGTGAATGGGAACTGCCTGAAGCAGCAGCACAGCTCTTCCACTGAAAAAACAACTCCACCTGCCTGATGAACTTCACATACCATCAGCTGTCCTGGCAGCTATCGAGGAACCCAAGTTGGGTCACTTCCGGTCCCATGCCCATTGAGCCCAGTGAGATGGAATCAAGCAGCTTCAGCACCCACACAAAACGAACATGGAGCTCCTCACTCAAGGCGCTCAAACCTACATGACGGAAGACAAGTTCAGTGCCCAAGCCATTTCCTGCTGCCATGGAAACCAAGATCTGGCAGCACATATGTCTGAAAGTGGATATGACACCTAGGGAAGGGAGTGTGCTGGTGAATGGCAACTGCCCGAAGCAGCAGCACAGCTCTTCCAGTGCCAAAATAACTCCACCTGCCTCATGAACTTCACATACCATCAGCTGCTCTGGCAGCAATCTAGGAAACCCTGTTGGGCCACTTCCGGTCCCATGCCCATTGAGCCCAGGGGGATGGAATCAAGCAGCTTCAGCACCCACACAAGACGAACAAGGAGCTCCTCACTCAAGGCGCTCAAAACTCCACAGCCAAAGACAATTTCAGTGCCCAACGCATTTCCCGCTGCCATGGAAATCAAGTACTCTGGCAGCACATATGTCTGAAAGTGGATATGACACCTAGGGAAGGGAGTGTGGTGGTGAATGGCAACTGCCCGAAGCAGCAGCACAGCTCTTCCAGTGCCAAAACAACTCCACCTGCCTCATGAACTTCACATACCATCAGCTGTCCTGGCAGCAATCTAGGAAACCCTGTTGTGTCACTTCCGGTCCCATGCACAGTGAGCCCAGTGGGATGGAATCAAGCAGCTTCAGCACCCACACAAAACGAACATGGAGCTCCTCACTCGAGGCGCTCAAAACTCCATGGCCAAAGACAAGTTCAGTGACCAAGCCATTTCCGGCTGCCATGGAAACCAAGTGCTCTGGCAGCACATATGTCTGAAAGTGGATAAGACACCTAGGGAAGGGAGTGTGGTGGTGAATGGCAACTGCCCGAAGCAGCAGCACAGCTCTTCCGCTGCCAAAACAACTCCACCTGCCTCATGAACTTCACATACCATCAGCTGTTCTGGCAGCTATCTAGGAACCCATGTTGGGTCACTTCTGGTCCCATGCCCATTGATCCCAGTGGGATGGAAACAAGCAGCTTGAGCACCCACACATATCTAACATGGAGCTCCTCACTCAAGGCGCTCAAAACTCCACAGCCAAAGACAAGTTCAGTGCCCAAGCCATTTCCCGCTGCCATGGAAACCAAGTGCTCTGGCAGCACATATGTCTGAAAGTGGATATGACACCTAGGGAAGGGAGTGTGGTGGTGAATGGCAACTGCTCGAAGCAGCAGCACAGCTCTTCCACTGCCAAAACAACTCCACCTGCCTCATGAACTTCACATACCATCAGCTGTCCTGGCAGCTATCTAGGAAACCCTATTGGGTCACTTCCGGTCCCATGCCCATTGAGCCCAGGGGGATGGAATCAAGCAGCTTCAGCACCCGCACAAATCTAACTTGGAGCTCCTCACTCAAGGCGCTCAAACTCCATGGCCAAAGACAAGTTCAGTGCCGAAGCCATTTCCGGCTGCCATGGAAACCAAGTGCTCTGGCAGCACATATGTCTGAAAGTGGATATGACACCTAGGGAAGGGAGTGTGCTGGTGAATGGCAACTGCCCGAAGCAGCAGCACAGCTCTTCCACTGCGAAAACAACTAAACCTGCCTCATGAACTTCACATACCATCAGCTGTCCTGGCAGCTATCTAGGAACCCTGTTGGGTCACTTCCGTTCCCATGCCCATTGAGCCCAAAGGGATGGAAGCAAGCAGCTTCAGCACCAACAAAAATATACCATGGAGCTCCTCACTCAAGGCGCTCAAAACTGCATGGCCAAAAACAAGTTCAGTGCCGAAGCCATTTCCCGCTGCCATGGAAACCAAGTGCTCTGGCAGCACATATGTCTGAAAGTGGATATGACACCTAGGGAAGGGAGTGCACTGGTGAATGGCCTCTGCCCGAAGCAGCAGCACAGCTCTTCCACTGCCAAAACAACTCCACCTGCCTCATGAACTTCACATACCATCAGCTGTCCTGGCAGCTATCTAGGAAACAGTGTTGGGTCACTTCCGGTCCCATGCCCATTGAGCCCAGTGGGATGGAATCAAGCAGCTTCAGCACCCACACAAAACGAACATGGAGCTCCTCACTCAAGGCGCTCAAAACTCCACGGCCAAAGAGAAGTTCAGTGCCCAAGCCATTTCCCGCTGCCATGGAAACCAAGTGCTCTGGCAGCACATATGTCTGAAAGTGGATATGACACCTAGGGAAGGGAGTGCGGTGGTGAATGGCCTCTACCCGAAGCAGCAGCACAGCTCTTCCACTGCCAAAACAACTCCACCTGCCTCATGAACTTCACATACCATCAGCTGTCCTGGCAGCTATCTAGGAAACCCTGTTGTGTCACTTTCGGTCCCATGCCCATTGAGCCCAGTGGGATCGAATCAAGCTGCTTCAGCACCCACACAAATCTAGCATGGAGCTCCTCACTCAAGGCGCTCAAAACTCCACAGCCAAAGACAAGTTCAGTGCCAAAGTTATTTCCCGCTGCCATGGAAACCAAGTGCTCTGGCAGCACATATGTCTGAAATTGGATATGACACCAAGGGAAGGGAGTGCGCTGGTGAATGGCAACTGCCCGAAGCAGCAGCACAGCTCTTCCAGTGCCAAAACAACTCCACCTGCCTCATGAACTTCACATACCATCAGCTGTTCTGGCGGCTATCTAGGAACCCATGTTGGGTCACTTCCGGTCCCATGCCCATTGAGCCCAGTGGGATGGAATCAAGCAGCTGAGCACCCACACAAAACGAACATGGAGCTCCTCACTCAAGGCGCTCAAACCTACATGGCGGAAGACAAGTTCAGTGCCCAAGCCATTTCCTGCTGCCATGGAAACCAAGTGCTCTGGCAGCACATATGTCTGAAAGTGGATATGACACCTAGGGAAGGGAGTGCGCTGGTGAATGGCCTCTGCCCGAAGCAGCAGCACAGCTCTTCCACTGCCAAAACAACTCCACCTGCCTCATGAACTTCACATACCATCAGCTGTCCTGGCAGCTATCTAGGAAACCCTGTTGGGTCACTTCCGGTCCCATGCCCATTGAGCCCAGTGGGATGGAATCAAGCAGCTTCAGCACCCACACAAAACGAACATGGAGCTCCTCACTCAAGGCGCTCAAATGTACATGGGCAAAGACAAGTTCAGTGCCCAAGCGATTTCCCGCTGCCATGGAAACCAAGTGCTCTGGCAGCACATATGTCTGAAGGTGGATAAGACACCTAGGGAAGGGAGTGTGGTGGTGAATGGCAACTGCCTGAAGCAGCAGCACAGCTCTTCCAGTGCCAAAACAAATCCACCTGCCTCATGACCTTCACATACCATCAGCTGTCCTGGCATCTATCTAGGAAACCCTGTTGTGTCACTTCCGGTCCCATGCCCATTGAGCCCAGTGGGATGGAATCAAGCAGCTTCAGCACCCACACAAAACTAACATGGAGCTCCTCACTCAAGACGCTCACAACTCCACGGCCAAAGACAAGTTCAGTGCCCAAGCCATTTCCCACTGCCATAGAACTCTAGTGCTCTGGCAGCACATATGTGTGAAAGTGGATATGACACCTAGGGAAGGGAGTGTGGTGGTGAATGGCAACTGCCCGAAGCAGCAGCACAGCTCTTCCAGTGCCAAAACAACTCCACCTGCCTCATGAACTTCTCATACCATCAGCTGTCCTGGCAGCTATCTAGGAAACCCTGTTGGGTCACTTACGGTCCCATGCCCATTGAGCCCAGTGGGATGGAAGCAAGCACCTTCAGCACCCACACAAGACGAACAAGGAGCTCCTCACTCAAGGCGCTCAAAACTCCACAGCCAAAGACAAGTTCAGTGCCCAAGCCATTTCCCGCTGCCATGGAAACCAAGTGCTCTGGCAGCACATATGTCTGAAAGTGGATATGACACCTAGGGAAGGGAGTGTGCTGGTGAATGGCAACTGCCCGAAGCAGCAGCACAGCTCTTCCACTGCCAAAACAACTCCACCTGCCTCATGAACTTCACATACCATCAGCTGTCCTGGCAGCTATCTACTAACCCCTGTTGGGTCACTTCTGGTCCCATGCCCATTGAGCCCAGTGGGATGGAAAAAAGCAGCTTCAGCACCCACACATATCTAACATGGAGCTCCTCACACAAGGCGCTCAAATCCCCACAGCCAAAGACAAGTTCAGTGCCCAAGCCATTTCCCGCTGCCATGGAAACCAAGTGCTCTGGCAGCACATATGTCTGAAAGTGGATATGACACCTAGGGAAGGGAGTGCGCTGGTGAATGGCAACTGACCGAAGCAGCAGCACAGCTCTTCCAGTGCCAAAACAACTCCACCTGCCTCATGAACTTCACATACCATCAGCTGTCCTGGCAGCTATCTAGGAAACCCTGTTGGGTCACTTCTGGTCCCATGCCCATTGAGCCCAGTGGGATGGAATCAAGCAGCTTCAGCACCCACACAAAACGAACATGGAGCTCCTCACTCAAGGCGCTCAAAACTCCACAGCCAAAGACAAGTTATGTGCCCAAGCCATTTCCGGCTGCCATGGAAACCAAGTGCTCTGGCAGCACATATGTCTGAAAGTGGATATGACACCTAGGGAAGGGAATGTGCTGGTGAATGGCAACTGCCCGAAGCAGCAGCATAGCTCTTCCAGTGCCAAAACAACTCCACCTGCCTCATGAACTTCACATACCATCAGCTGTCCTGGCAGCTATCTAGGAAACAGTGTTGGGTCACTTCCGGTCCCATGCCCATTGAGCCCAGTGGGATGGAATCAAGCAGCTTCAGCACCCACACAAAACGAACATGGAGCTTCTCACGCAAGGTGCTCAAAACCCCACAGCCAAAGACAAGTTCAGTGCCCAAGCCATTTCCCGCTGCCATGGAAACCAAGTGCTCTGGCAGCACATATGTCTGAAAGTGGATATGACACCTAGGAATGGAGGGTGGTGGTGAATGGCAACTGCCCAAAGCAGCAGCACAGCTCTTCCACTGCCAAAACAACTCCACCTGCCTCATGAACTTCACATACCATCAGCTGTCCTGGCAGCTATCTAGGAAACAGTGTTGGGTCACTTCCGGTCCCATGCCCATTGAGCCCAGTGGGATGGAATCAAGCAGCTTCAGCACCCACACAAAACGAACATGGAGCTCCTCACTCAAGGCGCTGAAAACTCCACAGCCAAAGACAAGTTCAGTGCCCAAGCCATTTCCCCTTGCCATGGAAACCAAGTGCTCTGGCAGCACATATGTCTGAAAGTGGATATGACACCTAGGAATGGAGGGTGGTGGTGAATGGCAACTGCCCAAAGCAGCAGCACAGCTCTTCCACTGCCAAAACAACTCCACCTGCCTCATGAACTTCACATACCATCAGCTGTCCTGGCAGCTATCTAGGAAACAGTGTTGGGTCACTTCCGGTCCCATGCCCATTGAGCCAGGTGGGATGGAATCAAGCAGCTTGAGCACCCACACAAAACCAACATGGAGCTCCTCACTCAAGGCGCTCAAAACTCCACAGCCAAAGAGAAGTTCAGTGCCCAAGCCATTTCCCGCTGCCATGGAAACCAAGTGCTCTGGCAGCACATATGTCTGAAAGTGGATATGACACCTAGGGAAGGGAGTGCGCCGGTGAATGGCCTCTGCCCGAAGCAGCAGCACAGCTCTTCCACTGACAAAACAACTCCACCTGCCTCATGAACTTCACATACCATCAGCTGTCCTGGCAGCTATCTAGGAAACCCTGTTGGGTCACTTCCGGTCCCATGCCCATTGAGCCCAGTGGGATGGAAGGAAGCAGCTTCAGCACCCACACAAAACGAACATGGAGCTCCTCACTCAAGGCGCTCAAATGTACATGGCCAAAGACAAGTTCAGTGCCCAAGCGATTTCCCGCTGCCATGGAAACCAAGTGCTCTGGCAGCACATATGTCTGAAAGTGGATAAGACACCTAGGGAAGGGAGTGTGGTGGTGAATGGCAACTGCCTGAAGCAGCAGCACAGCTCTTCCACTGCCAAAACAACTCCACCTGCCTCATGAACTTCACATAACATCAGCTGTCCTGGCAGCTATCTAGGAAACCCTGTTGGGTCACTTACGGTCCCATGCCCATTGAGCCCAGTGGGATGGAAGCAAGCACCTTCAGCACCCACACAAGACGAACAGGAGCTCCTCACTCAAGGCGCTCAAAACTCCACAGCCAAAGACAAGTTCAGTGCCCAAGCCATTTCCCGCTGCCATGGAAACCAAGTGCTCTGGCAGCACATATGTCTGAAAGTGGATATGACACCTAGGGAAGGGAGTGTGCTGGTGAATGGCAACTGCCCGAAGCAGCAGCACAGCTCTTCCACTGCCAAAACAACTCCACCTGCCTCATGAACTTCACATACCATCAGCTGTCCTGGCAGCTATCTAGGAAACCCTGTTGGGTCACTTCTGGTCCCATGCCCATTGAGCCCAGTGGGATGGAAAAAAGCAGCTTCAGCACCCACACATATCTAACATGGAGCTCCTCACACAAGGCGCTCAAATCCCCACAGCCAAAGACAAGTTCAGTGCCCAAGCCATTTCCCGCTGCCATGGAAACCAAGTGCTCTGGCAGCACATATGTCTGAAAGTGGATATGACACCTAGGGAAGGGAGTGCGCTGGTGAATGGCAACTGACCGAAGCAGCAGCACAGCTCTTCCACTGCCAAAACAACTCCACCTGCCTCATGAACTTCACATACCATCAGCTGTCCTGGCAGCTATCTAGGAAACCCTGTTGGGTCACTTCCGGTCCCATGCCCATTGAGCCCAGTGGGATGGAATCAAGCAGCTTCAGCACCCACACAAAACCAACATGGAGCTCCTCACTCAAGGCGCTCAAAACTCCACAGCCAAAGACAAGTTATGTGCCCAAGCCATTTCCGGCTGCCATGGAAACCAAGTGCTCTGGCAGCACATATGTCTGAAAGTGGATATGACACCTAGGGAAGGGAATGTGCTGGTGAATGGCAACTGCCCGAAGCAGCAGCATAGCTCTTCCAGTGCCAAAACAACTCCACCTGCCTCATGAACTTCACATACCATCAGCTGTCCTGGCAGCTATCTAGGAACCCTTGTTGGGTCACTTCCGGTCCCATGCCCATTGATCCCAGTGGGATGGAATCAAGCAGCTTCAGCACCCACACAAAACGAACATGGAGCTTCTCACGCAAGGTGCTCAAAACCCCACAGCCAAAGACAAGTTCAGTGCCCAAGCCATTTCCCGCTGCCATGGAAACCAAGTGCTCTGGCAGCACATATGTCTGAAAGTGGATATGACACCTAGGAATGGAGGGTGGTGGTGAATGGCAACTGCCCAAAGCAGCAGCACAGCTCTTCCACTGCCAAAACAACTCCACCTGCCTCATGAACTTCACATACCATCAGCTGTCCTGGCAGCTATCTAGGAAACAGTGTTGGGTCACTTCCGGGTCCATGCCCATTGAGCCCAGTGGGATGGAATCAAGCAGCTTCAGCACCCACACAAAACGAACATGGAGCTCCTCACTCAAGGCGCTCAAAACTCCACAGCCAAAGACAAGTTCAGTGCCCAAGCCATTTCCCCTTGCCATGGAAACCAAGTGCTCTGGCAGCACATATGTCTGAAAGTGGATATGACACCTAGGAATGGAGGGTGGTGGTGAATGGCAACTGCCCAAAGCAGCAGCACAGCTCTTCCACTGCCAAAACAACTCCACCTGCCTCATGAACTTCACATACCATCAGCTGTCCTGGCAGCTATCTAGGAAACAGTGTTGGGTCACTTCTGGTCCCATGCCCATTGAGCCCAGTGGGATGGAATCAAGCAGCTTCAGCACCCACACAAAACGAACATGGAGCTCCTCACTCAAGGCGCTCAAAACTCCACAGCCAAAGACAAGTTCAGTGCCCAAGCCATTTCCCCTTGCCATGGAAACCAAGTGCTCTGGCAGCACATATGTCTGAAAGTGGATATGACACCTAGGGAAGGGAGTGCGCTGGTGAATGGCCTCTGCCCGAAGCAGCAGCACAGCTCTTCCACTGCCAAAACAACTCCACCTGCCTCATGAACTTCACATACCATCAGCTGTCCTGGCAGCTATCTAGGAAACCCTGTTGGGTCACTTCCGGTCCCATGCCCATTGAGCCCAGTGGGATGGAAGGAAGCAGCTTCAGCACCCACACAAAACGAACATGGAGCTCCTCACTCAAGGCGCTCAAATGTACATGGCCAAAGACAAGTTCAGTGCCCAAGCGATTTCCCGCTGCCATGGAAACCAAGTGCTCTGGCAGCACATATGTCTGAAGGTGGATAAGACACCTAGGGAAGGGAGTGTGGTGGTGAATGGCAACTGCCTGAAGCAGCAGCACAGCTCTTCCAGTGCCAAAACAACTCCACCTGCCTCATGACCTTCACATACCATCAGCTGTCCTGGCAGCTATCTAGGCAACCCTGTTGGGTCACTTCCGGTCCCATGCCCATTGAGCCCAGTGGGATGGAATCAAGCAGCTTCAGCACCCACACAAAACGAACATGGAGCTTCTCACGCAAGGTGCTCAAAACCCCACGGCCAAAGACAAGTTCAGTGCCCAAGCCATTTCCCGCTGCCATGGAAACCAAGTGCTCTGGCAGCACATATGTCTGAAAGTGGATATGACACCTAGGGAAGGGAGTGCGCTGGTGAATGGCAACTGACCGAAGCAGCAGCACAGCTCTTCCACTGCCAAAACAACTCCACCTGCCTCATGAACTTCACATACCATCAGCTGTCCTGGCAGCTATCTAGGAAACCCTGTTGGGTCACTTCCGGTCCCATGCCCATTGAGCCCAGTGGGATGGAATCAAGCAGCTTCAGCACCCACACAAAACCAACATGGAGCTCCTCACTCAAGGCGCTCAAAACTCCACAGCCAAAGACAAGTTCAGTGCCCAAGCCATTTCCGGCTGCCATGGAAACCAAGTGCTCTGGCAGCACATATGTCTGAAAGTGGATATGACACCTAGGGAAGGGAATGTGCTGGTGAATGGCAACTGCCCGAAGCAGCAGCATAGCTCTTCCAGTGCCAAAACAACTCCACCTGCCTCATGAACTTCACATACCATCAGCTGTCCTGGCAGCTATCTAGGAACCCTTGATGGGTCACTTCCGGTCCCATGCCCATTGAGCCCAGTGGGATGGAATCAAGCAGCTTCAGCACCCACACAAAACGAACATGGAGCTTCTCACGCAAGGTGCTCAAAACCCCACAGCCAAAGACAAGTTCAGTGCCCAAGCCATTTCCCGCTGCCATGGAAACCAAGTGCTCTGGCAGCACATATGTCTGAAAGTGGATATGACACCTAGGAATGGAGGGTGGTGGTGAATGGCAACTGCCCAAAGCAGCAGCACAGCTCTTCCACTGCCAAAACAACTCCACCTGCCTCATGAACTTCACATACCATCAGCTGTCCTGGCAGCTATCTAGGAAACAGTGTTGGGTCACTTCCGGTCCCATGCCCATTGAGCCCAGTGGGATGGAATCAAGCAGCTTCAGCACCCACACAAAACGAACATGGAGCTCCTCACTCAAGGCGCTCAAAACTCCACAGCCAAAGACAAGTTCAGTGCCCAAGCCATTTCCCCTTGCCATGGAAACCAAGTGCTCTGGCAGCACATATGCCTGAAAGTGGATATGACACCTAGGAATGGAGGGTGGTGGTGAATGGCAACTGCCCAAAGCAGCAGCACAGCTCTTCCACTGCCAAAACAACTCCACCTGCCTCATGAACTTCACATACCATCAGCTGTCCTGGCAGCTATCTAGGAAACAGTGTTGGGTCACTTCCGGTCCCATGCCCATTGAGCCCAGTGGGATGGAATCAAGCAGCTTCAGCACCCACACAAAACGAACATGGAGCTCCTCACTCAAGGCGCTCAAAACTCCACAGCCAAAGACAAGTTCAGTGCCCAAGCCATTTCCCCTTGCCATGGAAACCAAGTGCTCTGGCAGCACATATGTCTGAAAGTGGATATGACACCTAGGAATGGAGGGTGGTGGTGAATGGCAACTGCCCAAAGCAGCAGCACAGCACTTCCACTGCCAAAACAACTCCACCTGCCTCATGAACTTCACATACCATCTGCTGTCCTGGCAGCTATCTACTAAACCCTGTTGGGTCACTTCCGGTCCCATGCCCATTGAGCCCAGTGGGATGGAATCAAGCAGCTTCAGCACCCACACAAAACGAACATGGAGCTCCTCACTCAAGGCGCTCAAAACTCCACAGCCAAAGAGAAGTTCAGTGCCCAAGCCATTTCCCGCTGCCATGGAAACCAAGTGCTCTGGCAGCACATATGTCTGAAAGTGGATATGACACCTAGGGAAGGGAGTGTGCTGGTGAATGGCAACTGGCCGAAGCAGCAGCACAGCTCTCCCACTGCCAAAACAACTCCACCTGCCTCATGAACTTCACATACCATCACCTGTCCTGGCAACTATCTAGGAAACAGTGTTGGGTCACTTCCGGTCCCATGCCCATTGAGCCCAGTGGGATGGAATCAAGCAGCTTCAGCACCCACACAAAACGAACATGGAGCTCCTCACTCAAGGCGCTGAAAACTCCACAGCCAAAGACAAGTTCAGTGCCCAAGCCATTTCCCGCTGCCATGGAAACCAAGAGCTCTGGCAGCACATATGTCTGAAAGTGGATATGACACATAGGAATGGAGGGTGGTGGTGAATGGCAACTGCCCAAAGCAGCAGCACAGCTCCTCCAGTGCCAAAACAACTCCACCTGCCTCATGAACTTCACATACCATCAGCTGTCTTGGCAGCTATCTAGGAAACCCTGTTGGGTCACTTCCGGTCCCATGCCCATTGAGCCCAGTGGGATGGAAGCAAGCACCTTCAGCACCAGAACAGATCTAACATGGAGCTCCTCACTCAAGGCGCTGAAAACTCCACAGCCAAAGAGAAGTTCAGTGCCCAAGCCATTTCCCGCTGCCATGGAAACCAAGTGCTCTGGCAGCACATATGTCTGAAAGTGGATATGACACCTAGGGAAGGGAGGGTGGTGGTGAATGGCAACTGCCCGAAGCAGCAGCACAGCTCTTCCACTGCCAAAACAACTCCACCTGCCTCATGAACTTCACATACCATCAGCTGTCCTGGCAGCTATCTAGGAAACCCTGTTGGGTCACTTCCGGTCCCATGCCCGTTGAGCCCAGTGGGATGGAATCAAGCAGCTTCAGCACCCACACAAAACGAACATGGAGCTCCTCACTCAAGGCGCTCAAAACTCCACAGCCAAAGAAAAGTTCAGTGCCTAAGCCATTTCCTGCTGCCATGGAAACCAAGTGCTCTGGCAGCACATGTCTGAAAGTGGATATGACACCTAGGGAAGGGAGTGTGGTGGTGAATGGCAACTGCCCGAAGCAGCAGCACAGCTCTTCCACTGCCAAAACAACTCCACCTGCCTCATGAACTTCACATACCATCAGCTGTCCTGGCAGCTGTCTTGGAAACCCTGTTGGGTCACTTCCTGTCCCATGCCCATTGAGCCCAGTGGGATGGAATCAAGCAGCTGAGCACCCACACAAAACGAACATGGAGCTCCTCACTCAAGGCGCTCAAAACTCCACGGCCAAAGAGAAGTTCAGTGCCCAAGCCATTTCCCGCTGCCATGGAAACCAAGTGCTCTGGCAGCACATATGTCTGAAAGTGGATATGACACCTAGGGAAGGGAGTGTGCTGGTGAATGGCAACTGCCCGAAGAAGCAGCACAGCTCTTCCAGTGCCAAAACAACTCCACCTGCCACATGAACTTCAGATATCATCAGCTGTCCTGGCAGCTATCTAGGAAACCCTGTTGAGTCACATCCGGTCCCATGCCCATTGATCCCAGTCGGATGGAAACAAGCAGCTTGAGCACCCACACATATTTAACATGGAGCTCCTCACTCAAGGCGCTCAAAACTCAACGGCCAAAGAGAAGTTCAGTGCCCAAGCCATTTCCCGCTGCCATGGAAACCAAGTGCTCTGGCAGCACATATGTCTGAAAGTGGATATGACACCTAGGGAAGGGAGTGTGCTGGTGAATGGCAACTGCCCGAAGCAGCAGCATAGCTCTTCCACTGCCAAAACAACTCCACCTGCCTCATGAACTTCACATACCATCACCTGTCCTGGCAACTATCTAGGAAACAGTGTTGGGTCACTTCCGGTCCCATGCCCATTGAGCCCAGTGGGATGGAAGCAAGCAGCTTCAGCTCCCACACAAATATAGCATGGAGATCCTCACTCAAGGCGCTCAAAACTCCATGGCCAAAGACAAGTTCAGTGCCCAAGCCATTTCCCGCTGCCATGGAAACCAAGTTCTCTGGCAGCACATATGTCTGAAAGTGGATATGACACCTAGGGAAGGGAGTGTGGTGGTGAATGGCAACTGCCCGAAGCAGCCGCACAGCTCTTCCAGTGCCAAAACAACTCCACCTGCTCATGCACTTCACATACCATCAGCTGTCCTGGCAGCTGTCTAGGAATCCCTGTTGGGTCACTTCCGGTCCCATGCCCATTGAGCCCAGTGGGATGGAAGCAAGCAGCTTCAGCACCCACACAAATATAGCATGGAGCTCCTCACTCAAGGCGCTCAAAACGTCACGGCCAAAGACAAGTTCAGTGCCCAAGCCATTTCCCGCTGCCATGGAAACCAAGTGCTCTGGCAGCACATATGTCTGAAAGTGGATATGACACCTAGGGAAGGGAGTGTGGTGGTGAATGGCAACTGCCCAAAGCAGCAGCACAGCTCTTCCACTGCCAAAACAACTCCACCTGCCTCATGAACTTCACATACCATCACCTGTCCTGGCAGCTATGTAGGAAAGCCTGTTGGCTCACTTCCAGTCCCATGCCCATTGAGCCCAGTGGGATGGAAGCAAGCACCTTCAGCTCCCACACAAATATAGCATGGAGCTCCTCACTCAAGGCGCTCAAAACTCCATGGCCAAAGACAAGTTCAGTGCCCAAGCCATTTCCCGCTGCCATGGAAACCAAGTGCTCTGGCAGCACATATGTCTGAAAGTGGATATGACACCTAGGGAAGGGAGTGTGCT